>NC_134214.1:16121992-17428492 GCF_965140235.1 Caretta caretta | reverse complement strand
TCACTCCTCAAACCCACTTGGAAATCAAACTTTTTTGTCTGGCTATGGGGGAAGTTTATGTTTGAAAGGTTCATCCAATCTGAAGAATAACTTTCAACAGCAGGTGCATTAAGATATATTTGTTACCATTACTGATAGTAATTTATATAATATAAACGCTTGTAAAAGATGACTGACTGATATAATTAAATCCCTCATTCCCATGGAGCCAATATCTTGAAATGTTTACACTCATTTGTTATGGGTCAGTGAGTACAGAAAAAAATACCAATTTTTAAATTTGACTTTTCCAATGTAGGTTACCAAAAGGTCATCAGCTGTTTTTATCAGACTTCCAAACACTGAAATGTCCTTATATCATAGCTGGGGAGAGCATTTACAAATTACATTAATGTTTATTCTCTGAACCAGTCATGTTGGGTCTAAGGCCTTCAATTTGGACAAATTAAAGTCTTTTAAGGTCACTGTTTCTATTTTAGCCAAGAAAATATCTATACAGATGTTTATTGGGCTGAGAAACTAAGAATTTGCTCTTTGGCGGATATATGTTGCACACTGCATATTCAATCTTGGGCTGATATTAGAGTGTTAGGGACAAAGTACTGATGTAGGAAAAGTGACCACATCCTACATGCATTCCCAATATAGCACTTCCATAACTTTTAAATAGACAAGCAATAAGGTGTTCTTGTCATGTAACTATAACCTGTCTACCAGTTTTACAGTGTTTTAAAGGGAGGTGAAATTTCTACATTACATTTTTTTTCCAGACAATGAATAATCATAAGCAATATTAATAGGAGGCTGAAAATGTCCATATTTATGAATGAGGGATGGATGATTAAGATAAAAACATCCCCTTTATTAAACACAGACCTCTCATCTATTAAAATAATAAAACTACAAAATGCTGCAACACTTAGAGCTCAGGGCTTGAAGAAGGTGACCAAATGCATCTCAGGTGCAAACGCTGGTAGTCATGTCTCTCTGCAAGGTAGACCGCTCTCAACTAGTAGTTAATACCAGTATCCCATAGTGCTGAAGGTTGTGAAAAACAATATTGTAAAGGCGAATGTGCTCAGAGGTTATACAGTCCACATTCATCAACACATTATTTTCTCAAGAGAGATTCTTGATTACATTTTCTGGAATATTTTATGCTTATTGAACACTTCCTTGGTGGAGGCTTTGGGATTCACTGGGCATATCTGAAGCCAAATTTTCATCCCCATCCTCTAGTTTCACATGCCGTTTTTGTGCATGCAACTGTCTGCACTTGCATTCGTGGATACGCACTTGTTTACATATGTCAGTGGACATTTACATATGCAAAGCGGGCAGTCAAGTGCTCAGCTACTCAAAATGCACATGGAAATGTGGGATTTGTACATAGAAATGTCAGCACATTCACTACTGTGGCTGCAAAACTGACTGTGGAATATTGGAACCTGGATGAATATTTGGCCCAAATCACAGATTTCAGTTGATTTATTATTATTGATTTAGATTCACACTTGTGCTTAGAGGCCCTAGTCGGGATTCCATTGTGCTAGCCATTGCACTTGGCTCAAAAACCAATTAGAAACACCCTTCTAAAGTTCCATAGAAATGGGGTTTGGTGTAGCCAAAATTTTTCTGTGTTTTCTCTGTTCCTTCAACAGGATGCCTGTCAGAGAGACAATTAGAAGGCTCATCTTGTGAGGTAACAAACACCATCAATTCGAGAAGTCAATGGGAGTTGAACACAGAGGGTTCCTCTCAGGAAACACTCAGAACTGGATTCTTAAGAGTCCCAGAATGACTTATCCCCTCGTTCAGTATCTATTAAGAGCCAATCCAGCAGTCCTTACTCCGTAAAAATTTCCACTGACTTGCAGAGCAGTTTTGGGTTGAAAGAGTGAAGGATTTGTCTATATTTGAATAGAGCTGTTAGCATTCAAATGAGACTAGCAGAGTGTAACTGAGACCAGAAATTGTCCAGTGAATAGAGATGGTCAGAAACCATCAAATAGCAGCTTTCCATTAAAATATTTATGTATAATATAACATATATATAAAGTTCATTTTTCCAACTGAAAATCATTGGATTTTTTTAGGCAAAAAAGTGCCTTTTTGCTTGGCAGAGGCTGAAATGTCACCATTTTGCTGGAAAACCTCACTGTTTGCTAGACCAACATTAGTCTGGCTCCAATTAGAAACACTTTTCTGTTTTAAACCAAGGTGGAATCTCATCATTATCACAGCAAAAAACCTGTGTGTGCTGGAGGAAGTGAGGAAATATGTCACCACTGAATAAAGGAATGAATGTCTGCTCAGCGCTCACAAGAATCTCATGTTGCACACGAATGCAGATACTGGGAGTGGCACAACGCTAGCAGCAAAGCTCGAAAAATTAATTAGAACTCAATGGATTTTTGATGTAGAAGGGAAAAAAGGCCAAAAAAGCCTACTTCTATTCTGCTATAGAGAAAGTATAGCTGCACCCCACATTTTCAGACTGTAAATCACTGCATAAACCCATAATGCCTATACCAAACTGCCAGAATCACGGCATCTCACTCTCATTTCACAAAGAAGATCTCCTGCATCCAGGACAGCTTCAGAGGCTACCAAGAACAAGCCAAAAGCAGGACCAGAAACACAACACTTTCCTTTCCAATAATTCAAGCAATTCACACAAGTGGAAGTCCTGGGAACACTACTGGCCACCAACTCTGGACTCTGTATTTTGTTGTGGATGAAAAGGGAGAGTAAAGAGCACCTGGGATCCATAGGAGTGCAATTCATATCTACAAATGAAGCCACACATCCTGAAAAAGCTTTCATTGGTAGAAATCACAGCAGCCTGTCTTCTGAGAAACACAGTTTGCTGTGAAAACATCAGTCCAGTGCTCTGCTTTCTTCGCTGGCTCCCCACTGAATAAAGAATACAACTCATGGTTTCTCTGCTGATGTTCAAAGCCTTCCTTGGGACTGGTGTGAGAACACCTTTCCTTCTGTGTTCAAGGCTTTCTACAACCACTGTGTTCCCCTGGAACACTTAAACTGTCAATGAGAAGGCGTGTGAGGCCAGAGACAGAACTTCACAGGAGCTGAAAGTATACTATGAAACTCATTCCCTCAGTTAATAAGAATGACCATTGAGATCACCACCTTTAGGAATTCAATACAGCAAGAAAGCATATGCCTAAATCTATCCCTGCTCAGGAAAACAATTAAGCATGGCGGGGGCTGTCTTCTTGTTCTGTGTTTATACGGTACCTAGCACAATAAGGTCCTGAACCATGACTAGGGTGCATAGGCACTATGATAATTCAAATAAAATAAATAATAATAATAATAATAATAATAATATGCTTAACTTTAAACAAGTACCTAGGTCCCATTGACTTCAGATGATTTCCAGAATGGGGATGCTTTCATGAATCCAAGCCAAAAAAAGTAAAACTTTTTTCCTCAGTGTACCTTTCCCTCAGTAAGGACACTCACTCAGTATGGCCAAGCCTAGGTATTCAAAAATCATGAGTTAACCCCCCCCAAAATCATAAGATTTTAAATAATAATATATTGGGTTCTTTTTCTTTGCCTTCTGATTTTTGAGCTTTTAGGGTGCACTTGAGTCATGTTGAAACATTCTTCAGCAACCAGGAAGGCTAGAAACTTACTCTTTTTTAATGAATGTTGAGAGACTCGTAATCATATGACTCCAGGAGCTGTTGCTCTAAGACGTACGTTAAATCACATGAGGTTTGTGATAAAACTGGAAGAGTTGGCAACATATAAACCAACACCTTCTTTCCCTCCCACCCACCGTTATAAACTAATCAAGCTATTTCTCTTACAGGCTGGAAAAGAAGACAGAGATTGCCATTTTTATTCTGATTTTTAAATACTTGAGATGTACTCAGATACTACACTGTTGCCGGCCATATAATTACCAAGATTTAAGAGAGAGATTCTAGATTTGTAGATACCTAGATCAATGCAAGCCTTAGTCCAAAATGCAAATTGAACATTTTTTTGATTTAGAAAAAAATCAATTAACTTTTCAGTTTTACGTTTTTAAAGAATGACATTATTTCCTTCTTTCCTACTTTTGCTTGTTCTGGCCAAAAGCAGAAGTGCAAAACTACCATAAGAAGGGCTGCTACTGCATTATGTCTGGCCCAGCTATACACAAAGGAGGTTTGGAATCTTCACAAAAAAATTGAAAACAAGCCTATTTTCATGAGATATGCAGGCCAGTTTTGCAAATTCAAGAGGTTCAGATACTTTGGATAAATGCCCAAACTTCTGAGAGTTTATCGAACCTAAACCAACCAAACCTCTTTTTTGAGATTTGCCCAGCAACAACTACTATCAGTTCTAAAAACCACAAGGACTTAATAAAAACTAAAATATGATTAAACTTCTGTCACAGGAAGCTAATAAAAATACGTAATAATACATTTTAATAGTTAAGGCACCCTGACCAAAAGGCACTAAGCTATATTGGGCCTCTTGAGTGAACAATATAAATAGTTCCATAAATATTATGAATAAATGTAGATTTGTCTAATGGCAAGTTTAACGAAAGAACCCCTGGGTGTTAGACTGGTTGTACTGTATGCACAACAACATGTTAATGAAATTATTTAAAAGATTATTCAATTTAGATGTATATCTGACATTATTAAATCCGTATTTGTTTCTATTATAGAGAAAATACAAATATATTCCAGAGTGCATTGCTGGCCATATGTACCATCATCAACGTCATTTTTTCCAGCTCAATGTTAAAACTGACAGCACAGATGCTGGATAGGACTGAATGTTCAGTCTGGGATAACTACAGGCAAACAGCCACAGCAATCTGTCCTGGACTGCAAGAAGCAGTTTATTTTTCTGGCTCAGAAAGTGATCTACATTTTTTTTCTTTCCTCACTGCCTCATCCTTACTATTTTTACACTTTTGTTTAAATGCGACGTGTCCTTTAATGGTACGGATAGTAATTCACTTCCCTCTCATCATAAGCCTATTCAGTTCATATTACTTTTATAGCTCCCACACAAAAGAAAAACCCCGATATTTTTAAGGAGGAATGCTTGGTTTTGCTGGCCTAGGTCTTATTGGTTTTAATGGGAAGTGTGTTGTTGAAACATCAAACACCACTTTGACAGTGGTAGAGGGAAAGTGGCTAATTGCATTGTGAATCCAATACCATGATCCCAGCTGGTAGATTCCTTGTATATAGGTCTTTACTCAGTCCCTATCCAAGCAAATTCCCATGTGAATCTAAATGTGAACTGAATAAAAACTATGTAAGGACTTTGTAATTTCACCAAGGGTAACTGAATATAATACATTATCATGTGATTTTTTTTTTATGTATTCACAAACAGGGAATACATGACTGAGCGGATTTATCCTCAGGAGTTTGGGATGGGTACACTGCTCACAGTGAATGGGTTAGACAGTGTTCATAAACCCTTTATACCATGTCACCTATTTCACAGAAAAAGCTATTTTAATTTTTTAGACTTTTTTTTTAAATTTTAGTTTATGCATTATTTTGCATAATCCTTCCACCTTTAAAGCCAGATGCCTTAATTACCATGAGTCCAACTAACCGTAGAGGGCTCATGAAAAACCCTTTTAAAATGCCTACAATAGTTTTTCCTTTACCTAAAATATCATGGTGTTTAATTCAAATCTTTCTAGTTCTTCCTGGGCCAGCAACAAGTCCTAGGTCAGCTCCATTGGGAGGATGGGAATCTCTACTTCCTAATAGTATGAAGTTCCAAACTATAGACTACACGCCCATAATAGAATGCCAAAATCAGGATATTATCCTGTATAAATGAGCTGTTTCTGGTCTACAACTGAATCTTCTGGGTCATCCAGGGTCTTGGGCCAGAATGACTTCTGAGGAGGAAATTCCACATTTGAGATGAAAAGAAGGAAATATTTCTCTGGCAAGTTAACTTAATAGAGAAAAAGGCAGCTCTTTGAAGCTACTCATGGATTTGAAACATTAAAATAAATGCCAAGGGATAGATAGTGGGCAGAGTACAGGTGAGGTGGTCCAATGTGCACAATAAATGAATCCATCATATAGCTCTGCCACTTATCATATGGATATCACCTCTTCACTTGTAGTATACACATATCATCTATAGCACACATAGTAGAAACTTGGGCTTTAAAAAATGGGGCAAGAATATAATATTGCACAAACATATGTTTAGACTAGTTGTCAGCCCGATAAGTTTCTTTTTGCAAAGCCTTATTGCCATACAGTCTACTATACTTCTACTGTAATGAACTATCCTAGGTGAGTTGAGAAAGGTCTGGGACCAGAACAAGCACTGTGTTATTTGACTAGGGATCTGCCCCTATCATCCTGCGTTAAAGAACCTAGAAGTTGCCCTCTGGACTCACTCCTGAACAGGAATGATGAGCGAGACAAACATCCTGGGACCCACACAATACAATTTTCAGGGAGACCAAGGGGGCCTAGTCTGTCACTGACTTATCGTTTGACTTTAGGCAACCCACTTGACTTCTCTGCCTCAGTTTCCCAATCTGTAAAGTGGGACCTAGCATAATGGGGTGCCTGGTCCCTGATTAAGCACCTAGGAGCTAAGTTAACACAAATAAATAAACAAATGAATAATAATACTTATGCACCTCTGTACTGCACTTTGACACCACTGGATGAAAATGCTTGAATGTCATTAACTATGCCTTGTATCAGTATCTGAATTAGTGACATTCAAGCTTTCAACTTTAAAAGCCTAATTCAGCCTACATAAGCAGGTGCAGCTCCACTTGCTTCACCAGAGTTGCAACCACCTACTCCAGGGCTGATTTCACTGCTGTTCATTTCTTAATTTAAAATATACTGATAATGTGAGCCAACCACAGATCTTTCAATGGATGGTCTGATTTAATTTGCATTATTTGTGCTTGCTGGTGCTGTATAATGCTTAGATGTAATTGTGTCTGTGTATTAAATATAATAGGTTAGATTTTATGAATAGGAATATGAGATAACACAGTAAAGGAGGTTTGACAGTAAGAGTGAAAGAATGAAGATTCAACTTAAGCTGTTGAAAGCCTAACAAGATAAAGACAGGCAGGGGAAAGTTCCCTTAAATGTGATGAAAATAAGGCCTGAAGGGGCGGAATGATAGAGAGATTGAGGAGTACACGCTTCAAGACAGAAGATGAATGTGCGCAACATGACAGTAACATGTAGCTAAATTAATCAAAGTACCAAGAGCACGAAGAAGCACCAATACATACAGATTTATGCAGAAGTCCCAGTAAGATTTTGATAGCAGATCTGGAGATTAGTATTCCACAAAGGGGTGTTTCTTTTTTAATCTAAACTAATTTGCAGTATTTTCAGAGTATTTGAATTGTATGTCACAGAAGTTTATGTCACTGAAAACACTATCTCCCTTTTACATTTTAGATGCGTGCTGTGCGCTTCAGCATTCAACAAGCACAGCCCTCAGAAAGCAAACTGTTATGGGATACCATTAAAGACATCACTGCCCTTGCAATATATTTTGAAGCTGAATTGCCGTGAAAAGATTTCTAAAATCATACCTGCCTGTAACAGTGTGACAAAAATCAACAGGTAAAACTACTATTATTTCATGATGGATGTATAATTTTAAGTGAATTCGGTATTTGTGATGCATGCTGGATTTACAGTTTTTGATGAGCCCTCTGCTTATCCTCAGAAGAGGTAGGTACAGTATGGTGAGCAAGCTTCCCCCACACTGCCTCACCACTGTGTTTTGGCACCCTAGTACTGGAGCAGGAAACATCTGCAGGCGTCAGAGGCTACTTCATTCTTTTGCCTTCTCTGCTGTGGTTGCCAATCTTACTGCTGGACACTCGCCATTACCAATAGGCCTGAGGAAAAAACTGGGTAACTGTCTGCCATGACATGGAGTGGAACCAGTGGCTGCATTGGTTAGAAAGAAGGTAACCTCTGCAGGTGATGAGAGCAGCAGGTGCAGATTAATCAAATTCATATTGAGTACTTAAGGCCGGATCCTGATCTCTTTTACACTGTTGTAAATACAGTGTAACTTCATTGTCATTAGTGGCTGAGAGCAGAATATGGCCCCAAGGATTCAAACGTCATGCATGTCTGAAAAACTGGACAAGGAACATTGTGAGCATGATAATAAGAGGCAAAGAGAGAGAAAACTCAGGGAGAAGGAGTATCTCTGGGGCTAACAACTGACTGATAGTGGTATATTTATTATGGGATTCTTGATACCCCCTGTATCCTTGATGGGTTATCTTCAATTTCTCTTTAAATAAACCCTACTGTTTGGAATGCTGTAGATACTTCTGCATGGTCTGACCTCTCTGGCTTCATCTCATATTAATGTTTATTTGCAGAAATCTACTCTGTTGTTTAGACAATAAAGTCTATGTGGGATTTCCCCAGGTGGCTAGTCAGTATTAGTGCGAGGCACAAGCTACAGTTTCTACTGTTTTCCTTATCCCAGCTGCTGTCTTGATGGCCAATGTATTCCTGGTTTTTGTTTTACCTTTGGGGGGCAGGGAGGATAGGTATTTGTTCCAAATGAAAAAGAGAGCAGGGCATCTCTTCCACATAAATATCCAACCCGGCCCCCACAACGGAAGGTGACAGAGATTACAGTATGGAATTCTCAGCTGTTTTTTTTTTCTTTTAAGTGCTATGAGAAGCTGACATTGACTTTTCTGAATGCAAGGGATCAGATTTCAAGGACAGTCACTGGGGGGGGGGGACCAGCTCTGGTATCAGAAGCCAAATTTATAAAGAACGCTTACTTTCACCTCCCCACGTTGCTATGAAAGGACTGGTCAGTTTTTCCCCCTTGGCTCTCATTTGTGCATATTTTAGTCAAATATGATATGGAATAGGGAATAATCAAACTCAAGATTAGCATTAAGCCACCAAGAAGATCTGTATGGCTCATTTGCTTGCAAGTGGACTTAGGAGACAGAAAGAGAAAAGCGACTCTGCCTAGCATACATATTCCCTTTATGGAGTGTGCACAGTATATCCTAACTGAACAATCAAAACTAAATTTATTAGTACCAAAGCTACATCAAAGTCTTTATTTGTTTACTGGAGGGGGTGTATTGAACTGGGATATTATTTGCCCCTCTGCAAAAAGTCAGAAACAGAGAAAACCACTACATACTTAAACTCCAGTACGTCATAGCACAAAAAAGCCACCATATTGGGTGGCTTCCAAACTTGCAACAAACAAGTGACACCGTACACAAGAAGTTATTAAAGAGATAGAGAGAGTTTGCTGCATGATTTTCATATTTCTATACTCGCATCCTGGCACAGACCACAATAGCTGTCCACACAGTTAATACAAATAGGTCAAACGCACTGTTTTCTAAACAGAACTGCCCCTTTATCATTCTGCTGCCCCTCCTGGTGAAGTGGAAATGAGAATACTGCAACACAGTTCAAACCCATTCTCAATCTGAGGTCTTTTTGGGGGTGGAAGGGTAAATATGTTTTTTTTAAAGCCATCAGCATTTTAAATTGTGCATGAATGAACAAAATTCAAAATACTGTTTCTACTTTTTTGCAGTCTGCACTCTTCTTCTATAATTAAAATGGAAAAGGATGAGTCTTTCCATTTGCTTAGGTACAGAGAGTAATAACAGCCAAAATTTGCCCTGCCCAGAGCTCAGAGAGGGTGTAGGGACACTTTCTGGTGCAACCATTGCCCTCAAGATCTTTTGGCAAGTTTCCAGGGGAAGAGGTAGATGGACATAGTGTGCAGGTATCAGCATGCACATCAGTCAGCTGGGGAGCTGACCATAACCCGGGGCTAGGATATCTGACTTCATTGGGGCCACGGTGTACCAGCCATCACTGTAACAGGTGCCATCCACAGCACTCTGTTAATCATTTCCTACTAGGCAGGGTTTGAAAAGGTTAGACTAGTATATCCCACAAGACAAGGCAGGATTTGGTTTTTGAACTGAGCCACCCAGTTCAGATAAAGTAAGGACTGCCCTAAATCTTTACTTAACACTGAAGCTGACCCTCTCTGAATTTTATTTATTTATTTTTGGAGATTACAAAATGTCCCTGGTGGTTTATTTTTTAAAACACTCACATCTGAGAAGAGTGTTAGCCATTTTGTGCTTGGATCATTGAACCAAATTGTAAAGGTCTTGGCCACTTTGCATTCTGAAAGGGCTTCCATTTGGAAGGATTTTTAAGATTAGGGAAGAAATTTAGAAGGAGGATGGAAGGATGGTCCTGTCCTAAAGCAAAATGTGTCTTTCTGGATATTTAGGTCAAAGAAATTTCTCAATGAGGCTTCCCTTGGACCAAGGTAGGTGCAACCAAGAACATCACTTTTAGAGTATGAAGTAAAAGATTTTTCTCAGGAGGTTTCTAGAGAAAGGTCACTCTGAACAATTCAGAAAAATAGGGATGGTGATCCAGGAAACAATCAACTATTCAAGCCTCAGACTGCTGAGACCTGAACTTTTAAAGAGGTGAGGGCTAACCCCTTCTCCAGCTCCTCTTTCAGGAAGACAAGGAACTTCCCTACCCAGATCAGTAGCAGTAGTCAGTCAGCTCATAGGGGGTCCAGCCAAATTCATCCATGCTTGACAAGAGATATTACTGTGAAGTTGTTTGACCTGATCAAGATTTCCTTCACTAGGACTGAGGGATTGAGCTTGTGCAGATCACCTCCAAGGTTTCTGAGTGTGGCCAACTTTCATGGGCTGGAAATCTAAGTAAGCTGATGGAATTGATAGTTTGGCATCTGCTTGAGCAAAGGACTTTTTGAGGATGTGGATTTCTGTAATCCAGTTTTCCTGGGAAATGATTTCCTGTGTTAGAGGGAATATAAACTGGCATTAAGTCTTGCCCTGGTAAACACCTAAGTGCAGGATATTTAAAAAACCTAACTGAGCTAGATCTTGCTGAAGAGAGAATTTCTGAGGTCTTTGATTTGATTATTCTTGACCTGGTGTTACTAACTTCCCCAGTGAGGGACAAAGCATTCCTTTCACTGTGTTGAAGTGCATACCTAGGTGATCTAGAGCTGGGAAGTGGTAGAGAGTCCTTCTTGCCTGAGTGCTGTAGCTATCACCTTCACCTTGGAGAACATTCATGTTGCATTAATGAGTCTGAACATTAACTTGCTGTATTTTCAGCCATTGATTAACCCTGTTTCTGACTGTTCTGGAGAACGGAGAGAAGAAGACAAATGTTATGAGCTGGTGAAGAATTTATCAAAATTAGATAAATATGGATGCATAAATTAGAAGAACAATAATCTAGAACACAGATCCTCAGTGACTGAGAGGTATTTGGAAAGCAATAATGCTAAATGAGACTGGGGTGAAAGAGGAAACTAGAAAATTAGATAGGAACTTTGAATAAAGTAATGTGACCAAAACAAAAGAAAACAATGAAATTTGGGGCTGCATAAAAGCAATATTTTATGGATCAGAAAGTCGTTAGTCCCTCTCTATATGGCACTTCAGAGATGTCATAAATATAAAGGGAAGGGTAAACCCCTTTGAAATCCCTCCTGGCCAGGGGAAAGCTCCTCTCACCTGTAAAGGGTTAAGAAGCTAAAGGTAACCTCGCTGGCACCTGACCAAAATGACCAATGAGGAGACAAGATACTTTCAAAAGCTGGGAGGAGGGAGAGAAACAAAGGGTCTGTGTCTGTCTGTATGCTGCTTCTTGCCAGGGACAGAACAGGAATGGAGTCTTAGAACTTTTAGTAAGTAATCTAGCTAGGTATGTGTTAGATTATGATTTCTTTAAATGGCTGAGAAAAGCATTGTGCTGAATAGAATAACTATTTCTGTCTGCGTATCTTTTTTGTAACTTAAGGTTTTGCCTAGAGGGGTTCTCTATGTTTTTGAATCTAATTACCCTGTAAGATATCTACCATCCTGATTTTACAGGGGGGATTTCTTTATTTCTATTTACTTCTATTTTTTATTTAAAATCTTCTTGTAAAAACTGAATGCTTTTTCATTGTTCTCAGATCCAAGGGTTTGGGTCTGTGGTCACCTATGCAAATTGGTGAGGCTTTTTACCAAACCTTGTCCAGGAAGTGGGGTGCAAGGTTTTGGGAAGTATTTTGGGGGGAAGGACGCGTCCAAACAGCTCTTCCCCAGTAACCAGTATTAGTTTGGTGGTGGTAGCGGCCATTCCAAGGATAACGGGTGTAATATTTTGTACCTTGGGGAAGTTTTGACCTAAGCTGGTAAAGATAAGCTTAGGAGGTTTTTCATGCAGGTCCCCACATCTGTACCCTAGAGTTCAGAGTGGGGGAGGAACCTTGACAAGAGACTTCAACTATAATCAGGGTGTAGACTGGACAGATGACTAACAGAAAAATATCAACAAGTTGAAGGAAAGTCAGGTAAAAGCAGTAAAAATAAATAAAGAATTAGAAGGACTAAGTCATGAGGAATTAAGTTAAATATGTAGAGTTTGGCCAAATATGACTTAGGGGGAAATGACTTTCTACAGGCATATGAAGGGCATAAAATCTTTTTCATGGAAAATTTTCATTTTGGGAAAAGTTATCACTGAAATACCAGAAACACTTCCCCCCCCCCCAAAAAAAATTATTTTCAAAAACTGATTTTTTTTTCCAGCTTCTGTTCTTCACTGAAAAAAAAATTCACAGAAATTTTTAAGGGTTTTTTTTTTCAAAATTTCCCACAAACCATAACTGGCATTTTTCAACCATTTTTAATTAATATATTAAACAATGAACAATATCCTAATGGTTAGATCAATGATCCTGTACAGCAGTATGCCATGAGAAGCAGCAAAACCTTCAATGCTTGATTCCTTTAAAAGTGGTCTAAACAAAGCACTCAAAAGAATAACATAGGAAAAAGTCTTGCACAGGCAGAATAGACTAGCAGATCAAACAGAACTTCTCTCACTTTAATGTGTACAATTCTATTATTTTCTTCTTTATCAAAATATTGATTTATACCTAGGTATTTCTTGGAGGTCTCCTGTCCAACTACTTACTCGGCCTTATCCTGCTTAGTTTGAGATATAAGAACACAAGACAAGGTGTTATGGATGAAAGTAATCTGATCACATTTCTTCACGAATATATATTTTCTTCCGCTCCAGGCCTCACATAAAGCAGTTTTGCTACCATCGGTTTCTTCAGAGATTCCAAAATAAACACGCATTCAGAAGACTTATTCTCATATTTCCAGCTACATCTGAGTCATTCTGGGTTTCACTTCTACCTTGGACATACTTGCCTGTGTTGATTCAGAGGCAGACTAATGTATAGGAACTTAAATTCTGTATGACTCTGTGTAACATAACCAACACCAACAGACTTTAAATTTCCTGTATCTCATGGGTTTTTTTTATTACATTATGGCAAAAATCCCAGAAAAAAACTGTAGGAAGAAAAAAATCAAAAATTAAAAATACTTGACTACCAAATTTTCCAGCGATATCATAGGAATGTGATCTACACTTAATATACATTTTGGTGATCTATTTGAAAGTTTTATCCTCACTTAAAAAATAGAAAAACGAATTTTCATCTTGCTCTGGAATTCTCATTTAAACATCTCAAAGAACAACTTTGCCATTTCTAGATATTAACCATTATTTTTCTCTCATTCAAGAGTCTGTTACTATATTAGCTACATGGAAACAAATTCCTAATCATACTTTTGGCAGAACACCTCACAACCCACTTGGCTATACTCATCCTATTTCCAGTGTTTTATTTTTAAAAAGGTTTATTCTCCTCTTAATGAGCATGTTTAGCTCCCATTAACATCAATGAAAGTGACAATATATGTGCAGATCAAGGGAACATATTCCTTACCTAGGAGAACCACACCAGAATTCCTATAACTGGACTTACTTTCAACTTCCAAGAGGTAGAAATATGGTACAGCTCTTGCAATAATAAAAAGTGTTTTAAAAAAAACTGATTCTCTTAGAACATACGAACAGCCATACTGGGTCAGACCCAGAATCTAGCCTGCGAATCTGTCTTCTGACAGTGGCCAATGCCAGGTGCTTCAGAGGGAATTAACAGAACAGGGCAATCATCTAGTGATCCATCCCCTGTCGTCCAGTCCCAGCTCCTGGCAGTCAGAGGCTAGGGACACACAGACCAGGTTGCATCCCTGACCAAGAGTAACTTCACTGAAAACAAATGGAGCTGCACTGGTATAAAACTGATGTAAATGAGTGGAGAATCAGGTACAAAGCCACTTGTGCTCATTTTTAGGATGGTTCTTTCTTATTCAAAGCTACAATTGCATTGAAGCAAAGCCCCAAGATTCAGCAATCCACAAGAATGTTTCCTTGTATGAAAGCAGCACTGTATTGATGAAAACTTCATCCTGTATTTCCTACCTAATATCCCACCTAAGCACAAAGTAAATTTTACAAAACTTCAGGTCTGATTCTCCTCTGCCTTGTGCCCCATGGAGTCATTTATACCTGTGCAAATTGGATGTCACATGCTACTACTCTGATCTGGCAGCATTTAACACACACTTTTCACTAGCTTTGCAAGGTGCAAATGGCTACATTCAAGTTCATTTTCATATTGAATTAGTAATTATAGATTTGCAAGGCCAAGTCACAGGAATTATTTTTAGATCCCCTTCCCCCAATTCCCTCTACCTGCTTTTTTTCCCCCAAATACCATCAAAGTACATGGGGAAGAGGGGCAATTTATTAGTGTATTCAATCCACAGCATGTTGCAGCCAACAAATTAATAACACAAGGAATGTGGTCATACTACAGATCTCTGTGTTGTAGAGTGGTCGCCATCTAAAAGGTTAATATTTGCCAACAATTACCTACTCTTCATATATACATACATTTAAATATAGATTCATATATTCCAATGCCAGAAAGGACCATTGTGACCATCCAGTCTGACCCCCTCTATAACACAGACCATAGAAGTTCCCCAAAATAATTCCTAGAGCATATCTTTTAGTGAAACATCCATTCTCGATTTTAAAATTATCAGTGATGGAGAATCCACCATAACCTTTGGTAAGTTGTTCCAATGGTTATTTACTCTCACTGTTAAAAATTTACATCTGATAATATATCCCACTGTCTAGAATCCAAAACAAGAGTGGTAGCTCATTTTGTGGTAACGGTTGTTTATTTTTTTAAAATTGAGATCATTGTAGATGCAGACACCTTATCCAAAAAAACATGCTTACCCTAAACAGCCCCATATTAAAAGTTTGGATTGTATCACACAAAGTGTTTCGTTTGCATTGAGAAGTGTCCTGTTTATCCAAATAAAAGCTATGGGTGAAAGCCTGGCCCCATTGAAGTCAATGGCTAAACTCCCTTCAACTTGAACTGGGTCCGGATTTTGCCATACATCTCCATTCTGTACAAATGGAATGGAGTTCTACTGTATACTATAGTGCCAACAACACGACCTTACATTCTCAGGGTTTGATTCTCCACTTCATTATACTGTACCACTTTTCTCCAGCACGGCTCTAGTCAACTTCAGTGGCATAACACTGGTGTAACAGAGTGGTAAATTAAGACTTTTGGGTCTTAGATGCTATATTCATTTAAGCAGAAACATTTCACGTGCACCTCAAAAAGGAATAATTTAATACAGGGTCTAAAGAGAAAACAGGAAGTTGCACATTAAGAAAACAAGAAGGATCTAGAGTGGATTGTTTAAAATGAACATTTAAGTAAGAGATACTATGAAATACAACCCCAGTACCTTTTCCACATTGCTTCATTACAAATGCACTGATGATGTCTCAGTCTGTGGAAAGTATTAGTGCTATGGATTGCATACTGTTCAGAAACAAAGAGCATGCATTTATCTTCAAACTTGGAACGACTTGGGAGGAATATTTTAGACAGTGAACCAAAACATTCCATGATCCTTAACCCAACTATAATTGAAGAGTCAACATCTGCCCTATATAATGAAATAGCTCTAAAAAGGACTTAGATGCTGAAGTGCCCTAAATAGCTTTTAAAAATTTATCTGTACATGGTTTCCAAAACAGTGCTCTGAATTTTCTGCTTTAAATATTTTTCCTTAGCAACATTCATTTTTCACCCAGAATCCTAACCTCCTTTCACCAAAAGTTACTGCTTATAGGTCCAATCCTGTACTCCTTACTTGGGATAAACTATTAAAGTCAATGGGCGAGGGTGGGTGGCTCCATTAAGAGGGCAGGATGATGATGGTGCTGAATTTCGAAAGCTCTTGGCTTTCATTTAGGCACCAAAATATGTGGCTGTAATTTTCAAAAGAATCACCACATTGGTTGTTGAGCCCTTTTGAAAATCTGGCCACAGGTGTCATAACGGGAGCTTCTGGGTACAGAGTCCTTCTGAAAATCTGGCCCTTAGTTAGATGCCTAAACCAGGGTTGAGTTCTTTGGCCCTAAATATGGGTGCTGAGCTCTTGAAAATCTGGCCCTGAGTTCTTTTAGGGATCTCTCCTTAGTGTACATAATGCACTACAGAACAGACTCCATCTCTGAGGAAGCAAACAACATAAGCCTCACTCTTACAGTATGAACAACAATTGCAAGAATAAGAGGGGGGGTATATTTCAAGACTTTAGCAGCCAAGAAGGCAAGAGACAACTATATGCTTTCATTTATCATGAATCATCACGTATGGTACTTAGCAAAACAGTAGTGGGTTTCACGGTGCTGGGAGTCGGTGGATCCGGGTGGAGGAATTTAAATACACACAGTCTTATTACAGGTTTCAGAGTAACAGCCGTGTTAGTCTGTATTCGCAAAAAGAAAAGGAGTACTTGTGGCACCTTAGAGATTAACCAATTTATTTGAGCATGAGCTTTCGTGAGCTGCAGCTCACTTCATCGGATGCATACCGTGGAAACTGTCTTATTACAGGTTTCAGAGTAACAGCCGTGTTAGTCTGTATTCGCAAAAAGAACAGGAGGACTAGTGGCACCTTAGAGACTAACCAATTTATTTGAGCATAAGCTTTCGTGAGCTACAGCTCACTCTATTTAATGAGGCTTATGTGTTATACTCAGATCAAGAAACTACTTTTTTCAGAATGTCTCTGATTTGTCTGTTATATGCACACGGTTTTTATTCTGCTAATGGAATTTTGTATTTTTATGTGGTTTTGTGAAGAAAGTTCACAATCCAGATATGCACAGCAAATGTGTGTGGGACAAATTCTTAGCTCAGCTGAAAGGTGTAAATCTAGAGTAATTCTGTTGAGTTCACATAAAAGCACTACAGCTTCTTGCAAAAGATTGGTGTAACAGACCAGAACCAGCCCAACCTCTATGTTCTTAAACAAAAAATAACAATAGGGCAGCAACTCAAAAGATTAAGTACAAAGTCCTCAGATGGTCAAAATGGAAGACAATTTAAGTTACTCCGTCTTACACCAGCTGAGAATCTGGCCCTAATGCCATGTTATTAATTTTTATGAAAAGAAAAAGAAAAACATATTCAACTCGTCCATCCTCTAAGATGATTATAGAGCTATAAGCAAAGGCAACAATTATGTTTTCTATTTAAGAGATGCAAATCAATATTAATTAAAATTAGACAACTGTTTGTGATGTAAGGGGTCCTTGTACTCAAAGGACATAGTGGCCATTAAATATATTTAAAGACTTATTACTTAAAAGATTTTAGGCAAAGTCAATGCATAGTTTGTCCTAAGGGAGAGTTCAATGCCTCTGTACTGCTGTATAACATTTAACTATAGGGGCCACAATCAAAGGCAAACACAATTAAGTATCAAACAGTTAAATGTTATGTGTCACTCTCTAAAGAATCTATATTAAAACACTTAATTGCACTTTTTTTAAAAAGAATTCCTTAGCGTGGGCTAGAACCAAAATGAGTGCTTGTTTGGCTCCTATTAAACAACCTGCATATTAAGGGACCTGTTTTTTCCTGTTCATTATCATGAAGGCTGCATTTGCATTTCTTGATAGACTATTCCTGTTTTCTTATCCTTTTTTTCTTGTCTTACATCAGTCAGTGGAAAGAGTGCCACCATAGGCCATCATTAACCTTCCAAATCTGCCTCAAAACAAATAGTACAAGAGCTCACTAATTTGAAGATCAAAAAGCCACTTGTCCATTATATAATTGGAATGAAAGGCAAAATGTTGCAGTTCTGAAGAGCACAGTAATTACTAGCTGTTAATTGCTCTCTCGTGGTGGCTCACTTTTAATTAAAAAGAACAGCTCGTCGCAGGCCGATAAGCAATGGTGGAGACCACTGGTTTAATCAACAAAGACGAAAAATTTGTTTCTGCCGCAGCCAACAACAGCTTGAGTAATCTTCAGATGTCCAATTGAGATTAAAAACTGTCTATTTAGTGAAGTCAGATTTTATTTTAACCAAGGAAATGACTATTTGAAGTCTTCCAATGTGAATGTCCCCACCACATCCCCGCTGGTGCTGCAGGGACTAATCACTTGCTTGTGGTTGTGATCATTCAAGTAAAGAAATTTAGCTACTTTCCTCTTGACTCCATCCTTCTTGGGTAATTGGCCTGTCTGAGGTGAGCATTTTTTTTTTTAAAGAAAGAGCTTTAAAGTATGGAAGGCCCACAGACTGTGCATTTAATTACTGTTCATATTTCATGCAGTCAAACAGAATTTCATTTAAGAGGAAAATGATTTACCTATCTTTAAAAAGCCTTACACTCACTGCTTTGGGGTCTGTGTGTTTTTGGGCTCCTCCCACCCTACCTCCTTCAGCGGTAACATTTACATGCCAAAAAAAATGTATTCAGGCATCAAAGTTAATTCTTTAAGAGGCTTCTATCTTTAACTCTTTCATCTAATGACAGCTATCTTTAAGGAGAGTAACACTGTGGGGTGGGGTAACATTTTATTTAGGTAAGTAGGTTAGCTGGGTTAAGTGGAACCATTTTGCCTTGGCTTGCCTCATATCTCTCCAGCCATGAACTCTTTGCTTCTTTTAATAGCTTTAGTATATCCTGTTCTTCTTTTATGGCCCTCAGGGTTCCCTAAGGCATTATACTTGGACCTCTGCTTCTTCATATTCACGTGCTTTTGTTGAGTGAAAGGTTCTGCTTCATTTTGAGTGTTACGGAAACAAGACATGTATATAAACCAAGCTTTCAAACCTTCTGACATCAGTATGCTTTCTGCCTGTCTTGCTAATATTGGAATATGAATGTGTGACAACTATATACAATATACGGTAAGGAAAAGACATTTCCATTCAGTGGGCTCCAGGTACCACTTTTCTATCTTACTTCCATTAACATATGATATGTGTAGCTACCTACCGTTATAAGAAGATCAGAGAGTTGTGCAACTTTGGTCTCAACTTTGAGATTCGTGTTTCTTCTTTGAAGAAACTATTATTTCCTCAGTTGCCAGAGATTGCCAGAGGATGTGTCTCTATGTTCCTTCTTATGATCAAGGACTTATTCACTCCTTTATCTCCTCTCACTAGACAATTGTACTGAATGGAAGATCATGTACCTGATAGGCTACTGGGATTCAGTGTGGCAGAAAGTTGTTTGAACGTGTTTGCCACAAGTACTCCTTTTCTTTTTAAGGTTTTCTGTGGTTACATTGGCTTTAGTTAAATTTTCCTTAACTGATAAAGTTTGCCTGTTGTGCTTGCCCTTAAAACTGGATCAAAGTTATTGTTTTCATTTACTGAGCCCTTGTTTCTCCAGGTACCACTAAAGGTCACCTTCATTTGAAAATGTACCACCTCAGCAGGCTACTCTTTCAGTTCTTCTTCCAAATGATGAAACTCCTTGGCTAGGAATATCAGGGAATTTATCTGCTGTTACTCACTTCATTATCGAGTGGAGTAGAATGAGAATTTGACCATTGACTTCAATGGGAGCATGATTGGGCCCTTTAAATCCAAAATTATACTTTGCTTTATTTTTCCTCTCTAATAAATCATCTGGATTTGGGTTCAATACAAGATGTTAGCTTTGTAAATTGCTGTGGAGTTATTTGGATTCATAGGACATCTTCTTTGTAACATTAAAATACTCAGTATTACATGCCTTTTCACCTATTCCTTCATTTAGATTCATGTGAATTCCTTTATTTCTCACCTAAATTTGGATATTTTGAAATTATTAATGAAACATGATGTAGAATTCAATATACAAAATTAAACTCTAACTGAATAAACCTAATTTATTATCTTGGTCAATATAATCCTTAAACATATTATTCCTATGTATCTCTATTGGCATACATATATCCATACCTAAAACAGCTACAAGAGAAAAACATCTGTAAGATTGCTAGAGACAAAGAACAAATTTAGGCCAAGTTCTGCCTTCAGATGTGTGTGCCACCCATGCCATGTGTTTTGCTTAGTCACTGTCATTAACATGTAAAGGCTCACCTAACTGTAGGGTTAACATGGGCACCCTCTGCTAGTCCACCATTTGTTTAAAAAGTGCTTTGAAATGTATTTGTCTGTAACAAACACCATCTTAGATAGTTAAAAATGAAAGTGTTTTAAAACCCAATTAAGTTTCCTTCTGTTGTGCTGCTTTTTCAGTCTTTTTATGCACTTCACTTGGACAAAGAAAATCGAGCCACCAGTTTCATTTTCACTCTTAGTCTATTTCACTCTCAGTTTCTCATGCACTAGCTCCATGCTGTAGTCTTTGGGCTGTAAATGCGGTCAGAACTATATTAAAAAACAGTTTCCAGTGGAATTTGTTTTCTACTTTATGAAAATATTTCTATTGATCTTAGGTTTACTTCAAAGTTTATTTTCACATAACCAAAATTTGGGACCAAATTTGACTTAGTGTCCCTTCAATGCTCAGACAGGAATCTGTATTGCAACCTCCTACACATGCATACCACTAGATAACATTGAAATGCAACAATGTGTTTATCTGTAGACTTTTCTGCACACTCATCTTCCTGTATTCATTCATGTCAGCCTGCTAGCTCAGTATGCCTGTACCAAAATGTGATAACTCTGTGACCTCTTACATTCACTTTGTGATAAAGCAGACTGTGAAGAAGTTTTTTTTTCCCTCCTTCCTGTTTCTAATTTTCAGTCAGCACCTGTCAGTGCAGTCTTGACTTTCACAGTTTTCTTTTGGCTCACTTTGCTTTTTTCTCAGACTTGTTCTAAGGTTTATCAGAGGAAACACTTGCACTCACAAGGATGGCCTCCACACTGTGACAGATTAATCCAAGTTGAGTGAACTTCCTTCAGACAGAGGACACTAATTATTATGAAGGCACTTAGAACACAATGAAAGCTGACATCTGACAGACTATTCTCTGCCAGCTCCACATTGTCTTACTGTCAGGCCCTGTCAGTTCCCAGCCTTAATTACATCCTGTTTACAAACATTAGGCCTGACTTCAGATGAAGTCTTAACAAAGGTTGACAAAGGTCAGGGTCACGTCACAAGGATGTTATCTGTCTGTGTGCTCCTACTGATAAACTAGGAGTAGGCTCATAGCTGATTTAGGAGATAGCTTTCATAACACAAAAATGCACTACGGTCATTTGAAATATCTAATCTGTGTGCCTGTACTTTTGCCTAAGAGTCGCTGTACAGAAATGAAGGCTACAGAGTTACTCAGGGTTAGCCTGAGCTAGTGGGACATTTTACAAGGGGTTCGTGCTCTTCAGCTACTATGATCATAAGCATCAAGAATATGTCCGTGCAGCTGCTTTAAACAGGAAGCAATTGTCCTGTTCATCTGTGCACATTTTTACCCAACCAAAATTTTGGGGTTTAGATACATTATGAATACAGTCGGTTGAATAATATCTGAGAACAGTTTGATTTTTTCCCATAGTCTAATAAATTACTCAAATAATTTTTCCACTTTTTTCTTGGTTCTGCAGATGGGTGAACAATATACCCCCAAATAAATTATTCACATTTTTTGTCAGCCAGCAAATAATTTATTCACAAATCATGTTTTCTATTGTTTGACTGCACATATTGTGGGAATTCTTTGTGTATGTGTGTGCACTTGTATGGAGGAAACTGAGTGTGAGTATATGTATACACACTTACATCGATATTTAGAGACAAATAGAAAGACAGGTGATAGAGAGAAATAATAACCGATAACAAATTGAAATGGCAGCCCTCAGTTTTGACCAATAAATTCCCATGAGAAAACTTTTTAAAATTGTATTTCTCCTACAGTCTACTGCAAAAGAAGAAACTAGAACGGTTATCACTAAAAAATTCAGTATGCTGTAGTGTCTCCTTTCTCTTAAGGTATCACTGTGGTAACTGTGTTGTAGCAGTTGGCAAATACTGACTTTTATAATGGCTTCTACTTTATATTTCTGTTGTATTCTACTGCTGGTGGCCAGAAACCCACACATCTGGTAGCTGAGTTCAATGCATGTCACCATAGCTAGGAATCAAACCTGGACCTTCATAGTTTGAATATGACATCTCTATGAGGCAAGCTAAAGGATATCTTCCCATGAGCCCAAGAGAAGAGGGGCTATGACAAGATTGTGTCACCTGAAATCTACTCTTTCTGCAACTCTATACAGAGCTGGGATCTGACTCTTGTCCCACTGAGAGCCAATAGCAAAATCCCTAATGGGTGGAATCCTGGACATGCTAAATTCAATGGCAACATTTCTGTTGACTTCCATGAAGACAGGACTTCAACCTCTGGCTTCAGTGAGAATAGGAACATACCATAAGATTTGAAGATAACAGACCGTCCCTCATTCTCCATTACAATTTAGGTGTTTGACTAAAGAAAAATTGTAGAAACTATGAGAGAGGACAATTTCTCATTTGCTTCACAAGTGATATCAATCATAGGTACAACTCACTTTCCCATCTGAAATAGGTTATAGGCAGTGGCTGAAGACGATAGAAGCTCAAAACTATTTTCACAACAGTTCTACAAAAAAGCTGTAACACCACACTTTACTAACCCAAACAAGAAAAGAAGGAGAGGAGATGACTCTTGACAATACCTTGGCAGGATGCCTGGCATATATTTGACATTTTTGGGTGTACAAAAGTTCAAGGTGCTTAAATGAAATCTGAAATTCTAAAACTCACTGCCCAAACTTATAAATACTCATGGCCAGTCCTGGACTTTCATTTTGCATGCCCTGAGCTTTGCTGTACTACAGCACAGAACATAGACTACCTTTGGATGCAAAACCAATGCATCTGCCTAAGTCCTCACACATACGTCAATCTTCAATGAGATGTCAGCAGATAACAAGAAAACAAGGCACCCATTCTGAGCTACTTATTCAGTAAAATAAGGAAGATGCAGAACACCTAAAAGTCTTCTGATGTTTTCAAACTTGGAGCTAACATTTTTAAAAATGGCTAAATACAGATAGGCCGCTTACATCCATAGTTAGGCACCAATACAAGTGGCCTGTTTTTCAGAAGTACTGAGCAGTCAGCAGCTTCCATGGACTCTGGTTCCAGCAGGATTTATCCATGACCAGCTGACATGATGTTTAACTACACTAACTGCAACGCTGTGTTTGACATTGTGTTAGTTAACATGACTCCTCAACTCAACCTAATTTTCTAATGAAAACAAGCCCAGTGAAAACTTCAAGCACTATGCACCTTTGAAAATCATGCCACTTATTTAGATGCCTTTATATGGAGATAGGTGCCTAATTTGATGCTGTCAGGTTTGAAAACTTTAGCATTGGGACCAGATTTGTAAAGGTAAAAATACAGATAAGTACAGAGAAGGGATTTTCAAAAGCGTGAAGCACCTAAATACCTTTAAAAATGTGATCCTTAGGACACCCTTGCTAACTGTCCTTATTGAGGACAGTTAGTCCTTACATGTTTTTAGCCAAAAAAAACCCTTGTTTTTCCACTGTATCCCTCCTAAAAGCTCACTTAGGCCAATATATGTCCATAGAATTAAGAAGGTATGTCCCCTGCTTCTCTTCAAATTCATTTGTCCAAATTCAATGTTGTCTATTTTGACCACGTGAAAATCAGACCTTAGGGAAACTGTGCTGACAGACCTTTCCCACAGGCCTATCCACCAAACTAAGGCCCATCAGAACAGATCAGGTGCCAGAGAGTTAACAGTCACTTTAAAACAGATATTATATAACTAATAAATACAGCTGTGCCCATTGGCTGACAACTTCCAAGCAAGAGTAGAATCACCTTCTTAGTGTTTTATGTGGGTATTTCAAGTGGGATCTCTCCATTTGTTGTTGGTGAGAGCTATAGTTATATTTGCTGTAAATAATGAAAGCTGAACTGGTTTCTGATTGAGGCTCTGTGTGGAACTTGTATTAACTTTGAATAAATAGATGACTTCAGTTTAAAGATTACAGACTGTTTTATAAAGCCTACATATGCTGTATTAGATCATGTTAGTGTTTCCTATAGCACCCATCACCACAGTTTGTAAGTGCCATAGTCCCTACAGTTAAAACTGTATTTACATTTTCATGCCAAGCATCACTGTTGTGTAAAAATAATACTGTACGTCTTCCTGAATCTTACTGTACATACTCTTAGATTCATACCCTCCTAACACATTCATTTGAAATTTAATAATAGCACCTTCAGTGTACACAAAGCACAGAAAATCAGTTGCAAAGCACAGCCTTAACTCTGACCTTCGTGATGGGGTGTACAAAGCCCACACTGGGCCTGAAGGGGTTAAAGGACAATACTTGGCCCAGGAAGCCCCTGCCCCTCCAGGCCTGCAAAGTATGCACCAACTGCAGATGAAATTTAAAACGGAGAAGTTCCGCTCAGAAGAGGGAGGAAGATAGATCTTCCTGCAGGGCTCCTGGACAAGGGTGCCAAAAAAGCCTCCCTGTGAGGAATAAGACTGCATGCTGAAGCCCAGTTGGGGCTGAAGCTTTAGCCCTTTCCTTTTTCTTTTGTTACCTTATATTGGACTCATAACCATGGGGACAGGCAGATGGCAGGAAGTGACCCAGGGAGGGTAACTCCGAGGGCACAGCCAGACATTCTTTACCCAATCAGGGGCCGGGGTCAGAGCCCAATGGAGTGGGAGAGTCCAGGCTCCCCTAGACTCCAATCTCACTCCCTCTCTGATAAGAAGAGGGCAAGGACATTGCAGTCCCGATGTGAAGCTAAGCCCATCCTCAGGCAGGGGTGCTGGAATTTTTATAGTGGGGGTGCTGAGAGCCGTTGAACCAAATTGTAAACGCGGTATATAATGGAAACCGCTTCAAGCCAGGAGATGCTGCAACACCCCCAGCACCACTAGTTCCAGCACCTATGTCCTCAGGTGAGGAACTGGATTGAAAGGACTTCCATCTGAAAGGCTACTGGGTGTGCTACCCACTAGACCGCCGGGCCCGCCGAGAGCTCTATTACTTAATGATTTAGGCCCCCATTCAGCAAAGCACTTAAGGATCTGTTTAAAGTTAAGCATGTGCTAAAGAGCTTTATGAAAATGGAGCCTTAATGACCATTATAATCCTAAAATTACAATCTCTGCAACTCCACATAGCATACATGGTACACTGAAGGAATAAAGCTGATTATATATTCATTATTTATTGTCTCAAAAATGCAAATTTCTACTATATAATAACATTACAACTTCCAGAAAAAGATCACATTGCATACATGCACACACAAACAAATCTTGCTCTTCTGCATCAGTGTAAATGCAGAGTAACTCAGTGAAGTCAATGAAATTAATCCACACTTCACTCGTGTAACTGAGAGCAGAATTTAGCTTTATTACACCACTGTTCCTTTTTCCTTCAGTCTGCCTTACATTTTATAGACATCCTCATCGCAGCCAAAGGAAGGGTGTTCCATTTTAAACACCACAGCAACAGTGACAGACAGCTACAGCTTTCATATATTTTCTTTCACAACTTAAAAAAAGGGAGCATTTTACTCAATGTGAAATCAGGGGACTATCTTAAAAGAAGAATACAGGAATGTTTGTCTAGCTATAAAAACAGTCACTGTTTTAACATATTCCTTTAAAAAAATAAAAAAATATTTTAAGTGATCAGTTTTTGATTATTTTCATTCAGGGTGCTTTGTTCCCCCCATAACCCTTTGAATGCCGCTACTGGTGTGCACTCAGGGCCCATTCTTTTCTTTATGGTGCCCGTTCTTCTGAGCAAAATTTCTAAAGAACTCAAAATGGCTACAGTTTTTATGGCCATAGACCTCACTTCAATAGTCACACGACGAACATATGTAGGTCTTCGCAGGGTTAATCCTAGAGCTAGTCAGAACATTTTCAACAAAATGTATTTTCATTGATGCTCTTTCTTCAAAGCCAGAGACATTGCATGGAAACATCATCAATTTCAAGAAAGTTTTCAATGGAAAGGTTTCTGAGGTCTGGGCTCTCTGATCATTTATGACCAGAGATAGAGACCCAAATTGAAAACCTGACATTTTCTATCCAAAAATGGATGTTTCAACAAAATTCTGTTTCATGAAAACATTCAAAGGTTTTGCTTTCATTCCAGTGTGGGACCAGAAACAAATGTCAAAACCACAAAAGTTGTCACAAAACAGCATTTTCATGCTCTGGCCAGCTCTAATTAATCCCTTTTTAATCAAAAAAGCAGACACGATGACGCGACAATTGCTTGGCTAATCGTGCTAGCGTTGCATAAAATTTAAAGAATGTATCTTTGAATTACAAAATGGACCAAAGTATGGGGGCCTATTCGCCCACTGGAGGATACTGGTAGCTCTCAGTGATATTTTGTGTAACACCTTAACTAGCATCCACAACTGACGGCGAAGTACAGGCTTCTGACATTTTCACACCTTTGCTTGCAAGTCTTTGAGAACTGAACTTCTAATAGGCATCAGTAAGTTATATACTGGAACCTCTCTAGCACCATTGTCCATCAACCATGATCCATTGTTCTATTTTTCTAAGCACTCCAAGACTCCTTCCTTCTGCTCAGCTGCCCCCAAGCAAGAGCTCAGACCCAAGAGTATACAAAATAGATCAAAAGAGACAAAGCAATTCTTGCACAACCAGGGTGAAAAAAGCATTAGCTCACCCTCACTGAAGCATGTGGCATAAATCTTGGCCCTCTCAAAGATGGGAGTGGTTTGTAGCCTCATGGTGGAGATGGAAGGCTTTGCCTACAAACTCCATGGATTGTGAATATCTACAGGGGATGTAAAGTGCATCCCTGCAGACCCTCGGCCATTCACCAAGAGGTTCTGCCCCTCTGTTCTTCTCCTGGGTCCCCCTTCCTTCATCCACCATGTTTTTTTTAGGAGCCAAACCCCCATTGGCTACTCCCCTGTGGCTGCACACTAGCCTCCTCTAGTTGGTTGTTTTTTTTAAAAGGAAACACTAAATGACAAAAGTGTTGCAGGGAACAAAATGTAGCACTTCCCCCTCATTTTTCATTCCATGTGTTCAACCTACCTGTGTATCACACTAAAGAAATTAGCTCAGATCCCAAATGCAACCACTGGGTGGTGGTTTCTCAGTTATATTTATTTGTCATCAGTGTTTATGTTTGCCAAGTTGAATAGCTCCAGAAATGAAGCCCTCTGCTTATTCACAAGCCAGGGAGTGGAGTCTTCAAGGAGAAAAAATATGGATTTTCCCTTCCAACTCTCTGTCTGACTCCAGAGAGGAGGTCCCTGCAAAGGATTCCATCTTTTTGTGAAATTCCTTTTGATATATGTCTCCATAATGTAGAGAGACTAGTGTCCAGTTGTCTGCCCCCTCCTTCATCAAAGCCCACACTCCCTTTTTTCTGTTCCTTCCTTCCATCCTCCCTGATTGCATGCCCATCTGAAAACATCACTTTGTCTTTCCACATCACAATGTCATCTCCTAGCTCCAGGACAACACGGATCTATCAGCAGGGATGTTGTCTCAGTCAAATGGGGATGCTGTGTTTCCACAGGGTGAAAAGGAAGGAAATTCTGTATGAAAGAGCTAGCTTCATTCAGAAGGAATATTATATTCATGAACTGGGCTTGAAATATTGAAATCATAAACGACTCAGAGGTACAGTATGTTGCAGAGGACATGATAACATAGCAGAAATGCAGCCCTGAAAATTGTCACTGAAGGATGACATTGGTGATAAGGATGTACAATATTACAGGACTATGTTAGCACAGTAGGAAATCGATTCAAGCAGACAAGCTAAATTTATTTACTTTATTGATTTTAAATTTTACATGAACTGCAATATAAGTAAATCTTTCATGGTAATTCTAAATCTTGAAACATATTGTAAATAACAAAAAAAAAGTCCAGTTTTCAGAACAACCATTTCTCTGTACTGAGAGTGCATTATTCTTAAAGCCCAGGACAAAATTTTTGTAATAAATGTCTTAAATCTACCTTAGCAGTCACTGCTGATATTTTCTTTAAAGTAAAAACCTGCATTTGGTGTTTCCAGTGATTCAAGGTAACAGAGTTCTTTAAGATAAAAATAAGTACCGGTAATTAAAATGGATCCTAGTGTATTACCAGAATGCAGCATAGACTGTCACTTCATGAACAAGTGGTTCATTGTATAAATAGCCGATTTTTATCAATGTGGGCAAACTTTAATGCAGAATAATAAATGAGTGGGCTGCAAATAATTGAAATGATATGTATGACAGTAAGCATGATAGCGCAGTAGGAAGAGTGGTACCATCACTGGATGTCAAGGAGAAGCTGGTGATGGGAAAAAAAATCCTTCTTGCCTTATTCCCAGTCAAGTCAACTGGGAATAAGTCAATAATCTGCTTTAAGCCATCATCCTAATGCTGAGGAGGGGAGATTTCACTTTGGTGTTCCATTCATATAAATCAGTGGTTTTCAACCATGGGTACACATACCTCTAAGGGTATGCAGAGGTCTTCCAGGGGGTACGTCAACTCATCTAGATAGTTGCCTAGTTTTACAAAAGGCTACATAAAAAGCACTAGCGAAGTCAGTACAAACTAAAATTTCATATAGACAGTGACTTGTTTATACTGCTTTATATACCATACACTGAAATATAAGTAGAATATCTATATTCCAGTTGATTTATTTTATAATAATATGATAAAAATGAGAAAGTCAGCAACTTTTCAGTAACAGTGTGGTGTGACACTTTTGTATTTTTATGTCTGATTTTATAAGCAAGTAGTTTTTAAGTGAGGTGTAACTTGGGGGTACGCAAAACAAATCAGACTCCTAAAAGGGGTACAGTTGTCTGGAAAAGTTGAGAGCGACTGATATAAATGAGCAGAATTCACCCTTATAGCTGTTTACCACTTACCAGAAATGGTTAAAGATCTGACAGTGTTATCACTTTCAACAACTAAATAAATGTCTAGATGACTTAACTCAAGGGCCCAACCTTAATGCTATTGAAGCCAGTGGCAAAATTCCCATTGAGCTCAGTGTGGCCAGGATCATATCCCAAAGGATAAACATGAAAGGGTCACAGCCCTGGTGAAGAATTTACTCTTTCACTGATGTTCAGCCTGACACGACAGGAAATATTTTGCCATTCACAGCTTTGAACAACAAATCTGTCCACAGAATTGTAAGCCACAAGCCAAATTCAGAGGTGGTACAAATGATGGTGGAAAGCTGCACACTGGTAAATATGCCTAGAGAGTGACACACAAGGGACAAAAGGTGGGGCTGTAGCTGAAAAGGCCACCAACAAGCAAGTGTAAGATAATCAGGCTTCCATCCACCCCTTCACTAATCTCTCATCATCTAGGGCCCCCTGCCAACAGCTCCTCTGACCCTGCAGTGGTTTCTCATGACTCAGCCCTCCAGCCAGTCACACTATAGTCACACCCCTTCTGGGGTAATAGAAAAGCTAGCAAAAACAAAAAGAAAAGGAATACTTGTGGCACCTTAGAGACTAACCAATTTATTTGAGCATAAGCTTTCGTGAACTACAGCTCACTTCATCGGATGCATCCGATGAAGTGAGCTGTAGCTCACGAAAGCTTATGCTCAAATAAATTGGTTAGTCTCTAAGGTGCCACAAATACTCCTTTTCTGTTTGCAATACAGACTAACACGGCTGTTACTCTGAAACCTAGCAAAAACAAGTGTCCAATCCCTCCATTCAGTTTGCCGCCTTCAATTCTGGGCCCAATGGTTATTACCCCTTTGCTCAAGGTTTCCAGTAGCCCACATCCCCTTCCCAGGAGCTTCTCGCCACCTTGGCAGTGGCTGGCAGGACAATTTAGGCCCACCCTGTACACTGGGTTCCAGTCCAGGGACCCTAGCACAGGCAGTCAGGGTTCACTCCATTAGATGATTTGCTGCCACCTCCCTAGACGTCCTCCTACCAAGACTTTCCCTGGGCTTTCTCCTCACCCTGCAAGAGCTTTCCTGTTCCCTACCAGTCTCTCTTCACTCCCTGCTATCAGGAGAGTGACTGCAGAATTTCTCCCTGTAGTCCTGTTCTGCTTCAAACTTCGTCTGTTTATAGCACCACCCAACCCTCCCCAACTGGGTTTCTTCATTAGTTAGGCCTGGTCCAGCCTGGTGCAACCAGGCTGGTTAACTCTTCTCAGGCCCACATCAACCCTTCCACCATCTGTGTGGAGTAGGCACCTCATCACAGGAATACTGTGAAAATACAGCACCAATACCTTTTCCAAGAACAACCAGAAGTATTGTGAGTAGAGAGAATCCCCTAACCCTTAAAAATCAGAAAAATACAGCAATGTTGACTATCATCATTATTTTTCATTATTTGTATTATTGCAGCTTGTAGGGAGCCCCAGTCCAGGACCAGGATCCCATTGTACAGACACAGAACAAAAAAGTCAACCTGTGAAGTTTTGGGTTTTTTTTAAAACTGAACCATGTTGCCTTTACTTTTTGATTTCATTATGTTAGATGCTATTAATCTGGACATAGGATTTCAACAGTGAAAAGATGGAATTTGTCATCAACAAAAGGAAAAACATTATTTTTAAAGGCATGAAAGATTAATGTTTCACCATGGACTACTTAAACCCTACACAGCAACAGCACTATAATATTAATCCAACTTTGATGGGTTTTGCATAAGGCTCATAATTAAACATTTTCTTTGCAATGCTTTATAGAATCCCCATCTGTTTTTAATGGCATGATTTTTATGTTTTTCTTACTAATTCTGGCAGCCTGTTCTTGAAGCTTCAAGCTTAATTTTTTGTTCCTAATGTCTTCTTCTATAGTGGTTGTATTTGCCAAAGCTGAATGAAGGTTTTGGAAACCTATAGTTATGATGTGTATTGCTTTCTTTCCTAGCATTCCAGGGAGGAACAAGGCGGTTTGGACTTTCAGTTTGCATGTGTGATATTATTAGCAGTTACGGCAGCTTTAAGATGATTGGGTGGGTCTACAAAAGAGGTATTTACCACCCTGCACACATAAGCAATTCCTGACAGCTATGATCATACCACTAAAAACAAGGCTGGTGTGAGGATTTGGGGGAGATACGTTAGCAAGAGGATTATCTGAAGCGCTGTAACAAATTGACAGTAAACACCGAAGCTCCCAATATCATTTTTAAAGTCACTTTCCTGAACAGAATTCCACTCTAAATAATCAAAAATGCCTCCCACTACACTCAGATGTATGTTTTTCTATGTTAAGGAGAAGCAGTTAAAGGAAACATCAGTATTTGGCTGAGCAGTTGGTGTGCTGTGACTACTATTTATTCCATTGTTCGTAATTGTCTCCCCATCTGTCATATCTACCAGTTATCTCTCATCTTAAACTTGGATTGTAAGCTCTTTGGGGCATGGAGTGTCTCTTTGTTGTACCTTGGGACAGCACCTAGCACAATGGGACCTTGGCTTCTAGGTGTTACCACAATATACATAAATAAATAAATATCCAGTTAACAATGTGTTATACATGGATAATATGAAACTATATGGACAGTCACAAAAGGAGATACGGCGACTGATGACATCTGTAGAAAAGTCTGGTGAAGATATAGTTATGAGTTGGTTTGGCTAAATAAGCATCAGCATTTTAAAGAAGGGTGAATTGGTACAATCAGATGGCACACAAGTTAAAGGTACTACCCAAGATCTCTTTCAGCATGGCCTCTATAGTTACTCTGGAGGCAGGGAACTGTCAGAGTTACAATATAATCAAACAAAAGAAGAAGCGAGGCAAGAATATTACAGCAGAATAAGAACTACTCTAAGGACCAAACTCAACTTGAAGAATCTCACCCGAGCCATGTGGGTGACACCAGGAGTACAGTTTGCTGCAGACATTGACCGCATTTACATCTGACAATATGATGGAGGAAAAGATTTGCTATCTGTGGAGGAAGCAGTTGATAATGAAGAACATAACATCAGACTATATGAGGAGTCAGCCAGAGTAAAAGATCATCTGGTCGTGATAACAAGCAATGCATCCCAGCCCAAGAAAGCATAAAAGAAAGGAGAAAGCAAATCACCAAAGAAAGACTTGAAAGATTTATACAGAAATCAATGCACGGACAGTGGTGAGAGAGATCAAACCCACCGGCGACTGAAGCTTAACAAACTCATGGCTTGTAGAAGGATACTTCAAAAGATAGATGGAGAGCCTCATTATGAGTGCACGAGAGCAGTTCTTAAGGCTTAATTATGTTAGAAACAAAACTGACCAATAGAATTGCTCCCTGAACAGCAGAATGTGTTCCCAAAAGGAAGAAGTGGTGGAATATATGCTAAGCACCTGTAGGGGGGCTGGCTGGTAGAGAATATATGAACAGGAACAATGAGATCACCAAGTGTCTGCATTGGAACCTCTGTGGCAAGTATGGATTTAAACTAACCATGTGGTACTTCAGCCACTGAACTGAAAGCTCTGTAGAGGCTAAGATTTTATGGGATCCGGTAGTTGTCACAGATGGAATGGTGCAGGCAAAGAGGCCAGATACAGTTGTAGAAAAGAAGACAAACAAGACCATGTTAATTGATATTGCCATACCAGCAGAGAGAAACGTAAAAAAAGAAACAAGAGAAGATAGCAAAGTATGAAGAACTCTGCTATGAAGTAGAATGATTATGGTAAACTGGAACAAAGATTATGGTAAACTGGATCCCAGTGATTATTAGCCTCCATAATAGCATGAATGAGCAGCTTCAGAATAGAAGTGCAAGACATCATAATCAGTAACCTCCAGAAGAAAGTACTTGTGGACAGTGCAAGAATTTTAAGGAAAATCAAAAGAGAACAAGGGCATTTGAGCACCTAGAATGCAAAAATGGAGGGTTTAACAATACTCCTCACTACCCAAACCTACCAACTCATTTCATGCTCATGATTCATTGGTGACTCATGGGGATAAATTTTGGACAGTAGCTTTCCCCTTTCTATGCTTAAAGATCTTTATGTTGTGAAAGCTATTTGCTTAAAGAAAATATTTTGAGGGATAATAATAAATCTATTTGCTACAGAAACTGAAATAATTATTATAGAAATCACACTCACATGCACACAGAGGGAGTTTGGTCTACAAACCTTGACCTTCAGCTACAAAACCAGTTTTTTAACACTTGAGATGAAAGTGAATTCCTTTAACTGGAGCAATGGGTCCCATATCCTCTGTGTGGGTCTTGCCAATGGAGGGCAACATCACTCCCTCATACACATAAAGCCAATATAGGGCTGGCTGAAAAATTTCTTCCAAAACTGTTTCTTGATTAAAAGCTGGATTTTCTACTAAAAAAATAATTTCAGGAAAAGTGTCTGCTTTCCATGGAAAATATTGATTTTTTGGCAATATTGGGTCCAAAAATCAAAATATTTTGGTCATTTTTTGGTTTGGGGCCAAAATGTTTTAATATTTGAATTCCTGCTGAAAAAACTGAAATTTTCCATGGAAATTTTTGATTCCCTCCCAATCAAAATTTTTTCAGGGAAATTTTTTTTGACCACCTCCAGACAGTACCATGTGTTACAGCATCTCCAAACTTAACTCGTTCATTTCATATTAAACGTGTGTCTAATGATCTGGTGTCCCCCAATTCAACAATACATTAAAATCTCTTTAGACTGCAAAAGGGACTTGGGAGTCCTTGCTCCCAGTCTTGTGCTCAGAACAATAGACCACATATTTCTCTCCCATGTGACTGGATATTGCTATAATTTTGGCTTTGAATCTTTAGTAGCTTTCAAGTGCTCTAAATATATTATAATGGTCATCTGGTCCCAGGACAGACAGATGTGAACCACAAAATTGAAATGTTTCATCTTTTGGCGCCTTTCATTATGTTCCATGCTGCGATTCAAGTTTACTGAAGGATCAGAATCACTTCAATTTCAAGCAATATAAATGGAGTGATCAAAAACATTTAATTATTCAGGGTCAGCAAATCTTAAGAAACTAATAGAAACAGACAGAACTAACCCTTCCTACCATGCTCATTTTCATTAATTCTTATAAAACAGAGAACTGTTTAATTACCAGAAAACAGCCCATCACAGAACAGAATCAGCAAATTTCTCAGTACTGTTTCCCAATGTCTATTCAAATTTGGTACTAAAGTAACATTTAAAAATATTTCATATTGACAAATAACTCACTACCTAATCATATGCCTCCTTTAGATTGACTATTTGAAAGCAGATTCAGATTTCCAAAATACACGGTAAAAAAAGGACTTTCATATACATTTTGATATTTGTTACCCTGAAATTCGACAATGTGGGCAGTTAGAATGGAAATATTAACACAGACTGTTTCCTTATGCTATTTCCCCATTTAACTCCATGTTATTTACATATGTGCAAATGAGAGCTGTGCAAAAAACTGATTTTTCAGGTCCATGGCAGTTCGGAAAAAATTTTTAGAAACTAGTTTTGGGTCAACCTGAATGGAAATTTTTTCAAAATTGTTGGTGACCCAAGAAGTTAAAAAAAAACCAAAAACATTGTTTAACATTGAACAAAATTGTTTTAACAAAAACATTGTTTTAATTTTAAGCCTTGAAAAAAAAATAAAGGAAGTTCCTAAATGAAAAGTCATTTTGAATTAAAAAGTATTTAATTTTGAAAATATTTTAATAGAAAGTTTCAATTTGTTCAGATTTAACTTTTTTACTTTTTGACCAAAGCAATTCACCAAATTTGACATAAATTCATAAAATATTTCAGTCGAACCAAATTTACATTTTTCATCCAAAAAAGTTTTGGCTGAAAATTTTCCCCCAGCCCCACTCCAAATGGCGAGCTCCGCTGTGGAAACCATAATGGCATTTAAGAGCATCACATAGTTAAGCTTTGATCAAGGATTGCAAGGGCGCCTTAAATGACAACAGCCACCCTCTCACATGTAACATGGTACAAGTTCAGCAACCAAATATCCAGAAAAAGAAAAAAGAAAAAGAAAAAGAAAGAGCCAGATTCTGCTCTTGGATACAGTCATTTTACTCCAGTGTCTCTTCATTAACTTCAGCATAATTACTCCTGATTTATGCCAGTGTAAGTGAGAGCAGAATCAGGGCATATATTTTAATCAGCACCATGTGATCCACTGGTGGAAGAGTGGCACAATTTGTCATGAAGTATTTTCAATGCCATCAAGTTAAAATTTGACAAAGAATGTGGCAGTGATATTTTGGGGGTAAGGTCACAAGGGATGCAGACCATCAGGACTGGAGGGGAGCTTACTGAATACAGACTTTAATTATGCAGGAATCACTCTGATGCATGTTCTGCCATATCTGTTACCCAGCAGACATCTAAGTTACTTACAAGACAACATAATGATCCAAAAAGCAGAAATTCTAACCAGGATTCACCCTGGATCTACCTACTGGCAGAGAGGAAAGGACTGAGAATGTGAGACTAGCAGCAAGATTTGGAACCAATAACCATAATCTAGCCACATCCATCTATACAACCATTCATAATTACATTCATCCATCTATAGCTATAGTTACACATATATGGGACCACTGGGAGGTTTAATAAGAAGACATGGGCTATGTTTTTTCCAGTATGCTGATGATTTCCAGCTCTCTGTCTCAATTTCATGTGATGATGATTTGTTTACATTTGTTATTTGCAAACAGAATAAAGTCCCAACTAATAACTATATATATATACACACACACACATACACGGTGCTTTCAAAGGGCCAATTTCACAAAGCTGAAAACAATTATGAGTCAAATCAGATGAGAGAATGAATTTAAACAAAAAAATGTGAATGATAATTGGGAATTATTTAAGAGCATTTTACCTGATGACCAAAAAGCCACAATCCCACAACTGAGAGAGAAGGCTACACTGGTTAAAAAAACAACTTGGCTCAGAGGGGAGGTGAAAGCAGCTGTAAATAAATAAACAAACAAACAAAACAAAAATGCATGCCAACATGGATGGGGAGAAGAGGAAGCTAATAGCAATGAATATAAAATAGATACTAGGAATTGTAGAGAATTGATAAGGGAGCAAAAGGACACCATGAGTAATCTGTGGCCACAAGAACCAGGACAATAAGAGGGAGCGGGGGTTTGAGTGTATTAGAAACAAAAAGGAATCCTGGCAATGGTATTGATCTATAACTAGATAAAAATAGTTGAATTAACAGTAACAATGCAGAAAAGACAGAAGTGTTCAATAAATATTTCTGTTCTGTATTTGGGAAAAAGCCAGAGGATTTATTTATATCATAGGATGACCATGAAATACTTTCCATTCCAACTGTAATTCAGGATGACATTAAACAGTATCTTCTAAAGTTAGACATTTTTAAATCAGCATACAAGAGTTTTAAAAGAACTGGCAAGATGCTCCCTGGACTGTTAATGTTGATTTTCAATAAGTCTTGGAACAGTAAAGAAGTTTATAGAAGAAAGCTAATGTTGCTCCAGTATTTTAAATGGGGGGAAAGGATTAACCCAGGAAAATAGAACATGGCAAACTAACTTATGAGATTACAAGTTTGGTTAATAAAGATAATACTGTTGATGTAATATCTTTAGTCTTTCTGTAAGGCATTTAACTTGGTACTGCACAACATTTTAATTAAAACATTAGAACAACACAAAAAAACTTGCCACACATTAAATGGATTAAAAACTGGCTAACAGATAGGTTTCAAAATGTAATTGTAAATGGGGAATGGTCGTCGAGCAGGTGTGTTTCTAGTGGGATCCTCTAGGAATTCATTCCTTCACTAGTTAACATTTTTATTCATGACCTGGAAGAAAACATAAATTAATTATGGATCAAGGCTTCAGATGTCAAAAAGATGAGGGAGTGGTAAAGTATGAAGGGGACAGGTCACTGATACAGAACAATCTGTATTGCTTGATAAGCTGGGCTCAAGCAAATATGTGTTTCAGTACAGCCAAATGTTAAGTCATACATCTAGGAACAGAGAATATAGGCCATACTTACAGGGTGTGGGACTCTATCCTGAGAAGCAGTGACTGAAAACGATTTTGGGGTCATGACAGATAATGAGCTGAACATGAGCTTCAAGTACACACTGTGGCCAAAAGAGCTAATATAATCCTCAGATATATAAATAGGGGACTCTCAAGACGGAGTAGAGAGGTTATATCACCTCTGTATTTGGCACTGGTGTGCATGCTACTGGAATACTGTGTCCAGTTCTGGTGTCCACACCTCAAGAAGGAGGTTGAAAAATTGGAAAGGATTTAGAGAAGAGCCAAAAGAATGATTAAAGGATCGAAAAACATACCTTATAGTGAAAGACTCAAGGACCTCAGTCAATTTAGCTTATCAAAGAGAAGGTTAAGGGGTGACTGGGGAACAGAAATTTGATAGTAGAGGGGCTCTTCAATCTAGCAGACAAAGGTACAGCAAGATCCAATAGCTGGAAGTTGAAGCAAGGCAAATTTAGACTAGAAAGAAGGTTCAATTGTTTAATAGTGAAGGTAATTGACCATTAGAACAATTTACCAAGAGCTGTGGTGGATTCTCCATCACTGGAAATCTTTAAATCCAGAATGGATGCTTTTCTAAAAGACATGCTCTAGTTCAAATTGGAATTAATTCAGGAAAGTCCCATGACCAGTGCTATGCAGGAGAGCAGACTAGATGTTAACAGTGGTCCCTTCTGGCCTTAAGAAAAGGAGTACTTGTGGCACCTTAGAGACTAACCAATTTATTTGAGCATAAGCTTTCGTGAGCTACAGCTCACTTCATCGGATGCATACTATGGAAAGTGTAGAAGATCTTTTTATATACACACAAAGCATGAAAAAATACCTCCTCCCACCCCACTCTCCTGCTGGTAATAGCTTATCTAAAGTGATCACTCTCCTTACAATGTGTATGATAATCAAGTTGGGCCATTTCCAGCACAAATCCAGGTTTTCTCCCCCCACACACACACACAAACCCACTCTCCTGTTGGTAATAGCTTATCTAAAGTGACCACTCTCCTTACAATGTGTATGATAATCAAGGTGGGCCATTTCCAGCACAAATCCAGGGTTTAACAAGAACGTCTGAGGAAGGGGGAGAGGGTTGGAAAACAAGGGGAAATAGGTTACCTTGCATAATGACTTAGCCACTCCCAGTCTCTATTCAAGCCTAAGTTAATTGTATCCAATTTGCAAATGAATTCCAATTCAACAGTCTCTCGCTGGAGTCTGGATTTGAAGTTTTTCTGTTGTAATATCGCAACTTTCTTGTCTGTAATCGCGTGACCAGAGAGATTGAAGTGTTCTCCGACTAGTTTATGAATGTTATAATTCTTGACATGTGATTTGTGTCCATTTATTCTTTTACGTAGAGACTGTCCAGTTTGACCAATGTACATGGCAGAGGGGCATTGCTGGCACATGATGGCATATATCACATGCACATCACATGTGCAGGTGAACGAGCCTCTGATAGTGTGGCTGATGTTATTAGGCCCTGTGATGGCCTTGTAATCTATTAACCTATTCATGTGACCCCTAAAATGCTATCAAAGAAAAGGATTTGATTATGGGCCTTATCCAGTGTTTAAAAGTGACTGGGACATGGATGCGACTATATTAGTAAGTGATTATATATCTGTCTGATAATGGAATCAAATTTCTTTGTCTGACTGAGATCTGGCATAGTGGCTGTGATTTATCATTTTTATAACATTCTCTTCCCTCAGGCTTCATGTCACAATGGTGGCATTGCTGCAATTTATAGTGCAGACTGCTCTATGAAAATGTAGACCCTTTCTGAGTTTGATTATTCTGAACACTTGGTTTGTGTTATTTTAGCTCTAGTTTCTGCATTTTGAGCATTTATTTGCCATTCCCTGAATCACACCCAGTTTCTTTTTGTGTGGCTGCACCGAATATCTATATTTCTGTGAATTTTTATTTTTCTGTCTTCATACTGATTTATGATACAAATATATATGGGGTAGATTTCAGTTTCCGTTGATCATCTTTGTCCATCAGGAATTGTTAGTTCATCTATGTACAAGTGAGATCTTTCACGATATTCTCTGAACTCCTAGCGAATGATTTAACTATATCTGAACAATATAAACATACACATCCTCCTTAACCACCTTTATGACCTGGGGTGAAATTCAGCCTGCTGCAAAGGGCCCGCACAATGCCCTTTGAACCGCTGTAGCACATCACAGTCCCATGTTGAGGGGGTTAAGTAGCTCAAAGAGCAATGGGCAGTGTCAATGACCTGGACTGGGGCAGTCATATCTAGTGGTTAGAGCAGGAGTCAGGCATCAGCAGTCACAGCCAAGGCTCAGAACCAGGGCTAGAAGCCAGAGCCAACAGCCAGAGCAGAAGTCAGGAATTGGAGCCCAGGGTCAGGACCAGGTTATCTGGAGCGAGACAAGGCAAGAGCAAGGCCGGTTCCAAGGCAAGAACACAGCTAGGAACAATGAAGCACAGGTGCAATCATAAGCATGGGCAAATGCTTTGAGCAGCCACTGAACTGCTGATGCTGCTGGGCTTACGAGCCAGTCTGCTTACTCTTCCGACCAATAAGGCAACCTACTACAGGCCAGCTGCACTTGTTAGGATGCCCAGAGATTGGCTATGCTGCAGGGATGAACATCTCTGCACAGGGATGAACATCTCTCTTCTTGAATAAAGGCACTATTGCCAACCCCAGGCATTCCAAAACCATGAGTCAGGTTCCACTATAAAACTAGCTCAAAAATAATGAGATTTTTAAAACATAATACATTTGGGATTCTTTTTATTTGCCTTCTGGTATTGGAGCCTTTGGAGTTCACATTTTTCAGGTTTTCTTTGCAACCGTGAGGGCTAGAAACGTACTTTTTCATTAAAATGCAAGATGAGATTATCACCTAATCACATGATTCTTAGAGTTGGGATTTTAAGAAAACCACCAAATATAGCAAGACCCATGAGAAAGTCGGAAGAACTGGCAATGGTGCATAGATTCTCTTGATCACAGAACAAATTATCACCAAAAATTATCAGTTTTCTTTAACCCATATGTGCTTTTTAGGACAACATCTGGCCTGAGCATCGGAGGTTCTCCAGGTTGCACTTATCTCGGAAGACAGTGACAGCGGTTCAAGACCTTGAAGGGCTTTGAGAGGGGTGTAGAACGCTATGTATCTCAATGACCCTTTGAGCCAGCATATTCATGACTACACAGCCCCATTTCTATATGAAACTATGAGCTCTATTTCACACAATGCCCTAATTAGGCTATTGGACAGACAGGAAAAAAAATGAAGTACTACATTTTAAATTTAAAACTGTGACCTTGAGAAACAGCCTTCAACTGCCTATCTTCAGCATCCTGACATTATGATCCCCAAGTCAGATTTTAACCTTATTTTGGGGAAACTGTTTCTCTTAACTGGCTTCCATGGAAATGTAGGATTCGACTGGCATTATGGGCTCTGCTGCTGGACTATTAGGTACCAGGGACATTATATTTGTTAATTGTAATTATCTGGAGTTGGTGTTTAGTGCTGCTCTTATTATTAATTGTGGTAATGCCTTTTGGGACTCTCCCTATTTTAAAAAAAAAAACATTACATGTGTTAAAATAGCACCTAGAGTCACATGTGAGATCAGGGCCCCATTTGGGCACTGTACGTGACATAGTACATGACAGTCCCTGCCCCAAAGAGCTTACAATCTACATAGAGAAGACAGAGAAAGGGTGACAAAAAGGAATGTTATTACCCCATTTAACAGAAGTGGATCTGAGGCACAGAGAGATTAAATGATTTATCAAAAATCAGACAGGAAGCTTGTGACAGAGCCATGAACTGAACCCAGGGCTCCTCAGTCCCAGTGGTATTTTCATACAAAGTTTGAAGAAATCATCCTTGTGTTCTAGTGGTGTTTCTAATTTTAGTTACATGTAACACTGAAGGGGGTGAGTGAAGCATTTTGAGTATGCTTGTTGTTGCTGAGCAACTATTGGTTAGTTTATCCAAAACATCCTCATTACAAAAGTAGCATTTAGGGTTCAGAGTGGTCAGCAGTGAAGCAGCCTAAACTGTTGTCACTATTATATGACCCGAAAACTACATCAATCTTAATTCTTTGGATATTTTGGGGCAGCGTCTTACATTTGACCACAATATTCTTTCTGCCCGTACATGGCGCTGACGAGATGAATTACTATAGTTCACATATGTCATTTTAAATCATATACTATTTGTATTAGACTTGCAACCTTTAGCTCTGGATTACAAGGCCTGATTTGCCTTTGAGTAATTCCACTTGTCTGCTGGGGGAAAAGAGTTACACTAGTGTAAAACAGAGTTACTCACGGATGGATCAGGCCCACAGTTGTTACCTGTTGTGCCCCACAGGCTTCTGATTTGGTCCATTTTGTTTTTGACATATACTCTAACCATTTTATAATTCTGATGTAGGGAGCTAGCATTGTCTGAGTCTATGCTGCTGCTGATACACTAATGTATTTAATAAACAATTCGCAAAACTCCTTCAGATGCTTCTGCATCATGTAATTGTTTCATAGACATAAACAACTGGTATCCAAGCCTTGGTTCTCTCTTAGGACCTAAGCCAGTTCCCACTGAAATCAGTGGGAGTTTTTCCATTGACTTCAGTGGGTGTTGGATTGAGTTTTAGGACCTGATTCAGCAAAGCACTTAAGCACCTGTTTAACTTTAAGCACATGTTTAAGCCCGTACCTTTTCAGCAACGCCTTTAAGTATATAATTAACTTTAAGCAGGTGCTTGAGTCCCAATAAAGTCAACAACAGTTCTTTCACATGTTCATGTGATGTAAGCACATGCTTAAGTGTTTTGCTAAATCAGGGCCTTAATGCTGATCTGCTAATGTGGCAACAATCACAAGAATGCAGTTGTAGTTCTCTTCATTTTCTTTGGCAATGACATTCTGCTTACTCATTTATTTGTACAGAATTTTTTTTATTAGATCTCTCTCATAGAATCATAAAAGATTAGGGTTGAAAGAGACCTCAGGAGGTCATCTAGTCCAACCCCTGGCTCAAAGCAGGACCAACCCCAACTAAATCATCCCAGCCAGGGCTTTGTCAAGCCAGGCCTTAAAAACCTCTAAGTATGGAGATTCCACCACCTTCCTATGCAACCCGTTCCAGTGCTTCACCACCCTCCTAGTGAAATAGTTTTTCCTAATATCCAACCTAGACCTCCCCCACTGCAACTTGAGACCATTGCTCCTTGTTCTGTCATCTGACACCACTGAGAACAGCCAAGCTCCATCCTCTTTGGAACCCCCCCTTCAGGTAGTTGAAGGCTGCTATCAAATCCCACCTCACTCTTCTCTTCTGCAGACTAAGCCCAGTTTCCTCAGCCTCTCCTCATAAGTCATGTGCCCCAGCCCCCTAATCATTTTTGTTGCCGTCTGCTGGACTCTTTCCAATTTGTCCACATCCTTTCTGTAGCAGGGAACCCAAAACTGTATGTAATACTCCAGATGTGGCCTCACCAGTGCCAAATAGAGGGGAATAATCACTTCCCTCCATCTGCTGGCAATGCTCCTACTAATGCAGCCCAATACGCCCGTATCTCTCATACCTTTAATGACTACATTTCCCAATATTAATAATACTTAGAACATTTATAACACCTTCCATCCAAGGATCTCAAAGCATTTCACAAACATTAATTAATATGATCTTCACAACACTATGGGAGGAGGAGGAAGGGTTAGGAGGGTAGGCATTATTATAACCCTTTTTAAGGAAGAGGAAACTGAGGCACATTCAGGTCTGTTGGCTTGCACTAGGTCCCAGAGGAAGATTTTAGAAGAGCTGGGAAGAGAATCCACTTGCATGACTGAACTACAAGATTGTCCTTTCTCCCCTCCCATATCATATGTAAAAATAGTGTGTATTTTAATTTAGAAAAATTGCTAAAATCTGTTCATTTCTGTCCTTTACTTGTGTAGACATGTTCATACACGTACCTGTCCCTTTCTGTTTTTATTATTATAATCCCTTCTTTATGGGCCCTCCAGATCATTTGTAAACATGAACACATGGTCCAAACTCTGCTACCAAGGTTCTGAACCAGATTAGACGGTGCTCAAAATCTTGTTTTAAATCAACTATGTTGGCTTCCAGTCAGGCAATGTGTTACTTTTAAAACTGCACTGCTTGTTTTTAAGCTGGTTTCACTTTGGCTCCAGCTTCATAGTTAACCAGAGAAACCTTCACCAAACCTAGTGTACTTTATGTTTGTCTGACACTAGCCTTTTAGAGACCCTATGTATTACATTAAACATTCCAGAAAGAAATTTCCTTGGAGAAGAATCTATCCTCCTAATAAGTGGAATTCTCTGTCTCTGAAAATTTACTGTAGGTCTAAGAGTAGTCACAACACAGTTTTGAAGATATATTTCAGTTTACTTTGGTATTTACCTATGGATATATGTAAAATACTTTACAAAAATAGTTTTTGCTTTTTTTATAACTGGCAGTATAATACCATTTAAAAGGACATTAAAGCAAATGTTGCTCAACGTGTGGTAGATATGGTAACAGACTATAATACATCCATTGTAAAGAATTCCCACCAGAGACCAGGGAAATCTTACAATGATTGAGTCGTGCTGGACCTGAGATGAACTGAAAAACTTCCAAATGGTAAAATATGAGAAATACTTTTTTTGAAATATTCACCCGTTAAACACTAAAGTACTGTTACTGGCTGACCTGTTCACAGCAGTTGTTTCTGTTGTACTTTTGTAAGAGCAGCCAAGTGTTTTTGAAAAAAAAAAAGAAAAAAGAAAAAGAAGCTTATTTTCAGTCTAGCTACCACCCCTGGCCTATGCAATAACATCATAATGGAAGAATAATCATTATAAACAATACCCATGGGATTTTGTTGGCTACAGCAAGGGATTGGGGCAGCCAACTTTAGTGCTTTTCTTTACTACATCACTGCATTTTTGTCTGCATGTGGATAAGAAGAGGCTCCATTCAATGCAGGTTGATGGAAAGTGCTAATTGTTGACACATTAGCTAATTGTTATGATTATTTCTTAACAGTTTGTGTCTAGGAGTCAAGATTTCATCCGCTAAAGTGTGAAGATGCTTTATTGCAACAAATGTTGTGCAAACATTCCCACAATGCGGTTGTAATCTTGCAGCTCTCTCAACCTAGTGAAAGCCTGGCAAACGTGCTGTCACAGTGCAGACATTCAGGCTGGAAAAAAAATTCTAACTCGCTCATCCACCCAATATTTCATCTGTTGTTATCATTAATTATCTGTTTTTACAAACACAGTAGCACTATGGAAAGCTGAGACCAGACCAATCAAAATAAACCAAGCAAAAACCATAATTGTCTGGGTTACTTGGGACGTAAGATAACGTGGGTGTATATAATCCATAAATGTGTATCGTGCCACATGGTGCAATGGCTTTGTTACCTGTAGGGCTTTATACAGCAGAGGAAGTTTGACCTAATAATTACAGCTGGATCTTTGCTCAAACAAAAATCCTGGCAGTAGTGAAATCAGTAGCAAAACTCTCATTGACTTAAATGAGGCCAAGATTTCAGCCATTATGTTGCTTTGAAAAAATTACCTTTATTTAAAAAATATAAATCAAGATCTACATTACAAACAAATATGGGGGTAAGATTGCCAGCACTTACTTCCACTGAAGAGCACTTACTCACATGAGTAGTACCACTGAGGTCAGTTTTCATTCTACCAACCATATACATTACAGAACAGTTGTCAAGAAAGGTTAAAAGACCACAATTATCTTATTATTACACTGTGGTAGTATCCAGAATCCCCCATCACACTAGGTGCTATACCCACAAAATGAAAAATTCCTGTCCAAAGAGCTTGTAATGTATGGCAATGGGTCAAGTTCTGTTCTCAATTACACGCATAGCTCCCATTGACTTGAATAGCCCTACTCATGTCAGTAATTGTTCTCCAGTGAGATGGAGAGGTTCTCAGTTGTGCCCATTGTTAGTTTGGCATCTTATACATGTCTTTCTTATTTAGCCATTTCTAATAAACTATTATTATTCAATTCTGTGTATCAGGAATACAAATTTCCCCTTCCCCACATTCCATTAGAATTAACCCTTTTAGACATAAAAGAAGCTCTTGCAGTTTATAGAAACAACATGGAAAAATAACTAACAGGAATCACCAAGGATGCTTGGTTCCAATTCCATCTCAAGATCCTGAGTCAGCATCATATTCATCCTGAAGAAGGCATCTCACACAACTGGCTGAATTGTCAGCCAGTTCTATTGGACTGATTGAACCTTTAGCTCCATAGGGCCTTTTAATACAGTCTAAGGGTTAGACTGTGACATGATCTATGTACCTGCACAATGCGGGTAACAACTCCCTTTGTGTTACTGGGGACAGTGCTGGCTGAGATTCCTTGACAATCTGGGCAAGGCACTGTGAGGCTCTCCTTGTTATCTACAGCCAGGTGGAACCAGACACAGAATAATGTAGATTTCTTGCAAGCATCTTAAGCACTGAATAATCTCTGGATACCACACACTTCATTCCTCTCTGTGAACTTCCTGGGACCTGGGGAGTAAACAGGGCTACTTACCCACTTACTCCCTTCCTGGAGCAGGTGGTCAGTGAGTGGGGAGGGAATGGATGAAGTTTTGACTCACCTCACTGACCAGAGTAGCTAACTTGCCTGTAGCTGAAATAGGCCAACAATAAATTACTCTCCCTCCCCTTCCCCCCCACCCCCCTCAGGAGCAAGTAGCAGGGCAGTTATGATTCAGTAATATGGCAGAGTCACAATGCCTCCTAGGACTGTTCCTGGGGCAATGCATTTTATTACACCAGCCCTTGTTCAGGGACATGCCTAAAATCAAGGTCTAACCCCAGCCAGGGGACCAAGCCTGCAAACACTTTTGAAAGCAAAGAGACTGTTCTCCTGAGTGAGGACTGTTTGCACCGAGTAAGGGTTTGCACAGACTCTAGATTGTTTGTGACATCATTCTTTTCACATCAAACTGCCAAGCCATTTTAACCCTAAATCTGGAGTAACGTGCTTAATTAAAGCTTATAAATATTAGACGTAGCATGTGTAGACTTTGCCAAACAAAAAAAAAGTCTACATTGATAAGAGGACAAAAGAGATTTAAAAGCCTTAGGTGTTGGAACACAATTACAAATTTAGAAGATTTAAACCTTAATTTGATTTGAATAATGTTACAATTTTTAACCAAAAAGTACATACATGGGATTTTTCTTAACGTAGCCGTGAATATTTTAATTTAACATAAGACTCTAATTTCAAGATTTCCCTTTATAGTCTGTCTTGGAATTTTAAACAAAACTTTGCTGTGGAAGGAATGATTTCAATCTCTCTTTTGATACATTTTCAAAGAAAATCTTCTCACGTATAAAATCATACAGAAGGAATGCAGGCCAAAAAAATGGGTGGAGCTCACAAAAGAGAAGAAGTGGCAAGGGCAGCCAGGAAATAATACATCCCCATTGCACCCTAGTGCTGCCAGCACTTCTGCATATCCCTGGGTAAAAAGAAATCCACTTGTTGAAGACAAACACACGAACACTCCTTGGGGAGCTGGAAAAAGAACTGCGGTCTTTCAGCTCCAAAAACACAGGCCTCTACTACTTAAGCTAAAGGAGTTCTCCCTTAGCAGGTAGTAATAGCAGGTCCCTTATCTTCTCTGTGGACCAGTAATTAGAGAGCAGTTCTCTCACACATGCATGCTACATTACAACAGGTCATACACTAAAGCTGCCCTCAACTAGCAGAACTCCCAAGAGAAGAAAAACAGCATTCCTATCATGTGCCCTTCTCCTAGTACACTGCTATCTGCGCTGTGCAAGGAAGTGTAGAGCCAATCCACAGTTGCCATATCTCCCTGGGAGATGTAACTTCCTTAGTCCCTCCTCTCATGCAGCACATGGATTCATTATGCAATGAGTATGAATGGACTCAGCACACAGTTTATTTGACCAGTGGATCAATGTAGTAAGAGATCCATAGGTCAAAACCCACATACTTACATGCTGCTACAGAGGCTGCAGCAGAGTTGTGCTTCATGACACAGAGGGCATGCACCTTCCTGCTGTGACAGATCTCATGCATGCAGGGCCTTCGATGGCCCCTACTTTGGAAGGAGGATTTAGGCCTGAATAATTCATCCTGACACACTGCTGTGAGATATGTAAATAAATATTACCTATCTTTTACATATAGGGGAACTGAAGCAGAGAGGCTAAGGGACTTTCCAACGGCAAGAAAGCGAAAGTATCAGAGCCAGAAACGAAGCTCAGGAACTCCTAGTCCTATGCCCAGACCACTGATTGCTCTCTGGTACATTGCAAAGGCTCAAAAGAACCTACTGAATGTCAGTGTCTCCATATTACACATTTTTATTAGAGATTTCCAACTTAAAGGCAATTAACACCCAAAACTTGTGTGACCTAATATTAAGGTAGGGACAAAAGGAATGAGTAAGAACACCAGAAAGATTTATGGCTCATATTCCATTCTTAGTGCATCACACTGTGCCCAGGCATTGCACAAATCACCCGCTGATGCATGGTATTTCATACCACATGTTACCATACCAAGACGTGGTAGAGGTGATCCCAGGACAACATGTCAATCTTCCATTTCAGAGTAACAGCCATGTTAGTCTGTATTCACAAAAAGAAAAGGAGTACTTGTGGCACCTTAGAGACTAACCAATTTATTTGAGCATGAGCTTTCGTGAGCTACAGCTCACTTCATCGGATGCATACTGTGGAAAGTGTAGAAGATCTTTTTATATACACACAAAGCATGAAAAAATACCTCCTCCCACCCCACTCTCCTGTTGGTAATAGCTTATCTAAAGTGATCACTCTCCTTACAATGTGTATGATAATCAAGTTGGGCCGGGAGGGAGAAAACCTGGATTTGTGCTGGAAATGGCCCAACTTGATTATCATACACATTGTAAGGAGAGTGATCACTTTAGATAAGCTATTACCAGCAGGAGTTGGAGGAGGTATTTTTTCATGCTTTGTGTGTATATAAAAAGATCTTCTACACTTTCCACAATATGCATCTGATGAAGTGAGCTGTAGCTCACGAAAGCTTATGCTCAAATAAATTGGTTAGTCTCTAAGGTGCCACAAGTCCTCCTTTTCTTTTTGCGAATCTTCCATTTGAATTTCCTGACTTTTGTTAGCCCGGGTCATAGTTTTACCATTACTAAAATGCAGACTTTTGAATGTTGGTCTGAAACATCATACAGGTGCCAGCCACTGCTGTGGTTCAAATGCTAACAAAAACATCACAGTGAGACCACTGCTCCACAGCATGATTGACCCTTGCATGAGCCATGACACTAAGGCAGGAACAATAAACAAGGTGAATGAGGTAAGGGAGGTCATTCTTCATAGCAGCAGTCCCAGGTGAATGGGATAGTCCAAAAATAAGACATCTGTCGACTTGATACCCTTGAGCTTGGTACCCTTGGCATACAAACTCACTGGGTAACGGAACCAACATTAGACATCAGTCTAAACCTTGCCATTTCTGAGCAGTCCAAGAGTTAGAGAGAGAGAGAGACAGGGTGGTTTAAGGGAGTAAGCCCTGGGCTAAGAGCCAGGCACTCCAAAGTTCTAAGCCTAGCTCTTAGACTGACTTACTGTGTGACCTTGAGCAATACACATAAGCCAAAACTTTTGAACTTGGGTATGCAACCAGGCACCTAAATATGAAGACTGTTTTTCAGAAGTGTCAAGTACCCACAAGCCTTGCAGAGCCAACCTGTCAGTGTCTCAGCTTGCCAATCTGCCAAATGGAAATAACGCACTAGATTCTCAAGTGGCTAAAATCGGTGATGCTCCATTGACTTTAATGGAGCCATACCAATTTACATGATCTGAGAATCTGTCCCGATATACTTACCTTACCCACTGATTAAGTAATAAACATTTATGTTACACTGGCACCCAAAGTGCCAACCAGAACTGGGTCCTTATTTTGATGGGTGCTTGTACTAACACAGAGAAAGAGACAGTCTTTGCCAGAAAATTTGCAAGCAGAACAAATGAACAAAGACAGTAGAATGAACAGAGTTAGAGATGGGGCTATAGCAAAGATTCCTGAACACATGAGAAGCACTTTGAAAATACAAAAAACTATAAAAGTACTATGTATTATTTCAAACTCTGGACTGATCATTTAAAGACACTTTAATAAACTCCGTAGTTCTGAACAAAGCAAAATTCTCCTCATAGTGCTGGTAAAATTCCATGAAGAAAAAAAATAAATTGTGTTCATTTCGAGTCTCCAATTGGCATTGATTATGAATGCCTTTCCTCTAACCTGGTCTATCAAATTAGAGGTTCAGGGCCAGATCGTCAGCTAACATAAGTCAGTTTTACTGGCTACAATGGAGCAATATCAGCTGAGGATCTGGCCACTTTGACTTTTAAAGCAACACTGAGTGGGAGACACAGCAAATTTTTTCTTTACTTTTTTAAATAAAGAAGTCTAAATATTTTTCAGCTTCCTGGCAGATATTTATAAGGATATTTTCAGCAAGGGAGAATCTGAGTGGAAAAAATAATTGAAAAAAATTTTTTTTGATTTCTGTCCTTAACATTAATCTTAGGTTTTACTTGCAACTATTTTAGGAACAGATTTTGAAACACAAATGTGATTTCTGAAGCTGATAGTATCCCTTAAACTTGAGTTTCATGTCTCCTCTCTCTAAGTACTTGTTTGGTGTCTATATTTTCAGCAATTAAAATACAAGCAGATTAATTTTTGAATTTTATGAAAGGATAATGATTCTATAGACTTAGAGGATGTGGCCCTTTGAATGGAAAAAAATAAATTCAACATCCCCTGCTGCCTATATCCAATTAGATGGTCTGTCTGGTGAAAGAAAAGGAAAGCCAAATTGAGCACTTAAATGAGCCACCACAGAACACTGGCTTCATCAGAGGTGGCACCTGCTTATGCCAGGGCTGAACTTGGCAGACAGTGAAAGCATGAATGCTTTACTCTAGAAGAGAATATATGCTACACTGCTGCCCTTGGGGACTTAGAGAATGATATGAAATGACAGGGTACATTTGTAACATACTGGAGCAAGAACAGTTGCAACCTACTGCTGTGCTGAACAAATGTAATGATTTGCTGTTAAATCTCTGCTACCCCAAGTTTTATTCCCACCTTCCCACTCCTATGCCAGCCCAACTAGCTGACTTTCAGGAGCTATATTTTTGTTGTAAAGAGCCACCTATCTCCTACTACCAAGCCTCAGAGAGGAACAAGACTGGCTGACAAATACATGATAGGAGTGTCACCTCCTGCTTCACTGCCCTCCAAACCATAGTTTGTGTTGTAGGGTAATGAGTAGACTTAGAAAGATCTACAGTAATGTGGCCCTCAGATTAATAATTTTGTCTAATTCCTCTCTCAGATAAGGAGTCAGTAGGAGTAGAGTTTTCAAGATACATGCAGTGGTACATGCCCAGACGACAGAAACCAGAACCAGACACATTTTTACCATTAACTAATATTGCTGCGGTGAACACAAGCGTTAAGGACTCATCAAAAGGTAGATCAGATGGAAAAAACAGGAAAAAATAAAAGGAAAGAATACTTCAATCATTGAAAAGTTATGGCTCAAACCTCACTATTTTGATTGTTAAATATGAAAGCAAATGCTTCTCTTCATCTGCGCTGACATCATTTTAACCTAGAAATCAAACAGTTAGTCAAAGAAAATGCAGAAACATTCTTAAGTCTCAGATGTCATGAAGTAAAGTCATAAGCTGGTCCTACTAGGGCACATTTTAAATAACAAATAAAGAAAATGTGTATTTTTAAAACAACTGAACAAATATTTTTGTTTATTCCATGCATGCTGGTGGTAATTTAAACTTCAGAAAATAGTAATTTCAGGCAGTTCTACCTGCTATGATTCACCACAGTGAATGATTCTGCCACTCACAGCAAATCGGGAAGTGGATGTGAATGGCTTATTTTCCTGCTTCAATAAACCATGACTAGTCATTCAACAGATTTTTCTTTGTTTCTTATTAGTTCACCACATAAAACAAATATGAAGAATAAAAGGGAAAAAATGAATGGGCTGATGATCTCAAAACTTATTTAGTCTTTCACATTTGTGTTGGAGCAGTCATAACTCACTTCCTGCCAGTCGTCTGTCATCTATGCTTTTTCCAGATTCAAGTAGACTCCTGTAACATGGCGCTCTACCTTTCCAGCTATTAGCCAAACTCAGTAGGCATCAAAGGCCTAATCAAGGACTTTGAAAAAGTTTCTGTAAGGGTTTCTTCTGACAAATTCTGAACTCTTGTCAAAGCAGGAGTGTGTGAAATATAAGAGATTTCATCTGTTGTTGTAGCATAAAGAAAATCAGTCTGATATCTCCCCAGTTTATTAAACTCATACCATAGAATCCTTCCAGTAGGTATCTCAACACTAGTTACATCTGGGATGTGACCCAAACTCATGGTTTAGACTAAACAAGGAGGAAGACAGTTAGGCTGTCTCTATCTGCACAAAGTCTGGTGTTCAGGAACACTGAGCATTCACAGCTCCAACTGACTGAACATGGAGTTTTGGGGGCTCAGCACTTCTGAAAATCAGGCCCACATCATTCTGATTCAATTTTCAAAGTTATATATTTTCCATAAGACAAGTATCCATAAAGCTCACAGCTGGAGATGGGAATACTGTGGCGGGTACAGTCCCTTTAACTTGCTTCTAGTCCACATATGCCTAAGTATGTATCAGAGTTACCTGCATACAACAAAAAAAGCAGAAAACTTGAGAAATGTTTCACGGTCAAAATCATAAGAGCAGCTTCCAAAACTGTGCGCGCCCATTTTTCTGCATGCAAAAAAAAAAAAAAAAACCTAACAACAAAACCAACAAAAGCTTTGAGCGTGCACATGGAACCTGAGCATACAAGTAACTGCAGGAGCAAAATGGCCCTTTTTAATATGATTTGAGGCCCCTTTGCAAATCTGGTTCTAAGTGTCTGGAGTTTAATTCACATTATAAATGTAAGGGACTGTAAAGCGCTCATTGCGTCTGCTGACTAGTGCAATGTTTTACTGCACCTCATTCGGATGGTAATGGTATATTTACAGTAAAGGCAAAAACCTAGTCCCAGTGAAGTCAAAGGGAGTTTGACATTGGTTACCAAAAGGGCTGAAATTTGGCCTTCAAACTGTGCCACAGAATATCCTGAACAGTCAACAGAGAACCATATTCAAACTTCACTGTGGATTGCAGAGGGTTGTACCATCACTTGGATCGACTGGATTCCGAGCTCCGTCATTGCAGCATCATTTTGTCATTGATTCTTCTTAAGTATCTTCTTTTGTGGCCTAGCCTTTAATTCTGAAGATACGTATTCATTTTGTACCCTTTTTGTTAATATCTACATCCCATTACTGGCCAAAAATGTAACTTTCTAGTGTGATATTTACAAGCAATACATATACATACAGTCCTCTCCTTGTGAAGGCCAGCTTCACTCTGATTGTTCTTTATGGTGGAGAATGCATTTGTTTGGTTCTTGTAATATTCTTAAATGGTTAAAATGGATGGTTATGTTTTACACCTCTGCATTATGCCCTAGGACCAAACTGTTGACTGCTTAGAGAGAGCCCTGCTTTTGTACCTTGAAACAGGGCAAAATTACAACAGCTAAACCTTTTCCAAATGGAAATGATTATCCTTTTGTTACTACAGAGGGTGCTCCTTGGCAGACAGCCCAGACTCCACAGGTAATGGTCACAATAGGAGGTGCCACAAAACACACTGGCACTTCACTGAAGGGGAAAAAAAGGTCAACGGTGCTATTTGTGATCACATCACAAATGTTGTAGTATAAATGCATCAGCAATTTGTCAGAGTGGCGAGTGACCTTTTCTGTTCAACTATGATTAAAGTAGCAGATTTGTTCATTAAAGTTAATAAACCAAATGGAAGATGGCTGGGTGCAGGGGATTCAAACAGTTATTACCATACTACTCCTTTAACTCATCTTATTAGCATGGGGGACAGGAGAAGGAACTCAGGGCAGGCCAAATCAGTTCTAAATCTGTTTCTCTCAACCTGTTAATCATCTATTTTCTTTCTATAAGTGAGTTTGGAATGTGGAGCAAATCATACTAAAAGATTTCTCCTCATTGCTGAATACTTCAGGAGCTTTAAGGAATTCAGCTTGCGAGCAATGCTTCATTCAAGGCAGTTGATTAGTTCCACTGTGGAGTGCACTAGACAGGACAATAAGTGGACAACAGACACAGCAACTCATAGATTACTCTGCTGAGAGTTGCAGGTGTTTTTAGGATAGAATGAAAGGAAAGGAGGTTGGGTCAGTTCTCAGACTGTCTTCCTGTCAAAAGATTAACATGAATAATTCTGAATTATGAAAATCGCTCTCATATATGTAAGTCAGAGAGCTTCTAAAATTTCAAATATGCTTTGCTGTTTGTTTCCCCTCTGCTTCTGACAGGAATGGAGAACATATCACATTAGTTTGAATCAGTGGCTGCACTAAATTTAACATGATTTCCTTCAAGAGAAGAGACTAGATCCTCATCTGGTATAAATCAGCATAGCATTGAAATCAGTGAATCTACGTCAATTTACATCACCTGAGGATCTGCCCCACAATTTTCCCCTCAAAGACTTAAGAATAGTTTCTAAAAGAAAAAGACAAACAGCTTTGAAAGGGTTAAACTACCATGTCCTTTTAAGAGAAAATTTCCACAAAAAGGTAAGAGCGTGCCTTCAATACACTGACAATTTGGATATACATAACAGAAAGGCCCAGGCTGAAAAAAGGAATGTTTGACAGACACCCAGGATCCTTTTGTTATTTCACAGAGATGAAGAAATTACATAAAATATGTGTAATTTTCACGATACAGGTAGCCAGTGACATTGTTGGGGCCCTCGTTACCTTAATTTCTTTCAGAAGTCCCAGCCAATATATATTATGGCAAACTACTTGAGATGTCTTTCTCTACTGCACATAAATTATCTTAACGGTGACAATAAGAAAAAAAATGCAATGATTAAATGAGTATTTTTTTGGTTAGAAATATTTCACAGATGCTTATTTTAAAAATGGAGCTGGCACTAAGTTGGGACATTCAATCCTGAAACTTGTTGTGCTCCAGAACTTAGGCTGTATGTTATGCTACTTAAAGAGGCTTTTCTTAAATAAACAACTTTTGTTACTAAGCTTTTAAAGCTCTATTCTACACAGCTTTGCAGGTCCGTGCAAGTCAGTGAGGAGGGGACTGAGAACAGAAGGGAGATGCCTTATTTGCAAATGTAGATGTGATTTTTGTCCCTTCCTCCCATTTGTCTAAGGTCCTACTCCTGCCATTGAAGTCAATGGGGAGCTTTCCACCAACTTCATGAGGGAGAGCAGGCCCTCAGTGAATTGACTTCAATGACAGCTAGATGGCCAGCCCTGGAAGCTAAAGTCTGCTCTCCACAAACCAGGCATAGCACTGTTCAAGCTTCTCTCCACTTGCCTTCTGCCATTGTAGCCTATAGAGGTGATGCTTGCTTATGTTTATATAGAAATGTGTTAAAATATAAGTAAGCCCAAAAATCTATTTCCTAAAAATAAGCTTGACAATCATCAAGCAAGGCCTGATAAAATGTGAGTGAAGTAAAGACAGTTCATAGGCAAGTTAAAGATAAGTTAGGGCATAACCCTACATCACGTTGTGAACATGGTTTGGTCCTTATAGGTTTTTATGAATGTTTTAGATAAAATATTAATGTTTTGGAAAATGCTAACAGCATTGGTAGTTATTGGTATGGCATTTACGTAGATGTTAATTAAGACAATGTTTAATTTTAAAAAGCCAAAGAGAAAGTAGAAAATATTTAACGATAGTAGCAGAAAGATAGATATGGTAAAAGGCAGATTTAATGTTAATTAATTAAGGAGCATTATAATAATTTATTATAATAAGGATGGCACACTAATTTTAGATTAAGCATGCCCATCCACCATCAAGGCCCTGTTAAAGAAAGGATTATCACCATTTTTCTCATTAAGGGACTGATCACCCCTAAATGCATCATTTCATCTTAGAATGTATAAATGCAGTGTAGGGCTATACTGTAATGCCTGGTTGCTTAACTAATTATTTTATATGAAATAAAGTTTTTAAATTTATCACCATTCACAGTCCTCCACTAAATTAATTATCTGTAACCTTCCTGGAGCCTCCAACCTTAAAGAATTCAATTTGGTTTTATTCCTTATTTTTAAATTACTCATTGGAAACACATAAATAAAAGCTTACAGCATCAACGTCCTCAAGTCTGGTCTGGAGAGATTGCTTCTAAGGGTGAGAGCATAGTTTCAGTATCTCTCCTCTTTCAGGCCTTATTTTCTTTGCTATCTTCCCACAAGGAACCAAGAGGAGACCATGACTCCTCCAAACAGGCCCACAGAATGAGCCAATACCTGCATGCCTTACTCACGTAACTAGTCCCATTGGCCTCAATGGGACTGCTCGGGTGAGTAAGATGAGTAAAGACTGGCTTATATTTAGTGGTAAGTGGTCACTAAAATTAGCAGGGTAATGGAGAGAGAGCTAAAGTTAGGAGGTCTGGCATAATACAAGGCCCAAAAGAGCCTTTTGCAAGCTGTTGGGGAGAGCATGAGCATAGGGACTGAGGGGTCCGCTGTGCCTCCCCAGTCCTGGGATAACTCCCAGCACAGTTAGGATAGCTTTCATGCCTGACTGATAGCAGCCCCGATAGGAACAGTCAAGGTATACGAAAGTCCTGGTCCTACTCGCTACGTGGGAGTTTAGCATCTGGTGGGGAGACGAAAGTATAGATTCAGAAAGTAGAAAGTACGAAAGTAGAGATTCAGATCCAAAAAGTTAAAGCTTTTTAACCATTAACACACAGATTGCCAACATCACATGGCAAAATGTACAAAGTAAACACCCTTAAATCACACTCCAATAAGTTCTCAAGCACAGGTTTCCTTACTTTGCCTATCGGTAAATTTTGAGTATTATAAATGGCAATATTTTTGCTGGCTTGCATGTGTATGGTGAAATTGACATTTACTGATAAAAACTGAATCCTTCCAAGCCTATAAATATTTAATAATAATAAATAACAATAATACATTTGCAATAGCTGAGAATGCTGGTCAATAGGCAAAATCAAAACTTAACATATTCAAACAGTTCAGGACAATATGGGGGGTGGGGTGGGCTATTTAAATTAGTCACAAAAGACAAATTGGGACTTGACAATGGGCATGAATCTCCTCAGATTTACACCAGCGTAACTCCACGGACTTCAAAGGAATTACTCTGGATCTATTCACCTATAAAACAGAGGAGAATCTGGCCTAATATTTCTCCTTTACCTCACAATACATACAGAAAGGCAAGCTGATATTACAGATCAGTGTTGGTTCCTTTCAACCATGTAACAAAAGTAGGAGAAAACTATCCTGACAAAGCATACAGTAGCACTGTGGTACAGCACAATGTCAGAGTAACAGTGCCATCCACACTGACCTTACTCTTTGATGGGCAATCTCTTTACCTTGACCCCTTCACATTTTGAAATCACTATTTTGCAGAGAAATGGAGATCAGGTGTGCAAATGACTGTCAGCTCTTGGCTATGGCTCAGCACTCAGGAATGCATGAACGACAACAAAAATTACAAGTGTGCCTGAAGCCCCCTTGTGGAATGATGTTTTAAAACTATTCTGAAGAGAGACATTGTTTTAATTTCACTGTACTAGGGACTTATTTTTTAGTTCTTTAGGGGCCTGACCATGTGGGATACTGAAGGCCTTAAACTCCCAGTGAAATCAATAGGAACTGAAGGCACTCAGCAGCTTGCAGGACTGCACCCAGATTGACTGATTACCAAGAGAAGAATGTAGTTGTGTACCATATTTAAACATTAGCAAAATGTTGGTGCCTAAGTTCTTGAGATAGGCTAGCATGACCCCTTTGTTGGTTTTCATAATTTTTGTTTTGTTTTATTTTAGAAAAAACTAGAATTCCTTTCGAATGATTCTTTTTTTCCCCTTTGATCTAATTTTCTGCTGGATTCAGCAGTCATTGAATGCACTGTACTGTTCTTGTCTGTGCAAGCACTATTTTCACTCACCCGGTAAAAGAGACTGTCGGGTATGAAGTTGCTTATTATTTCATTTCCACTGAAAGTGTCATTACATTTTTCAAGATGCACTTGAAATGAAGAAGAGCAATCCAGGACCTCGTAATTGGTCCATTTTCATACTCCTGAAGAAGGGATACTGGTTTGTAATGTACCTACCAAAAGCAGTACAATTAACATGTATTTTTCCCTTACATACATTTTATAGAGTACATAAAAAGTGCAAATTTAAAAAAATACATTATTTTATTAAACTAAGAGGAAAACTTTTTTGACTTTCATGATGTACCTATGGTCATTAATTTCAATGTCATATTATGTTTTTTTGGCTGAACTGACAGTATGTATGTATGTATGGAAGGAAAGAAAACAAATGCATTTTGTATTCAAATTTATACAAGTCCATACATTTTTATGCTGTTTATTTGAAAATTAATTTTGGCTTAGGCCTCAGAGACAGCAAATGTTGTCAAGATTTGAGGGCTACCTGAAAAGCCTTGGGGACAGCATTACCCTTATGCATAAGAAACAGCAAAATAAAATAAAAATAAATGAATTTCCAAATACGTCATAGCTAATCCCTTGAGCTGACCTACAAATGAATTATGGAGGTTTTGCTACAGGACTGAGTAGATCTTGTGATTTCACTGAGAGATTTATCTTATTTTCCAACTTATTTTCATATCTTATTTCCTTTTCTTTTAGAATTAGACTGTAAATAAAAGAGCTAAGACTGAATGAAGCTCCCTTTCACCGCACTCATATTGGATTGATAAATTAAAATGGTGAGATGAGTTTTGTATGACCCATCCTCGAGGATTTGGGAAATTTAGCCGATGCAAAACAAGGCATTAATTTGGAGAGGCCTAGCTACTTACAATGCTTAGTATTCTGACAATGATGAATGGCATCATTCCAAGCAAATGGTAATTTCACTTTTTGTGACAGTACTTTAGAGCAAAACCGACTTTCTTCACACAAAGAATTTGCAATCCTATTGAACAGAGGCTGTACCTGAATATCAGAAATCCTTCATTGTTTAAGTATCATCTGATATTCTTGATTGGCTCCAGACTGAAGGTTGCAGTTGAATTAGGGAGAACGGAGGTTAAGTCCTAACCTTGAAAGATTTAGCAGCCATTGAAACACTGCCTTTGGGCACTTATTGGCCTGTTTTTATCAAAAAAACTTTTCAATTCAATGAGGGGAGGGAGAAAACACAAAACTTGTCACATTCATCAAGTGAAGCCACTGGAAAGACATCTACAGAAGAACACCCAAAAAGCATAATCTTTCAGAAGAGCTGATAGAAATGGTAATTGGATGGGATGAGGAATAATACTTCCAAGGCAGGGGTAGCAGAGAATATAGCTAAAAAATCAAGGTCACAAGAAGAGAATGCATCCTTTTTAACTTATTAAAACTTACACTTGGCTTTTATATTATGAAAAATATACCTGGTACCATCCACAATTTATTTCTTCACAAAGAACTTTTAAGTGAAAATAGAATATAGACAGACTGGGAGCAAGTTCTGTTTTAATGTATGTACAGCAAAAAGAAACTTATTGTTAATAGATATAATTAAAAGAAACTAACTGAAGAAGTTCCATTTTATTTAGAAATGTGGATCAGCCTTCAAAAACACAGAGAGCATCTTTAAATAAAGCATGTCCCTACGGTACTCAAAAAGCCTCTTCTAGGATTGGCAAAGAGCACTAACATTGTCTCCTAAACAGGGAACAGAAATGATGAATCATAAAAACTTGATTGCACTTCTTCCTGCATCCTTACTAATGAGCTAATCAGAGGCTGTAAAGCAAGTGACATGTGTAAACAGATGAGTTGTACGTGGATGCTAGATTGTCCCATTTTTAATCTTACACAAACACCTCTGGCCTGAACCTTGAAGGCTTTTGGCACATTTTTGAGGTTTTGTATCATGGGTACTATCCAGCTGGAAAAGAAGGGGAAATACTGAAGAGCTGTGTCGCTCTCCTTGGCTGAATTGCACGGATGCAGGTGTCTCCTTACTGACGGAGACATCGACTAAAGGGAAAAAAATCTGTGAAAGGTCAGTATCTGTAGACACAAAGAACACATTAGACTCCCTAAACAGTTAACAAAAAAGGCACCTACCACCAAAAGGCTTCCCCATAAAAAATGTGTAACTACTGGAATGAAAGAGAAGATGAAGGCATTTGTTAATTTTCCATATTCTAAGGAATTTGGCTGTCAGTGCCAATTAATCCAAGAAATATAGCATTATATTTGTGAAGAACTCCCCAGCATGTAAGGATGAAGAAATCAGTTATGATTTGTGCTGACAACATTTTTTCTCCCCAGCCCATGCAACCATATTTTAGGGTTGTGGTACTTCTAGAGATAGCATTGACCACTCCGTTTAAAAGCACTATTCCTCATCGGTATGGTTTTCCTTTCCCTGAGATATCTGAAAAACAACCTTTGTCAAATAAATTTCAGGTCATTCCTTTCTCAAAAATAGTATATGCAACACACAGTGGCGACAGATTGATAGAGACATGTTAACATGTTGAAAACTGCAGTGAAGGAATGTGTGTGTGAGAGAGGAACAGAAAACTACAGTAGCAGCCTGAAAATACACAGTTCAGGGTGAAATGGACCATTTGTCCTTTGAAATCTTGACAAAATGTGGCACATCAATAAAGTAGTTATTGGGATGCCTCGTGCCTAGGTGTTTGTGGACATATGGTATGTTTTACCATTAACTGCAAATTTCCTTCCTTTCATTGTTTTCTGTCACAAGCATAATGTTTTCTTTCATTGGATTTGTGGCATGAATGTATTTATTGTTATTTGTTTTGCATTTCCCACCATCACCACCTTTGTTTGCGAGTGGGGGCTCTCTGCACCTGGGCAGGGAGCCCTGAGAATCCCGACTAGTTTGTGGGAGCTTTGCCATGGAAGCAGGGTTGGGCCTCATACTTGCTGCTCCTTTCGTGCTTGCTTTCGTGTCCTCTTTCATGCTGCCTCTTACGCTCAGAACAGCCTCTAAATCCAAGTCCAACAAGCAACCTCCTTCTCCTTTAAATCCTACCTTAACACCCACTTCCTTTGCCAAGTCTGCCCATGCTGATCAACCAGGCCGCTGACCCTCACCTTTGCTTTCTTGAGCTTTTTATTTTCCGGCTTGAGTAGTATTGCAAACAGCTTGGGCCAAATTCATCCCTGATGTAAAGGGAGTAAGTGCAGCCTGCTGCTTACACCATGGTTGAATTTGGCCCCTTGCTTTTATTGGCGACCGTTGGAAGGAAAATAGGACATGCAAAATAAAAAGGCTGCGAAACAGCTGGACGAACCCTGAGGTTCTATCACAGTTTCTACTCAGCCACTGTAAAGGTAAACTCACGTTGGCTCCAGTGTCTCAGGGAGTGCTGAGGAACAACTTCAAGAGTTGGCTCATTGGCTCTAGTAGCATGAACAGCATGGCCTCATCCAGTGCAGGCATGCTGAGTCCTTAAAGAGGTTACACTGTCAGTGATGAAAGAGATGGGTATTTATGAGCTTAGCATTTTTAGACAGGTTTTGATGGCAGAACTCAGAGAAATAGAATATGTTTATGATACAGAGAAATAGAACTGATATTTTACACCCACAAAAGAAATACTAGAAAAATCCCCAAACTTTTCCTTACCTATTGAGGGCCAAATCCTAAAGTTTCTTCTCAGCAATTTCTCAAAGCTCCCTTTGACATCAATGTATGCTTTGGCTGAGTAAGAATCTCAGGATTTGATCCTGGGAAATTTAGTAATCAGTGTCGATTTGCTGCATGTGGTCCCAAAATACACCAAAGTATAGGTTAAATCTTGACTATAGCATACTGTATATGTAAGAAAAGTAAACATGGCATTATTTGTGATGGTGGTAGTGGGGTATGTGATCTTCAAAACAAAAAATCTGTTTTGTGGGAAACCACTGAATTAATTATTAGAGAGCATAAAAGGGGTATATTCTACAATGATTTCAGCATGCCACTGTGAATTTATTCATCTGCCTAATACCCACCTGTCTAGCTATTCATTCATCTAACCAGATATTAAGGCATCAATAATAACCATTGAATCTGGAGCAAGACTACTAAAATTCCTGAAGACTATCTGCTTATTAATAAATCCCAAACTGTTATTTTCATCTATATATAATATGAGCCCAGCCACACGACATTGTATGTTAACAACCATTATTTAATTAACAGATGAAGAAGCCCTTAAAGCTGCACTGGCAGATTTTGAACTTGATCTTCTATCATTCGATGTCATGCAAGACCAGATAAATGACAAGTATTTCAAGAGTCTGCAAAGGCCCTTTAGAACAGCTGCACAGTCTTCACCCCTTCTTTACAGCAGGTTTCTCACTTAAGAAAAAAACACGCTTCATTACATCGCCTCTTACTTGAGCTGCAAGGGTCTATTCAAGGAAGATAAGCCTCTTAGAAATGAAGTAGCGTTGAATTTAGGTTTTGAGTGACAGCAGGAAGGTTTATCCATTCAACAGACAATACTGCTTTCTCTGCATTAATCTAGGAGGCGGACAATGATCTGTTTTTTAGGCCGCATCTCATCTCTTTCCCACAGCAGAAGGTGATTAGAGTTAGGAAGCAGGGACTGTGAAAGAAAACTGAGCACTATCTCTCCAGCCCTCCTGTTTCCTGAATGGGTAGGAGGGAAGTTCTAGGCCAAGTGCATCAATCACAGATTCACAATCAGGATGTGCTGGTTTATCAGTTGCTGACCAAAAGGCTGGCAGGTGAGGGTACAGACAACATGACCCTGGCAAAGTAAATCATTGTTATCTTTATAGATAAAGACATGAACATGATGGAGAGAGTTTCATAACTGTGTGTGTCCCCTGTCTACTATAAGTTTGGAGAGAGGGGGAAATAGCTCCCTGGTATGAGCCTAGAGTACGTAATAAGAGTCAAATAGTACTTTTCACTGCACAGAACTGAATGTTATCTTATCAGGTAAGAATGTAAAGATTTCTAGTTACAGCATCTAGTACTCACAATAATACTACTTTGTACTTACACAGCAGCTTTCACCAGAGGACCTGAAAGCACTTGCAGAAGTGAATAACATTATCCCTAGTTTACAGAGAGAGAAACTGAGGAAGAGAGGTAGACTGGTTCAAAATCATAGAAAGAGACAGCAACCAAATCAAGAATAGAACCCCGGAGTCCTGACCCTCTTTCCCACCCCTTAACTCTTCCCTCTGTGGAATTTGAAAATGGGTTGGGTGAATCCCAACAAAACCATTTCATCTTCTGGTCTCATCGTATGTTTTCTGTGTTTAAGAGATGTCCACACATTCAGCAAACGTTCCCAGTAAAAAGTGTCAACTACCAGCAGATCAGGTAGTAGTGCAGCCTTGACCAGCTCCAAAAAGCTAACTTCAGTTTATTTCCTCTTTCTGAAATCTGCCTCCAGTTAGTTTAAAAGAAAGTATTCACTTATCATGCATATGTCTGAATGGAGAAGTTAATGTGAGAAGCAAACATGGAAATGTAATTCATTATTTACACTAAATGAAAGTCATAGGCATTGCTTGTGTCTACACATGAATCCAAAAAGTTATATTGCTCAGAATTTACCAGCTGACCTGTAAAATAATCAATAGATTGTGCTCCTAAATAACCAAAAAATAACCACTGCATTTTGAAATTTTCTTTTGGCAATTATAATAGCACTTACATCTGCACAGTGCTTTGCAGTATTAACTAATAACACCTCACAACAGTTAGCATCATTATCCCCATTTAGTGCTGGGTAAACTGAGGCACATATATTAAATTATTTGGCATCAGAGGGAGTTAAAATCACAGTCAGAATTAGAATTCAGAAGTTCCTGGCTCCTATTTCTGTACTTGGATCACACATCTCTTTCTGAAAACATGCTTACAGAATAGTCTATTGACCAAAGGATGGAATATAGGACACATATTCCATTTTTAAAGCCCATTTGGTTCCTAGTACCATGGTTTCTACATCTCCTTTCAAGCCCTCACTTTTTAGTACACAGTATTTAAGTTTATACACATCCTCTCCACACAGTAGCAAACAGTGTTGAGGTTAGGTCCAATATGGAAAACACAGCTAGATAAATAGTTAATATAGGATATGCCAATTCAAGATTATCAAAAGCTATCAAGATGGGAGATGGGGGTGGGGGAATCCACACCCAAAATATAATAGAAACAAACACACTTGTAATAAATAAAATTACTTGTATCAGCTAGGAATCAAAATGCAGCTACCATATCTATTCTTTCACTGCAAACTGCTTAAAGACACAAAGGCACTATTTATGTCCAACAGCAGTAAAGGCTTGAAAGAAATGATTAGCAAAAAATGTCCTAAAAGAATTTGTTGACACTTTATATAATGCCCTCTGGACATTATTTTTTTAAATGAGCAAGTCCTGCACAAGATATAAAACACTGTCTGTCCCATGACGACACAGTTGTACCCTTAACTGCAGTCAGAGGAAAGGGAGAGAGGGGAATCCCAGAAGTGCTGAGTAACTTTTAAGAGACAATATAGCAGCCTTTGTTTCTGTTAGCAACAATCTACAGACCAAAATGAACCATGCTCCAACAATACAGCAAATGTTACACAAATAAAAAGTGTACTGACACTTTCTCTCTTCCCCCTTTTGTGTTAAGCCTGTGTAACTGGGTTTTGGTGAATGGCTTTTTGTTATTCTTATCTATGCGCCTCAAAATTCCTCAAAACACATCTGTCACAGCACAGCTTGACAACCAGCTCCTAACAACTCCCATGTAGCAGTTCTCCTATCTCACCCCAACCTCCCAGGTGGGAAAAAGTTAGCACAAACATTTCTTTTGCATCAGATACTATGTAGTTTGCCTAGTCAGCACCTACCTAGTTAGACATTACTTTTGCCACTTCACAATCCCAAGTAGATCCCTTTAAAAAAAAAAACCCAATTGCTTCATTTCAAGATGTTATATTTAACCTCAGGAAATGGTACTATAGACATTGCAAACAGCTTTCTGGTTGTTTCAAGCACTACCATATTATAAAGTATAGCCAGTTAAGAATCCTATTCATTTTCTTGCCTTGTCATCTTGATCTTATTTGAATGTCTGGGGAGCAGGAGGTGCTTAACTGGCCCTGGATTTCAGAAGTCGGGGTGAGTCTGTGCAATGTGTTAGAGACACTGAAAGTTTTCATTTTGACTCCTTAATGAGACTGACCTTTGACACAGGCTGATGAGTTCCATACCTGTCCTGGTGTGTTTTCTGAAAACATTTGACACTGGTTGCAGGTTTGACGGGGATATGACTAATGAAGTCTTAGTATAAAAATAATGGGCTGCAATTGCAAGTCATTTGTGTGAAACCAAACTCCTTAAAAACTTGTCTCTGCTCACTTTCTGTTTTCTAAATGAGTCAATAATATGAATCAGATGGCTTGAAGGAATAGACCCCCAAATATTTCCTCTCTACCTTCTATAAATTAGCTGCCATTTTGTTCAATTTTTGTTGCCTCCAGGAATAGTTTAAATTGGACTGTAGTTACTAAATTGCTGGAGCTATTGCAAAATGTTGAGGCTAATACATAATACCTTGTTTTTGTTAAATGCATAGTAACAGCTCTTCTTGTGAGGTCAGGAGGCCCACGCTGCTACTATTCAGAATGCATAACAATTTTATGTTAAGTACCAGGGAGTCAGACAGGCGTGTTTGTTTCTACTGCAAGTTTTAGGTAATCAAAAAAATTACAAAGTGTTTTCACCATCTCCTTCTGTTTTGTTGGGCGGGTGGCTGCCCTGGTGCTGTACTTTCCCTACTTAACCTATTCACTGCTGTAGGGACTTTCACATGCCCCTGGGGCACTCCTCTGCAGAACATTTTCACTGTAGTGAAACACCAAAACCGGCAAGCACTCGGAGCCCCATGAAAGAAGCCTGGTTCCTAGATTTACCAGCTTGGCTCACCATCCATCATTAAAGAACTTGAATTAATCCAGTGTAACATAAATTTAATTTCCTGGATTGCCATTTTTAAACGTGGTGAATGTCATGCTTAGAAAGAGTCCTGGAAACTGAAGCCTTCTACTTTATCCACAGTGCAAACAGCAGTGTTGCCAGTTCTCACAATTTTGTCCTGACCCTTGCAATGTTTAGCATTTTTTCTTAAAGCCTCAGCCCCTGGAGTCATGTGAACAAAGAAGAATCTCAGCTTTCTTTAAGAAACAAGTAAATTTCTAGCCTTTATGACTGGAGATAAAAGCTTGGAGGTATAATCCAAAGGGTTCAACAACAAAAAGGCAAATAAAAAGAACCCCTAACATATTTCTAATCTTATGATTTTTAAACCAATTTCATGATTTTTGCGTGCCAGACCCAAGATTTTTGAATGCTGGGGTTGGCAATACTGGGGCAGTGACTATGCAAGCTTCCCCCCACACTGTGCTGCCAACATGCTTCAGCCCTGTCCTGGCAACTGTCAAGGGGTGACAATTTCCACACCCTTGTCTTCTCTAACATGAACACACAGCAACAAGTGTATTTCTCACACACACACACAATCCAAAACAAAACGCTTCACACAACTTCTACCCCCAAGGAGAGAAGGAGAGAAAAAACATGTGACAGACGTTAGTCATGTTGCTTAATGCATTGCTGGAAGGTACTTAGATACTCTGGTGAAGAGAGCAGTAGAACAACCTATATAGAATAGAAGGCTGGCACAGAAAACTCTTCAGTCCACAGGCTCTCTGGAGACTGCCAGCCAGGGTTCCAGTTAGTGCCAAAATGGGAGTGGTTTTGTGTGAGAGAAATAACATCCAGTAAGAATTGGATGGAGCCAACCAAGTCATTGCACAGAGGACATCGTGTCAGTCACACTCTACCTGAGAGGTGAAAGGTCAATAATTTTCCAATTTAAAAATTCCAATTACATTTTTCATCAAAAGTACAAATGTTGACAGGAGGGAAAAAATGGGGAAATTTTCAATGATTCCCCGCCCTCCTTTTCCCCTTCCTCAGCCAGCTCTAGTGAAAGGCTTCTGATTCAATTAGGAATCCACCAGGGATTTTCAGTCCCCCACAGAACTAATCTTTAATCTACTTGGTATAAATAATTTACTGTATATATACGCCAAATATATTTTAGGAAAAAACAACTACTTGTTCAGGTAGCTGCACAGACTAATGCATGTGCTCTCTTCTCTAACGTATCAAACACCATCTACTTTCAAGACCCCTCACAGCTTATCCCATCCTACATTTTCAAGCAAGCACATTTGTGTTTTCTTCTATGCTGCCCTCGCACTTGGGAGGAGCTCCCTGTCATCATCCACAAAACTAAATCATTATCCTCCTTCAGACACATCCTTGAAATTCTCTTTTGCTGTGAAGCCTACAAAAAATTTGACAGCAGTTAGGCTGCTTGTATGCTGAGACCGCTGTCTATCTTGCAGATCAATATTATATCATACTCTTGTACTCCACCATCTGTCTGTCTATATCCATCTGTTGTCTCTTGTCTTATACTTAGATTGTAATCTCTTCGGGGCAGGGACTGTCTTATTGTTCTGTGTTCATACAGCACCTAGCACAATGGAGGTCCTATTCCATGACTGGGGCGCCAAGGCGCTGAGATAATACAATAATAATAAATAATTATAAATAGATAAATAAATAGATAATAAACCAGAACAACAACAACATGCATGGTGACAACAACATGCAATAGCATCAATGGGACTACTCACAATGTGTAAGTGAAGCACATGTGTAAGTCTTTGCAGGATTGAAGTCTAAATATGTATTGTTCTTTAAGCATCCAGGTTTGAATAAGTTGCCCTTAGTCCCATGGATAGATGCAAAACTCCAAATAACTAAATACAGACAGTATATAACAGCAATCTTTTTTGTTTGTAGCCTCTCCTCCATGACCCAAGAGAAGATACAAAACAAGCTGTGATTGTAACATAATGTGTATTCACTGTTTATTGATAGTGTCTCACCCAGGGGCATATTTGCAAAATGCTGTCCCACATAATAAGAAAGACATGTCACTTTCTAAGGCAAGCAGTATTGTGTATTGGTGCTAGTCAAACACAGAGACTATTATCTATCAAATACATACTGTTCCTTCAAGACAACAGCGTTCTTGGCCTCAGATAAAGGCGACTATTCTTTGAAGTTGCACTATAGTGAGGATGTTACAATGTTTTGTTGCTGTTGTTGCTCAGAGACAAGTTACCTTGTATGAAAGTTTGCTTATGATCACCTTCTACAGCTTAATAGAACTACAGCTTCATCCATTAAAAGAAGTCATCCTCAATTATACATTCATAAAATCATAGAATCATAGAATATAAGGGTTGGAAGGGACCCCAGAAGGTCATCCAGTCCAACCCCCTGCTCGAAGCAGGACCAATTCCCAGTTAAATCATCCCAGCCAGGGCTTTGTCAAGCCTGACCTTAAAAACCTCTAAGGAAGGAGATTCTACCACCTCCCTAGGTAACGCATTCCAGTGTTTCACCACCCTCTTAGTGAAAAAGTTTTTCCTAATATCCAATCTAAACCTCCCCCACTGCAGCTTGAGACCATTACTCCTCGTTCTGTCATCTGATACCATTGAGAACAGTCTAGAGCCATCCTCTTTGGAACCCCCTTTCAGGTAGTTGAAAGCAGCTATCAAATCCCCCCTCATTCTTCTCTTCTGCAGGCTAAACAATCCCAGCTCCCTCAGCCTCTCCTCATAACTCATGTGTTCCAGACCCCTAATCATTTTTGTTGCCCTTCACTGGACTCTCTCCAATTTATCCACATCCTTCTTGAAGTGTGGGGCCCAAAACTGGACACAGTACTCCAGATGAGGCCTCACCAATGTCGAATAGAGGGGAACGATCACGTCCCTCGATCTGCTCGCTATGCCCCTACTTATACATCCCAAAATGCCATTGGCCTTCTTGGCAACAAGGGCACACTGCTGACTCATATCCAGCTTCTCGTCCACTGTCACCCCTAGGTCCTTTTCCGCAGAACTGCTGCCTAGCCATTCGGTCCCTAGTCTGTAGCTGTGCATTGGGTTCTTCCGTCCTAAGTGCAGGACCCTGCACTTATCCTTATTGAACCTCATCAGATTTCTTTTGGCCCAATCCTCCAATTTGTCTAGGTCCTTCTGTATCCTATCCCTCCCCTCCAGCGTATCTACCACTCGTCCCAGTTTAGTATCATCCGCAAATTTGCTGAGAGTGCAATCCACACCATCCTCCAGATCATTTATGAAGATATTGAACAAAACCGGCCCCAGGACCGACCCTTGGGGCACTCCACTTGATACCGGCTGCCAACTAGACATGGAGCCATTGATAACTACCCGTTGAGCCCGACAATCTAGCCAGCTTTCTACCCACCTTGTAGTGCATTCATCCAGCCCATACTTCCTTAACTTGCTGACAAGAATACTGTGGGAGACCGTGTCAAAAGCTTTGCTAAAGTCAAGAAACAATACATCCACTGCTTTCCCTTCATCCACAGAACCAGTAATCTCATCATAGAAGGCGATTAGATTAGTCAGGCATGACCTTCCCTTGGTGAATCCATGCTGACTGTTCCTGATCACTTTCCTCTCATGCAAGTGCTTCAGGATTGATTCTTTGAGGACCTGCTCCATGATTTTTCCAGGGACTGAAGTGAGGCTGACTGGCCTGTAGTTCCCAGGATCCTCCTTCTTCCCTTTTTTAAAGATTGGCACTACATTAGCCTTTTTCCAGTCATCCGGGACTTCCCCGGTTCGCCACGAGTTTTCAAAGATAATGGCCAATGGCTCTGCAATCACAGCCGCCAGTTCCTTCAGCACTCTCGGATGCAACTCGTCCGGCCCCATGGACTTGTGCACGTCCAGCTTTTCTAAATAGTCCCTAACCACCTCTATCTCCACAGAGGGCTGGCCATCTCTTCCCCATTTTGTGATGCCCAGCGTAGCAGTCTGGGAGCTGACCTTGTTAGTGAAAACAGAGGCAAAAAAAGCATTGAGTACATTAGCTTTTTCCACATCCTCTGTCACTAGTTTGCCTCCCTCATTCAGTAAGGGGCCCACACATTCCTTGGCTTTCTTCTTCCTTTCTTCTTCATTCCTTTTTCTGAATAACAAAATAAATCTACACCACCGCCACTCAAATTTCCTCTACGCTAAACTAAATAGCTGGACTTGGCATTGGCACATTCCACAGGGCAGAGACAAGGAATCCTCCCGAACTGGGGCTTTGAGACCAATATTGAAGTCATGAGAGTTTTATAAGCCTTTCTGGCTGCTGTTGTGTCTCCGTCTAGCAGGGAGAGCAGGGGATATTAGTTAGTGGCAGATCCACCAGCCCTGCCCCCCACTCCTCTCACCTCCTAAATTGACATAACAGTTAGCAATCTTTACCCCTGCATCTGTTCCCCAGGGGTATCTGAATATAGGGAGTTTGGTATAGACCAGTTTCTACATATCAAGAGTTACTGTTCAGATGGTGTCCTCTCTTTTGGTTACAATCTGCACTCAAAAAACGGAATTACAGTCACAAATTTGAGAACTTCCCTTTTTGCTCACACGAGGGCTAATTTATAGATTAAGCAGAGGATTATAAAAGATAGAATCACCAGCCATTTTTTCTCCCTCTCCCCCTTTTAAAATTATTTTTAATCCTCCCCCATCCTTACAAAGAAGATGTGGAGATTTGCTTTGCTTTTTGATAGGACCTATAATTTGCCTCGTTTAAAAAATCATCACAGCATCTTGCCCCAACTTTGAGAAGACTAATATAAACCTTCAGAAGGAGATGAGGCCAGTTCTACTCCATGGATCTGCCTGAATAGACTTTTTTAAAAGGAACATGGACCATAGCCTGCCACAAGACAACAAGGGCCTGATTCTGCTCCCACTGATCAATGGGAGTTTTGCTATTGACTTCAGTGGAAACAGGATCAGGCCATCATGGAGATACGTTCCTCTCCATTGGTCTGGGAAGTGATCCTTCTTACAACTGGGTCTCTTGCAAAGCCACATATTACCCAGTCATCACAGCACCTTGCTGAGTAAGTTGCCATCTTTTATCAAATTGTTTCAGTCAAAACAAGAGTATGCTACAGCACGTTAACTCGTTATTCTAAACAATCTGCACCATCTTGTATTTAGCTGTGACACTCTGAGTACCTTTCCCAGATCTGAAAAAGAGCTCTGTGTAAGCTCAAAAGCTTGTCTTGTCCACGCACATAAGTTGGTCCAATCAAAGATATTACCTTACCCACCTGGCCTTGCCTTGAAATGCAAAACAGATCAAATATTTTCCAACTGTTCCTGGCACCAACCATTCTGCCAATCTGTCCAGAACTACCCCACTTTCATTGTTCTTTCATGATAATTGTTCATCTTGAACTGGCAAACAAATAAATACATAGCAGATGAATTCTTTAAAAATTAAATATTTGTTATAAATCAAGGTCCAACCCTGCAAACACTTTTGCAAATACACAACTTTTTGCACAGGAGCAGTCAGAAACTATTCACAAGTGCAAAGCCACCCATGTGTGTAAGTATTTGCAGGGCCAACGCCTAGAGTAAAATTAGGAACAATGTATTTGGTTAAAGGAAAACTTTTCTTTCTTTGGTTTGAAAACTAAACTAAAGATACGATAAAGTCCATTCTGTATTCGTGAGTATATTGCATGTCTTACAGATAATATATATACTCTGTACACTGCTGCAGTTTCATGGTAAGCACTCATATTTTATTGACAGAGTAAAATAATAATAAAATACAATATAAATACAACAGAGTAAATAATAATACAATATAAAGTCCATGTAACTGTAATTTATTAGCAAGAAAATTAAAGCTTCCCATAGGGTTTCAGCAACTTAAATGCTTTCCACTGATAATTTCCTTTTGGTTTGTTTCACTTTTGTTTGTTTTAATTTTCTACATTGACTTTTAGCACAGAATCTGTGAGTAATCCTTTTTCTTGGCTCCTCCCTATTATAACCCTTACCTCCTCTTGAGGGCATAACTGAGACATATTTGCTTATGCTCTGGAGGGAGGGAGAAAAAGGACTGAATTTGAAAAATGTATATTTCATGTGGGAGAAAAGGGGCATTCTGTTTATAAACTTATTTCTGTTTATAACAGATGGGAATCCTGTACAAAAGGGCTTTTTTCGATTTTGAAGAGTGATGGGGGAGGGAGACTTAAATTGTCCTTTTTAATGGGAAAAAAAGTGTCTGGGTTGATCTATACTTACTTTTCATGTACTTTATATGGAAACATTGCCAGAGCTCACAGTTTCCACCTTAGGTACATTTTCCGTAGTTAATTAAACCCACTTTCTCCACATGACATATGGACCCTTCTCAGGAAAGGGCATGATTGCAGACAAGGATCAAGTTAAAGAGGGCATTCTTTGTGATCATACATAAAATATGGACTTTAAAAAATATATAGATTTGATGTTTAGAGTGGATAACTTATTGCATCCCTGGGGTAAAAGTAATATTGGCATCCTGTAGCTAAGTGATTTTTCTGTATTTGCTTACTCTGGTTCTCCAAAAAAAAAAAATCTATTTATTCGGTGGTTAGGGTTTTTGGGTTTTATGGGTTTTTTTTCAAAATGCACTTCCAATGGCCCTTCCTTTCAGTATAATGTCTGTATGTTTTTCAGAATCACAGTGCAAATTCATTAAAAATAAGTGCCACGCTGATTTAATATGTGAACTTTCAACAATCTTACATCTTCATGCACATTAAACAAATGCATGGAAGGGGTAGCCAGTGTGGTCTAGTATTAAGAGCTAACCCCAAGAGTTCAAAATTATGAGTCAGGCCTCAAAATACCATGAGATTGGCTTAAAAAAATCATATGATGACAATATATTTGGGGTTCTTTTTATATGCCCTCTGGTTTTGGAACCTTAGGCTACAGGCAGGTCAAATTTCTAAACCTCACTCTGAAACTATGCTATTCAGAAAGTGCCTTTACTTTTTTTTTTTTTTTTTTTTTTTTTGGTGGAAAGAAAGCTGCGCTTCTCATGAAACAATTTGACTCCAGCAGCTGGAGCTTTAAGAAAAACACCTGATTGTGTGAGAGTTGGCAACAATGCAAATCTCTTAACCCTTCCCCCCCTAAAATACTGGCTAATCGTGAATTGTTAAACAGCTAAAGGACTGGCCAATTCTAAAGGAAACTCTCAGGATCCGTAGGGGGTATGGTGAAGGAGACAGAATTTCTTAGTCTAGGAAGCAGGACCAGATAGAATCTTGCCTGGAGCAAGTAACAACCGGGCCTGCTGGAAAGCCCTTGCCCTCCCCATGCTTGCCTTTTCCCACACCCTCAGCACCTTACCCCACTGCTTTTCCTGATTGCTGTATCAAAACAGTTCTATGCAGGCAGGAACCAACCAGACACCTGGGAAGATTGTTGCCTATGCAAGCTTAATTTGGGCCCCCTTGTGAGTATGCATTATGATAGATAGTCTTTATTTATATGATCATATATGATTTTTTTCCACAGGACCACTGCCACATTCAGTGCACTGGTGAGGCAAACATCAGACATGGAAAATATCAGCCTGAACAGTTATAGTCTGACAAAGTTATAAGCAAATAAAAACAGAGTCTTCTAATGGAAACTGTTAGGCAACTTTAGTTATAGTTATACTAATACTGAAGAGCACTCTGGAGTGTACGAATAACCAGATGTATCAGTCTGTGGTGATTTTCCTGTTTTATAGGCCTTGCAACTCAGCCATTTGCAACTTTACAAATTAGTGCAAAATGCTACCAATTCAGAATTGCCCAGTCACACCAGTGGCAGCATTTCACACCCACGTTGCACAGGTATAAATAGATGCACATCAGGGTATAGAACAAGGAAGCGTCAAGCCCTATATGACAAATTATATTGTCAGATGAGCATGCGCAACTCCCATAGACCTCAGTGGGAACTGCACCTGATGTCTGAGGCCAGCATGTGGGGTCGTAGTCTGGGAATACATTGCCCTTCTCCTGCGGTTTAAACACAGACAGCAATTATTTAGGGAAATTTGTATACCAGAGCAATTTACAACAAAACAAAAATTTCACAATACACAGAATTATTAGAAGAAATGGACTACATGGCTGAACTGTCATGCAAGTTTACTTATGCAAATTACTTCTCACCAGTTGCATTGTGACACTATAAACACCTGTGTAATCAGGACTGATGCAGAGGGGAGGGACAATTGTACTGGGGCCCCAAACTCAGGTGGGCCCTCAAAACATTTGTAACAGGGTAAAATGGGAGAGGATGTGGAGCCCCAGCAAACATTATGTACTGTTGCCCAAAATTTCTCTGTTTATAATAGAATGGAATACAAAGACATGAAAATAGCAATCACAACCACAGAGCTAAGAGGAGTCCAAGGATTTCAAGGAAAGGATCTAAATGCATGGTACAATATATACACAGATCGTGGGCTCAGGGAGTTCTGTACAAGTGCAATACAAAGACATCAGTCCTTATCCTGGATTCATTTTGTATCCAACAACACATGCAATATTGGGCCTATAATGTACTGGGATGACCTGTTGTGTACGGATTAGGCCTGATCCTGTCCACAAAGGACTATTTTTGAGTAGCCTCAGGAGCAGGCCCCTTGCACATCATTTCTAATGATCAAGTAGGTTATCCAGTTGAACAATGGCCACTCCACTTGCTGTAAGCAAGGTTTCCTCATCCCGTAGTTTCTTTGCAAACCTACTTGCTATAGAAGTTGGAGACCATGGCTGGAGGACAGTTGCCAGGACCCAAGAGCATTTATTCTGCTTACAAGCTCACATAAAGGTTGTGTAGCAGCCCGTTTGTGTGTCAGGTTGCATCTGGAGATACTCACCTGCACACCACAAGGTACATTTACTTTGAAAGGGGGTTTGAGGTCAGGGAATGTAACATACCTACCTACGTGCCTTGCAACTGCAGACTCAGCAGCTTGTCTAAATCAAAAGTAAGGGGTAAGCATCTGTTATCATATACATTATACAAGGTGAGATCCATTTAAAATCTCCTCTATAATGTTTGATAATCATTCCTTACCAAATGCTAGGAAAGTGGGGAGGGAGAGCGGCAGGGAGAGCGGCAGGGAGAGAAGACCCAAAAAATTAACAGCTAAGAACAACAAAACCACCAAATAAATGCAATTCTTTTTAACTGTACCTCTCGATATAATAAAAACATGTGTATAAAATTACAGTCCTTACTCATGTGAGTAGCTCACTGAAGTAAATGAAACTACTTGCATGGTTGAATGAGAAAGGGGTCACAGGATTGGGCCCTTAATTGCTAAAAAAAAAAAAAATACACAACCCACCAATAGTTACTTAATTTAGCAGAATATATTACCTCTCTGCTTCATAAATCTTAATTACAGCTGTTAGTTTTCCTATTATATGATCAAGAAATGCCCTATTAAAGTTAAACAGTTTCTACAAGTAATTATGTACATTATATATGTGTGAGTGTGTAGATGTATATACACTCCACTTTACAATTATTTTGCATATTCTGAAAGCACTATCTACGAAATCAAAAACTAGCTGAATTTTATTAATGCAAGATTTTTTAATCTCCGAAAAGTCAAAGCTGTCCCACAGGAGCCTATACAGTCAATGTTGGCTCCTCATAATACAATTTAATGCTCACAAACACAACTAAAGTATTTAAGCATTTACAGAGGTTGTCATAAATGTTTTTCTTATTTTTGATCAAATTCAACCCTACATTTAATGCAGTTAACTGTAGTTATTTAATTTCAGATCTCAAGAATCCAACCTCAAAAATTTATAACAATATAAATTTAGTTACTCTGATATAGGATATGTATGCTACTGGGAAACCATTTTTCAGTAAAAACTGCAGAACTGAGAGACCTAAGAGGAGTCATTTTTAAAAGTAAGCATTATTTCAAATAACTCTTGATAGATTTCAAATAATATTATCCTATTCAATTCCAAAATGGTCCTATAATTTTTTGTAGTATATTTCAGGTTGATGCTAAATGCTACCAAAAACTACATGTATCTTTATTATGCTTTCTCTTTTGATAAGAATTTTATATAAACACAGAACAAGTATTAAACGGATATATTGAAAATGCATTGAATACCATGTTAGATACAGCATTTTGGATTTCCTAGCTATTGCCTGGAAAGAATGAAAGTTGGAAAATTGTTCTTAGCTCCCCTAAGACACCAAATGTATTGCTTTAACACATTAACAATTAAAAGGTATATGCAAAATGTTAGATATTGAAATATAATGAAAAAAGCTTAACATCTTCTCAAATAAGGCAAGCTACCTACTTCTGCCTTTAAAAAACAACATAATCAGGCTTGCAAGAATACAGTATTTTACTTTTAAGTACACAGTAAAGAGTGAATCTGTTATGTAAAAAAAAAAGGAGGAAAGGAATGGAGAGCAGAAGCGCAGGCTGACACTGATGATCCTTGATCCAATGGAGTTTAATATCATCCCTCAGAGCTGACAGTACATTATTAATTGAAACATTGGGGCTGAACTGTGTCCTCTTCCATGGCAATCATAATATAATTATATCCCATAGACAGAAAGACTATTTCCCCCCCTAGAAAACTAATCTATAAACTGGTGTAAAAATGTGAACAACCAAATAATATTCCAGCAGTATTTTGCTCATACTATTAATCTGTTCATGGATCGTAATGCATATCATGCAGAAACAGATAAAGGAATGAAAATATCAGACAGATTATTTGTACATGATATATTGTAAAAGTATTTCAGATAGCCTGATCTTAAACTAACTGGCTGGATTTCTTTTTGCATTGCTATCATTATTTTTCTATTTTTAATTTTCACATAGATGTAGCTGTATAAATAACACGTATTTCCTGGCATGGCTGAAACATCAAACCAAACATATTTTCCATTATTAAACTTTTGCATTCCACTATGTCATTACCATTTAGAATAGGCTATAAATTCATTGACAGAACAGTTTAATAGCAAGGCCTGATCTTATATATACCATATTTGTATTAATAGAAAATCAGCCTCTTCTAAAACATTAGCACGTTACCCATTCTAGTAAAGCATATCAAATCACATTAGTGAAAAAGTTGCCAAGTCAAATGGAAGATTTTGTGCCAATTTGTGGTGTTTTTTTTTCTTTTGAGGGATCAAATTACTTACTAAACTTGTGGCAATGAACATAAAATATAATAATAATCTTTTAACATTCCTATCATGATTTTGGTCCTGGTGCTTACACTAGCTGAAGAGCGAAGGAGTTAAATGGTTTAAAATGTGCAGTAATTCAGGAAGAGATGCTGGGTGATTTTCAACATACATTTTTTGAAAGATAGACTCTGGAGCAGACAGATCAACTTAACTAAAAAAAAGGAACTCTACAACCAATCAAACCAAATGCCAGAGCAGAGGGCAAAGGGATATGGAAACTGAGAAGATAGACTTCCAAGTCCTTTCCTGAAAGTGCTTGGATTTTGAGGAGAGTCCAACATCGGCTGACAAAAGTGTCTTTGTGCAGCGACACCGGGGAGAATGAAGGAGAGCTCGGGAAACCTAATGAAAACAGGCCAACCCTTGTACATTAGACCCCATGGAGAACTTTGAATCATATGAGCTGCAGGCCAGCACTGTGTATGTAATGCCAAATTAAAGACCACCAAATATGGGCAGTATCAGAGAAATACCAGGTCAGATGTACTTACAGCATTTAGGACAACTTTGTGTCTTGAAATTTAAGTTACATTTATTGTCTAAAATGTGACAGCTTACAAATTCCAAGAAAGGGCCAAATCCCCAATTGGTGTAAATCAGCATAGCTCTAATGACCTCAATGAAGTTATACTGATTTATATCAGATGAGGATCTGGCCCTAAACTGTGAAGATTAAAATGTACTTTTCGGAGACTTTTGCCCTGCATTCTAACTTAATCATAAGCAGTTTTAAAACACATCCTGTAGATTGGGGTCTGATCCTGCAATTTATGGTGTTCAGGTGATCCCCTGCATCCACACAGACCCCTAATGAATTCAATCTTTGTGCTGGAAACTATAGGGTTATAAACATACATTTTTTTCCCAAAACAGATGCTCACTTTACCAGTGAAAGTAGTCTGCCATTATTTCTTATTATTTCATAACATGCAACATATTTCATTTTACCTTTAAAAAAACCTAACTTCATAATTGTAATCATGGAACTTGTTTGTAACATACGATCTTTTCCTGCACTGCCCCATGCACATAGAATGTCCTCTCTCTTCTGGATGATGAAGCCAATTATCCTTCTCCTTATTCCAATCATCCCTGTTTGAAACCTAATTCATCTATGATGCCCACAAGAAGGGAATCTGTAATTTTTTTTAATGCAACTCCAGACACTTTTCTTTGATCAGTCACGATGCTTCAACTGAGTAACTGTGCAATTTTGTTTGTACATTGGTCCTTCCTCTCTTCATCCCTTCCCCATTGTCTGTTTCCCTTACTTGCTGTCCCCATGTCTCCAAAAATAGAGTGTATGTAGTGCAGGGAAGGGAATAACACATCTCACTAATCCTCCTGAAAGGTACCTAGTACATAAAATTAGAATAAATAGTAAAGATAGGGCACTGGATATATCCCAGCTCTGCCCCTGACCATCTGGTGACCTTGGGCAAGTCACTTCATTTCTCATCACTTCTGTTTCATCTTGCACTCTTGCTCTGTTTAAGCTCTGTAAGCTATTTGGGACTGTCTCTCCCTCTGTGTTTGTACAGCACTAAGAACAATGGGGCCTCTAGGTGACCTAGTAGAAATATGAAGAACTGTAAAATACCAGCGTGATTAAGTACAGTAGTTCTAAATTAAAAAATTAACAACCACATACATCCTTTGCCTCCATGACTCCCATGCTGTGTTTTCGTTTCACTATCAGTGCACAAAATGTAAATGCTGTTCTTTTTCATTCTGTCTTACACTGGTATATAAAATTCCCATCCATTCCCATTGTTCAGTCAAAAATTCTGAGGTTTCTAATGATTTCAGAAACTTGCATTGTGAAATAGACAGTATAAGATGATATTCGTAAGCTAGACTGAATACAAGATGTTAATAAGAGCACGATGAGCCTGAGCCTGCTTTCATTCAAGGCACTGGGAAAAAAATCCCATTAATCTGAGTGGGAGCAGGAGTAGGCCTTAAATATACAAGTCCTGAATCTTCTATCCTTTGTACTGGTTTTATCCCAGTGTTACCTCATTAACTTCACTGGGGTTATTTCAGATTTACACTGCTTTCATTGCGTGAGATGATTCAGGCCCCCTATTTTCCAGCACACAGCCTAGTAGCATAAAAGAATGATAAACTCTATGAATTTATGAGCATCTCTGCAGCACTTTGGGGATGGGAAGAGGTAAATAAGTGCCACTTTGTTTTCCCCCAAATATAGGTGCTTTAAAAAAGACGCGCACACACACACACACACACAACGCGGTGTTGAAGAAAAGCACACCAGAACATCCAGCAATATGAGTGAAATGTATTCTTTCCTTCCTATGGAGGGCCCTCCACATTGCAGAAGTTCTGCTCAAGAACACTGCAAACGCCAGGGGTGGAAGGCAGCCACTTCCTGGGTCCTTCATGCTCCTTGTACTTTCTTTGCCAGCCCTCAATGGACCACTGAGTCTGGACTGAGGATGAGACAGTGAGGAGGCAACTAAAGGGCCCTGAACCCCTTTGTGATATTTCTGTTTGACTCCATGATTACATAGTCACAAAGGAGGTTTAAGCTCCTCCCTCCCCCATAGAGAGCCTGATTAATTCCAGCTAGGTCCAGAGATGAGTGAATTTTGCCCTAAAAGCTAGAAAATTCTATTTGAAATTAACACAGAATGCCCCGTGCAGCACCTTACTCAGAACTTTCATGGACATAAGTGGCAGCTTTGCTCCAGGAGGCATTGTTGCATCAGGATAATATCTCAGAATGTCTACAAGATAGAAGAGGGAGTCAGCTGAAAAGAAACTGAAACAAAGCAAAGCTATGGGGGGGAAAAAAATCAATGGAGTAATTTTTCACTCACTATCATCATCACTAGTAAAGTGTAAAAGTATAATTAGGCAGGCCAAAAACAAAAAGAAGAATTTGAAGAGCAACTAGCAAAAGACACAAAAAGTAAAACCAAAAAAAAAAAGAGAGAGAGAAAAAAGGACATCAGAAACAGGAAGCCTGCCAAACAATCAGAGGGACCACTGGATGATCAAGGCACTAAAGGAGAACTCAAGAAAGACAAGGCCATTGCAGAGAAGCTAAATGAATTCTTTGCATCAACCTTCATTGCAGAGATTGCCACACCTGAGGTGACAAATCTGAGGAATTGTCCCAGGTTCAGGTGTTTTTAGAGGAGGATAGAGGAGATTTTGGAACAAATTGATAAACAGTAAAATATTCACCCAAGAGTTCTGAAGAAACATAAATATGAAGTTACAAAACTACAAACTGTGGCATATAACCTATCGCTTAAATCAGATTTTGTATCAGATGATTGGAGGATAGTTAATGTAACACCAATCCAGAGGCGATCCTGACTACAGTAAAACTAATTTCAGTACCAGGAAAATTGGTTGAAACTATAGTAAAGAACAGAAGTATCAGACACACAGATGAACACAATATGTTGGGAAAGAATCAACACAGCTTTTGTAAAGAGAAATCATGCCTCCCCAATCTATTAGAATTCCTTGAGGGTGTCAACAAGTATATGGAAAGGAGTGATGCAGTGGATATCGTGTACTTGGACTTTCAGAAAGCCTTTGACAAGGCTCTTATGCAAAGTAAGAAGTCATGGGATAAGAGAGAAGATTTTGTCATGGATCAGTAATGGGTTAAAAGATAGGAAACAAAGGATAGGAATAAATGGTCACTTCTCATAGTGGATCTGTACAGGACCCTGTGCTGTTCAACATATTCATAAATGATCGGGAGGCAGCATAGTTTACAGATGACACTAAATTACTGAAGATAGTTAAATCCAAAGCTGACTGATAAGAATTACAAAGGGATCTCACAAAACTGGGTGACTGGGCAACAGAATGGCTAATTAAATTCAGTGTTGATAAATGCAAAATAATGCACATTAGAAAACATAATCCCAACTCTACATATAAAATGATGGAGTCTAAATTAGCTGTTATCACTTAAGAAAGAGATCTTGGAGTCATTGTGGACAGTTCTCTGAAAACATCCGCTCAGTGTACAATGGCAGACAAAGAAGCTAACAGAATGTTAGGAACCATTAGGAAAGGGATAGAAAAAAAAGACATAAACCATCATAATGCCACTAAATAAATCCATGGTACACCCACACCTGGAATACTGTGTGCGGTCCTGGTTGTCCCATCTCAAAAAAGATATTAGAATTGGAAAAAATACAGTGAAGGGCAACAAAAATGATTAGGGGTCTGGAACAGCTTTCATATGAGGAGAAAATAAAAACACTGGGATTGTTCATTTTTAGAAAAGAGACGACTAAAGGGGATTATGATAGAGGTCTATAAAATCATGACTGGTGTGGAGAAAGTGAATAAGGAAGTATTATTTACATCTTCAAATAACACAAGTACCAAAGGTCACCTAATGAAATTAATAGGCAACACATTTAAAACAAACATAAGGAAGTACTTCTTTACACAACACACAGTCAACCTGTGGAACTGATTGGCAGGGGAAGTTGTGAAGGCCAAAAGTATTACTGGTTTAAAAAAAGAATTAGATAAGTTCATGGAGGATAAGTCCATCATTGACTATTGCCCAAGATGGTCAGAGATGCATCTGGCCTTTCACTAACCTTTGACTGCCAGATGCTGGGACTGAACGGCAGGGGATGGATCACTTGATAATTGCCCTGTTCTGATCATTCCCTCTGAAGCATCTGGCATTGGCCATTGCTGGAAGGCAGGATACTGGGCTAGATGGACCATTGGTCTGACCCAGTATGGCCGTTCTTATGCTCTTATTTTCATCATGTTCAATAAGATTTAAAAATACTGGGCCAGTTCCTCAGTTAGTGTAAACTGGCATAGCTCCATTGTAGTCAACGGAGCCCAGCCTATTAACGCCAGCTGAGAATACGGCCTCATGAAATTTGGAAACTAGAATTGTAGAAAATAATTCACGCTCAGGGTTGGCACATCACTGGAGCACACACACAAGCACATTCTTGTAATGTCCAGAGGGCCATCTCCAATTTCAAACATTAGCAAACATAAATTGCCCAGAGTTCATGATTAACATGTCATCTCCCTATAAAGGGGAAAGTGCTATAGAATGTGTAATATATTAGTGCTCGGCAGGCCCACTGTAGCTAGGAGTCTGTCAGCATTTCCGTTCTAAACCACATTTTTCAGGGGTTTACTACTTGGGTGTGTTTAAATCCCAATGGGTTCAAACTGAGCATACAAGTTCTAAGTCTGATACCGGGGGGGGGGGGGTTCTCTTCTTTAATCAGTTTGGCTGCTTTTGTGAAAAACCCATAAAGCTCTGAAGAGTTGAGGTGATTTTTATTTTAATTTTGCACAGATCCATAGCTGAAATTGTTAAATTTTGGGGAAAAAAATTTTTTTCAAGTAATTACAAAAGACTAGTCACTTTTTGTCTCTGAATAATGAACATGAAAAGAAAATCCCAGATATTTAAAGTAACAGTTGAGATATTTCATTTGGAAAAATGACCACTCTGCTTCCTCAGTAGCACTGAGCCAAATTCTTCTTTCAATGACATCAACCAGTAAAGCAACATTTACTTCAGCGAGGTCACACTAATATAACTGACATCTGTCAACCAAATCTAACCTGTGATATAAAGCTAGGTTAGCCACTGACTTCAATTCAGTCATCTTGGATTTACATCAGTGTAGCTGAGGAAAGAATTTGACTCATGGTTTTCTGAATATGCAAATTTTTTGCTGACTATACAGTTTCAATGAAGTCTGTGGAGTTGTATAAACTATACATTTTACTGCAGAATCTGGTGCTTTGTCTTATTTTCTGGTCATGTATATTTTTGGCAAAAATCTGCCCTCATTTACACCACTGCAACCCCATGAAAGTCAATGGGATTGAACTGATATAACTGAGGGCAGCATTCACACACCGTGTGGATACAGTCCCTGATCTCAGTGCGATGCTACATCTTGAGATGTACCAGTCAGAGGTTTGTCATGGCAACGCTATTCCCATATAAACTCATATATACACAAAAAATATTTTTTCAGAGGTAAGAAGTTTGCTTGGCTTATAGGCAAGTATAGGTGAGTTGCTTTGCTCTCTTCTTTCCAATGAAGGAGGAATGAGCTCCCCAGGTGGGACCAGCTACTCCTCTCTTCCTCCCTCCTTCAGGAAAGGCTTCCCACAGTTCCTCTCCTCCTTCCATCATAGGGATGGTGGGTTCCCTTGACAGGAACTGTGGCTCCTCTCTTCTACTTCAATGAACATACCCACAAAGGCACCCACAACATACACTGCAGAGAGAGCAGGGTGAAAGAGCATCAATCTACACGTAAATTACTCTATAATCATGCAGCTGATGGGTTGGCTGACATGCTAATACAGACTATATACACTTAACTCAGACAGGGCAAACTTCTGGCTCCTGCAACACCCTTGCAAAGCTGCATCAGTCTCAGAGGTATAACAGAGGGCAGAATGGAGCCCAGACATTGGATTAGAAGGATACTATTTACCAGGATTCTGCATAGTATTTCTGAAACCTCCATTGTAGATTAGAGCACACACAACTGAATGGGTGGGGTCAATAGCCGCACTCAATCTGACCATTAAGGGAGGGGATGTCGCTTCGAGTCCAGCCAATTACAACAGAGTGAAATATCAGAATTAGCACACATCCTACAGAATGGAAACCACCATCCCAGAAGACAAGACAACATTCTTGGTTCGTCTGGTCCAATTCTCTGCAATAAGCAGGACTTTCCTGTTTACCACTCCCTGGAGTGTATTTTGTCTAACACACCTCTAAACTACCTCCCCAGGCAGGTCATTCCATCGCCTTACTGTCTGTTCTACTAAAGGGTTTCTTTCCATCGTCTAACCTGACTTCTATTATTTACTTGTTTCCAGCCATAGTTTCCCACTGGGCCTTTCACAGCAACTATAAATAATCTCCCTCCCTCCCTCTGGGGTGACTGCATTGGGTTCAAACAGAGGCAAATATCTGAGGCCAGGACCAAAGCAAAGTGACATTTACAGTACAATGCAACAAACGGGTATGTATGTTAGGCCAGATATTCAGCTAGTGTAAATTGGAGTATTCCCACTGAAGTCAATGGAGCTATGCTGATTAACACCAGCGAAGAATCTGACCATCGTGTGAGCACCCACATGCAGACTGAAGCATTTTGTATTTTACTGTAACACTTGGGTATCAAACATTGTGGGAAATATTTGTCCAAAACTCACCCTCTCTCTCTCTCTGTTATCTTCATTTTTCTCTTTCCCTTTCCTCTTTCTTCATTTGTTATTCATTCCTCCTGCCTTGCACCTTGGTACATCCTTCCCTCCACCTCTCTTGGTCCTTTTTCTCTCATTTGTCCATAATATTTAACACGAATTTCAGTTCATTTTTCTCATGGACCAAATTTCTTTCTTTCTCTCCTCAGTACCTTTTCCTTTTCTTCTCTCATCTCCAGCTCTTCAAATTTCTTGTCATATTTGTCCACTCCATATTTTCTCTCTAACTGAGGCATGGAAAGGCTGCCTCACGCTACCACTCTTCCCACCTTTCCTTCTCTTCCTCTAATTCCCTCCCTGTGTTCTCAGTCTCTCCCTCATTCCCCAGATTCTCTGAGCAGCTCCTCCTTTTCTCTTTTTCATGCCAGCCATCTGTCCTTTACTCCTCCATCTCCTTCCATCTCTCCCTAGTCCCCTCTCGCCTTTCCAGTCACCTCACCCCAAAGCTCCCAGAATAGATTAACATTGCGGGGAGGAGCAAGGGAAAGAAAGAGGGTGACAGGATGCTGCACATTCCTGTACCCTAAGGGAAACTTGTCCCTAGAGAGACTGATTGCATAGTTCTGCTGCTCCAGTGGGTAGCCTGAAGCACAGAGGGCAGTAGCAAGAAGGAGAATGAGGAGTATAGTACACAGAGGAGGAGTGCAGAGCCAGGCATTAGTCTGACCCCTGGTAGAGGGATGCATCTGATTCATAGATTCCAAGGCCAGACAGGACCATTGTGATCACCTCACCTGTCTTCCTAACACAGGCCACAGAACTTTCCCAAAATAATTCCTACAGTATATCTTTTAGAAAAATCCAGTCTTTATTTAAAAATTGTCAGCGATGGAGACTCCACCATGACCCTTAGTAAGTTGTTCCAATGCTTAATTATTCTCACTCTAAAAAATGTACGCCTTATTTCCAGTCTGGAATTTGTCTAGCTTCAACTTCCATGTCAGCATAGAGAATAGCCAGAATATTCCAGACAGGGCATCTAGCACATTTTACTCTTTTACAGTAGGGTTTTCCCACTCAGGGTGGATGAGGATTTTTTTTAAAAGCATGCTACAGACATTGGCCCAGACTCTGCTCTGGCCCAGACTCTGCTCTCTCTTACACCTCTGCCAACCCAGAGGAAGCCCACTGACTTAACTGGATTTCCTCCAGATTTAAAGGTGTAACTGAGATCAAAATCTGGCCCTCTCCTCTTATGGTTTCTGGGGATTGGACTAGATGAGGGGGTTGGACTAGATGACCTACTGAGGTCTCTTCCATCCCTGATATTCTATGAGTCTATGAAAGTGGCTTGTAATTGTGTTAGATTTGGACTCAAACAAGGGCTTTGCTGTGTTTGAAAAATATTTCAAATGTGGTTCCAAGCCACAGTGCAAACAGAGCCCTGTAGGCCGACTCCTACTCCTATTGAAGTCAATGGCACTATTCTAAATAAATATCAGAAGTCAATGCAGAATTCCTTTGTTTCGTAATCCTGTGACTTCTTTTCAGACCATTTTAAATGTCCCTTTTCAAATAAGCAATCAGATTTAAATTTACATTTTAACAAATCTGCTCACAGTTAACACATCTTTAATATTACCAGCGAATATACATACCAGGCCAAATTTTATCAATAGAATTTTAACACCAAATATTGCATATAATTAACTTTAATTTCTCTGTAAAATGGTTCAGATGTTCACACTAGGTTCACTTTCACTAAGAAAGTGTTTGCAAAGATGGTGACGTAGTTCATCTAAGACACTTAGGTCCATTAAAAAATAGCATAACTTTCCTCTTCAGCATCTTAGATGGACACTGCTAGATTTGATAATCTGATCAAATATGGCATACACTTTCCACAGTATGCATCCGATGAAGTGAGCTGTAGCTCACGAAAGTTCATGCTCACATAAATTGGTTAGTCTCTAAGGTGCCACAAGTCCTCCTTTTCTTTTTGCGAATACAGACTAACACGGCTGCTACTCTGAAACCTGGCAAATTCTGTGTTCCTGAAATTATTGTGCATTCATTGCACTGTAGATGCATTAACAGCTACATCCCAAAAACTTGCCATTCAACTATTGTTAGTGTACCTGTTTGATAAGAAGTCATTTGCAATTATAATTAATATACAAATTACTGATAGGCCTAAATCAAAATTACAAACCGTAACAGCCCTGAACCTTGTGGATGTTTGGATCTGAGCTTAATGACTAGTTCACAAGCATTTGAATCCAGCGTTCTGATTCAAGCCTTTCTCTACATTTTATATGCGGCTCTTTTCCATCTCCAACTAAAACTTTCCATTGTAAAACAATGTCATTTTCTAAGAGGCAGAAACACACATAGACTCTAAACAAGTACTGAAGCAATGTGCTCCTAGTTTCAGTAAAGCTGTTCATTTCCACATGTTTTCATCTTCTCAGCTGGTAAGCTGTTTGGAGCAGGGACCTTCTCCACCTCTTTATTTGTATAACACCTTGTACTATGGGGCCCCGATTCCACTCAGGGCTCTTACCACTACCACAAAATAAATAACAGCAACAAGGACTGTGCACCTGATTTCTTGCAACTTTGTGTTTTCTAGGCTATTTATTTGGTCACTTAAAAATACTAAAAATAGTAGTGATTTATACAGCACCTGTACTGTCAGTGGGATGCTAGGGCCAAATTGAACCTACGCCTATGAGTTCATAAAACATAATCTGGAAGGGGTTTTTTTAAGACATGCTCAATTCATTGAAGGGCAGCAGAGAGGTGTAGTCTTTTCCTTGTTTACTACAGTTTGGTCAAATTTATGGTATACTCATTATTGTTCCCCACGTGTAAATTAATAGAAGTTGCATTCAGTAACGTGGCTATATTATACCTCATGCAAAATATGTATCAATGTGTTTTCTCAAGCAAACAGTGTTTATGTACTAATGCCAGATGTGCTGCTTTAATCTAATGCGATATGTCTATATTTTCAGTCATTGAGCTGGTGACACAACTAAGACTAGTAGATTTCATATGGAGAAGAATGTTAGAAACTCCCTTTAGAGAAAAACAAACAAACAAAAACCAAACCCAGTTTGGATGGGACTGATTAAAGCACCACTTTGTAGTATGTTGAAACAATGAATTTTTCCTACTGCAGCAAAATATGCCTGTTAGAGTAGTTTTAGTCGTAATTGTCATATTGATAAAGAGAGAAGAGGAATCTCATATGGAAAGACTTTGTTATATTTTACATCCATGATCTGCAGCCATCAGGCAATGGTTTAGAGTTTTCATACGGTATGTGTGTATATCTTTATAAAATAGTATCTCCATTTTCTGTTAATACTAAAACTCCTAAACACCTGGATGCTCTCATGTCATGAAATAAATGCTTGTAGAATAAAAATTTACAGTCCACCACATGCATTAAATTTGTTTAAACACTTTTTCAAAGCAAGGCACTTTTTTAATCGTGAGTTGTATTTTATAATGTACATCAAGCTCTCTGGCAAATCTCCATTCTTTTAGACCTGACAGACTGTTTGTCAGTTAAACTCCCCTTGTCATGTATCCCTACCACTGCCAACTCATGCACGGAGACCTTCACTTTTACTGCTACCACTTGCACCCTATGCAACCTTTGTCATTGATCACTGATCCAATCCAGTGCCCACATGTTCTTCAAGTGCCTACACAAGTAATGAGGTACTTGTGGTGTAAAATTAAACTGTCAACTGTCAGCGATTGATAACCACAGTGAGAGCTGACCTAGAACACCTGCACTAGTGGCCAAGACAGGTGTGACACGTTTGATCGCTGAGGCCTACTAGTCAGTCTGACCCAACAGTGTCCCTTCAGGGATTTGCTTATGACAGAGACATCGTATTTCAGCACTGCATTTCAAAAGCACCACCACAATGGTCACTAACTTGGAAAGACGACTCTCCTGATCAATATTCACAGTGGTTAGTTGCAATAAAATTGTTTTGCGATCTTGTTAAAGGCAACCATGTTGGTCTGCAGCATGACCTGTTCTCACAAATTTTTTAAGACGACATTTTGTGGCAATCAAGTGTCTTTGTACCCCAGCAGCAGCCTGCACATTTATCAACATTGGTGCCCCTCTCCTCCCTCCTTTACCAGCGCTTTTCTGAATGTGCCAGCTCTCAGCTGGGGCCTCCATTCCCTTATGCACATGTGTGTGGAAATCGCCCTGAATATCATTTATGGTTATTTTTGTAGTATAAAGCCTGCAGTTCAGCTTCTGTGTTACACTATGTGGCAGGAGGGCAGAGCTGAACAGTTCCTCGCCATCACTTAAGTAAACTCACTCTCGTTTTGTTGAAAGCATACTAAATAGGAAAACTCTTTATTTTTCTTCTTGTATGTACCTTAACCACCACAGCGGAAAACTGCATTCTTCCTCACCCAGCTATCATTATTTTTAGCCAGGGTTGCTGTACAGAGTTTAGCCTTAAGTTCATATTTGAGTATTTTATTATTATTTAAGTTTGAATGATTGATTTTCACTTTAAGCAAAAAGGCACTTTAAAGACATAAAATATCTTTAAAAAGCCTAAAATATATTTGAAAATAATGGCAGGAAGGTTTTCCTTCCCTCAAAACAGTTGCACTGTATTAAGTTCATGTGATGAGAAGATAAAAATCTATTAACTTGCTCCTGACCTTATCGACACAAGAATCTCTGCAGACATTACAGGAGCCATATCTCTTCTGACTTTTACATCCAGAACCTCATGCACCAGAGTCCCAAGCCAAATGTAAAATCTTCATGATGAGTGAAACAGTGACACCAATTCAGATTCTGGTCTTGCTGGCTGGCAGTAGACAAAGGGTCCTATGGGGCCTGAGACTGGCCTTTACTTTCAATTTGACTTCGGGGGCGATTTTTTGCCATATGCTACTGGGGGCTCTGAATCAAAACTGTTTCCTTAGGACCATATGCTATGAGGCACGTGTGCTGGAAACTGAAAGGCTTTATGCTCCCCCATATCACCGTGATGTATTGCAAACATAATTAAACCTGAGTAATGTGCACTCCTGTTTCGGTTAATCATTCCTTTCTTCATTTTAAGCCAGTACAGAACAAACCAATTTTCAAAATTCTACCACAAGTCTATCTAAATACACAACCCGCACACATACATGTCACATTTTCATGCTAATGTATGTACTAGGCCCCTTCACTACAGATAGGAACCTGGAAGGCCCCTTTGGGTGTGCAGCCTTTTAAATATGAGCTAATAAGAGATTTTTAAAGGGGGCAGGGGTCACAACTTTTCCAGCAGCACATTTCAAAAGTCAGCAAACCTGTGAAACCAGAATGGCACCAGATCACGGTGCTGTCCATCTGAAAAGTTACTGATTGGGTGATCATGTGTCTGCCAAAAGATGGCACATGAATCACTGATGGGGCACAACAGTGATGACAAAGAACTCAGCTTCCCAGGTGGTGGCATGTTCCCCCAAACAGAGAAGTAAAATTAAATGGGACCTGTAAGACTGTGCCCTGAACAGGCCATGCTATGGTGTTATAAATACCATCCACTGTCCTAGTAACACCATGCCCACAGGACTGAAGCTTGAGTGGCTTGTTAATGTCACCAATACCTGAACTGTTATAGTATGTCCATTCCAGTGATAATTCATTCAATAATATGCCTAAGTGGAATGGCTTGACAGCCAGTCAGAGGCAGTGCAGTGCAGAGCAGTGCAGTTATCGACTCACAGCTGCACTTTAGGTTTTCAGTAATCATGGCATATGCCAATCCCCTGCATCCAGACTCTCTGTTGCTCTCCAGACTCACCATCTACATGTCCATGAGCATTATGGCTGCCACACCATTTCATTCCATCCAGCCTTTCTTCATGTTAAAACATAAACTCACTTTCAAACCCAGTTAGGTCTTAAAATTTTTAAATATGAGCCAGGTCACTATCATATGAATAACTTGATAACCCAACAATAACCAAATCAATAGATTGAGTTGCAGCCTCTGTTTGTTTTGAAATCATGGAATTGCTGGAGTGCAAATAAAGAGTTCCTCTAGCAGAGCTCTGCCCGAACCATTTCTCCATCTCTCACCCGTCCCAACATCCACACCCAAGAAGTCTGAGTGGTCGCATTTAGGAGTGGAAGGATGGTCTTGTGGTTAGGCCACAGGCCTGGCAATCAGGTGCTCTATGTTCTACTCCTCAAAAATTGCCTCCAGAAGTCAAATTGAAAGTAAAAGCCCCAGGCTCAAGCCTCATAGAATCTTCTGTCTACAGCCGGCCACCAAGACCAGAATCTGAGCTGGGGTTGCTATTTCATAATCATGAAGATTTGTTTGGGACTCTGGTTCATCAGGTTCTGGATGTAAAAGTCAGAAGAGATACAGCTCCTGTAGTGTCTGTAGAAATCTGCATGTCAATAAGGTCAGCAACAAGTGAACAGACGTTTATCACATGTAACCTCAAGCAAATCACTTCACCTGTGTGTGCCTCAGTCTCTTCCACCTGTAATATGGGTCTAATAATACCCAGCTACCTCACAGAGGAGTTATGAGGCTTAATTTATTCCTATGGGTAAGGCACTCATATACTACAGTGATGAACGCAACGTTAAGCCTGCAAGTAAAGAAATAAAATGGGCTCCAGATCCAAATCAGCACTGGTTGTGATGTTGGTTTTGCAAAACAAAAACCTGACGGTTTTCCCCTTTTTCTTAAAAAAAAATAGTCTATTGTTAAATTAATCTAATGGTTCAGTAAGTAAATCCCCATTATATACTGGAGATGGGTCTGAGCTGGAAAATTCAAATCCTGATCAAAATCTTTCCAATGCTCAGGGATAAAATGTACACCTCCATCAGGCAAGCCTGGTGAATCTGGCCTACTGCAAACAGCTATTGTTACTCAATCTATTCCAGGCTTCTGTGTTTAATACTGAAGTTGCAGAGTTTTGCCTCTGTATTGTGTGAGAAATGCCCTGGTATTTTTAACACATGTGCATCTTTTCTGTTGACCAAGAACCTTAAATGGGTCTAATCCTGGAGGGAAAGTAGCTATATTCCTTCTTAATATTGTTCCCTGTTGCGAGTAAGACACAAAGAGGTCTGAGAATATAAACTCATTGAAACAGAAATCAGTATGTAAAATATGTCTGAAGCACCACATTCTGTACGTACTCCAGCATGCTCCGTCAAGGAGAAATTAATGATACGTGGAAAGCTCAATCCAAATGATCCCAGTGACCAAAACTCTTGGATCAAGCGTCTCTTTCATTTTTCAAAACCCAAAGAGAATCTCTCTTGTTTTTATTCTAATCACACAGTTGAATAGAAAACCAGACCTTCTCAAACCACCCCAGTGAAAGTAAAATAGCAGATCGCAGTGCACAAAAGGGCAAAACACAGACTCGATCATGTGACTCCCATCCCTGGGATTTGGAAACCAAGAGTAGTGCACACCTATGGGCATCAAAGAAAGAGAGACATAAAAGAAAAATCAGCACTAAAACTCTGGGGCTTTCCTTGGGACAAAATAGCTGGGCAAAATATGACATCAAAGATAGGTTGTTTACATATCAGATGACCTGTCCATTTGCCTCTTACCATTGATTTCTACGGTACAAAAATATTATTTCAGTGACAAGGATGTAAACCTTATTCAAAACAGGATTTAAACCATATCCTGCAAGCGAGGCATCTCTTCAGATAGCCTGCCTGCATTTACAGTATATTGAAGGCATGCTGATTTTCGTTTTCAGTGTTTGTTAAGAGGGTCACAATATCAGGAAGCAGGAGATGGCTCATCAAAGACTCGTTGCTTGCCTCCACCACTCATCAACTAGACAGTACCTTGTTTTTAAAAATTGAGCGGAAATGCATCTCCAGTGACCCATTGTTAGGAACTTCCTTTTGTCTTTAAGTTTGTTGGAAGGAGTATTGGGGCCCCTTTTAACTCTTTTCCAATAGGTAATTTCCCCTAATTAGGGCTCTCATTACAAGTGAGAATTTATCATACGTGATTAAAGAAGAATCTTGTCTCTTTCCTATTGCCTCATTGGGGCATGTTCTTATCTCCCAACACGTGTTGCAAACACCTCTCTGGAGAAGCACAAGAATTCTGCCTGAGAAACAGAGTTTGGATCAAAACATCCCCAAGATTTCCAGGCTGTAGAAATCATCCCATCATTGGTGTAGGTGCAGCTCCTATGGAGGGGAAAGCCAATGAAACCTGTACACATGCAACCAACAGGCTAACTGAGCCTGTGGGCTTCAGTTTGGGCTCATGTTGTCAAACCACAAGAGGAGAATGTTTTTCTCTTTAAGGCCTTGTGCCAAATTCAGTGAAGTCAATGGAGTTGCATGTGCTGTAAGTCAGGATGGAATATGAACATGGCTCCTTGTTTTGACATGGACATGATTGATATCCTGTGCCTTTCAGTTTTTAATGGGGTTTTTCCTTCTGATTGCATCTGACACTGCAAGATACTGAGTGCCCTCAACTCACATTGGCTTCACCTTGCAGGAGGTGATCAGCACTTTGCAGGACCTGCCTTTAATGAATGTGTTGTCTTTTAAAAAAGAAGCAGCTCGTGTCTTTTGAGCGGAAACAGGGCAGGACACAGATATACTTAGCTGCCCAGGACCATCTCCTGACCTTGATCCATGTGTGAAGTTCTGCATGCAGATCAAGGGAGGTATGTGGTCAGCATATGTTAACGCTGCCATTTATGCTACCTGTGTGTGTTCAGAGTTAAGTAGGAGGTACTTGCTCAGCTCCTCCTATATTCCTTTTAACTTCAATCCTTTTAACTACCCCTTCCAGACACATTAGCCCTCTATATGAAAGTGCAGCTACTACCAATTTCAATGGGAGTTTTGTTCAAAGGTTCAGAATAGAACATGGCCCTTTGGGAGCACCCAAAAATCTGTTTTAACATGGGTCTTTTCTTACGGGAATAGGCTACACTGTTGTCAGTTTAAGAGACTTCTCTTGCCCAACTAACAACTTGGGTCATATAAAGGATGTGATCTGCAGGTGCAGCCCTCTTTGCCTTCAATATGCTATACATTGGCACAGGTATACAGAAATCTAGAAATTAGAGCTGGAGGGCTGGATTCTGATCTCACATCTGTTTTAACACTGATGTAACTTCATTGACTTCGTTGGAGTTGCTCCTGATTGATTCCAGGCACAAACATAAATAAATAAATACTTTTACTTCCCCTAATCCATCTCTCAGTAGATTATTCCCTGCAGGCCCTTTTCTACAGTTTTGTCCAATCTAGTTCAAAACAAAAACATTCCAAGCCATGAATCTTCCACCACTTTCCTGGGGAAAGTATCCCCCAACCCTGCCAGGAATTTTTTCCTTGCTATTCATGATCATTTTTCCTTCTCTTAATTTCATCCCATTACTGCTACGCTGACTGCTGAGCGTGCTTTGAACTCCATTGTGACTGGCCCCCCTGCACTGAGACTTCAAGCTCATGGGGAGCAAAAGGAAGAGAGAGCACAAGAGTCACATTAATGGAACTGAGCAGCACTGCAGGAAAGGAAAGAGACGAACTACATGAGACGGTGGGGAGAGAAGAGGTCAATTAAGGGAGTTTTCCGACCCCCTTGTCTTAGAGCTGAAAGGGAGTCCTCTCAGATATAGCAGAGTCAACCCTGACTACTTCCACCAACTTCAGCAGAGTTGCTCTAGATTTACAGCTCTGTAACTGAGATCAGAATCCGGACGCCCATCTCCTCCCTATGAGAGTTCTCTGACTGGAAAAAAAAAAAAAAAAAAGCAAAATTCTTCCAAACTTTTGTGCATATAAATCAAATGTTATCAGCTAAACGGTCGTATTAATTCATCCACCCTGACATTTTCATCTTAACTGTGTTTCCTTTTAAAACTTCCTTGTTTTCTAACTCTTATAACAACATGCAATTGATTTTGATATCAGCATAAAGAGTGTTTTTGTGAACCACATCGCTCCAACAAAACTACAAAGCCCTGCAAGGATGTCATATGCAGAACTCCCATTCAGTGAACATTCCTAGCTCAGAGGGCTGGAAGAATCAGGCCCATGAAAAACAATTGAGCTATCTGAAAAGAGATGAAGCAACTGGGGAAGAAATTATTTATAACAAAGATTAGTTTAATAATTATACAACAACAGGTCTTACTCAGCAAGTCTTCCACCTGCAAAACTCCCACAGAAGTCAATGAGAGCTCCAAATGCTGAGTGGTTGCCAGTTAAGATGCAATATTTACATTTATTGTTAACAGTCACTAGTATTCCCTCATGCCTGCTATATCCTTGGCTTATATGTTTGACACCCCCTCTTTTAAGGTCTTATCCAGTTTGCTTTGATGGCAATGAAAAGACTCCCATTGACCTCATACTTCTTATGTTAAAAAAATATATTTGTACTGTCAACAATTTTGTTTACCTTTAATAAACATTAGTAACTAAACTATGAATGTTTATACTATGAACTAAGGACTTCCCTAACAGATATAAATAATCATTGTTTTTTACGGCGAACTAATCAGAAATGCCAAAAACATAACAGAAGTAAAACACATTCACACAAAAAACCAAAACCACCACCACACATTTCCTCTCGCATCTGCATGTGATTACATATGAAGACAAATTTATGCACATGCTGATTAATTATCTGGTGTTTATTATAATCACACTGATCACAGAGTAACTAATTAATATAATAATCATAACGATCTTACTAGTAGTAGAAAACTACTACTAATGTTTTCCAAACATTAAACACAGTTCTAAATCTCTGAATCTTCTAAAATCTGAACCTAATCATAAATATTTAGCTCCGTATATGTCACTGGTTAACATTTGTCCTTTTTCCCCCTTCCCATGTACAAACATTCCATTTTAGGACAGATATAATCAAACTTCAATTTTATTTTTCTCACATAATGTTAATCAAGAGCTAAAAAGATAATTTCCTTCTACCACAAAGCAATTCCACTGTGGTGGAACAAACTGTTATCTTAAGTTTCACAGAGCAATTGTTCAATAATTCCTGTTTGTGGCTCTTTTCCAAATCCTTGAGACTAGCTCAGACTGCCAACCCTTCAGAAAAAAAACACACACACACACACAAAACAGAAGCCGAAAAGCGTTTGCTGCCCCTCAGTAGTTCAGCTGTGGCACACTCGACCATTTCTCTCAGACCAGACTCCAACTTTGTGACTCTGACATGAAGAAACGCACTGTCTGTTTGAAGACAATTGCCTGGAAAGATGTAAGCCACAAGCCTGTCAATATGTCACAGCACAGTTCTTGGAGTGGCGTATTAAATGAATTGGAAGCTCAGAAGGAAAAAGAAGTAGAATGCTTGGTGTTTCTGCAATCCAAAGTGCCGTACAAACCTTAACTAAGCAATGTTTCATAAGGAGGAATGGAAGGGTCTTTTGTTGCGTGAAAAGGAACTGATAACATGGATTCCTCCAATTATGCTAATAAAATGTTCTGTTCCTCTGGAAAAACTATTAATTAATAATAACCACTCTTACTTATGCAGCACCTTTCATGTGAAAATCACTATTAATTTTAGACTGCAAGCTCATTAAGCCAGAGACTGTTATTTTGTGTCGGTCTGCACAATGCCTAGCACAATGGTGTCCCAACCTGGTTGGCCTGTAGGAGCAAACACAATACAAATAGTAAATAACAATAAATAGTAATCACAAAACCCATGAGAGCCAAGGCAATGTTATTATACTCATAGTACAGAAAGGGAAAGGGAAGCACAGAGCGGCCATTTCATCCCTGGGCCTGAGCTGAGCTTGGCACAGGGACCAAGAGGGAAGCATAAAGGTGGGTTTACATCTCCCTTGATCTGGGACTGCCCAGTGCAGGCTTGATCTTAGGGGTTGGTCTAACTTGTGTCCCAGCTCCAAGGACCCCTATGGGTTGTTCCAATAGCCAGAATATCCAGGCCATTGAAAGCCCAAGCCACATCCCCTGGGATACCCTGACATGCCCCTAAACTGAGGGTTCCTGCAGGGGATGGCACACAGCACCTATGCCAGTTCTGTGCCTTCTGAGTACTCCCCTGCATGGAGGAAGCCCCTGGGAGGCGTGGGGGGGGCACATTTTGGCAGGGTCTTGTCCACTTTACACTGGCAGAGCTGGTGTGAAGTATCCACAGAACAATGCTGAATTCAGGCCACAGAGAGGCAACGTGACTTTCGCAAGGTGACATAGTGAGTCAGTGACAGATCCAGAAACAGACTCCAAGAATCCACTCTCTGGTGCCATGCTCTGCCTATTAGGAAATACTGCCTCCCTAGGTGAAAGAAGTCTTGTTCGTTGCAGAGGTATCCAGTAAAATGCCCATGATATCCTAGCCAACTAATGAAAGCAACAAAGGACAACTCTCATAGTATCATCCAATACTGATTTGTATTGGCCTGCTAAAAATGTATGCTTGATATGGCCCGAAAGTATGCCAGGGGACCTGGGGTGGCTAACCAACATTCTATATCCCTACTCCCCAACCACTTCCTCAATGCAATCAAAAGTAAGTGTATTTGATGGGAAAGGATGTACAGAGATGGGGTGAGGCTAGAAAATATCCACATTCTACGCCACCCTCCCAGAGCACTGGCCCATAATCTAGGCGACAAACTGCTGCAGGATTAATTGCCACTCCACACGCTTCTGCCATCTATAGGCTGGGTGAGAAAGGAGTAGAGCAACAGGCAGGGAGCCAAGGGAGAAGTTCACCTCTAATTTTAAATGTGCCCACATCAAAAAGTGTGCTATATTGTGCTGAGTGGGGGCAGTTTGTACAGAAGTAAGCCAATGCTATGGACCCGATTCTTCCATCAGATGCATGGGCACGACTGCCACTGATTTCAAATTGTGATGTGCCTGTGTATCTTAGAGTGCAATCCTATGTTAAATAAAGCTGATGCTACTACTCTCTCACTTTTATCAAATTCAACCCCAAAAGTAGTAAAAAAGAGATCGTCACGATATAGCAACATAAGAATCTATAACTCTCAATTAAATATAATCATGGGGAGGAAATTAATCATAAACCTGGGCCTGATTCCCATCTTTTTTAAACCAGATTCATAGCAGTGTAACTCCACTGACTTCAACGGAGTTGCTCCCGATTTACCCCAGGAAGCGTAAGAAATTAATCGAGTCCTTTCTCTCTTTTTTATGGTTAGAAGTCACCACCCTTTGGTTAGAATAAGACTGCGGACTGTCAGGGCTAGAATGTACTATTTTACCTAGTGTACAAACCCTTTCTACTCAGTCACACCATAACTAAAATCAATTTGTCAATTCTAGACGCTGATATCCAGACAGTTGAAAGAAAATAATGGAATTTATCAGCTCCTGGACTATCGGTTTTATCTGTGGCCTGCACCTCACACAAACACAATGAGAATTAGAAAAAGAATAGGTACAACTAAAATGAGAAAAACAAAATGAAACTGAACAGGACAAGACAGTTTCCAGTATTAAATTTGCCATCACTTATTTTAGAATGAATTGCTATTTCTAAAAAGCAAGTTGTTATGCGAATATAGATCTCACTTTAGAGTTCAGGCCTACTTGAGACCACCACTAATCAGACAGAACATACTGGAACAGATCCTCATCTGGCATAAATCAGCATAACTCCATTGATTTATGGGTCAAGCCCAGGCTAGTGTAAACTGGTTTAGCTGTATTGATTTGTAGGACATATCCCCAGCATAGCTCTATTGAAGTTAATGCAGCCAATTCATACCAGCTCTGGAACTGACCCACAAGTGCTGATTATCCATGAAAAGCTAGAATTTGGGGGAGGAGGAGGACAGAGGGGAAGGATAATATTAGTTTTGTTGATAGATGAATCAAATACTACACTTCAGACAGTTCTGTATTCGGCAAATTAGATGCAATGTTGAAATAACAGATTTTGATGGTCAGCATCATGAATCAAGATACTTCATAATTCTTGTTCTTTACCTACAAATGGGCTGACATGCCAAGCAAACACTACTCGTAAGGCCAAATTCTACCCCGAGATACTCATGAATAAATCCCACCAAAATCAACTGGAGTCACATGTGAAGCCAGAATTTGGCCCGAAGAACACCTCTGCATTTCATTCCAAAATCTACTTCCCCACCTTCAATCATTTGCAAATGGTATTTCATGCTCTGTGAGCATTTGAGTATCATTGAGTGAATCCCTCTGAATTGATTTGGTGAGTTGAGGCTTCCAGGGCCCTTTCTTTTCTGTGACGGTCTGCAGGACATGTTTTTCAGACAGACAGGAGAGCTGCTATCCTGATGGGGTTAAAAAAAAAAAAACCTCTGACACTTATCCTGCTGCTGCTCAGGGCTTCATGCTGTAAGACAGTAAATCACCACACTTCCAGAAAACAATAGCTGCCTCTTGTGTAAAATGGAACTGCACCTGTTAAATTAACATAACACCAGCTATTGTTTTTGCTCGGCATCCAGGCTGAGACAACACAGCTTCCTGACCCACATAGTGGAAGACTTATTCTTAGAAGGGTTTAGAATTTTCATATAGCACAGTGATGCACAGTGATTGTGATCTTCCTTCCTTCTTTTGTACTTCTTCAAACTGCATCTTTTTTAGCTTTCAACAGGTTTATTTCCATTGTAATTTGCCGGCTTCCAAAACCTGCCGTAGCCCTTATTTGGCAAAGGTTCCCTCTTTCCGTTTCCTATCTCTGAACGTCGCAAGCTCTAACTGGAATTTGGGTCATTTCAATCGGTTTTTCAAAAGACTCCTCTTCCATTGAAGTAGTTTGTGCAAAGCTGGAGCCAGCTGAAAATATCTTTCCCAAACATTCAGTCTTCACGAAATAATTTTGTTCTTACTGGAGTAGGTTAATTATTATGTCTGTTTCAAGTTTATTTATCTCTGATTGAGCTGGGACCCTTCTAAAGGAATTATTTTGCTCAAATAAGGTGCTCGCTAGAGATTGAAAAACTGAGTATGTTAAGAGTTGGGTCATAGGCATAAGAAGCAATAAACGTTTAGTAGGACCAGTGTGTAGGGAATACTGATGATATAACTTTTCTCGATTTATGTGAGAAGTACGCTCACAGATATTATGGAGCTATGACCCTACTAAGCCAGCAGTTTCTCTTCACTCTGGGGCCTGGTCTAAGGGCCTAAATACAATATGAACCAAACCAAATACCAATCAACACATTCTCTTCTAGCTGTGCATCATCTATCTTGCTGCCTCCTATGCTTGAAACAATATTACACTTCTTGTACAAGTCTCTTCCCTCTGCTACTTCAAACATTTCCTTTAAGCCAACTTTCCATGAATCCATTCTACTGATACCTTCTTCTCCTCATGTTCCCTTCCTTGAAATGGTATCCTATGTCATGTCTTCTGCTTGTCTTATCAGTCTTCAGGCCATTTCCTGACTCAAAGGGGTAGCCTACCGGATACTAGCTGAAGTCAATACAACAACTCACATGAGTAAGGACTGCAGGAGAAAAGGCCCTCTACTATCCAAATTCAGTTCTGTTGTACACAGCTATAATGCCGGTGGAGCTGCATCCATTTACACCAGGTCTGAATTTGTAAACATTGAGTGAATGTAGGTTATTCTACACAATTATTTTAATAATAATAATCCTTGCTATTAGTGCCTGTAGCAGTATGCACTGTAATACCAGGAGACTGTTGCCTCAACGACTGGTTTTAATGCAGCAGTTGTACAAATGTCAATAGCTTCAGAATTAAAGGTTTCAGAGTAACAGCCGTGTTAGTCTGTATTCGGAAAAAGAAAAGGAGTACTTGTGGCACCTTAGAGACTAACCAATTTATTTGAGCATAAGCTTTCGTGAGCTACAGCTCACTTCATATGCATCCGATGAAGTGAGCTGTAGCTCACGAAAGCTTATGCTCAAATAAATTAGTTAGTCTCTAAGGTGCCACAAGTACTCCTTTTCTTTTTTCAGAATTAAAGGAAACCTTAGATTTGAAAATATCATCAGGAGTTCTTCAGTGAATCTTCATGTCCCAACTACCCATCTTAAAGGGACCCACCGCAGAGATTAATCGATTGATAAAGATTATTAGGTATAGTGGGGATTCCTCTCATGAGCATCAACAAGCAAATACTCGTATACCAGCTCCATATAGCCTGGCTCTTTCACAGGGGTAAGGAATTGTTTGCCCCCTTATCTGCAAAGTGTATGTGCAGTTCACTCAAGCTATTGCTCCCTTCTAATCAATATAGCAAATTATTTTAGAAAGCTTTAGTGATCAGGACTTTACAGACACAGGAGCTCCCATTTCTAAATCTCCATGATAGAGGAATTAAAAATGAGAACAACTCAAAGCACCTGAAGGCCAGCGTAATCTTCTTGCTACTGTAAACATGCTGTGTGATGACAAGCAGCAGTGAGGTCTCTAGCCATAAAGCAGGAAAAAGCATCGAGCTTTTTTGCAGTCATTGGCTCAGCAACCCTTTCTCTGCACCTGCTTGCCCCTCTGCACTCTAAATGCCTGCACTCAGTTGTAAGCACATTGGGGCAGAGACTGCATCTTTTTGTGCATGTTTTGAAAACTGTCTTTAGCTAAAATCTTCAGAAGTGGATGCTGATTTTGCGTGCCTCCATGTTGGGGGGTCCCATCTGGAAAGCTTTGCACGGGTGCAGAGTACCCGTAAGTCCAAGAGAAATCAATGGGAGCAGAAAGGGCTCAGCAACTTTGAAAATCACATCGTAAGTTTCTTAGTCTGGGGATCCAAAAACTGAGGCACCCAAAGTTAGAAGCTAATTTCGGAAATGCGGCTGTGATTATGCTATAATTTTTAGAGGTGGACCCAAACCAAAAACCTGGAATGGAACAACCTTCAACTTTGGGGTATTTGAAATACAAGCTTGGATCTGGATTCAAGGTTTGCAAATGGACCATCTCCTTGTAATAAGCTGTATCAAAACTCTTGATCCAGTCACCCCCAAACACTGGGCCATTTCAAATCTGGATCCAGATGCAAGCTTTGCACCCTGCGCCCATTTCTGACAATAATGAGTTCTTTGCATTCAAATGTACAAAAACAAAATCGTGAGCTGAATTCTTAAGCACTGAATTCAGGTTACAATTCCATGGTGAACTATTTTTCAGGTTGGCATGCATCAGTCCAAGTTCACAAATCTGGGCAGGTGTTAATTTCTCAAGCAGCTTCCCCTGCCTGGCCTCCTAAATGCTGGGACTCCCCTTAACTTTGCTATTTTCAAGGGGTTTCTCCCCCACTTCCACTTCATTCTAAGGCTAGATTGTTCCCTCAGCTACTCCCCCAAATATGGTGGCTGCATGTTCTGTGGGGGAGGGGTTGTTATCTAATATACCTGCTGCCTCTTCCAATCCTTACCAGGTCTTTAGGGCATAGGGGAAGGGTGCTGCCAGCTCCATAGGACTCCAGGGGGAGGGAAAATACTCCCACATTCACTTCCAGAATGCTCGCTATTGACCATAGGTAAAGAGCTGCCCCCAAACAGGCGGCTACAGGCATACTTTTTTGCTCCTGCTGCTCAATGCATAGGGAAGGGGGAGGTAAATACACCCCACGTATTGCCTTCCAGAAGGACCAGGGAACTCAGCTGCCACATCAGACAGACCCATGACACATCTTATAGAGTGAAGTGACCACCGAGTGCTCCTGAAGAACAAAGAGAACCTGACCCGAGACTGGAGATGGTGTGGATAGCCACAGCCCCCCCTGAAGACAGGGAAAGTAAGGGGGAGGACCTGGGACACCATTGCTACAGGACTAGCCCTGACTCCCATCTCCTGTTCTAACCACTAGAGAGCACTCCCTCTCTCCCTTTTATCAGTCAGGCTCACAGATTGAATGTTATCAATTGACAGCTTTAAAGCTAAGGAATTGTATAAATTAAATGCAGTCTGCAGTGAATATACTGAGAAGCTGGAATTTATATACATACTAGATATGGGAGCCCTTAGTTATTACCCACTTAAGGCTATGGCACTGATGAATGATAAGGCCACCCTATCCCTGAAGGCACTTTTCATTATCCCCAGTATAGGAATATTGAAAGAGTGTGTGTATGTATCGAGCATGACTGCTCATTTCCATAGTTCTCCATCAGGTTTGCATTCAGTTTATAAAATAAAAAATTACTCCAGGGACATATTTCACTCATTCCAGAACCCTTTCTCTCTCCCTCTGTATTTTATTTTATATATGTGTGTGTGTATGTGTGTATATATATATATACACACACACACACACACACACAAACACAAATATATATACCTAAATCCAGACACTCCCATTCCTCTTGCAAGCCCTGATACTCTAATAATGCCTTTAAATCTGGTTACTCCTATTAAATGAGACTGTTTAATTACTGTCAATATGTAATGTTGTGCACTTCAACCTCGGCTGAGACTTCTGATCCCATTCTGCCCATGACCCTTAATGGCCATCAAATCAAAGTAATTTTGGTCAGCTCAGTATGGATCTGACATATGCCCAGGTCATGAAGATAAAGGGCCAGGACACTAATCTACCGTTACCCTGTCCATTGTTTATTACTTTTTTCAATAGAATCTAATAACTGGAAAAATGCCAGTTTTCTGTCTAGTTTGGGTTAAAACCTCTTTCCTTGGAAATAAATAATTATAGAACATTCTGAATAGCCTAGGGTTTACATAATTGGTGCCTCTTAGACAGCGCAATATACTTCCCTTTGATGTTTAGAAAGACAGGAATTTAGGAATTCAAATCAGTGGCAACGCTCCTGAGTACGCTCTGCTCTCCACCTTTGGAGGGGCAGTCTCCAAAGGAGGCTTAATTAAGGAAAGTGAAAAACAACTTTAGATTCACCAAGGTAACACAACAACAAGTGCATTGCTTCCTCTGAATGGAAGGAAAATCGCAGGAATGCTCTGACTATATGGAAGCTATTTTGCAGCCTGGAGCTCAAGTTCTTTAGAAGAAATATAAATGTCGCTCCATAATGAAATGGCCATTAGAGGATGGCCCAATGCATAAAGACAACTGGAGTGTTTAGGCCTGGTCATTGTGATTTATACATATCACTTCCCTAATGGTAAACAAAACAATTTTTCCCATGCCAAAGTCAGAGACACTCCCAATGCAGCCAGACTCTGTCTGGATTGGACAAACATTTTGACCTATTAACTGGGCAGCTGAACTTGACTATATTTTATATCTGCATTAGTTTGCTAATGCTCGTGTATTTGTATTAGGCCTCTTATAAAGTGGCTCTACAATCCAGAAAACTCCCTACTGCCTTAAATATAAAGGCAGGAGACTAGGGAAATGTTAAAGGTACACTTGGCTTTGGATCAGAGTTCCTTTTTCATTTGTAATAAAGGAAGGCAACAAATTGTATTTGCCTGACTTTTAAAAATGCCAGAAAATCAGCAGAAAACATAGTAGGTATTTCTGTTAAATACTTGTTTCTCTAACCATTTTTGCTTTATCTTGATACATTAGAGATATAACACAACCAGTATATCACATAAGTAGTAATATTCTCAATTTATCTGGCTTCTTTCATCCTGAAAGATCCCAAAGCATTTTATAAACGAGGGGCTATATCATGTCATTGATTTTTAAGCAGTGCTCCCCATTGGTTTCAGTGGGCCAAAGCCTGAAGAGCCAGATCTAGCATATACTTACTACCATACATAGCATTTACCACAGTGAGTATTCTCATTAATTTCAGCAACGTTATTCAGGGTTGTAAGCACTGTGCTTGCTGTACTGAGCATCCTCAGCTCGCATTGAAACTAAGAGGGACTGAGAGTGCTCAGCCCCTTCCAGGATCCAACCTCACGCAGAGTCAGAAGGATCCAACCTATTTACAGAATAACTCAGTTTTCTTCTGTGGAGTTACTCTGGTGTACCTTAGATCAGAATTTAGCCCTTAATTTTTACTTAGTCCTGATTCAGTCGCTTACTTGAATAAGGAATTCAGGGTTTGGCTCTATATACACAAGAATCACTTCATAAATACTGTATAGATTTACTGTATCATCTTTGGTGACTTTTCTTAAAATGATACATTATCCATTTAGGGTCTGATTCTGTACAACAAAAGTCAAAAGGAGTTTTGCCACTGACTTCAATGAGAGCAGAATCGAGACCATAACAGAGTACGGCAGAGTACAGTATGTAATACATGGACAATGCCTTTGGGTAGCAACAGATATGAGTCAAACTCATATTTCTTTTATGTGGGGGGAACTTTTACCATTGGCTTCTGTAGAAGCAGGATTGGGCCTTGTTGTTTGAGGTTCAGGACCAAGTTTTGCTCTCATTTATGCCAATTTAAATCTAGAGTATGTACACTGAAATCAACTGCACATAGCTTTTAGAATGATCAGCACTGAAATCTGATGCTCTTATCATGTATTCATAAGCCAGCTTTATTGAAGAGCTTGCCATTGCTACTGTACAAACACTTCCATACCACCAGTTTACAACTGAGCTGAAAATTGGTCTGCAGACAGAGACAGACAAGCACATAGAGTTAAAATGGAAAAATCTATTCAAAATTTTCTGAATTTCAACCATAAAAAGTTGAAATTTCAACACCCAAAAAAAAGGATGCTTTTTTTGTAAAATTTTTCATGAGAAAATGTTCCCATTTTTCTACCAGTCCTAGTCTCTGTCTAGTCTCACACCTGGTTACCACAAGCAGAAAAAATTAGTGATGCTAAATGCATGAGTTGATTTCCATAACTAAAAAGGAGTTAATTTAGACCACCAAATCACTATTTAATAAGACTCCTGTATAAGGTTCTACAGATAGAACACCACTGTTTTATTCACAAATGGCCCAAACCTGCAAAAACTTACTTCTGAGTGGATAATTTATTACTATAAATAGCCCAATAGTTCAATGGACCTACTCACAGTGGTAAAAGTTTGCAAGATCAAGTTCATATTTTTATTAGTATTGTACTATTATTTGCTTGACTAGTATTGGTCCACACAGAAAAAAAATACTTTTATCTTGATGTAGTATTTGTTTGTGTTAAATGTATTTTTTAAATTGCTGATGCTAGTCTGCACCCATATCACCTTTTAAAGGGTCCAATCAATTAACCCTTTTACATTCTGCTTGTAATGAGTTGCAGCAGTCAAAAAAGTGATACATAGCCTTTTAAACTATGCTAATGTATTCTCATGAAATGATTCACTGACAGCTTTATGCAGCTGCAGATTCCACTGAAAGTAGGTTTAAAACACAAAACAAAAATGATATGTAGTGAGTGAGTCAAAAGCCATTTATATGTTTTGTATTTTTGAAAGTGCATGTAACCATAGTCAAAATTACAGCTATATACAAATTATGTTTTCTAACTGGTAATATTGGTAGGTGCAAAACTGAAAATGACTTAAAGTAATGTGGCCAAGTCAGGTAAACTCTTTTGAAATGCTTTAAAAGAGGGATAAAACTGTTCACAAGCTTTTAACTGTATCATAATTCTTCTTGTATCTTGCCGATAACAATAAAGAAACACTTATAAATATATATAAACAGACACTTGACATAAAAAACATTTCATGAAATACGAGTAATACAGCAAGAAAGTCAAAGAATATTTATTTTTACTGTATTTAACAGACAGATTACCATAAAGAATATATTAAATGTAAAGGAATAACAACACAAAGTGCATTATACTTTAAAAAAATCCCACTCTTAAGGAATTTGTTATGCTATATTATATGCAGTTCAGAAAGCACTAAGTGCAAGGTGTGCATTGCGGTTTTCCAGGTAGAAACAAATATTTTGGGTCACCTTCGGATCTGATTTACACCTGCATTATACTGTTCTAACTCTATTGACTTCAGTGGATTTAGATTTCAGTCCAGCAAAGCCCTTAAGCACGCACTTAACTATAAACAGGCAAGTAGTCCCATTAAAGTCAAGTTAAGAGCACGCTTACGGGCTTTGCTAGATTGCAGCCATACTACTGATTTACGACAATGTAGTGAGATCAGAACCAGACCTTACGTTTTCAGTAGAGATGGGCTCAAATGACAACATATGCATCCAGATCAAAATCCAACTGTCAAACACTTCTGAGTTCTAGAGATATTTTGGGCCAGGCTGATCTGTAATTTTAACACCAAAATCCACATTCTATTACACCCAAAAATGCCACTGGCTTTTAAGAGATTTGGATATGCAAGCCGTGCAAGATGAAGACATTAGAGACCAATGTCCCAATTTATATAGAACCGAAACATAACATTTTTAAACCTTTAGATTAAAGTAAGCTCCCAGCACAATTAAACTACAGCTTCATAATATTTCTTTCCCAGAATTAGGATTTCTTTTTAAAATCACTTCACTATTGCTTTTGGCTAGCATTCACCTTATTATGTAATATTAACTTAGAGAAAAGTAACGGGTGCCTTCTAATAACTGTTAACTTAAAGCACTTACAAACAAGTGCCATTTGTGAACCAGTAGAGAGCGCAGGAATTAATTTACATTACAAAAGTACTAGATAAACACATAATTTACAATTTAAATTTCAAATGACAACACTGAGGTTAAGTAGCATGTTTTAACATATTTATATATATACAGCAACTGGACATCTGGCTTAATCCAGAGCTGCAAGTAAACTGTGCTCAACAGTAACTGAGCAGAGCATAATGCAAATATCATTTGATGTCACCTTTGCACACTTATACATGCACCCATACCCTATTCCTGGAACTAGCCTGGGGACATTTTAGCCACTGGTGCAACTTAGAGCAGCCACAAGGCTGCTGTAAATTCTACTACCTGGCAATTGACCCTCTATTCAGGATTACCAAAGCACAGCAGTTTTCCAGGTAGGCCCCCTTTTCCCAGATACACATTCTACATCAGGACCCTCTTCAGACAGATGCATTTCACCCAAAAGAAACGTATTTACCTGGACCCCTCTTATCTGAAAATTGTTTTACCTAAACACATTATCCAAAATTGGGTTATGTCCCCTGATGAGTCTCATTTACATTGAAAAGGCCCCAAAGTATCCTTAACTTAGTATATAAATTCCACATCCCTGCTCTATAGGATAAATGGGATTCCACTGTTAATGTAGTTATTAATTATACAGTATCACGGCTAACCAGAGTCAGCCCCAGGCCCTGCAAAGCCTGTGACTGCTGGCTCCCTTTAAACTGGGATAAACTAGAAGGGTAAAGGAAAATCTCCTTCAGCAAAGATACTGCGGCTAGCACAGCAAGAAGTTGCAAAGCCATTTCATTTTACTGCAGATTTATTCCTGGCATGTGTTTTCCACTTCAGTGAAATCTTTTACCTCCCTACAAGGTCCCTTTCATTAGCCACAGTTCTCTGGTGCTCTCATTGACCACGAGGCTGTGACAAAGCTCAAGACTCAAAGATAATCTATATAATGTAGAAGGCCTTATCAGAAAGAAGCTGCCCGCCCGCTACTATTTTTACAAGTCCCACTCTAACAGGTTTTGCACATTTTTCTGGTTCATTAACCAAAGCAGAGTTAGAAGGTCATACTCCATCACGGCTGATGCTAGCGGTGGTCTGTCCACCAGCAATGGAAAACCATCCATCAAAACAACATGTCCCAAAGCACAGCATAATGCCAGCCCTGGCTGCTAGCCTCAGACGGACAACCAAGCTATTGAACATCACCCAGGGTCTAGTCTCCTTCCTTTTCCGTTCCTAGTCAAACTGGGGAAGCACCAAAATTAAGAACTAAGTGACCCGCTGATGTTCTAGGAGAGTGCTTTGGTCCTTGCCGTTGTCCTGTATCAGTCTAAATGACAGCCAAATTTAAATCAATACATCTATGGTCCATTTGCAGTGAGGTGTAGAAAATCTAACAGAATCAAAAGGTCAGGAAAAGAAAATGAGGGTAAGAGCTCTGGCACTCAGTCCTGTGGCAGAGAGGTGAAGGGAGATGGGGCAAGTGATAGGTCTGCATCTTGAAGTGTGTTTGCTGCAGGTGGGGGATTCTGTGGCAGGCAGCAAGACACCAAGAAGCAGTAATTCAAGGGGTGAGCAATTCATCTCAGAAGCACATAGAAAAAGCCCTGCTTCTATTATTTTCAGATATTGTCACTCTCCCTAAACAGCCATTGGTGCCACTAGACCAAATGAGTCAAAACTCTGATATGTTTAAAAAAAAAAAAACTTTCTCCGCAAAAGATCAGAGCATTTGCCTCACCTGCGACACAAGCCCCAGTGAAAGGAATATTTGTTAGATATTGGTGCTTAGATACCCTGGTGAAATGGATGGATTAGACGTCCAGCCACTTCAACACTGAAATATCACTGAAAAGGGAAAACTACCCCCCTAATGACTAAAAGCCATGAAAAAAAAGAGACTTCAGCCTTCACCAAAGCCCATATTGGAGGGTAGGGGCAGAACCCGGGATCCCCTTGTTCAAATTCCACCACCAGATGAAAGAGATGACTGGGATCATTGCTCCATCTCTGACAGAGTCACTCCCTCTCTGGGTACTACTATACCATTCCTCACAGAGATAACTCATCCCTGGGGCTCAAGATACTTTCACGGTGGTTCCCACATAATTCCATGGGTTGCTCAAGGAAATACTGCCTTTAGCTCGTTCTAAATTTACCTGCCATTACTTTCAGCAAGTGACTTTGTTCTGATGAGATCACACGAAAAGGAGGGACTGACCAATTTGTACCGCAGCCTCCTGTAACAGGCTCCTTATGTTGACCCACCCTGTCAGTAGGTGCTAGAGCCCTGCAGGGAGATGGTGATGGATTCCTGCTGACTCACTGTGGCAGGTGTGGCTCTGGAACGCAAAGGGAAGTAAGGGTGCTTGTTTGGGCAGAAGGATCTCTGAGACAGAGAAGTCTCTTCAGGGCATCCACAGGAAAAATCAAGAGTAGTGAGAAAGCTTGAGCTATGTACATTTTTTGTTTGTTTCTTATTTTAATTACCAATAAACCCAAACCAGGAAGGGGTTAAATCTGGACTAAATGTACTGGGACAGGTTCTCAGCAGGTGTAAATAGGCATAGTTCCTTTGACTTCAATGTAGCTACATTGATTTACACTAGCTGAGGATCTGGCCCAGCATGTGTAGATTCTGTTCAGAGTAGATGGAGGAATACCACTGCAATCTTTTTTTTGCCCCTGTTTCCTCTGTTCCATACTTACTAATCCTCATTTTTGTATGTCTTGTCATAAAGCAACCCCTACCATACCTCTGACCATCTGCTGTATAAGATATGTGAACACACTGACCATTCTCTGAAGACCATAAAAAATCCAGATCCAACTTCAGGAAGAAATCAGCTGAAACAGGATGCTCCAAGTCATTGGCACTCTGTATTCTGTATGCTTGAAAGGTTTCTGGGACAACACAAAGAGTACACAATCCTGTTTAGCCAACATACGATTGTAAAAGCAGATGTGGTGCTCTCTTTCACACACTAGAATCTTGTTGCTAACTTAGTTCAACATCTTTTCCTCATTTGAACAGGCCACTCAGGAACTCAGCAATGACATAGCACCAGAATAAGCCTTCTGCTTCACCTTATCTGCCCATCTTGGTGAACAATTTTTTTAAAAGAAGAATTTAGAAAGCAAAAGCAAGACTATTGCAGCTGTATTGGTAGGAAAACTATCTTAAAAGCTATCCTCAAATTTTACAGACGATTAGAGAAGGAAGAATGTCTGGTAAGAACTGTCATTGTTCCTCACATCATGATCAGAATAGATAGAATATACATATACTGTATCTGTACAGCTCCATGGAAAGATGTTCTCATAAGTAAAGTATTAAGGGTTATTTCATCTTTCTCCCAAGCTTTAAAGTCCAGTACATCTCATGGAATACGATGCTCCCTGAGACCACCCCAAAGGGAGATAAAACATCATGTTTCAAGGATTAAACCAGTCTCTGACTACTATGGTTGAGGATGAGCCTTCACTAGAGAGTCAAATTGTCCCACATCTACCAACCGTGGAGTTTCTTGCATCTGCCTCAGAAACATCTGAGGCGAAACACTGTCAGAGACAGCATACTGGAGCAGGTGGACCATGGGTCATAGATTCATGGATTCCAAGGCTAGTAGGGACCATTGTGATCATCTAGTCTGATCTCCTGTCTAACACAGGCCATGGAACTTCCCCAAAATAATTCCTAGAGCACACCCTTTAGAAAAACATCCAAACTTGATTTTAAAATTATCAGTGATGGAGAATCCACCACAACCCCTCATAAATGGTTCAAGTGGTTAATTACTCACAGTTTTAAATGTCTGCCTTATACCCCATTTGAATTTGCCTAGCTTCAGCTTCCAATCAATGGATACCTTCTCTGCTAGACTGAAGAGTCCATTATTAAATATTTGTTCCCCATGTAGATACTCATAGGCTGTAATCAAATCACCCCTTAATCTTCTCTTTGTTAAATTAAATAGGTTGAGCTCATTGATATCTATGTCAATCTAGCACTTTCTATGTTTCTAGGTTCCTAAAAGAAAGCAATATCTTGGTAATTCCAAGACTAGCATCAGCAATGAAAACAGCTGGCAGGCCTGACTGATCTCATGTCAGTTCCATTGACTTCAGTGCATTTACTCCTGATTTACAGTACTGTGAGAGAAGAATCAGGTGCAGTGTTTGTCTATGCGGAATCTGAGGGCTATAGATTATATGGATGGTTTGGACTTTGCCTCAGCTGAGTGGAAAAGGACTGTCCATATAAACTCATTTGTCATTCAGTGGAAGGAAATTTTTAAATGAAGGGGTTAAGAGAAGCACACGTGCATGCGTGCGCACACACACATGGAAGTGAAAAGATGGCTGAAACCACCGTCAGCAAAAAATACTTTCTTTGTCTGAGTTTCCCAGTGTCCTGCGTGTGCTCAAAATGCATCTTCAGTATTACTGGTGTATTTTAACAGATAGATCTGTCTTACCGCAACCAGTGTTAATCACCTCACCTGTAAAAAGATGAATCTAGACTATTTCCTAGATTAGACATATCTTTCTATCTTACGCTATCTATCCATCCAAGGTATTTCTAGGGCACCCATTACTGTAGTATCAGTTACAGTGATTAAGATTTGCCTAGGTTTGTCCACAGTAGCTTCTTCTATATCAACAGCTTTACTTCCTCTTCCTTTTTCCTTCCCTCGCTCTGTTTCATTGCTGTTGTAATTCCTTGTTTTCAATTGGGGAAGGGGGGCTGGGTGGAGTGGGAATGCTGTTGCAAAAAGATGAGTCTTCTAACATGCTCTGACAGTTAGACATCAGCCAGGGCTTAGACTTATCTCTTCTGATTTGTCATTCCACAGGTAGGAGCCTTGAACAAGATTGTGTTATCTCTAGCCTGGCAAGCTTCATTCTGGAGCTCTAGGTGCACAGCTGTCTCTGTGGGTCATGAATAGGAAGGCACCTTCTGATGTACCTCAGCGCCAAACCATTAAAGGGTTTAAAGAGTGAGCACAGTGCCTTGAATTGGGCACCAGATGCAAACTGGGAGCCAGCAAAGGGTACAGAGCATTGGTGTGATGCATATTTAGTTGCATTTAGCCACACTAGCTTATATACATTTTCAGCCTGTCAAAGGATGAGACTAACCAGAGAGGGCAGGATAAAGATAGGTGCGCTCGTCAGTCTGCCAAGCACTGCACATGTTCCTAATTTAGAGTGTGTTAGGAAGAGGACACAGTGGAAAGTGAAAAAGAAAAAGTCTAGAGCACATTGAAAGGGATACTAATTTCAAAATATCCAGTCCTCAGACCAAGCATCTTTTACATAGTGCCCTGAATTTCTTTAAAATTCTTTTTTAGAAAATTCCCAGAGAGGTTTTTCCGCTTGTCTCTTTATGCTTAAGCAGGTCTGACAGCAATACCATCATACCTGCTCTTCACACCTCTCTCTCTCTCTGTGTATATTTATAATCTGCCTACTGCCTGGTCACCTCGTTTCATTTCTGCTGCTACTTTTGCTGCTAAACACCCTCTTACAGATCCTGGAGAACCCCACCTCCAGAACAGTGAAACTCAAAATGCTGTCAAATGTACAAGACAAACCTACTGGGAAAAAAAGAGAGTGAAATAAAAATATTTTTCGAATTTCTTTCTGTTCCAGTATTGTAGCGGTTACACTGTGACAACTGCAGGTGCAACATTTTCAGAAGGAAACACGATTGTCAAGTTGATGATTGTGTCCCTTTAAAAAGCCTTTGTCTAGTTTCTGCTTCTCAATCTTTTTCCATGTATTTCTCAGTGTTCCTTTTCTCCTTCATGCTATGTAAGTAGCGCTCAGCACTGTATGAGATAAAATTCTATTCTACCCCAACTAGCCATTTTCAGGTAATAACTTGGACGCTGTGAATCAATCTGCTCTACCCTGATCTACACTGTCTACTAAACTGCAACTGAGATTCATCCAGGATGTCTAAATACCCAGGAATATCTGGAATAAAAGTATTTGAGTCCTTAGCCAAATTAAAATTTGAGGGAAGGGCGTTGTTTGTTCTTAGTAAGAGCTAAATTCAAACAATCAAGGTCAAAACTTCTCTCACAACAGAATGTTGAGGGACACTCAACTCGGACATCACCATATCAACTCTCACTGGCTGGTCAGTGATCTTGACGGCAGAGCACTGTTCACTAGTAACTCTTGAAAGCCGATCAACTTTTTTGTAGTTGTCACGTACACCACAGATGTGCATTTCAATACCCAGCCACTTTTAACTCATCTATAAATGACTTTCCCCAGGAAAAGTGTAGTGAGTATAGCTTTGTAAAATGTTTGAACAAGATGGCCTCAAACCTGTGCCAGGTCAGTGTAAAACAAACTAATCAAATGAGCAACAAATGTAAGGTTACTCTTGTGTAGAAAGTAGTTGTATACATTAATATAGATACACACACACTTTGGCAAAGGTTTTCAAAAAGTGACTAGTGATTTTGACAGTCTCCATTTTTGAGGGCTAATTTCAGAAAGTGTTCAGCAACCACACTGTGAAAATCAGGTCTCTGTAAGGTGACTCCAGTTAGGCACCCAAAAAATAAAGCCACTTTGGAAAATTTTGTGATTCATCACCATATATAGTGCAAACTATTTACAAGCCAATGAGGCAATCCCACAACACTGAGTTCAATGGAGAGCCTCCAACAACAGATCTATGTGGCACTGGACAGGCCTGCCTTGCGGGCTGATCCAAAATCAAACATTTTATATGGGGGTGCAAATTATTTGACTGCACCCCGCATCCTGCCTTTCCTTCAAAACTCTCTATATTTTGCAGAAACCTTATCTCTTCAGTTTTCAAATATCTATTTTGTGAACAGGAAATTATATCTAAAAACATTGCACTGCTAACAAAATTGCAATCAAAATTCAGAAAATGTCTGCGTAAAGCCAATTTTACAGCTAGCTCCCTGGAAAGTCATAATATCACTCTTCTTGTTCCTTAGTATATTTCATTCACACTATGTTATGCTCCATGGGGTATTTCTCTACATGAAATCTGTGAGGGTTTGGCTCCAAAATATCCCAGCATAAAACTGAGCTTATGGAGCCTCACTCAGAGGTTGCCTGCACCCTTTTTATCGGCACTGATTTAAAAGAACTTTAATAGGCCTGGTAGACTTGGAGGATTCTTCGGCTGCTGGCACTTCCCAGCTACACTGCTTCAGCCTCCCTTGCAGCAAACAGACAGATGGAATCACAACCTGTGGATTTTATAACACCGGGTTATCTGGCTGCATTTCCCGCTTCTTCTCCTGCAAGTCCCAGTGAAAATAATTTGTCTTTGAAAGAGAAAGGGTGATGCTGCAAGAACACGCAAGGCTTAAAGTGGTTTGGGTTACCCATGGTGGACCTAGTCAAAAATAATACAGGCATCTGAGGATGGTTTGAGTGGGGCCGGCTGCTGGTAAGGGGAGAGGGCCAACGCGGCTGAATCTGACATTACATCTGCCAGCCAGCAAGCAGAAAGCACAATACCAAACACCCCCATCCCAGGGGATTTGCCTAAAAGTGACCATCTTGCCTCAGGACTTGATGCTGCTGCTGTAATGGCACATGCGGGGGCCTGGAGATGGGGCAAAGTTGCGTTTTTCTTACATTCTACCCTGTGCATGAGCTGTGTAAGTTCATAACAAGCCAAGCACAAAGGGCCCTGAATGGATTCTGTAGTCACTGCTCTCATTCAAATAATAATAAATAAATGTCAAAAACTGTCCAACTGAAGATAAATCTCCTGGTTTTGGTTTATACCTGATCCTCGAAAGAGGGATTTGGTACTATCACCAGTTGGGGTGCACCGGGGATCTAATCTGGGTCATCGTAGGCCACTTGTGTGGTTGGTGTATTCACATAGTGCCCCCTGACAAGCTAAGTCAGACAATTTCACCTTGCTCTTTCACTTTGGATCTGCTCACTAGTATTAATTAATCATTTATTAAGGGGGCTTGAAACTTTTTATTCATCAGGCATGAAACTTCCCCCAGCCCTTCCTGACATGGCAGACCTGGTTTTGCTCAATCCTCAATTACTTGGGGTGAGATACAGTTCCCTCACTTATTTCAGGTAGCACCTCACTCTGCAGGTTGTTGAGTAGTACTTACTCATGTGAATAATCCATGGACTACTCATGTATTTTTCATTGTGAGTAGGGGTTGCAAAATCTGGTCCTGAACTATTAGTCCATTCTATTAATGCTACGTTTTTTACAATTGTTCACTAAGAAATAATAAATCAACATTATTATAATATCCTATAGTAACCCAATACAACAAGGTTAGCAGTAGTATAAAGCAGTGCTTGTAAGGCTAGAACTATATATCCTCTTCTTCATTGTGTATGCCTAGTCTGACATCCCATGCTGGTTCTTATATCCAAAAATACATCAATAGCTCAAAAAACACAACTTCAATCTTCTTTAAAGTAATTTATTTCCTTTTGTCCCTTAACACCTGGCTACAAAGAGAATGGGGAAAGATTAAAACACACAAAAGTGATTGCATAATTCCTCAAAAAGGTGCAATTAAGTGAACTGTGGTTAAAAAGTGACCACATCAAGGTGAAACTGCAAAGAGACTTCAAGTGGGAAAAGTTAATCATTTAAAAATACAATTAAAATTTTAAATGATTTTTAAAAAATAAAAGCACTACAGGTCCCCAAAGCCAGACATGTTTTAGATACATTTTGGGTGATTTTTTTCTATGGGTTAATCCTCATCTCTGATTCCTGTCCCATCTTCTCTTTATTCTGCTGAATTAAACTGTAAATCATGAAATTCTAGGAAGTACTGGGAACATTCAACAGCACAGGAGGTGTTTACTGGATGTACCAGGTACCTTCAGCACTAGCTAACTGGTTTATATAGATGATTGCAGTGCTTGTGAAAGCAAGAGACTGATAGCATTGATTAAAACCAGCCAGGCATAATGGAAGCTGGCATTGTGCAAGATTCCCTACAACACTCTGCCAGTGTACCTCAGTGTTGATCTCCACCACCCTATTATTCCCAGTCCTGAGCTGCTACTGAGCAGAAACAGAGACTCTGTCACATACTGTCAGGCAGGGGGGCAGTTAAGTGATGAGGTAAAGCAAAAAACAAAAATGTTTGTATATGTTTTTCATGGCCCCCTCTTCAACGATGTTCATATTTCATTGATGAGGGTTTGTGCACATTGTACTAAAATAGCTCTTAAATGAGGCCAGATTACAGGGCCAAATTCTCCTCTCCAAATTTACACTGATGTAAACCCAGGTATTTGTCACAATTTAGGTCTCACTATAGAATAAAAAGATGCTAATCAAAAATATTTCTAAAGAACAATGGAAGTGGATTACTACTGCTGTAGGACCTGATCCAAAGCCCATTGAACTCAATAGAAATCCTTCCACTGATTTCAATGAATTTGGGATCAGGCCCATAACATGCACTAGGCCAATTCTGCTTCCAAGATACAAAGTCTTTTGCCACTTTGCCAGGCTGGTGTTCATACATGAGCAAAGCAGCTTCTTTGAAGGGTAAAATTCACACTTCCCTGCATAAAGGCTTTGCACAAGAAAGAGAAACCTACTTCTATTCAGGTACTCATATGGCCCACTTTACTGTAGCATCTGGGAGCTGGGATTGTTTAGCCTGCAGAAGAGAAGAATGAGGGGGGATTTGATAGCTGCTTTCAACTACCTGAAAGGGGGTTCCAAAGAGGATGGCTCTAGACTGTTCTCAATGGTAGCAGATGACAGAACGAGGAGTAATGGTCTCAAGTTGCAGTGGGGGAGGTTTAGATTGGATATTAGGAAAAACTTTTTCACTAAGAGGGTGGTGAAACACTGGAATGCGTTACCTAGGGAGGTGGTAGAATCTCCTTCCTTAGAGGTTTTTAAGGTCAGGCTTGACAAAGCCCTGGCTGGGATGATTTAACTGGGAATTGGTCCTGCTTCGAGCAGGGGGTTGGACTAGATGACCTTCTGGGGTCCCTTCCAACCCTGATATTCTATGATTCTATGATCTGAGAGCCTCACAATCTTTTGAATGTTTATCCTCATTAAGAATCCCGCTGAAGCTAAGGAAGGACTCCAGCTTGTATGGTTCTGACAGAATTCAGCCCCACATATTTGGAGAATCCAATAAAGGAACAAAAAGACTCATACTTCTGTTGTGCCCTACCAGTATTCCCTTGCACCGCTCATTCCTTCACTCCCTCTGCACCCTCCATCTCCCACTGAAATCAGTGAAGATCTCAGTAAAATGAACGGCAGGACTGGCCCTTATTTACATTCATGCTGGAACCGCATTAGCAAGAGGTATAGCTTTGGCAGCTCGAGTGCTAACACTGGTTCCCCAACCACTTTAGATTGGGGTGAACCATTTTATAAACCAGATTACAAAATCATAATATAAACCATTGGAGACCTAGTATCATTTATTCCCTCCCTTCTTTTACTGACTTATGTTGTTTTGAAACATCCTACAAAGTCATCTAATATTCACTTCTTCCACAATTGCCAGATGTTTATATTTCATGATCAATTTGCTGTATGGCATGCACTGTATTACACATATATCGTATTACATCTTATTGCCTATGTGGCTTTTTGGGGGCTGGGATCATGTCCTCCTGTGGGTATGTACAGTGCATAACAAAATGGGGCCTCGTATTTGACTGGGGCCTTTGCATGCTACCACAATATAAACAACAACAATAGTGTACATGTTATATAGTAAACTGTCTGAAGCCAAGCATTTTCCCATAGCACACAATAAACATACATGGCAAATTGCATTATGCAGAATATATTTATGGCTAATTTTTAAATTTAAACCATCTGGAAGTTTTTGTTAGATTGTTTGATGTGAAATGCTCAGCACAGTGGATATCTAATGATATCTAATAGACAAAATAGTATGATATTACAATATTCCCCAAGCTTTCCTATTTTTGTAACCCTCTCGACAATTAAACTGGCAGAACTAATATTTCTTTAAATTTTGTACATAATCAGTGGTACAGTTGCCAAAAACAACCCATTCGCAGAAGCCTCGCTTTTCTGGTTTCTAACTTACTACAGTCAAAAAGTGGAGTTGTGCTCTAGAAACACTTTGCTATAGAATACAGAAGTTTGTCGTGGAGCTATAGTTCAGGCTCGGTGGTAGTTTTCATTCTACATTTTATTTCACTGGGGTTTTAGACTCAATTATGAGTTTACATTAGGCTAAAACTTAGCAAATAATTCAAACACTAGAGCTATCCCATCTAAAATAATTAAAGCATTAAATTTGTTCTCCTTTGTGAAGAAAACCAACATGTTTTAGTGGATTCAGGCTCCATTATGCACTTTTCTAGCAACAAATAAAGTTGGTTTATTTTTTAAATAGAGGGCTCGATCATATAATCCTCATCCTAGCAAAACTCCTGGGCCCTAACTTTGCATGTGGTGTCCAAATGAGATTTTCAAGAACTTCCCAAAATCATTACAAGGCCTGCAAAGTCAGCTACTCCAATCAGCAAGTCAGGTTTTGCATTGTGCTGTATATCTGTGATCTGAATTGGGCCTTAGTACTTAATGGACTAGTTGTTTTCAAAACACAGAACATACCTTTAGCTACTTTCTCACTGCCTGTAGTTTCTGGGGTTTGGAGGCCATGTGGTACATTTCAGCCTTAACTTTGAATTTCCTTTATTTAGTAGATCAAACTTTGACATTCCCTGAAGGTACTGTGTTTTTTATGTAGCTGTGTATATCCTAGCTTGAAAGATAATATTGCCGTGAAACAGACCAGAGTATTAAATCCCTACAAGAAAATAACTGTATTGCACTCTCCAGTCCTTATTGCTATATTAGTCTGAATTAATTATATTCAATACTTGGCATTAAATACAATATTCACTGCAGGCTAAATTTTCTCCCTCCATGTATATGTGGCTCCCGTTTAGTTGAATGGGAGCTGTGCATGTATATCTGAGAGAAGGGGTAGACTCTATATCTATGCCCTGGAAACATGTCTAGGAGGTTTCTAAGAACTGACATACTAGCACAGGGAAGGGGCATAATGTCCATGAACAGTCAGGCAGGTTTCTCTCAATCTATCAGGTGTTTTAATTTTGATAATAGAGAGGGCAATATAAACAGGCAAACAGCCATGTGTCTTTATTTAGGCAATAACACTCTATGTTCACACTGCTTCGTCCCCTACATTAATCCTCCTTTCACATCCTCAGTGCTCCTTATTATTTGCACCTGCCTCCTGATTAACACCTCACTAATGCACACACCTGCCACGGTGCCAACACATTAACCCATGCACTCTGGTGTGGCTTTTTAAAAAATAATAATAATATTTGTAGTGGTAATCAAATGAAAGTAAATAAGATTCTGGGGGAAATATTGCAATGCCACTACAAAACATTTTATCATAATGGTATTAGTCATAATTGTATCACTTTTACCTTGTGCTTTCTGCAACTCCTCCTTCATTCACCATCTGTTTATAGTATCCACCTGTTGCCCCCTACCACAAACACAGACTGTAAGCTATTTGGGGAAGGGACCATCTTTCCATTAGATGTATGCATGGTACCTAGCACAATGGGGTCTCTAGGGGCTACTGGAATACAAATAACAGCAATGATGCAAAAGAGCCAAATGAATAACAATGGGGATGCAAAAGAGTAGTGTGGCTGTCATTAAGACCCTAGAACCCACTTTTTCTTAATAAATACCATTACTTTTGTTAAATGGAAAAGTGAAAGTCACTGTATTCCTAGCTTAGTTTTTAAAAATACACTTATCATCCCAACCTTAGGCCTTGTCGATATGCAAAGTTGCACCCATTTAACTAAAGATGTATTGTAAAATTGATTTTGTTAAACTGGGTGAAAAGGGTGCACTGAGCACCCTTAAATTGATATAAACATGGTTTATCTTGATTAGTGCAGGTCAGTCAAGAGAGATTTGAAATAATCTGAAATACGAGAGTCTACACAGGATTTTGCATGAGTTTAACTAAGTATCTTTAAAACCTGATTTAAGTTAAAGTGCTCAACTTGTGTGTGTGGTGTAGGTGAGTTTTTATAAACCTCCATCTGCTTCCCCCATTCCCTCGCTTCATCTACCCTCTATTGTGACTGCAGGGGATTTTAATGATCATTGATACTTTTTTTAGTTTGTTCTCTTGCATAATGTGTACCTATCATAGTAGAAAGTAAATTCCACTTCACTGCTCAACAACTTTGATGGCATTGTTGGGGAATTACACTCCTGAAGAGGGCCAAAGAACATTTTCTCAGTTAGGACATGGCCGCTGACAAACTGAGATCAGGAAATATTTTAAATAGGTTCCTTCTCTCCCTCCACACCCCCCAACGATCTAGATTAGTGTGTTCAAACACATACACACTCCATATCTACCCTATGCATGTAGATATCATATACATATAGTAATCATGTACAGGTGCACACACCTCTATACCTACTTTCCCTATATTGTTGACACACAGTCTTTGCATGTACACAATCTATACATGCAGACACAGTGATTATGCATATGTGCACGCAAACATCTACAGCTATTCTGTATTTACATGCCTAGGTACATTTACAGCCCTCATATATAGACACTCAACCATGTCTATCTGCTATGTATCCATATATGTTTACCTACAGATACAGATTAGATCTAGCTACATGCATAAATATATAGCGATCCCATCACACACGCATATAAACAGAGACACATATAAGGAGTTTAAATAAATAGGTGAATATGAACACTAATAGCTATTTATGGCAACAACAATGAAAGCTGTCCCTGGAGCCTGCATGTGGTACAGCAGCCAAAATGATTGAGTATCTACAGGGCATTGCTAAAGCAATGGCACACACATGGGCCTCCTTTTAGAAATGATTAATATTTAACTGACTTTCTGAACCTAGCTTTGTTTTTAGTTATGATTAGACAGCGTGGCACGCCGAGCAGTCCGCAAAGGTCTGTGCGTTACTGCGGGGCTGCCCAGCCCCACCCCGCTTCCACTTCGCACTAGCCAGAGAGAGAGAGAGATCCATGGCTGTAACCAAATGCGTTCCCCTGTGTTGGTGTGTGTCTAGAAAGAAAAGGGAAATCAGCCTGCGAGGCCGATGTAATAAGATGCTGCAGCTTTTGCGAAAGAGGTGAAATAATTTTAAACACAGACACACAACGAGTTTATTTATTTAGAAACTTGTTAAATAGAGTCTGGGAATTCAAATATTCAGTGTTGACACTGTACAGAGCTGGCTGGGAGCCAGCTTCAAACTCTCTAGAGAGATCCCCAATGGACAAGGAATCCAGGACTTTCGCCCCTCCCACTTGAACTAAATAGGTAAAAGTCATTAGTTATACCCACAAGCAATATCTGAATCGGAGTCCAATAATGTTGCCTCAGCCAGGGTACTTCAAAGGCGTACAAGTGTGTTTAGCTTTTTAGTGCGGGAACTGCAGCAATATGTCACACTTTTGAAACAGTTTTGTAAACAGTTCCTTCCCCTTTGCAGAGACATTTCTTAAGTTTCTTGTACCCCATGTAAACAGCCTTAATTAACTGGGGTTACATTTTTCATGTACAAATAGATCTATATTAATAATGATCTCTGCTTTCCGATTGCCCTGCTTTCTCTTTGTGTTTGGGTCCTTCTTTTTTTCTCGAAACCTTTGTAGACTACATACATTTCACTGGTGGAAGCAGACAGAAGGCAGACGAGGTGGAGAAGGGATGGGGGTTGCTGTGAAAGATGATCTAATTTTAGAAACAGCATCGGGGGGGGGGAGCAGAAAATTGTTTTCAAATTCAATGAAGTCTATCGACCCCAGTGAGTCTCTGGATGCCCTGGGAAAAAAAAATCACACACGCTTTCCATCCTGAAAAGGGTTAATCAAGTGCCTTGTGAAAATGTGCTTGGCATATAATGCGATTGTCTCGCCCCCTATTCCCCACCCCCCTTGCTGTGAAAGAGCCATCCGGGAACAAACTACATACTATTTGTATATTACATTATATATAGTGATATGCACACACACGAATCCCAAATAAGTGTCACGTGAAAGACAGATGGTAACCTCTGCACCTCCAAAGTTCCGGGCAGGGAAAGTGGTTTCCCCACTAAGACTCGCCCTGCTGATACTTTGCCACATTGTAAACTGCAGTGTGAACGTTCCGGGGATCCACGCTGATTCCGTGCCTATGCCCTGCTAGACCCAGCTGCCTCCAGATTCATTGCAGAGCTCACCCCAGCCCCCGATCTCTTCAGATTCAGCGTCTAGAGCCACATGACCCATGTCTAGACCCCCAGAATCCCCCAGAACCCGGACTCAGTGGCCCTGTTTAGCGGGATCTAATCTCCCAGACCTTCCTGGAGAGAGGCTGTTTTGACAAGACGTTTAGCTGTAGGAATGAGGGTGATGGTGGTTGTATTCCGCCCTCCCTATTTGGGGGATTGGCTTGGTTAGCTTTGCAGCTGGAGGGGGGGAGAGGAATTATTGGGGGAATTATTGGCCTAGAAGTGGAGGAACACATTCAATTCCTCGTGTGCCTTAGATCGAGATGGGAGAGTCGTTTGGTTTCTGTGCACCAGAAATTTGAAGAGGGTGGGGGAATGACAAGAGGCATGCTAGAGACAATAGCGCTGATCGTAGTACGTGTCCAGGTCCTCCCTTTAACCGGGCCCCCTTTCCTAAAAAGCAGGACTGAGAGTTGAAGAACCCCTCTCTCCTTCTCTGGAAGGCCACATCAAATCACTCAGCTAAACGGGACTCCTGTCAACTACTCCACATGAATCGCAACTTGTGAGGTGGGGGGGGGGACGACTAGGAAACCCGTTTGCTTCCAAGCCATACAAAAAGTGTTATGGTTGGTGTGGATGAGCTGGATGGGTGTGTAGTACATAAGCTACAGATATCATGTATCATCTATGAAATATACATATCCAGAAATCCATTTAGCTATGAATTGGCAGAATGCATAGCGATATAGATGTGGAGGGATTTTTTTACCGTCAAAATAAATGGAGAGAAAGAGTATCTCCCTCCATCTTTTCCTTAATGAACCGTCTCTTTCCCCTACCCCACTATTTCAAAATAGAGCGACGCGTTATTAACCTTCCTCCAAACTTAGAGGGTTTCTTTGACGAAGTATACTGAAATGTTTTAGGAGACTATTTACACAAAGTGCCAAGTGCAATAAAGAAGTACTAAGCCAGAGGTAATGGCAAATAAACAGCCTTGCTAAAGGGAGCTGAAAGCCTGGACACTGGCAAACATTTCCCTTTTCAAAAACAAATTCCCGGACAGAGTCTTAAACAGGCAAATAAACTTGCCAGGCTTTTAAGTAGTAGAGAGGCAAGTTACAGGCGCAGGAAAACCTGCTGGAACTCGGGAAAGTGTTATTTTACTATCTCCGATGGTTAGATAGCTCTGGACCTGCACTAAATTGCCTGTTTAAAAATAAAAACCCGGTGATAAAGTGTAAAAGTAACAAGTGCCCCCTTATTCACGTGCGTTCTCCTAATCTGATCACCTTCTGTCTCTTTACGAGGCTACTGGGTGGCTAATGGCTACCACTGGTTTAGACTGTACAGCCTGTTCGGTGCACGGGGTTGAGTTCTGTGAAGTGTCACTCTTCAGGAGTGATTTTCAGACAGGGATACAGTCGGACAAAAAAAAACCCGCCACAGTGTGACACCATGGATAGCACAAACGGTGGTCGCTGTAAATTACTGTCGCCATGCAGGTGCAATCCTGGAACTCTAAAAAGGTGCAGCGGTCGAAATAGTGTCTCTGCTCGGGAGCTTTGCAATGTGCACCCTTCTTTTTCCCATATTATATTCAGACTTCATTTCGAATATGCCTTCAAAAAGAAAAAAAATGTCTTGCCTCTTTTCCTTCCCTTTATTTTTACAGCTGGAGATTTAAAATATTCACTAACTATTCATAACGTGGCTTCTTTTGTTTCGTCTGAGATTTTTCAGGTTAGCAAAAGTCCCTAAATTGCTATTTCAATATATAGAGGGAAAATATAAGCATCCAATTTCCCTTGGTTAATTATGGGCAGAACTTTCCCGACTACTGGTGTTAGTCACAATTTGGGGGGTGTTGTCTCTAGTTTATTTCACACACACAGAGGCAAAAGTGGAATAATAAGAGAATTCCAAATGTATCCCGAGTGGGGTGTTTTTCCAAGTAAGTTACAGCCACAAAACGTTTCTTTTTCTTCTTCTTCTTCACAGCTCCGCAATTAAATCGTGAAGAGAAGGGGTCACAGGATGAAACCAAAAGCTGAAAACTTTTCCTGTTGAATGATTGAATTACAGGGGTCACCTCTAATTTTCCCCCACCAGCACAGGCGCGCATACACCACGCCATGAAACTCACACGGTATTCGAAGGAGAAATTAAAGGGGTCTCAAAATACAAAAATCTCAACTTTTTAATACGATTTCCTTTATGAGCGTATTGTAACCGAAGGATTATATAATGCAACGCATCTGTCTAGGGAAAGCTGCTGCCGCTGCTGTGACTGCCAAGACATTCAACCCAAAGAAGAAAGTTTGAAAGTGATCAAATCTAAGCATTGCAAAGCAGCAGCAGCCCAGAAACGTTAGGGAAAATTTATGATACATATGTGCTAGTGAATGTAACACATAATTTTCACAATTAGCCTAAAAGCAGGGATGGTGACCTGGAAGCTTTTTTGTTTTCAAATTGTGCTGATGGATCTACTTTAAAATCAGCTAATCAAATATAGGTTGTTGTTAAGTTTCACAGAAAAGTAGATGAAGATCCAAAGATCTTTTGCTTTCCCTTTTCTCTAGTTACATATTTTTTCACTAGTAGACAAAAACCGATTGTTAGTCATTTATGATGTTATGCAGCGTTCCATCTACCATTTTCCGGCACACTTTCAGATGGAAATTAAAGTTGCAATTGAGATACATATCAAATGAATCTTGCATATAGTATATCCCTACTCACACACACAAATAAAATACATCAGTTGTATTTAAAATAAGACACGAAGGCAGGCTACTTTTCTTTTTTTTTTTTTTTTTTTTTTTGCAACTGTTGCAATTAAAAGATCATTATCGCTGTCAAAAAGGAGAAGATGGAGTGCCTGTAAAAATAAATAGAGCAGTATTTATGCCGATTGCTGAGACCCAAGCTAACACAATATAGACCTAGTGCAGCCGAACTGAATAAACTGCGAGAAAACGCCTGAAATTACAATATTTAGATCAACTTCATCCTGTGGCTCCAGTGGGCAGAGAGCTGATCTAGCGTTTAAACTGGGCTGATGGCCCAATCACTTCTGCCCTCTCCCCAGCTCCTCACATATACTCCATTTACGAGGAGTCACGGCAAAACGCTGCCACTCTGGGCTAGTGCTGAGACAGAATGTATTATTCGTCTGAAGCAGGCTCCGGGATTTTGTTGTTTGTTTGTTTTTTAAACCGACCAGAGCACTCGATCCCAAGGAGACACAGTGGAAAGTTGCAGGAAGCCACTGAAGAACGAAACCGCTTGGCCTCGTTTTGCAGCCAAAGCCCTGCTACCTTGCACCTTCAGACTGCACTGGCAGGAGATTGTTTGCCCCACGCAGGACGAATTTAACTTACACTAAAATCAAATGCATCAAAATCTGGTCAACAAGCCTTGTCCACTGTCACTCGGCACGCGCTGCGTTTGACAGCGTCTGCAATGTTGCACACAGGAAATAAACTGGAACATTTCCTCCACAACTATTTCTTTCTGTTTCCTGAGTGCATAGGAATGGGGCGGGAGGGGTCCCCATTAACGCAGCGTTTCCAGCGGGTGTGTGTGTGTGTCCCCATTAATGCAGAGTTCCCAGCCGATCCATTGAGCTAAGATTTTACTTTCTGCGCCTTCTCATTACCACCAATGCAAGAGGGGAGGGAGCCCCGGAGCTGCCTCCCTGGGCGCAGAGATTGCAGCCTCACACCCCAGTGCCGAGAAAACAGAGAGTCAGAGCCCCAGGCTAAAGGTCCCTGACCAGCCCCCCTTCGGAGAGCTCTGCTAGCTACCTGTGCAAAGCACTAACTGGGATGCCCTCCTGGGAGAGCTAGAGGGAGGGGGGAGCTCTCGCTTCCCTTGCCCCCCCCCGCCCCCACCTGCCTGGACTCTCCTGCTTTGGCCGCTGGAAGCTCAGAGCGAGACCTGCCGCCTGACTCCCTCCCCCTCCCCTGACCCACACACCCCTCCCCTCCCCTCCCGAGCTTGCCGAGAGCCGACAGCGCCCACTATGGTCTCAGCTGCTCTTCGCAGCCCCGGCGGCGGCAGCCACCGCTCAACTTCCAGCGCTCGCCACTGAACTTTTCCTCAACTCCTTCTCCGCCTCCCAGCGCCCCCGCAGCCAGCCCGAGCGGCCGGGCAGCGCCTCCTCAGCGACCCCGCAGCCTCCCCCTCCTCCGAGATAAGCACACACACCCCCACCGCAACCCAGCGATCTGCCTGCTGGGGGGGACTGCCTGAAATCCTCCCCCCACCCCCGCCTCTGATCCCCCCGGTCCCCGCCAGCACCCCCGGCCTGAGCCTGCGTCCGCTCTCCCAGCCGCTGCGCTGCGCTCCGGGATGCGCTCCCCGGCTGGGCTCCGGCGCAGGGGTGCTGGGATGCTGCAGGTTGCGTTGCGCCCCAGACCCCGGCGCATCCGACATTCCACGCAACATGGCAGAGAGCGGGTGAAAAGCCAATGGAAAGGGATATTGCACCTACTTGTGGCCAGTTTTCTTGCCCTGCCTTTGGATCTCATGCTGCCAGTCCCGCGCCGCTGCTGTGGTGGGTGGGTGGGGGGGGGGTTTCCCTCTCGGATCTTTTGCTCCTTTTTCTCCCCCCTCTCTCTCTCTCACTCTCTCTCACACTCTCTCTTTCTCTCAATCCAGGCTCGCTATCTCTCCAGCATTGTCAGTTTGGACACCTTCGCACATGCGCACGGGCGGCTCCCCCCCCCCCCACACACACACACACTCTTCCACATCTCAGCGCCGCCAAAAAAAGTTTGGAGCGATCTATCACTTCGATTTCAGGATCTTGTCAGCTGGCAATCGGTGGAGTGGAGGAGGCCGCCCAGGGAAGGGAGCGAGGACACCTCTTCCTCTCCAATAAAAACAACCTGGACAGAGCCAACCAGTCGCAAACAGCCAGATGCCCGAATTCTTCTTCTTCTTTATTCCGCCATCAACCCCCAAGAATTATTATTATTCATTAATGAACCAGCATCGGGGTAACACACTCTAGAGCTTTTCCTGTCCCAATCTGCTGGAGAAGGAATGGATTCTGAGCCACTTTTCATTGACTCGAGGGGCGGCAGTGAGGCAGATTATTTATAACAGAAAAAAATCTCCCTGCTCTTGATGTCCCAGAGTTTTAGAGTAGAATAAATGACACTTTCTTTCTAGCTGTTTATGTAAGATTAATGATACTCTGTCATCTTTGCAACATGTTAATAGTTTATTCCGACCCACTCGTAATCATCATAGATCTGTGGATTTAAACAGACACACAGATATAATTAAATTATACATTTTATGTATGCATATAATTAAATTATATACTCTTCCAAACACACACACTCCCTTTCCCACCTTCAGCTTGAGTTCAGTTCCCCCCAGCTGGATAAAAGAAAAAAGCACTTTAGAAATGATAATCCGTATTGTTTGAATCTGTTTTAATTACAGGGTTTGCCAATCAACAAGGGGACCCGCTGAAACTGGAAATTCCTTCAGGGGATGGCTCTGTTCAAGGTATGAATCAGTCCAAACTACATATAGATTTTCCTCTGGTACAACCTCCTTGCATTAAACAGTTTTGTTCAATACCTTCTATGCGCTATTTATGTTCCCATTAATATCTGTTGCAAATCCTGCCAGACACCATAAAAGAAAATTACAATCTTTCAGACTCGGTGCTGCGCCAGTACATACATGCTGCTCAAGTTTTGGTTTTAATAAAATCTTAAGCATCACTCGCTCTTTTTAAACAAAAATCCTGCTGGTGTTCACGGTCAGAATCATGGCCATTCTAAGGCGAAACAGCAGAAAAGAGCCACCCCTGCCATAAGGTTACAATGGCCAGCAGAACATAAACATTGCAGAGCACGGTAAACCTAATGAAGACGTGTTTGTTTTAGAAGCAACCGCTGAACTTAGTTTAGATTGTGACAGCACGTTTGCGATCGCTACGAGCCTTTGTCCACTCCACAGAAACGTGTTCCGCAAACACCTAGATGATACATGCACACACACGAAACAAATTGAAATGACTGAATAGCAAAGGGAATTTCTCATGTTTCCCTCCCGCCTCTCCAAATGAGGCACAAGTATTTGAAAACCCACCGGAGAGCGAACTTCTTGAACCTCGCCATTATTTTTAATATGTGAATAATAATAATAATAATAAACCCACCATGCAGCTGTTTTTTGTAGGGGGGGAAATTCCGCAATCTAGCGGGAGTACTAATAAAGCCCGACCCCTTTGCATTACAGAGCCCAGCGTGGGGTGGAGGAGAGAGGGACTCCTTCTTGGAAGGTTTCAGAGTAGCAGCCCTGTTAGTCTGTATTCGCAAAAAGAAAAGGAGTCCTTGTGGCACCTTAGAGACTAACAAATAGTCTCTAAGGTGCCACAAGGAACTCCTTTTCTTCTTGGAAGGGTTAGGTTAACACACCAAGCTGCGCCAACGCAGAGCTTCAGCAAAAGTAGCTGTAAAGTGACCCGACTTCTCTTCTTCTTTCCTCCTCCCTCTGCGATCACCTGTTTCTTTCCATGCCTCCCCCTCCCCCGATTCTGTGTGTAACCGAGACAAACTCAAAAGCAACATCACACTGACATCCGAAGAATCCCGCTTCAGTGCGCACCCTAGCTTGGGTCTGTGCCCCGCAGCCTGGCCCTTCCATGGCGCGCTGCGAACTGGGAAGCTGGGCTTTTAGGACACTTCTTATCAGCTGGCCAGCAGAGAGAGCCACGCACCCACCTACCCGCAGTGTCCGGGGGGTGCTACAATTATTTCCCTCGTCTGCCCTCCTTTTAGAAATGATTAGAAGCATTTTGGTTTCCTGGTGAAAGGCTATGAAGTGATATGCGGTGAACTAACTGACCCGCTCAACTAAATGGTGCCCGTGGAAAGCATTAGGCTGGGAGCACAGCACAACTGGGGGAGGGGACGGGGGGGGGGGGAAGAAGAAATTAATTCTGGGAAAGAAGAAAACTTGAGGAGTGGGACTCTACACCTTTCCGGCACTGAACCCCCTTCCTTCTCTATCAGACATTGTTTTCTGTCGGGTTCTTCAAAAGAGTTTCTTAAATGATAAAGATGAATGAACTAACCCAGGTGATGCCAGCTTTCTAACCCTAATCGAAAATGGCTGAGAACTTTTACAAACTTTTTTTTAGCAACAGCCTCAAAGTAATTGTCCAATGGGAAGTATATTTCATTAGCCTTTCTCTGAGATCCAGAACACCACCAAGACAACAAAAACACAAGACTTTCGATTGCTTTGCAGACCTACTGAGGTTATTTAAACAACCCCTTGGCCCCTTGTAGCACATCTGCACCAGAAAAGCAAGCGTCTGTATTTGTACGCCTTTCTGCGACAGAAGGGGAAAGCGACAATCTAATATAGTTAAACAGAGGGATCTGTGCAGATATAGATTCCTCTAAGCAGCCCACTTGGGTCTCTTGACCTTGGAAGACACCAGCTTTCTCCTCCAGCTTGACAGTTTCACCTGTTTAAAGTCCCAAGCGATCACAAGACCCCGAACAGGTGTCTTTCTGTTTTCCCGAACACGCAGCAAACATCTCGATTTTCATTTCGGTTGCATCAAACAGATTTTTCTGATGTCTGATCTATCAGTCGCGGACAGAACCTTCATAAAGTTTGCCACCCTCCCAAAGAGTTCCCTGCTAGACCCACGAGAAATCCGTTTAATTTCGGTTGGTCACGTTTTTAAGCGTTTCTAGCCATTCAAGTTGGGGAAATTGCTGACTAGTGAACACTGGAATTGTTTTGGGGGGGGGGGGGTGTTTGTAGTAGAATCAGAGCCACGAAAAAATATTTTAAAAGAGGGGGGGATGAAATCTATTTTAATATATACTGGGGGTGTGGGGGAAAGCAACCCTCAGGTTTCAATGCATTCTATAGAACAGGAAATTTTCTCTTCCTCACATTATAAATGAATAAGCCCCGCAGTGTATTCGGAGGCAAGTTGGAATTCTTCATCGAGCTATTTGCTGGGCTATTGTCTTTGTGCAGTGAACTTTACATCGTGTTATTCAGTCTCAACCTATATTCTCCTAGCTACCCGTAAGATTAATTTAATCATTGTAATGCAATTATTAATACTGTTTACCCAACGCTTGATTTCGGCTTTGCTGTTAAGAAATTAAACCTCTTGCTGGGTGACCAAAAAGCTATGCAGGGGCTTCCAGTGCTTGTTGAAATGAAACAGTCCTCTTTATTTAGTCTCAGAACTCAGCTTTCAGCCATGGGCTCAATTAGGCAAAATGGAAACAATTTTCATTCATTGCAATAACTCACTGTTCTGCAGATCACTTTCAAAATATACACTTTATTATTATATGCTGGCCTCAATGCCGTGAAGTGGCAAGGCTAGAAAGAGGCAGAGGGATCTCTCTAGCCCCCTTGGGCTGTAATTATTAGAAATTAATTGGGTTCAGGACCCTGGGAAGCATGGGTAAATTAATAGCTTGTCTGGTTGTTTAAATCCGAATTCTCAGTCCACAGGAGAAGAGGGGAGGGAGACTCTCAAACGTGACATTCAGACCCAAGAGACATTGAGTTTACTCGCAAGTTCAGTATCTATTAAACACTAGTGCACAGCATACATTGCGGGGGGGGTGGGAGGGGGAGGAGCTGAGTGCGCAATGGAGTCTGCGAGAGAGTTTATTTTCCTACGATTTTCTCCAATACATTGTTTTCGGGGGGCTATTTAGGGGTTAAAATAAAAAATAAAGATCCTGTATACTTGGAGCTGTCGTGCTGGAGTAAAAGTGAAAAGGGAGCCTTAGGCAAAAGGAAATTACTGCAAGCCCGCGTGACCTTTCAGAGAGGTAATCAATCAAGTGATCAACAGGGATATTTATCATTGCTAGATGGGGCTACTTTACAAATGCACAGAAAAGGGGGGAGTATGAAAGAGAGACACACACGAAAGTTTGGATCAACCCGATGTGCCTAAAGACAAATATGTAGACTTTAATCAATGGGAAGATTGCACTTTTCCCCCCTTGTCTGGCATTCTCGAAAGGAAGGGGAAACACTAGGAAGTTTCCCAGTAGCAAATGCCTCCTCCGTTAGGTGTTCGCTTTAAGCTGTCTACTTAAAACTGTGGGAAAGGCTAGCAATGATAGATGCGATTTAAAAAAAAAATACATCTAAACACGAGAGAAAAATAATACAAAAGGACTGAGGCTTTTCTACCTGGGCACTGTGTTAAGAAAGGTATCTTGATTTGTTTGCTTATTAATGTGGGATTGAAGAATTTGCATCGGAGAACGCGATCCTTTCTGCTTTTAGTCCCAGATCTTCAATGGTTAATTTAAAACACACACACGCTCTCACACATACACACACAAACCATGCCCCATGTTCAATGAAATCGGCGATCTTGTTCAATTAAACTTGCTCTCCATGGCATAAAGCATCCACCACAACACAGGCAATGAAAAGCAACAATAAAAGCAAATGCATTTTCTGCACAGTTTCCTTCACCCTTGTAAAACATGCCGTCTTGTAAAGCACCGGACATTTAATTTTCCTTCCTATAACTCACCGGATTCCTTAGCAAACCTTTCATTGTTTATTTTGTTGTTTGTTTGTTTGTTTAACATTGTGTTCGTCCCCCCTGCTCTGTGCTACCCCGGAAGGGGATTACTATTATTATTATTTTACTTGATGTTGATTGCTCGCCTCTCTCTTTAAATGACTTTAAATCAGAGTCACAAAATGTGGGAGGCCTTCACGCAACTGAATTACTATTAGTCTGCTAGTCTTCAGAGAGAAGTTAGAAGCTCACGATTGCTGAGCGCAATCACGGAGCATGTAAACGGCTGGCTTGTGCGGGAGAAGCAGCGCTGCTAGATGGACACATAAATACAGAGGTCGTTTTAAGATGCCTCCCAGGTAGTCCAACGATCCTCTTGGGGTGTGGGAATGTGGTGCGTTGCCAGCGCTGCTCAGGTTCACACCAGATGCTGCTCTGCTGACACCGCCCCTTTCTCCCCAGCCTCCCACAAACAGGCGAGTCTCAGCTTCGCAAGCTACCGGGGGGCAAAGACAGATCGGTCTGCGCTGCCCCCGTCCGGTCTCAAGGGGGAACTGCAGCGAGCCAGCACGAGCACTGGGGCGTGATTACCTTCTCGGCCCTCCGCCCGTGCCCCCTACTCCTAGCTAAGGCCATTAAACGCATAGCGCGAGAGAGGAAGGAAAGCGGTGGAATGCGCCCCACGCCTGCACTGTGCGAGAAGGGAGCGAGCCACGCCGGCCGCTCAAACATTAGCACAGGCACCTTCAGCTGCGCCTGCAGTGCAATGCAAACAGCCCAACCTGCGGCTCAGCAGCATGCTCCTGCTCATTTCCCCTCCGCTCCTGCGGCTACCTTTCCGGAGGAGCCCCCCTTCTCTCTTTCTGGGATCCCCGCAGAAAGCTGGAGCCGGAGGAAAGCAGCAGGAGCAGGGCTGATGATGGAGCTTAACAAACCACGTGCGTAGGTCTACATGCGTGAAGGTAAAGTGTATGCAGCTATATACCCAGTGGAGGTTCCAGACACTGCCTGCTCTTTACACGGCTAGATGCAGTATGATCCCTAACAGCTTCTGTAAATAAGTCTTTGAATGCACCTTCCCATTTGCAGACATCACTAGCCTCCATTGTATCCCTCTAGATATGTTCCTTGTTCTCGCTCGGTATGCCCCAGCTAGGCATATGTGTCTCTTTTAAGACTAGATCAGCCAGTTCAGAGTAAAATAAGTACTTCCAACACACCTCCGCCCAAACTGTTGCCCTAAATACTAATCCATTTCTAAAACCTACCTCCAACTTCACCTTTCTGTTAAGATTCGGAAAGATCTTCATGTTTGTAATTTTTGCAGTCCTTCTCTCTTGCCCTTCTGGGTCCCAGAGGGAGTGAAGCACCAGGAGAGTTGCCCATGCTGCAGCTGGGATCAAACGTAGAAATCTGAAAAATTATAATATATGGTTCACAGAAGATTTCCACCCTGATCTCATAGATCTGTAGAGTGCAGATAAGCATCCAGGCTCTGAACCTTTTGAAGTTCATCCATTATGACTATCAGGCATTACACAATGGGCCTGCTCCAATGCTGATTGAGGTCAAAGGAAAGACCTCCCCAGGCTGACTTCAATGATCATTGAATCAGGTCCAGTATAAGCATAGTGATTATTATTTTATAGTCACAAGTTTCCAAACACTTTAAAGATAAGAGCTAACTAGGGGTAAAGTCTGAACTTTCTGCTATCCACATTAGTATTGCTGGAGTTGGGTATTACCGATCAGTACTGAGGTAAACCATCAAGGTAATGGGGAAAAGATTGTTTGTTTTCCTCCTCCAAGAAAAAGCCTTACCTGGCAGCATTGGGCTTGGCTTGGGAAGATGGTATTCCTGACACCTCTAATATCTGACACCTCTTGCGGTCAATGAAGACAATTAACTGAAAATAGATGTTAAACTGATTTAATTGATGTATATAATGTTAGATTGAGATATTTGAGGAAAAGCACAACCTGCATGATGTCTCAAAGAAGCCTGGGAGCTAACCCATACTTGGCATAACCTTTGCTGAAATTTGTGAAATTAACCCGGGATGTAGTTGGTCCCTACTGAGGAACAAAATACAAGATGCCAGTAGGCTATACAAAATATTGCACTGGAGGAATAAAATATGGAACAAAACGATATGGAGGATGTATGCCTACTACATACAGCTACAAGCAGGACTGTGGATTTCACAGTACACACAGAGGAGAGAAAAAACAGACAGGGGAGAAAATTACCAGGCTTCTATCTGGAGGAGACAAGAAAAAAGGACTGGAGGTTGAAGAAAGGATCAGAGGGTGGTTAGGACACTCCCTGGGATGCAAGAGATCTGGTTTCAATTCCCTGCTCTATAACTCTGGACAAGTCATTTAATCTCTCACCTCTATTCCCCATATGTAAAATGGGGATAATAGTACTTCCCTACCTCAGAGGGGCATTGTCAGGATAAATACAGTAAAGGCTTGATGTTAGGGTGCTGGGAGGCGGACAGTACATAAAATAAAGATAAGTCTACCCCCAACCTCCATTCTGTAGCTTATACCCCGGCAAACCTTTGACCAAAGCTGGGACCAGACACTGTTGGGTTCACAGTAATCTGAAGGATTCAGATAGACCTTGGATTCACTTTGAGTTGTTATCTCATAAAAATTAACGTTCTAGTTCATCTAGTAGGGTTTTTTGTCTTTAACTGACCAGTACCAGGTGTTTCAATGAAAGGATTCCCCTAAGGCACAATTATGGATAACCTGCTTGTTATTATTTATTCACGGAGTTCCTATAAGTCAGAATTTAGATATACACTATGAACATAGTCTTTCCCCGCCAGAATTTACAACATAAGAATAGATCTGACAAGATAAAGGATGGTCAAACAGAGGGACAGGTGGGGCAAATGAGGATTAAAGTTACAAATGCAAGGTCATAGCCCAGAGGCATTATAGATCTTGTTACATTTTCAAAGTGAATTAATTATATAGTCAGACTATGCTGAGGAGTTTTTGTGGGGAGACAAGCTGATAGGAAACTGCTGTGGATGAACTGGGGGTGGGGGAAAGGAGAGACAAGGAAGAGACAGGTGAAGAGTGACAGTTATAGGGCAGCAGGTAGCAGTGAGCATTAGGATAATGATGGTCATGGACATGGTGAGATGACCATAAAAATAGGCTGAATGTTGAGAGATGCTTCCTCACTTCCATCACTTAACACTTGATTTATATATTTTATATTACAATGCAGCATTTATTGAGGGTGGAGCTCGAGGGAATCTTGGAAAGTGGACTTTGCAATACTTATTACGACAGTATTTGCACTCCTGTTAGCTGACCTGTGTAGGTTGGAGTGGTATCTCTTTCGTGCATGCTGCAGTGTGAGCTGAGTCTACAGATGTATGGTCTAGCAAAAGGAGTGTGACATATTAGAGAGGCCCTAGCCCTACATCCTAAATATTAAAGACAAAATCCTAGCTTCATTCAAGTCAGTGAGATGGTTTGCCATTGACTACAATGGTGCTAGACCTTCACTCTCAGAAAGTGGCATATGTCCTCTTCCGGGTTAGCAGGAAATCCCAGTGCTCCTGGCTCCTCCACCAAACATATATTACATTCATCTGCATCCCAGAGCCTAAACAGCAGTAGAACTCAAGACCAAGCCCCTTTTATTAGAAACAAATGCCACTAAAAGATACTAATACCTTCAAACTTTCAAGGTCTGCAACTCTTTCCTTTACCAAAGACTAGACTGATTTCCTACTGCTGACCTTTATTTTATATCATGAAGAGGATTCCCAGCCTGCCCTGCTCTTAAAAGGACAGCATAGTGCAGACACAATATTTTGGAAAATTGAAAAGAAGGGGTGGGGGAACTACAGCAAACAAAAGAAAAAATATTTGGAATGTAAACAAAACATTAAACAAATGTGAATAATACAGCAATTCAAAGTGTAAGTGGAAAGATCAACAGAATGTGAACTTCATGTTAAGTGAAATTGGAATAAAATGTTATCACAGGGAGATAAAACAAACAGAGCAAATAATAGAGTATGTGACTCTGCGTATGGGCCCAATCCTACAGCTCCTTCATAGCCATTTAAGTCAATGGGTGAAATCCTGGACCTACTGAAGTCAATAGGCATTTTGTCATTGACTTCAATGTGGCCAGAATTTCACCCCATGAGTGCTTTGCCTGAGTAATAGCAAGATTGGACCCTATATCTGAAAGGAACAGGACAAGGTACAGCAAACTAACGGGTACAGTAAAGGATAATTTCAACAGAAGAAGCAAGGCAGGGGAAAACCTAATTATATGACCCTCACATATTAACACTATAATAATATGGGTACATGACCCACTATGGACTCAGTCCTACTTCCACTGAAGTCAATGGGAGTTTTACCATTGGCTGAGGTCTGCTCAGACTTCAGTTTCATCAAGTGCAAAATCTGTGGTCAGACCTGGTGCCCTCTTGCCTATGCCTCAGCCTCTGAAATAGGGACTTCCTATGGGAAGCATGGCAAACATAGAGTGGAGGAGGTCCCCAGTGCTGGAGCCATAAAGTAATGCACTGTATTCCTGGGGAGGGATGAGGGGAGAAGGGAGAGACAAAAAGCAGCAGTACTAAGGAACCCAAACTGATCTGTTTTAATGGGTAAGTAAAATACTTGCTTTAAAGCATGTTTCTTGTACTAAAGCCACTCTTTGAAACAACCTTGTACAATAGCTTGCAAGTCTGGGCAAGCTATTTCTTTGGTTATTGAGCTATTTAAGTAAGATTTTAGTATTACTGAATACAAGAGCTATTACCCTATAGGGTAAAGTCTTTACACTGATAAAGTCCTCTTTGGGCCTAGTCCTCTTTCTCTGAAGTCAAGAGCAAAGCTCCCACTTGCTTTAGTGGGAGCAGAACAGGGGCCTCTATCATCAAGAATGTTCCCAGTTCCTCTAAGTCAGTGGTTTATTTGCATTTATCTGTAGTAACATTACAAGACAAACAGAATTCTGCTTTTCTTGCTAAGGAGCCACTAAGTAAGGCAAACTCTAGCATATTTGTAAAACCAACAAACCTGTTTTTTTCTTTAAAATGTAAGGAACACATTTATATTTCACTCCTATTTCATTCCAGTACAAAAAACACAGTGTCAGAATTAATTAATAAAGTATTTTTGTGACGTTTTGTATTGCATCGCATTGTATTGGCATTTATACAGCGTTTTTCACAGGCTTCATGTCAAAACCCTTTACAGGGCACTACCTTTCCTGATGAAATTGTATGCAGGGCATAACTGTGTAGGATCCTGTAACAATATTTCCCAGAAATGGATATAGGTCTTCCCAATTGAATACCCTACAGAATATAATGTCTTTAGCACCCACTTGAACGGACACTGGAAACAGGTTCACAAGACCTAACATTAACATTTTATGGAAAAGATTCTGTGTATTATGGTGTCTGTGTTATCCACCAGTCCATGTCTTATTGTGGACTGTGCACCGATAGCTTTCTGGCCACCTGCAAAATTGAACAAAATGTCTGTCTACACTGATAACAAGAGATTCTTAAACTTTTTTTCCCTCCATGAAAAATAATAATGGTTACTTACTAGACTAAACCTAATTACAGCAATTTTAGATCTAAATTATTAGTATTTAAAATATAACCCCAAATGTAGATTTCAAAATGAAGCAAGGCATCTCTGTATTCTGTGGTTTGTTTCTCCTTTGCAGTTTACTCCTAAGCTTAAAAGAAGTGCCAGAGGATTGACTATATGACCCAACACATTGTTTCTCTGTAATCTTCCTTTGATTCTTCAATTCCTACAGTATTCCCAAAGCAAGGTTTGGGTAATACAGAGTAGGGACTCATAAATTATAGTAAAATAATTGTTAATAAATATTATCTATGTTTATGTTGCATGTTTCATCCTCGAGAATCACAAAGTGCTTTACTTACATAATAATCTGGGGTGAAATTCTGGCCCCACTGAAGTCAATGGAAGTTTTTCTGAGATTTCACCCCGATATACTAGGATCACACCATCCATCGCTGAAATGCAGCCACCTCTAGGATGCAACACAGCAATGACTTAAGAGAACATGGCAACACTTTACAACTATTTAATAGAATCAGAAACCATTTTAAAACTACAATTCTACCCAGGCTAGGTCAGAAAACATTTTTGAAACCAGTACCAACATTCCTTACAACTATTCACACTGGTTGATGGTTAAAATGCATTAGAAACTAGGTTAGCTGGAACTTAATTTATTGGGCAGTTAAGCTGTTAGAGTGGTTTCCAGCCTGTAACAAAGACACACACAAATTTTGCTCTCCAGAAGACTTTACTTTTGTCCTTTCTTGGTTTTGATATACTCAATCTAAAACAAAAGTCATTCAGCTGAAAATACTGTGTTTGCTCTTTTCGTGTATGTAAAAACATAGCACTGAGCACCACTAACTTTCACTGACTTCAGTGGAAGTTGAGAGCACTCAGCACCACCCAGGAGGCAATCAGCACCTTGCAGGATCAGGCCATTAGGTAGACAGTATAACTATACTAGTATAGCTTTTCCTTTCTTCTAAGTACCAGCCAACACTTATTTCATAAGAGGTCAAATTCACACATGACCCAAGATCACACTGTTGTACTCTGATGATAACATAGCATAATTTGAACTCCTGATCCCTTGTCTGTATATGAGTCATTTAGTAGCTTCAGGAATAATCTGTAAATAATACACATGCACAGACTTTATTGAGATGGATGACTTTGATAATTAAGATAGTCTTTTCAGTGGTGGACACCATCAGCAGGTCAATAGTTAAAGTGGAATTTTAAGAGTAACCAATGCATTAGAGCTTGTCAATTCTATTCTTTCTGGCAGTAATACATTCTGGAGATTAAATTAAACCACATTTGTTACAATGGAAATGGATTTATGTTAGCATTCAGGATTATGTTCCTAGTCAATTTTTATTATGTTTTTGTTCATATTTATTCTTGAGGTCTCACTTCATCATTTCCATCATTTTTGATCAATTAGTTTAAACTGGAAAACCATTTTTTTAATTTTTAAAAATTACTATTTATTCTCCTTTAAAACTTTGTGCGTTATGGTCTCTGAAGTACAAAAGAAGAGAGAAACAAGAGAAGAATAATTTATTATATAATCCATCTATGGTATTTCTAAGGTACCTATTACCATGGTATCAAAGTACTGGATCTTTGATTTTTACACTGGACTCTTTATAGTATTTTTAATTAAACTTTTTCTTCGATGCCAGCAGTACCTAACATGCAAACAACGCTATATAAAACACAAAAACCTATGAGCACAAACAGTAGAAAATGGAGGCCAGTTATGGCATTTTTATGATAACATTACAAATGGTCCAATCCTCTAATCCTTACTCAGTAAAAATTTCCAGCTATTTCGGTGGAAGTTTTGCCTGAGTAAGAATTGCCAGATTAGTCACAACATAATAAAGTAATAAATCTACTAAAACTAAATGAATAAAACAAGCTAAAGTATATGTTAGAGGCAAATTTAAGGTATTCACTTTCAGAAATTATTCAGAAAAACTCACACCTCCAGGCATGCATTCTAAAGCAGGATTAGGCCCTACAATACATGGCAAATATTTTAGGTCACTCTGTAGGCTTTAAACAAAAGAGCTTTGTTTAGGACTCATTTCTATACCAGTATTTCAGACATTTTCCTTCATCCTTTTATTTTCTGCTTGAAAAATTACACCACAAACTCATATAACATTCGTTACTACTCAAACACACAGACATTAAATAATCTTTACACAGCAGTTGAACCCATGGTTGATTTAGCAAGAGGACTATTTTTAAGATAAAATAAAAGGGAATAATTAATTGTATCTTCTTTTGAGTATTATCACTATTTCTACTTCAGATCTATTGAGGCTAATATGAAGACACATTCTGAAGTCTATTCTGCCACTGAGGCATGGAAAATATACACGGATAACTCTCCATTAATGCTAACGGAAGTTAAGTGTGTATATTTCCTCATTCACCAGTATGAGAATCACTTTCTTTGACTTGATATTCTGCTAGTTATATTCAGCTGTAGAGCCAAATACTGCCATCAGTGTTGAGCTGGGTCTACATCATCAGATGTAGGTGATCAAGAAGAAACAAGTACAATCCTGGATTTGTGGAATCCCAAAAGATAAGACTAAATTCTGCCGCCCTTACTCACACTGACCACCAACCTATTCCACAAGGCCCACTGTTTTCAGTGGGACCCCTCATGAAGTATGGTACAACTCAAAGGTCATATTATGATACCCTTATACTGAGTGGTGTCTTCTCCACCAGGAGCCCCACTAACATCTATTCTATTCTTTGTAGCTTCTCATACTGCACTCATCACCACAGTATGAATGCCTTCCAGTAGTGCACTAAGCATCATGACTAACAGCTGTCATGTGTGATTGGTTCTCTCTCTCATCCTCTTCCCAGGTAGAGAACTGTGTGGATAGAATAGCATTTTGGTTTGGTAGGATTTTTGTTTGTTTACTTTGATTTTGATGTGACCCAGTGAATGTACCATTTAATGTGAGTAAGGGTATCACAATCTGGTCCCTTTGCATAAAGACAGCAGAACTAAACAGATACAGCTCTGGGGACAGGCTTCTTGAAACTGGTCTCTCTAAAGAAATGGACTGTAAATGTCAGTTTATTCACACCAGTGTGAAATTAGAATCAGACCTTCTGTTTCAACATCCAGACAGATTTAAAAGGCTTTAAGATTTGCTTAAGCTTTGAATAAATCTATTATTAAGCATTATAAAAAGTTAAGGCTGCGCCAAAATCAGAAAGTGAGTAAATGACATAACAAATGCTAGGTGGCAGGAAGAACAGCAGATGGCAATTTTCATTAAAAAATGTAAATAATCAGAATTTTAATAGTTATTTTTAAATAAACCTTATGTATTCCTGGCTGATGATCCAAGTAAATGTGTGGTTTCCCTTAAACTGAGCAGTTTTCAGTGTTGTCAATTATCAGTGGATCAAACACAATGTTGCCAACACATAGGCTTCTCTTTCACACATTTTGCTGACTCTGCAGTCTGGAGCAGTTTAGAAACTCGGTAAGTTCCTTAGACAGTGTTACCACAGCAGTGTTCCATTTTATTTCAGTTTTGAGCAAGTGCAGATCTCCATCAATGGAAAGCACCTGGATCAAGCTATCATCGGTATCAGTGACTTCCTGAATCAGCATTTCAGAAGGATAAATGATAATAACCAAACTGGCCATAAGATTCCAGCGGATGGGCTGCAGAACAAAGATCTTTGCCTTTCTCTCTTGCACTTCCAGAGATAGCTCAGGTTTAATCTTTTAGTTTTATTTCTTCAGGAAAGCCTATTAAGCCTATTTCACAGCAACTTTTATGTCTGAGAGCTCTTTCATCAAAAGCAAAACCACATGCACAAAAACTACATGATGGAGTAATGAGGTATACCAGTCTGAGTCTAGGACATCACTGCCAAAGATGGATTACAATGATACAAGCCAAAATTTCAAACTTATGTGCTTAAAGCAAGGTGGGGAGATTTTCAAAGCAAAAATGGCTTTTAGGTGGGTTTTACTGTAAATGCTGATACACAAATAATTCCTGGAGATAAAGAACTATTCAGAGAGAAAACTGAAGTAATGCCATGTCCTTCCTACTATTATGGCAATTTCATTTTTTATATCACTGATGTGTCAGAAGACACTGGTGCTAAATTTTCTCTGCCAAAGATGTTTATTAACTATATAATCTCCTAAAAGATAATATAGATATCTGGGGCATCTTCCCAACAATCACTTCCTATATTCTCTTTTGAGAATTTCTTGTATAGATGCAATGTGCAGGCACTTTTGGTGCCAAGCTGATATCTGCCAGTAAAGCAATGACAGAGGGTGGAAATAACCAGAATTATGTAACTGATGACCTACAAATTGTGCCTTTCTGTTCAACTGTTCATTTTCTTCCCTCATATTCCCACCCTGTTTATCTCATTGGACCTCCAATTGTGTTCCATTATTTAAATTGTAAGCTGTCTGGGGCAAGGACTATGTTTTTATGTTTGTACAGTGCCTAATACAATGGGGCCCGATCCATGACTGTGGTTCCTATATTGCATTATAATTAAAAATCATGCTAAATAATATATACATATGCCTGGAACAAAATATAATTAAGGTCAAGAATGATCAATTCACACTATTTATATTGGTTAATAAAGGATCCATTGTGTGTTTTATCTTCCTGTGGGGCTGCATTTTCATACTTAACAATAGCACATACAAGGCCTGACCATGCAGTGCTCTCACAGGCAAAATTTCAGTTAGATAGGCAAAATTCTCCATTGTCTTCAGTGGAAGTTTTACTTGCATTAAAACGGCAAGTCTGGGCCCATCATGTATAACTATGCTGCTCGTTGTCTGTGAGAGCAAACAAAGTAGGGATTTCCTTTTAACAAGGTAATGAACTTTCTTATGTGAAGTTTAGCAGCTGCTGCTTGTTCATATTATGGAACTGGCTAAAACTGAGAAGTCAGATTTTTGCCCAATGTGCGGTCACAGACATGAGTGTCTGGCTACTTATCCAAATTCCTGGGAGTGAGGGCAACTTGGCATCCTTCAGCTTTTAGGAGATCATCCATTTCCCCCTGCTCTGCAGTTTCTTAAGGCCGTGAATGTGCTTTTCTGGGGAAGAAATCCTGAAAAGGAGCCTGCTAATGTAGGCCAGCTGCAGCCATGAATCTGATGAAAAGTTTGCTGAAAAGCACTGCAAAATGAGTCCCCATATCAGCCCTATACTCTGCTCCTTTTAAATCTGTGCAGCTAGCTATTTTGGAGTGGGTTTGCTTTTCACACTTTGAGGCAGTGTCTGTTTTTGAAGACATGGGTGCTGATTCAGGAGACACTATTAAAGACCATTGTTGCTCTTTAATTTTCTGCTGCAATCCTGAGTGCAGGAAAAGTGGGGAGTATTTGGAACTTGGCTGGTGTTATCTTCATACTAGGCTTCAGACATACTCTTCTCATTACTAGACTCGGACCATGACAGAGCAGTGATTTGCACTTGAACACACACACTAGCCAATCCACTGTACCTTCATTATCCTTTGAATGCCCTTTGTTTCCCAAGATAGACACTACACACAAAATATGATCACTAAAACAGCAGGTGTTACCAGGGGAGATGAAAACAGGATCCTTGTAATAAGGGCAGGAGAGAAGATCTCCACTGGCTGGTCTCACCAAACAGAAAGTGGAGGAAGGGCTCATCTCTCTAGGGTGGCTTGGACCGAACAGCCAGAGTCTGGAAATATATAGTTGTCTGTTTGAGGCCCAAAAAAAGCAGTGGAGGAAAGAGAGGCCAGGACACAACATCTGATTTCTGAGTTGTAGATCACTGTGGTCACACTAATAGTTTTACTGATTTAAAGTCTGTTCCTGCACTCACTGAAGAGAATGGAAACACTCACTGACTTCAGTGGGTACAGAATTGGGCCTTAGATAGATTTTTTTATAGTGACTTTAAAATGGGCAATTCACTCAGGATCAACTTAAATAAGCTGAAATATCTAGTATAAGGTTTAAATAGTTCTATATGCACAGCAGTTTGAGAAGACATAGTGCTCTGTAAGTGCTTATTTTCATATCAATATTTATATTGTTCTTCATTCATTGCTTCCCATCCCCATTGTTCCTCCCCCCAAGCCCTGGGATCAATTTATAGGCCAAAATAATACAAGGTTTTTTTTGTTTGGTTTTTTTTTTGCGACATCTAGGAAACTGAAATAGAGTAAGGCGGCTAGATTTCTCATGGGAGGAAAGGGTTAAGGCCATGGGCTTGGCATCAGGAGAAAGTTCTATTCTTGGCTCTACCACACACTTGCTGTATGAGCTTGTAGAGCAAGATAGAGACCAGGAGTAGAGACTGAAGCCAATACATTCCTCCTTTGTAACTTCTCCTCCTTCATTATGCATGAGAGCAAGTTTTTCCAGAATTCTAGTGTACGGCAGAGGGTGGGGAAATGCGACTCAACCGAAAGACAGAACAAACAGAAGAAAATGTGTGGAAAATGTCAATTAAAAGGTTTTCTTGGGAGCTTGTAATGTATTAAAATGGAATCTCTGCTCACACAACAAAGACAGAGGGCCAAATTCACCTCTGGTGTAAGTAAGCACAACTCCACTGATTGCTGAATTTGGCATACGATAGCTCTGCTTTCTGCTTTGGGCACCCTTTCTGAAAGAGACACAAGAAAAGACACAGGTCAAGATTTTTAATAATATGAGCCTAAAGTTAGGTTCCTAAATAAGTAACCTGATTTTTAAAGAGTGCCGTGTACCCAACAGTTCCACTAAAATCAAACTGAACTGCTAAATGCTCAGATATTTGAAAACCGGACCACTGACTTGGCTTTAAGCTCCAATTTTTGAGAACCAGGATCCCAAGAATGTAACTAAGGGTATGTCCTGGTAATAGAGTCTGGGCATTTTTTAAATATTTGGAGGCAGGAATCTACACTCATCTGTGAATGCTGAGGACAAAATGATTTAAAATGACACATTGCAGGTTCCCAGATCTGTTGAAAGAAAAAGAAAAGTGAATATAACACAACACTTCATCAAAACAGACTGCAATCCACTAGTCAGTCGTGTGTCATTAAATTAACATTTGCTACTACTATTAGATTACACAACACATTTCATCTCATGCTCTCCAAACATTTCACAAATGTGAGTTCTATTATCTCCATCCCACAGACAGAAACTGAGGTACATGGAGGTTAATTAATTTACCCAAGTCAAAAAGCACAACCACAGAAGCAGGAACAGAATCGAAGTGTCCAATCACCTGGCTCAGACCACTAGATAAGATTGCCTCCCGGAACATTACTGCACTACTTCCTGCTTTTCATTGTGACTATTTCAAATCAAAACTCCCTCTAAAAGAGGAGGTTACTTACTTGTAACTGGAAGTTTTTCGAGATGTGTGATTCCTATCCATATTCTTCTGAGGGTTACGCATGCGCACCATGCACCAGGAGTCAGAGAATTTGAAAGTAGTGCCCGTTTGTCTATGCATGTGCCTTGGCTTGCTTTGTACTTCCATTTAAGGTGATAACGGGCAGGGCAGATCGACTGTATCTCCAGTTCCTTCTCCACTGTGAATCAAACAAATCCGTGGCAGAGGAGAAGGAGGGCAGGAAGTGGAATACAAATAGGGACCACACATCTCAAAGAACCTCCAGTTACAGGTAAGACACCTCCTCTTCTTCGAGTGATGGTCCCTATTGTATTCCCCTGAAAGTAATTAACAAGCAGTGCCTAAGTTGGAGGAGGATGTGAGGATGAGAATGGAATGGTCGTGCAGAGAACTGCCATACTCAAGGAGACATCTGCTGCTGAGTCCTGTACTAGGGCATAGCGCACTGCAGAGGTGTGCACAGAACTCCATGTTGCTATCCTACATATGTCCATAAGTGGCACATCCTGTGGTCAAGGCTTGAGCTCTCGTGCAGTGAGTCCTCTCCCCTCTGTGGGGGAGGTAGGCCTGACAGTTGGTAGCAGAGTTTAATGCAACCCAAAATCCACTCGGTGATTCTTTGGGTGGAGATGGCTTGTCCTCCGAGTCCTTCTGCTACCAAAACAAACAGTCTAGGGGACTTCCTGATAGATTTTGTTCTCTGCAAGTAGAAGGCCAGGGCTTGCTGGACATCTAGGGAATGGAGTCAATGTTCCTCAGAGGATGTGTGAGGCTTCGGGAAAAAAACAGGTATGTGACTGGATTGGAAGACCACCTTTGGTAAAAATTTAGGGTGTAGATGCAGGGAGACTCTGTCCTTCTGAAAAACCGTGAAAGGTGGGTCTGCCATCAGAGCACCAAGTTTGCCAACCCAACTCACAGAAGTGACAACAACAACAAAGGCAACTTTCATGGAAAGGAGGGACATGGAGTACAATGCCAACAGCTCAAAGAATGGTTTTGTTAGCATGGAAAGAACTAGATTCAGGTTCCATTGGGGCATGATTGTTTGGACAGGTGAGAAAGTTTTGGTGGACTTTCCAAAAGCTAGCGGTTAGTGGTTGTGTAAATATGGACCAATCTTCCAATGGAGGATAGAATGCACTAATCACTGCCAAATGGACTCTCAAAGAGTTGAGGGCAAGAGCTGATGACTTCAAGGACAGAACATAACCCAGGATGAGAGGGATTCCCGCCGACTCAGGTGAAACTCCTTTCTGTTGGAACCAAGATGAGAAACATTTCTATTTGGCTTGGTAACATTGCCTAGTGGAGTCCTTCCCACTGCTAGAGAAGATGTCTTGCACAGCTGCAGAGCACATGCATTCTAAAGCAGAAGCCCATCCAAATACCATGCTCTGAGGTGGAGTGCATGTGGATTGGGATGCTTGATCTCTCCATCATACTGGGTCAGCAGGTCAGGGAAGTTGTGGAGGTAAATCAGTGGGCAGGCTGACATGTGGAGAAGACTGGGAAACCAGAATTACCTGGGGCAGCAGGGGGCGATCAGAATGACCATCGCTCTGCCTCGTCAGATCTCATACAGTACCTGCAGCAGGAGAGGTTGGGGCCCCCCATCAGGTGAAGATGTCGTGTAACTTAACTGTGAAGTTCCCACTCGTGGTCGATCGCAAAATGTCTGCAGAGTGAGTCCATGAGTACATTCTGTGTCCCTGGAAGACAGGCTGCAGACAAGAGGATGTGATGATTGATGCACCATTTCCAGAGTGTGGCTGCTTCTGCACATAGAGCGGTCAATCCCTGTTTGTTGATACAGAAAACAGTGGTTGTGTTGTCCGACATGGTAAGAACGTGATGGGAATGAATGTACAGACAAAAGGATTGGCATGCCTTCCTTACGGCTTAGAGTTCCAGGATATTTATGGGTATCCTGGATTCTCGGGGAAATCACATGTCATGTGATTGTCCATGTGGGCTCCCCAGCCACCAGGGATACATCGGTGATGATCATCTTGTCCTGGAAGGAAGGAAGGACTGAGATGTCAGAGATCGAGGATTTGTTTCCATCTGCCTTTCTTCTTCGGTATCAGGAAGTAAGTCGAGTAAAACCCAATTCCCTGGTATTCTGGGGGAACACATTCTACTGATCCTCATAGTAAGGAGCTTGTTTCTTGGGTGAGGATGCTGTCATGAGAGTGGTCCCTAAAGAGGGACAGGGAGGGGAGGGTCTTGGAGGAGGTAGCATGACAAACTCGATTGTAAGCCATGGTGAATAATGTTCAACATCCATTTGTGTATTGTTATTACACTCCAAGGGTGGGTAAAGAGTGCTAAACGACCCCCAAAGGGAATAGGGTGATCGTGAGGTGGTAGGCATAGTGGTTGGTGGCTCTGGGGTTTGCCTCAGAAATATCTCTTAGGTGGAGATTGTGTCTGCGACGTCAAAGCCTGCGAAGGCGGCCCAAGAAGGTGAGGTCTATGAGTCTTTTGGCATTTCCTCCGGGGCTCATATGGTCTGAGGGTGGAAATGGGGAACCTGTAGTGTTGGGAGGATGGCAGGTGGTGGAATTTGCTCTCAACAGCAGTAGTGTAGATGTCCAGTGAACGAAGGCTGGCTCTGGAGTCCTTGAGGGTATGCAGCGATTCATTCATCTTTTGGTTAAAAAGATGAGATTAATCATAAATAACATCTTCACTGGTGTTCTTTACCTCCCTCAGGAAACCAGAAGAATGGAGCCAAGACTTCCTACGCATAACTATAGCCATGGCCCTGGAAGAGGTAGCTGGTGCATCCACGACCAATGAGAGGGCTATCCTAGCTACCAACTATAAGCACCTGAAAACGAGCCTGATCTTTTTGAGGCCGGCTACTGGTAAAATCCTCAAACTTACTGTAATTCAGAAAATCGTATTTGGCTAATAAACCTGGTATTTTTCGATCCTGAATTGAAGACTAGATGAGGAAAAGACCTTGCGTCCCAAAAGGTCCAAGCATTTGCCCTCTTTATAGGCTGGTGTAGATCAAGGGAGCTGGTGTTTGGCTCATTCAGTCGCCGCCTGGACAACCAGGGAATTTGGAAGAGGGTGTGAAAACAGGAACCCCTTGGTGGGGACATAGTAACATTTTGGGCCCCTTTGGGGGTAGCTGTGTATGTGGGAGGGGTATGCCATACTGTCCTGGCAGGCTCCAAGATAGTGTCATTAACTGGCAGTGCCATTCTGGCCAGTGCAAAGGTATGGAGGATACCCACCAGCTTATCCTCTCTCAAAGTGTTTGAACAAAAAAGCCAAGGCTATGGTGTGTGTTATAGAGAAGCTTTTTCCTTATTGACCCATAAGAGAACTGGAATCATCCCTGTTCACCAGCATTGTACATATTTTATGCATCTGAATTTATAAATGACAAATTTTGAACAAACTCCCATTGGTGTCAGTGGGGAACTTTCCATTTACTTTAATAGGAGCTGGACTGGATCAACAGATATCACTGGCTTAAATATTTGTGTTCTAATAAATAAAGTTATAACCTTTCCTACCATTTTGAAACCAAAGACAGCCATGTTTTTCCCCATTTAGGCATGCCCTCAACATGGACACTGCATATGACTTTCCTATCTCTTCAGTATGCTAATAATTAAGAGCAAGATTGTGCAACCTTGCTTATCTATTCCTAAAATGAAACTTTGTGAAACTGATCTGTCATCTGTCCTTGCTTATAAAAAAATAGAGTTTTTGTACTACCTAGCCAGTGAATCAATACAATATTCTGCTTTGAGCCATGCTCTAAATCAGGGTAGGCAACCTATGGCATGCGTGCCAAAGCATGCACGCAATCTGGTTTTCAGTGGCATTCACACTGCCCGGGTCCTGGCCACCAGTCCCGGGGGCTCCACTGCTGACCTGGGGTACCGGCTGTTGGCCTCCTGCCAGCTGCGGTTCCATCCGCTGGCCCCGCTCAACCTGCTGCCGGCCCTGGGACCCAGCCACCGGTCCAGGGCGGCTCTGCTGCCGGCCCAGGGTCCAGCCGCCAGCCCAGGGCTCTGCAGCTGCCCCAGTTGTGGCCCACTGACCCCAGTCTGGGGCAGTGAGGAGTGCAGACAGGGGCAAGAGGGGGCACAGCTCAGCACCCCCACCTTAAAAATTGTTTCAGCACCACTGTGCTGGGATATTTTTAAGTCCTGGTTTGCTGCTTACATCACTATCACGCCACGTGGAACAGCGCTCTGCATTTGACGTTGAGATTAGAATGTACATGCAAGAACTGGAATCAGAATTTTCTGACAGATTTAAAGATTTCCAGCAATTTGGCTCAATGCTTTCTTTTCTAATTAAACCTGAAAAGTTCAACAAAAGAGACTTGGATTTGTCTGTATTTCAGTGGATGGGTGTTGAAGATTTCGAAATGCAGCTCATTCAGTTAAAAAGCTCAGAATTGTGGGCATTAAAGTTTGGAGATCTGGAGAGTTCACTTGAAGCTACCGAGAGAGATCATGGGGCCTCTATTCTGACCTGCTGGATGTCCCTGCCAGTGAAATTTAACTGTTTGAAAAAAATTGCATTTGCAATGCTTTCAGCATTTGGATCCACATACCTGCGTGAACAGGTATCTTCACACATGAAATCTGTCCTCTGTCCCTCTCTGAGCCCGTCAACAACTGATCACTCAGAAGCCTGTGTGCAGCTTAAAGTATCCAAATACGTGCCAGACATTGGAAAACTCAGCAAGGAAAAGCAACGGCAAGGATCACACTAAACTGATAAGATCTGCATTTTAATTTAATTTTAAATGAAGCTTCTTAAACATTTTAAAAACCTTATTTACTTTACATACAACAATAGTTTAATTATATATTATAGACTTATAGAAAGAGACCTTCTAAAAACGTTAAAATGTATTACTGGCACACGAAACCTTAAATTAGAGTGAATAAATGAAGACTCAGCACACCACTTCTGAAAGGTTGCCGACCCCTGCTCTAAATATTCTGTGTTGAGTTAACGGAGCCAATCCCAAACCTTTCAGGATGATAAAGATTGAAAACTAATATAATGTAGAAAATATTCTACAATTGTCTTCTCCAAAATACCTATAACTTTTATGTGAATGCTATATAAGTAGATTGTTTTAAAGATTAGACTGATAGGAAATCATAAATTGAATATTATGAACTCTTATGAAAGAGGCCCCTTTCCTGTACTACAGTCCACTAACAATTGCAACATCAGTAATATATGAACATACTAGTATGCACTGACCAAGATTTTAATAAATGACTAGTGATTTTGAGATTCCTTCAAAGGGCCTAATTTTTAGCAAGTATGGAACATTGCTAATATTTGTAGAACATTGCATAATATTTGTAGAAAAATGTTCCATATTGTAACTAGCTGGAATATTACATAGAGCTCACCTCAAATCTTTAATCTGTAGCAATAAGTATGATGCATACCTGATATATAATAGCAATTATTTCACAATAAAATATACAATAAAATACAATAAAAATTACAATAAAAATAAAGGGAAACTCTGAGAGAATGTGTGACTGAACTGTGAATCCATTCAAGGGATTATTCAAAGATTTACGTATTTTATGCATTATAAAAAATATAGGATTTCTTAGGATATTATCAACAAAGGAGAAACCAAATTTTTTTTAAACTTGAGTTTCACTCATTGCATTATTAAATTCAATTTTATTAGCCTAAATCTTCTGGGAAGGATCTTATTTTAATAATGCATAAAAGGTTTGTCTTCTAGTTGGATGGTGGCTTTTGATTGATACTTAATGTAATCTGTAATTACTAAAGCAGCTCCTGTGTTGGCCAGTGTGTTAAGGTCACTGGAAAGCTATACTCTATAGTACTTGGTGTACAAGAACATCCTTCTGGTGATTGATGTCTACACCCTATGGAAGTATTTTAATTTTGTCCTTGAAGCATGTCTTAAGAAATGCTGTCCACATGTATTCTTCCCTGTCGAGCATTACACGGTATTTAGTTAGGAACCTGTAAACAGCTTAAGAACTATGCCTTTCTGACAGTGGTAATACGTCTCCTCTGGATTTCAAATTTGGTTCCCAAGTCTTCAACCAAGTAGCATACATACCTGTTAACAACTAGAAATAGCTGGTTTAAAGACAGATCTCCAACAATGATGACCAAAGGGGAAAAAAAACAACCACCCCGTTGGTAAATCACTGAGTTGACTACCAGATTCCAATGAGTAGCGTTTACTCTTCACAGTCAAACATGTCATTCAAGAATAATTTCTCAATGGCACAACCAGCTCCAATGTCTGTCCTACATTTTGATACTGATTTGATGCACCAACAAGAGTTTAGCCAAGCTAAGTAGTTGCAAAAGAAAAAGATTATGTGAACAGCAACGGAACAGTGGTTTGTTTTTTTCCTAAGCACCTGTCTTTCCATTTGCCTCAGCATCAAGATGGAAAAAAATTTAGGCCCTCTCTACATTTTGAAAAATCTGCTGTGTTGCAAGAGCTGGTTACAACAAGGTAGAGTTGACATTTGTTATAACATAATTCAATCTTGCAGTTATCCTGCTTTAACCGCATTCTGAACCAGGCAACACTCTGGGCAAGGCTGTAGTATAATTCAGGAATATGGTTAAAAGATGGTTTGCACCCATCTATGCTGCAAGACTAAACCATATTTCAAACATGTTAGCCATTACAGTTTTGTAACCAAGTCCTACAACACAGAGTTTCATCGTGTAAGGGTGACCATCAATTCAACAGACAACTCTATGGCATTGTATGGCATATACAATGTTAGTACCACTGACTGATAAACTTCAGTGTGGTAGAAAAACACCTGGAAATATGCCAGTCCTGCAGTATGTTGTGAAGTCCTTTTAAGACCCTGGAATACCCAGCGCTATGTGTGCTTTGGTATTTTCAGTGTTATGTACAATCATGATGCATGGAATAAATATTTCCCCAAAAGAATTTACCATAGAATCAATAATTTGACCACTAGTTCATGTTTCTGTTCTTGAAGAGGGTATGATGCTCTTTGGCTTTATAGAGGTCATATGAGACTTTTGTCCATAAGATACAGTTATGCTATTGTGAGGAATAGCCTTTCCCGAGGGCAAAGAAATTGGCTATTTTTAAAAGCTTATTAATGTTCATGTATTTTAACTGTATTTATTTCATTTTGTTAGAATAACAATTTCCATTTAAGCAGAGATGTTAACTATATATTTTTCATCAAATTAATTTGTCATAAAATGTAATTTATGATTAATTGCAAGGCATATCATTAATTTTTCATCAATTACTTCCAATGAAAAATGGTTTGTACAATGTGTTTTTGCACAATGAATCACGCATAGAAAGGCCAACAGAAAAAGCATTTTCATCAAAACGACTGTCCTTACACCACAGCCAATTATGTAGCCAGTGCTTCACTGGCTGAGCTATAAGAAAGGATCCTCTCTCAGAACATGCCCCCTGAATGTCAGAAAGGCTGCACAAGGGGTGTTGTTCTCCTCCAGACTTTCTAGGTGCACAAAATACCTACATTTTGCATCTCCTAATGCAAGCAAAACAGGATCTTCTCTCCAGGCAGCCCCTGGGAAGGCCCCTTTGCCCATTACTCTGGATACAATTTTGTCATGGTAAAATTAAACAAAATTCATCAAACTGTCATGGTAAAAATGTACAAAATCAGGATAAAGTCATGGCAGAGCTGATGCCTGGGCCCCCCACGGGTGGCTTACACCAGAGCCCGAGCCCCACTGCCCAGGGCTGACCGTCCGAGACCCCCTGCCCAGGGCTGACAGCCCAAGCTCCGCCACCTGGGGCTGAGGGCTGACAGTCCCAGCTCCGCCACCAGCGCTGACAGCCCAAGCCTGAGTCTCACCACCTGCAGCTGACAGGCCCAGCCCCGCCGCCCACAGCTGAAGGCCCCAGCCCTCCCCCCCATCGCCCCTGCAGCTGACAGCCCCGCCACCTGGGGCTGAAACCAAAGCAGTCTCAGAGAGCAGTTAAAGTCAAGGAATCTGTGACCTTCATGACCAGATCATCTCTTTACCCATTGCATCCTGACCAGTGACCCTTGAGTCCAGCGCTCCCCTACTGCTGCTTCCACATCCCTGTTATTGGACCCTCTCTACTACCATGTAAAGTTTTCTACTTGTAAATTATAAGCACATGTGTTTTTGATATATACGTTTTATATAGTTATATATTTTCTATTATAATTTTTATATGTACAATCTTTGCAAGCAGTAGTTCTGGCTGAAATTTTCAAAACCATCTAGGGATTTTAGGATGTACAATTCCCACTGAAATTAAAATGAGTTGTGCATCTAAATCCCCTAAGTGGTTTTGAATATCTTAGCCTATACATATAAAAGTTAAGCATTTAATAGTCTACCAGGGGAACACTGGATACGTCAGTAAATGGGGAGGAGAAAGTATCTGCCTAGAACTTAAAGCATGGGATGGAAACTGGCTGAGGGTCTTGGAAGAAGAACTGGCTAGAAAGCAGCGCTAGGGAAAACAGGGGGCCAGGGAAGCAGTAATATCTGCTCTGTTTAAAACTTTTCACTCCCGTTGGAGAAAGTTTTAAATGACATTTATTTTTTCTCTGCTCAGCACTCAAAGCTTTCAGTCTACCAGGCTCCTGCAGTTTCATACGAAAGTGCCAGACTGAGGAAGCTGTAGCATCAGTAAAGCTCTTTCCACCAGGCTTGCAAAGTTTTAAAGGGAGATGATACAATAATTTGACAAACTCTGCAGCACCCCCACACCCATCTAGACCCTCTCACTAGCCCTTCAGCAAGTTTCCACTTCTGGTTCCCCAGCCTAAATATGTATTATTTTAAACACTAGGAAATTCCACCATACAAAAACATCATTAACTTGGAGTTGAGGTTTCCCAAGCATTTTTCCTTACAACATAAGCTCTGAAAAGGAAGGAAATCATATGTTAAGGCAGCACTCACACGCAGCACAGCACCAGTCTTCAGGCATTAGCCTACTACCATCATGACACTCAGTCACTCCAACACACTAACAACCTCTCTCATACATTCACTTTCAGATCACCAATATTATCACCCTCAATACACATATCAAAGATCTGAAAACATGTTCATGTCCTGTTTTTAGAAGCATGAAATTTTTTTAATATTTAGCTGTCCTGGTTAAGTTTCTTTCTATAAAACAGAGATCCCAATTCAGTAAGCCAGTTTCAGGCTAATTTTTCACTGAAGTCCATAGGTGTTTGCATGAACAAAGAATGCAGGAGCAGGATCCCAGTTTGCATTTCCCGATATTTATCATTCATTCTGATTGCTCCAGATGTACAGAGATTGATTGTATTATGGGCCTCATCCTGCTCCCATTTAAGTCAATTAGAATTCTGCCACTGACCTCAACTGTAGAATTGAACTCCATAATTTAGGATGAAGGAAAGTAAGTCATGTAAATGCAACTTTTCAAAATTTTCAACATTTACCATTATCATGGCAAATCCCAAAGGGACATGGCCGCCTTGCAAATCAAGTACCACCCAGATCGATCTCTGGCAAGGTACCTAAGGTGGTCAGTGTATTTATGCCCATCAATCACAATCTTATTGCACCACTGAAGCTTTTGATGCTTATGTGGTCAGCAGCCATGTAGTGGCATTCCTTGGTATACACTTCAGAATTCTTTGGTCTTCCAGTCTAATATGTCCATACTAAGAACACCACCGAAACAGAGCTAGTATTGATAGAGGCAGTTGCTGGGTTTGGCTTCAAATATCCACATTTCTTATCTTGTCCTGCAAGTTGGCATGGAGCAGCTGACAAAGATAACAAGAATTGAAAACATCAATCCAGTGTTCTTCAGCCTCTCTCAACACCCAGATTTCAGTTCCATACAACAGAGCTGGTATAACCATGGTTCTATAGATCTGTGGCTTCATAGCAAGCTCCACAGCAAGGACATCCCCACAGAAGCCGCTGAAGGACCTGAAACATGGCAGCAGCTGCTGACACACAAGCATCCACATCTTTCGAGTATCTTCCAGTACTGTCTATGACACTGCCCAAATATTTGACAATACCACATGCTTGATGTTCCACCCAAATTAGTTAATACTAAACTGGTTGTAATTTAGAGCTGGAGACTGTTTTATGGTAATGGTCAGGGACTTAGTTGTAATACGATGAAACTGGCAGAAGCAGGCTGATTTAACTTTCACCAACTATTATTAAACATACCTATAAGAACACAGACCCCTAAAACCAGTCTCATTTCAGCTGAATATTCTTGATTTTTCCTTTTAGACTAAAACTTGACTATATGGGAGCTTGACTACATGGGAACTTCTTCCTTTATTCACAAATTGCCAGTTAACTAGGTTCACTGCAACATTATCCAAACATTGATGGTAAGCTTATATTCATTTCATATTTATTAAATGAATGGCCCAGCCTGGTGAGAGGCTGAATCCTCTCAGCTCCAATCCTAGACAACTTTGAGTACATTTTTATGCACCTCCTAATCCACACTGACAGTGATCTACGTGCTTCAGGGGGACAGCTACATTTAAATTGTAGATGAGAGCCAAAATAATTTATTATAATAACAATCAATTCATTTTAACTCTCATCTTAAACTTAAACTTGCTGCTACACCAACAAAGATGTGTCACACTTCCAGGGTAATTGCACCTGTACTCCTCCAGGTACCATTCCAGGAGTTCCCAGTCAGGTCTCCTGCCATTACTTGACTCCAAGCAGGGACTCTTGTCCTTTCTGATTGGGGATTCAGGAAAACTTCACAGCGCCCTGACATACACTGTGATATCTGCAGCAAGCTAGTCTCCTGACAGCCAGTGCCTGTGTGTTGCTTTCTCTCCAAGTACTACGAACAGTGTATTGCCACCAGTTATAAGTTGCCACACAACTCCTTTCTAAGCAAGCACATTTATTCTTAAGGTAAAAGCACTACACAGAAAACACACACAAAACCAATAAACGTTCCTATACACATGCTAAAAGCTGCCAGAGATCACCCATCAGTTTTATTGGACCACTAGTAGGTAGGACTGGAGTGCTCCCTAGAACAGAAAGTCCTGTCCATTTGCTGGATCTGAAAGAAGGCCCTGAGCCAGTTTAAATTCAGCCTTTTTTATATCAAAAACCCTTTCTTTCTCTGTTGATCTCTGGAAAACCTAGTTTGAAACAGCATATGCAAGCCTACCCATTAGGGGGTACCTCTCTAAAGGTGTTTGCAACCTAAGTGATTCACCTTAATCACACCCCACTGTTTTTGGTTCCTGGGAGTGCTGCACACAATCCCTGGCCCACAGTGATACATCAACTTAATACAATATGGTCCCCAAAGGCATTGCTTGTGGTTGCAGTATCTGTCACAAGATGGAAACTAAACATACTCTTGGTCATATCTAATGAAAGAGCAGAGTGTGTTTAAACAATGCTTTGTTTAACTACTAAATAACATTTTAGCACATAGAAGCCAACAAATCTCTGCCCTTTAATGAGTCTTATGATTGTCTACACTGAAAAATGAGTTTTGTTGTGCATGTCAGCTGTGTTGCATCATTGTCCTCTACAAACTGCAACAGCCACTAGAAACCGGGCAGCAAAACAACTACAAACTTTTCTGCTTAATCAGATCAAGATCAGACATGTCCTAGTCTGTAGGTTTACCTTTTAACTATAAATAAAAACACAGTAAGATCAACATAAGTACACAACAAAATTGCTATTTAATACTGCAGTGAGTATCCCAGTTTGCCTGTAACGCCCCTACTGTAATCTCTGATAATTTCTTGGGAGCAGAATCAAAGGGCTGCAGTACGTGACTTCAACACTATAAAAAAATCCAGCCAGAATAAATGGAGAACACACAAAAACAGCTATTTTCTGGCACTCTATTTAAAAGGAAGAGTTAAATTAATACATGAAAGGATCCTAGCAGCCACAATTCGTCTGAGTTATTAACTGAACACCTTCTTGGAAACATGTAGATAAAGAGGTGTACCTTAGAGAATTTGAGATAAGAGTGAAAGGAAAGGGAGAGAAATCAGCAGACTTTTGCCAGTTCACTCCCTTAATTGTCATGTTAAGCTTGTGCAAAGCTTCCTAGAGAAGCATAATATGAAATTGTAACTAGAACGTAAGCTGATGGTACAGAAGATAAAAACTTCAGAATTATACTTAAACATACTTATTTTTAGACACAGAAGAGGACATAAAAGCAGCTGAACAGCATAAAGCTATTCTAAAACAAGACAAATGTATACTTTATGTGTTATAAGCAGTTCAAGATGCTTCTTGTGATGAAAAACATGGACTGTATGGTAGACATACTTAGTTAAATATAGTAGATCCCATGATACAGTTCTTTAAAATAATATAAAAGAATATTAGTGTGATGGAAGGAGTGATGCAATTCTGCTCTTTAGAAGGCTATTAGGCTGAAGGAAACAGAATTAAGTGCAAATATGGTAGCCTGATGGGTTTGTACTGATCCTGAGAATTTGCTGTTAGAAGGTATGTTCACATTATGGAAGGCCTGGCCTCAAAAAATAATATGGGTGTATTGAGCTTTTACTCTGGGTCAGGGGGATTAAGAGAATAATATAATTAGCACTTTTCATCTGTAGATCTCAAAAGAAGGTAACTATCATTATCCCCATTCTATGGATGGAGACACCAAGAAGTTAAGTGTCCCAGGGCACAACGGGACTCAACAGAATAGCTGGGACTAAACCCTACATCTCCTAATTTCCTGTCCTATCCTCTGTACCATACTTTCCCCCTCACAAATCACAGCAAACCATTCAACAGTACGATTCACTTGACCCAGATATGCATCAAAAAGAAACAAAATCTTAGAGAAAAAATATGCCACCAATACAATATTATCACTTCTGTGAATGATCCATAATTCAGTATATTATCACCACACAAGAGTCTGGTCATCTTCTCAATAAAACTGCTATTCTTGACATCTGTTGTCTGCTCAGAACATTAATTATTACAATAACTCATGAGAACTTTTGAAAATTTTATAACTGAAAATCAATGCTGTGAAGTGGTTGTAACTTTGGGCAACAGACAGTTAGACCACTCACTCTCACACCTGACATGACTGACATTCATACTTGCAGAGCAAACCAGGTATTTCACAGAATCAAAGAGTGAAATTATTTAAACAGTAAAAGAAATTGAAACATATTATTATATATCTGCATTGGCTTAATTTTTCAATTTTTTCATATTTAAGTACCAAATAAAGTGACCTGATTTTCAGAAATGTTGAGCAATAAAAAAATCACTGAAGTCAATGAGAGCTGCAGGTACTCAGCACTTTCTAAAAATCAGGTTATTCATATTTTGGTACCTAAACAGAGATTTAGGAGCTTAACTTTGGGTACACAGGTTTGAACATTTTGGCCATTATCTATTTAGGTACATGGTATCCGAACAAATTATGAAACATAATGAGTGAAATCCTGCCCTCTTTGAAGTCAATGGGAGTTTTGCCATTAATTTCAACAGAGCCAGGATCTCAAACTCTTACGTCTCAAGGTAAATCCTAAAGTTAAAGGTCTAGAAATCATATTCTCCACCTTGAGTGGTAAGCACATTTTGCACATTTTCTAAGCACAGTGCAAACTATGAAGCGTAACTGATATCTGAGACAAAACTATTAACCATCTTGCTTGCAATCAGGTGAAGGGGCTCAAACAACACTCCTTAGTCTTTTACAAAGCTTAACGGAAGTATATATTAAAATATATGCTTATTCCATACTTGCTCGGGAATGAGATTTCACAGTGGTGTCCTGCTGCAAAGCTTAACAAACATCCTTCTAATCAGTATAAAAACGAGGAACCTGCAACAATTGCAATTGCAGACTGCAATTTCACTGTAACCCCTTTTTGAGTTGGAAAACAATCACAATCATAGCATATCAGGGCTCATATAAATTGTTTCACTTTAAATCTACAACTGTAAATGATCATTTTAAGAATGGTTCTATTTCACACTATTGATATTTTCAGACTTGTACATTAGGTTGTGTAATGTGTTGAATATTTGTGTTGGGTTTTTGCTACAGGTGAATGGATGTTGCCATCTACTGTTCAAAAAATATATGATAGATCAGCCAAGATCTATACAGTACAGCTAGGACAAACTTGCTTCGTAGCACTGATTTTAAAAGTAAAAACAAAGGCTTATAAAGTTATAGGAAAGAAACTAATTAAATAGAAATCTGCATAACTGTACCATTCTCCTGGACAAAAGGGAAGAAAAAAATAGTTCTGCTCCTAAACCATTATTATATTAGGGGCTAATACAACTAAGAGCTGAATGTCCAAGGTTGCTTTTTTTTGTGCACATAAAACTGGGTACTCTTAATTACCATTGACTTCAAAAGCTGAAACCCCACTGAAAAAGATAATTAATTTTAAGATAACCTGAGTCCTGATCCTGAACTTTTATTTTTATTATGTTTTGTTAGCGGCAAACAATGATCACATAGGAAACAATTCATCCCTGTGCTGTCTGTACAAAGCTTACACACTACTAAAGTCTCTCAAACATGCATAGACCTGGTTGGTACTCTGTACAAGGATGAATTTCACCCATATAGAGGCAACTTGGTCTAGTGGCCTGGGCAATAGGAACTCCTGAGTTCTAATACTGGCTCTAGGACTGACTTATGTGGCATCAGGCAAGTCTATGAATTCTCTGGGGACAACATCCAGGCCCCACTGAATTCAATAAGAGTTTTGTGTTGAATTCAATGGAGCCAGGATTTCACTAAGTTTCAGTTTTCCCCTCAGTAGAGCAAGGACAATACTTATGTTTGCAGAGCACTTTGAAGACAGAAGTTGCAAGGTGTTATAAAGATACAATAGTATTTTTATTTTATTTTACTTAATTTCAATTGGCTAGAGTAAAAGCATTTAAGTCATTTCATTATTTTTTGTTGCAAATTCACATTTGTCCAAATAACATCTAGACAGTAAATACGGGGTTAATGAAAGACAATGTAATTAGGTAATTCAAGGACCAAAACAAAACAAACAAAAAATCCAGCAATCCACAGAAAAAAAGATTAATTTGAACTGTGAGAACAACCTGCACAGCTGATAGCATAATGGACCTACCGGAACCAGAGAATTCTTGAGCCTTTGAATGACACATCCATCCTTCTGGCTTCAATTTTCTAAATCAAGAGTGTCAACTTGAAAATGCAGATCTTTGCAAAGCAAAAAGGGATATATAAATATGAAAAGCCAGTATGTGTTTCAGTTCCTATTTTTATTAATTATGCAGATTTGATTTAATAACATTTTATATATAAAGATTATTTCCAAAAATCAATACAATGGTTAAAAAAGCTACATCTCTCCCATTGCTGATTCATATCTATATATCTGACATCACATCTACATTTTAGAAATGTCCATGTACCCTTAGATTAGTGTATGAACAGGACTAGGTTAAGTTCTTTTAATGTTTAGCCAGATTCATCAGTAGTTAAAACAATCTTTAAATAAAACAATTCTTCATTCTTTGATAACTATTATTCCTCATCAGGACACTTTTTTGTTTGTTTCACAAGTAAAGACCAAGCTGTTTTGTTAGACTTAATACTGTAGTTCAGTTTAAACTCTACCTTAATTTTCTTATACAACCACATAAATATTCGGGTTTTTTTAATATATATATATTTTATTGGAATTTTCTTTAACTATAATAAATAATATTAATAAGCAGCCCTTATAAAATATTTTTAAAGCATAGATCTCACTGTTAGGTATGGTCTACACAAAAAGGTGTACCAGTTTACCTACTAAGGATGTGATTTTATATCAATTTACCTTAACTGGTACAACTTTAAGTGTGGACACCACTTTTATATGAGTTAAATCTGACTTATATTGGTTTAGCTTGTGTCAGCAAATTTACAGGCACAAACTAAACCAATATAGCTAATTTTAAACCAATAGGAGAGTTCACACATGCACACACACAAGTTGCAGCAGTTTAACTGAATTTTAGCTAAACCTGTGCAGCTTCTGCATACAGATAAGCCCTTAGGTGGTTATGTATTATTATTCATATTTTACTGATAGGGGAACTGAAGTTATGTGACTTGACTGAAGTCACAAAGCCAGTGGCAGACCCAGGCATAGAGAGTAGGTCCCCTGTCTCCAGTCTAGTGTTCTATCCACTGAACCACAGACAAAACCAAAATACATATTGAAAAACATGCAGCTGAAAGAGCATATTAAAAATAGAGGGGGAAATGTGCATACTTTTATGTCTCAAACTAAACAGCACATATACGTTCTTCAGGGCCATCAAGATTCATTTTATTGTAGCATTTTCAGGTCTTCAGTTTGAGACATTCCTGCTGTTTTTACTGTTCTTTCTATATTATTGCATTGTTATTCTTCCTACCTGATGCACTTCAGCAAATTTACCATTTTTATGCAAGTGGGCTGAGGGGCTGCTTCTAAGAAATTAACTGGATTCATGCTTTTACCAGACCAAACGACACCTTTGGGCGGCATCTCCCCCAAACTCCCCTCTTTCTAACCATTCCTCCCACACTAACCTATTTAAATAGTAAATTCTTTTTTTTTTAAATTGAAAACAACAAAGGCCCAGTTTGATCCCGCATGTGACAGAAACCCACAGAGGGAAAGAAATGCAATGGGGTGCCTATCACAGAGTTTTCTCCAAATTCTTTTACTGGGAACTGATGTCTCAATGCCTCAGAACCTGCAGCCCGTTCAAGAACCACACAGCTCTTGGGAGATACATGGGAGGAGAGGGCCCTCCGTGCAGCACTCTGCACTTGCAAACTAACTCTCTGATCCCTTTCCTCCTCCAGCTCCTTGGCAGCAGCACTGCCACTTCCACTGTCCTGAAATAGGAAAGGGGTGACCCACCGCATAGAAGGTCTCTGAAGGAAATTTAACAGCCCCAGGCTGTATTTTCTTACAGATGCTCCACAGGGATGGTGGAGTGATGGAGAACATTTCCCACAGCCTGCCCTCTAGCCACAGCATCTCCCTGCCACTATGGAGAATACGCCAAGGTAAAAAGAGGCACAATACCAAAGGCAGCTACCCATCTGCCTAAAGTAGAACCTCCATGCATAAATCACTGGCACAGTGGGGCCATGTTTTAAAATTAAATCCTAACATGATGCAAACCTTATGTAAGCAACTTCATAACCTTATTGTATGTAAATCCTCCTTTTCCCCCCTTGAGTGATGTTCTCTCTCCTTGTATCACATCATGTCATACCTATCCTAGATTATGAGGTCCTCGAAGCAGGGATCATGTCTTTATTCTTTTTACCCACAGCACGTGTACATGTGGCACTGTACACAAGTGTTAAATAAGTCATGTTATGCTTTAAAAAAATAATTTAAAATTTGAAACATGTAATGAAGCAAGGGATGACACGATTGCAGACCTGCTTCCCCAAGCTGCTCACTCTCACAGGGGCTGCTGCTTGGTACCAGTTGAATTTCATCAAGGGGAGAACTATCAAGTGTGAATTCCTTCACTTTCTGTGGTGGCTGCCACTTACAAATAGTTTTAAGCTCTTAAGGCAAAAACTTGCTGAGAGCTTGAGTTATTTTGATTCCTGAAAAGCCACAGCAGTGCTCTTTCGGATCATTTCTGTGGTAAAGCACTAGTGTATCTGGGAAGGCAGCACAACCACAATAGCTGAATCTTCCCCCTGATTTTTTTTTTTTTGTAGAATCATCAGTAGTAACACCCCAAGGCGGCCATCTCGCACAAAATTTTGCTTGCTGCCGTACAAACCAATAGAAGTAAAATTGGAGTAATATACTCCCCAGTTTCACAAAGACCTAAGTTCCCTGAAATTTGTAAATAATTTGTAAACTCCACTAAAATGAGGTGCACAAGGAATAGATTTGGCCCAGTGTTATTTTCATACGCTGGACTGGAAAACCAAATTAAACATAGTAAGAGTAGGAGCCTAAGAATTTTAAAAAAATTGAGGATAATGAACTATGTAAAATTTCCAATTTTATTTAAAGTTGTTGAAAACAATGTTATCCTCTTCCCTTCTGGGGTCTTCAAGGCTCCTTTCTTTCCCTTGCTGTTCAGAATGCCACAGGAGAAGATCATGTGGTGGTGGATGGTGGTATCAATATGCAGACACACAATTCTAGATCTTTTTACTAGTCCATATGGACCATTTCTTAGCTATTAAATTGTCTAGCCAACATTTTTATGTTGGTGAGATAGCTGACAAACTCAAACCAAGTGATTTTCAGAGCCAAGTGGGAGTATTTTCAGGGATTTTGAGAGTACCCAATTATTCAGGGAGCACATCCCTGCTGGCCAGCCAGATGGGGAAAGGGAGAGAAGCAACATTCAAGGGAAGGTCTCTTGACTGCTTTCTAGAGATCCTGCAAAAGCAGTCAACTCCAGCACATGCTTGAGGCTCACTCATTTCTCTAATATAAAGATCTCACCATACTCATTGCCACTGCCATCCCCAGGCTAGCCAACAGCAATGCACACACAACTGAGCTTTCCAGGCACACGATGTGGAGGCTTAAATCATTGCAGCACACGGCTGATGTTTCACTCCTTTGAATAGGAATTACATCTACCTCTGCAAGCTACAAGTAACAAAGCCTACCATCACCTAGGCCCCAAGTACTTGAACAATCACTTCTTGCCCTATTCATTTTAATTTATAAAACATCCTGCCCAACCAATAAATCAACCCAAGGGTTGTTTCTTAGGCATTAGGTCCTGGTCAGACTGGGACTTTTCCAGTCAAGTATATTTAATTGTGGACTTTTTTCTCCAATTTCACCTTAGATGGTCCTAGGGCATTTGGCAGGATTCACTTGTTTCATCCGGACCCTTCTTTCCATCCAGTTTTGGCACTTCCATCTTCCTTTCCCCTACCTTGACTAATGGCACGTCTAGAGGTAATTATTTCATCTAGTGCTAGATTTGTCTGACAAAAAGGCATGTTAAACATAAGACTGAAAATATGTACCGTGAGCTGTTCCCTGCTTACTTTTAACTTGCAGGAGAATTGAAAGGAGAAAAAAGAGTGAGGTTTTTTGCAGAGGGGATTCCAACTATTCAGAGACATGGCAGAGACATGTTTAGTTTCTTGGGAAGTAAGCATCTTATAGCAATGAACATAGTCAAGCAAGGACTGACACTTGTGTAGTTTCAAGTAGGAACCCCATACAATTCTATTTAATTGCTGTCAAAGAGAGGTGAGGGAGGGAGAGGCTTGAAGGACACAAGGGTAGGAACCCTCACTTGAAAATATTTTACTTTAGGATGTTTTGTTGTGTGTGAAGTAAACTTGCCTTCTCTTTGGTTAGCTGCAAGTCCCAAAAGCAATATTTGATCGATGTTAAGCTAAAGTTATAGATGAGAAAACAAAAGATATTCCTAACTTATCAAATAAAAATGAGTAAAGCGGTTACTTTGAACTAAGAAACTGGACCACAGGACAATGGTAAAGGGTTGTAGAGCTTTATATTTTTAGTAAGAACAAATTCATTAGAACTGTTATACATACAAAACAGAAAGATGTGTTTTCTTTTACCAATCCACAAGACACACACAGCTTTCTTACTTTTCCTTTGGAAACGTAGCATGTATTTTCTCCACTCTGCCTTAGTCTACCCTCATTTTACATTAAAGAAAGAAAACAGCCACTAGGTGGTGCTGGTCAAACATCAATTTACTAAACTGCAGCTATATGATGCAGTTAGGCCCTGCACCGAGTTTTAGGCCTGGTCTACACTTAAAATGTAGGTTGAGATAGCTACTCACTTAGGGAGGTGGTATTCTCACACCAAAAGAAAAACCCCTTCCATCGGCGTAGGCTGCATCTATATTTTGGGGTTATGCCAACACAGTATAGCCCCATAGTGTAAACATGGCCTAAGATACACATTCATCCAAAATATGATCCTAATACTTTAGTTGACTTGGTTATAGCAATCACATGGATGTGAAAAATTCACAGCCCTCAGAGATGCAGTTAAGCCAACCCAAGGCCCAGTGTAGACACGTGAGGCTGACAAAAGAATTCATCTTTCAGCTACCCCCTCTCAAGGGGATAGATTTACTACAACAGCAAAACTCCTGTTACTGTAGCATCCACACTACAGCAGCACAGCTGCCACGCTGCTTGCAGTTTCCACGGTATGCATCCGATGAAGTGAGCTGTAGCTCACGAAAGCTCATGCTCAAATAAATTGGTTAGTCTCTAAGGTGCCACAAGTACTCCTTTTCTTTTTGCTGCTTGCAGTGGAGACATACCCTAAGCAAAACCCAGGCTCTGTAGAAAGAGGTAAACAGAAGACAAGCCTGAACACCTTCGACACCCTCCTTATCATGCCTCCCATTGCACAACCCAGGACATTATTTATAGACAGTTTTCCTTTGTGCTTGTCTAGTCAGGACTGTGGCATTTCTCCCACAATTAGCCTCCATGTCAGTGATACTTAGACCTCAGTGATTCAAAGAACCAAATTAGCAATCAAAAGAGCCACTGTAGTGTGAATTCATTGTTTCATTTACAATAGTACTATATATTCATATTTTAAATACAGATAGAGTATTTCCACAGAAAATGACTGACCACGTATTTTATCAACTGCAATTGGTTAACATTGTAAAAGCATCCTGATAGATTAATAACTTAGATTGCTTCATAAATTAAATCAGTTTAATATCACGAGCCTGTATCACTGCATGTATGTCTGAGTTGCAGCACTCAAAAAAATATTAAAAGTCTTGTTTAACTATACATGGCAAGACTGATGGGCCAATGAGAGGAAATTAACTCTCAGCCTGACGTTTTTTTATTATTCCTGGACAAAAAGAGGCTTCTCCTCTAAGAGAGGCTGAACATTCAAGGCTCCAGAAGCCCTGCTTTTGTTTTTACCTGCAGCTCTCCTCTTGGATCCAGGAAGTCCACAAATAATGAAATTGGGTCTCTGTGGGCCGCCCTTCTCCCAACAACCTCTTTACCATGCTTTGACCCTGCTACTCCCCCAACCACACACACACACCCCGCGCCAACCTGTGGCCCTTCTTGCCGTATTCACGCACTACCAAGCATGGAGAGTCACAGAGCACAGCCCTGTGTGCTGGGGGCGGGGGGGCCGCCAGAGGGGGAAGAGTAACAGATCATGGGTGTCGGGGGAGGGGGGGCGCACAGAGCAGGACCCTGTGCATGTGTTGGGGTCTCAGAGCAGGACCCTGGGAGAGGTGGGGTCCCAGGGGCAGGTGGGGGGGTCAGAGAGCAAGGCCCCCACCATGTTGGGGGACACTCACAGACGGGGTGGGGCCGGGGTCACGCAGTGGGGCCCCGGGCGTATGTTGGGGGGGCAGGGCGCCGGAGGCGAGCGTTTGGGGGAGGGCGGGGGTCACGGAGCAGGGCCCCGGGCACGTGTTTTGAGGGGGGGCCGGGGAGAGAACAAAGCGGGGGTCTTAGGAAACCGCTCGCCCGTCGTTGGGCACCGCAGCGGAGCAGTCTCCTCACGGCGGACGGAGCCCGGGGCAGATTCGCGCGGCTGTAGGAGACGGGCCCGCCTCCGCTCCCGACTCGGCGTGTCTGAGAGCAGCTCCGACCGCGGGCCCCACAGCTCAGGGGAGGGCGGTTGCCTGGGGCTGCCGCTCACGTTTGCTCTCCCGGCCGACTCGCCCGGGACCCGCCCTTCCACCCCGGCCGCCCCCGAGGCTGACAGAGACGAACTCTTCGCGGCAGCAGTGGCGCGAACCGGCTGACCGCGGCCTCACCAGGGCGGGGCGGCGGGGACTTCGCTGGCGGGTCCCACCACCGGCCCAGGTCGGCGTGGGAGGGGAGGACCCCTCGCTGACGTTTTTTGGTTGGTGTCTCCGCCCGCTCCCCCCGGCCGCTGAAAGTCAGCGAGTAAAACAGCGGCCGGCTGCGGCGGGGAAGGGGCCACGTTAAACTTAGGGTTAGAAAAACTGGGCCCCCCCCCCCAGCGCCGCCGTTCGAGCCCGCCTTGCAGCGGATCTTATATACCCTCCACCGTCCCGCCCTCGCGCATGGATTGGCTAGCGAGAGTCTCCTCTGTTTCCATTGGCTTGGCGGGCCGCGGAGGGGAACTGGTATCGCTCGCGGGAGATTGGAAATACCTGACTCCGCCCACGAGCAAACCACGTGGTTTAAGAGTCTCTTTTCTTTCTCTCGCCTAGCCCAGTTCTAGCAGCAGCGGTGCTATGTAAAGTGGCCCGCTTGTAGTGTTCTTATCTCACCTGCTCCATAGTCACAAAAGTCACATGGCCAGGAAACCCGTTCTGTTCTCCCCCCAATTACCCCCACAAAACCCACACACTCCAATGGCCCCACATCGCTAGGGCCAGAGAGGCTATTGTCTCTTCAACATAGGCATCAAATCCACCTGGCCAGAGTTCTCTCTTCTACCTATTCTAGGGAGAATTTTCCCTAATGAGGCAGGCGCTTGGGCTGACCTTAGTTCCAACCAAAGGAAAACAAAGTGGATCTCTTTATTTTGTGGTCATAACTCAAAAGAAAGGAGTTTCTCGTCTGTAAATATCTCTCTTCCAACTAGGTCTCGCTAGAAAAATAATCTACCAAATATGTGCATAATAACATTGCAATGGCCTGTGTCCCTCATTTATTTCCTGCTCAATATTACATTTTAGTAATGGAAATGTCTGATGAAGTGAGCTGTGGCTCACGAAAGCTCATGCTCAAATAAATTGGTTAGTCTCTAAGGTGCCACAAGTACTCCTTTTCTTTTTGTTAGAAAGTGTGGGGATATTACACTTATACATACATTCAGTAATAATGGGATAAGATTTAAAAAGCCGTTGTTGTAAAATTGTCACTTTCATCTACTTCACTTGTTTTCCGCACTGTTGTGTCCTTGTGTAAAGAACTCTCTCGCTAGAAATCCAGAACATTTTATACATATTCATAAAGATATATTCTAGAACAAGCACACCCAGAGTCATGATTTTTATTAGTCTTTCACCAAATACTACAGGCATAGGCCTCCTAGAGTTTTGAGGTTACTATAATTTGAGGTTCTTTTCTTTCCCACAACACTTTCAGTTAGATCCTTTTAAAAACAACTGGATTTCAGAAGCATTTTCTATGCACTATGTTAGGCCCAATTTCCCTGTACTCTGCCATGGTAATCCACATTTGCTGGAAGGCAGAGAGGGAGGAGAGGATGGAGCCCCCCATCCAAACAGAGAACTTCCTGTCAGGGGGAGCCATGACCTTCACCTCAGTGTCACTGGGGACCATGCGGATTAACTCTTTGGTTACACGCTCAGCCAGGCCAGGGAAGAGGCTGGAACCACCAGACAGGATTATGTTGGAGTAAAAGTTGGTCCTCAGGTCAATGTCACACTTCATGATGGTGTTGAAGCAGAGCTTGTCAATCCCTGGGGCCTCTATGCCAATATTAGATGGGCAGAAAAGGGTCTCAGGGCAGCGGAACCTTTGATTTTGGACTTTAATAACCTGCCCATCAGGCAGCCTGTAAGATTTCTCTACTTCCCTTGGATTCTTAGCCATCTCCTCTTCTGGATACAGACACACATAACACATGTTCTCCTTCATGTCTCGTACAATCTCCCTTTCAGCTGTACTGACCAGGGAGACACCACTCTCTTTAAGGATCCTCATCAGGTAGTCTGTAAGGTCACGGCCAGCCAGGTCAAGCCGGAGAACGGCATGGGACAAGCAGTAGCCCTCAAAGATAGGTACAGTGTGGGTAACGCCATCACCAGAGTCCATCACACAGCCCGTGGTAAGGCCTGATGCATAGAGTGCCAGTACGGCCTGGATGGCCACATAAAGGGCTGGTACCTCAAAGCGCTCAAAGAGAACCTTTGTCATATGTTCTCGATTGACCAGTGGGTTGAGCGGTGCCTCGGTGAACAGTGCTGGCCGCTCACTTGCCTTCATCTTCAGGTCATGGTCATAGACATTCTTCCACACAGCCTCCATGTCTGCCCAAGATGTGACAATCCCATGTTCCACTGGGTACCTACATGTGGTTCAAACAGATGAAAAACAAAGGCAACATTTTCCTAACAAAATCACCATGCCCATAACCCCAGCATTCACCATTTACCAGGTTCACCTTGTCTGGTGATTCCCAAGTATAGCATTTCATGAAGTGTATTGTATATAAAACTCTTAAGTCACAAGTATTTACTTGAAAAATAAAATGAATAATGGCCTGTGCTCAAGAAAGTTGGTGATTGCCTCCTAGAGCTGCTGAACATCCTTAACTCTCAGCACACCTAAGAAGGGATATAGCACGTTGCAGGATTAGGACCTACATTTTAAAAAGTATGTAAACATGATTTTTAAAATATTACTGAAAAGTCCAATATGAATCTTTTACAATTTATTAATTTCACTATTGATAATGTATGTTTATTAAACATTATTGTGGGAGTATTTCTTCTGCCAGACCTCAAAAATTCATCCAGTAGATTAGTAGCTAGAAGATTTACCTTACTCTCTGATAACACTCAACAAGTATAGAGAGTGTAAAGCAGGGTGGCCAACCTGAGGCTGAGAAGGAGCCAGAATTTACCAGTGTACATTGCCAAAGAGCCACATTAATACGTCAGCAGCTCCCCAGCAGCTCCCCATACCCGCTCCCAGCATCTGTCACCCAGGAATTGGTCCTGCTTCGAGCAGGGGGTTGGACTAGATGACCTTCTGGGGTCCCTTCCAACCCTGATATTCTATGATTCTATGTGTGTGTGTGTTGTATCCAAAAAAAATGTCTGTGGAGTATCTAGTTTAGCACTTTACACTCACATTTGCTTATCTGAACTAATTGGTAAGCTAGTCTAGACAAGCCCTGAGAGATCTATGTATTTGTTTTCCCTTTTTCTGTCTCCTTTTTTACTCTTTGTTGTGTACAATTTTCCAGTCTCTTCTTCTTTTCATTCTCTCCAGTTTTTCTTTTTCTTCTTTTAGTGCTTCCTTTTCTCCACCAGATCCCTTGAATTCCACTTTTCCTAACCCAGAGCTTTTCCTATTCCCTCCTCTAATTCCTCTCCCTGCTACTACTCCCTACACAACCTTCCCACCTATTTGTAGGTGCATTGTCAATCAATAGCTTTATCTACATCAAAGAAAAGCACCATTATATTTTATAGTGGTTCCTGTGGAACTGCTGTAAATTGTAATGGTGTGGTGTGTCCACAAACTAGCCATCTTGGCTAATATAAAACTGTTCAGCATGTCACACCACTCTTTCCAATCATTGTACTTCTAATGTAAAATGGGTGCAATGTTTCCAGCACAGGTCCCTAAAGCAGTGTTTTGTAGGAGTTATCCACAACTGGAGAAGTGCTATACCATTTAAAAGAAAACTGGAACTGTATAATTCAGTGTATTTCAATATACAAAGTAGCACATGCTTTATGGAAGCTTCTCTATTTTTTTTAAAGAAGAAAACCCCGAAAACTGCATGCATCACACCTTATTAAACAGAAAACTCTAATGTGTAAAAATAATAGATGCTTCAGTAATTTATCACAGGAATGTAGTCTGAAATACAAGAGACACTGTACATTGCAACTGCTAAAGAGATTACAAGAGCAGTAGCGTATTATTGTGTGTAGCTGCAGTCTAGGCCTATGAAAAGGTGCAGCTGCAATTACAGCATTTTCTATCTACATTAGCACTGCAGTGGGGCAGGGTGATGCAGGATACAATGGTGCTCGGGAAGGACAACTGCAGCAGTGCACTCCTGCAACTGCTTTTGTGTCGACATGAGGTGTGTTTCAAGGATAATAGGCCCTCCTCAGGCCCTACGCTACCAGCACTCCCAGCTACCTTCGAACTAGATACAATTAACTTAGGCTTGAATAGAGACTGGGAATGGTTGATTCATTATAAAAAGTAACCTATTTCCCCTTGTTTATTCCTTCCCCCTCCACCCCCCCACTGTTCCTCAGACGTTCTTGTTAAACCCTGGATTTGTGCTGGAAATGGCCCACCTTGATTATCATACACATTGTAAGGAGAGCGATCACTTTAGATAAGCTATTACCAACAGGAGAGTGGGTGCGGGGAGAGAAAACCTTTTGTAGTGATAAACACCCATTTTTTCATGGTCTGTGTGTATAAAAACATCTTCTGTATTTTCCATAGTATGCATCCGATGAAGTGAGCTGGAGCTCATGAAAGCTTATGCTCAAATAAATTGGTTAGTCTCTAAGGTGCCACAAGTACTCCTTTTCTTTTTGCAAATACAGACTAACATGGCTGTTACTCTGAAAGGTGTTTGTAATGTCTCTTTTATACCCAAATGCACTAACATAGCTACATGGCAGATGAAATTGTTTTGCACACCTCCCCATGCCCTTTGGAAACCTTCACACCAGCTGCAAAAGTTCATAAAGATGTAGCAGTCAAACTGCACAGAATTTTAGATGCATCTTTCTCTGTCTCTACCCTCTCTTTCTTTGTTTCTGTGGCCCCCTTCCCTTCTTTTCCACACTTCCAGCCTCCTCTGTTAGTCTCTATTCTTTCTTCCTTGTTTTGCTCTCCCTCCCACTTTTTGACCTTGTTTGGCCTTGTCTCGTGTTTACCTTTGGGATGCTTGTATCAGTCTGTGCAGAGCAAAAGCCAATAGCAACAGCCTTTCATTTGGAAAAGGCCCTGCAGGTTCTTCAACAGTTTCCTTCTGCAGCCCCTTCCATGATCAAACATCTAAGTGACTAGTACAGAGGAAAACTCTTCCTCCTGTACCAAACTCTCTCCATGAGGAGAGGCCTCCAAAAGAGACTGCTGTCTGAGGCAATGCTCCTTCCTTGTTCAGATGCCAGCCTTCCTGTCCCAGCTCACCCTGCATCCACCTAACTGCTGCTTCACAACATTCCTCCCACAAGGCTAATGGTACCTGATGAGCAGGGATAGCTCCTCCTCCCTCCTCAGTACCTGATGGACACATTCTTCATTAAAGCAACCTGCCTCTCCACCTTGGGCAGGGGCCCCTGTCATCTCCTTTCCTACCTGGTACCCAATGAAGAGGACCCCCCCACTTGGCCTGCTCCCCACCCACTTTCCATCTTTCCATGTCCCCCTCTTTAGACCAGGTGGAGAGAACCCACTCCTTTGCCTGCTCTCCTCATTTCCCCAGGCCTAGCCCCCACCATTCTCTGATACCTGATGGAGAGGATCCCACGCTTGGCTTGTGCCTCATCCCCAATATAGAGGTCCTTCTGGCCTGCCCCCAGCATCACAGCCTTGGCTTTAGGCCGGCCTGTTATGTTGCTGTAGGTGAAACGTGGTTCCTTGTCCCCAGCTATGCCTGCCTTGATCAGGCCCGAGCCATTGTCTATAACCACAGCCGGTAACAGATCCCCCATCCCAGGATGTGGCTTTCCACCTGCCACTTCCCGCACAGGCCACTGGGGAGTGGTGAGGGCCAGCAACTTCCCCTTCATGTGATAATCCCCTCCTATTATGACAGAGGCACATACAGGAGTAGTGCCCTGGTTGCTAAGACACCCCCTCAGCTCTTATCAAGCTAAGAAAAGTCCAACTGTTTACTACCTGCATGGGAAACTCCCTGATTGCTGGAGGAGCTGGCTTGGAGCCCCATGATTTAACTTGCTACCTGTCACTGTAGTAGCTGTGTGTGTGGTTTTTGGAGGGAGTGAGAGAACCTGGATTTGTGCAGGAAATGGCCCACTTTGATTATCATACACATTGTGAAGAGAGTGGTCACTTTGGATGGGCTATTACCAGCAGGAGAGTGAGTTTGTGTGTGTGTGTGGGGGGGGGGGGGCGGAGGGTGAGAAAACCTGGATTTGTGCTGGAAATGGCCCAACTTGATGATCACTTTAGATAAGCTATTACCAGCAGGACAGTAGGGCGGGAGGAGGTATTGTTTCATGGTCTCTGTGTGTATATAATGTCTTCTGCAGTTTCCACGGTATGCATCCAATGAAGTGAGCTGTAGCTCATGAAAGCTCATGCTCAAATAAATTGGTTAGTCTCTAAGGTGCCACAAGTACTCCTTTTCTTTTTGCGAATACAGACTAACACGGCTGTTACTCTGAAACCTGTAGTAGCTGAGTGCCTCATTGCCTTCCATATGAAAACTAATAGCAATAACAACATTCCTGGGGCTCTCTCTTTTTTAGGATAAAATATTTGATTGGGGTAGGGTTTTTCTTTTTTAAATTTGATTAATATACTTTAAAAATAATTAGAATAATCTGCTAGGGAGGTCCAAGATCTGCAAGTTGCCACTGGGAATTGATGGTGTTAATTCTGGTGGTGGGACTTTTCCCTCTCAGTCAGTAATGAAATCTTCTAACACACCTTTAGGGCAGGCAGCACCTTGAGACTGGCAAGCCTGCCATAATCATGTGGTCAGACCCAAGCTTTGCTCTGGACAATGGTGGGGAATCTCTCCTTATTCTCTTGCTTGAAAGGGAGGCTGGACAGATCCACAGAGTACTGAATTAGTTCTCTGGCTTTCCAATACACAAGTCTCAGTAGATGCCTATTTTGCTTTTGCCTAAGACAGGTCCTAGCAGCTTAATTTAATATATGGGATATGAGGTCTTGATGATTTGAGGTCATTAAATCATCATCAAGACACTTTTTGTAAGAGTCAAGCTGTTAACCATTGTGTCCAAGACAAATTCCAACTCAGGCAATTGTATTTTGCAGTCTAGGTTCCCAAAACAGTTTTAATTGGGCACAGTCTTCTTTACTTTCTCTAAACTGAGTGGTATTGTTAAATAGTGGCTGAATTTCATTCCAAAGATGTTAACATTTCTGAGGTGAATGAAGTGATTCATATATATATATATATGTATATATATAGGTTTCAGAGGAACAGCCGTGTTAGTCTGTATTCGCAAAAAGAAAAGGAGTACTTGTGGCACCTTAGAGACTAACCAATTTATTTGAGCATGAGCTTTCGTGAGCTACAGCTCAAGTGAGCTGTAGCTCACGAAAGCTCATGCTCAAATAAATTGGTTAGTCTCTAAGGTGCCACAAGTACTCCTTTTCTTTTTGTATATATATAGTTTGCCTGTCAATTTGTTAAATTTGTAAAGGGTTTTGTTATTCTTTGGGATTAAAGACACCGTAGGTATATGTTATTGGTAATATAAATACAACATTTACTTTTCTTCTTATAGCTCTTTTCAGCTTTATATGAGAAATTTTACCCTCTTCAGTGTTGCTATAATGTTCTTTTTTTCTTGGTCCTACAAATTAAGGCCAGGATTTTGTAACTGGGTCTGTGTAGGTGGCTATTGGGGTCCAGCCACGTGCATCCAATTGTAGGATCAGAGCCATAACTTCCACTATTTACTATCACAATGCTGCATTGTTTAGATACAAACATCAGTGGGGGACTGTTTGCTTTCTGATTTCAAAAAATCCTGCTTTTACTGTCCTTGTTTTTTAAATTAACAGAAATATTTGGCAGGTTTCAGAGTGATAGCTGTGTTAGTCTGTATCAGCAAAAATAATGAGGAGTCCTTGTGGCACCTTAGAGACTAACAAATTTATCTATTTATTTATTTTAAATATTTGACTGATTTTTGGTTAAGTTATTTTAACAACATTTAAATTTTAGTCCAAAACTGAGCTCCCTTTAATACTACAGTACTAAACGAATATTGAGTCACTTAATCTACAGGAATAATAGTTTATTAGAATTCAGATATTAATTTTAATACACTCTAGTTGTTGAAGGAATATCTTCCACCAACCATCCAATCTATAAAAGGAAAAAATAAACATAAATGGTGGTATGCCAGTGGGGGGGGGGAGCATGTGTGTGACTCAAAATAAAGTCAAACTATATGTATCATGCTTAACTACTTAGGAACACAAAGTTGATCACGAAATTAAAGCTCCTCCCACCCGCACTGTGTATCTGTTTCAAACAGGTAGCCTTTGAAAATGCCAAAAAGGAAGATTATGTCCTTCTTGAGCCCTGCCCCTAGTCTTTGCACCAAGCACTGGAGAGAGTAGATTGACGCTTGGGGCTGGGTAGGTGTCAAAAGGGGGCGACTGCGTCTTAGCCACAGGCCCAACGTAAAAGGAAAAGGAGTACTAGTGGCACCTTAGAGACTAACCAATTTATCTGAGCATAAGCTTTCGTGAGCTACAGCTCACTTCATCGGATGCATTCAGTGGAATCCACGAAAGCTTATGCTCAGATAAATTGGTTAGTCTCTAAGGTGCCACAAGTCCTCCTTGTCTTTTTGCGAATACAGACTAACACGGCTGCTACTCTGAGGCCCATGTGAACGTTGTAGGCGCTCCTATGCAGCTCTGCCTGCTCTACAGTCCCCAGAGCGGGGCACGGGTCAGGCTGCGAAGGGACACACGAGGCAGACCCGGTTTAGGGAGGGAACCCGGAGTTATTATACTCGCTCCCCAGGGTCGTGCGTCCTGCGGGGCGGTGCTGCGCACGCCGCGGAGGCGGGGGGTATGGGATACATACCGTACGCAGCCCTCACCCGCGAGGGGGTGCGCTGCGCCTGCCCCGGGCCTGGGGGGCGCCTGGAGTGGGGGCTCTGTTGTGCACGTGACGCCCGGGAAAGTCGCGGGGGGGGAGGGGAGGCATAAATTGATGCCTACTCAGTGGCGAATCGATTAATTGTATCCTCGGCGGTGGGTGCTGCCCAATGATGTGTTGCAGTCCTCAGTGCCGCCCCTGCTGGGCGCTAGGGTGCCATGCCTGATGGGTGGGTGGGATGCGGTGCTCGGAGCAGAGGGGCCAGTCCATAGTCACGGGAGGGGGCCGTGCATGCTCCAGAAGCGCAGTCGCGTGGAGCCCCGTTGCAGTGGCCCGGGGAGAGCTCCCCCCCTCCCCCCCCAACTGTTGTCACTGTGGTGTTTCAAGCAATTTTTGCGTCAGTCTAACCCATGTTTGTGTTAGGCGCTCCACTGAGTGCCTGGAGACCTGGTCAGATCCACTGAGTGCCTGGAGACCTGGTCAGATGCAAGTGTCGTCCACCTGAATCTAGGCAGGGGTTGCTTCTCCGGAAAATGGCGCTAACGTTGTAAATAAAGGTCCTGCACATTGCAACTCTTATTAGAACACTCAGGGTCCTCCAGCACATTCATAAAAGAGACAGTTTCAAAACTGTTTAACAGGCGAGTTTCCGTAGTGTAGTGGTTATCACGTTCGCCTAACACGCGAAAGGTCCCCGGTTCGAAACCGGGCGGAAACAGTTTTGTCCGTAAATCTGTGTTTTAAGACTTCTTTTAAATACATTGTACTATGCTGGATACTGTTGCATTAGGGAAAAAAAAAAAACATTTCCAAAAGGGGCAGCTTAAAATCTCTTTGACTGGTACCATTTTAATCCTTTCATTTTGTCAGGATAAGATCTTCGAAAAAGTAAAGTGCTTTATAGCATTGACCAGCCAGCTCTCCGGTTTTGTTTTTGTTTAATAATTCATACTTGAATGTACACTAGTGGAATCTGTTTCAAATTAATAGTTTTGTTAGATTCTTTTTAAACAGCAGTTTAAATGAGTGCAAAAATACACAATTTGAAGTTGATTAAAAGTTTTGAGCACCGTTTTAGGTTTCAGTTATGTGTATTTTGTAATGAAATCATATCTCGTATATGAGAAGAGCCTAAGGGCAATATCAAAGCCCTGAAAATAGTGAATAATATTAAGCAGCTTATTATTTTGCTAGTTTTTCTTTGTTAACAATTAAATTTGTCTAACATTAAAGTTGACGCCTTCTGTACCATCCCGTGATCTCCATGGATAACAAAATAAAAATTAGCATACAGTATTAATTATTATTATTATTATGTTATTTTTATTATTCTGATATTAATTATTCAAATAATTCCTTAAGAAACACTTCTTTTGCAAAGACTTTCAATGTTCAAGAAAGAAAGAAAGAAAAAGCTGGTACATTCTTTGTTTTAACTGTATTTCTAATGCATGCTCTGACCATGCAAACATTTACACAGGTAGCTTTATTCCTCTGAATAGTCCCATTGAGTTCAAATAAAATTGCTCATGTGCATAAAGGATTGCAGGATTGGGGCCTTAGCATGTATGCTGTTTTGGGCAGGGACCATATTTTCCTATGTGTAATTAAATGGTGCAAAGCATACTGATGGTCCTCAGTAAACAACAAATAATAATAGAGCAAGCAATAATAAAACTAATGTAGCAAATAGGTCACTTTGCAATGGTAATAATGGAAACAATTGTTAAAACATATATATTGTGATAATACAATTGGCCATTAGATTTTCAACAAGAAATTGTAATTGTGTGCATCTATTTAAAGGGTAGATGGGGGCTTACATATCTTGCTATCTTTGTCAATTAGCCTGAAATGCATTGTCTGAACCTTTGACAGGCAATATTAGTGCTGATAAATAACTATTGTAATATTGTCACTTTCATTCATATTATTGATATGTGAAATGTAGGGACATTGGTAACAAAAGCAACGGAACCAAAGAAGACACACCAGGCAGCTCAAAATTTTTAACAGCAAATAAAACTGATTTTAATTTAGTTCATCTAGTAAAACAGAACCGTTAGCGTATTCTACTATCTTAATTAAATATTTAATTATCTGCATTAACTCTAGACTGTACCAATTAACATTCCCTTAATGGATCTGTGAAAGCTTTTTCCTATTTATGGGTCAGCCACAGATGCACTTTAGTTATAGTTGCTGTGACAGCCTTGAAGATGCTATGTTATAATAAGCTAAAGATACTGAGATGTAATAATTTTATAAACACTTTATGTGACCTGGTCAGTAAGATAAAGTTACTGTAGAATTATGTTGGGTTATTCAAATTTCCTGTTTGAATGTATTATTCTAACTTAATAAGGGGCTCTGGGAAAAACAAGCTTAAAGCAATACAATGGATCCAGATAAATAATTTCCCAGCAAACATGGTAGGGAGGGGCAGTCACAACAGAATGGTGTAATTCCAGACACCAGTTTGATATGATACAGTTGTTTTTCCATGTTGGGAGCTTAGCGATCAAAAGAACACAAAGGGCTTGTCTACACTTAAAAAGCTACAGTGGTGCCACTGAGCACTTGAGTGTAGACACAAACTATGATGATGGGAGTGGTTCTCCCGTTGGTGTAGGTTATCCACCTCCCTGAGAGGCAGTAGCTAGGTCAATGGAAGAATTCTTCCCCCGTCTACACGGGGGAAAAACACTCCTGAGGGCAGGAAGTTTCAGCGCTGTAAAGCACCAGTGTAGACAGTGCACCAGCACTGGGAGCCGTGCTCCCAGCACTGGTAGCTATTCCCCTCGTGGAGGCGGTTTTTTAGTGCTGTCTCCCAGCACTCTGCCACGACTACACAAGCAACGCTAAAACGCTGCCGCAGCAGCACTTTAGCGTTGCTAGTGAAGACGTGCCCTTAGGTAGGATTTTTCATACTCCTGACTGATGTAGTTAAACTGACCTAACTTGCTATGTAGACCAGGTCTGAACAGTTAAAAGGTGAGAGGAAAGGGGTCAGTTCCAGGAGCTGCCGAGGAAAACAAGGTGACACAGAGAGAGGGTCTGAAGAAGAGTCTGTAGGAAGTTAGAATTACTAGGTCCTCCATATAGGAAATTGTTAGATGCCTGTTTAGCTAGACATACATACAGTCTATAGTTTTAATAGAGCATTTCAGAGAAAACATTCATGTTTAAATAATACTTTGCTTTCAGAAGGCTGTCTTGTCACTGGTTACCATGGTCATTGCTCCTAGAGGTAAGAAAACTGCAAGTGCTGAACGTAAGTCAGACCTTCTGAGGTAATCACAATAACCAGGGACTGCAGCCAGGGCAGTAGAGTGGAAGAACCCCATGATTCTAATCCAAGGAAGGTGATGGCATGAGGCACAAGATCTAAGAGGGGTGCACTCAATGAGTCTAAGAGGAGTCAGATATGCATTTAGTGCAGTTACTGTGACAGTTGAAATGTAGTTTTTGTTTAAAGCAGAACTTTGCTAAAATCCACATACATCATCATATCCGTTTGAAAATGATAGTGCCAGCCAATTAAGGAACCGGGGTAGTTTATGGTGCAAATTCAACCTCATTTGATCAAGAGGTTTCCAAGACACAGCTCTTCCCCTCCCTCCAGTAACCTATTTTTTTTTTAAAAAAGTCATAACTATAATGATTTTTGTGCACAAATTTGGAAAAGTGAGTGGAGTGGGGGGAAAGGAGTTAAAAATCCACATGAAATATATCACTTGAATACCCCCAATTAAATGCAATGTATCTGTACGAAGATCAAACTACTAGTCAATAGGAAGTTATTCACAACTGTACAGACTGGTCCATATTCCTGCCCACCACTCTCAGGTAGAGATGAGAGGTAGAGATCTGAGAGCACAAGTGCACATCTTTCTGATAAAGTACTCTTTAGGGGAACGGGCACCAGGTTGACACCCAGAAGCTCATCTCTTCATCAGTTGACTGCATTTAATATTTCTGTACACTTCACAACCTTAATTATTGACCATGGCCTCATAACACTAGTGTGGAGAGAAGCAACCAGCATTCCCATCATTTACAGATAAGATAGCTGAGAGGTAGCATAAAGTAAAAAATAAAGACCTTCAATTTCCCTTTCTAGATGAGGCAAAGGAAGCCAAGAAGGCTGCACAATCATCTGAGAAGATCTAACTAACTAATCAGATCTTACTATCAAACTGTAACAGTTATCTGTGAGAGTGCGTGCACATGGTTCTCTGTGCATCGTTCTCTGTGCATGGCTGTGTGCCTCTCCATGTTCTAGTTTGAATATATGTATGCATGTGACTGTGTGTCTCAGGGTACATATTTCACACTGCAATCTACATCCAGAAACTATGTTTAAAGAGTTCTGTATGTTTTTGCTGGAAAAAGGTTTAAACCAACCACCTGGAACCAGACTCGCTGAATCATGGCTTGAGATATGGATCTTAAGTTCAAGGTTGGCTCCTTGCTTTAAGAGGCCATGTCTACACAGCAAGGGCCCTGCTCCCACACCAGTTTAAGGCAAGGTGTGAACTTAAACCAATATAGGTTTCAGAGGAACAGCCGTGTTAGTCTGTATTCGCAAAAAGAAAAGGAGTACTTGTGGCACCTTAGAGACTAACCAATTTATTTGAGCATGAGCTTTCGTGAGCTACAGCTCACTTCATCAGATGTATACCGTGGAAACTGCAGCAGACTTTATATACACACAGAGAATATGAAACAATACCTCCTCCCACCCCACTGTCCTGCTGGTAATAGCTTATCTAAAGTGATCAACAGGTGGGCCATTTCCAGCACAAATCCAGGTTTTCTCACCCTCCACCCCCCCACACAAATTCACTCTCCTGCTGGTGCTAGCCCATCCAAAGTGACAACTCTTTACATAATCAAGTCGGGCTATTTCCTGCATAGATCCAGGTTTTCTCACATCCCCCCCACCCCCATACACACACAAACTCACTCTCCTGCTGGTAATAGCTCATCTAAACTGACCACTCGCTATTCCTACCTGCATGCCTCCAGCTTTCACCCTGACCACACCACACGATCCATCGTCTACAGCCAAGCTCTGCGATACAACCGCATTTGCTCCAACCCCTCAGACAGAGACAAACACCTACAAGATCTCTGTCAAGCTTTCTTACAACTACAATACCCACCTGCAGAAGTAAAGAAACAGATTGATAGAGCCAGAAGAGTTCCCAGAAGTTACCTACTACAGGACAGGCCTAACAAAGAAAATAACAGAACGCCACTAGCGGTCACCTTCAGCCCCCAACTAAAACCCCTCCAACGCATTATTAAGGATCTACAACCTATCCTAAAGGATGACCCAACACTCTCACAAGTCTTGGGAGACAGGCCAGTCCTTGCCTACAGACAGCCACGCAACCTGAAGCAAATACTCACCAACAACCACATACCACACAACAGAACCACTAACCCAGGAACTTATCCTTGCAACAAAGCCCGTTGCCAATTGTGCCCACATATCTATTCAGGGGACACCATCACAGGGCCTAATAACATCAGCCACACTCTCAGAGGCTCGTTCACCTGCACATCCACCAATGTGATATATGCCATCATGTGCCAGCAATGCCCCTCTGCCATGTACATTGGTCAAACTGGACAGTCTCTACGTAAAAGAATAAATGGACACAAATCAGATGTCAAGAATTATAACATTCATAAAAAGAAAAGGAGTATTTGTGGCACCTTAGTCTCTAAGGTGCCACAAGTACTCCTTTTCTTTTTGCGAATACAGACTAACACGGCTGTTCCTCTGAAACATTCATAAACCAGTCGGAGAACACTTCAATCTCTCTGGTCACGCAATCACAGACATGAAGGTCGCTATCTTAAAACAAAAAAACTTCAAATCCAGACTCCAGCGAGAAACTGCTGAATTGGAATTCATTTGCAAATTGGATACTATTAATTTAGGCTTAAATAGAGACTGGGAGTGGCTAAGTCATTATGCAAGGTAGCCTGTTTCCTCTTGTTTTTTCCTACCCCCCCCCCCCCCAGATGTTCTGGTTTAACTTGGATTTAAACTTGGAGAGTGGTCAGTTTAGATGAGCTATTACCAGCAGGAGAGTGAGTTTGTGTGTGTATGGGGGTGGGGGGGATGTGAGAAAACCTGGATCTATGCAGGAAATAGCCCGACTTGATTATGTAAAGAGTTGTCACTTTGGATGGGCTAGCACCAGCAGGAGAGTGAATTTGTGTGGGGGGGTGGAGGGTGAGAAAACCTGGATTTGTGCTGGAAATGGCCCACCTGTTGATCACTTTAGATAAGCTATTACCAGCAGGACAGTGGGGTGGGAGGAGGTATTGTTTCATATTCTCTGTGTGTATATAAAGTCTGCTGCAGTTTCCACGGTATACATCTGATGAAGTGAGCTGTAGCTCACGAAAGCTCATGCTCAAATAAATTGGTTAGTCTCTAAGGTGCCACAAGTACTCCTTTTCTTTAAACCAATATAGTTTTTCTTCTTCCAGTCTTAGTACCATCTATATGGGTCACCTCTTTGAATCCTTTTTCTCCATTCCAGTCTGTCTTGAAGCAGTTCCTCAGAAACTCTGCAGCTAATCAAATTCTTTTGTATGACATCAGTCCACCTAGTTTGCAGGCTTCCAAACATTCTCTTACATTGAGGAAGTGGAGGGTAACACCCTGTGTCCTATATATTCTTCCACAATCTTCTTTTCCTGTACCCAAACCACCTAAGTCGTTTCCATCAGTTTTTCCTATAATTGGTACCAATATAATTATATCATTTTAATCCCCCCATATAGGCTTCCCAATTCTGCTATGAAGCTGCCATTTTGGGGCTGCTGATAAATTATGTAATGCACTGGAGAGGAGGCGGGTAGGCTAGGCAGGCCCTTAACTTTGCCTGACACAGTGTTTGTTTCAGTGGTACAAGGGGATAGGTGGGTCTTGGAAAAAACAACAACAACCCAAAAATGTGTTACATAACTTACAGACAGCCACTTTTCTGTGTTGCTTGGGAAGAAGTTTAAGCTAACCTGAAAAAGCCACTGGGACAACAGAATAAGAGTATCCCTGCAGGGGGCTACACCAGTATGGCTATATTGTGTAACTGGTAAACTATGCCACCTAGTCAAGGTCATCCGCAGCTTGGGCCCCTACCCCTCTGTAAATCACACGTGGGACTCACGGGAAAGAGCGGCCCAGACTTTGTAACACGAGCTGCCAGACCTCGGCGTTGGAGGCCTATTTCTGGCAGCCACATGACCCGCCACCCGCACTGAGTAGAGGGGCAGCCTTACCGGGACTACATCTCCCATCGTGCACTGCTCCACGCTGAATCGGGGCTCCCGCTCGCGGTGCTGCAGTGCACGATGGGAATTGTTGTCCACGCCCTGCCCACCGCCTCTGTTCCACCATCCCCCGCAGCCCCACAAGACCGAGACCGGAGGATGACGCCGTGCCACTGTGGGAGGCAGGTCCTGTTAGCGACGTAACGTGGAGCCTGGTTGGCTCCAATGTGGATGGGGGCAGAGACCTCCCAGGCTGGGACCGGAAGTGATATTCCGGAAACGGACAAGCGGTGCGTGTGCTGTCATCATAAAATGGCGGCCTGAGGGGCACGGACTCGGTTTCCCCTTCCTCAGGTGTGTGTACAGTTTTCCCCCACCCGAGCTGGGCCTCACTCAGCTGGCTCCGCCGCTTGGGGATTGGGCAGGCGGGACCGAATCGAACAGTCTTGGGGGGCTGTGGGAGCGGACGGGACTAAATCGCCCAGCTCCGGAGGGGTGGTGGCAGCGGCAGACGGGACGGAACCAACCACCCCCGGGGTATACGTGGGTGTAGACAGAGCCGCGTTAGCCGCTCCTCGGAGGGGACTGACTGGGCCGAGCCAGCCGGCTCGGAGTCGGGCGGGGGCTGACGTGATGGGAGAATTGGGGATGCGACAAAACCATCTGGCGGGGGAACCGGACCGAACCAAGTAACTGTAGGGGCCGGGGATTGGGCAAAGGAACCGCCCCAGGCAGCTAACTGAGGAGCGGGGGTAGGTGCCTCCTCCCCGCTGACACGCTGCCATAGAAACAAACAGCAGCAGCCCTGGGCCTTTGTCTACGCTGGGCACTTTACTCTCATTCCCCGCCGCTGGGTCGAGGCAGGCGTGCCTGGTGCTGCCCAGCCCACCTGGCAAATGTGCTGGCTTTATACAGATGTTTCCCCCCTCTCTCTCGTTGCTGTGTTAATGACCCACACACACAGCGGCTACTGACAGCCAAGTACGAAGAGTGCCTAGCCAGGGCACTCAGGTATAGCCAGGGAAAGTGATTTAAAAAAAAAAAAGGTTGATAGGATCCCTGATCTTCACAGCACTCCTGTGACATGGCTGTAAGTAAACATTATCCCCCTTGTATACCTAGAGAAAGTTATGCACAAAGAGGTTGCATCTTGCCAACTGCCACACAGTTGCACTCGTACTCAGTAGTTTCCTAGTAACTGCTCCCATGATCTGTTCAATGGAAAAAATCTGTTTCTGTCAGGAGATACTCCACTGATTAGAAACTTTAACATTCATTTTACAGGACCATTTCTATAAAAGCATCAGGCTGATAGACTTGGACCAATGAACGATTCACCTAGTATTCAGATTTTGGGGGCAGGGGAAAATGTGTCCCCACATGCACAATATGTCCTTTTCCCTCCCACACCTTGTCTCTATATGCATTAAGACTAACCGGTCCCACACTGAGAGGGATCCAGTGCTCTGTTTCTTGCTGTTTAATATAGTGTCCTTTGAGCAAAATATAAAAAAGTGAGTTGCACTGCAATGATCATGGGAACAGTATTGGACAGTGTCCCACTTTACAACTGTAATTTCATGTCTTTCAAACACAGTACGTTAACAAGTTTCTTTGCTTCTTTAGGCCAAGACACTCCATCCCCCTACCAAAATGCAGTATTCCCATCACTGTGAGCACCTTCTAGAGAGGCTGAACAAGCAGCGAGAGGCAGGCTTCCTTTGTGACTGCACGGTAGTTATTGGTGAATTCCAGTTCAAAGCTCACAGAAACGTGCTTGCCTCCTTCAGCGAGTACTTTGGTGCATTTTACAGGGATGCCTCTGACAATAATGTGGTTTTGGATCAGACTCAAGTGAAGGCTGATGGATTTCAGAAACTCCTGGAGTTTATATACACAGGAAACTTAAACCTTGACAGGTAACATACTTTTTTTTTTTTTAAATAAAGGTTGAGTTAAAGAGATTCAGTACTGATTTCTTTGCCATAAATTATGGAAGAACACATTTAATTTCAGATACAGTACATACCAAAGAATAAAGGTCAGCTGTCTACATGGCTTTTAAAATGCATGTATAATACTACATATGAACCAAAAGGAACACTATTATTATTTTCTATTCAAAGTGTGTGATAGTGTCTAGACCTGAAATTTGTTTCCTATTTTCTCTTGCTAAGGTATCTAAACCCATTATTAGGCTATACAATTGCTGTCACCTAATTATTTTTCAGATTGAGTTGCTGTAGTTCTCTGTCTCCTCTCCCAGTCATCTACTTAATTTCTACACCAAAGCCTTTTTCTATGTGCATACCAGACTCACCTTGGCTACCCTGATCTCACGTGTTATATTAGGGGTGTGTGTGTGTGTATATATATATATATATATATATATTTTAAAAAAATAAAACTTAATTTGTGTAAGCCATCCAGATGCCATTTAGAGTGTGTCTGTGACAATTCAGACAATTCACATCCATATTAAGAGGCATATGTTCTCTAACTACAATCAACTTTCCATAGTGTCTATATAAATCTTCAAACTATATTTGGTCAAATGACTTGCTGGTAGGAGTTTTCATATTTGTGACTCTGGCTCTCTGGATTGAGATTAAAAATATATCCTACTTAATTTCTGGGAGGAGAAGGATAACCCCCACAGTAATGTTGGTTGTACAGGAGCCCATTTTTCCTTATATACATAGACCAGACCTAGCTGCATAAGCAGGAAAGGCAAATACCAAAGTTTGAGAGAAGATATAACAGGGCTCACCAGATGTAAGCAACCATGATGGGTCAGGGCTAGTCCTCCCTCAATTTCTCCTACAATCTCTGGGGCTGAGTGAGTTGCCCATCTTTTCCTCCATGGATCACCCTGAAGGTCACCTTTCCTCACCCAGAAGGACAACATTCCTTTCCTATGTCCAAGTGAAGCTCTGCTTCTAGGTATAACTTATTAATAGAATTCCAACCTTCAGCAAGTCCCTCTGAGAAATACAGTTCTCAAAAACCCCAAAATAAGGCAGGTTGAAATACAGCAATCCTCCAGCTCCACACTCTTGGCTGCCCACCCAAGAGTAAACAGTCCCTCTTCTTTAATTCCTATGCCCAGGCTGCCACATCTCTGGAGGACTCTCCACAGTATTTCATTCCCCAGGCTCCTTTCTTGCAAGTCCTACCCCTTCTTATGGGAACCTCCCTCTAGAATCAGTTCTCTAGTTCATGGGATTGGCCTACGCTGACTGAGCTAGTTCTTCCCCTTTACCTTGAGGCTTCTATTTCTCAGGGTTTCCTCATCTGACTAGTTCTTTCCAATAGCTCCCATCTGCTTCACTCTCCCAACAGTTTTCTGCATTTCTTTCTCTTCACAAGAAGCTCCCAACTATCACTGTCTTATGTAGCACTCTCCTAGTAACTCTTACATGCTCCCTTTTCTCAACTGCTGCCATGGTCTGTATAGAGGCAAGGTGCCTTCTGTCAGGTCCTGTTGGGAGGCAGCTAACTAGTCACAGGTGAACTGGATCCATTTCCTCTTAAAGGGACTATTCACCTTGTGATAGATAGTTTAGGGACACCATCAATTCAAAAATTAGACTTCTGTATGAATTTGTTTTACCTGTTACTGTTACAAGTAACACGTCTTATTACTGTACCCAAAAGTGGTTAGAGAACAAATATTTCTCCATCTTTTTCATTATTAACTTTGTGCACTTTACAGCACTTTGTGTGTAGTCAGTTTTTCCTGTTGTTTGTGTGGGGTAAGAAAACAATTGCTTCCATGCAGAAGTAGTTAAAAGATTGGAGCCACAGACAACTTCACTCTGCAATCAGTGCTTGAGAGGAAAATTTATATAATACAAGGTATTCTAATCACTACCTCTGAGTACCAAAAATAGCAGGTTTTAGTTATTTAGGCTCTGATCCTGCAATTGGATCCACTCTGGCAGAAATTGAATGTGAAACTGTCAGTACAGCATCTTGGTTGCACAAATAAAATGACAAAAAGTCAGACAATGTAAGAGCATCATTAGTTCTGCCACACTGTACATATGTAGTACAGTGGGCGTTATTAAAAATGTGGATTTTTTACAGCACCACTGTATTTACTTTTTATACTGTTGTATTTTTGGTAGTCCCTATTAGACCAGGATATAGCTCATGTACCATGATAAATGTCTAGTTTTTAATAGTTTCCACGGTATTTTCTATTCTTTGTGTATCTTTAAGATATATATTTTTGTGGTAAAATCATGTACCTTATATATAATAAAATTTAATGTTCCATCAGCAGTGTGGACAAGTTAATGCAATAGATGGAACCTTAGTTTTGTATTTCCTGGCTTGTTATGATTTGAACTGTGCAACCCTAATGCTGAACTAACTTCGGGGTTTGTGTTCAAGATACTATTCTGTAGTTAATATTTATCTTTCTAAGCTATTAAAACCAATTACTGCAGTTTTTCTTTAAGAAAGTGCTTTTACAAACCACTGCAGCATCCTTAGAATGCTTCTGTAACGGCCGGCCTTGCCCTTAATGAAGAGAGGTAAAGAGAGTGGAAGAGGAGGAGAAAATAGATGGACAAGAAGAAAGGCAGGAAAGAAAGACAGATAAGACAAGAAAGGAGAATGGGAAGGAGAAAAGAAAAAAGGGGTTGAAAGAACACTTGTGGTAAATTCTGTTTTACTCACTTTAGTATTGGATATTATTTCACATGAAGGAATATTCAGAATATCAAAACTTAGGCTGACTTTCTGCACTTTACTACTTTTCTTTTTTTTAATCATAATTTTTTCCCTTTTGCATTTATACTGAATCCATATAAGCTTAGACCAAAGTGATCTGTATCATTCTTAATCATTTTATTGTACTGAAAGTAATTGCGTTGTATATTGTGTTGATGGAGAATAGCTTTGTTATTTAAAATCTGTCCTTTGGGGAACCTATTACCATAATAAAATCACTTTGTTTACCACTGATTTTGTTTCCAAGCATTGTAAGCTCCAGAGATAATTATTTGTTAGAATACTGTATAACACATATTTTTAGAAGGTTTTTTTTTTTTAAAATCATTATAGGTTGACCTCTGTTCAGGTATAACAAAAGTATAGTGTCCTAAAGCTATACTTCCTGGGTTTTACTCCTGTCTTTGCCACTGATCCACAGTAATGACCATTTGAAAACAATTTTGTCTGTAAAACGGGGTTAATACATACTTCACAGAGGTGTTGAGGTTTTATTCATTGTCTGTGAAATGCTTTGAGATTCTTGAATGAAACCACTATAGAATTATTATTTTTGTCAGCTTATATGTCTCCTATCATATATCAGTGTTAAATAATCTCAAAATATCAAAGATATAAAGTTAGATTTTGTTAGATTCTCCTGACAGTTATAATTTTTAACCATGAAACTATTTTTAAATAAGAGAACAGCCATGTAAAAGTCTTAAAAAAAAAAAAAAAGTCTTAGTCTGTATTCGCAAAAAGAAAAAGAGACTAACATGGCTGCTACTCTGAAACCTGTAAAAGTCTTAGTATTTATTTATATTGATTCTCAGTGACACAGGTTTTCTTTGTCCAGAATATTGTCATTTAGCCTTGTTTCCTTGCAGTTGGAATGTTAAAGAAATTCACCAGGCTGCTGACTATCTCAAAGTGGAGGAGGTGGTCACTAAATGTAAAATAAAAATGGAAGACTTTGCTTTTATTGCTAATCCCTCCTCTACAGAGATTTCTAGTATTACGGGAAACATTGAACTGAACCAACAAACTTGCCTCCTCACTCTTCGAGATTACAATAATAGAGAGAAATCAGATGCCCCTTCTGCAGACTCAGTTCAGCCACAAGCAAAAAAAGTGGGTTTAGAAAAGAAATCTGCTCAGACCAGGAAGCGAAAAAAGACTTTTAACTCTCAGAAAAACATGAAGAATAAACCAGTGCAATATCAGAATGACATAATTGAGAACTCATCAGTCGATATGTTTTTAGATGCAAATAAACTGGCCACACAGATAACGGAACAAGCTGCCCAAGGCAGCGATAACTCAGAGCTACAGCTAGCGTCTGTGGTGGAAAGTGAAACTTTTGCAGCACAAGATGTTTTGATTCAGACTATTACAGTGAAACAAAAACGGGGGAAGCCACAGCAGAACTGTGCATTGAAAGAACACAGTATGTCTAATATAGCTAGTGAAAAGAACTCTTACCAACTGGAGAGCGCCGGAGAAGAACTAGATCAGAAATACTCCAAGGCCAAGCCAGTATGCAACACTTGCGGGAAAATATTTTCAGAAGCCAGTAGTCTACGACGACACATGAGAATACACAAAGGAGTAAAGCCTTATGTGTGTCAACTCTGCGGGAAAGCATTTACACAGTGTAATCAGCTGAAAACACATGTCAGAACGCACACAGGTAAGCTGTCGTCTTGTTTATAAGGGCTTCTTTTGTTTTTAATGATAGCATGGGGAAGAATAACTAGAAAGGAGCCCTATTTTCTTCTAATATGTTGTTTCAGAAGCTTCAAATCTTCATGCTGATGTTCTGTATATTTGGATGGTTACTGCTGGTCAGTGCTAATTGCATTCCACCAGTCTGTAATATTTTAAAATAGAAACTATGAATGTGTCTAGAAAAATAGTAGAGCTAGAAAGGATAGCATTGCAGTTAAAGCACCCTGTAGGGAATACCGTGACTTCCTGAAGTCCCAGCAGATCTGATTCAGTCCTTTATCCTTGTAAGGTAAATAAGTGGAGTCCAATGCAGAAAATGTCTGACTGATATACAAGAGATCAGACTATCCTTTCAAGCTGTGTCATATTAATGGCATTTATAATTTATTAGTTCACTGTCTTTCAGATTTCCATCATGTACACAATATAGTAATTTGTGCAGCTATTTATGTCTGTTAAGTCTTGATGTACCAGAATGAGTTTGATAACATCTCGGGTTGAAAAATCCAATCTCCGGTGGCAAGTAGGAAACTTCGACAATGATATTTTGTTATAGTGCATGGCTAAGCCATACATTATTACAAAATCTGAGCTTTAATTTAATTACAAAAAGTTTATAGCACATGGTTATGAGAATAACTTTCCAAATGTGAATTGATGCTGTCTGCAGAGAGCCCCAGTGCTTTTGCTGCTGCTGCTCATAGCCTTCTCAGTAGGTGACAGAGTAAAATTGTCTACACACAGGTGCCTTTTACTGCTGTTATTCAGGACTCTAGGGGAGGAGTGAAACTTCCAGAAATGATGTCACTTTCATTATGCTCCCGTTTGGGCAGATTCAGGCAGTGGAGCTATTTCCAGGAATCTCAGGAAGGAGTTAGAGTAGGAGGAAATAAGAGGGTGTAAGGATGGGCAGATGAAGAACTCCTTTCCCTTCCAGTAGTCAAGGGGGAAGGCTTCAAATCTACCAGATGCTGACTAGCCAGAGTCTAATATGAAAATCGGAGCCCCTGAGAAGGGTCCAAGGACAGTGTTTTTGGTAGAAACATCAGCAGTGCATTTCCCTTTTCTGGTTCTTGCACCTGGACTTCGCATGGACGGGTGGGAAACCTTATCATTTGCATCAGCCACTCGATGGCAGATTTAGTCCTCTAGAGAGCAGGTGTCTGGTAATTTATTTTTTTGTCAAGCCTTGATCTATGGCATTATGTATTAAATTTGAGGATCTCTGAAACCTCTGCCTACTAACAGATTCTGCACTACTATAGTAATATAAACTCATGTTCTCCTACGATACAGTCACATGAGACCTAGGAATAGTACTTAGCACATATTTATTAGAGAATACCATAATATCTATTAAAAAATAGTGGATGGTCAGGGAACCGCTGTTAGCATGCTGCAGCAGAAATATTAGCAAGAGCAGAAGAACATACTAGTTGGACAGACCAGACGACTTAATAGGTCTTCTCCAGCTCTAATATCTAGGATTTTGCATAAGTTACAATGATTCTGTGCCTACTGACAATGCAGTGCTAGTATTAATTGTGAAGAATAGATTTTATTAAAACTAATAGTTAATTACCGGAGAATTTTCAAATGGTGATGCTTTAAAAAAATTATCTGCTGCAGTTCTGATAATGTGCAGACTCAACTGCTTGATTGTTGGGTGCTATGTGGCATCACTAAACAAGAAGTACTAGGGTCAACTCCTGAGTTTGGGTCAACTAACTTAACTGAAGACTTTCTTACATAGACACCAAGACAGTGGAAAGGTAACAGTTTATCTCTTTCCCAGGGGAGAAGCCATATAAATGTGAATTGTGCGACAAAGGCTTTGCCCAGAAATGCCAGCTAGTTTTCCACAGTCGTATGCATCATGGAGAAGAGAAACCGTATAAATGTGATGTATGTAATCTGCAGTTTGCAACTTCAAGCAATCTGAAGATCCATGCCAGGTGAGTGAAAGTACTAACTAAAGCCCTGATCCTGCAAACACTTATGCACAAGCTTAGTTTCATGTATGAGAATAGTTGACTTAAACAACTACTTGCTCAGGAAGTTCAGTGTGTGTGTGCACTTGCAGGATCAGGCCTAAACAAATGTTGTACTTGTTTTTGTCATTCCCAGTCCTTCCCTACTTTCAGCTCCAGGTCTTCATTGCAGACTAATGTATGTACTCGGCCTGCTTCTTCCACCCAAGGTAGTGATTTGGAACAGCAGTCCATGTGGGAACATTCATCCTAGCACCCCTGTTGCATTTGGTAATTTCTTCCCTTTCTAACCATACTGAGAGAAGAGAACTACTCTGCCATTGTTGTTTTGGTGAAGGGATGAGTCCATTTATATTCTCTGGCAGGGGAGAGTACAATGTGTCTCTCTGCAGTAGCCGTCAGCGTTGTTGGTAGTCAGCTTTCATACTAGAGTGACACAAGTCTTGCTTACTTCTCAGGGTTGACCTATTGCCTGTGCAATGCCCTTAGCCTGATCCAACAGCCACTGAGGTCAGTGGGACTCTTTCCGTTGACTTTGGGAATTGGAGCAGTCCCTGAGGGTGAGAAACTTCCATCTGAAAACTAGACTTTAATCTTACTCCTGTTAGGCCACAAAATATCACCATAGTGAGGCCAGATATAAGATATTAACTGGTGTAACACAAAGTTCCTTTCATCTTGTGTCCTCTTCTCCCTTGTGTGGGATTCTCTAAGGTGTGTGTTTCTTACTAGGAAGCACAGTGGTGAGAAGCCTTACGTGTGTGATAGGTGTGGGCAGAGGTTTGCTCAGGCCAGTACGCTGACGTACCATGTTCGTCGCCATACAGGAGAAAAGCCGTATGTGTGTGATACATGTGGAAAAGCATTTGCAGTATCCAGTTCTCTTATCACTCATTCACGAAAACATACAGGTGAGGATAAGTGGGCTGCTGAGTGAGCTGGTTTAAATTGGGGATCCATCTTGGAGAGGGTTGGCTGCAGCGGAAGAGGTGAAGGGAGCAATTAGTGATAATGGAGTCTAAAGAGCAGGATTTGGGGAGGGAGTGGAGTAATGGAGTCTGCATTAGTGGGTATGGACTCTGTATAGGAGAAAGGACCAGAGTTGTGTTGGCTCTTTCCTTGGGCTTTTCCTTGAGGGTTGCTTAGTGGTGCAAATCTGAATTTTTATTGGGGTTTGGGGAGCTCTTCACACCATTGTACACTGACTCTGTTTAATATGTATTTTACATACACATCTGTATATTGAAATACTAACCGCCTTGTGTACCCTTCAGGAGAGAAACCATATATATGTGGTATTTGTGGCAAAAGTTTTATTTCCTCAGGAGAGCTCAACAAACATTTTCGGTCTCATACAGGTCAGTTTCTGGATAGGCCACTTCCTGTGTTGTAAATTTTTTTCAGTATGATCTTTTGCATTTAAAATTATGTACTGTGCTATAATTGAGACAAATTAAGAGGACACACTGTATCTGTGTTAACTCATTTAAAAATTGATTAGATAGTTTTTCTTTAAATAAACCTAAATTGTTGTAAATCTAAAATAACAAGACTTCAGCAGAGTAGGGAATCAGGAACTCCGATGCTAAACTTTCTCTGTGCGAGTCAGCATGTCACTTAACCTCTTGGTGTCTCTGTTTTCTCAACTGTAAAATAGAGATTATACTTTTTTATCCATTCCTTGGATTATAAAGTGTGGTCTATTTGTAAAGCATTGTAATATAGAGTAACATGGGAATTATTTAAATATTAAAGAAAATATTCACGTTGTAGTATTAATTTTCAGATAAACATTAGTACAAAGACAAGTTGGGTGTCTGATCTGCTTCAAATGAAGCAGTCAGTCCTGTAGTCACCATTTTCATCTTGTCTTTTTTTGAATGTTTTCCTTCTGGATACTGTTTTTAGATGGGTTTAGTTCATAAAGCTGTTAAAGTAATTTTCAATGCAGTTATTTTGCCTTTTGTCCTATAGACAGCTTAAGAAATAGTTTTTCTCTGTTCTGCAATTCTAACTGTCAAACCATTTTTCAGGTGAAAGGCCATTTATCTGTGAACTGTGTGGAAATTCTTACACCGATATAAAAAATTTAAAAAAGCACAAAACAAAAGTTCACACAGGTAAGTATTAGTCTTGTAAAAATGAATTTTTGGGGTCAAAGAATAACAATTCTGCTTTAGTGTTTTTAAATGTAACATAAAATTAGATAAGAAAAGAGGTCTGTTTAATGCCTAGAATATCTGCTCTAATGGCACCCAAATCTTTCAGATAAGGATTGGAAAAAGCAGGCTTTAAAATGGAAGGTCCTGGGGAGATGTTAAAGAAAATGCAGTGACTACTACAGTGTTAAGCCACTATTGTCAATAGGGAGTGGGGGGCTGCTGACAAGACTATTAACGTTTAAAAATCTGGTCTCATCTAATAAAACTGTGAAAGATTTCTGCTCTAAGACAGCTGTGAAAGTCATCTGGGTCACAAAAGAATTTTGAGAATCCTATTCAGTATGGCTCTACCCCACATCTGATGGCTCTCACAGGTATAGATTTGAGGTGAATGATTCACACCAGTTCCAGGAATTACTCTTCCTGATTCTTTGTAGGCCCAGATGTTCCTTTATGCAATAATTAAAGATGGTGAGTTTGTTCGGGTTTTTTTTATATAGTCAAGTTAATCCATGTCTGAGCTGGATTAACAGGCACACAAGCTTAGATAGACAGCTGGTGCAACACTTACAATTAGGAATTCTATCCTAAAAAAGATTTCTCATTTATACCTAGTCCTGTTCTTCCTAGATGTACATGCAAGTGTTTGAATGGCAGTAACTTTGGTATACAGATAGCTTACAGTATTGAGCATGGAGGAGTTGTATGTGGGCAGTTAAGATGATAATGTAAACAACCTCCCTCCAGACTGGCTCTGCATGCCTTCTTACAGTGGATCACATCTGTCCATACTTAAGTGCATTAAGTCCATAACTCCCTTACCTCTAGTTGTATAAAAAAAGAAATCACGGGGGCTGGCCCAGACAGTGCAGGGGAGAGACTAGCAGAATGAAAGGAGAAGTAACATGCCGTGGCAGCTTTGAGGATCATGGACTGGTGAAACTGCATGTAGAGGATGGGTGGGGAGGATCTAGTAAAGCAGGAAGATAACAGAAGGGAGTGTCAGGGAGAGACAAGCTGTAAGCTGCTGGGGAGGGTTTGTTGGAAGTGTAGCTGGAAGAATAGTGAAGAGACAGGTTGGGAAAGGGAAGTAGAGGCTGCCAAGCAAAGGAGGGCCAGGCTGGGGGAGCTGGAATGTGGTGCAGGCTGGGTATGTGGAGACATGGACGATGAGGTAAGAAAGAAGCAGAAGTGGTGGCAGAGAGAGAAGGGAGTTAAAGTAGCATAAACAGGAGAACTGCAAACCTTTGCTTAGTGTGTGGCCCTTGCATGCTACCATAATATTGTATTAGCATGGCACGACTAATTAATATCCTTATCCAGCCTCAGCAGGGCCTGAATCAACGCCCTACAAGGATTCGGGGTGGGGGAGACGTGAAAGTTTTTAATGAACGGTCCACTGTCACCCATTTCAGCTGAGACCTGATCAAAACTGATTTTTCAAGTGCACTTGTACTCTAGAAAGTGACTGTGTAAAAATAACCTTCTTCTGCAAAAGTTCTGTTCTTCCTAGCACTGTGTTAATTGAAAGAGATGATGCCTGACATGCCCATTGTTCTACAGCCCACTGCTAGAATATTTCAAGGAATCCCTGTTGATTTTCCCCATAAACTGTGACCTTAAGGATTTGTTATTCTACTGTGGCCCAGATAACAGAGGCTCTGTTGTGATGTATCATTTCTCGAGCCGTCATGACCTGGACACGGGCACCAGGGACTTGATACTTAAAGCTCAGACTAAGCTCAGACTGGCTTGATGGCTGAGTTTCAGGCAGTGTCATTCTCAGACACCCCAAATGCTTACACTTAAAAAACTCTTTTTTTTAAGCCTACCAGCCAGCTGGATTAAAAGGATAGCTTTGCAGTGCTACAGAGCACCCTTGATAAATTTTGAGCAATTCTCTATCCAGTCTTTGTTCCCTAGAAAAGAATAGTTGTAACAAAGCGTTTTAAGGGAACTGAACTAGGTGTACTTGTTCCTGCTTCCAGGGTTGGGGGAGAGGGAGACTGGACTAGATGACTTCTCGAGTTTCCTTCCACTCCTGCATTTCTATGATTCTATAATTTGAGGGTGGGGGACTGTTGAGGTTTTTTGAGGGATAAAAAAGGTTAATCTCTTAATTTACCTCACCCACTCAATGGTTTTTCCTGTCACAAGTGTACTTTTCCTTACATTAATTGCAGGCATTTTACTTTTTCCTCATGAATGAATGTGTTATAAATTGTGTTTGTTTTGTTTTGAGGATCTGAAACTACCCTTGATTCTAACACAGTTGATAATTCCTACAATGAGCAAGAATCCATTCAAAATCAAAAAAGCCCTTTGTCAGAGTCTGCAGATGTGAAGCCTTCTGAGATGTCTTTAACACTTCCTCTTCCCATTGGGACTGAAGACCATCAGATGCTGCTGCCTATAACTGGTAATCAGTCTCCTTCCTCAGACACATTGCTGAGGTCTGCTGTGACTGGATATTCAGAACCTCAGTTTATTTTCCTGCAGCAGTTGTACTGACTCTTTGCAATATGGGAACCAACAAGACAATCCTGGTAGTGAACACACACATTATTGGTAAGGTGAACATAATCATCCAAGCTGTTGGACTTACTCTTTCTCATTCTTTTAAGTGAAGACATTTGGTAATGTATCTACACTGTGCAGTGCTGTTTCTCATTTCTTGTTAAATTTTGCTAATCCGGAATCATATTTATCATTGTAATTGACCACTGACTTTTCCTAGGAGGAAATACTTTTCCAGAGCACCTGCCTTAAGAAACGTGTGCTAAATAGATACGTAACTGTACTCTGGAGATCTCCTCCAATGCTCATACAGAGCTAACATGTTAGTGTCATTTGTGAGCAGACTTTCAAGCCATATTTTTGTAAGTTAATTTACTTTAAATACCTTAACTCACAGGTGTGGTCCTTGTACACAGCCTTGTATAAAAAAAAAAAATTGCATGACAAATTTATTAAACACAGGCTCCCAACTCCAGGCCAATGTAAGAGGAGTATATGATGGCAACTGGGCCAGTTCTTTGGTGAAATGTTTTTGAAGCATTACTGGTGTTAATCAGAAGCAGCTGTTTGCCAGTCAGACTAGATGGAAAGCTTTGGGCAAATGCCATGACAGGTGAGGGAGGCTTTTTCCTTGAGCAATGATTTAGAGGCTAGATAGCACATAGCCTTTCCCTTTCCAAGGCCTGGATTCACATTCAGATGTGACAAACATGAGTTTGATCCTAGCTGTCATCTATCCACATCCCCCAAACATCTCGTAGTTTGACAGAAGTGACAGTCTTCTGCTCAGGAGAGGTCAAAAGATGGAATATGATGAATGGTGTAGGTCAGATTGGATTAAGATTATTTTAAGTAAGAAGTTATATTGAGTTAGCTGTGAGGAGACATGGCTAGCAAATGTCTGACTTTCATCATCATAGTTACTAATATTACAGTAGCACCTAGAACTCCCAGTCAGGATCAGAGCCCTTTTGGGTTAAGCACTGTACAGACACATCAGTTCCTGCCCTGAAGAGTTTACAATAAATGATCAATAAATTTACTCTAAAAAAATTAAGTGAAAGCTAAAGATGGGGGTGTTTTAGTAAAGAAGATTGATCCAAGGCCCTAAACTTTGGGGTTGCCCACAATAAGCTCTTACTATTCCATGCCAGAATTCAGGAGGGCATAATAGAAAAACATTTCCTTAAAAATAAATGCAGTGTTTATCTACTGCTTTATTTCCCATGTCAGTAGTGCAGTTTTAGGCAGTTGCTGTGGTTTGTAGCAAGACCCATGTGAAAATGGTTTGTTTTTTATGCCACAATGTGTGGTGGTGTTCTGTTTTGTTTTTTTTGTTTTTTTTTAACATTCTTGTGCAAGGGTTGGCATACAGGGCAGAAATTAGGGTCTTCAATTCCTCTGTCTTTTGCTGCTGCTTCTGTCTGCTCTATGGTGCTGAGACAAACTACTCTGTCCTCTCTGCTAAGGGTTCTTCTTAAGGTTTCTCTTGGACTCCTTATTTCCTCACACCAGTTGGTTTCCACTGAACAGTTTTCATGTGGAGTCTTTGTGTTGACATCCAGAGTACATTCCCCAGATATGTTCAGGGCTTCCTTCTGAGTCTGGTGGAAATGAGTTGCTGATTGATGATTTCATGGATCTCTTAATTGGTAATGAAGTCTTTCTCACTGTCCAGAATCTTTCATAGGCACTTATTTTCAATGGTGTCTAGTTTTCTGTCTAACCATTGGTAGATCTCCATCTGTCACAGCCATATGTTAGCACTGAGATTACATTAGAATTGAAAATTCTCAGTTTTGGTCTCATGCTCTATCTCTCATTGATTTCCATATTAAGGTTAGTAAATGCTGTGGGTGCCTTTCCTATTCTTGATGTCACTTCCTTCTTGTGATGTGTAGTGGTCAGTATGGTGCTGCCAAGGTAGATGAATGGGTTTACTTTCTTGATATTTTTGCCATCTAATATTACTGCTTGAAATCTAGGTTTCAAAGATGTTTGGTTTAGATTTGTTTGTGCTAGGGCTCCACGGCCCCCCTGAAAGGGTTCATGGAACCCCAGGGGGCCGTGGACTCCCAGTTGAGAACTGCCGTACTAGAGGGACTTAACAAAGATAGGCAAAGGTTGTTCTTTGCAAGGTTGTCTGTCTTTATTAGTAACTTTTCATGGGTGTCATTCAGCATGATATCATCAGCAAAGTCTAGGCCTTCTAGACATTTGTCAACTCCCCCACGCTATACCAGTGTTAGTATTGCTAATACACTTCTTCAATATTCAGTCTATGGCAGTGCCAAACAGCAGCAGCAATAAAATGCAGCCCTGTTTCACGTTAGTGTCCATACTGAACCATTCAGTTGTCTGGGTGTCCACCTTTGCAGAACACTTCACATCTCTGTACATGGCCTTGATGATGATTACAACTTTAGCTGGGATTCCATAGGAGTGAAGAATGAATAGTCCATAATGTAGGTCTATCTTTGAAAAAAAAAAATCAGTGAAATTGTTGAGGGGACCTTGCCATTCTATACTTTCTTCTGTGGTGGTCCTTAACTGAATATTTGGTCTACACAGAATCTCTTGGGCCTGAATCCAGCCTGTTTTCTATGCTTTGCATCCACTGCCTCTTTCTTCCTGTTTAGAATCACACTACCGAAGGTTTTCCCTGCAAGAGAGTAGTGTAACTCCTCTCCAGTTGTTACAGTCAATAAGATCACCCCTTTTGGACATTCTGACAATGATTCCATGTTTCCATTCGTCAGGAGGCTTCTCTTTCTCCCAAACTTTATGGGACAGCTCTGTCAGTTTCATTAAGGTGATAGTATCAAATGCTTTTAGCATTTCTGCAGTGATTTGATCATCTCCTGCTGCTTTGTTATTTTTTTCAGCTTCCTGATTGTGGCCTGTACTTCTATCATCTCTCTTGGACTGATGGTAACGTCACGTTGGTCAGGTTTGCATGTTTAAATGGAAGTCTGGTGCTGAAGTCGGCCTTGGTCTGTTGAGGACTTCTGTGAATGCTTTGCCCATTTATTTTTCTATTCTACCTTAGTTGTAAGCATTTTTCCATCTTTGCTTTTTATTGGCCCATGTCCTATTCTGAAATTGACACACAGGATTTTAATCACTTGGTAAATAGCCCTGACATCCATAATAGCAGCAGCTTCAGCTGCTAGATCTTCAATGTTTCTTCATTGATCTGCCCTTGTGTTGCTTTTCACCGCTCTATCTGCTTTCATGCACTCCTCTGCTTTTTCCAATACTCTGGTTGGTTTTAGCATTCAGGAGTTTTCCTTTGATATCCAAATGTGGCTACTGCAGCTTGAACCACATTGTCTGTAAGCCGGACCCAAGGAGTTTATATTAGCTTTTTCTTTAACAAGCAGCATTTCTGGTGTCTGACAGTGTCACTGCTTAAGCTCCATTGTGATTAGTGGGAGTGTTTTTATGCCTCACCAAGCCAATCTTAGAACTGTCAAGAATAATCAAATAAAGAGCCACAGAGGCATGTTTTCTCCAGTCAAAAACAGCATCTGTGATATTTTTAAGTGCACTCTTTGCTGGTTGTTTATTTGTTGATATCATTTTATCTGCATTGGTGCCTAGGGTCTAGGCCTTGGTAAACAGAAGAGCATAGAAGATACCTATTAATATAATTCCTACTCTACTCCCTAAAACTCATCTTTACCTTAATTAAAAGGGCTTTGTGAAAAATTTCTTAGTGGATTTATCCTCTGCAAATGGAACCCTGAATCCTGGGCATGGCTCTGTCTTTTATTTGTTGCTTTCTTTATCCATGTGTTTGTTTTTACTCTTTGTCTGTACCTTTTAAATTAAATAGACCTTTCATCTTTTGTTGTTTATCATTTTAAATGTGACATGTGTAATACTGTTTTTGATTGTTTAATTCTTAATTACGTGCGGTCAATTTGCTGTTGAGGGTTACTGGACATTATGAAGTACAACCAAGTCTCCCAAGAGTCTTCTCACTGCAGTAAAGCCAATCCTTGTCATTGCTTCCTGACCTTCGCAGTATTTGCTTGTCTCCATCATGTCTATGCCACAGCATTTGCCAGCATCTACTATCCTTCAGCACACGGGTGTAGGACATTGGACGAATCATTTTGGGTTTTCAGTGGTGCAGTGTGGCTTTTTTCATTCTTTTGAAATCTTTGTTTTTTCCCCTCGTAATCTTTCAAGGATTCCGTGTCCAACTGGTAATTCTGTGACTGAAGAATCGCACCAAAAAGCAGGGCCTTGAATATAAGTGACAAAGGTCCACTCCTTGTGACCAGATCTAAGGCTGCATTTTCTACCAAAAATACAGCAAAGGTATAAAGATGAATGCAGTTTCAATAATTAGTATTGCACAAAAGAAAAGCCATCTTAAGTGCTCTGCCAACTTATATGGTTACACTGCTCTTTGGCAAGTTCATCTTTAAATGTACTAAAGTACATCTCTTCTGATGTCCTTACTGCTTTTTAAAAAAAAAAAGTTTAACTTGTTCAGAATTACTGAGTAACGCATATGTTACCAGAAGAGCAAACTAACTCTGAAAAACACATTCCTGTGTAGAATATGCATTCCATAAGAATGTTTGTTTCAACTGTTCTTATATTTCTAAAATTTTAGATTACTACAGTATTCTTACATGTCAGACTTAAAAAAAAAAAACAACAGTGCTTAGATTTATACTGGATCCAGTTTAGATATTTATAGAGGTGACATTTGCTTTATATTACTCATTTAGTTTTCTTTATACACAGGAGGATCATCATTTTTACAAGACAACGGTTTTAAACCTCTCTTCACAGAATACACAGGTTCTGATAAAGTTGTTCTCTTGCAGCAATAATTTAATGAGCTGTACTCTTGAGTACCAATTCTTATCCTCAACTTTGATGAAAATGACTCAGCTGCTGAGTTGATTTCCCTTAAATATATTAATTTAATATAACATATAATTTTAAAAAATGTATAGGAGTGTTCCAGCTGGGTGCTGAAGAACTTTGAGAGAGAGAGCTGTCCTGCATATCTGCGGCAATGCCTGGAGTACTTTCCATGCCTCTCTTATGTGGCGGCTTACTGCTCTCAAGTTCAATTTGGAGCTGGAAGTTATATCAAGAGGATTGATGGTCCATGTAAAGAGTGAATGGGGGAAAACGTGGACGTCTTAAATAGTCAAATGCCGTTAATAGTTAACCAAAGTTCTCCTTTCTGAAAAATGAAAGCGGGACCATTAAAATTTCTTTAAAATCTTGAAAAAGACTTCTAAAGACGATCTCAAGTGTGATCCAAATCTCAGCAAGTCCACTAACTTCAATTGAAGTTTTGCCTGAGGGCTTGTCTACTCTTGGAAATTTACCAAAATAGCTAGCTATTCCAGAATGGGGAGTTATACCAGAATAGCTATTCTGCAATAATTTTTTTGGTAAGTTCCAAGTGTAGAAAAGCCCAGAGTAAGGATTACAAGACTGGACTTTGAGACGCCATTGGTAAGACTTACAGAAATAGGTCTAGATAAGAACTAGTAATCGATTTGGGTTAAGTTATTTTTGAAGTATTTTTCCTGTATATACAAAGTGTTTTTCCTTCTGCTATGTGTATATAGTTCAATTCTTTTTTTATAATCCCATGGGCGGGGGGGTGTACATACTTAGGTTGCAGTGTTTATGTTAGGCTTTAATAAACTTGTTTTGTAATTTTCCCTCAGCTGGTGTCTGGTGTTTGTAATTACAAAGGGTAGTAATTAAAGGAGGAGGGAAGCAGTCTAACATAACCACTATCACAACACACTACACTAGGATCAGAGAGGGCTCAGAGACAGCCCTTAGCATTGTATACAGTTGTATAGGAGTTATTTGGGAACAGCATCATTCATTATATTTTCCTTCCAACAGAAAAAAAACCACCCAAGTCCCTTGCTACAAGGCAATATTTTGGGTGTAAAGGAACAAAAAATTTGTTCTAAATACTACTTACTATAATTATTTTTGAGCACTGAAAGATGCAAAGCAGTGTGCAAAACAATGTAAGTTTACCCCCATGTTTTAAAGCAGATATAAACTACTTTGCAGTGAATGTCTTCTACAAAGGATATCTTAATTTTTTTTTAAAAATCACTTGTATTTTTTTCTATGGAGACAGTAGAGCCTGTTGGCTAAAGCACTGTGCTACTGACTTGCTCGGTAACCTTGGGCAAATCATAGCCCGTCCCCGTGCCTCAGTTTCCCCTTGTAAAGTGCTTGGAGTGCCGAAGATGAGAACTAGGTAGCATTTTAGCTATTACAGTTTATTCACAGGAATAAAGTAGTAGTTTCTTGCCTATAGTAATTTTTTTATTCAGAAATATACAAGATAACTTAGTCCTTGGACAGAATTTGTGATTTTGACTATTTTAATTTGAAGAAACCTGCTGAAATAAGTACTGTAACAGATTTAGAAGTAGTCATCTTATAGCACTCTCTGATAAAAAGTATGTGAAGGAATTAGTGGTGTTAGATATGTGGACAACTTTTGCGGATAATGTCAATGGAACAGAATGCTGTCACAGGCTAAAGCTCTTACTGTTAAATAATGAGGTGTAGTGAAGGTGTTCTTTGAAAATACACATCACTTATTTTCAAAGTGGATGCCATTTATCCTTTCACATTTTGTTTGTGATGTTATTGCTCTCATCAAACCAATTAAAATTAAAACACTGCTTTTGGCAGAGTCATGGTTACTTATCACAGCCTATTTTAAGCTTACATTACTTTTATGAATAAAATTATCCATCATTAGCATTAATCATTATATAACAATCCGTAAGTTGTTAATTTAATCATTAGAAGTAGTTTGAACATAAATGTGCAGCAAAAGGGGAGGATGATCTACCTTAAATTTTGACAAAGAATATAAACACACTATCATGCTTCTAAAATAAACCTACCACTAAGGGTATGTCTACACTAGAAACTTAAGTTGACCTATATTATGTCTACTTACAGCCACCATGGTAATTATTCTGGTGGTGCCTGTCCACACTACCCTGCTTGTGTTGGTGGCGCACCAGGAGTGCTACCACCGACCTAAGAGGGGCAGTGTGGGAAGCCCAGTCTCTCAACTCTGCTGGCAGCTCCCTGCTGGGAGCCTGGCTTGCCTCCCGCCCGCTAGGCTTCACGCCCTGGCTCCCAACCGGAAGTGGGGTCCAGATGCCCAGCTCTCCAGGGAGATGGGTGACAGCTGGGCTCTAGCTACGCTTTCTTGTCAATTTCACGGCTGTGCCATGAAACTGACAAGACAGCCAACAGCCTATGTAAGTAACAGACACTGCATCACCCTAACTACACCAACATAAGCCCTATACCTCTTGTGGAGGTGGACTTATTATGTTCGTGTAGTAGGGCACTTACATCGGCGGGAGCAAGGCTGTAGGGTAGACACTGACATAATTAGGTTGACGTAAGGTGCTTTACGTCAACCTAACTCTGGTGTAGACCAGGCCTACCTAGCAATAGGAAGAAACGTTATCTGGAAGCAGGCTATTCCATAGCTGTGTGTTATGGGCCAACATGCATCTTTCTCATTGACACTGGGAGACAGGATACTGGAGCAGATCAATCACTGGCCTAAGTCATTACAGTGATTCTGAGCTGCATAGTATCTAACAGGCACAAAAGCCCAACGTCTCTCTCTCCACTTCCAGGGCTAAGGCTAACTTTGTGCATGGCTTTTTTTTTTTAATTGTGTTGAAGGAAAACTGTATTGAAAAGGCATATTTTATGCCTTGGCATGAACTGGTTGGGCTCATACTGATCTCTGACAAGGAACTCCACAGCCAGGGTCTACACCACTGAGTGTTCTATTCAGAGTGATAGTTGGAACCTAGGTCTATCCAGCTGCATTATTCCTGTAAAGCTGTTATCTTGGGGGATTATAAAGAGGGTGCAGTTTCCAGGTCCCAAACTCTAACAGCATCTATTCTCTGTTAAAGTACAGTCTCTTATCACCTTTGCTTCAGAATCATTTATATGCTATTAAATAATGGTAAGTTTTGTATAATTATTCTTTAAGTTCCATTGCATTCTCCTTTCTATAAAATGCAAGATAATACGTGGTTATTGTCTGGAAGATGAAGTAAAACTGATTTGGTCCAACCTCAACAAGTATGTTTATGATATTTAAGTAGGGCCATCTCTGTTCTGAAGTACTTAAGTTTTACGAAAGGGAAAAAGTGGAATAAAATGTGCTAAATATTTTTAATGAGCTTTCCCAACCCTTTCAATGTGAAAAACAATGAAGAAGTGTACTGAAGTTATTTACAGTCTTGCAGAGAAAATGAGAAGCTGGTTTACAGGATAGAATATTTATAAGTTTCTCCTGCCCCAGTTCTCTTAATCTAAAATGACAGAGAACCAAGGTTATTCTTGAACTTGGTTATTTGTCCACATAGCTAGTATATGACCATCTAATGTAACCAAATCATCCCAATTCTTCCTATTTTATCTTAGCCTTCATCTTTTTTTGAAGACCCTTAGAAGGAGGAGGAGTTTTGGCTCAGCACAGAGTGACAAGCCCAAGCCATCCTCTGAGCTTGCCGTATTAGCTTAGCGATTGCTTGGTAACACATAGTTCTACAGCAACTGGCTAGTTAGTATCTCGTCAGTCAGATTTTGTTACTTCCCCTTATGAGTGTAACTATTTTTGAGAGCAACTCAAAGAGTAAATTGGAAGTGAGCACACACAATCAGTACCAATACCCTCTTGGATATTTCTGCCTCATACAGCGGAGCCCTAAGTAGTCCCAAAGCGCTAGGAGAGCAACGTTGTGGCACTAAGAGTCAAACTAACAATAATACTTGCGTAGTTGCTCTCTAAGTGCATTGCTGTAGCTACTTGACAATTTTGCTTTATTTTAGAAGCCTGATTTTCTTGCCAATGTACACTTTCTATTTAAGGGCATTACAAGCTGTCACTTAAAAAACCCCCCAACTTTGTGCTGAACGTTGGAAAGATACTAGTGCAAAGTACTGCTATCACAGTTGGTTGCTCTTCCTCTGTTAGAGGGTGGATCATATTGACTAAATGAGCGGGCAGAGAAAAAGACAGAAGCTTGAGACAATAGTCTGTAACAGAGACTATCCTCTCTCCTTATATAAAAAATGAATGCAATTAAATCCATGCACTTTCATCATAAGAGTCCTTTAATCATAGTCTGGGTATCATTTACCAAACTTCTGTTTACCTACAGCAGTGGTTCTCAACCCACAGCCCAATCAGCACACAGCTGTGGCCCATATGACATCCTCAGGGGCATAGAGGTAGTATGTATATTGTGTGGATGCGGCCCACATGCAGTTCTTTCTGTGTTATATGTGGCCCACCATGCTAAATAGGTTGAGAACCACTGCCTACAGCAACAATATATACTTTGTTAAAAAGCTCACGTTGGACTCAGTTTGAGTTGGTTTTATCTCTAGTACTTTTCAAACTTATATTGGCACACTCCAAAATAACTTCCTCAAGAAACTACATACTAACATTTTGATTTACAAAGAAATAAGCCAGAAAAACCCTCAAGCTGATAGATATAAATGCATCAAGTTGTTACCTTGTTCACAAATGTTCCGCAACTGCTCCTATTGCAAGACTGGCATTAGCATCTTTGTTATCAACCTCCCCATAACTTGGTGTCCAATAGTAATGCCTTTTAAGGCCATGAGAGAGTTCTGCAAGATATTCATGCCCATCCACTTCATACGGATCCACGTCTGTACAATTTGGTTTCAAGCGGCCAGTTTTAATTAAGTCTGAAAATGCCTGAAATGAACAAATGCAAAGGATTTAAATTTAACATTCTTCTAACACGTTCTGCCTGCCAGAGGCTTAGAAAGTGCAAAGCAGAACAGTAGAAGATGATACAGACTAGGTCAGCACTAAATGGCATTTTAATCGCTTGTATACTTTTCCTGTCCCGTAATTGTTTGGCATGAGAAGACTACGCCACAACTACCATAATTTTACAAGAAAATAAAATATAATGAACTACACATCAGTCTTACAAATAGTTTTCCTGAGCGCGCTAGTATAAAATGAAGATAAACTGTGGAAAAGATCAGTGATGAAGAAAACACTTACGACACAGGTGGCCTCATCCAGTTTGTTTCCCCAAATATAAATGTAGGAAAGCACCATGTTTGTTTTCATTGAATCCGAAAGAGCAACAAGTCCTTTTCCACTTATATTGTTGCTCGTTACTGCTAACCTAGTAAACAGAAGAAATAAAACAAATTATATAAGTAAATTCCAAGCCATTTGATTCCTACCACTTAAGTACAGTATTTCGAACAAATCAGCAACAAAAACTATTTTTATAGCTCAAATCTGTTACTAAGTCCTATATAATTCTAATATTCCTCAAGGCACTTCCTTGATTTGGTTGCCAAAGACTTTGACAATTCATTTCTTCAAAGCAGGTGACCCTATGCTTGGTGGCTAGCTCTCATATTTAGTCTGTTTTAAAGCATGGCCTTGGTTTCTAGCCAAGTTAAACTTTGATCCTGGAGCTGGGAGAGGTATGTTTGTATTGGTGAACCTGAGAGTTTTTCAGAGGCATCTAGCAGACCCTTTGATCTTTACTCCCCAAAACTAATGGCTTCAGGCAACACCTATGATCAGAGCTTACCTCCAGCCAAAGGTATGGTTTTCTGCAAGACATAAAATATATCCTGTAGGAGAGATTAGACAATCTCCTGGTGAACTTGAAATAAACTATAAAAAGGCTTCAAGAAAAATTATTTTTAAGGCCTGAAACAAGAAGACCCTTATTCTTGCAATGTGTCATGCTGACTTAAATGGCACTCCATGCAGCAATTAGGAATTTTGTTTGCAAAACATTTTACAGGAAAGGGCCTAAACAGTCAAGATACTAAAATGAATCGAGAACCAGATCTGACAGCCATATGTTCATTAGAGTGACTCGAGATGTGTACTGTGAACCAAATATAATACAGAGGAAAATACTATCAAATTAATTTTAGATTCATCCATAAGGGAAAAAGAAGAACTTGCTAAAATATCACAAGTATGAGAACAAGCAGCAAAAACACTTGGAACAGAAACTACTGTTCTATAGCAACAAATAACTTAAACCAAGGGGGGGGGAAACAAGTAAAATGGAAAAAAGTTTAAAGGGCTTTTAGTAGAATTGGCCGTAGGAAGGGTAAACCAGAAAATTTAGCAGCTTGGAAGTGTGCCTGGTGGAGGGAGGAGAGTTTGGGACTTTTGCCATAAAGGGAAGGGCTTGGCAGCAGTAGTGTTCCAGGGTTTAGTCACTGACGAGGTAAAGTTTGGCCTCCTTTTGTCAGGTGGATGATCAAATTTAGGGGTCAGAAGCTGGGTAGGGAAACTACTAGGGCTTTGTCACTGGTGGGAAGGGAGCATCTTCATAGAATATCAGGGTTGGAAGGGACCTCAGGAGGTCATCTAGTCCAAACTCCTGCTCAGAGCAGGACCAATCCTCAACTAAATCATCCCAGCCAGGGCTTTGTCAAGCATGACCTAAAAAACCTCAAAGGAAGGAGATTCCACCACCACCCTAGGTAACACATTCCAGTGCTTCACCACCCTCCTAGTGAAAAAGTTTTTCCCAATATCCAACCTAAACCTCCCCCACTGCAACTTGAGACCATTACGCTTTGTTCTGTCATCTGCTACCACGGAGAACAGTCTAAATCCATCTTCTTTGGAACCCCCTTTCAGGTAGCTGAAAGCAACTATCAAATCCCCCCTCTTTCTTCTCTTCTGCAGACTTAAATAATCCCAGTTCTCTCAGCCTCTCCTCAGAAGTCATGTGTTCCAGTCCCCTAATCATTTTTGTTGCCCTCTGCTGGACGCTTTCCAATTTTTCCACATCCTTCTTGTAATGTGGGGCCCAAAACTGGACACAGTACTCCAGAAAGGCCTCACCAATGTCGAATAGAGAGGAACGATCACGTCCCTCGATCTGCTGGCAATGCCCCTACTTATACAGCCCAAAATGCCTTTAGCCTTCTTGGCAACAAGGGCACACTGTTGACTCATATCCAGCTTCTCATCCACTGTAACCCCTAGGTCCTTTTTTGCAGAACTGCTGCCTAGCCATTCGGTCCCTAGTCTGTAGCAGTGCGTGGGATTCTTCCATCCTAAGTGCAGGACTTTGCACTTGTCTTTGTTGAACTTCATTAGATTTCTTTTGGCCCAATCCTCTAATTTGTCTAGGGCCCTCTGTATCCCATCCCTACCCTCCAATGTATCTACCACTCCTCCCAGTTTACTGTAATCTGCAAACTTGCTGAGGGTGCAGTCCATGCCATTCTCCAGATCATTAATGAAGATATTGAACAAAACCGGCCCCAGGACTGACCCTTGGGGCACTCTGCTTGATACCGGCTGCCAACTAGACATGGAACCATTGATCGCTACCCGTTGAGCCCAACGATCTAGCCAGCTTTCTATCCACCTTATAGTCCATTCATCCAACCCATACTTCTTTAACTTGCTGGCAAGAATACTGTGGGAGACCGTGTCAAAAGCTTTGCTAAAGTCAAGGAAGAACACGTCCACTGCTTTCACCTCATCCACAGAGCCAGTTATTTCGTCATAGAAGGCAATTAGATTAGTCAGGCATGACTTGCCCTTGGTGAATCCATGCTGACTGTTCCGGATCACTTTCCTCTCCTCTAAGTGCTTCAGAATTGATTCCTTGAGGACCTGCTCCATGATTTTTCCAGGGACTGAGGTGAGGCTGACTGGCCTGTTGTTCCCTGGATCCTCCTCCTTCCCTTTTTTAAAGATGGGCACTACATTAGCCTTTTTCCAGTCATCCAGGACTCCCCCGATCGCCATGAGTTTTCAAAGGTAATGTCCAATGGCTCTGCAATCACATCCGCCAACTCCTTTAGCACCCTCGGATGCAGTGTATCCAGCCCCATGGACTTGCGCTCGTCCAGCTTTCCTAAATTGTCCCGAACCACTTCTTTCTCCACAGAGGGCTGGTCGCCTCCTCCCCATGCTGTGCTGCCCAGTGCAGTAGTCTGGGAGTTGACCTTGTTCGTGAAGACAGAGGCAAAAAAAGCATTGAGTACATTAGCTTTTTCCACATCCTCTGTCACTACGTTGCCTCCCTTATTCAGTAAGGGGCCCATACTTTCCTTGGCTTTCTTCTTGTTGCTAACATACCTGAAGAAACCCTTCTTGTTACTCTTAACATCTCTTGCTAGCTGCAAGTCCAAGTGTGATTTGGCCTTCCTGATTTCACTCCTGCATGCCTGAGCAATATTTTTATACTCCTCCCTGGTCATTTGTCCAATCTTCCACTTCTTGTAAGCTTCTTTTTTGTGTTTAAGATCAGCAAGGATTTCACTGTTAAGCCAAGCTGGTCGCCTGTTATATTTACTATTCTTTCTACACATCGGGATAGTTTGTTCCTGTAACCTCAATAAGGATTCTTTAAAATACAGCTAGCTCTCTGGACCCCTTTCCCCCTCATGCTATTCTCCCACGGGATCCTGCCCATCAGTTACCTGAGGGAGTCAAAGTCTGCTTTTCTGAAGTCCAGGGTCCATATTTTGCTGCTCTCCTTTCTTCCTTGTGTCAGGATTCTGAACTCGACCATCTTATGGTCACTGCCTCCCAGGTTCCCATCCACTTTTGCTTCCCCTACTAAATTCTTCCCAGTTTGTGAGCAGCAGGTCAAGAAGAGCTCTGCCCCTAGTTGGTTCCTCGAGCACTTGCACCAGGAAATTGTCCCCTACACTTTCCGAAAACGTCTTGGATTGTCTGTGCACCACTGTATTGCTCTCCCAGCGGATATCAGAGTGATTGAAGTCTCCCAGGAGAACCAGGGCCTGCAATCTAGTAACGTCCGTTAGTTGCCGGAAGAAAGCCTTGTCCACCTCATCCCCCTGGTCTGATAGTCTATAGCAGACTCCCACCATGACATCACCCTTGTTGCTCACACTTCTAAACTTAATCCAGAGACTCTCAGGTTTTTCTGCAGTTTCATACCAGAGCTCTTCATGTTTCTCCCTCTCTTCCCTCTGCCCCTAGCCTTTCTTGTTCCTACCATCCGTTCTCCCAAAAGAGGAGAGTCCATGTGACTTCCCTCCCACAGATTGACCCAGCAGTTCAACCCAGCCAGTCCAGACACTCAGGTTTGCTTTGCTGAGTGGGGAGCATTCCTTGGACTTGCATTTCACTGGTTCTGCCAGAGCCCAGGTGAAACCATGGGTCTGTCATCATCAGTGTCCCCAGCTGTCCCCATCCATGTGTGATTTTGGAAACTCTTTGACTTTGCAGTTTGGATCACTAGCATAAAAAAGTGATGTACTACAATACCAACTCATATACTGCTGTGTCACATTTTCTGATTTTCCAATAGTTACATCTGCAATCTCTTTTGGGGAGATTTATCTATACTAACGCTTGAAGAGTCCTGTTGTACAAAGCCAGGGCTTCACTCAGGTAGATGGCTCCATCATCTTCTATCCGGTTTGAATTAAGATCTAGGATTTCCAGAATTTGGTTCCGTTTCAGCAGTTCTCCCAGAAATTTCACACCATCACGAGTTATTTTATTACTGAAAGAGAAATATTTATTTTAAAAGGGGGGATCTTACTGAGAAACCTTCAGTACTGCTTCCGAGGCAGAAAACACCCCTCAGGCTGCTGAATAAACTGTTTTGAAATTTACAGCTGTTGAAGCAATCTACAACACATATACTTTAACTGGATTTTTACTCAAACTAGCACCTGTTAACACAAGCTAATAGATTAATGGGATTTTTAGAACCCATTCTTCCAATCCATGTGCAGGCACTTCCAATAGTTGCTGGGTAACAGGTTCAGGTCCTAAATGTCTTTTTTTGTATTCTTCCAATTTTGATTTTTTACATCTTCTGTAAAGTGGCATAATTTGACACTGTCTGATTAGTATGTACTGTAGAGTAAGTGCTCTTTCTTCACTCAAGTGTACAGTACTACAGAATTTAAGGCCAGAAGGGACCATCAGATTATCTAGTCTAACATCCTCTATATTACAGGCCACCAACACCACCCAGCTACCCTACCTCCACACCAACCTCAACAAGAATTAGACCAAACTATTAAAACCCGCAGGAGACTAAACTATTGCGTGACAATGGGTAGAAGAGAAGGAGGGACTGAAATGCACTCAGGCCTGAGGCCCCTGTAAGGCAGGGAAATGATTTAATGAGGTATAGCTGACCACGTAGGCTGAAGCTTGTAAATTCAGGATTAGACTATGGCATAGCCCTTAAGCAGAGGGGGGAGGGGCGAGAGGGAGACCTCTCTTCCCCTCCTTCTGTGGCCAGAGTCATAGCAGAGTTGACCAGCCAGGCTGGGGAGGGTTTAAGATGCTGCACTCCTTAAAGGGGTGTTGTCAGTTGCTCCTCCATATACACAGTGGGCATTGCACCTCCCTGAGGCAGAATGTTTTCTCCTTCTGTGCTCCTTCTGTGGTGGCATAGCTCTGCACCACCCCCACAGCTGTGGCTAAATACTAATTTATCCCTTAGTAATGTTGCATTCCCTCCAACTATGGCTTCCACCTCAACTCTCCATCTCACATAGAAAAATCACATTTTTTCTGGAGGGAACGGTAGCAAGTACCATACAATACTGCTATACTGATATTGCATGGTGCACAGTTTTCACCAGCAACAATATACTCTATATTTGTGTAGTTTAAACAAAATCAGAGGGTGAATCTTTTACCAACTGAGGTCAAGATATCGCAGGCTGCGGTTTTCATACAATGCATCACACAGTCGCTCCACACCGAAGTTCTTCATTTCATGTTTGCACAAATGCAGTTCCACAAGACAAGAATTATTTTTCATCATTAGAGATATATGAACTGTGGACTCTTCCTAAAAATAAAATCTCAGTTAAACTATCATTTTAACATCCCATCAGTTTTTAGGGCCAAACACCACTCTTTGATGTTTGGCCCCAGGAACAAGTACAACTTTCCCTGCAGTCAATGGTAGATGTTTACACATATCCGAGAGCAGAATATGACCTTAACTCATCTTCCTTCTGATGTATTACAAATTGATATACAAAAAGTCAGGAAACAATTTCTTATTGTGATCACTGGGAAAATAATGAATTACCAAAATGTGGCTGCAGATTTACAGAACTGTATATCCCCGCAGTGTAAATCTCAGGCAAGTCGATACTCTAACAACTACTAGTTCTCTCATCTACCTTGATCATTTCTTTTCCAAATTTCCATGACACAGTGTTTTAGGACTTGATCCAGTTCCCATTGACGTCAATGGTGTGACAGAAATACGTATCAACAATTATTTTATGAAGAGCAGAAGTCTTTGAAAGAGGGATTAAGTATAGAAAAAAACATATATCCTGCCTCTATAAGAGGCAGTGAATTGGTTTTAAAGTTATCACCTGTGGTTAAAACAATAATTTATAAGGGGCTTCAGTCAGGTAGACACAATGGAGAAGCCTACAGACCAGAGAGGAGTGACAAATGGGAAGACTCCCATAATCTTCAATTGGTGTCGGATTGGGCCCTTAATATAGCGTGGTGTTTATTCTGGTCCAGATTTTTTCAAAAGCAGGAGCCTAAATCCATGATTAGGCACCTTTGGTCTTGTCTACACAAGAAAGTTTTTTCAGTAAAAGCCAAGGTGTGAATTTAAACTGATGCAGTTATACTGTCAGAACCCCCCAAATGGACACTTATCTCATTTTAAGAGTGACATTTCTTTGGTTCTGTTTATGTCACTTAGGAAGGAGTTTAAGCTAAACAAAAAAAGCCATTCTTACTCTGCAATTCCCATTTAGACAACCCCTAAATAAGTGATGATCATCCAACTGCTTCTATTGAGGTCAAGAACTGAGCACTTTGAAAAGAAGGCTGTTTCTTCATGTGCCTAAATTATGGTTCAGGAGCATAACTCTAGGTAAGGAGGTATGAAAATCTTGGCCCCTGAGTCTGAGTCTACAATCCTTTTTGTTGGTGTTCTCTCTTCCTTGGGCAGAAAGACTTAAAAAACAACTCTGGCAGCTATCACACAAGCATATAAAGAAGCCCCAGAGAGTCACGCTGTCCAAGACCACTATCGGCCTCCATAAAGCTATCAATATTGAGTCTATGTATGCATATATCTGTTTAATTGAACTGACCCTACAGTATATACACATACCTCTTGGCTATACAGTATAGGACGATTTAGGTTTAGGGCTTTCATCGCTTTGTTATGGCTCATAACTGTTGCTATTGCTATTAGACTTTGTGTACCCTGAAAACAAAAACAGATAAACTCTTTAGGGAAACCTGTTCAATATATAAATAAAGCAACATACCAAAGATACCATGCCTTCTTACAGGATGTATTTTTAGAAGATCATAAATATCAAATTGACATGAGTTAGAAATACTGTTATTTTTAGCTCCATGTGTTTTGGAGATATTCAGTGGTCATCTGCCTCTGCAGTATTGCAATACATACAAACATTTCCTGGAAATACCAGCAGGCAAAGGATGTTAAGAGAGTGGAACTGAACTAATAGGCACGAATTACTATGAGACCTGCTAAAAATAAACAGAATCTGATAAACTAGAGAAGAAGAATTTTTCGCAATGCATGGGGTAAAACTGTTAGTAATATCACGGGTATAGGGGGGCAGAGCTCCCCGGGTTCGGGATAGAGTTATGGAATGCAGGGCTATCTGGTCTAAGGTTAGGATTCAGGTAGGTGGGCCTCATTGAGCTAGGGTGAGGGTTGTGGAGGGCAGGGCTCTCCAGGTGAGGGTTAGGGTTCAGGTGAGTAAGCCTTCTTCAGCTAGGACTATGACTGTGGAGGGTAGGCTTCCCAGAGCTAGAGTTAGTGTTCAGGTGCATATGTCTAAAATGGGCTAGTATTAGGGATGTGGAGCTAAGGTGAGCTTTCAGGTCAGTAGCCGTCGCTGCACTAGGGTTAGCGTTGTGGAGTGTAGGGTTCTCAGCTAAGTTTAGTGGTTAAGAGTGTAGGACTCCTAAAGCTAGGGGTAGGGTTCTGGTGGGTAGGGCTCCCTAGGCTAGCGTTAGGACTGGGCTCCTTGGTCCAGGGTTAGTGTTCAAGTGAACAGGCCTCTCCGGACTAGGGTTGTAGAGAGTGGGGCTCCCTGGCTTGGGTTAGGGTAGGCGTTGTGGAAGGTATAGCCCTTAGGGAAAGGATAGCATGGGTAGGGGGTCCCTAAGATAAGGCTGGAATTGAGGTGGGTTGGCCTCTCTAGCTAGGGTTTTGGAGGGTAGAGCTCCCTGGGGTAAGGTGGGGATTGTGGGTATGCGTGGCTCCCCAGGCCAAGGGTGAGGGGCAGGGTAGATGAGAACTCACTAAAGCTAACACTCTTCTATTAATTATCTTCATATTAAGTGGATATGCATTATCTTCCACAGGAAAATTATGAAGTGTGTGAATCAGTGAAGTCAAATTAGTGAGGTTCTACTGTAGATGCCAGTTCTGATCTTTTATTCCTTTCCCCTCAGTCATACTTCTGTAACACGCTGAACTGTCAAAGGAACACTGTCTTTTGAGAAGCCGGTTATGCTCCTGTTTTTATAATCACATAGTGAAGCAGGAGACACTCCCTTAAACTGATTTTACTCAAGCATAGAAGTACAATTATCCAAAGCTTCTAAGAGCTGTGTTTATCTGTGGTGACTATATCTTCCCAGTAATACATGCTTGTAATGCCTTTAATTTTTAAAGGCATTTTCACCTTCCAGTTTGGGAGCACCAGAAATATTATGACAGGTTTCAGAGGAACAGCCGTGTTAGTCTGTATTCGCAAAAAGAAAAGGAGTACTTGTGGCACCTTAGAGACTAACCAATTTATTTGAGCATGAGCTTTCGTGAGCCACAGCTCACTTCATCAGATGTATACCGTGGAAACTGCAGCAGACTTTATATACACACAGAGAATATGAAACAATACCTCCTCCCACCCCACTGTCCTGCTGGTAATAGCTTATCTAAAGTGATCAACAGGTGGGCCATTTCCAGCACAAATCCAGGTTTTCTCACCCTCCACCCCCCCACACAAATTCACTCTCCTGCTGGTGCTAGCCCATCCAAAGTGACAACTCTTTACATAATCAAGTCGGGCTATTTCCTGCATAGATCCAGGTTTTCTCACATCCCCCCCACCCCCATACACACACAAACTCACTCTCCTGCTGGTAATAGCTCATCTAAACTGACCACTCTCCAAGTTTAAATCCAAGTTAAACCAGAACATCTGGGGGGGTGGGGGTAGGAAAAAACAAGAGGAAACAGGCTACCTTGCATAATGACTTAGCCACTCCCAGTCTCTATTTAAGCCTAAATTAATAGTATCCAATTTGCAAATGAATTCCAATTCAGCAGTTTCTCGCTGGAGTCTGGATTTGAAGTTTTTTTGTTTTAAGATAGCGACCTTCATGTCTGTGATTGCGTGACCAGAGAGATTGAAGTGTTCTCCGACTGGTTTATGAATGTTATAATTCTTGACATCTGATTTGTGTCCATTTATTCTTTTACGTAGAGACTGTCCAGTTTGACCAATGTACATGGCAGAGGGGCATTGCTGGCACATGATGGCATATATCACATTGGTGGATGGACACAAATATTATATTATATTATAATATATTATATTATATTAGCAACCTTGTTCTCCAAGAAAGAACCCACTGCCATTATACGGATGGCCTGACAACTAGACTGGGTAGTCTGTGAGTGCACCTAGGGGAAGCTGGGGGCACCCATGGTCATTAACACAACATTGCTTTTGACACAATGTGGCTGATAATGAGAGGAGAGCACTTCTTGAAAGGGAGTGCACCTTTCAACGCTTCATACCCCTCCAGAAGCCTCTTTAGAATGAAAAGAGCCCTTAGAGAATAAGGAATCTCTTTCTTACATGAATTAGATGAGCTCTAGATGATATGACATATATAACACAAACTGAATCTCAAAAAATATTAGACTCTTTTCTCTTTGGCAGTAAAGGAACTGACCGTTAGAGGCTATAATGTACTACATCACATATTCCTATAAACACACTATGCTACAGGCCCTTCCAAGTGCATCTTGTTACTTGCAACAGGACATTTTGTGATAGTTGAAGATATCACAGTATATAAAACAAGGGCAACAGATGGCATCTTCCACTAATTTAACTACAGGACCTTTATAATACACTTGAAAGGCTATTAGTTTGCAGTTTAAGTTGATAATTTTACTTTACTCACCAAATCACAGTCTCCAAGATCTAACTTCTCTAAGGTCGAATTAATTTGCAGCATTGAAGCAAAGTACATCCCACCTTTGTTTTCAATTTTGTTGCCAGTCATTCTCAAGTGTTGGAGCGTTTCATTCCTCTAGTAAAGAAAATTTAAAAGGATTTTCCTGAAATGATCTAAGCTGTGATATTATACATTTAACTACCAATTTTTTAATTGTGGCATACAGACAAAATGTCATCTTCTGTAAGGAACACAGCCAATTGGTAACAGTAAGTTAGCTGCCTATCTTTTCACTGGGACTAGTTGCCTGAGTAAAGTCTACCAAGAGCATAAGGGTTTGCAAGGGTGGGAGGGCTCTGAATTATTTATGGGTATCTGTGCTTCCAGTATAATCTCCCAATTTTCATATGTTTATTAAAGAATTCCAGACTGATATTTGTGTCTAAATTGATAGCATAGACACAAACTGCTTAAAAATAGAGTTAAATCCATTCATCATTATATTTTATTATAATGTCTGTCTTTTCACATATTTAGCTAATAGCTGAATTTTGTAATGTAGAAAACTAGAATTTTGCAGGTCTTTCATCTGCCTTTATCCCATGAGTAATCAAAGCCCACTGAAGTCAACTGACTTCAGTGGAATTCCTCATGTGTAGACAGTTAAGCTTGTGTGCAGATCTTTGCAAGATTGGCCTCTTTTTTGGCAAACTAAGGGCTTGATCCAAAGTCCACTGAAGACAAGACTTCAGTGGGCATTGGATCAGGCCCTAGCTGTAGTGTATACACAATAATTTTCACTTTTCAATTCCTCAGTGCCACTGTAACAGAAATTGTGCTGAAAAATCCATTCTGAGCAATTTAAATATGAAATTACAAAAACCACATTTTATACGCTGATATGTGAGGTTATACAGTGACGTCCTTAACAAACTGATGTGAAGGCTAATCAGGTGACCATAAAAAAGGAAAATTTAAAAACAAAAACAGGAAAATAATAGTAATCCAATAGCAAGTTTCAGAACATAATGGAAAAATAAAATAAAAAAAATCTTGGCTATGTATGGATTTGTATGAAATTTTGCCCCATCAAATTTTGGTGAAATACATGACATTTTGGTTTTATTTTTCAGTTTCATAATTTTCACAAAGAGATATCCAGCTATTTTATAGTTGAAATCAATAAATATCAATGGCTGAAGAGGGCAGTTTTCTCTTCTTCTGAAAGATGATCTAAAAGTAGCAGAGAAACAGTCTGTCTTGAGAAGACAAGCAATCTCTTTGTTACAACAAATACTGTATATAAGGGGAAAAAAGGGATTTTTTAGATTAACTTTGATGCTGATGAGAGAGTTAGTTTTGTCCATCATAAAATATAATATCAAATCAGATGCTATTGTCAAAATTACTATAGTATATCGATTAATACTTACATGCAATGCTTTAGCTATCAATTCGGCTCCATTGGTGCCAATATCATTAAACATCAGATTGAAGTAGCACAGGGTTGCGTTTTCCTGCAGTACACAAACAGGAAACCGACGCCAAACTCAAAAATACATTTTACAGAGAAATTTTTCATTTTAAACAGCTGATGCCTCACACCGTTTTGAAAGACATTTTATTTAGAAACAGTTTTCTCCATAATTAATGTACTGAGCATAAACCTTTAAAAACAACTGTAACACAAAAATGAACACAGTAGTGATTAACCAAAAACTAACAAATATCCTTATTAACCAATAGACCAGCTTCAAACTGCTATCATTTGCATATTCAGTTTTCAACATGCCAAAGGTTTTTGTACCTACAACAAATAACCTCATCACAGAAAATGACAAGGGGCAAATCGGAGGTTTAGGCAAGTGGGAAAGTATTTCTTTTGATACTTGGGGAGGTGTGGGAGGAAGCTCGGGACGGGGGATACTGGTGCTAAAATACTACTAAAATGACTATCAGTAATAAACTTAATAGTGTTGATATTTAAATTGTCATCCTTAGGTTTCAGTTCAAAGCCCCGGGAAAAGACTGGGATAGTATGTGCCTCAGAGGTACTGTTTCAGTCTGTCAGCAGACTCAGGAAAGCAATACTGCATTGGTTTACACTGATCACATTTTCAAGATTTTCTACACAACTATTAGAGCTAGAAACATACATTTTCTTTTAAAAATGAAAGTTTAGGTTCGGAGCATGATTCTGCAGCGATGAGCTGACTCCATAGATGTGGAGTTGCAGACTACAGGGATTCCTATATATAGCTTGCTTCTAGATGGCACCAGAAGCCTATGTTTTAAGTTTCCATACATACTAAGGATATACATTATGTTTTTGTCCATTTCTGTTAATTTTTTGTCATGCACAATATACTACCAAAATGCTATACAAATGCCTCTTTTGCAGACTGTACTGTAAAAACCACATATATTGAAACAACTGCAAAAATGTTATGATGAATGCAATCTGATATTCTAAATTGATGGATTTGGATATGAAAAGCCAAGATTTCTGGAATTTTTCCAAAACAACACATACTGTCACCAATATATTGTACATAAATGTTATCATGGCCAATGAAACCACAAACTTGAGGTAAAAATCAAATATTTTGGCACAGAGAAAACTACCTGAAGGAATTTTGCAGCATGCTCTGCTCCATCATCAGTTAATACATTATATCTAAGGTCCAGCCCTGAAAGGCAAAGAATACAGAAATAAATAAGACTAACAACACTTATTAATAACTAATTGATCTCCACATGAAAGGTAAGACGAAAGAACCAATACTCAAAAATGTTTCTTGTTTCCAATTTATAAAGAGATATGAAGTAATGAGACAACTTACCTGTAACAAATGTGTTATTGCTTAAGATGCAGGCAAGCATTCGAAAATCCTCATCCGTAACCTTCTGTACTGGCAGTAAGCGGTTATTTCCAGCTATTTTTAATGTGATCCCTTTTGTCAATCTGTTGTAATGTAGGAATACTTTGAAACATAAGGATGGCAGGAGAAAGAAACACTATACAAAAGTATTAGTTCTATATGTATCACGGGACTGAGATGCAATGGTGCTTTCCCTCCACTAGTATTTTTATCAGGATTGTGAAATCTGGATCAAAAAAATCCATGGAGCACTATGCTATACTAGCTGTAATTCATAATTGTTCATTTTGGCAGCTTGATACACTGTACTGCCACAAGATCCCACTTAGAATTTTAGCAGCAAAATGATGCAGGAGCTTATTCTGAAAGGTTCATTCTCACCTTTTTCCTTATCCCCTTTCCTTTGTTTTATTCCACTCCACTCTCAATAATTGAGCACAGAAGAAAGCAATTCTTCTTTCCATTTTCTCTACATCATCTTTCCTCAGACCTCCCCAAACACGGAAGAAATCTGTTATCTATAGCCAGGCACTCAGATGACACAGAATATGCTCCAAGGAGAAAGTCCTGGATACACACCTTAGCACACTTAAAACTGCCTTCACCAAACAAGGGACACTCCACCAAAGTAGATCAAGTCATGGAACGGACCACCCAAATACCCCAAGAGAACCTGCTTCAATGCGGAAATAAAACCCTGTCTGACAACACACCCCTACTTGACCTCCTGCACCCACACTGGAACCCATACACAGTGCCATCAAACAACCACAACCCAGACTCAATTGGGACCCCCGCATCCTGAAAGAAATCTTTCCTGAACTTCCACTTCTGGCCTTCAAACTACCCCCCAACCACAGGAGCCAACTTTTGTTGGCACCGGTGGGGGCTCGCGCACCCCCCCCCCCGCCCCCCCGACTCCACCCTCTCCCTGCCCTATTAGACCGCTCCCCAAATCCGTGCGCTGGCCCTGCCTCTTCCCCCAAGCGAGTGCACCGCGTTCCTCCTCCTCCCCCCTCCCTCCCAGTTCTTGCCGCACGAAACAGCTGTTTCACGGCGCAAGCGCTGGGAGGGAGGGGGAAGAAGCAGGACGCGGTGGCGCGCTCAGGGGAGGAGGCAGGGCGGAGGTGAGCTGGGGCGGGGAGCTGCCGGTGGGTGCAGAGCACCCAACAATTTTTCCCCATGGGTGCTCCAGCTCCAGAGCACCCACGGAGTCGGCGCCTATGCCCCCAACCTCTCCAAGCTCATCATCAGAAGCAAACTCTCCACAGACCAGGATACACCAACTCAAAGCAGTACCAGATCCTGCCAGAACAACAGATGCAAAACCTGCAGAGATATTTCCACTGCCACAATAATCAACACACCTTTCAAGATCCATGGGTCCTATACATGCCCATCAAATCATCCAGTGCACTAAATGCTCAAATAACAATTACATGTGTGAAACCAGACAATCACTATGCTCTCGAATGAACTCACACAGAGAAATGATAAAGGACAAAAGCACCCTATCACCTGTGGGTGAACACTTTTCACAAAGCAGTCACGCTATATCTGACATATCAGTCCTCATCCTCAAAGAAAACCTGCTTTCAAAAGATGAGCCTTGGAGCTTAAATTCATTACTCTGTTAGATATCAAAAATCAGAGACAGTGGATTTATGGCTTATTACAACAATCTGTTACCCACTAACTCTTTCTTTTTATCCGATGACTGCAGAGGTGTTAACGAGCGACTCTACCTTGAATGATCGCTTAGAACATGTGCTGAGTACTTATGTTAAACAGTCGGTTCCATCTTGCATTTAGCTGTGTTACTTGAAATACCTTTCCCACCAGAACCTGAAGAGCTCTGCGTGACTCGAAATCTTGTCTCTCTCACCAACAGAAGTTGGTCCAATAAAATATATTACCTCACCCACTTTGTCTCTCTAATATCCTGGGACCAACATGGCTTCAACTACACTGCATACTTCTCTGCCTAAAGGGTAGTTATCTCTTGCCCCAGTGGTGTTCCTAGGAGGAAGCTCTATCAAGTCAGACAATGGGCTAGAATTTAGTGTTTAATTCCCAGAAAGGAATGGCTCAGCGAACCAACTGTAGCTAATCAGGTGCAGTTGAACCTATTAAGGCTATATCTACACTATGGACTCGCGTAGCCACTCTGTGCCAGCGGAAGAGACCTCTCCTGCCAACATAATTAAACCACCCCAACAAGTGGCAGTAGCTTTTGTCGGTGAAAATTTTGTTGGTCAGGGTGTGTTTTTTTCACACCCCTGACCGCCAAAAGTCCTAGTGCAGACATAGCCTTAGGCTCAACAAAGAAGGGCATAAACTGTATGGAGAGAGGGATAAAAAGGGGTATGTCTTAATCAGAAGCCAGGAGAGACTGCTCCAGGAAAAACAGAGGTGTTACCCTAAATCAATGGTTTTCAAACTTTTTAGGCTGCATACCCTTTCCAAATAATGTAGTCCACCATGTCCCCCCTTCTGGGATCAGAGGTGATGCATGGCGGAAGGGGCACATGGAGTCACGTGTCCCTCCAGATTTCTGCTTTCCATTTAGCAACAGCTTCTAAAGGTTTTCAAACCATGGGGGGCGGAGAACGTTCAGAGGGGTGAGCGGCAACGCCAGGCCTATCTGTGTTGGGGAGCACATCCAAAAATTGTAACTCAAAGGGGAGGCTCAGCTCAAATTTGGGTGGCTTGCTGAGGTGAGTCAGGGTGGAGGTGGCGCTCCCCCCACCCACCAAGTGCCACTGCCTGGGGCTGGCCCCCGGTGAGTCAGGCAGTGGAGGTGGGAGTCCCTCCCTGAGCCCCACCACTTTGGGCCGGCCCAAGCCACCTGGCGTCGCTGCTCGCACTCCCCCACCCTGAACATTCCTCCAGGGCATGCTCCAGTTTGAGAACCTCTGTACTAAATAAAATGCGTTGTCCGCCATTACAGGATTTTTCTCAGGTACCTGTTGATGAGAGCTTCCGTAGTTTGGAAACCACTGCCCTAAATGTTTTGTACATTTTAAGTTTTCTGCCTGGAAGGAATATGCAGCTACAGACTTTTGCCAACCTGTTGTCAACTTGAATTAAACCAGAACTCCTGCAATAAAACCTAAACCCAAAAAGGGTGATTTGTATTTAAACCTGAGACTCCAGAGAACTGTCCTTTTTCATCATTCCACTCCTGGTCCTGTTACACTGTCCAAAGCTTTCAGAAGTATTTAAAAAATGCTATTTATTATTTCCTTACGTTATATCTGCTTTCTCAGCTTCTTCAAGCATGTGTGCAATGAAAGGGTTTTCTGGTTGGCTCGACTCTTGGCAGGCTTGCAAATACTGTTTATGGAGACTTAGATGAGTTGACATGACAGCTTGAAAATAAAAGCAATTTAGTAGACAGTTTTATGCATTTCTAATGTGCCCATCATATAGAATCTGGGGCCTCTACAAAATTGAGAGACAGCAGTAAGTCAAAGCACGCTACAGACTTTTAGTGTGCTGCAGGAGTTTCCATATGGCCAGTTAGTACATGGCAGGCTAGAGCACTGTAGATTTACACTATTTCCCGCGCACTAACTCTCCATACAGACAAGCCCAGAGTGATCTTTAGCGTTAACAGCAGGTAAGAGTGCGTGTTGCAATAATGCAGTCTGGAGGATTCACATGCATGAATCTCTGTGATAAGGCCACAACACAGGGGAATAGTTCAATCACTTAGCCATTTCTGGGTGGAAAAATGCATTTCAGGCTACTCCTTTTCGAGCATCGAGGTCAAGTATTACGATCTGGGACTATGAGCCATCTTGACTTTTCGGCCGTGTCTACACTACAAACTTTGGTCAACGCAAGCATAAAGCTGCCACAGTTATTATGTTGGCTCCTTGCATCAGTGCTCTGCATATTCACCAGGAGTGCTTGTGCTGATGCACAGCAGTGCACCGTGCATAGTCATTCCAGTGTGCGACTCACCATCATCCAGCACACTGTCTTTTGGGAAATTCTAGCAGTGCCTGGTGGGGCAGGAATAAGTTGTGCAGGGATCACTGGGAGCAAAGGGTCAAGTTCTCATCATGCAACTTTCTCTATCCCATAATGCCACCCATATCCCATCATTTTGGTGCTTTTTAAAAAAATCCTACAAAACTGCACAGTATTTCTCACTGACTGCCATCGCTGAAGCATGGAGCCCACAAAGCTCTACACTCTTGTCACGAGCATTGCAAATGCAAGGATGTATGATCCTCTGATATTTGCAGAGCTTCAAGAAGAACTACAGTAGCAGAGGATATAAACATTTATTGGAGGACAGATTATTGTGGAACATAGCGAGAACCAATTCAGTGTTGTTGGTGGAGTTCACGGAGCAGCTGCAGATGGTGGAATGCTGCTTCTGAGCCCGAGAAACAAACACTGACTGGGGGATTATATCTTAATGCAGATTTGGGAAGACAAGGCTTGGCTGCAGAATTTTCTGATGTGAAAGGCCACATTTCTGGATCTGTATGCTGAATCCCCAGCCCTCCAGCACAGGGACAGCAGAATTAGAGCTGCATGGACAGTTGAGAAGTGATCGCACTGTGGAAACTTGCAACACTAGATTGCTACCAGTCAGTGGGAAATTATTTTGGAGTTGGAAAATCCACAGTGCGGGCAGCTGTCATGCAAGTGTGCAGGGCCATTAATCGTCTCCTGCTACACAGGACTGGACTCTTAGTAATGTGCATGACATAATGGATGGATTTGCATCAGTGCAGTTCCCAAACTGTTGTGGGGTGACAGATGGCATGTATATCCCTATTTTGGCAACAGACCATCTTGCCAAAGACTACATCAACAGAAAGGCTTTTCTATGGTAATACAAGCATTGGGGGCTCACCCGAGACACTTCCCCACTATCAGTATTGGCTGGTCAGCGATGATGCACAACGCTTACATCTTTAAGAACAGAGGACTGTTCAAGAAAGTTGCACCCAAGGACATTCTTTCCTGACCAGCAGATTACCATTGGCGATGCTGAAATGCCAGTAGTGATCCCGGGGGACCCAGCCTACCCCTTGCTTATGAAGCCAGCCATCTCAACAGCACCAAGGAAAGCAGTTGCAGAATGACAGCTGAATGTGCTTATGATAGATTGAGGGGAATCTGGCCATGTTTATTATCATGATTGGATCTCAGTAAGAGAAACATCCCAACTGGTTGTAGCTGACAGTCATATCTTGCATAATATCTGTGAGGCAAAGGGAGAAATGTTGCCACCAGGGTGGAGGTGGAGTGGCTGTCTGCTGAATTTGAATGAATGCCAGACACAAGAGCTTTAGAATGAATGCTGAATGCCAGACACAAGAGCTATCAGAAGAGCTCAACATGGAGCTATGCAGCTGAAGGAGGCCTTGAAAGAGCCCTTTAACAGTTAACCACAGTACTGTAATGTGGTGTCGTGGATTGTGCTCTCTACCTGGTCCTGAAGTTTTGGGGGCTGCAGGGTCCTGTGTGGTGGTTGATGTACATTTATGAATGTAACACTCTCTGTTAATGCACCTATTAATATGCAGTGCTAGCTGTAACTTTATAATTATTACACTATGTTTGTCACTGATCCTATGAGTTCTGTTGTCCTGTATAATAAGTTGTGGGTGCTTTCAGTAGTTCCAGACATTCTGCAGCATATGTTGTGAAGTAATAAAGATGCCAAAAAATAGAATTTTATTGCGTCCCAAAACTAGTGCAAAAAACCTATGTGCAATTAAAAAACAAATACAGTAAAAAATTCCTAAATAAATTAACAGAACTTACAAGGGGAAAGAATGTTTATGTTCATTTCAGTCCATTTTGCCCACACAAACAGCAACTGGGGCGCTCTCAGTTCAGTTTATGTTAAGCTGTTCTTACTGTCCTCCAGCATGGAGTGGGAGGCATAGAGACACAGCCCCTGATGCCACATGGAAAGTTGGGGGCCTAGGAAGGTGCTAACATGGAGTTCTCCATTGACTGCAAAGGGAGGTGAGCCCATGCTTGTTGAACCTGTAGATCAAAAGGCTGCAGCATCTGTGTTTGCTGCTGGAGAAGCCCCATTATGCCCTAGTGCAGCTCCCTCCCTCTCCTTTTACTGCTGGGACTCCTGGGCCTTTCTCCATGCTGTCAGATATATTCACCCACCAGCCCCTCTGCTCACAGTCCGAAACGGCACTGTCTTGCAGGATCTCAGAGAACATATCCTTCTGAGTCATCTTCTTTTTCCTCTTTATCCAGGTCAGGCTTTCAACAAGTGTGGAGGGGGACCCCTCCAGGCCACAACCGTAGCAGACACAGAAAAAATACCCAGCGGTATCGTATTTATAAAGTGAAAGTTAAGTTTCAGAACTCCCTTCCGTTGCTCTCCTTAAGTTTTAAACAAGACATGCTTATTGACACTTCAGCTCCAGAGTGCCTGTGCCCAGCACTGCTCTCCAGCTCCAGCCATGGTGAGCATGGCCCAGCAGGGCCATGGGGGAAATGAGGAGGGAATTGTTCTGTAGGATGAAACAATAACATTTTGGCCCCCATGGGTATGAATGCAGGGCAATGGTGCTGAGTACTGGCACTATTTTCCACAGGCAGTGGTGATTTTAGCTGGTCTCTTGCTTCTGAGATTCACCAAGGCACAGAGAGCACAGCTGCTGCTGGCATCCCGAAGCCACTTGGGCCCATATGCTGCTAGCCTATTTACCGCCATGGTGCCTGCTGAAGTCATTGCAGACTGGCATGGGAAACTGTCCTACTGCAGAGGAAGAAATGAGACTGCCATCCCTAGAAAGCTTTGGGAGAGGATTGCGGAATATGAAAGTTTCATCGAGATCTCTCAGGAGGATTCAAGGGACATCCCTGTGTACATAAACAAACTGCTCTGCATGGCCTCCCTTGCCTGACTCTACAAGGAAATGAAAACTAGATAACTCTACCTCTGGTTTGATGTTCCACTACCTCTTCTAGGAGGAGTAAATTAATGAAAAGTCAATACCTGCTTCCTGCTGCACTGGGTCAGGCACCATCTGTACATTTAGTCACTGTCATGGGAACTGCATTCACACATTTACCCAAGGCTCCTTTCCCCACTCGCCCGAGCTCTGCTGCTGCCACTGACTAGACGGCGGTGGAGCCTCCAATGGGTCCTGGCTCGCAGCATAGTTGGACACCCCTGACCGCATGTCCCCCATCCTCCTCCTCACTGTTCACAGCGAGGGTCTGTCTCTCAGGCTCCTCAGCAAGTATGGCATGCAGCTTATTGTAACAGCAGCAGGTCTGTAGCTCAGCACTAGATCAACTGTTGGGTCCCCATGCCTTCTGGTATGCCTCCTGCAGTTCCTTAGCTTTCACATGTCATCGCTGCTGATTCCTGTCATACCCCTTCACCTGCATCCCCCATGTAATCTGTCACATTTTTGTGGCTGTTCCAAGCCTCAACAGCCTCTTTTCCCCACAGGCCAAGGAGATCTGATGCCTCTTGTCTATTCCAGGCAGGAATGCATCTGGAGCATGTAGCCAGCATGGTCGGTTTGGCAGTTGCACACAACAATGTGCATGCTGTGTTCACAAGCTGGGCAATCAGGAAAAGGCATTTCAAAAACATGTGAGGTTTTTAGTGAGGGTGGGTGGGTAGCTTCGGATCTCTGTAACCCCTGGGCAGCAGAGTTCACACTTCTGACCAAAGCAGTGAGTTTCAAGCATTGTGGAACAGCTGCTGGAGGACTGTTAGGGTCAATGTATCTACACTGTATTCGATCAACCACAGTACGTCCACCATGGCTTGATGCCATTTGGGCAGGTGGAGTTACTGCGTTGCTGTAACAGGGTGTTTACATACGCAGGAGACAAATTTGTATCTCATGCAAAACTAGGTTGATGCAAGGCAACTTACATCAACCTAACTTTGTAGTATAGACCAGTCCTGAGAGGCAGATACTCAGAGAGTGAAATCAAAGTTCCTCAAAATGATGTAGTGAGCTTGAGATGTGAACGTTGCAGACACACTCAAACTTTTAAAATAAGTCAATTAAAAATAACTGCAACTCTGCTGACAAATAAACAACAGAGCAATTTTCCCCTTTTGGGCTGAGGTTCAACAGTCAGCAGTTCTGATAGCAAGATTGATCCCATCTCCAAACTTGGGGGAGGGGGGGACAAAAAAATACCACCTTGGTAGAAAGACTCTAGACTTGGCACTTTTAATCAATATTCAGCATCAGGCAAATGACAGCATAATACAGATGAAAGGCAAAACAACCACTTAAGCATCCTTCGTCCAGTTTAGAGTTATATGTTGTCCTTGCATATGTACATGTTTATTCATACATTCCTGAGCACTCAAGGCAAGCCCTTGTCTTCACTAGGGGAAAAAATGGCATGTTCCTACCTCGAAGTAAAACTCTAGTGAAGACAAGGCAGTTTGGAGTTTTTACATAAATTAACAGATTGGCCTGTTAAAGGCTATGGGTCAGACCTTGAAGACAAGGCCCTAACTCACACAGGGGCTGATGCAGACAAGCCCACAGAATCAGGAACCACTCCTCTGCTCTACTGCACTGAACAAATCTTGGATGCTTGAGAGAATCTTCCCACAATGTTTACTATAGGATTGTACATATAGGGTATTTCTACACTGCAGCTGGGACAGACTCATGGACAGACTCATGGGACAGACAGGTAGACAGACTCATGCTAGTTAAGCTTGAACTAGCATGTAAAAATAGCAGCATGGTTGGCCCTGGTGGAGAGGCAGGCTAGCCACCCTAGCTAAGATCCAGGGGGTTGGGAGTGCCTGAGAGCCCAAGCCACAAAATCCACACTAGTATTTTTTGTGCGATAGCTCAAGCCTGACTAGCACAAGTCTGTCTGCCTGTGACCAGCTGCAGTGTAGACTACCCAGACATTCTTTCCTCCATGGCAAAATAACAAGCCCAAGGGTGTGAGTACTGAATTTTTTACTAAGCAAAACCAAGAGAGAGATTTCACTGTTCCAACATACTTGATCATCTTTAATCTACTTTTAAATTAGACTATACTCTTAAAGGCCTGTATCTTATATTGATATTTCCTTAAATAATAAATAATGTGTGTCAATATGCAGCAGTGGAGAATTTCAACACAAATTACATATTAACTTATGGCATAACTTTTCTAGCAATAAAGTTACCTTCAGAGGAGTGAGCTGTCATTTCACAAAAATCACACTGCTCTCTAGGTGCTCTCACTGACAACTCTGATGTCACACTACGGAGCGGGGGAAAGAGCCTAATATTAAAAAATAAATCAATTCCCCTTCTACAAACAGCCAAACACACACACCCATCTCTTCTAAAGGCTTTCCCCTTATTTCTGTTGGGCTTGTAAGAGTCGCTTGTTTGCCCATTACAAGTGGATGCTTCAAACATTAACGATATGCCTCACAGGTTTTAGTTTCAAAGAAGTTTTAAAAAAAAAAAAAAAACCAGGCGCAGCAAAGCACAGCTCACCGGGTAGGGGCCCGATCCAGCCGAGCGTGCATCGCCTTCACGGCGGATGGAGGCAGCCCCATTGTGCCCACGAGGAAGCGCTGCTGGGCCGGCAGAATGGGGCCCTGGGCTACGTGCCTGTGGGTCCTTTCCAGCCGTGCCCCACCTGGCCGGTCTCTCCCCCTACACGCAAGGGGGGCGGCAGATCCGATCACGCCCAGAGACGCCGTGGAGAATATCCTCCCCCGCCCGCTCCCGCCTTTGCTTCTGCACCCTACACGCCGGGGTCTCCCACGAAACGCGGCGGCGTGAGCCCCCCACCCCTGCGGCGTGAGCCCCCCACCCCTGCGGCGCACCGGGCCTCCTGCCCCCGTGACTCCAGGCTGGGGTCTCCCTGGCCGGCGGGCCCCTGCGCCCTGAATGCCTGGGGCTCCCCGGGGCTGGGGGGTCAGAGTCCGGGGGCTCCGGGGGCCCCGGCGGCACCCCCCCCCCAGCCCGTGGCTACCTGCGGCCGCTGCCATGGGGGTTCCCGAGCGCTGCCCCCGCCGCGAGCTCAGGTCCCCGGCCGCGGTTGCCATGGGGACAGCGACCGCACGCGCTTCTCGTGCGGCCGGAGGGTTCTCCAGTGCGCCTGCGTCCCGTCGTCCCACTCAGGTAAGGAACGACCCCCGCGGGCACTGCTAGGGAAGGCGCTGAGCGAGCCTGCCCCGGTCGAGGGTCACCCTCGCACGCCCCCACGCAGGGCGGGCTGATTCCGAGACCCAGCGGTTGCTGGCGCGGAGCCTTCCCTGTGCCAGCAAAGCCCCTCGCTTGCGAGACATGCTATGCATTAGCTTGGGGTATCCCCGGAGCGCCATGAAACTGGGGACCCCTCCCAGGAGCGCTCTGCAACGGGGTGAAACTGGCCCTGTGAATGCATTGAACTGGGGTGCTCTGCAATGCCGTGAGCTGGGGATTCCTCCCCATGAAGAACATATGGGAGCAGAGTCCCCCTACACAGCCATGAAAATACCTCTCCATACAGAGGAGTTCATTCTGAAAAGCCACAAACTTGGGGTTCTCTCCACAGGAGGATGTTTGATTGGGGTCCTCTCTGCAAAGCCACAAACTGCCTACCTCCCTCTCCCCCTCACACAAGCCTTGGAATTGGTTGAGTCTCATCCTGCGATGGCATCAATTTCTCAGAACCATGAAATTGGAGGGTTGATAGGGGTGCCCCAACAGGCTTCACTGGAAATATTCCTTTTTCTGGTGCTCTGACCCACTTTGTGTGTCCTTTTAATGGATGCCTTACATGTTGCTTAATGGAGGAATTGTTAGGAGGCAGTCCCAACCCCCTACCCCTTGGATGAAATAGCACCCTGCATAATTGCACGTTATTACTGGGCAATCTCTCTTGATGTGCCCAGGTTTGCTGGATCAGTAACCTACCCCCAGGACTTCTCCCCCCTCAAGGGAAATTCTCCAACACTGTGGAGCTGAACCATTCTGAAACCCTACATCTAGGGCTAGGCAGGAGTCTGACCCCTTGAGAGCTTCCCCCAACCTCCCATTCTTGCTCTTCCCCCGGGACACTCCCGCTCTGTTCAGGTCTCTCCCCGGATGATGGCCAAAACCGCCTGACTCAACTTTGGGCTCCCATAGGCAGGATCTACAAGAATTGGTCCAGAACCACCAGTCAATAATTGTCTTCACACAACTAGCAGGTAGCAAGGTCCTGTAACCACTGGACCATCTTCTTCACCAACCTGTGTTCTCCACCACATGTATGCTACTGGTCTGTCTCCCCCACCTAGGAAGGACTAATGACCACCACACCCAACACTCTGCAGGCCTCCAGCTGAGCTTTATAAGGAGCTCCTGCCCCTTCTGCACTGTGTCTGATGATTGACCAGGACAGGTTGGTCCCAGGCCTCCTGACATCCTTAAAGGGGCAGACCAGCCTGTTCACACAGGTGTCTGTATCGGTCCCTCTCATTTAATACATTTTTCTGCTGTCTGTCATTGTCTTAATATTACCCTTGTATACAGGACATGTGCTGCTGCCTCTCACAGGGCAGAAGCAGGGTGTATGACAGTGCACAAACTTTGGTTCTACATCAAAAATAGAAAACTATTCCAACCTGCATGTTTGGAACTATTCCAACTTATCCCAAACTGCATGGTTATGATGGCTACTGCTTTGTCTCCAAATCTGAGCTTCTTTCCCTCTCTCCCCATCTCTTTTTCCATTCATAGGAACACAAGAATCACCATACTGGATCAGATATGTGGTCCATCCAGTCCAATATCCTGCTGAGGGAGTAGCCAGCACTGGATTCTTCAGAAGAACATGCAAGAAATGCTGCAGTAGGCAGATGAGGGATAATTTGTTCCCTAAAAATTCTCCTCTTAGCCTCTAATAGTCAGAGATTGGTTTAAATCCCAAGTCATGAGATTTTATATGCCTTCCAAAACTTTTTTTTTTTTTTTAGCATTTACTATTATAATTCTGGATATTCTTGTTATAAGTGTCCAATCTCTTTTTGAATCTTGCTAATTTCTTGGCTTCAAGGGCATCCTGTGACAATGAGTTCTGCAGTCTAATTTACGGCTTGTGTGAAAAAGTATTTCCTTTTATCAGCTTTGAATTTGCTGCCTTTCAATTTCATTGATTGTTCCCTTGTTCTTGTTTTATGAGATGGGGCAACAGACATTCTGAATCCAATTTCTCTATACCACTTGTTATTTTGTATATTTTTCATTCCTCTCTCCCTTTCTGCTGATGCTTGCAAACAGCTCATCTTTGGGATTATGACATCCTTTCAAGTGAGATTATGATGTAGAGGTAAATGAGTCAGCCACCAGCCTCTTGGTTTTTCCTCCCATTGCTTTCTCTGCTGCTGCTGCTACTCTTTGAACATTGACTTGTGGGATCATGATGTCCACCCCAGTAGGTTTAAGACATCAGATGCAAGTGAGCTAATCCCCTCCTCTTCCTATTATTCCCTATTTTCCTTTATTCAGTAACATTCTGCAATCCTAGGATTTTAAATGCGTATATACATATGATTCAAATGACACGTACCTTGTCCATATTGGTCAGAAACTATAGAAGTAATAAATGTCATGTAAAATGGTGATATCATTTGTAAAACTCTGCTATTATTGAATTATTATTTAATATAGTAGTGGTCAGAGGCCTGAGCTGAGATCTGGAGGCCATTATGCTAGGGGCAGCATAATCATAAAACTATATCCAACATGGTGCCTGTTGCACAAAACCCATAGGACAACTCTCTGGTCCTGATTCAGCAAAGCATTTAAACACATCCTTAGCCTGAATGTGGATAATCCTGTTCCTATTCAGCAAAGCACATAGGCACATGCTTTAAATTAAGTGTTTTGCTGCCTTTGAGCCTATAAAGGCGTGATGCTTCTTAGGTTCATCAACTCCCATTGAAATCAAGATCATGCCCCAGTTGAGCAAAAATTCCAAAGCAATACTAGAATATGAAAATCGGGACACTTTAATGATAGAAAAGATCTAATTTCCAGGAGGTATCACTGTTTGGTGCTCCAGTAAACTGGAAACTTTGAAAAAAACACTGAATTTTGGGAGGAGAAATCCAAATTGATCTGTACTGAAAACATTTTAAGAATATGAGCACATTTCCTCTGCTGGTATAAACTTTTATAGCTCAATGGAGCTATGCTGATTTACACCAAATGAGGATCTGCCACATAAAACTTACTTCAAAAAAGGTGTTGAATTTATTTCAGAACACACTGAATGCATCCGATGAAGTGAGCTGTAGCTCACGAAAGCTTATGCTCAAATAAATTGGTTAGTCTCTAAGGTGCCACAAGTACTCCTTTTCTTTTTGCGAATACAGACTAACACGGCTGCTACTCTGAAACCTATGTAAGAACTGTTTATTCAATTTAAAATCACTTGACAATATAGGGCCAAATTCTGCTCTTGGTTACACTGGTATAAATTGCAGTAACTGCTTTAGCTTCAATGACATTACTCCAAATTTACACTGGTGTAGCTGAGAACAAAATTTGGTCCAAATAATTTTATACCTAGGACTTTCTGGCGCATTGGGCTAAATTCAGTCATGGTGTAAGCAGATGCATCTCTGTTGACTTCAGTAGCATTTCATCCACTGAATTTGGCCCTTTGTGCCTTTACCAATACACTAAGGGCCAAAAAATGCCTTTATTTTCATTCTTTCAAGCTTTGGATGTCAGTGAGTAACATCAGCTTCAGTGGTATGGGTGCATCTGAAGTCAGAATCTGCCCCTAAATATTGAACTATTTCATCCTTTGATTGTTATTTATTTAAGTGGGTTAAAGTTGGAGTATTACTGATTCCTTATTGTTTTCTCTTTAGAGTTAAAAATAAGTAGCACAGATGGTTGAGATTCAGCAGAGCCCTGATGCCATTGCAGTGAATGTTCATTTCTCAAGAGCAGATACCACAATTCTTGAGAATGACAGTTTGCAGATTTCACAGGAAACACAAGAGACTAAAGAACTAGAGGAGGATGCTCTACCTGTACACGTCACAGATCGGATATTTTTTATTGATTTAGCCAATAAGCAACAGACAACTATCCCTTTACAAATCTTTGAACTGGAAGATCTGGAAGAATTGCACTTGGAAAAAAACTTAATTGAAAACATCCCAGGTGATATCCATCGTCTTAAGAAGGTGAAAGTTCTCTATCTGAATAAGAACTACATACACAACGTATGTGAAGAACTTGGGGAGCTGAAATATCTTCAGAGCTTAGATTTAAGTAGCAATCCACTCTCTTACAGTTCGCTGCATATAATCAGCAAACTGCAGGCTCTCCGTCAGCTCAGGCTCTATGATGTAAACTTGGATGAGTTCCCAGTGGAGATCTGTAAATGCCTCCATCATGTTGAGCTGCTTGGACTCTCTGGCAATAATCTAAGGTATCTGCCTAAAGAAGTAGTGAATCTGAGACAACTTAAAGAGATCTACCTGCAAAAAAACAGATTTGAAAGCTTTCCCCTGGAGCTTTGTCACCTTCTTAACCTGGAAATACTAGATCTGGAACAAAATCGAGTGAGTTTTGTCCCAGAAGAGATTGTATCTTTAACAAACTTAGTGAAACTATTTTTAGCTTTCAATAACCTGTTATCAGTCCCTGATACATTGCATCACTGCCGGAGACTGACTGTGCTTGATTTGTCTAATAACCTCCTGCGTAGGCTCCCTCCTAGCTTCAAGCAGCTCACAGAAATGAACGAGCTTGGTCTGTCTGGTAACAACTTGGAAAAGTTTCCACGTCAGATTTGCCACTGGATGTCCCTTTGCCTCATTTATTTGAAAAACACTGGCTTGCAAATGCTACCATCTTCCTTTACCAGATTAACCTGTATCAAGATATTAGATCTCAGTGAAAATTTCTTTGATGAATTCCCTAAAGAGATTTGTGCTATGGAAAATCTGGAAATATTGTCACTGGATGACAATCAAATACGTGAGGTATTGATTTATTTATTTTTGGCGTGGGATTCTAGATACACTTCAAATTCACTAGGCTAATATGCATCTCAAATGTAATAGTATGAGCCACTTAACTCTACAACATAGGGAGATAATCATATGTACGGTCTTTTGGGGCAGGATCCATCTTTTTGTTCTGTGTTTGTACAGCACCTGGCACAATGGGGTCTTGGCCCATCACTGGTGTTCCTAGATGCTAAAATAATAAATAGTAATAATAATAATACAAGCCTGACTTCAAGGACGTGAGACTCAAGAATATGTAAGCCTCTAAGGTATGCAAACCCCAGCAATCCTTATGCCAGGCAGCACAGCCACATAGAGATGCCACTAATTGGGGAAGCAGGAAACAAAAGATTCTGTTCCTGGCTCTGCCATTGTCCAGCTGTGTGATCCTGGGCAGGTCACTTCACCTCTTTGCCTCAGTCTCTCAATCTCTAAAACAGAGCTGGTAATACTTACTTTCCTTTGCAAAGGGCTCTGAGATCTTTGGCTGGAAAGCACCACTATAACTGTTGAATATTATTTTACAGGGAAGAGGTCTACCCAATGCAGAAGCCAAAATGTTTCCAACTTCCCATACAGTGAGACTTCCTACTGTAATTTCTCTTCTCTCTTCCCAATTTAGGGACATGCCTTTTGCTGGAGTGGTCTCATCCACATTAGTCACTGGATGAGGGCAGCTGTAGAAGCAATATAATTTACCTTCCCTTTCTCATTTCTCCTCCATTGCAATTCAGAGCCAGTTTATCATGATTCAGTCTACCCTCCACCACGCAGTGGAGTTAGGTATCAGTAACCTGGCAGTTCTCACTGTCACTGCTAGCCACATTCAATGAGTGTCAATACCAAAGCTGGCCTGCAACTTAATTTTTAATCTATTCAGATAGCTACAGCTCGCTCTTCTTTAACACATGTGTACAGGATGGCATTGAGCTATCTAAGGTATTCTAATTATTCATTGTTTTCCTTTAACATTAACGGGAGTCTTGAAACTATATCCCAAGGCATCAAGAATTCTTTCACCTCTAAGTATTTGATGGCCCCAATCCTGTAATAAGGTCCTTGCAGGTACTGGGGTGCAAAACATGAGCTTCATAAAGGATGGGAGCCTAGATTGCCCAAGAATGATATGATATGGAAGAATTGTACTTCGGTGCTTTACTTGAAGGATATTTTCTTTGATGCTTGTGCAGTGTTCATTATAAGGCGGGGTGGCCAAATTTACTGACCCTGGGAGCTGCAGATGATAATCTTCAGAAGTTTGAGAACCTAGCAGGCCTGCCAGGAGTTGGGGCTTCTGCCCTGCAGCGGGGCGGTGGGGGTCTCGAGGCTTCTGCCCTGCAGGAGGTGCCTGCCAAGACTTGGGGCTTCTGCCTGGAGAGGCGTCTGCCGAGGCTCGGGGCTTCTGCCCTGCTCCTGTTGAAGCTCCTGCAGGTGCTTCCTGTGGGGCTGATGCCCCAAGACCCCACTTCCCGCTGGGTAGACGCTCCTAACCTGACCACTGCACTGTGGGGCTGAAACCCTGAGCTCCCCACACCCAGTGGAAAATGTGAGGGATGACATGGTGGGTTCCACAAGCTGCACTTTAACTATAAAAGAACTACGTGCAGCTCCCAAGAGGCGGTTTGGCCACCCCTGTTATAAGGCATTATGTACAAGCTGTGATATGAGACACTGCTATACGCTACCCAAAGGCAGCAAGGTGCTAGAATAACCCATTCTTAAAGCCATTGGAGCGGATGAGTGGCGGTAGCTTAATTAAAATTGCAGTTAATAAAACTACTGATAGTTATTATGTTCAGAACGTTTCTTTCCTAATGCTGATGTGCATGACAGCCTCACTACCCCCTGTAACCAACTGCCACTGACAAGCAGATATTCAGCCAGGAAAAAAGGAACCAATACCAAACCACTAAAAAGTGACATGGTAACCTGCTTTGAATAGCAGAGATTAGATGCTAAAAGGGCCTGGTTCCATTTATTCCTCTCTTTTTCTGAAGTAACGGTCTGATAATTGCACTTGCCTAGTATCAATAAATGTGACATACTGTTTGAAACAGAGCAGGAGGCAAGTTTACAATGGATGTACAAATTGTTAATGCTTTTAGATCCATTATCTTACTCTAGCCTAGGGGACAATTATACAGCTGAAATCTGTCAATACATGAACAACAATAATGGGTGTCTTGCTCTTAGGGCATCAAACACATTTCCCTTTTGTGATATAATGCAATCCTCCCCATCTTCTGCCAGGAGATCATGATTTGTGTTATTTTTTTTCCCTTGAAGGCTAAATTTGTGGAAGTGGTAATATATGCAAATGATCCAATTTAACATTTTAATTTACGTAAATTATCTTATAATACACAGATACTGTCAGAGGAATTGGGAAGCACAGGAACTGTTCTTACATTTCATTCTCCAGGTAGCCTCTTCTGGAAGGAACATATATGCTAAGAAATAGCCTAATTCAGATAAAGTTTACATGGAGACACCTTTCAGTCACGGAATATGGCAGGGAAATGTTGCAAAAATTTCAGCCATAATATGGCAATGTAATAGAATGTGGCCAGCATGATATTCTTCATTGATCTGTAGTAATGTGACAGAATATTTCCCAGAACTGCAAACAACAAATAACAAAACATAGCTATTTAACGGAAATAAATGTATTCTTTTAAAATGTATGTTTTGGAACATGCCTAGATACCTCCAGAGGTGACGGGACTCTCTAACTTAAAATGCCTTGGTCTGACTGGAAACAGATTCAGTGTCTTTCCAGAGGAAGTTTTTCTCCTTCAGTCATTAGAGAAATTATATCTGGGACAAGATAAAGGGATCAAATTCATGACTCTTCCAAGAGACATCAGCAAACTGCAGGTAAGAAAAAGAGGAGGGAGAGGAGCTCAATAATAACTCTGCCTGGTACCACAAAGAAGCACAGAAGAAGTAAGCTGTTTGAAGAGAATGAATCCCAATCCCACAGGCCTTCCACAAGTGCACCTTCCATGGACTTCAGTGGGATTTGGTGTACAGGGCCTGGAAACAGCAGGTGCTGAGCACATTGAAGTCCCATTTAATTCAATGGGACACAGCACCTTGCAGAACTGGGTCCATTGAGGTCTGGTAGGATTGGGTAAAACATTTGTAACAAACAGGTCTTGTTAAAGTTGATGGACCCAAGACTTAGGTATCTCTATCTATCTATATTATATATAACCTATTTCACATAGATTCTCTATTATTTCCTTCTCCTTATGTGGAATAGGTTATGTATGTTTATCTTTCTGATCCCATAAAATGTGTTGGGCCTCTACACCAGGGCTGTAGCATTGTTAAACCCATGTTTTACTGGGTGCTCAATCACCCCCAAGGCCTAGGCAATAAGCCACTTTCCAATTGCTGATGGAATTCATGTTTTCCCTTCTCTTTGCCTGCCTACAGAGCAGTCGCTATACCTTTCAAGAGGTTGCTAGCATGCAGGAGTGACAGGACCACATAGTGCATGTACATGACTATGAACCAAGGCAAAGGAAGAAAATTCTCAAGCCTTGATAGGTCATGCGGCACTTTAAAGGGACGCTCAAACTCAGAGAACACTGCTGGGTACATTTATCCAGTTATATCACACTCATTACCATAGTATCTGAGCACCTAACAATGCTATCTCCCCAGTCGTATGTTTTGCTTTTGCCGATGTTCAGTTGTGCATTGTTCAATGATCTCCCTAAGGAAACAAATCCTTTTTTAAATAGAAAATCATGCACATTTTTTTCCAGAATCTGAAAGAGCTGTACCTAGAGAACAATTGTCTGGAGTACCTGCCACCTTCCATCGGCTTGCTGAGCAACCTAGAAATAGTTGACTGTCACAACAACCTCCTTAAAGAACTCCCAGACTCCATATGTCAAGTACAAGGTGAAAAAACATCATATGCATTTGTGTCTGTAAGGGCACAAGTTTAAGCAGAGATTTCAGAGTTCAAAAGTCTTCCTCTTCTCACCCAGACACCTTTCCTGGTCCAAATGAGAGACTAGGTAGAGTAATCTGTATTATTAAAAATTCTTATTGTCTGATGATCTGTTGAAGACTTTCCCCTATTTAATAGATTTAGATGCAATATACACCATGGGAAAGTTAATGATCTGCAGATATAAGTGGCATTGTTTTTTCAAATTGGTCGATAACAAAGTAGAACAATTAACAATTCTTGCAGCTTTCTTACCAAGAAAGCATTTTGCTGCCTCACAAAACTCCACTGAGTATGAGGCACAGATGCAGTGTGTAGGTGGTGTTTATGTAACCCACACCCACTCAGTGTGGCCTTCTCTCCTCCCCTAATGATGGTTGGGCCACAAATAGAGGTCAATAAGCCTGATTTCAGCCTTGGCTAACAGACAGGTGTCTTTTAAGCTTAGAGGATCATACTTTAAGATCCCCAGCTCCCAAGTCTAGTTCTCATTGCCAGTGACCCACCTCAGGGTGTGGCATATCATTTAGAAAATGAAGCTTTCTGTTGAGTGCTTCACTCTAGTTCTTATTTTGGGGGAAAAACAATTTTGTATTCTTGCAATTACCTTGAGCCTAAGCCTAAAAACTCATAACTCAGGGCTGTGGAAGTAGAAAGGCACAACAGCAGTAACACCCTTCTTGCTGATATTTTTGTAGAAAAAAAAAATTGATCACACCATTAGAACAAACATATTGGTGTTATTGAAGTCCTGTGAAAAATCTCTCCATGTTTGGGAACTAGGCCCTTTGTACTATAGAATGAAATAATATATTGATGTACTGGGAAATATTTATATACACACAGTAAATATTTCACACCCCAGCAATACATTGTTTTATTGTAAACACACCCAGGGAAACACTCCAGATTATTATTAGTCTGTGCATTGCAGTTTTGTGATTTTATTTGTTTAGGTTTGCAAAGGTTGCTTGTTCAGAACAATCAGTTGTTCCAACTCCCAGAAAACTTGGACAATCTTCAGAAGTTGCAGCTTGTCCTGCTGGATGGGAACCCTATGACAGACCCCCCAGTTGAGGTGTGCAGCCAGGGGAACTTGGCTATCTGGGAGTATTTACGGGAAAAGAGGCATCAAAAGGCCAAGGCTACAAAGGTACAAGGCATAAGAGATCTACTACACTGCACAAACTGCATTATTAATAATCCAGTGTTTGACACAACATTCTACAGGGCATGCTATGCAAGGCCCTGAAGTATCTTAAAAATTCTGTGTCAGCTATGGTGGGGCAGTAAAGCAGCAGACACTCCATTGCACACAATGAGGTATCTATCTCATTGCCAAATGGGGAACGTGGGCTTGGCAGGGGGATGGCCACTGGGTCCATGCACAATGCAGATCCATTAAGCCAAGTCCCCGCTTGGGAAAGAAGCTATAAGCTGCAGCCTCTAGTCCCAAGACTGTAGAGCCTGGGGGCACAGAGATTCAGCCTGGAACAGCCCTAGATCAGTGATACTCAGACTGAGGCTCAGGAGCTGCAAGTGGCTCTTTAGTATGTCTCCTGCAGCTCTTTGTAGCACATATTAAAACAATGATAATTAACAACCAATCAGGATGCTTTTACTATGTTATTAACCAATTGTAGAATACTTGGTCAGTCATTTTGTTGTGAGATTCTAATTATATAATATAAATGAGAGAGAGAAAAAGAAACAATGAATTACTGTGGCTCTTTTGGGTAATGGTGATTGCTAATTTGGCTCCTGAACCACTGTGGTTTGAGTATCACTGTCCTAGATGGTTATTAGAAGCTCAGTCTACAGTACCAGTGGGCAGTAAAGTCGTTCTGCTCAAAAGATGGGGATGAGGAACAAAGGGCAGGTCCTCCCTTCCCTGATTTTCCTGTACTTCAAATTCTTCCCTTCCCACAGTTATTGTCTCTTATTTCTAACACATTGCTACCCAACATCCGAAAGGAAACAACTTCCCTTTTATGGGGCCCAATGTAGGACAATTAGCTAGGTCCAAATTGGCTGTGGGTACATGGGCTAACGTAACAGCCAAATAGGGACATCTGAAGTTGGGAAGATGACTTCTCTTCACTTGAAGTCCTTGCCTGGACCAAAGAGTTGAGAGAACAACGAGAGTGTTCCCTCCCTTAGAGAAATTTTAGTTTAATTTTAAAATAGCACATGGAAATAATCTGAAAAATATAATTTAGTTGGTTGGCAGGTCCTCTTAATTTAAATTAATTTAGTCTAATCAGGAATTTAACCCCAGTTTACTCCAGCAGACCCCAATGCATTCAGCTTTTTGCATCAATACTAGCCGACATAGTGCTCAATTCAATTGTTTGAAGTCACCCTCTTCTCCTCGAGGTAACAATATTGTTCCATCCTCTCTTTCAGATCCAGGCTTGGTGGCGTGGGCAGATGGTGCAGAAGGGGCTTGGAATTTTTGCTGAGCTTCAAAAACTGTTAAAGAAAGGAAAGAAAGATAAGAAAGGAAAAGAAAAGGGGAAAGAAAAGCCTGGCAAAGGTGCAAAGGGCAAAAAGTAGTAATTCCATATGATTTTTACATCAAACTGTTTATAGCTCTTGCACATTGGGAGGGCAGATATAGGGAGAGGCAAGAAAGTAAGGGACAGTTAATAGTAAAATGTCCAGAATACTGAACATTAGAATTAAAAAAATAACATAGGTGCTTTATGGCCAGTTTTGTGCATGTGTCAAAATGACTCCAGTTAAATGAGGTTAGACGGTAAAATAATGTATATGATTGCAAAGCACAAGGGTAATTGATTAACTGGAAGTGAATTGTATCTCTGGAGCTCTGTGCTGACTAAAAACTTTAAAATTCATGTCTTCTGTAATGAGAACGGTCTTACAGTGGTTTTGTGTTTTCATAACATCCCTACTGGGTCAGGCCAAGGTCCATCTAGGCCTGTTTCCTGTCTTCTGACAGTGACCAGTGCCAGGTAATGAACCTTCAGAGGTAATGAACAGAACAGGCAATCACAATCTATTCCCAGCTTCTGGCAAACAGAGGCTAGGGACACCCAGGGCATGTGGACACCCTGCCCATGCTGGCTAATAGCTATTGATGGACCTATCCTCCAGGAACTTATCTAGTTGGTTGGTTTTTTTTAAACCCTATTATAGTTTTGGCCTTCACAACATCCCCTGGCAAAGAGTTCCACAGGTTGACTATGTGTTGTGTGAAGTAGGACTTCCTTTTGTTTTAAACCTGCTATTAATTTTATTGGGTGACCCCTGGGGCAGCTGCACTACTATAGAGTTTTAAAAGTACATATGCCATTAGACAGCACTTTGCCTACCACTGAGGTGCAGCCACCTCTGGGGAAAAACACAGCAACTGTAGCACTGAACAGAGCAATACTACACAAGAGTTCATGAGAAGTGATGACTGCCTCGCTTGACAATACAAGAGGAATGGTAGGTGAAATATAATTATTCCTACCAGGACATCTTAATTATAATCCTATTATTATAAAAAAATCCAAAATTTCTAGATTTTTGCAAAAATGTCCCTTTTTAATTAAAAATTTTGAGTAGGTCTAGTCACAGCATTTAATAACTGCAAATTGTCAGGTCCTCAGATTTATGTCTAGTCCCAAAAACAATACACGCAGTTGCAAATTGTCTTCATATAAAAGGATTATTTGCAGCACATAGTGAATTTGAAAACTACAAAATGGTCCTGTGATTTCTGGATTTCACATATTAATGTGCCCCTGCTCATAAGAGCAATTTCTAGTGTGCTAGTATAACCCATTTACACATTACTACACATTTACACAACCACAGTCCACAAGCAGAGGGCCATACTCTGAATCACTGCCTAGTTTTGATTTAGTACTGCTCAGGCAAGGCTTCCTTCCCTTGACTTCACTGAGAGATTTACCTGGGTAAGGCCTGAATCGAAACTGAGAGCCAGGCTGTGACTAGCCCACATGCTGCTTCACAGAGCATGAATGGGTGGAAGCACTTGGGTGGTCTGTGTAAGGCGATAATTGAAGTCCTGCTCCCTCCCAGCATGTACTAGAGGTGGGGAGAAGATAGGGCACTGGCCCTTCCCCATTGGCTCACACAAAGGAGGGGTATGGTAGGGTCACCATATTTCAGGTTCCCAGAAAGAGAACACTGCTGTGGGGGAGCTAAAGGGGGTACCTGAGGCCTCACTCCCTGTCACAGTGGCAGGGCAGCTGGCACAGGCCTAGGAGGCAGTACCTCCCTGTGGGCCTCTCCCCTGCGCCAGAGCTGGGAGCCAGGGCCTGGGTAGGGAGGATACAGCAGCTGTAGCTACAGGGAAGGGACCAATTGGGGCACAGAGACAGTGCTTTCTGAGCTGTGCCACAAAAATCCCAGACATTGCTTCTTATTTGAAAAATCTGCCCAGGCTGAGAATTAAAAAAAAGAGTCCTATCTGGGAAAACCCAGAGGTATGGTAACCCTAGATATGCAGTACTCCCTGAAGGGATGTAAGAAGCATGGGCAATCAGATAGAATGTTTCTAGGGCTGGGCCTACATTCCACAACTAAGGATTTGGTCAATAGATTGTTGACCTTCAAAACTCCCTGCAAAAGTCATCTATTTAATAGGTCTTCTGATGAAAGCAGGGGCCAGGGCACTTTGGGTGGAGTGGGATGGAGTTTTGCTGCTCTTTGAGTTGGCATGCAAATACTTCCATTGTATTGGGTTACTAGATGATATTTTAATAGATTGGGAACATAATTGCTGTTAAGGCCCCTAGAGCTCATACAAAGGGGTTTTTTGGTAAGATTTTTTTTAAAAAACCAGACGAACAAATAAGTAAGTCATGTTTTTGACCCTTAAAAACCTTGCAGACTAAATAAAATGAGACATGACACAAAACAATAATTCAAGTTAGGGAGGATACAGGACTGATTGAAGAGGGTGTTGCTGGAAGAGAGGGGGGATTTGAAGGAGAGCTAGGACTTTTGGCAGATGTGAATTGCTGTAGGAGGTTACTGTAATCAAGGGAAGAGACAACCTGCAGATGGACAAGGGTTTCCACATTGAGGACAATCATGAGAAGCTGGGGGTTTGGAGATATCAGAAAAATACTCGTCAGGTCTTGGATACTTGCTATGAGGTGTAGCAAAGGAGAGAGGTGTTTCAGTAGATCATTGTAATGTTATCTCAATGCCACATAAAGTGTGTTAAAACTCATGTTGGAATGTTTTCAGTGCCTCCATATTAGAAGATTCTCCTGGCATATTTATTGCTAGAAATGGACACACTGACAGCATAGGCTTCAAGTAGTAAGTGTTAATCCTGAGTGGAACATAAACTGATGCTCTTTGCTTCTTTTTAATGTTTGCATTATCAGTGTTCCATGCTCACCTTTACAGAATTTCTCTTCTGAAAACAATTGATTACAAACTAACTTTTTATGCCATGTCTGACCAAACGTACAATTTGATCTCAGTTTTGCCTCCTGAGGGATAGTAAAGTGCATTTTTACAATCAAGCTGTGACAAGAACAAGGAAGTTCAGAGATACCCCAATGAAATCAGAGTAAACAGTGTAGTAATTCAGTATGGGAAGAGTAAACAAAGCAGCAGCATATTCAGCTGTTACTCATATTGACTAGCCAGAAGAGGATTTTCCTCTACAGAAATTAATCCCCCCAGTATAGCAGTGCTCAATGCTGCCAAAGAATCTTCAACATACTAAACTCCTGAACAGAAGTGGTTTCCGGCAGGGGCTCCTTCCTGAGGTAAGTGACTTGGGCTGAGAATGATCCTAGTGTGTCTTTGCCACTGGGAAAAGGTTTCTGCATGGAGTTCTCAGGGCTAATTGAGCAGTACTTTTTATTACTCTGTTTGTCCCATGATTTCAATAGGACTCCTCACTTAGGGGGCAGCTTCTGATACTACCACTTAGTAAATGTACCTTACTTTACAAATAATCCCCTTAAAGTCATTGGGGCATCTTGTGGACTAAGGTGCTACTCAACATAAGTACATGTTGCAAAATCTGGCCCTTTGTAAGGCAGCAATTAACATGAGCGAGGGTAGGCGAGTCTGGCCCTAGCAAACAAAACAGAAGGGTTACTTTACACTAGTCAGCTCCTTGGTTTAATGGGTCAGATGTGCTGAGTTTAAGACTGGGCACCAGGAAATCCTAAACTCTGTTCCTGATTATTCTGCCCTGTTTTGCTGTATGGCCTAGAGTAAAGCACTCAACTTCTTTGTGTTGATTTTCTTCATCTGTAAAGCAGAAAGATGAATCTTAATAGTACCTACTTCACAGGGACATTGTGAGAATGTGATGGGAGGCTTGTGCTGCATATCAAAACATGTAATACATGCGCTATGGGCCTGAGCCAGGACCCAGAGGCAGGAGCAGAAGCTCCCTAAAGTGGGGGGCCACTGGCATCCTTCCCCCCAAGCACCCCACCACCACCCTTCCCCAGAAGCCCCACCTCTCTCCACCCATCACTCACCCTCCAGCTAGTAAAAAACTGATGGGGGCCATAACCCCCATCCCTGCACCCCTGCTCAGAGGAGTCATTAGGAGGACTCTGACAGGGGGTGTTCTACTCACCACTGGATAGCACCTCCTGCTGGCAATTAGCTCCAGCTGGTTCAGCAACTCCTTTCTTCTCTTCCCACATGCCACTCTCCTTCCACTCCACAAACTTGCAACACAGCTGCTTTGTGATTCAGCCCTCCAGCCAGATCACACTGTGATTTCCTCTTCTAGGGGAGTCTCTTAAGGTCTCGGTTTTACCAGCAGCATCAGGCAGGCCTCCCACCTGCTGTCTTGACTGCCTGAGTTATTGTGGGAGTAAGCTAGTCTTCCCATTCAGAGCTCCTAGCAGTACCACTCTGCAGTGGATGGTAGGGGAACCTAGGCCCACCCTCTACTCTAGGTTCCACTTCAGGGTACTGTACCAAGCCATTAAGGTCTGTGTTTACACCCACCTTATTGCTCTCATCCCTGGACCCCTTCCTACCATACATCTTCTCTCGTATCCCGGGGAGAAGATCTGCAAACTCATCTCTGTTGCCAGCTTCCTGGCTTTATAGAAGCCCTGCCTCTTCCCTCACAATTGAGCTTCTTCCTAATTAGTGTCCTCCAAGCAATGACAGGTTTCAGAGTAACAGCCGTGTTAGTCTGTATTCACAAAAAGAAAAAGGAGTACTCGTGGCACCTTAGAGACTAACCAATTTATTTGAGCATAAGCTTTCGTGAGCTACATTGGATGCAGCCGATGAAATGAGACTAAATTGGTTAGTCTCTAAGGTGTCAAAAGTACTCCTTTTCTTTTTTCTCCAAGCAATGTAAACCTCCCCTATTTGGAGCTTAACTGATAGATTGGGCTCACCTGTCCTAATTCAACTCTCTCAGGGCTGGTGTGAGAAGGACAGTGCATCACAGACTCCCATTGCTTTCAGTGAGCAGTGGATCAGACCCCTTAATGGTAATGGCTAGACTCCATGGCTGTACCTACTGAGATAGGCAACACAGAGTAGTCTAGCTAGAGGGCAATAAAGGCTGTGGCAGGGGCTTAATCAGACCCTCACATAAGCAGGAAGAGCCCCAAGGGATCCTGTAATTTGTTACAGTCATACCCAGAATGCCTATGACTTGCTCTGCAGTCCAGCATCGCTGCAGCATGGAGAGTTATAAGCATACTACTGCCCTGCCCACACCGATCCCCAGCATGCCCCCTATGCTGTGGTCCTTTTATGGCCCCCATATGTCATTGGCATACCATACAAGGGCCAGAATTGTGTGCAGTCCTGAATTATGAATAAGTGTTCCAAGGTGCTCCAACCTTTCTATCAGCAGATATGTCTAAGGGTGTCAAGATTCCTTTCCCCACTCTGAACTTTAGGGGGTTTTTCATGCAGGTACCCTAAGCTTATTTTTACCAGCTTAGGTTAAAACTTCCAAGGTACAAGCTATTTTACCTTTTGTCCCTGGACTTTATTGCTGCCACCACCAAGCGTCTAACAAATATAACAGGGAAAGAGCCCACCTGGAAATGTCTTTCCCCCCATATTCCCCCCCAAGCCCTATACCCCCTTTCCTGGGGAAGGCTTGACAAAAATCCTCAATTTGCACAGGTGAACACAGACCCAAACCCTTGGATCTTAAGAACAATGAAAAAGCAATCAGGTTCTTAAAAGAAGAATTTTAATTAAAGAAAAGGTAAGAGAATCACCTCTGTAAAATCAGGATGGGAAAATACCTTACAGGATAATCAGATTCAAAACAGAGAATCCCTCTTGGCAAAACCTTAAGTTACAAAAAAGACAACAGGAATACACATTCCATTCAGCACAACTTATTTTATTAGCCATTTAAACAAAACAGAATCTAATGCATATCTAACTAGATTGCTTATTAGCCCTTTACAGGAGTTCTGACCTGCATTCCTGCTCTGGTCCTGGCAAAAACAACTCTCAGACCGAGAGAACCCTTTGTCCCCCCCCCAGCTTTGAAAGTATCGTCTCCTCATTGGTCATTTTGGTCAGGTGCCAGCGAGGTTATCTTAGCTTCTTAACCCTTTACAGGTGAAAGGGTTTTTCCTCTGGCCAGGAGGGATTTAAAGGTGTTTACCCTTCCCTTTATATTTATGACAAAAGAGCATTACCACAAATGAGGCAGAAGAGGCTCACATTTTAAATGTAGCTTATTAAAAACGGTTAGATATGTATATAAGACAGACCTTCCTTACATACCCAGACATTTGCAGTTTATCTGTGTATTTCACAGGTTAAATAACGGTGTAGTTCGCAACTATTTCAAGAGACACAATGAAAACAGATTTCTAGTAAAAAAAAAAAAGGCTATTTTCTGAGTCAGAATCCCAGAATACAGAATGCATGTGCTACTTGGAAAGGCCTTTTCAGAAACCCAGGCCCTGCATCAATACTCAAAGTGAACATTCCTTTTAGTGTCCTGATTAAAGCTTTCCATTTGCCTCTGCTGTGATTCCGGAAGGGCCCACCTTTGCATCCCTATCTCTGTGAATGCAGGCAGCTTTGACAAATCTGTTAGCAACTTGCTGAACCACATTCCACAGTCAGGACAAGATGATGGCCAAAGACTGACATCCAACTCTGAAAGTTCTTTGAGTGCAGTTAAGCCTTGAAAGAAAGTGGCCCATCCTTCATCAGAAACAGTGTCATTATAACTCAGATCTAGCTTCTGTAATTTGGCTAGATGCCCACCTTGGACCTCTAATGCTGAAAGAAATAGATATTGGAATACACATTGAATATATACTTACAAATATTGTTTAAAAAAATCATATGACTAAGAATAGTGCTCTTTTACTACCATGTTATTTATGGTCCTTTAGCAATAAACCATGGCAATGGTTACTCACTCAGAGATACGAAACATGTTGCTCAAACAAAATCAGAGATACTTGCTATTGGTCTCACAAAGCCTATTTTATCGCAAAAGGTGGTGTGTAGTTTACAACATGCAATTCAAAGGGAACTAAAGGAATTACAAAGGTGTTCGGTTAAAACTGTGTGGCAACCTCATGATGGATCAGTCAGAGGGAGTTTAGCATCAAGCATAGGACAAAACCAGCAGGAAGATTTTACAGTGAGATCTGGCGAGAGAAATGTTGAAAGAGCCATGCCTAATTCTGAAAAGCTAATGGGAGTTAAGTCTTGTTTTCCTTAAGAAAATTAGGACCTGTAATTTACCAGTGGTGCCATTTGGTCAGTGGTAGTAATAGTGAAGGCTGTAAGGTCAATAGGGCTCAAGCATTTTTTTACCATTGTGTGGTCTACAGCGACCCAAAATGTTTTAAAGCAGCTATTACTGTACTGCCAACTCCAAGCATTCAAAAGTCATGTGTCAGGCCCCCAAAAATCAAGAGACTGACTTAAAAATCAGGAGGTTTTTAAAAAAATTATGAGAAATTTTAATTTGATTTCTGGTGTTTGAGACTTCAGGATTCGCATTTTCCAGCATTTCTCAGCAACTAAGAGGGCTAAAAGTTTACTTTTTAAACAAGCCGATATTCTCCTCTAACAACATGGACTCCAGGAGTTGGGGCTTTTCACAAAAACACCTAACATCCAGAGATTTGGCACCACTACAGTTACACGTAATGCTGTTAAAATATAATTTAGCTGGAGTTATTGAGCCTGGAAATACTGGTTGTGCAATATAAAACTTCTCAGAAGTGGCTTTAAATCTAGTATCAGAGGGGTAGCCGTGTTTGCTGCTTTTACAGATCCAGACTAAGTCATGTGGCACCTTATAGTGCCACAGGACTGTTTGCCGCTTTTAAATCTAGTGTTTATATTGTACATTTTATTTTTCTAAGTGTTGCATTTGTGAAGTAATACAAATAGCTCAGCTAAAATGGATCCCTGCATACTTTTCCAGTATTGTCTACACTCTTCAGTTTTTGCCCTGTCACTGTGTAAAGTACTGAGTAAATATCCCTCATCAGCAGGATGAAAATTCCCTGGTGGAAAGATACTGCCGCATTCTGCCTCCTGTCATCTGATTAATGCATAAATCTGCTCTACCCAAGGAACAAGTCTCTGAATTGTGGTATAAATGCAGCAGCTGCTTGCCTGCTAGTAAACATCACATTATACATACCTAAAAGAGTCAGATCCTCAGCCACCAAGTTACAGCTGCTCAGTCTCAACGTTCGAATCTCCGTTGCAAGCTTTAGTGCTTCCAAAAGCAGCTTTAGGTTCCCACCAACGCATTTATTCCAAGAAAGGTCTAATATCTCCAGTTCAGGGAGGTGAAGGGCAGTCTCAGCTGAAAAGATTAACACCAGGAACTTCTGCTTACTAACAGAAATCGTGGCCTTAGTAGACATTTCACCATGTATTCACCTGAAAATAGGTTTTAAGTATGTTGCCTACTTACTTGTGCTTAGAACATAGGCTTATTGGATCTCAGTAAAAGTTAGACAAAATAAAATCTCACATACTCCCTAAAGAGTTCAACATTTGATTTTTCACATATAGAATGGGTATTTAACAGACAAGTCCTTGAGCCGTCTTCCTTAAAAGGGGTTGGGAACGTGTGACCCTATGGGCATCCCAGTGTCAGATGTCCTGGAGCTCCCCGATACGCAGCAGTGATGTGTCAGCTGGCCTGACCAGTTCAGTGCATCCAGCTGTGCTAGAAATAGGTCACTAAAATGTATTTAAATCATTTTAAAAGGGGTAGTTGATAAACAGGTTTTTCCTGACAAAGAAAAGGGGCCGACCCCTCAAGCCAGGTGTGCCCAAGGACAGAGGCCTATTCATTTGTATCAGAGGTTGCAGGAAGATCATTTGCATTGTAAAAAAAAAAAAAATCACAAGTGGGAGAGAAGCCAGCCCTGCATTTACACTAAACATTGTGTCTACAGCCCCAGGGGAAAGGAACTTGATCTGGGGATACACTTCAGAAGTATACATTTCAGATTTTTACTGGGCTATAAAGAGTGAGAGAACCCCTAAGTTATCCTTTATCTGAGCAGACAAAGAAACCAAGTGCTGTGAACTTTGTATTTGGATTCTGACTACGGACTAGCCAGCCATACTGGAAGAATGACTATGGTAAGAAAACTATGAACAAAAGACTAGTTTGTTAAGTTGTGTTTCAGTCTAAGTAGAGTATTTTAACTTTTGTTTGTAACCATTTCTATCCTTATTCCTTCTATACTTAAACCTATGTCCTTTTGCTAATAAATTTGTTTTGGTTTTACTATAAACCAGCTTGCACTGTGATTGAAGGGAAGGATATGTTAACCCCAGTTAAACTAACAGGCTGCTGTGTATTGTCTCGATAGGAGCAGCAAACCTGAAAAGGTTTTGTGAGTACTATGTGTGTGAAGCTGTGCACTGCAGAATAGGGTTGCCAATTTTGGTTGTACATATTCCTGGGAGGTCTCATCACATAATCCTCAATGAAAGATTAATCTTTCATTCCTGGAGACTCCCGGCCAATCCTGGAGGGATGGCAACCCTACAGCAGAGACATTTTTGCAGGAGAACTTGGGGCTGGAAGGGTTGTTGAGACCCCCTGTCAGAGTAACAGGGAAGTGAAAGCCAAGATGTGACCAGCAAGCTTGAATGTGGACTGTTGATGTCAAGTCTGTGGGCATACAGGGTCATGTGTCCCCTCACAGATTTGCTGCTTGGCTTGTATTGAGCATGTTCACATGGACTGAGCATGTTCAGGAACATTGCTGAAGCTAGCTGCCCTCACTCTGCCCCTCCCTGCCCTCACCATCAGCAGGCATAGGTCATTTCTGTCTGTGGGCCACACAGCAACATAGCATTTAAGCACCCAGAGCTGCAAGGCAGGTGTTAACTGAACCCCTTACTGGCCTGGGTGAAACCCAACCCATCACAGATGGATTGTTTTGTTTTACATTAGCAATATTGGCCTGATCCTGCCCCACTGAAGTAAATTTAATGTAAAAAGCACTTTTGACCATTTTATGACAATTTAAAGGGAGCAGTTCTTGCTGCAAACCCATTTATGCAAGGTGAGATTCGTTACATTTTCTGACAATGCTGACTTGAAGATATCAAGAAATCACCATTCAATAACATTTTATGCTTCTTTAGCACATTGCCTGCAAAGACCTCAAGCCAGTGCTAGCCTGATTCTGATTCCTCTGAAGTCAGTGGAAATTTTGCTATTGACGTCAGTAGAGCAAGCAGTAACAGGTTCTCTTTTCTGTATGCAACATTTACTATAATGTTTATAGGCTCTTGATTTGCACACATGCTGCTTACTTGGAGGCCAGAAAGTTTCTGTTGGTACCTAGAGATGGAAAAAAAAAAAAAAGAAAAGGAGTACTTGTGGCACCTTAGAGACTAACCAATTTATTTGAGCATAAGCTTTCGTGAGCTACAGCTCACTTCATCGGATGCAAAAAAACTTTACTCAAACATAAAGGTATATGCTCACGACTATGGGTCTCTTATGGGCATGTGTCAAGATCCCTTTGCACTTAGGAGTGGTAAATATTAAGACATCAGTATTAAATGGATAATTACTACAAGGTCTGCCCACTAATGATTAAAATTCCAGCACAGTATGAGATCATACACTTTAGCATTCTTTTCTAAAATTAATACATTTTAATTACAATGCAGCTATTACAATGCACTTAAGTCCTGACCTATAGTACTGCTGGTATTCCACTTTCAGACTTCCCTTTGCAGACAGGTCAAATTCTGTGATGGTTTTGTGACATGGGCAGACAGAGCCAAGGGTGAGACCAAAAGATACATTTTTACTCATGACCAAAGCCACAATTCAACCACAGATCTGCTGAATCCCATCAAAGGATAATGCAAAACCACTGCATTATCGCATCTTGCTGCATACAGAGAATATATAATAGTTTAAAAAACATTCCTACCTAGTGATGCAAAAGAATCTTCCCCTAAAGAGCAACTGCTGACGACCACAGATTTCAACTTTGGTAAAAATCTGAGCCTGCTAAAAAGGTAGTTGGAAGACACTCCAAATGTTTTTATTGGATGATAAATTCAGCTCCTGAAGACTCGAGAGTAAAGGTATCACCTGTGCTTTAAAAATACACAATATTTATTAGTCGTGATCCTAAATGACTATATAGCTGTAGTTTTATTTGCTACAATTTTATTTATCACTCAACCCAAAACATACTGCCAGACTCTGACACCCTTACACATGCTGAGTAATACTTTACCCCATAAATAGTCCCATTGTATTCAATAGGGCTACTCAAGGAGTAGGTACTACTTAGCGTTGAGTAAGGGTGTCAGAGTCTAGCCTCCAACAGACAGATTGGCTAAGATTTTCAAAGCCAACTAGGGGGTTTAAACATACAACTCCTATTAAAATTAATGGGGGAATCTATATCCAAATCTCACTGCCTTTGCTAACCTCAAGTAGTATATGTTCATATACTATATACCAGTAGTTCGTTATCAAAGTCCTATTACATGTGCATCAAATGAAAAAAAATCACCAGGACTGAAAATTATTACTAAAATGATTAAGTTAACTCCCCTCCTTACTAGTATTACTTCATCTGTAGCTTTTCACAGTATCCTCCTCATAGGAAGACCAAGCTTGTATGCTTCAAGTCATGGGATTTTTTTTATTTTATTTTATTTTTTTTTACTCTAAAGGTTAAAATCCATGTCAAAATACAATGGTAACAGAAAACAAAGAAACTAAACCATCTCCTTGGAGGGAAGGTGAACTGTGTATTTCCTGTAATAGGAAGTGAAATTAGTGCTCTAGAACAGGGTTTGAACAAGCCCTGGAGAATAAAATCAGTTTCTTCAAAGAACAGCAGTGCAAGCTTTCCCCACACCACCCTGCCACTGTACTTTTTTCTGCCTTGATATGGAGTTACCACTATGGGCCACAGGAGAGTTCAATTTTCATGTGCATTCATCCCTGGGAGTCATGCCAACTACACCTTCTGAGGATCTGGCCCTTGGTTTCTCCAGGGTGATCAACTAACAAAAAAAACAAGATTGCCTAGTTGGTACTAGTGTCTATGATGTGGACATCTGTCCAAATGGGCTTATGTCACTTGCATTGAGAAATGCCCCTTAGTGTTGTGGCCTATCAAAAATAATATTCTAACAGTATTTTCTCTCCATTCAAGCATCTCAAAGTACTTTATGAGCATTAATGAATTAAGGCTCTCAAAATCTGAGAGGCAAGTAACTGTTACTAGCTCTGTTTTACACATGAGGCTATCTAAGGCCTGGTCTACACCAGAAAATTTAATCTGTTTAACTGTGGGGAAAAATCCATGCCCTGAGAGGTGTAGTGAAGCCGACTTAAGTCCCTGTGTAGACAGCACTAGGTCAACAGAAGAATTCTTCCAACCACCTCTTGTGGGGGGTGGATTACCTGTGCCAATGGGAGAATCCCTCCTGTCAGCATAGGTAGTGTCTGAAGTGCTACAATGGGTCAGCTGCAGGGGTACTGCTGTAGCATTTAAGTTTAGGCAAGTCCTAAGGTGCTGAATGAGGGAAATTGCAGGTTCTTAGCACCTCTCAAGATCAGCCCCCATGTGACTAGCCCAAGATAATCAGTCCTGTACCTTAACCAAAAGGCTAGCTGTTCACCACAATCACTGCAATACCAAATCTGTGTGGATAAACTAGTCCTGACTATTAAAATCTGATGGAGGTGGAGTCCATTTTCTGCCTATGAGAAATTTTCAAAGTTAAAAACATTTATATTCTTAATGAATTTTCTAACAATGTTCTTACTGAGAACCACCATGTCCTCTTCTGTTACACAGCACTGGTGGAGATCCAGGACTTCTAGGTCTTTAAAACTGGCCAAATGAGTTGCTGAATCCTTAAACCCTCCACCAATCTCTTTATTGCACAATAGGTCTAATTTGTTTAGTTCTGGTAAGTACTGGAAAGCCCTGTCTAAAATGAAAAAGGCAGAATTCATGGTCACTGACTATTCTAACACACAAGGCAGACTGGACTTAATGTTTGTTTACTCTAGTATTAATATTTGTGAAAGGTGTCAGAATGACAGCTCTGGAGAATGAGGTTTTCTGTGTAGTTACATCAGAAGTCAGTCAACATTGCAAAGCTCTTCCCACCAATGTCACTCAACCTTACTCTAAAAGAACCACCCAAAAGTGAGAGAGCAGCTCCCCCTTCATACCCATTAATGTTACAGTCTATTTACTGAGAAAACCATCAAGGGTGCCAAATAGCACCACTTGTGATATGGAGTTGTGTGGTGAATAATTAGTCTGCTAGGAACTAGACAAAGATAATTTGGACAGACTTCAGGTGATGACTTTTAGGGTATGTCGATACTGTAATGTAAGCTCATGCTTGAGCCTGGGCATCTGGGTTAGTATAATGTAGGATTCGGACCCAGGGACCCAGAACCCTGCAGGGCTGGAGGGTCCAAGCTCAAGTCAAGCTGGGGCCCAGGATCCAAGCCCTATTGCTTTACAGTGTAGTCACAGCCCTGCTTGACTCAGGTTCCAGGAGTCATCCAGAAGTATCCCACAATTCCATGGGACAACTAACTTAGTCCTCTCTAACTCAACAATTGGCAAACCACTATTGAAAATGGAAGCCCCTCAAACCTGCCCTCCCTGGCAAATGGCAGCAGCTCAGGTCAGCATTAACCCATTCTGTTCTGATCACCAATCTGCAAGCATACTATCAGAGAACCTCCTTCGTTTGCAAAGGAAAAGGGAACCGGTCAAGCTTTTTGCAAAGCAAGCTGGTTCCTGGTAATGTGCAGGCCAGGTAGTAAAGTTTCCCCACAGTGCACCACATTCCTAGGGCCAGAGCAGCCACATTTCAGGAGGTGGGGAGGGCGAAGCACTAGCGACTCTGGGATATGATTTTTTTGGCTTGGGTCTGGCATCCACACTGCAGCGTGCAGAGCCCTAAGTTTGAGCATGGGTCACAAAAGTCTTAACCCAGGGTTAAAATACAGTATAGATGCTTAAGGCCAGGGTTCCCTAACATGGGTCAGCTGACTCAAGTCCCACTAACCCTGGGCTCACATTGCAATGTAGACATATCCTGTGTTACTAGCCCCTTCAGATGACTTTGAACCAAGAAATTGGTGCTGAAAGTTGTTTATTAAAGGAAACAGACTGTCCCCAAACAGAAGAGAATAATTATCTATCAATATTTGATATTCTTATGATTTCTATCACACAAAATACCTATTTCATTGCCTTTAGCCTAGACATTTTCTTAGATGGGTTTTAGATTTGGTATTCCAAATCTAAAGCACTCTAAATCTAGACTAGCCTAAATGCTGGAAGCCATCTTGCTTTAATCCACACATGTGCAAATTTAATTCTTTCAAAACTGGCACATTTTTCAATTCCTGAGCAATACTCTTCAGACTGCAGCCAATGTTTCTGTTAAAAGAAATATCTAATACTTCAAGGTCATGGAGGACATTTAGAACCTCCGCTGAAAAAAAAAAAGGAAAACAGAATTGGTTAGTTACCAGATTTACTGGAAGGATATTGCAGAAAACCCCACTATAAAGCAGGATTGAGCCAACTTGTTTTGTCTGCATTCAGACACACTAACATGGGTTCAAATGTTTGATTTAGATTCATTGGGTTCATGTTCTGCTTAAGAAACAGTGAAAAAAGGAGTAAGGCGGGACTAGAGAAATAAAAATCAGTGAAACAGTAGGGTGAGAAAGTGGAAAAAAATACAAAGAACTATATAAGGAACAGTGAAGGGAAGAGAACATTCTAATGCAAAAGGATAAACTATATATATTGAATACAGACCACCCACTGGAGCTATTCTAGCTTTGGGGAGTGGGAAGAAGGTTTAATCCTTTATCTTTAGCTCATAGCACAAAAGTTTCCCTTTAGACAGAAAAAGGTTTTCAAAATACAGAATCACTTCAAAAGAACACAGTATTCAGTTATGGGGTGGGTGTAGAGGGAAAAGAGAAGTATCATAACTCAGCTAGTTTTGCAAACTAGTTTATTAACATAGCTGAAGTTGCATAACTTAGATCAGTCCCACCCCAGTGTAGACCAGGCCTTAGTCTCTGTTTGAAGAGTCTCCAGATCTCTGAAAATCAGGCCATTTTTATGCACGTGCTTAAATACACATTTAATTGTCTAACTTTAGACTCTCAGCTTTGAAAATTTTGGCCTAAGTGACTTGCCCAAGGTCAGACAGGAAATCACAGGCAGTCCTGAGATTCAAACCCAGAAATCCTTCCTCCCAACCCCATGCTATAACCACAAAATCATCTGACCTCATACGGTTAACAGAAAGGGCTTCTTTGGAAACCAATACAGATACTGTTATAGTGGACAGCCAGAAATTTAATAACTTTCAATCAATACTAAGCTTAATATTGATTCTTGTAAAATGCCAAAACTGAAACCAAAATAGTTGCAGGTCTGAGGAGCCAGTATTTCAACATAGGTATGTGAAATACACTTACCTAGAGAGTCTCCATCTTTTGTTGTTAGACTGCAATCTGTAAATTTTAGGATTTTGATCTTGCAGCCTGTCTGGAATCTTTTGGTCAAGAGGGATAGTTTTCCACCTATGTTATTATTCCAGGATAAATCCAGTTCTTCAAGATGAGGAATGGTTTCAAGTGCCTCTCCTGTTAGAAAGAGCCCAGAAGTCTAAGACGAACCATTCTAGATACTATTTTGAGTACAAGATAAAAATACAGTTTGACACAATATGAAAGGATGTCATTTAATTCTCATTTTAATTATGCAGTTGTGTTTTCGTCTTTGAAAAAGAAAGTGCAAGTCAGGAGGTGATTTGCTGTTGCATAAATACACATCTTGTAACACACACCCACCTTCTACTCTCCACCCCTGACACTTAGGCCTTGTTTACACTGCCACTTTACAGCGCTGAAACTTTCTCGCTCGGGGGTGTGAAAAAACATCCCCCTGAGCGATGCAAGTTTCAGCGCTGTAAAGTGGTGGTGTAGACAGTGCACCAGCACTGGGAGCCGGGCTCCCAGTGCTGGTATCTACTCCCCTCGTGGGGGTGGGTTTTTTTACAGCACTGGGAGAGCTCTCTTCCAGCGCTGGTGCCACGGCTTCACAGCCATGTTAAAGTGCTGTTGCAGCAGGGCTTTAACATTGGTAGTGAAGACATACCCTTAGCCTGGCCTCAGAAAAAATACCACATTGCTTGAGTTTCCCTGTAGACCTGTGTCAATGACCCAGATTCTGTAATCTACAGGGAAACCAGTGTAAATGGGAGATCTGTATGGCTTATCCTTTACAGCTCTGCTTTTGTAGACATCTGGGAAAATTTCCAACTCCCTCTGAACTGCATCTGGGGACCACAGTATTGCCAACCCCAAATGTTAAAAAAAAAAAAATCACACGTCCAGCTCACCAAAAATCACGAGATAGACTTTACAATCATGAGATTATGTAAAAATAGATTTGGTGTTTATTTGCCTTCTTCTTGAGCCTTTAGAGTGCTCTGGAGTCACATTTTGAAGCTTTCTCCACAGCCACAAGGGCTAGAAACTTATTTTTTCCTTTAAGAATGAAGGCTGAAATCATTACATATCCCCTTGACTCCAGGAGCTGGAGCTTTAAGAAAAATAATCATGAGACATGACAAAATCATGAGATTTGGCAACACTGAGGCCATCTTGGATAAGTGCAGAGCTAAGAAGAAAGAAGTCCTCGTATAGCTGTTTTTGAACCTTTAAAAGCATCATTTCTGGCAAAAAGATGCCACTTAAACATTGTTTAGGCCAGGTCTACACTGTGGGAGGGAGGGGGCAGGGGAACCTAAGTTACGCAACTTCAGCTATGTGAATAATGTAGCTGAAGTCGACATACTTAGATCTACTCACCATGATGTCTTCATTGCGGTGAGTTGACAGCTGACGCTCTCCCGTCGACTCCGCCTGTGCCTCTTGCTCCGGTGGAGTACCGGAGTTGACAGGAGAGCGCTCAGCGGTTGATTTATCGCGTCTAGACTAGATGCGATAAATCAACCCCCGCTGGATCAATCGCTGCTTGCTGATCCGGCAGATAGTATAGACAAGCCCTTAGACTCAAACTGGCTGTCTCCAGTTAAACCTGGATTTGAATCAAAGTATGCAGGCACCAGCCATCTTGCGTGCACTCAGAGGTAGCGCGTCATCTCATCTCTTTACTGCCATTGGCATGGCAATGAAAAGTGTTAGCATTTCAAAGAAATGCTAATATTTAATTGCAAATCTCATGCTTCAAAAGGGACACCTAGTGTGCATTCTGACTGAAGTAATAGTTATGAACCATAGTACACAATGGTTAAAAGGCTAGCTCCTTTTTGGGGAAAAAACAAAAAATGTTGTTAGTTTAAACTAGTTCACAACTGAAATCAGTTGGTCAGCCTACATGTAAATGCAATTTTGGGATGTTAAAAACAAAGGAAGATTTGTTTTTTTTAATTACCAACATGATAATTTACAGTTATAGTTTAATGGGGAAATCCTCATATGACTGTTTTAATAATAAATTATAACTATATGGTTTACTTGTGGCACCTTAAAGACTAACCAATTTATTTGAGCAGAAGCTTTCGTGAGCTACAGCTCACTTCATCGGATGCATACTGTGGAAACTGCAGATTATATACACAGAGACCATGAAACAATACCTCCTCCCTAAGGAGAGTGATCACTTTAGATAAGCTATTACCAGAAGGAGAGTGGGGTGGGAGGAGGTATTGTTTCATGGTCTCTGTGTATATAATGTCTTCTGCAGTTTCCACAGTATGCATCCGATGAAGTGAGCTGTAGCTCACGAAAGCTTCTGCTCAAATAAATTGGTTAGTTTCTAAGGTGCCACAAGTACTCCTTTTCTTTTTGCGAATACAGACTAACACGGCTGTTACTCTGAAAACTATATGGTTTGTAATACAAAAATAACGATGCCTGTTGTTCTGTACTAAATGAGTATAGAAGTCAGAGAGAGAGACCCCTTAAAATGCCTCCTAATTTTTGAGGCACACAAGATGGTGAGATATCTTATTGGACCAACTTCTGTCAGAGAGAGAGACAAGCTTTCGAGCTTACACAGAGCTTTTCAGGCCTAATTTTTTTTTTTTTTATCTACTTAGAATAATTTCCCAGATCTTGAAAATGGACCAGAGTTTTTGCATTGAGAAGCTGTTTGTCCTAAGCAGTGCAACGTGTTAATGTTTGGTGGAGCAATTTACATTCCAGACACCTTTTCCACCCTAAAGATAAATAAAGGACAATGACTATGAATAACAGTTTTCTTCCACTTCTCACACAAGTTAGTCAGAGCTTCTACAAGAAAGAGTATGGTTCAATAATTGTGTTTTCAGGCCTATGTTTTCTTACTGTGAACACATCCAATGCAACCCCCTGCTTTTTGAAAAGCAGACATATATTCAAACAGGCACCTGTTTAGTTTAACCATTTTATCACCAAATGTGCATACTGTTCTCAAAATGCATCATGGACGGATAAATAAATAAGCTCTAAAGTACATGCCAAAGGCCTACGGTTTGATTCTTAAACCTTTTTTACATCAGGGTAACTCCACTAGCTTCAAGGAAAGTATACCTAATTTACATTGGTGTAAGCAAGATGAAAATCAGGCCTCCAGACTTCAACTTTGGTATTCCATAGCCCTAAAAATAAAACTGAAGTCCTGATCTGGACTAAAGTCTTGAAACAGCAATTACCGTTATAGTTGCATTTACAGCTATAAAAATTAATGCTGGACACGTTCATTTTGCTTAATTTCAAATCCAGCCGTGATTTGAAAGTTCAACTCAGCTATCATCAGGTTTGCATCCCCTTAAGCAAAGGCTGCGGTGGAAAAAGGGGCAGAGACAGGATAGAGGGGGAAAAATATCCACTGGCAGATAAAATATAAAACACAAGAAAAAAAAGTATAAAAAAGGAGTGAAAAAAATAATAAATTAAAAGCAGACTCTAGCTCATGACAGTTTGTGAACTTCAAAATAATCCATAAACTTTGCAGAGCCTCAAACGCCACTGGGTTTGCCCTTCGTTTGTATGTACACAACGAACTCACAGTAGTAAATTCTACTTTCAGTTGTAAGTGTTTGCAAGATCAGGGCTTCTTATACAAATGCCATCTCTAAAATGGAACTTCACCCTTTGTTGGGTGGCCGGTTGCAGCCAATTACAGCAAAACAGTGAGAGGAAGGCAAATTTTAGCCAAATTTCTTACAAAAGATGCCATCTGTTTTTAAGGTCTCTTCCAAAAGATCTCAGTACACTATCATCTGCACAGAACTCTCTGTATCTGTTGCTGAAGGAAAAAGGCCTAAACTGATCATGCTGTGATTTGATCTTCCAATTCTGATCAGTCTACTAGGAGGCTTTTCAAGCCTGTTGCTTAAAATGTTAAACCACTTTGGGTAATTTTGTTGCTCTTGCACAAATAAGAGCTGATTCTTCAGCCATTCTGCATGTGAGAGACTTTTTGCCCATGAATAGTCCCTTTGAACTCAATAGGACTAATTTTATGTATAAAGTTACTCACGAGTATAAGTGAGTTACACTTCTTTATAGCCGAGAGTTTAAATTGTCAGTGTGGAGACACGGATTGAGATTTTGGCTGCTGTGGTGTGATAGAAGTATAGATTTAATAGGTCACAATAGACCCTTGGTAACAAGCTGTTTGGAGAGTAAATGTAACTGCCATACTGTACCTAAAGAAGTAACATCCTCAGCTGTCAACCTGCAGTTGTTTAGTTGGAGGATTTTTAACTTGCTCATATGATGGAGCCGAAGAGCAAGGGGTTTCAGAGCCCCTCCTACAAAATCATTCCAGGAAAGATTGAGCTCCTCCAGCTCTGGTAGAAACACAGGAACTAGAGGTAAAAACAAAACAGCAGCAAAAATAACCCACTTAATTTGTGAATGTTATGTGTCAATATGCCTTAATATAGAGGTGCTTTTCTAAACTAATATGGTAACAGGATAGAGTGATTTGTCTTCAGAAGGGAAACTGAGGCACAATTTCCCTATCTGTAGAATGGGTATAAGGCTATCTACCTGATTCACAGCATTGCTGCATGACTTAAAGTGTTATTTAATGTTTTCAAAATGCTTTGGGATCACCAAATGAAAATACTGAATAAGTATCATTATCAGAAAGAGAGGAGAAAGGAGTGGGGTTGGACTATTTCATTGGCAAATGAGAATAGAAAACTCTGTCCCAGAAGCTTTCAGTAGGTAGGAAAACTTGCTTACCCAGCTCCATTAAATCTGTTGCATCTAATGCACAATTATTTAGGTCCATATTCTTGCTGTTGGGCTTCTTACCCAGTTTTTGCATGAACTGCTTAATGCGCCACATACCAGATGTTGTGTTTGTTTTGGAAATGAGATATGGAGGTTCATCTGCATAACCAAAAACCAGGATTGTTGTTACCCCTAACAGTAATCTTATTGATGAGTGTCACAGGGCAAGACTCACCCCCGTGAGACACCAGCAGGAGGTGCCACAGAATTAGCACTTCTAGCCTCCAGAGCACCCTCTGCAAGCCGGTGTCCCACTTGCCGCTGGCCCCCGTGTCCCTCCTGGACCCCAGTGCCCCTTTCCCTAGGGTGCTGCCCCCTGGCAGTAACCCCACAGTCTGAGTCTCCCCTCCCCAGGGAATGCCCACCCACTATCCCCACCTCACCTCAGTCTTTGTCTACTGCTAGTCACTGTTGAGCCCCCGCACAATGGGGCAGACTGCAGTACAAAAGCCAATCATCACAGGCAAGGGGGGTTTGGACCTGCTGCATCTGCCTACCCGTGGCTGCTCCCTGCAACTCCAGTACCCTTTTTTAGATCATCTTCAAGGCCTGCAGCCTGAGGCTTTTCCCATCTCAAGCCTCCCAGCTCCTCTGGCCTTCCCCAGCCCTGCTTCACCTCAGGTACCTGAGGTGGGCTCCCCAACAGCCAGACCCATCTCTCTCTGCAGCTAGAGGATACTTTGTGTGCTCCTGGCCCACTGCCCTCTTATAAGGGCCAGCTGAGCCCTGATTGGGGTGTGGCCATAGCTGAGCCTACTTCCCCAATCAGCCTGGGAACTGCTTGCTCCCAGCCACAGCCCTCTCCTAGGCTGTTTTAAGCCCTTTAAGACGGGAGTGGGTGACCACCCCACTACAGTGAGATTTTGTCTTGTGTAACTACAACTGTCCGCTTAAGACATAATGAAACATACTGACCCTGGCAGAATTTGTGGAATGGCTGCATTCCCATTTTAGAGATTACTGGTGGAACCTCTGGACCATGTCAATTGTCCATAGTTACCCTAAGTAATGGGAACAGGTGCGCCATGCTCTGGTTGATGGTACCTGATGCTGAATGAGAGAAGAATCTGCCATTGGAAGTCTTTGGGCTGGTCTACATTAGAGACTTTTGACATTAACAGCACCAGTTCAAGCACATAAAATGCTTGTAAATCACTAAGCGGATGTATTCTGTGTATCATTATCCCTGCACTCGTCCTGCACAAGTATTCTATCCACCTCGGTTCAACCTGTTATTGTGCTGGTACAGATTGGAAGCACAGGCAACAGAGCATCACCAGTTCAATTAGTCCTTGCAGTGCAATCCCACAAGGCTTCTGCCCCGTCCTTCAGTGACAGCTCTGACCACGGTCTCTACCATCTGTTAACCTCGTTTTATGGATGCCCAATAGGTACTGAGGTGGCTCTTGGCGGGTCTTGGGTCTGCTCAGCAACCCCTCTTTCATCTTATTTATTCATTTCAATTCATACATAAAGTAACAGTGCACCTATCATGACCTTCAGGAACGCTTAGCAAATATGTAAAAATACTCCTCCAGCAAATATCCTTGGCCAAAAATGAGCAGCCAAAAGCTGCACAAAAAACAGTAACCCCCTCTTTCTACATTTTGCCTCTCCACCCCATCTCCATCCCCTTTGCAAACCTCACCTTCCACCAGCCTTTCAATGATAGCTTTAGCTTTTCTTCCATGGTGCAGAGGTTAACAGCAACCTTGTATACACACAAAAATTAGAAGATTGATTTCCAGCCTCACGATATCAAGTGTTGAGAAATATCCTGCTTTGAGCAGGGGGTTGGACTAGATGACCTCCTGAGTCCCTTCCAACCCTGATATTCTGTGATCTGCTTTTGTTGTTGTCTTAAAATTTCTAGCAGCAGGGTGTGCAGAAGCTGACCTTTAACGCAAGCAAACCAAGCTACCACTTGAGGTGCTGATGTCCCACAGAAACTCTACAACCGATGAGCTGATTCTGATATTGACTTCTGGCACTAGGAATCAAGAGGGAGGTAACTCAAAAACTTTATCCTTCCAGCCTCAGCAACATGGGTCCCAGTTGTTGCATTGTGTCTCTCAAATTATAAGGCACAGCAAGATAATGGCTTAATCAGGAGAAAACAACACATACAAAATAAGCTATCAACAACAAATAAGAGGATTCTGGCTAGCAGTAAAACCAAGCACTCATTCTTTAATACTATTTCTAATGCACCCATCACTGTGGTATCAGCATTACCTGCTACACAGGGAGCTTGCTTCTCATTCTGATTATCTGGTCTAGAGTTATCAATTTCTGCTCTTTCACTTTCTCCTTTGCTTTCACCATCAGATTTCCCAGTGTGTAAGCCCCTGAAGAATCTAGTGCCTGATGAGCACTGAGGTTTTCCCTTTTCCACAGAGGATTTCTTCCTTTTGATCTGGTTCATAATCAACTGAAATGGGGATCGCTTCAAGATGCCCTCTTCACATCTATCCTGGGAACTCCAGTTTGCTCCTTTCAGAAGACTGGCAAACATAGTTAGAACTGTTTTTAGCAACATTTATTAATTGGTTATCCGCCCACCCCCTATAGTGGATATTATCAGGAATTCCTTAGCTACTTTCCCATCATTCTCTCCATGTCAGTATCAATGGTATACAATTCAGTGGACCAGATTCTGAACTCATTGCAATTTCTGTTGCCTACAAAGGGAGCTGATGGTGTTGAGCACCACAGTGGAGGTGCTCAGTATTTTGCACAGGTGGACCTAATAGTCCTAAGTCTCTGCTATACTGGTGTCATTTTATGTTGGTTCATTGGGCATAGTAGTCCTAAAAGCCACCTTATCTTGTCAACGGATGGGGATACCTAGGTGGGTGGCTCTTTTGTCACCTCCTTCCTAACATTCCACATGAAAATTATTTACAGACATCTCAGTGTCAAGTGTTGGGGATGACATTCTGGAAAGGTTCCCACTGGCTTCAGTGGAATTAGGATTTTATCCTCTGTATTTACACTAGCCAGAAAAGCCTTGTCATTTTCTTTTACCAACTAATTTCGGGTACAGTGCAAGCATTACTTCTCTCAAAAGAAAAACAAAATTGAAAAGTAACACAAGGAACACGGGGTCCTTCATATATAGTTCTTATGCTATTTTACCAGCAATTAGGCTGAAGGAAAAAATGGTAAAACAAAGTCTGTTGGCAAACATTCCTTTTATATACAGCTAATTTTTATGCCACTTTGTTTTTAAATGTTTTATTTGGTTTTCATGATGTTTTGTTGGAAAGTCTGTGAAGTGACAGGTGCTTAAGAGGTGGGAAAGGAGAACTTTTAAATACAATTATGTATTAGATGATTAGTCACAACTATGTTTCTCATGACCAATGTACAAAACAAATGATATAATATAAAGCAGAATTATATATACATGATGTAAAGCAATTTTGTTTACATTTGTAACTTTTCATGTACTGGCACTGCAATATTTGTAATAGACAAAGTTACGTATCTGTCTTTTCCATTTCTGAAATAAAGGATCAGTTGCACCTTTTAAAGCATTTTCATGGCTTGGAAAATGAATGTACCATGCTCTAGAAGTGAAGTTCTCTCTTCCTTAAAAGCCAGATTTGTCTGGCTGTTTTCATTTGTGGTTGTTGCTGTCTGGCAGAGAGTTTCTGTCTTCACAAATTTGAAATCAGCTGTTCAGTGCAAACCAGTTGATCAACTGCAATTTGTTGGGCTGTTTGTTCTGCTGATTTTGAGCTGTCAGGTCTCGCAAAATATGTAGCAAACACTCTTTTTATAACCAGGTCCAGGAATAATTCATTTCACTAGTCTTGTCAGTTTTCTTTTTAGAATAAATTAATAGTAAAAAAATGAGGAAGTCATTGCATGTACTTCGGTACTGAGCTTACTACCTCTCACAGGTTGTTGGAAGCAGCTGATTTTAGAAGGGCTGAATCAGTTTATAGATCAAATTACATGACTGTCTGAAGAAAAAGCTCTTTGTTTCCTTCACCTCTTCACTCACCCTCAGTACACTCCAAAAGAACTGCAAGAGTGTAAGCAAAGCAGAGCATTTAAATAGTTTGCATACTTTGGTTGGAAATGTTTTCGTAAGAGGGATAATAGAGGCGAGCTCATTTTCATTCACCTTAGGTACTCGATTGTCTGGATTGTAAACTGATGCAATTCTATGGGTCAAACTTGAAATCCTTGCTAAGTCATAGCTTCAATTGAAGTCAGTTTTGACTGAGTAAAGTTTGCAGGAGCTGTCCCTGTGTGTTTAACTGTACAGCAATATCAGTTCAGTTCCTAGTTGACAAGAGTCCACCAACCAAGACATACTACCATGACTACTACTAGCAGGGCCAGCCCTAGATCAAATAGTGCCCCAGCCGAGGAGTGTCTTTGGAACCCCCTCCCCTCCATTTGTTAAACTTTTGAATACCTTACAGCACCCCTAGCCAGGCACCCCAGGCGGTCACCTGGCTTGCTTGCCCCTAAATCCAGCCCTGACTACTGGTAAGCAATTGTGTCTACAGTCACAGAAGAAAGGCTAAGAACTGTACGGCTCACGGAAACTGAACAACCCGCATCTGCAGAGGCAATTCTTCCGGGTCAAGGAGGAGGCATATGGATAGGGCTATATATGGAAACTTGCTCTGCCATTTCCTGTGTTGTATCTGTTTTGTGGGTAAACAGAGTACCTTCATCTCCAGGACTCTGAGAATGGCCTGAGTGAGCATTAAATCCATTCAAATAATACATTAATAAAAATTAAGGAATATGAGTTACTAAATCCATCCTCAGAGGAGTCTATGTTCCCAACACACAGAAAGCTACTGTGATCACAAACAGAGGCCCACTGATAATAAATCATGAACCCAGCAAAACCTACCCAATCCACCAAAGGTACTAGCAAACCAGAGGGCATTTGGCAAAGAACAACAAAATTGATCAGCGGGGCTGGAGGGACTGATTTAAAAGCAGTTACATAGTTTGGCTAAAAGACAGGTGGTGTGGGTAAACATGATGCCAGTCTGTAAATAGCTGCATGGTTTAAACACCAAGGAGAGGGAGGAATTATCTAGGGCGATGCACAGGGGTATAGCTAGGAGTAAACAGGATGAGATTAAGACAGGAAAAACCTGGAGTGAGTATCAGGAAAATCTTCTTGACAGTATTAGGCTGTGAAAGAGTCTCCCAGTTGTACTTGGGGTGGGGTGTTTACACTAGACTGGAAAAAAGAATAGAAAATATACTGCAGTGAACTCACTACACTTCTCTGGCAAAGGGTTGGAGGAGTTGGCCTAATAGGTCTTTTTCATTTCCAGCTAGTATAATTCTCCAAGTATGTCTCTACTGGCCTTTACCATTCTTTAGTATTATCCTACACCAGGAATGATAATGCTATCATGACTCCCGATGCTAGTTTCTTTGCATGGGAGATGCTCATTCCGTCTGGTCCCTTCCTGTGAGCTATGCTTTTATCATCTCACTATGTTACATCTCATGTCACAAAAAGAAAAGGAGTACTTGTGGCACCTTAGAGACTAACCAATTTGTTTGAGCATGAGCTTTCGTGAGCTACAGATTTTCTTTTTGTGAATACAGACTAACACGGCTGTTACTCTGAAACATCTCATGTCACGTCTCTGATCACCTTATCTCACATTTGCTGCCACTGTCAGACCATCTCCAGTCCATCTGACCCACTGCCATGCCTTGCTCTTTTCCTTCCTGCTTGGGAATTGAGTGGTGGGGGTTGAAATGTGGACAAGCTGTTCCCTTCTTTCCTGCAATAATGGCTCAGGTGCTGATGGAACAGAACGCTGCACTCTCACTGCAACGCCACAGAGCCTGTTAAATTGCAGTTTGTGACAATCTGTGCTCATGGTGCTTGGGGATTTCTTAAAGACTCATTCAAGTTCTTTAGTTTAAAGCTAACATTAATGCTTTGACACTAACACTTTATGGGTTGTACTGTCCATTCAAAAATGCTGTCACTGCTACAGGTTTTTAAAGGATTGTGCAGGAAATCTAGTGCCACAGCAACAGCACCTAGAAATGCAGTTTGTCAGTGACCTAATTTCCTCCTCCCTTAGGGTATATCTGTGGCCTTACTTGCAGGAGCTATGAAGGGAAAGGGGGAAGCAGAGTGATTCCAGTGCAGAGCAGGATGATTCTGGACAGACAGCTGCAGTGTGGTGGAGTAAACACTGATATTGCTTTGGAATGGCACAGTTTGTGCCCTGGATTAGCATGTGCGGCAGATTGCAGTGTATGGGCCTGGTCATGTCCTCCTTACCCAGCAGTGCAATGGTCGACTTTCCCTCCAGTGTGCACTCTTGGGTACTTGCTCTACTGCTGCATGATGAACAGACTCTGTGTCTTCTTCCCGCACTAGGGCACCCCCACTGGACAGGGCAGGATTGACTAATGAAAGATCAGCTGTATCTCCCAGTTGATATGCAGGGAGGTGGTTTGTGAGCGCACCACTGTTTGAGTGCCCCACGTAAATACGCTTACGTGTTCTTTCCACTGTGTAATAATTGGGGTGAGGGTAGGAACAGAACCTGCTCTAGAACAAACGAGTTAAAAATGCATCCTGTTGAGCATCCACTATAGAGAGATTAATTTGAATTTTTGTACTTTGCCACATCATGACTCCTTAATCCAGCATATATTCCAAGGGAATAATGCCATTAGAAGATTAGTGCCACAAATTGATTTGGAAAAAGGATTTGCAAACATTGAAATGCTATATTCCATGTACTTAATTACTGAGTATCATTTTGGGAATTTTCTCTTCAGTTTAGTAGTGCCTCTTCTAACATAAATCTACCCTCCCAATTATTTATTTCATGCACCTATTTAAAAAAAACACATCTAGTTAAAATAACACAGAACATAAGTATAGTGGGCCAAAGTCACCCCTACTCTTATTCCAGTCCCTTCAATGGAGTTCCATAGAAATGAATTTGGCCCAAAGTCTTTACAAAATTTAAGGGACTTATATATTTAATAACCAAGAATTTAAAATAAAGTTATTTTGAATTCAGACTATAGCATTTAATGGCCATGTGGTCCTTGCTTTTTTTCTAATGTAGGCAACTTCTTAAGACAGAGATCCTGTCTTGTGGCTTGCTCCTATGTCCATTGAAGTCAATATAGCAAAGCTCCCATTAACTTCAGTGGTGCCGGATCAGAAATCATCACCTTGTTTTACCAAACAACATCCCAAAACTGGTCCCACACCTTATTTACAGAAATTTCAGGTCCTGGTTATATAAAAATGTTATGCTACAACACTGTTAAGGAGACTGGATGAAAATAAACTTGTTTTAATGTGATTATTACGGCTGCCCATTCTTCTCTCCCCTTAATTTGTATATCTGCTATTTTATTTCCTTTTCCTGGAACAATCTCATTGTCTGCAGCCTTCACTGCTATAACCTCTTCATGCCTCTTCCCAGTTTGTTTCAAATTTGTGTGCTGTGTCATCCACTAATCTGTTGCTGGCTACATTTAAACTAAGGGAACTCCTGCCAAAGACAGATGCGCATCAACCGTGCAAAGTCAGCAAAAAAGTCTTTGGAAACCCTGAAAAGTACCCTGGCTAGGCTACAGTTAGCAGGAAATGTCATTACTTGAAGATGGGTGCAGAGGAAGCAGCTCCATTGACCCTCACTGGTGTAGCTACATTGATTTCAGTGTGCATACATGAGGACTGAATTCAGCTGAAAGTTTTTGGAGTTTGGCCTTTAGCTGATTCTGCTAGACAATCTGTTTTCACTGGTTTCTTGAGTGGCTGTTTAAATCAGGTTTCACTGTGTTATGAAAATTTAAACTAACGCCTTATTCTAATATTTATCTAATGTCTTTAAGAATGACCAGAAACAAAGTCTTTGAAGTTACAGTGATTGTATTACAGAGAACATACCAAACACTCCCACGAACATGTATGTATATGAGTAATTTTGCACAAGTAATCCCACTGAACTCAATGAGACTACTCATGCATTCAAGGGTTGCAGGAATAGGGCTTCAGATTTTAACTTTTCACAATGTTTTTTACATTTCAAAAATACCATTCAAAATGTTCTTTGCTAGAGGTTTTGTAGTGTTGAAATTATGGTGTGGGTATCCTCAATATTTTTCTCCCATAGAAGGTGATTGAGATGTTAATACTTACAAACTGAACTTTTTCTTCAGCCCTGCCTGTGACCTTCCAACTGTCTCAGTTAGGACACTGTAGTGGTCTCCTGAAGGAAGAGTATGAACTCGTTAGAGTGCTTATCTGGTCCTCCCAAAAGTTCACTGTAGCAATAAAGGTGCCAGGCATGCATTCTCATATACATGGCACAGGGGTCCACCCAAAAGTATGCATTTGTAAGATTGGGACTAAAGTTTATTCAATTTAAGTATTTTAAAAAATGAATTGACCTTTTTGCTAATTTCCATTCCTAAGAATGCCATTGAGAATGTGCTTTGATTTCATAAAAGAAAAAAAGTGTGATTGATAATATGAAATGTATCTTTATATTATCATGTTTGTGTTCTTTGTGCTTTGATATTAGACTATTTTGAAAAATTGCATGGCTAGAAAAATACATTTACAATTTTTTTATACTGTATTACCATTTTCCAGTTTGTCAGAGCAGCTTTTCAGTGCTGGAAAATTATTTTGGTTGAACTTATGCCAGGAGTAATCCCCTTTCAGTTAATCATTTACATGAATGGATAATTGGCTGAGTTCATGCAAGGCCTGCAAACTATATTAATTACTAGAAACCTAATTAGAAATCAAGAGAGTCAAAGGATCAGTGTTTCTTCCATAGGGTACCATCTGGTATAACGGATCTGATCCTACAGGCCTCACTTCAGGAAAACTCTCCATTAAATTCTATAGAATTTTAGCCAGAATAAGTATTACTGGACTGAGCATGTTTGTATTTGGTGATCAGCAATTCATACTAAAGTACTTTTGAAAGTCATCCTAAATAATGATGTCAGGCTGTGTATTTCACTGACTAGATGGGGAGGAGGGCACGTCTTCTAAAAACTGACAAGTCTGAATTCATGGATACTCCATAATTTTAAACCCATAATTTTCTACCATTTTGATTTAATGAGCTGTGACACAATCTCCTTTAAAAATATAGGTTTGGGATAGAAATCTGGAGCCCCTGTTTTAAATTGTAATACAGGTCAGACTAGATGATCTAATGGTTCCTCATGGCCTTAAAATCTGTGACTCTATGAACTGTTAAAAGAAAGGAAAGGAACTCAAGGTCACTGCTCTGTGCTCAGCCTCTGACCTTTGTATTTGGGAGCGGTCATGGATAGGTTCACTGGCTTCTAGGTATGGTTTTCCAGTTTTGTCTTTGGGTTGTTCCCATTCTTTGTTGCTAATTAGATCAAGTCAGATTTCCATTGAGACTGAGGCAATTGTGTCATCAGACTATAATCGGCCACTTCGCTCCAAAACCTCCTTCAGGTGCTTTTGTAAACTTAGTAGAACTGCTTCCAGTATAACATGCATGCTGTGTTTCAGTGAAAGTCCAGTATATGTTCGCTGCAAATTTCAACATACATACAAATGCAGAGACACAGTCTTCCAAAGAGCCCCACTGAGATCATTGGGAGACTAGGGCATCTGTCCTCCTTTCATAGTTAACCAACTATGAGTCCGATGGTGACTCTGGAAGAATTTTTGAACCTCCACCACGTGCTCTAGGTCTCCGATAGGTGTTACTACTTTCTCATTAAGGTTTGTGTTGAACATTAATGCGTCAGATGCTTAGGATGACTTAGGATGCTTAGGCTGACTGTGTCACAACCTGGCTCAGGCCAACTAGGGACAGTTACCAGTCTGTTGCAAGTGGACCCAATTGCAGGGTCCCAAATGCTTCTAAGGCAACTGGGTCTGAGACTGGGTAGAGTCTAGTCACTGTTCCTAACTCAGGGATTCTAGGAAACACTTCCCTGGCTCAAACCTTCCTTGAGACATGAGATTCCATAGTCCAGTTATCCTTGCTCCCCAAAACAGGGCCTCAGACCTCTCAAGCCCTTTAGGGTATGGCTACACTGCAATTAAAAACCTGTGGCTGGCCTGTACCCACTGACTTGGGCTTGTGGGGCTCAGGCTAAGGGACTGTTTAATTGCAGTGTAGATGTTTGGGCTTCGGCTGGAGCCCGGGTTCTAGGACCCTGTTAGGGAGGAAGTATGAGGGAGGAGGGTTTTTGGTATGCCCAAACTGAGAAGCTGCAAAACCTGCAGCTATGCAGGCACCCCTGTTAGAAAATCCATTGTTCCATGGGATTGGGCTAGTAATTGAGAGACAATCAAAATTAATGTCTCTAGATTGCTCAATGATGGCTTCTCAGTGGTAGATCTTCAGTGAGGTGCCAGGCACCTTTCTTGGGCAGGGTAAGTGTCTGGAACACATCATAATAGACTTGCCTTGGGGAAGGTTAGACACATGCTCTGCATATAGCTCAAAAATGGGAGGTTACAATACAAAGTGGAATTCACAACTCGACATATTTCAGTCTGTTGCAGATTGCACCCAAGAAGTTCATTCTTCTTTTTCATTTTATTTTTGTCTTGAACAAATGGCAAAAAGCTCATTGTCACTTTCTTCTCTGCATTTTTGGATGGCACCTTCAGCAACTCAGACACAAAGTTCTCTTCTCAGAAGCAGTATTAATGATATTAAGTAGGAATGTTTGCCCCCTGGTAGGGATGCTTGCAGACTTGATCAGGCCATCTCTCATGTTTCATCAACCATCTTGCATTAATGTCAATGACAATTCTTTTAGTCCTCTATTTAATTTTTCCAGTTCCTTCACTTTCAGCCTCATACTTGCACATTTAAATCTGTCTTGAGGAGTCAGACATGATTCCTTAAAACAAATAACTGGACTGTATCATGGTATGTTCCCCTCCTGCCTTTTCGCACCATAGGAACTATCTTGGACTCTATTGGTTGTGTATCCACCGTGCCATTTATTTGAGTTCCCTCCACCATACAGTCCCGTGCAATAATACTATTGTATTTACAATGTCCCCTGTGCTTTAGGCCCTTCCCTCAGGAACTGAGAGGAGCAGAGGTCTCCCTTCCCTGAGGCCTCTGTGAGACTGGGTTCAGCTAGCACTAGTGTTAGCTTCACCTATCCACCAGCTGCACTTCCTACATGTGTCTTTTTATCAATCTTGAGCTGATGGACTAATTAGCTCACACAGCCTACTAGCCTGATTAGCTAATTATCTTTAATTACCTCAATCACCTTTCTTGGAGAGGGAAGAGGGAGGGAAATACTAATTGGTGTCAGAGTGATCAGAGTGCAGGCTAATCTGTTAACTCCCTGCACTCTTTCACAAGGATTCTTAGCTCCATTTGGCCTCTTTTACCAAAAGAAGTGGGATTAAGGAAACAGACTTCTTTACATAAATTCTAATTATTGAAATTTGATCAGCTTTTCCATACTATCTTATGATTTATGAAGAGTCCTAATTGATCTTTAACTTTAAACTCTCTTTTCTGTGGTTGATTAGGATAAAAACTTGGAGTCTGTTCTCGAACTAGATAATTAGACATATTCCACTTGGTATTTATGCTTGAGAATTTAAACTGCAGTTTTTGTACCTTTCCTTGTCATATCTTCATGGCTCTCTCTTATCTTTATGATGGGGCCAAACTTGAGCATAACATCAGAACAGCCCTGAACTTTGGGAAAATCTGTACTCCAATACAAGTCTCGTTCTGAACTTAAAGGATAAGGCCCATTTCTAAATATGTATTTTAAATTTGCCTCTACCCTGTTTCGTTCTTTCTTTTTCTAGCAGTGGTTATCCTGGAAGGATGGCAGCACCAAAAAAAAAAAAAAAAACCCAACAGGACACACTACACTAACCTAACTGACACAAAGCACAAAAATTGCATTGACTTCTATATGCAATATAAAAACAGTATCCTTAATAAGGCATGATCTTTGCATGTTTCCTGTATAGCCAGAAACACTCGTTGTAGTACATGTAGTTCATGTCTGCACTACAATGGCATAATGTAGACATAACCCTAGTTATGTTAATTTTTAGTCTCTTCTACAAACTTCTCCAACGTAGGTTTTCATGGCTGGGAAGCGCTGTATTGCTTTTTTATCTGAGCTATCCACAGATCCAATTTCACACTGAATGAATTAAATGTGTAACATAATTTTTTTTGTCCTGAAGCTCTTAATTGACTAACGTCAGCTTTTTAACAATGTCAATCAGAAATGCAAAGTCCAGCTACTCATCCTGTGATGCACCCCAGAAGTACCCAGGGTTGCGAGTCACCTCAACACCACCTGCCCCTAGCCTAAGGAAATCTTGTCTGTGCCTCCTGTGGATCAGCTCCCTGAAACCACCAGCCTCTGGCAGCACAAGCACTGCCTTCCAGGTCTTTGCAACAAGCCTCATTTCTCTGTACAGGTTAGCAAGAAACATATACCAATCTCTGAATCCTCAGAACCTAAGTTCCCGCTAAGCTGCATGCCTGCACTTCAGTGCAGGAGGCCACCAAGGGCTGTGCACTGAGGCTCCTCCAGCCCTGGGGCTGCGGCACAGGGAGGAGACACATCTCTCCCCACAGCTCCAGGGAGAGATGCCTCTTCCTCAGCCCTAGCCCTAGCCCTAGCCCCGGAGCTGCTGTGGCGGGGAGAAACACCTCTTTTTTTCCATCTTTCCTGGTACCCAGTCCCTCAACACACACCTTTAAGAACATCATTTTCAGTGTATATGAATGACTTCTTACACAACATCCATATATGCATTTCACAATGATACTGATGACCAGTGTGACACCGTCTTTTATTTGAGACCTCACATGACACTCTTTGATGAACTAAAATGTTACATACCAGACCCAGGTGATGCCTATGCACCACTTCACCAGTTAGCATCAAGAGGTTCTCAGGCCACAACTCCTTGCTGGCAAGATCATGTTTCTCCATTTCTTGATTCTGTGATCTCAGGTAAAAGACTGAAAAACCTCCGCTAAACTCTACCTTGGCCCAACAATCTCATCTCATTTTGCATAGGGGAAGACCTGACTTAAATGGACTTGATGAAACATATTACTCATCATAATATGCTGGCTGACAACTAAGGCGGTGACCATTCAGAAAATCAGTGTCTGGACTGAAGAGTGTGATAAAGCCTGTTTGGATCCAGTTATAGCTGATGCTGCATCTGCTTACACAAGCCAGGTCCATTGTTACTTTGTTGTAAATAATGTACTTCTTGAACTTGTAATAACATTCCCTCTTGTTTACTTCTTCACAGGTGGCTTTGTCCAATATCTTCCTTTACACTGCCATTTTCAAACACAAATGTCACCAGCTGAGTCATGTCAATCATATCCCGTGTTTCTGTCAAATTGGAGAGAAGACTTCTCTGCCTCAAATTATTTTCCTACTGTTGACAAGCCTCTTGTGACAACAATTTGATTTGTCTCACCTTGTCTCTGTATTTGCAGCCGGTTGCACACCGCAAGCTGAATTAATAATTCTTTGCCTATTTCTAAATTCTTTGAATGGAAGCTGATCTGCTTCATCCGTTGTTTCTTTCACCACTGCACCACCACTGACAACCTGTTATGTTTTGCAGGTACATGAGCATGTCTGAAACTTAAGACATACCAGGGGCAGCCTTCTCTTTTGTAATGACTTCAGAAAGACACTCTCTTGGGTTCTCAAGGCATCTTAAAGATAACTTACTTACACTTTTGATGTTATTTTTTTTGGATAGTCCTCTTCAAATTTCTTATGATACATGATAAAGTGACCCTCCAAATCATCCTCTTAGATAATGGTGACACTGACGAATGTGGCAGCTTGCATGGAACAGTACGGCTCATTCCATGATCTCTGTATCAATCTTTAAATAGTGAAACAACAAACAAATGAGAATTTGGCTGTTTGTGCAATTAAACGAGCAAAGGAACATAAAAGTTAATTGCAGCATTTTAAGCAAAGGCCTTAGCCTGCCCTTGGAGTTCTGGGTTAGTATTCAGGCACTCAGTTCCTACACCCACCTCACCCAGCATTCCCCTAAGCAGGTGCAAGAAAGCCTTCTTAACTGGTCTACTGGCCCCTAGTTGGTCAGTGTCTCCTTCTGGCCCTTCTAGTCCCCTGGAAGACTAAGTCTTGGTAGTGGCCTGGCCTGAGAGGGTTTTCCTTAAGCAGGGAGGTGTCAGGGCACTGACACCTCAAAGAGGTGGCAAAAAGGAACCGATAGGTTCAGTCACAATGTGACATAAGAGAAGATTTCTTTCCCCCCACTCCCCATGGCCAGTTCATGATTTACATTTGGTTCTGTTAACCATAAATTCCCCTCCATTTCTTTGCTCCCTTCCACATTTCATCCCTTGGGTCTCTCTCTGCCCTCCTTGCTGCTCTCCCCACTTCCCCTCCAATGAAGATGTACAATGGGGTAGTACTAGAATCATAAAGAGATGTGCAGACCACTGCATGATTCAGAACCTGTGCTTTAGGGCTGGTAAAATCCAGCCAAGACCAGCTAGACCCACTACTGACAGATGTGCTTAGTGACTCCTTCAGAAAATGATGTCATCCCCCTTCCCTAAAGCATGCAATAATCCTGCTTCTTCTCAAGAAACCACCTCTGGATGCCACCAATCTTGCAAAGTTACTTCCCTGTCTCCAGCCTTCTGTTGCTAGATAAAATCAAAGAAAAAAGTCATAATTATGTTGCTGATTTTGTTTCAGCCTGAGAGGGCCTTTTTGCCTGTCTGTATTAAACCCACTTTTTGAAACCTGATTCATGTTTCCTAGCAAACTTTGTGAGAGACTCTTGATGCAAGACCCTGCTCTTGGTCTACTGGGGAAACTGGCCAACTTACCCAATGTTTCCTAGTTTTAGGCTGTGGCCATGCTACTTAAAAATCACCTGATTAGAAAACATGTTTGCAGATTAGATCTACTAATTACATTTCAGATGCTAAGGTTTTCCATGTTAGGTGCCTGGCTGGGTGAATGGAAAAACCCAGGTGGGAAAAATTATTCTTGAGCATAGGATGCTTCCTAGCACTACCTAGGCGTGCATGGGTTGAACAACTGTATTAAAAAAAGTTTCTATGGTCTATGCCAGCTGGTGCCTGCTGGCAAACTTATGTTCGTGAAATGAGTTTCAAGATCTGATACTGGAAACTGTCTGAAGATTGTGGCCCTGGCCTTCATGTTCTCACTCATGGTGAAATTACATAAAGCCATCCAGTAACCATGACAATGTCCACAACAAGGAAAATTTACACTATTCCAATCCCTAAAAAGGCTTCAAAACTAATGTCATAATACTCTTTAGGAAAAGGCACCATTAAAGGTAAATAAACTCTCTTTGTTGGTGAGAACTTCTTTCCAGGAGCAATGATTAGTGGGAGCGGCTCAATGTTTTTCCAGGTTTAGCCATTAAGTTAGCTGTTTTTTTGGACCATTTTACTGTTGCTTCATTTAGGTTCTCTCCCTTCCCTGAACATTAATGCAAGTGCACAGGTGATTAACAGTTACAACAACATTAGCAAGTTTCCTGATGGCAGAGACTGACATTAAAAGAAATAAGTAGATGTCTGACATTTTAAAGTCCGCCCTTTACCATGCATTCACTCTGAGAGGTGTTAACTCACTGACTGTGAGAATTAAAGAGTAAACTGTCAGCTTGAGCAGTATAACCATCTGATCCCTGTGTTAGCCTCACAATATGCTTAACAGGATTGTCATCCTCTAGTTCCTCCCAATCCAATAGGATACATAATTCTGAGCTATGTGCTGGCCAAATGGCAGAAGTATGTAGCTTCTAAAAATCAATAGGAAACAAAGTATTATAGAAAAGAGCTGAGGCAATTCTGAACCTTCTCTTGCATTTCTTTTGGGAACAATAAGATTTTAAGTGAATGCACCAAGCATCTTAAAGGCTAACAACAGATTAGCAGGTTAACTGTTGAAATAGGTTTATCAGATCAGCACGGTGCTCTTCTTGTAATTATGTTTTTACAGGCTCTTTAAGAGATGGTATAGGAGAAGGGCTTGTGATGTCAGAGTGGCTAGGGCTTAAAAAGAGGGATGAGAGCTAATCAAGATAAGTTGAATTTGTATTTAAAGCAAAGTCAGCGTTAGTTAAGACAGTTTTTTGACATGTTAATCTTCATGTGTTTTAAAAGCTGCCAATCATGTGACTAAGGCAGCTTGAAATGAAGACTGATGGTGAACATACAAACTCTTGGATGTTCATGGTTTTCTCCTTTATCTTGAAACTAAGGTCTTCATAATAGGTGTAAGTATACATGTTAATGAAATTTAAAAATGCTAGTTGTTTTAGTGTAATGTGGTAGTATAGTCATGGTTATACAATATCAGGAATTGTATGATTTTTCAGATTTTGGTATTAAATATCCTCACATCACAACAGAAAAATCATACATCTACTTTTAGTCTCCTTTATGGCATTTTTAAACCATGGTACTTAACTCTAGATACAGTAACTTTAGGAAGAGATAGGCATGGTATATGACAGGTAATACAGATGATAAATTATGTGTGTTGGAGCATTGGCTATCTGTTAGAAATATTCTCATGAGTGAATAATCCTTGAACATGTGGCTGGAAGCTTAAAATTTTTTACAAAATCAAATGGATCAGTTTGAAGATTTTTTCAAAATCTTTTTCATAAATAGAACATGTCCTGTTTTTCCAGATGGTTCATGGTTCCATATACATTTACTCTTCTAAAAAAATGCTACCATACTTAGCAGAAAATCTCAAATAGATACAATAGAAAACTGAATGCCAGTTATCTTAACCCAGAGGAACTAAAAATATTTAATGATGAAATATTCCTTAAAATTAACTAGCTGTTAAGCAGCTACAACTTAGTCTTCATGTTAATTTTTCTTATTTGAAGTACAGTAGAAAACCTCAATTATTTGCACTAATGACTGGGAGACACTTTATGGACTATTCAGGCTACTGAACCATAACATGTACTTCATTGTTTTATTTTTACAAACGTAGTTTAGGTCGATCTATCTAAGATGTCTCTAGCATGTGGGGCCTCTTGATATCTAATGGGTCCTAATGATACTGTTCTGCAGAATAAAAGTATTTTGTACATCTTTATACATTGTATTATATTTTGTAAAAATATTGAAGTCTTAGTAAGATGAAACTTCCTCACACACAGCTATTAAAGGGAGTGTGACCAATGGAGGAGAGTAAATGGGTTTGTAGACTGAGAAAGATTGAGGCTCTACTTTATTGCATTGTAGACTTAATATTTCAAGATCTCTGTAATTTCCTTACAATTTAGTGAACATGAACTACATGTCTGTTTTCATAGTGAATAATTTCTCTCAAGATCATGGAAAATTAAGATAGTCTCTTCTCTCCACACTCTGTACAACATGCTCGTATCTTCTAGTCATGATCTTATGGAGAGAGCACTGTCCCTACTAAAGACAGTGTTGACCCAAGTTACCATGTATGGGTCTGATCCTGCACAATGCTAAGCTGAAAGCCCTCAGCTTCTGCTGAAGCTCCTGAATGTTGGGCTGCTCAGTATCTCTCTGGATCAGGCCTGAAGTCTGAGATTTTATGTAGTAATTTCACTGCATAAAATGTAGTTTGGTTTAAGTCTTATGGCTATGCATATTAACTCAGAAAATAACACTAGTCATTGTCGTGGGCTTGGTATTTGATAACAGCAGCTTATATCAAATCTAAGGTGACCTCCAAAGAATTTTCTTAAAATTTGGGTTTGTGCCCTTTTTTGCTTCACGATACATAAAGAATGCCTGAAAAGTTTTTTTTTTTTTTTTAAATCAGCTTGTTTTGTCTTAGACATACAAGAAATGTCAAGTGCAGTTTTATCTGATTTTGCTGGAAAACTTCTGGGAGGTTTCAGGGATGTTTACTGTGATCTCTAATACCTTAACTGAAGAGGGAAAGCATTGAATATTTACCCAAGGCTTTATTTAGTCACACTGTTAGTTCATCACTGAAGTTGAATAGGTGTGTAAAAAAAACCAAACCCCAAAGAGTTTTAATCAGTCTGAATAAAAGTCCCTTCCTCTTTCAGCAGCTCAGTTTTCATTCTCTTGGCTCTGGTGACGACGTTATCTGCACTCGGATACGATTTTCAAAGGAATTTAAATCAGATGCCCAAATCCCAGTGAAATTCAATTTGGTTCCAGTCTAGTTCTCCAGTTGTCAAAGAGTTTTCCAGCTTATCCAGAACCTACATTTCCAATGTTACAAAACAGACAATATAAAAAACCCAACCATTTCATGCCAGCTTTATAAGTCAAAAAGGTTAAAAGGGCACTAGCTTCATTTTTTTTCTCTTTGCGTGTCCCCATTAATACAGTAGATTATCTACTGCAAGGTCGTAGGTCTGAGGTTTTTAGTGTGATGTATGAAGCCTGGTAATTATTATTACTTTGTTTTCACTGTACCACATCTTTATGTTTCTAAATAGTTTGTGTTCAGGAGCAGCTCCTCTACTGGGAGTCCTGGTGGATGCAGAATGCTAGAGAGGGTGTACACACGGAGACACAAACATACTGTGCTCTTATTTAAACTTAACTTCCACTAGAGGTCTGCTTGAGCCTAATTTTAAAGCCCAACCTGGATCTGATCTGGATCCAAGCCCATCTGATTGTACCCGAGTCCAAGAAGGTCATTTTTCGCCCCAACTGCTGCCCACCAAATCTGAGTCAGCACTGTCACTACCTCTGCCCGTGGGGTTGGCACATGGCTGTGTGCCCCACTCCTGCCAGCAATTGCTCTCTGATGTGCTGTGTGTGCTGCAACGTGTCAGCACACTCACTCCACAACACACACTCTGCACAGAGAGGCAGAGGCCAGCAGGAGTGGGGCATGCAGTTGCCACCATGCCGACCCCACAGACAAGAGAAGGCCATCAGAGCTGACCAGATCCAAGCCCGAGAGGGTCCAGTGGAGTTCTGTCCTGACCCAAACCCAAAATTTGTAGTAGGTCCCTCTGGGTTTGGGTTGGGTTGCAGAGCTCTTATCTTGTTTTGTTATTTCCCTTAATCTAAAAATATAATTCAGACTGATACTAGATTATAAACTTTTAGGAGCAGGGCTTCTTATATGTTTGTAAAGCCTAGCACAATGGGGCCTCAACTGAAGCCTTTATTTGCTACCACAAATAAAAATAAATATTAATAGAGCTAAGGTTGTGAGAAAGATGGTCCTGCGGTTAAAGCACTACATTGAGACTCAAAAGATCTGGGTTGAATTCCCAGTTCTGCCATGACCTCCTGTGTGACCTTGGCCAAGTCGCTTAATTTCTCTGTGCCTCATTTCCCCATGTGAAAAATAGGAATAATAACTCTTCCTTTCTCCCACCTTTTGTCTGTCTTATCTATTATATTAAAATATCTTCACGGCAGGAACGGTCTCTTACTAAGTTTTTGGACAGTGTGTAGCACACAGGGGTCAGGGACTGATCTTGGTCATGGCTTTTAGATGCTAGTGTAATACATGTAGCTAAAGGTTGCCTTAGAAATGTGCAGAATAATTAGCCTGCTCCTACCCCCATTAACTTCAATGGGAACAAGATCAGTCCTAATAATAACTATTAAAATCAGCTCTAGCATGTGGAAATTAAACTCCATTTACTTCAGCAGAGGGTGCACCTACTGACACCAGGGTTGAATTTGTCCCTAGAACTATTGATGAATGAACTACAGCTTCCAATTTTGGTATTCAGATGGGTCAATAATGGTGATATTTTCTACAGTTACACAGATTGTAAAAGTATGCAAACTCCATTGGCAACATACACAGAGTAAATATAGTTATTTTTCCTCCTTGAGGAAGAAAAATTGTTCTCAATCCAGTTTTAGGACTAGACTCTAATCTCAGTCTCAGAGCAGTTTGCGCCCACGTATCTGGGATTAGAATTTAGCCCTCTAAATCTAGTCTGTTGTCTGATAACGTTCGCATACTTTTTCTTTATTTGTTAGAACTGCCATATATTTTGCTAGCTGTGGACTTATGAATCCAGCACAATTTCGAACTTTGGTAGTTTTAAGGCAAAAACAAAAAAGATTTCAGGTTTTACTATTGGGACTAAATTTGTTTCCTTTTAAACAGAATCTAAACTTGTTATAATTGAGGCAACCAAGAAAGCTTTTCTAAAAGAAGACGCAAAAAATGTCAGGAGAGAAATATACAGTATTTACATCAATATTATGTTGAATACTATTCAAGAAAAAGATGTATTTTTAAAAAAATTGTTTCCTTTCTCTTTAACTTACTTGAGGATTTTAGAAGTACACTTCCTTCCTTCCAAAAGAGTAGAGCAGAGCCATTGCAATGATATATTGCAAATTACTTTTTAAATGGTAATTCTATATGCACATGAAGTATGTCAAAGCAGTCTTTAAATTAATGAAATCTTAATTTATATAACTATAAAGAATGACACTCTTCCAACAAGTGATATATTGTGATTGTTAGGGTAGGTTTTGCCAAAAGCAGTAGATTGCTTTGAATAAATTGTCTAGATACATATGACTGCTATACACATTTTGACACTGCACATAACATGATTAGATTTGTGAGTGTTTTTAGTTCATGAAGTTTGTGTCTTGCCACCTCTTGCCTAATAATTTGAGACAGAATTAGCACTGGGTGAGTGGTTCTGCCTGCTGCCAAGAAGGGTTTGTTGAGGGTAAGAATCCAAAGCTAGAGATTAACTTGTCTTCATCCTTGTAATGTGCTGTACAGCCAGGATTTGTGCAATAGGATCAGAGAAGAGTCATACATGAATGTAGCACTGAACAGCTGGTGTGTATGCATTTTTTTATATGACCCCAGCTTCAAAATTTTGAGCAGTCTTTCAGTTCTCACCAATGTCCTAGCTAATATAGGAATCAGAAGTATGCTTTCTCTATTTTCAAAGTGTTTTTGTTTTATATGGCAGTTTGTAGTATGATAGCTGTTAGGAGGCAGAGTGAGCCTTTTAAAAGAATCATGAATTCGACCCATGATTTAGGGCACATGCTAATTGCTGTTTGGTCTGGGTAGGAATTTTCCCAAAGGAAATAGCATTACTGAGCTTGCCATGTACATTATGCGTGTTTTTACTTCCCTCTGAGGCTAGGTCACTTCTAGTCTTGAAGCAGGCTGAACCTAGACAAACTACTGTTCTCTTCCAGTAAGGCAGTTTCTGTGTTTTCAAGTCAACTGAAACTAAACATTTAAGTTCTAATCTTCCTGCAGAGAGAAACCATATGCAAGATTGTGTCCTCTATGCAAAATGAACATAGTCCAAATTCACACTAATGATATTCTGAAGTCCAGTATAAAGAATTAGATTTGGAATTTCAGAGACAAGAGCATTTGGGAAATTTTCCTAGTATAATCAAAAGAAAACCTAATGTAAATTACATGGGATATACTAAAACAATAAGGAGTACGGTGGCACCTTAGAGACTAACAGATTTATTTGAGCATAAGCTTTCTTGAGTAAAAACCCCACTTCTTCAGATGGGATATACTGAGGCACCAGTAAAAAACAATGCCTTCACAGAACCTCTAACATGAAAAACTCACATATGAGTGGAATCTTCTCTCTGGCTTGTAAATTTTCAAAGCCTGGTGTTTCAGTAAAAGCAACGGGCTACACAGCCTTTGTGGAGGAAGCCATAGATTTATGTTGCTCAATTACATTAGTTAAGACCATAGTGGCTTGAGATGGACAAGACCTAAGACTCCTAAATTGGGTGTATCAACTGATACTAGTTTGGGTCTTGGTATTTGCTTATCTTTATTCAAACCACATATCTGCAAATATTTCTCATGCTTCATCAAATTAATGGAAGCTGAATTATTTGCTGCCATATTTCCACAGGACATTTAAAGTGGAAACATCACCAAAACCAAAATACAACCTTCACCCCCGCCTCCCAAAAAAACGGCAAAACGAAACCCATCCAACTTTCCCTAACAGATGCTTCAAGGCAGTATCTGAAATAGCCCTGGCACTAGCTCGCAGAACAATCGTGCTATTTAGCAAGAGCATGTTTGTCAGCAGATTGTAACTTTCTATAGAATCCATGACTGTAGTTAACTTGTCAAAATCCAAATACATTTTGTGAATGACATGGAAACCAGTGCAAATGGTCACCTGCTAACTACAGTCACCTTTACCTGGTCTAAACTGAAAAGTTTTAGTGGGCTAGCTATTTTGGTTAGGGGTGTGATTTTTTTAATGAAATAGTTACACCAGTAAAAGTTCTAGTGTGGATGCAGCTTATAGTTGATGTGGATATGCCTTATAGTTATATCAATATAGCTTGGTCCTTTTCCCATACAGGAATAGCTGTACCACAATAAATCACTTTTATAACAATATAACCATGCCCATGCTAGGGGGTTGTAATGCTTTATACTGGTATACGTAAATCAGTACAACTTTCCAGTGTAGACAAGTGCCCTGGCAGCTGTTAATATCTTATTAATGTCAGTTTTTTGTATATAGTTTTTCTGGTTACTAAAGAGGAAAGCAAAAAGACACTTCCTGGTCTCCAAGCTCTGTCTTCACACCCAGCCCTTGCCACTTCACCTCCCACCTCCAAATACCCCACTCTCTCATGCTTCAGAACACAAGCCAAACCCTGAGGAGGTTACAATGAAGCTTCCCCTATAGGCAGGCTGTACGGTAATTGCAAAGGTTTAGTGCTTTCCTCTGAAGCATCCAATCTGGCCACTGTCAGATACAGGAAACAAATTAGGTAGACCACTGGTCCAATACAGTATGGCAATCCTACATTCTCTCCCACTAGTTACCTCCTATCCCCTGAGCCATTGTAAAAGTAGTTCAGTTCAGCGCTAAAGCGCTTTAGCGCTGAGGCACCTTTAAAAATACTTTAGCGGCTCAGAAGCACTTTGGCAGCTCAGATGTGCTTCAGCAAACATCCAGCATCCTAAACCACTTTAGACTCAAGTGCCCTAAAAAAAGTGAATGAAAACAAGTCTTAAGGTGCATGTTCAGATCCATAGCTTGAAAACTTGAAAGATACTAAGCTATATATCTTCAAATCTGTCTTGATTTTCCTCCTCCATGAGGACTAATGTGATGGTCAGTTTGGTATCTAGTGTTTCAGCCATTTGTGAGTTAGGAGACTTTTATTTAAAAGTGGGTCACATTTTTTCCTGATGAGAGTAATTCCCTCCCCCGCCACCATATAATTCAAATGGCTGAATTAATTTAATTCACATTCCTTCAGTAAAATTCACTTTGGGACTGAGACCAACTATGGGAATTTTCAGAAAATGGTACGGTTTTCTGAGAAATGGGGGCTGGAATGGAATCCCACACTCATTCTGTCTCACTGTAAAGTATTTGTGATTAAAGTATGACTCAACTATGCATATACAGTTTATTATAAAGTAACTAAGGACATGGTTATTCCCTTGTTTTGGAATTGATTTGGAATCCACACAAATTCTAGGGATTGATTCCCTCAAAGAATATAGATATCTGATAATGAACTACCCTTTTAAAAGTATGGTTTTCTGTGGAGGATCTGTACATTTTGGAAGTCCATGTTCATTGTCTCGCAAAAATTTCCATATAAAGTGTGCTCAGTTTAAATAAATTCTCAGTTTAGTTGAACTGCTTACAGATTGTTTTTTCCTGCTTTCATACCATCACCAGTGCTAAAGCTTCCTCCCTAGGCCAAATTCTTCCCTCAGTGACACCTTTGCAACCCCACTGTCTTCATGGACTTTGCACAGGTGTAACTGATTGGCCCTATAATTGGATTTTAGTGAACAATTCTGATGATGATGAATGGAATACAGCTCACTCAATTTATTGGCTCAGCAGGGATACCGGGGAGGAAGGCTTTGTGTGGGCAGGGGAGGGGTAGCAGGAATGTTAACAATGAAGTCTGAATTTTAGTGGCATGTATTAATTCCATGTGCACCCAGAGCCATGGATAAGCAATGTCTTTTAAACATGAGAAAATGGAAATATGGCAAATATAATTTTAAAAATTATAGAAAATGGAAAGCAACCTGCCCTTCTCGGGGAGACATGGTAAATCTTCAGTGTCCTTGCTGTGTCTGAGTGGAAGAAACAGAAGTTTCTCCTCCCACCCCTATTCTGAATTCAGTCGTTGTGGGGGCTGAGGGAGACATCTTATACAAGATGGTTGCCTGGAATCCCTTGTCTCCCCTCATCGTCTCCTCAGTATTTGCAATGGGATGGAGTGCATTAGAGAATGTGGGAGGTGGACACTCTTCCAGGATTTCTGCTCCCACCTCTTGAACCATTGCTTATTTACTGAGCTGGGGACTCTCACATCTCCTTCCATAAACTCTCAAAGGCTGCTTGGATTACTACAAATCTGTGGCACTGCTGAGACAAACTTTGCCTGCAGTTCCTCAGGCACTCTTTCTTCCAAGTCCTGGTATCTCTGGCTCTGTTAGGAATTAATCACCTGCTACTCCTCATTCACTTCCATGTCCCCTTTATTGTCTTTTCAGTGAGTGGGGTGGGACATAGGGATGAGGGGAGTGACCAGTGGCTAACTCTAAAATAGCAACAGTTCTACAGGGTTTGGGTCCAGAAATTCTGGCTGCAGCTCATTTCCTCTCTTTCTGCTTCTGGTCTCTCTCACCTTATCAGCAAATTCCTTTGCAGTCTGTTGGGTAATGTGGTAATTGGGGCAGGGGGAAAGAGAGAGGTGCAAATCCTAGATTATGAGAACTGTGTTCTGCACTGTGACAGTTTAGGTCCAGAAAATTTGGCTGAAGTGAGCTGTAGCTCATGAAAGCCTATGCTCAAATAAATTTGTTAGTCTCTAAGGTGCCACAAGGACTCCTTTTCTTTTAGCCTCTCAGGGGCTCTCTTTCTCTGCTTACAGTGATTCTGATCTGTTAGCGGAAAGCAGCCATTAGCACAGGGGTGGGCAAACTTTTTGGCCCGAGAGCCCGGTGCGAAACGGTATTGAGGGCCAGGTAGGGAAGGCTGTGACCCCCAAACAATGTGGCCCCACCCTCTCCCCGCCCCCTGACTGCGCCCCTCAGAACATCCGACCTATGCAACCCCCCCTGCTCCTTGTGCCCTGACCGCCCCCTCCTGGGACTTCCCGCCCCAACCGCCCTCCCCGGGATCTTACCCCTTATCCAACACCCGCTGTTCCCTGTCCTTTGACTGCTCCCCACCCCCCGACAGGCCCCCTGGGACTCCCACGCCCTATCTAACCCTCCCATCTCCCAACCCCTGACTGCCCCAGAACCTCCGCCCCATCCAACCGCTCCCTGTCCCCTGACTGCCCCCCGGGACTCCCTACTGCCGTGCCGCCACCGCTCACTTACCATGTCTCTCAGAGCGGCAGGAGCTCGCAGCCTCACTGCCGGCATGGCTGCGGGGAGGGGGGACAGCAGGGGAGGGGCTGGGGGCTAGCCTCCCCGGCCAGAGCTCAAGGGCCGGGCCAGATGTGGCCCGTGGGCCATAGTTTGCCCACCTCTGCATTAGCAGCATTGTCAATAGGGCCCAATCCTAGTGTCACTGACTTTAGAGAAAGGAGGACTTAGGGTATGTCTACACTACGAAATTTGGTCGAATTTATAGAAGTCGGTCTTTTAGAAATCGTTTTTATATATTCGATTGTGTGTGTCCCCACAGAAAATGCTCTAAGTGCATTAACTCGGCGGAGTGCTTCCACCGTACCAAGGCAAGCATCGACTTCCGGAGTGTTGCACTGTGGGTAGCTATCCCACAGTTCCCGCAGTCTCCACTGCCCACTGGAATTCTGGGTTAAGATCCCAGTGCCTGATGGGGTAAAAAACATTGTCGCGGGTGGTTCTGGGTACATGTAATCAGGTCCTCCCTCCCTCTCTCCTGCTGTGAAAGCAACGGCAGACAATCATTTTGTCCCTTTTTTCCTGAGTTACCTGTGCAGACGCCATACCATGGCAAGCATGGAGCCCGCTCAGCTCAGTCTGGCAATTAGGAGCACATTAAACACCACACGCATTATCCAGCAGTATATGCAGCACCAGAACCTGGCAAAGCGATACCGGACGAGGAGGCGACGTCAGCGCGGTGATGTGAGTGATGAGGACATGGACACAGACTTCTCTGAAAGCATGGGCCCTGCCAATGCAGGCAACATGGTGCTAATGGGGCAGATTCATGCGGTGGAACGCCGATTCTGGGCTTGGGAAACAAGCACAGACTGATGGGACCGCATAGTTTTGCAGGTCTGGGACGATTCCCAGTGGCTGCGAAACTTTCGCATGCGTAAGGGCACTTTCATGGAACTTTGTGACTTGCTTTTCCCTGCCCTGAAGTGCATGAATACCAAGATGAGAGCAGCCCTCACAGTTGAGAAGCAAGTGGCAATAGCCCTGTGGAAGCTTGCAACGCCAGACAGCTACCGGTCAGCTGGGAATCAATTTGGAGTGGGCAAATCTACTGTGGGGGCTGCTGTGATGCAAGTAGCCCACGCAATCCAAGATCTGCTGATATCAAGGGTAGTGACCCTGGGAAATGTGCAGGTCATAGTGGATGGCTTTGCTGCAATGGGATTCGCTAACTGTGGTGGGGCCATAGACGGAACCCATATCCCTATTTTGGCACCGGAGCACCAAGCCGCCGAGTACATAAACCGCAAGGGGTACTTTTCAATAGTGCTGCAAGCTCTGGTGGATCACAAGGGACGTTTCACCAACATCAACGTGGGATGGCCGGGAAAGGTGCATGATGCTCGCATCTTCAGGAACTCTGGTCTGTTTCAAAAGCTGCAGGAAGGGACTTTATTCCCAGACCAGAAAATAACCGTTGGGGATGTTGAAATGCCTATATGTATCCTTGGGGACCCAGCCTACCCCTTAATGCCATGGCTCATGAAGCCATACACAGGCAGCCTGGACAGTAGTCAGGAGCTGTTCAACTACAAGCTGAGCAAGTGCAGAATGGTGGTAGAATGTGCATTTGGATGTTTAAAAGCGCGCTGGCGCAGTTTACTGACTCGGTTAGACCTCAGTGAAACCAATATTCCCACTGTTATTACTGCTTGCTGTGCGCTCCACAATATCTGTGAGAGTAAGGGGGAGACGTTTATGACAGGGTGGGAGGTTGAAGCAAATCGCCTGGCCCCTGATTACGCACAGCCAGACACCAGGGCGGTTAAAAGAGCACAAAAGGGCGCGGTGTGCATCAGAGAAGCTTCGAAAACCAGTTTCATGACTGGACGGGCTACGGTGTGAAAGTTCTGTTTGTTTCTCCTTGATGGAACCCCCCGCCCCTTGGTTCACTCTAGTTCCCTGTAAGCTAACCACCCTCCCCTCCTCCCTTCGATCACCGCTTGCAGAGGCAATAAAGTAATTGTTGCTTCACATTCATGCATTCTTTATTCATTCATCACATAAATAGGGGGATGACTACCAAGGTAGCCCAGGAGGGGTGCTAGAGGAGGGAAGGACAATGCCACACAGCACTTTAAAAGTTTACAACTTTAAAACTTATTGAATGCCAGCCTTCTGTTTTTTGGGCAATCCTCTGTGGTGGAGTGGCTGGGTGGCCGGCGGCCCGCCCACTGCATTCTTGGGCGTCTGGGTGAGGAGGCTATGGAACTTGGGGAGGAGGGTGGTTGGTTACACAGGGGCTGTAGCGGCAGTCTGTGCTCCAGCTGCCTTTGCTGCAGCTCAACCATACACTGGAGCATATTGGTTTGATCCTCCAGCAGCCTCAGCATTGAATCCTGCCTCCTCTCATCATGCTGCCACCACATTTGAGCTTCAGCCCTGTCTTCAGCCCACCACTTACTCTCTTCAGCCCGCCACCTCTCCTCCCGGTCATTTTGTGCTTTCCTGCACTCAGACATTGTCTGCCTCCACGCATTCGTCTGTGCTCTGTCAGTGTGGGCGGACAGCATAAGCTCAGTGAACATTTCATCACGAGTGTGTTTTTTTTCTCTTTCTAATCTTCACTGGCCTCTGGGAAGGAGAAGATCCTGTGATCATTGAAACACATGCAGCTGGTGAAGAAAAAAAAAGGGACAGTGGTATTTAAAAAGACACATTTTATAGAACAATGGGTACACTCTTTCACGGTAAACCTTGCTGTTAACATTACATACATAGCACATGTGCTTTCGTTCCCATGTCGCATTTTGCCTCCCCCCACCGCGTGGCTAACCCCTCCACCCTCCCCGTGGCTAACAGCAGGGAACACTTCTGTTCAGCCACAGGCAAACAGCCCAGCAGGAATGGGCACCTCTGAGTGTCCCCTGAAGAAAAGCACCCTATTTCAACCAGGTGACCATGAATGATATCTCACTCTCCTGAGGATAACACAGAGAGATAAAGAACAGATGTTGTTTGAACGCCAGCAAACATACACTGCAATGCTTTGTTGTACAATGATTCCCGAGTACGTGCTACTGCCCTGGAGTGGTAAAGTGTCCTACCATGGAGGACGCAATAAGGCTGCCCTCCCCAGAAACCTTTTGCAAAGGCTTTGGGAGTACATCCAGGAGAGCCACGAATGCCAGGGCAAATTAATCATTACACATGCTTGCTTTTAAACCATGTATAGTATTTTAAAAGGTACACTCACCGGAGGTCCCTTCTCCACCTGCCCAGTCCAGAAGGCAGCCTTGGGTGGTTTGGGGGGTAATTGGCTCCAGGTCCAGGGTGAGAAACAGTTCCTGGCTGTCGGGAAAACTGGTTTCTCCACTTGCTTGCTGTGAGCTATCTACAACCTCATCATCATCACCTTCCTCGTCCCCCTCGTAGTGGTGGCTGAACCCCCTAAAATGGCATGCAGCTCATCATAGAAGCAGCATGTTTGGGGCTCTGACCCGGAGCGGCCTTTCGCCTCTCTGGTTTTCTGGTAGGCTTGCCTCAGCTCCTTAAGTTTCATGTGGCACTGCTTTGGGTCTCTGTTATGGCCTCTGTCCTTCATGCCCTGGGAGATTTTGACAAATGTTTTGGCATTTCGAAAACTGGAACGGAGTTCTGATAGCACGGATTCCTCTCCCCATACAGCGATCAGATCCGTACCTCTCATTCAGTCCATGCTGGAGCTCTTTTGCGATTCTGGGACTCCATCATGCTCATCTCTGCTGGTGAGCTCTGCATGGTCACCTGCAGCTTGCCACGCTGGCCAAACAGGAAACTGAAATTCAAAAGTTCGCGGGCCTTTTCCTGTCTACCTGGCCAGTGCATCTGAATTGAGAGTGCTGTCCAGAGCAGTCACAATGGAGCACTCTGGGATAGCTCCCAGAGGCCAATACCGTCTAATTGTGTCCACAGTACCCCAAATTCGACCCGGTAAGGCCAATTTAAGTGCTAATCCACTTGTCAGGGGTGGAATAAGGAAATCGATTTTAAGGGCCCTTTAAGTCAAAAAAAAAAGGGCTTCATCGTGTGGACGGGTGCAGGTTGACATCGATTTAACGCTGCTAAATTCGACCTAAACTCCTAGTGTAGACCAGGGCTAAGCCCATAATGAGTAAGAGCCATCATCTCTTTTGTAAAGGGACTGCTCAGTGCAACAAAAGCAAGTCTACTCACAGGATTGCAGGGTGGGAACTTGCCGCTTTATTTAACTATATCAGAAGGGGGAGGAAGGGCAGGGAATAAGGGAGAAGTGAAGTATTGTTCCATCCCATAATTCTCTAGATAACCCAGTTAACCCTATCATGACCACTTTACTGCAGTCTCATACCTTAGATTTTTAATTTAAAAAGATGATGTTAAAATAAAAAAAATGGTACAGAGTTTAAGCATAGAAGTTTCTGGTTATCAGGGTATAAGGTACAGATTATCAAGGGGTGCAAAGTTTGGTTTAGGATTCAATGGCGTAAGGAATACATAATCTGCAATATCCCCGATTGGAGGTAAAAGGTTAATGGGTCAAAGTACAGACATTGAGGTATGGGGCTATTTTGTTCATATAATGGCTATGTTCAGGTGTGGAGTATAATGAGTGGAAACAATGATGAGGATGGATTTACCCTCATTTGGTGAGATTTAATGTTCAGTGAGTTTATGGTTCCAGTTCATATGGTCCAATGGAAAAAGTCTCTCAGTCCCTTTCTTGTAGTTGATGCATAATGTCGTTCCGGCTCACACTTCCTGGTACTGTCAGCAGGCGGAAGGCGTGGGTGATCACCACGATGTCACACAGGTTCCCCATGCAGGGGATGTTGGCACCACCATGCCTGTGGGCGATGTAGACCAGCTCATTGCTGGCTCTCTGGGGAAGGAACAGCACTTCTTCACCAGCTGCCAGACGATCTTGTCTGCCTTGTTGAGGGGTACCTTTGCCACAGCGGCTCCCCTTAGGACGAACGAGATGCGGGGGATCAGGAAGGTGTTCAGGGCATTTATCTACTGCCACAGTGCTAGCAGGGAGGCATCGATCTTGGCGGCATCCTGCAAGATCTCCTGGATGGTGTCCTCAGGTGTCTGCCGGACACGGAAACCCATCAGCGTGCTGAGGTGCTGGTACACGTGCCCCTCTGCCAGGGAGATGACGGGCTTGCCCTGGGTCTGGAACCCCGTCGTCTGCACCGAGTCCCTTTTGCTGCCATCGATGTGGAGAGTTGCACACTTCTTTGCATTGAAGCGGAACCCCTTCCAGTCAGCAGCTCGACTGGTGGCATCTAGCATATATTGGAGGTTCTCTGGGTCGTCCGTGGTCAGGACCAGGTCATCCGCGTAAGCCAGGACACTCACCCTCTCACCGTGGAGGTTGAAGCCATCTGTGCCATTGGCGATCGCTCACAGCAACGGCTCCATGGCAAGGTTAAAGATGATGGGTCTGAGGGGACAGCCCTGTTTAACTCCACTCCGGATTGGGATCTCAGCGGTCTCCCCTTGACCGAGCGAATGGTGATGCTGCATCCCTCGTACACCTCTCGGATCACACGAAGGAAGTTCTCTGGCATCCCAAACTCCTGGAGGGTGGCAAAGAGGTGGTGGTGAGGCATGGACCCAAAGGCGTTAGCCAGATCAAGCCATGCTACTGTGCACTGCCTCCGTGCCCTTCTGGCCATTTTGATGGTGGTTTGGAGGACGAAGTTCTGTTCATAGCAGCCCTCACAGGACATGAAGCCTTTCTGGATGGAGCTGATGGCTCCCCCGCTCACCGACCACGCCGTGATCCTCGACACCAGGCAGCTGGCATAAAGCTTGTACATCGTGGAGCAGAGGGAGATGGGCCTCCAGTTACTGGGGTCATCCCGCTTGCCCTTCTTGTACACCAGTACAGTCAGAATTTAATTCTACAACCATTACTTACCCCACTGAAACTAATGGGAGGTTTGTCTGCATCAAAGCTGCAGGATTTGGTCCAGGGACACTTGTATTTTACCTTGTTTCCTTCCGCATGATTTGTTCAGCAAAGCTTTTAAGTTAATTGTGTTTTTGAACTCCTATCTATCCTCTAGTCTCTGTTCATTGCTGAAAGCAGGCTTTATGCTCCTTTAGAGGGAAAAAGTTAGCCTGAGCTATTGCTACTGACCATGAGACTGATGTCTCTGGATATCCAGACCTGTTATCTCTTGAGGAAAAAACAGCTAATATTTAGTATCTACCAATGTTTTGTTGATATTGCTTAGATGCAATCATCACATTCTTGAGTAACAGTTAAAATAGTCATTAAAATGGCTAAATAAATAGTAATAGTGGGTCCAAATCATAGGTATAGTTTGATTTCCATATCTGGAGGGCAGCTCCAGTCAGGCCAATGGGGCTGTGCATAGAGGCAAATTCCATGCCTGCCCGAGGCCTGCAGTTTGGGGAGGCAATATCCCCCCACATTTCCCCCCAAACTGTGCCCATGAGCCCAATCCTATTCCAGTAGTAGTTATAGCAAAACTCACAGTGAATTCATATGGGAGCCGGATCATGCCTAATATGAATAGTACAGCATGGACTTAACTTGCTAACTTTGGGCTCTATTCCCCAAGGGACGGTTGTGAAGAGCCTTGAGCTGAGAACTGCTGATTTAGAATGAAGTTAGTATAGTCTTGTGTTCAGAGATGAGAGCTCGGTCTGCCGAGTTTTGAGTCAGCACTCGTACAAACATTTTCTGTCTTGTTTGTCTCCTAACAATAAAGCAGAAAACATCTGATAGTTCTGAAGACCCAGACAGTAAAAAAAAAGCTTGTGGCAGCCCAGCAACAGGTAGGCACCTTAGAGTTATTTTTAAAGATAGCTTATTAAAAGTGTAGCCTAAATTTAGTTGTTTTTGTTTTGTTTTTTTACAAAGAACAGCAACTGTTGTGCTACTAGAGGCTTAGACTCTGGGACAGATTCTGATCTAATTAACACTGGTATAATTCTGGGGCACCTTCCTTCACTGAACCTGATGGGGATGGACTAGCTTTACCCCTGTCTCTGTGTGTGTTTCTTTGCTTTATTACCTATATAAATTTCATGGTGTTTTGGTTCACTTAAAAAAAAATCAAGGGGCTTTTGGAACACACAGGAAAATTAGTGTTGGTTTAAGTTGAATTTTTAAAAGTCTCAAAGATTTTTTTTTAACTTTGGAAGGAAATAGTAGCACTAGAATTCTGGCACCTTTGATATGGCTTCTAGTTGTGAAAAGATTCAGAAAGGCAAAATCCCACTTCAGATCCCACTTCTGTCATATGCCCTGTGGTACCTACAAGCACTGCATGCCGGCCTTGCAGGTCTATCTGTTTACCAGAAACACTGTATGTGGGACCTGATCTCTTTTAAACTGTTGAATATTTTATTATCTTCTTGGGCCCTTCTGACTTCATTCTTTACATTGGAAAAGGGAGGTCTGCTGCATCACCTCATAACATGACTCCCCGAGATCACATGAGAAAGATGTCTATACTTGGGGAACAAGGGACGTTGGACGAAAAGCACTTATACCGATTAGCAAGTGGCATGGCAGCAGGAGGTAAGCTAGAACTAGAACTTTCCAAGACCGTGTTTATAGTATTCACAATATGTATACAATATGTGAGGAATAATGTCCGACAGGTCTAATGTCCTGGAAAGATTCCCTCCAGATTCCTGACCAGGACTTGGGAAAAACTGAATAAATGACTTACAAAAAGTTCACACCACATTTTATATGGAGCCCAGTTTATGTTGGAGTGGGTCTTTGGGAGTTTAAAGTTTGATTCTGAGAGTTGCGCTAGCACCTGGGAGGGCACTGCTCCTGTAACTCCCATAGATCTAGGGCTCAATCCTGGAAGATGCTGGGTACTGAATGGAGCCCTGACCTTGCACCATTCAGTGGCAGCTTTGACACTGACTTCAATGACTGTAGGATTGTCTCTTACAGGAAGAAAAGGAGGACTTGTGGCACCTTAGAGACTAACCAATTTATTTGAGCATAAGCTTTCTCACGAAAGCTTATGCTCAAATAAATTGGTTAGTCTCTAAGGTGCCACAAGTCCTCCTTTTCTTTTTTGCGAATACAGACTAACACGGCTGTTACTCTGAAACCTCTCTTACAGGAGGCACTTATTACTTTGCAGGATCAAGTCTTTAGTCAACTATGAGCAAAACTGATCGTTATGTTCCCCAAGGCACAGTCTTTAATTTGATTCAAGAAACTCCCAGAACTCTGGGACATTATAACAGGGCATGCACAAGCTGTGTGATACAAACTTAGCAGCACACAATGTGCACCTATCTAACAACTTATGGTCATACAGGTTTTTTTTTTATAATAAATATGCTATTAAATAACGTTATGTTACTAAGATATTTTTGTTGGTTAATTTGCAGGGGGTAATAATTTTCCAGGGATATTAATCATATAATCTGAGGGGCAAATTTTCAAGGAATTGATGTCTCCTATAGGTACACATTGTACTACACTCTGGGAATGGTGCCCATTTTCAAAAGCTCTGTGGAAAAACAGGCTGCTTACTGGTGAGCCCTATAAATGAAAAGACCAAGTCCTGGATATGTACAGATGAGAGAATTTTCAAAGGAGGGTCTGTGACTGTGCCTTTGCAGCCCCATCCTGGCAGACCTAAGAGCAGCAGAAGTGTCACTAAGCTGGCCCTGTTCTCATCCTTGATTCTCTTTTGTTCCCAGAGTGCTGGTGGGGAGCTTGAAGCTTACATCTGTTGGAACATGCCCCAAATGATACTCTGTATATAGTGCATTTGAACCAAATCAAACATTAATGGTCCCACTTTATATTGGGGGTTCTGTTTATAAGGGGTTAACAAATCATTAATAGATGTACATATACAATGATGGGGTCTAAATTAGCTGTTACAACTCAAGAAAGAGATCTTGGAGTCATTGTTGATAGTTCTCTGAAATCATCCACTCAATGTGCAGTGGCAGTCAAAACATTGAACAGAATGTTGGGAATCATCAAGAAAAGGGTAGATAATACGACAGAAAATATCATATTGCCTCTATATAAATCCATGGTACGCCCACACCTTGAATACTGCGTGCAGATGTGGTCACCCCATCTCAAAAGAGATATACTGGAGTTAGAAAAGGTTCAGAAAAGGGCAACAAAAATTATTAGGGGTATAGAACGGCTTCCGTATGAGGCGAGATTAATAAGACTGGGACTTTTCAGCTTGGGAAAAGAGGCAACTAAGGGGGGATATGATAGAGGTCTATAAAATCATGAGTAGTATAGAGAAAGTAAATAAAGAAGTGTTATTTACTCCTTCTCATAATACAAGAACAAGGGGCCACCAAATGAAATTAACAGGTAGCAGGTTTAAAACAAACACAAGAAAGTATTTTTTCACGCAACACACTGTCAACCTCTGGAACTCCTTGCCAGCGGGTGTTGTGAAGGCCAGTGCTATAATGGGGTTCAAAAGGGAGCTAGACAGATTCATGGAAGATAGGTCCATCAATGGCTATTAGCCAGGATGGGCAGGAATGGTGTCCCTAGCCTCTGTTTGCCAGAAGCTGGGATTGGGTGACAGGGCATGGATCACCTGATGATAACCTGTCTGTTCATTCCCTTTGGGGCACCTGGCACTGGTCTCTGTCAGAAGACAGGATACTGGGCTTGCTGGACTTTTGGTCTGACCCAGGATGGTTGTTATTATGTTCTTATGTTATAAGCATGTCATAGACATGAGCAGTATATTATAGATGGTTATAAGCACATCGGTAGAAAGTGTGGAAGGTTTATAAGCCATGGTTATAAACAGCCTTTGGACTTGTTGGACTCTATAACAATTGATAACCATTTATTAAAACATCTATTAATAATTTACTAAACTTTTATAAACTATTACTCCAATGAAAGTGTGACCACTTTAATAGCACACTTCAATAGCTAGCACATTCTCAGGGTCTAAGGATGTTAAAGGTCCTTGGACCTGTGGAACTTTTAATTCATTCAAAATTTAAAAATAATTAAAAACAATCAAAACAAATAGTAAAATATATATTTCTCTTTTACCTCACTTCAGTGGAAGCCAAGGGTGCGCTGAAAATCAAGTACTTATGTCCTAATCCAAAACCCATTGAAACACACTGAAGCACAGAGAATCTTTCCATTGACTTCACTGAACTTTGGATCAGACTCTTATGAGATGCTCATATAAGGAATTCTGTATTTAGCTTTCGACACCCAAATCTGAAATAATTCCTGACTCATGCTCATTCCATTAGATTATGCTGTTTCATATCAGGACAGGATGGCATTTTTCTTAGATAATTAGAGTCTTCCATTTTTTCATAGAACTTCCCTATCACTAAAAATACAAATTTCCACAAACAGAGCACTTCCTATATGTCACTACTCCTTCACACTTTCATAGTGGTGAGGTATGCATCAATATGGACTGTATAAACTGTCACTGTGTTTACATGAGGCTCTGCACGTCTTGTTTATTTCTGGTGCAATTAAAGATTGTATAATATTAGGGCTGTCAGTTAATTGCAATTAACTCATGTGATTAACTCAAAAAATGAATTGCAATTAAAAAAATTAATCACGATTAATCGCCGTTTTAATCACACTGTTAAACAATAGAACACCCAGTGGAATTTATTAAATATTTGTAGATGTTTTTCTACATTTTTCCAATATATTGATTTTAATTACAACACAGAATACAAAGTGTACAGTGCTCACTTTATATTATCATTTTGATTGCAAATATTTGCACTGTAAAAATGACAAATAAAAGAAATAGTATTTTTCAATTCACCTCATACAAGTACTGTGGTATAATCTCTTTATCATGAAATTTGAACTTACAAATGTAGAATTATGTAAAAAAAACCTGCATTCAAAAATAAAACAATGTAAAACTTTAGAGCCTATAAGTCCAGATCAGTCCTACTTCTTGTTCAGCCAATTGCTAAGAGAAACAAGTTTGTTTACATTTGCGGAAAATAATGCTGCCTGCTTCTTGTTTACAAGTAGGATTGAGTGGACTAGCAGACTCTAAAGTTTTACAGTGTTTTATTTTTGAATGCAGGTTTTTTTGTACATAATTCTACATTTGTAAGTTCAACTTTCATGATTAAGAGATTACTCTACAGTACTTGTATTAGGTGAATTGAAAAATACTATTTCTTTTGGTTTTTACAGTGCAAATATTTGTAATAAAAATGATAATATAAAGTGAGCACTATACACTTTGTATTTTGTGTTGTAATTAAAATCAATATATTTGAAAAATGTAGAACACATCCAAAAATATTTAAATAAACGGTATTCTCTTATTGTTAACAGCGTGATTAATCGCATGATTAATCACAATTAATTTTTTAATTGTCCAATTGTGATTAATTTTTTTAATTACTCGCCAGTCCTATTATAATATGCTATATTGATCAATGAGATGCTCAGTGTAACTAAGGGGGGATATAAGGCTACATTTTTTTAAGTGGCAAGTACTTTGTGTCTTATTTTCCTTTTTAACAGGTAGAATATAAAGAAAGATTATATGCTAACTAATTATTATATTTCTGGTAAGGTTCATACTAGATATAGAATCACTTACTGAACTTACAATAGAATTTTATATGCTTTGTGTTAGAACTGCGACAGCGACAAGAAGTGCTAATGAGAAACCAGATGATGGCAGTAAACCCTCAGTTAATGGGAGCAGGCCAGCAGAGAATGCAGGCAATTCCTTCACAGTTTGAACCTCGCTTTGTAGACAGGTATTTCTCTCCACTTCTCCATTGCATTTAAAGAACAGCAGATCACCTTATATTTGTGAATATGTAGAGTTTTAAGATTTGAGATTATTTTTAACACTTTGGTCTCTAGTCTTTAAAATAGCCTTAATAACTAAGCTTATTAATAATAATGAATAATGAACTTAATAATGAAGCTGTGTGTATCTCCTTAGCTCGCCCCTATATATAAATTTAATATCCCTGTCTTTGGATACAGAATACTACATTGTTCCTGCTATGCTCCTATCCACCTTTGCACACAGCGCTAAGTTCCACACGGACAATTGCTGAGTCAGCTGTCTAATACCAGTTACTCTGCTCTGGAACATATTTATTAAGTCCCCTCAAATCCTAAGGTGAACATAGAACATTTTCTGACATAACTGATGTCCTATTCCATCAGTACCCAGAAAGACCAATATTGAAAAGACATGCAATTACTGACTCCTACTGCCAAGGACAGGAACGTTTAAGTTACTTCCCTAGGACATAATGCCCTTTCTGACCACTGCTGGTACAGACCAATCTGCCAGGAGAGATGTCCAAAGAGCCAATGGGCATCTAAACATTAAACAAACAATATAAACCAAACAGGGCATTAATTTCTTTGACAAATGTCTGCAGCCACTAGTACCTTAGGCTGTGATCTATTCTAAGGAGACTTGTGGTATGTCTACATTGAGATAAAAAAACACCCTGGCACCAAGTCTCAGAGCCCAGGTCAGCTGATTTGGGCTTGCAAAGCTCAGGCTGCAGGGCTCTAAAATTGCACTGTAGGTGTTCTGGCTCAGGCTGGAGTCTGGACTCACCTAAGCCCAAATATCTACATTGACATTTTATAGCTCCGCAGCCCAATCCCTGTGGGCCTAAGTCAGCTGACCCTGGCCAGCTGTGGCTATCCCACGGGTCTTTCATTGCAGTGTAGACATACCTTTTTGAGACTCTAAAGAGAGTTGTGGCTAGTCAGTACTTGCATGGGAGACCATGAAGAAATGCAGAGTGTTGCTATATGTGGCATGAATGATTCAGTAGATCTTTCCTCTGAGTCACTTAAGAATCTGTGCTCGAGGGCAGGGTTCGGACACGGTGTTATTGGTGGTGCTGTTTTTCAGCTGAAAGGTAAAATTGAATGTGACCATTTGGGCTTGTAAAATACTCCAAGGCCTTTTACATAAGAATTTAGGTGTTAATCTGAATTATTTTATTACTTCATTACTTTTTAGCAAAATTTTTTGAGCAAATTCTGCAAATAGCATCCCAGTTCTGCCTCAGTCAAATGTGCCAGTCCTGTTAAAGTCAAAGGGAGTTGTAAGTGAGTGTAGAACATGACACGTTAAGTTAGAGCATATACTTTACATATCTAACTGTAATTTTCTGTCTTTCCCTAGAGATTTGTTGCCTTCTACTGAAATGATGGCACCAGCTGACCCAAGACAGATCCATGTAGCTTCCCACCTTGGACCTTCGGTCCCACAGCATGCAAACATGCCAAACATACTGTCCAATCGGGTTTACCCTGGTCCAGGTAACAGCCAGTTGAATGATCCTGTGAAGTAATAAGGTACTACTGAAAAAGTGGATACTCCTAGCTTTTCATCAGGTTTGTCACTGATGGCAGTAAATAAGTTTTATTGTATTTACCTTTGTAAAATAGCCGTGAGAAAGGGAGCAGCCTGCCTAGCAGAAATCCCAATCTGCACAAATATGAGACTTCAGACATGCAAATTAGAATTTATTAGGTACACTGGGCTTTCAAGATCCCTGTCCATCCTATATGCTCCCTCCCCTTGCTTTTGCATTTTCCAAATAGTATGGTATTGTCCATCTCTCTCCATGTAAACAGAATGTTTTAGCCAGCAACATTTATCTGACTGGCAATGTTCTTTGTATTACACACATTTAACTCTCTGTAATAGGATGTTTTTTCGTCCTAGCTGTTTTAAGGAGCTGTTTCACTGATCACTTTATTTGATCCTGTTGCCGGGACACATGCTACCTGGATATAAATTTATTCCCATATAGGATGGCTACATATTTGTTTTAATAAAGTTTACATTTTGGAGCTCAGTCCTAAAGCAAGGGGTGGATACAGTAGCAAATTTCATGGCTGCGGAATTGTGCAACACATGTCATGCTGGGAATACGAAGTTAATAATGGATCATTTCTTGAGGTTCTTACTCAGGTCTGAGTGAAAGCTGAGCAAGGACCCCATATTTGGTCTAAGATGAATAAAAGGGCACTCAAAGCCACGAAGATTCAGAAACAGGAACTTTTAGTTTCAGCTTCTCTCCCTTCTCTGGGTCTCTGCCTTTGATTTACATTTGGGTCTGAAACGGGTCTCAGAGAGGAAATGCTATTAAAAAATTACATGTAAGACCATGGCAGCCAGGCTGTAAATAGACTTTTAAGGAGTATACTTACATTTCTTTCCCTTTTTTAAACTATCAGTTATTATGTACTCAGTTGGCCCTGCATGTACTTCAAAGACAGAAGTCATCTCATAAATGTCACTGCTCTGCCTTGCCTTAGAAGTATCAATGGCACGTGTTCCTGACTAAGGTCCTGATCCTACAAACACTTGTTACTGGGCTTAGTTATTACTACTGTTAATCCCGTTGAAAAGAGAAATGTTTGCAGCATCTGTCTTGAAGTTATACCAGTGACTCTGAAAAATATTCCACAGGGTACATTTTCAACAGGCCTTTTAACTGTTAACTTTTAACAATACTTTTAGGAGCATCCTACTTTAGGGCATGTGTGACGTGTGAGTGCAATTCTAAGCCTTTCTAACCATATATATTTATTTTTTCTAGGATATAGTTTTCTCCAGCCAGAATCCATTGAAGCTGTGGCCAGAAGGCAGGAGTTGGTTCAAAAACAAAATATTGCCAGGTACCTGAATATAAATTTGCACTGAGGTGAAGGCCTGGAGTGGAGAGAAAGGAGGCTGACTGGGATGCTTAAGCTGCAGATTTTGTAATACATAAATTTTGGTACCCCGTTAAAAGTAATTGCAGTACTTGTTCAAACCATCCAGATCTGTAAAAAATCCTCTATGTTTCAGGAAGCCAGGGACACAGAAAAACTTTCTGCTTGTCTCACTCATTCTGCTTTTAGCTTTAAATAGCAGATTTAAGAGAGGTTTCAGGCCAAAGCTGGAACATCCAGAACTTGGTTAAAGATTGGATATGGATCTAGACTTTGCAGCTTGGAACTCTGGATTCAAATACCATTGACCTTGGGAAAACTCAGAACCAGATCTGAACTTGGCAGCTTGGACCCATCACTCATAGTATTTTAAATTCTACAGCTGGAGTTCTGGGGAGGATTGGAAATCCCTACACCATGAACAGGATGACCAGATGTCCTGGTTTAGTGAAGCAGTTTTGGTGTCATAGATGATTATCTGGAAATCTGGTGATTTGTCCCAGTTTCAATGTAATCAGCTGGATTCCTTTTCCCATGTAGTGAACCCCTCACCCTAATCTTCAAAGAGGAACTTGAATCCAAACTAGGGTTACCATATTTCAAGTTCCCAAAAAGAGGACACTGCTGGAGAGGGGAGGGGAAACTGGGAGGGTTACAACTGGAGATGCTGGATGGAGTACCTGTAGTGGGAGTACTCACTAGAGGTGGGAGGGGAGCCAGTCACAGCTTCCTGCTTCTGCACTGGCCTGTCCCTAAAGGATCTAATGCCAGGAGAGGACTGGCATCGCAGAGTGGAGCTCTACCTCACCTTCAATATCTCCCTCCTTTCTCCGGCAAGCCACCCTATGCCAGATACAGTGAGGGGGAAGCTGGCACAGGAATCTGTTCCATTGGCTTTAGGTCAGTGGGTAGTTCCCTCCACAAAGGTAATTCTCAGAATGTCATTTACTGCCAGAATACAGCCCTTTGCACCATCTAAGCATTAGACAGAGACCAAGATGCATTGGAGAGTTGACACAAGATCTTTACTTTCTGATGTTAACTGGCTCCGGCAGTATAATCAAGGCCCCATGTACAATACGATTATATTGCTGCATCAATTGCCACATAAGTGCCCTTCTTCAAGGTGGTACATAATTTTCTGCTTGGAATCTAAGCTTTTTAAGTCTCTAGCCCTTGTGGTTGTGACTTGAGTGTAACTGATGCAGGGATGCCTGTGTTATCAACTTACAAATCATGCTTTTGTCGGAAAATATTTCATCCCTTATTGTGACAAGCATAATATTTTTCTGGGGGTTTTCTTTTGTGCATTTGACAGCACTTTGTCTATAGTCACTTTCTCTGTTTCCTCTGTTGTTCATATGGATCTTTCACACACAGCAACATGGGAAAGAAACATTTTTCAATTTGTGTATTATATCATTCTAGTTTAATCTGTCATTGAAAAAGAAATGACTAGAGAACTGATCAGTCCTCACTGCTAATGCTCTGTTTACCTCTTAGGATGGAAATGGAAATGAGTGCTATTTTTCAACAAAAAGAAATTGAGAAAGCTCATCGTAAAGGGCTACTAAGTTTGGAGGCACCTTTCCTTTATCATGGAATCCCAGCTAGCCCAGTTGCTTTCCGTGGCAGGAACAGACTTCCCGAAGGTCACCTTCCTAGCGACCTATATGTTCATCGAACCACCCTTGATGACCTTCATGGCAACACCATGCTCATGGCAACCAGCCCGTATCCTCCTATCAGCAGTCTGCAAAGGGAGAGAGGCCGCCGGCCAGGGAGAAGAGCTGGGAATCACAAAACTAGTGATTGCAATGCCAGTGGCGCCAAAAGCCAAGCTGAAGACAAAAATGCAGACTCTGCTTCCACCACTGCCGATGATGAGAAAGAGGACAAGAAAGAAACAGAGCTTGAGATGCTAAACAAACACGAGCAAAGCAAAACCCATGTTGAGCCATCTGCTACAGCTGTGAAAAGCTGTAAAGAGTATGAACACAGCCTGAGAAAAAGTTGTGCTACTCATGAAATTCCCACTGAAACAAATGGCTGCAGCAGTGCAAATGAGAAGGATCCCAGTAATGCTTGCACAGCCTTTGATGACAAGTACATGTATCCTCCTGCAATCCCATTCTCAGCACTGCCATATAGCTTCCCAGTACCCAGCAATCCATTACTGCCTCCAGGTTTGTCAAGTTGGCCTCTATTTTTTTTTTTATTGATTAGCTTTCTCATCATCCTCTCCTTATTTAAACCCCACTTACAATGATAGAGTCAGGGTTTCAAAATGTGGACTTCATTAATCAGGGCATGTGCTACAGCTAACATAACCTGATAAGTACACATCAGTGATGGCAAACATAGTTATTTCTCCCATTTATAGAGATCTTCACATGTTATTTGCTGGCATATGAAGGTTTCATTCTCTAAGGCAGTGATGTTCAATCTTGGAGAACCACATGGGAAGTAGATGGAGTTACAGAGGAGCAAAGTCACAAAGTAACCTCCTGATGCAAACATCACAATAGTGTGTCATGCCATTATGTTGTTGCAAAATGATCTCATCACATGCTGATGGGATGCTAACACATGTATCGTGTCAGGATAATGTTGTGGTTCTCTGCAACCCCATTTGATGCTTTCTATCCTCCCATCTCCTCCAGGCTCCCTTGTGGGATCCTGGCAGCAACTGCCCATTTGAGCAACACTCCTATGCGTGTGTTGGGCAGCACAGGGAGTCCTCACATCAGCTGCCCTCTGCTTGAGACCAATCCATGCCTCAGATTTGCTATGTACACACTACAGCTTACATCGGTAGAAATTATGTCACTCAGGGGTGTGAATAAGGTCTTATCTACACTACACAGTTTTGTTGACAAAAGTCAGCTTTTGTCAACAAAACAATGGAAGTTTACACACTGAAATGTTTCTCTCACCAATGTAACTCCACTGTTATGCCAACATAATAAAACCATCTCAACAAGTGGCATAGAGCTTTTTGCAACGTAGTTAGAGTGACACAGCGGCAGTGTAGACACCTCACTTGGTTATGTCACCCTAACTCACCTCCAGGAGGTGTTCCACAATGCCCATCATGACCACTCTGATCAGCAGTTCAAACTCTGCTACCTGAAGGTACACAGGTATGCAACCCTCCTCCGTTTAAAGGCCCGGGATTTTTTTAAATTCCTCTTCCTGTTTGCTCGGCATGAACAATTCACATAGCATCTTTCCAGCAGACCATTTTGGCTTTATGCAACAGACGTGCTTCCATGTGGAGTACACCAGAGCTGTTGGATCTGCTGAGTATATGGAGAGAGGAGGCTGTGCAGTTGCAGCTTCACACAAGCCATAGGAATTTCGATAGCTATGGACTGATTGCTGGTGGCATGCAGGAGAAGGGGCACGAAATGGACACACAGCAGTGTTGTGCTAAAATCAAGGAGCTGAGGCAGGTGTACCAGGAGGCCAACCATTGCTCTGGTGTGATGCCGAAGACATGCTGCTTCTATAAGGTGCTGCACGCCATCCTCAGTGGCGACCCCACCTTCACTGTCAACAGTCCCATGGATACTTCGAGGGGAATAGAGTCAGTGGCCAGCAGACTCAACTCCAATGAGGAAGTGGTGAATGAGGAGATGGAGATGGAGAACTATGTGGAGCACACGGTGGCGTTGTCTGGTGGTGTGGTGTGTCAGGACCTCTTTTCCACTCCAGAGGGGTCTAGCAGGTCCCAGCACTCCAGCTCTGGAATGAAGGATGCAGGAGATGGGAGCTCGGGAAAGTGCTCATTTTGCTTTCATGCTTCATAGTGAGAGGAGATTGAGCTCTTATGTACTTTGTTATATGGTAGAGGAGGGATAAGGGACAGAAATTAACACCAGAGCTTGTCCATCTACACAGTGGGGCCGTGGTGGAAAAGTTTGTTAATATACACGGGGATGTTTCTGGAATCCTCCATAGTGATCTTTAGGAATATTTCCTGTAGGTATTCTGCAATCCTCTGCCAAAGGTTCTTTGGGAGGGCTGCCTTGTTTCTCCCCACATTGCAGGAAACTTTCCCATGCCACCCGGCAATTATTTCTGCGAGGACCAATGCGGCACACAGACCAGCAGCATATGAAGCCAATCTGAAGCGACACGAATACAGGAGATACTCCCTGGCATCCTAGATTACCCTTAAGAGTGAGATATCAGGTTTGATTGCCCTTGCCTGTGGAAGAGTACCAAAATTCAGATTAGGTTCCTTACCACCTTATAATAATCCCCTTCACAAACCACCCTTTGTCCTTTCTTGCCCTTTCCGCCTTTCCCATCCCACCTCCCCGGGAACTCACCATAATTGGGACTTGCAGCAACCTGTGTGCTAGCCAAGGGGCTGTGAGAAAGAGGTGTGTGCGACTTTTTTGATTCAGAGGTGTGAGCGCACTCACAATACTGTCTTTCTTCACTGTTTCTTTGAGATCTGAAGATGTGCCCTTGAGAACACACTCCTCCACACCAGTAGAGTGCCTCCATCAGATAAGACAGCAACCCAGGAGGAGTAAGGAGGATATGTTTCGTGAAATACTGCAGTCAACAGATGCAGCACACAGCCAAATAAGAGCATTGAGGGAGACAGTGAAAGACTGAGGCTGAAGAATAGCCAGGAAAGGACACAGGGGCAGGATCAGATGATAAAGCTCATGGAGGACCAGATGGAGATGTTGAAGTCCCTCATTAGCCTGCACTCAAAGCTATCCCACTCAGTTCCCACTCCAGCCACTACAGAACTCTGATCCATGCCCTCCCTAAACTCCTGCACCGCATTCATCGTGTGTTCCTGGTCCCCCACAGTACCCCGTGCACTCCATGTCTGGGGACTGGTTTCCAATGAAAATGGGAATTTCACCCAGCTGTGAGAGCCGTAACCGTGAGATGTTCCTCATTTTTGTCCCCTGTTTGTCCAAAAGTTTGTGTTTTATTTCTATATTAAACTTGAGTCTTTGAAATACAATGAGTCTTTATTTGTGAAATACATATATCACTCAGTGCTTTAACATTGAAACACAGTGGCTATATGTAGGAATATTTGCTCCTTGCAATTAACGCTCAAGAAGCAAGCACTACAGGAGTAATTCATGGCAGCAAGTAAGCATTGCTTGGTCAAATGCATCACATACAGACACATTACTATGAATCATTGTTGATACATGGCTGTATTTTAAAGAATCCTTATTGAGGTCACAGGGACAAACCATCCCGATGTGTAGAAAGAATAGTAAATATGGCAGGCGACCAGCTTGGCTTAACAGTGAAATCCTTGCTGATCTTAAATACAAAGAAGAAGCTTACAAGAAGTGGAAGATTGGACAAATGACCAGGGATGAGTATAAAAATATTGCTTGGGCATGCAGGAGTGAAATCAGTAAGGCCAAATCACACCTGGAGTTGAAGCTAGCAAGAGATGTTAAGAGTAACAAGAAGGGTTTCTTCAGGTATGTTAGCAACAAGAAGAAAGTCAAGGAAAGTGTGGGCCCCTTACTGAATGAGGGAGGCAACCTAGTGACAGAGGATGTGGAAAAAGCTAATGTACTCAATGCTTTTTTTGTCTCTGTCTTCACGAACAAGGTCAGCTCCCAGACTACTGCACTGGGCAGCACAGCATGGGGAGGAGGTGACCAGCCCTCTGTGGAGAAAGAAGTGGTTTGGGACTATTTAGAAAAGCTGGACGTGCACAAGTCCATGGGGCTGGATGCGTTGCATCCGAGAGTGCTAAAGGAGTTGGCGGCTGTGATTGCAGAGCCATTGGCCATTATCTTTGAAAACTCATGGCAATCGGGGGAAGTCCCGGACGACTGGAAAAAGGCTAATGTAGTGCCCATCTTTAAAAAAGGGAAGAAGGAGGATCCCGGGAACTACAGGCCAGTCAGCCTCACCTCAGTCCCTGGAAAAATCATGGAGCAGGTCCTCAAGGAATCAATTCTAAAGCACTTAGAGGAGAGGAAAGTGATCTGGAACAGTCAGCATGGATTCACCAAGGGCAAGTCACGCCTGACTAATCTAATTGCCTTCTATGATGAGATAACTGGTTCTGTGGATGAAGGGAAAGCAGTGGACGTGTTGTTCCTTGACTTTAGCAAAGCTTTTGACACTGTCTCCCACAGTATTCTTGCCAGCAAGTTAAAGAAGTATGGGCTGGATGAATGGACTATAAGGTGGATAGAAAGTTGGCTAGATTGTCGGGCTCAACGGGTAGTGATCAATGGCTACATGTCTAGTTGGCAGCCGGTATCAAGAGGAGTGCCCCAAGGGTCGGTCCTGGGGCCGGTTTTGTTCAATATCTTCATAAATGATCTGGAGAATGGTGTGCATTGCACCGTCAGTAAGTTTGCAGATGACACTAAACTGGGAAGAGAGGTAGATACGCTGGAGGGTAGGGATAGGTTACAGAGGGACCTAGACAAATTGGAGGATTGGGCCAAAAGAAATCTGATGAGGTTCAGCAAGGACAAGTGCAGAGTCCTGCACTTAGGACGGAAGAATCCAATGCACCGCTACAGACTAGGGACCGAATGGCTCGGTAGCAGTTCTGCAGAAAAGGACCTAGGGGTTACAGTGGATGAGAAGCTGGATATGAGTCAACAGTGTGCCCTTGTTGCCAAGAAGGCCAATGGCATTTTGGGGTGTATAAGTAGGGGCATTGCCAGCAGATCGAGGGACGTGATCGTTCCCCTCTATTCGACACTGGTGAGGCCTCATCTGGAGTACTGTGTCCAGTTTTGGGCCCCACACTACAAGAAGGATGTGGAAAATTTGGAAAGAGTCCAGTGGAGGGCAACAAAAATGATTAGGGGACTGGAACACATGAGTTATGAGGAGAGGCTGAGGGAACTGGGGATGTTTAGTCTACGGAAGAGAAGAATGAGGGGGGATTTGATAGCTACTTTCAACTATCTGAAAGGGAGTTCCAAAGAAGATGGCTCTAGACTGTTCTCAGTGGTAGCAGATTACAGAACAAGGAGTAATGGTCTCAAGTTGCAGTGGGGGAGATTTATGTTGGATATTAGGAAAAACTTTTTCACTAGGAGGGTGGTGAAACACTGGAATGCGTTACCTAGGGAGGTGGTGGAATCTCCTTCCTTAGAAGTTTTTAAGGTCCGGCTTGACAAAGCCCTGTCTGGGATGATTTAATTGGGGATCGGTCCTGCTTTGAGCAGGGAGTTGGACTAGATGACCTCCTGAGGTCCCTTCCAACCCTGATATTCTATGATTCTATGATTGTCAAACTGCTCCTTCAAAGCCTCCACAATTTGAATTGCCTCCTGCTGTGTCCCTCTAATTGCCCTTGTATCTGGCTGCTCAAAATCAGCTCTGCCAATCAGCCTCAGCAGCCCATCCCTTGGGAAACTTTTCCCCTTTTGATTCACAAATATTATGGAGAGTACAGCAGGCCGCAATGACCATTGGAATATTTTCCTCATTGAGGTCTAACCGGCCAAAAAGACAGCCCCAGTGACCTTTTAATCGACCAAAGGCACATTCAATGGTCATTCAGCACCTGCTGAGCCTGTTGTTACAGTGCTCCTTGCTGCTGTGTATTCCCAGTGTAAAGCTTCATGAGCCATAGGAGCAAGGGGTATGCAGGGTCTCCAAGGATCACTATGATCATTTGCATATCCCCCATTGGAATCTTCTGGTTTGGAAAGAAAATCCCAGTGTGCTGCTTTCTACACAGTCCAATGTTCTGAAAGATGCGTGCATCACCTGACCACCCCTCACTGACATCAGTGAAAGGCCCTGGTGATCCACCAGTGCCTGCAAGAGAATTAGCACTTTTGGTTGATGTACTCTGTCGCAAGATGTTCGGGGGCCAAAATTGGGATATACATTCCATCTATTGCCCTGCAGCAGTTAGGGAATCCCATTGCCTCAAAGCCATCAATTATTTCCTAGACGACAGACCAGTAGCAGTCTGGAGTTGCCAGCTTCCACACACTGATTGCCACTCGCTCTTGCACAGTGAGGGCAGCTCTCACTCTGGTATCCTTGCACTTCAGTACTGGCGCAAGCTCCATACACAGTTCCAGGAAGGTGGCTTTGTGCATCTAAAAGTTCTGTAGCCCCTGCTCGTCATCCCATACATGCATCACGATGCGATTCCCCACTCAGCGCTTGTTTCCCGAGCCCAATAACGATGGTCCACCATGGCAACCTGGTCCGTGAATGCCAGCAGCAATGTTGAATTGTTTCCATGGCAGACAGAAAGGCAGGCATCGCCGATTCACTGTCTGTTTTGCAGCTCATGAAATACTGCAGGACCAACCGTATTGTGTTCATAATGCTCATCACCAGAATGGTCAGCAGCTCAAGATCCATGTTGTCAGGCAGAGATGGCGGGCACACATTTTACAAGGGCTGCTGAAAAAAGGCACAAAACGAAGTAGGAAGCCCATGGAATGGTGGGATGGAAAGTACTGCATCACAGGATTACGAGCAAGTCCCCATGATGCACCGCAATCCGTTCCCAGAGCTCCCAGCAGCAGAGGGCGACAGAGATTGGCGAGTTTCACTGTGGGATAGCTACCCTTGATGCAATGCTCTCTCTATTGATGCAAGAGCAACGACTGTGGATGTGCTCAGCTGACACAAGGACCATTGTGTAGACGTCCTCCAATGATGTTATTAAAGAGACTTATGATTGTTGACAAAACTTAAGTCGACTTAACTCTGTAGTGTACACCACCTAAGCGCTGGCATGGACAGCGCTATGTTGGCGGGAGAGCTTCACAGGATCACTGTTCTAAAGTTTTGCAGCCATTGCTAAGTGCTCTAACAGCAATGGGTCCAATCCTAATAAAACTTCCATTCACTTAAATGGCAGCCAGTTCAGGTCTTTATACTAAAACATCCAGAAATGCCAGTTTGTATTGCTGGAAAATGAATTAATTAGCTTGCAGACTTGCCTTACATGTTTGTTTCCTGTCTGCAAAATTAATGCAATGCCAAACAAAACAATACAAAAATTGTTGAAGTCTCTGAACTAGCCTCTCTCTTCTGCCCATACCCTTTCTGCATGCCTTTATAGCAGATACTAGTTGTGATGGGCTGAATTTTGGTGTGTAAATAATCTGTGTATAACAGCGGTTCTCAAACTTTGGGTCGGGACCCCAAAGTGGGTCATGACCCTGTTTTAATGGGGTTGCCAGAGCTGGTTTAGACTTGCTGGGACCCAGGCCAAAGCCAAAGCCTGAGGGCTTCAGCCCTGGGTGGCAGGGCTCAGGTTACAGGTTCCCTGCCTGGGGTTGAAGCCCTTGGGCTTCGGCCTTGGCCCCCCGGCCTGGGCAGAGGGGCTTTGGCCCCCTCCATCCGGGGTGCTGTGGCTTGGGCAGGCTCAGGCTTTGGTCCCCACTCCGGGGGTCCTGTAGCAATTTTTGTCAGAAGGGGGTTGCGGCGGAATAAAGTTTGAGAATCCCTGGTGTATAACATGCATTCTGACTTTGTTATATTTTTTTATGAAGTGCTATTTTGTCATTTTACAGATGTCCCTAGTACAGTGCTTTACCTAGAGACTGATGTGCCTTCAAACAGTATAGAAGATGTTGCCTTTTAGTATTTACCTGGAGACTGACACACATCATGCAGTTCATGCTTCATCAGTACTATGATATGAATGAGTGTGACACAGAGCACTCTTATCGGCTTGTCTGTTTGTTCACTTGAAATATTAGTCAGTCAAGTTAAAATAGTGGTAAGGTATAACAAACTGAAAGCATCAGATAATGTAGTCTTTAGAGAAAATGCTGCGGTGTGGTAGGCATGTACAGTACCATCAGCAGAGAAAATAAAAGTAATTGAATAAAAGAAAAAACAAAACTCTTCAGAATTAGAAAGTGATGAGTGATTATTTAGTATGTTGCTTAGGACTATGCTATACATACATGACCACATAGTATTGTTAGTATATGAAGTAGGTCCTGTAGATGTGTATAAACTCTTACTTTTAATAAGGTTTTCCTATTGTTATGCCTGTTGAGGTCATACAAACACAACATTTTTGTTTCCTTCTCAAAGGAGCGCATGGCCTGATTCTGAGTGGAGAAGATATTTCTTCCATTGAAGATATTCGCAAATGGACTGTTGATGATGTATACAATTTTATTATTAGCCTTCCAGGTTGTTCAGACTATGCACAGGTGACCATAAGTATTAATCATACTTACATTTTTAGATGTTTAAAGATACATGCCCTGGATTTAAAGTTCTGCTAACATTATTTTATCTACTGAAATTAAATTATTATTACTATTTATTATTTGCATTAGAGTAGTATCATGAGGCCCCTTTGTGCTAGCTAGGCAATGTACAACCGTGCAGTAAAAGACAGCATACAATGTAGGTTAATGCTTGTTTGTGGTTGTATGCTGCAATACAGAGTGTTCTATCATGGCGTAATCTGAAAATGTTAATAGGAAAGAAACTGTATAAGGAAGTGTTTTAATCGCCCACACTCTGCCAGTAGAGCACTTGTGCAACTTTCACACACGCAGAAGCAATTGCATGTTGTTGTGATGTTAAGCAATGTTTTAAGCAATAGTGAAATTACTTCATTCAATTTCATGAAAAATCATAAGCAGTGTAAACAGGAGGCTGAAAATCTGCATATTCATGGATAAAGAATGAATGACTCAGATGTGAGCCTCCCTTTCATTGATCACTTTTGTTAAAATAATAAAACTAAATAATGTTGCAACATTAAACAGCTGGAACTCTCTGAGAGCAACTGGATGTGCTGCAGGCACAGATGATGACAGCCACATCCATCTGCTCTCAGATTAAAATAAAGCTGAATTACTTCCATGTTACTGTTTCCTGCCTTTATTGTCTGGGTATTAGGATTAAAATAGAAGACATAAAATAGTCTGTTTTAACAAGCCATTGTGTGCATTTTATTGTTTGACAAGATATTTAAAGATCATGCTATTGATGGAGAAACCCTGCCACTACTCACAGAAGAACACCTGTTGGACACAATGGGATTAAAACTTGGACCAGCACTAAAAATTCGATCTCAGGTACTGAAATGCTAAATGGAGAGAGAATGAAAGATTTGTGTTTCATGGGAAAGTGACAAAATTTTGTTGATTTTCTTTGAAGTTTCACCCATAAAATATCTGAAATAGTATTGTGACAGGGTGCACTATCTAGTCCCAGTGGATAGCACATTAACTCCAATTCAGCTTCCCTTTGCTTTTCAATAGTGCCCCGGGGAAGAACTATGAACAGCTGCTTGAGAGACAGTGATGGAAGGGAATGCCTTTGGGAAGGTTGGGATCCATAGCCAGGGTCATAAGATTGGGTTGAAATTAGAAATGAGGAAGACTTGTCTGGTCAATTAGTCCATCTCCCCTATTTCCCTCCCTCCCCTGAGCAATGGAGGATTGTTCTGTCCTGTAAATTCTCCAGTACTTTGACTTTTCCTTTAAAATAACGCAAGTGATGAAGCTTCCATCACTTTCCTTGGGACAGTATTCCACAGTGTTACAGGTCTCACTGACAAGAACGTTTTCCTGCCCATCAGTTACAAATGTCCTGTTCTTAATTTCATCCACTGACTTCAAATTTGTTCTCATTTCTATTTGTCTCATCTATCTTTCTCCTAACCCATGTTCCTTTCCTTCTTCTTAACCCTTGTATATCTCTCATTCTCTTCTTATTAAACCTGTTTCTCTCTTCTCTTAATCATTTGTCTTATGTACCACCAATAGCCTGCATTATGCAGGCTAAAGCGCACCACCTACTGGGAAAGAAGGAATTTGTTGTCTAGATTCAACAGGGTGCTTGCTCCCCTTCCTCCACAGATTTTGCTGAGCACAGCCAAACCAATTCTGCAGAAGTTGGTAGTAGCTGAAACTGAGAGGCAGGGGCAGTGGAGGCCATTTCTGAACTTTTGCTAAACATCCTTAGATCTGGCCCTATGAGATGGCTGGAGGCCATACAACCTGAAGGCTCTGAGGCCATGTCCCCATCAGCCCTGTGAATAATCTGGACCCTACATTCAAATGTAAGGTTAAGATGAGCAATTAGTTAAATTGACATTATTTGAAGTAATTACTGTAATTGCTTATGTCTTTAAAGGTGAGTCGGCGGCTGGGCAATGTGTTCTACATGATGAATCTTCCTCTGCCCATGCCTCTTCCTTCTGCTACAAGCAAACCATCAGATCAGCCCACCAACATGGCCTCCCCTATGCACTGCAATAGCAGTGGTGATACACTGGGCAGTCCCTGCTCCCAGGACCCAGAAACTTCAAAAATAGTGGAGCAGACTGTTTCGGAAAACAGGGAAAATCCATGTGACACAGCTGGAGCCCAGGCTGACTTTCAGATGATCAATTTTCAGAAGAGCTGAGCTGGGTCCAACCTGCATAATGTTTTCAGTAATACAGTAGAACCCCTATGTTACAAATGGTTTCAAGGGACATCTGAAACCTTCATAAAACCAGGGATAGTGAAATAACCTCCAAATGCAGCAGGACTTAGTAAGGTATTTTTAAAAGCATTTTTTAAAAAGTGCAAATACACAGCAGTGCAATTAATTTCAAGTGCAATTCATACAAGTGAATATTAATGCAATTAAAGCCTAAATTTAAATCAAAACTCCAAAATTATCATTCGGAACTGTTAGGATTCAAAGAATACTGTCTTAGGGCTTGATCCCGCAGGCTGCTGAGTGCTGAGGAACAAGGTGTGAGAGGGAAAGGGATAGCACTGAACAATTGGCTTTTGCTCAGCATCTCTGTTGAGAGCCCAATTCTGTTTCCACAGAAGTCAATGGCAAAATTCATATGGAATTTAATGGGAGTATATGGGAACAATTTCAAACTATAGAGAACTTTGCCTAGTGCTCTGCAATTTGAGGAAATTTCAATGCCCTCCCTGAACTGAGCATTTTTGTGTAGTGGAGAAGTGGATGCAGGGTGTGGGTAGGGCAAACTGGTTAAATTCTGGACATTAAAATGATGCATACAACTGTCATATTCATTATTCTGGGATACTCCTGCTGCTGCCCTTGAGTTGTGTTTTGCCTGATTGCACATATGAGCTGAGTTTAGGAGAAAGTGAGAGCAGAGTCTGTCATGAAGATGAGCCAAGAAAGAAATGTTTCCTAGTTCTTGCATTGCCTGGCTCAATGCCTCACAGTCACAACCAATGATGGGCTCAGAATTCCTGCTGGCCTATTGACCTGCAGCAGCACCCATTCCCCAAGTCTTAATTTACCTTATTAGACCACTTATTAAAAAGCACCTATGCTCAGCAGCATACCTTTTGAGTATAACACATTTCAAGGGCGGTCACTCATTTTAATGCCAAAGTTATCTATGTTCTGCACTAATTTGGTGTCCCCTCACTTTTTCTGTTGAAAATGATTGACAACAGAACAAACAAGGATCATGAAACTGAGGTTTTAGAAAGGGATACATCTCACAGCATTTTGTGATGTTTCCTGCATTAATTATTTTGTGTGTTCCTCACTGTAGGTTTTTGTCACACACTTTGTCCCACGTTCAGGTCTTGGCAGGCTGAGAGGTACAGTCATTTGCCTTAATGGTGCTCTGCAATGCTCTTTCCCAGTCTCATCTGCATCCCTGAAGGACTGAGCCCTTATGCCAGGAAACACACACATTTTTTGGATAAAATGGAGTTTTGTAAATTGAGTGTTGATAAATTGGGGTTCTACTGTATGTCATTAACAGAGAGTCTCTTTCCCCTACTCTAGTTGATATGGCCTTGAGTAATTAAACAAAAGGAAAACTGATGCTTAGGACACCTCTAAGTGTCTAAGTATGTTTTTAATTTACCATGGTTGTGGGGGGAAAGTAATTTAACATTTTAAATTATGGGCACCTGTTCTTTTGTTTTATCTTTAAGTAAATTATGTTACGTCTTTGGTCTTGTAGATCACACCTTTGTGCATTAGATAATGTGTGACAAGATGCTAACAGCAGCAACTAAATGAAGATGCTTATCTTACTGTATTGTACTGTTCATATTGTGTGGCCTTTAGGAGTATTCTCTTTCTGAAACAGCGAAGTTTTGGGCTAAAAATTGTATGGGCCTGATTCTGCTTTCAATGGGAGTTCTGTTATTGACTTCTGTTGGAACAGGATTGGACTCTAATACTTTTGATATATTTGTGTATTTCTCTACATACTATAACTAGGGTTTCCGGTTTTAGGGCTGAATCAGTAAAACCCAATAAACCCTACTTATGCATATGTCTGATATATATATAACAAAACACCCCAAATTTGCCATTTTTGCAGTATTTAAAACTATTTATAGTGCCGAAGGACCCTAAAGTCCTCTCTCACAAGAGCCCCAATCCTAATCCTGTTGAAGTAAATGGGAGTCTTTCTATTGATTTAGGGTTTTAGATCAGCTCTTTGGAGATCATCCCTGGGAGTAAAGGGCTACAAAGGGGAACAATATTTGATATAATTCAAAGAAAACAATTTTTTAAACTGAGATAAAAAACCCCTCATATTGTTTACTCCTAAAATATGAGTCAAAAATTTCCTAAAAATAAACACCTATAATCAGAAAAAAAAACAAAATAAAAACCTGAAGCCGGAAAACCTAAGTATAACTCCGTAAGGTTCTCTAAAAAACAAAACAAAACAAAACAAACTAAGTAAGTGTTATTAAACTTAGAATGGCAATTAGTTTGCTGTTCAATTTTTCTTAGATAACTTTAGCAAGTAGTGACCTCTACCCTTTTCATTAACTTTTCTGTATTTTTCACAGCTAAAAACTTTCTAAGAAAGGATTTTGGGTGTTTTTGTAAAATAATCAAAATTTACTTTTAAAACTTTTAGATAAATGGCCACTGTCAACTTAAAAATCACATTCTTCATTCTTTCATTTGTGCTCTTGACAGCTGTTTATTTGTAGTAAGTTTCACTGTAGTCACTTTCTCTTTTGTTTGTGTAGGTTTTCAACACAGCAACAGGGGAGACAATTTTTTTAAAAAAAACAACAACAAAATTCAATTGTAAAACCACAAAAATTGTCAGGGAGACTCAGGGATAGGTGTAGTACCTGAAGTTTTTTTTTTTTTTTTTTTTTTTGTAAAATTGACTACATTTCCAGTTGGCAGTGTCCCTTTGTCTTATTAAAAACAATTAATGCAATGGTCTTCCAATTGCTCCCTTTCCTCTCATTGTATGGAACATTCCGTTTGTGACTTAATTTTAAGTTGCAAGACTTTCAAACTTGTACCTTCATGAAAGCCTTGCTGTTTTTCTTTTTATATAAAAAGCGTTTACACAGTCCCCATGAAATTCTCCTCCACATGGGAGGGTAGAGTTCTGCTATTCTCTCAGGTCAACTGGTCACAAGATGTCACTGCAAAGCTAAAAGAGGCTAAGGTGACATCTCTTTGCAGCTCAGCAGCACCTTTGCAGTATCTATTAAGGATAGGGATAGAAAGGAAGCCAGATTTATTTTTAAAGAAACCAGAGGGGAACTTAACACAATATATCCCGTACCCTAGAATAAGAAGATTTCAGATCCGGAGTTGAATTTTGTGGTTTAGGCCTATCTTTCTAAATGGGCTCAAATCTGAACAATTCATAGATTCATAGATATTAAGGTCAGAAGGGACCATTATGATCATCTAGTCTGACCTCCTGCACAATGCAGGCCACAGAATCTCACCCACCCACTCCTGCAATAAACCTCTCACCTATGTCTGAGCTACTGAAGTCCTCAAATCATGGTTTAAACACTTCAAGGTGCAGAGAATCCTCCAGCAAGTGACCCGTGCCCCATGCTACAGAGGAAGGTGAAAAACCTCCAGGGCCGCTGCCAATCTGCCCTGGAGGAAAATTCCTTCCCGACCCCAAATATGGCGATCTGCTGAACCCTGACCATGTGGGCAAGATTCGTCAGCCAGATACCCAGGAAAGAATTCTCTGTAGTAACTCAGATCCCACCCCATCTAACATCCCATCACAGGCCATTGGGCCTATTTACCATGAATAGTTAAAGATCAATTAATTACCAAAATCATGTTATCCCATCATACCATCTCCTTCATAAACTTATCGAGTTTAATCTTGAAGCCAGATAGGTTTTTTGCCCCCACTGCTTCCCTTGGAAGGCTGTTTCAGAACTTCATTCCTCTGATGGTTAGAAACCTTCGTCTAATTTCAAGTCTAAACATCCTGATGGCCAGTTTATATCCATTTGTTCTTGTGTCCACATTAGTACTGAGCTTAAATAATTCCTCTCCCTCCCTGGTATTTATCCCTCTGATATATTTATAGAGAGCAATCATATCTCCCCTCAGCCTTCTTTTGGTTAGGCTAAACAAGCCAAGCTCCTTGAGTCTCCTTTCATAAGACAGGTTTTCCATTCCTCGGATCATCCTAGTAGCCCTTTTCTGTATCTGTTCCAGTTCGAATTCATCCTTCTTAAACATGGGAGACCACAACTCCAAAAGGTGGGGAAAATTGGGATCCAAACTTTGCAGCTTGGATTGTGAAAGAAACGTGATCATTTTGCACATATGGGATTATTCTGCCCATAGCTGAAAAAAATAATTATTTATTAGTTTTCTATGCCTGAGAAATTTCACTTAGGGCAGCCAAAATATAATGAACACAGGTTTGCAGTGTGGAAATCCATGGTGGGATGAAGTGGGAAGAAAGAGGATTCATATAAACAGACACATCCATTCTCTTTATATACAAGGAGAAACCTCTAGTGTTGAATGTTCTCTTTCAAGATTTCCCTACCAACTCCAGAAATGAGAATGAAAAGCAAAAAAATTCTTCACAGCACTACTAGACAGGGCCACATATTCAGCCCTTGCTGTGCTTTTCAGATTATTCTTATATATAAACATTAGAGGCCTTATTGATTCTCAATACCTGCATGTTCTTTCTATATTTTTAACAAATATTACATGTTTCAGAGTAACAGCCGTGTTAGTCTGTATTCGCAAAAAGAAAAGGAGTACTTGTGGCACCTTAGAGACTAACCAATTTATTTGAGCATAAGCTTTCGTGAGCTACAGCTCACTTCATCGGATGCATACTGTGGTAAGTGTAGAAGATCTTTTTATACACACAAAGCATGAAAAAATACCTCCCGCCACCCCACTCCCCTGCTGGTAATAGCTTATCTAAAGTGATCACTCTCCTTATCTAAAGTGATCTAAAGTGATCACTCCCCTGCTGGTAATAGCTTATCTAAAGTGATCACTCTCCAAATCCAGGGTTTAACAAGAACGTCTGGGGGGGGAGGGTAGGAAAAAACAAGCGGAAAGAGGTTACCTTGCATAATGACTTAGCCACTCCCAGTCTCTATTCAAGCCTAAGTTAATTGTATCCAATTTACAAATGAATTCCAATTCAGGAGAGTGGGTTTGTGTGTGGGGGGGTAGGGGGGAGAGAGAAAACCTGGATTTGTGCTGGAAATGGCCCAACTTGATTATCATACACATTGTAAGGAGAGTGATCACTTTAGATAAGCTATTACCAGCAGGGGAGTGGGGTGGGGGGAGGTATTTTTGCATGCTTTGTGTGTATAAAAAGATCTTCTACACTTTCCACAGTATGCATCCGATGAAGTGAGCTGTAGCTCACAAAAGCTTATGCTCAATTAAATTGGTTAGTCTCTAAGGTGCCACAAGTACTCCTTTTCTTTTTGCAAATATTACATGCTGCACCAGAGGTGTAACTAGCAGTCTCAAATATGTACCCATATTGGCTGAGCTTTGTTACTTACTGGTGTTCCAGTGTCCATGCCACCTCTGTTCTTTTGTTCTGATGTGCCCCTGAAATCACAGTGGAACACAGATGATGCACCTGAATACATGTGGTGGCACTGGAAATGATTTACTTAATATATCTGCCACATTTGGCAGCAGTGAAGCAGTTAATGAAGGGGAGTATGTATGTCTTATATGTGTCCAAATTATTTTGCCTGTGTCTGCACTAGATGTGTAAGCTGGGGCAGGGACTGTGACTTTTATTTGTACAGAACCAAGCCCAATTACAAGGCTTAATAAATAAAGTTTAATACTGCATGTGTTGAAAATCAGTCTGTGCTAGGAATAATTGAATTAGAAATTCTTCTGACAAGAATTAAAAATAGAAGTTGGAAGGTCCATCAATACCAGTCTTCTCTCACCCCATATTGCAGAATTTTATTATATGAACTATGCCCATATAGTCTTAATAGATATTCTATTCTTAATAGTCCAGAATAAGGTGAAAAATCTCAAAAGGAAACTCAGTATGATCAGTGAGAGGAATTCCCACCTGACCCTGAATCAGATAATTATTGTAATTCAGTGCATCAAAGAAAGAATTGCCAGTTAAGAATCACATACCACTAATGTTTCAGGCCATTCAGTGACCGAACAATTGCCCATTAAAAAAAAAAATCCTAGAATTGTGGAATAGTCTTCACAGGACAGAGAATTCAATATGTTAATTTTTTTGCATGTGGAGGAGAAAATAGCATCTGAACTTTTTAACCTAAATTTATGTTTTTGGGCTGTCCACATATTCTCTTACTATTGCTTAGTTCAAACAGATCCTCACCTAAACTTTTTAGATCTCCTTTAAGTACTGTATTATGATCCCAATAAACTTCTCTACAAACTCTATAGGCTTCTGCTCACCAACCTGTTGTCACAGCTATGATCTAACATAACTTTTATCAGTTGAGCCGCTCTCCTTAGAATCTTCTCCAGAATTTGAGCATTCCCACAAACGTTTTACAGAAGGATACTTAAAACTGGACACAGCACTTCACATGGTACTTCCCTCAAATGCTGTACAATGGTATAATGGCTTCTCTTGTTTTGTTTGTAATATTTCTGATGCAGCTCAGGAACTGACTAGTCTTCTTTGCTGCAACTGAATAACACCTTCCCATACAGCTGACTTGAATCCGCATCAGCATAGGCAGCTGGTGGATCGGGCTAGAGGAGGTCAGTCCCCACAAATTGCTCTCTGCCAGGCACACAGAATCTTGATGCTCCTCATCTCTGCCTCTTACCTGTTTCCCCCTGGACACAGGATCAGTCACAAGGGGCAGAGCCTGGGACTCGGAGCAGGAGTCCATGCACCAGATCGCAGTGTCACCCAAATTTGGTCTGGCTGTCCCTTCATCATGCCAGCAGGGAAGGGGGTCCGCCCTTACACCACTGAGCTCTGGTTACTGCCTCCCCTTGGCAGAGGTATACCTGTCCTGCCCATGATCACGCCCCATTAGTGGAAGTGTGCCCTGCCCTCTGCTGGTAGGGGACCCTGGTCATATTGGCTCAGCTCCCAAACAATCAGCCAATGCGGAGGTGCTAACTGGAGCTGGGTGGCATGGGGCAGAGTTGGACTCAGTGCTGATGGGAAAACAGAGCTTAGCTGAATGGTCTGAGGCAGCAGCAGCTTCACTAAAAGAACGTGCCCCTCAGCACCCCTGCTCAATCTGGGGTTGCGACCCCCACCCCCTTACTTTAAGCACTTTCCTGGTGCTCAGATTTTGCTGGGCCTGGGTGCTAACAGGAATGGGCCATGTGGCTGTGGCTATCCCCTGCTCAGACCCAACCCCAAGAATATTTGCAACAGTCATCTATGCCTGTCAGTATATTCCAGCTCTTTACATGGCATCATACAGGTTGCTTTATGATTCTTAGAATCAAAATGCCTCACTTTATATATGCATACATTAAAATCCACCAATTGTTACTGTTTAAAGCTCTTGGAATATACTACCAGTTTTACCATTGGTTGTATGTAAAATCTCACATATGGGATGTCACCCCCAATTCCTAGTACCTATTTACTGGTTTTTATATGTAAAATATGCCCATCACATTGTGTCCAAGTGCAAATATAAAATGACTAAATTCATACACAATTTATTGACCAATATAAACAAAAGTAGAATAAATTTGCACCTCTACACTGTGAACTGTGTCCATCCCTCAAAATCAGATCCTTGAGATAAAAGCCTATGAAAATCGATCCTAAAATGGTCAAAAAACTGTTTCTGTTAGACCAGCAGAAATATACATAATAGAAACAAAGGCCATGACTCCAGGTTCAAGATGTTTAAAGCTAATGAGGTACCTGGCTCGCCTCAACATTCTAAATTACAAATAGCACAAGGTGTCATCTCAGTTAGGCAGATCCTAAACAGGAGTCATACACAGTTTTATAGATCATTGTCAATAACCTGAATTTCACTTGGAAGGAAATAGGAAGAAAAATCAGTCTGGAAAACTGGTGTTAAATTCTCCTTGCAGTTGGTCAGCTGCTTTCTGCAGCTGTTGTAGCTTCTGAGTTGTTTCTTGAGGGTATCCCCTTAAGTTCATTGCAATAATTAATCTGGGAGAATGGGTAACAGCAGCAAGGTCTACACCACAGAAAATGGTTACAGTTTTAGTTTCCTAACCAGACTTGGATGAAAAAAAGCATTTTCGGCTGTAGATACCACTGAGAATTCAGGAGCAAAGTGGGATCCAAAAGTTTTCTCTGCCCAAACTGCAAACCACATTGACAAAATGTAGTCAATTCTCCTCAATCACGGAGGCAGGCACCACTCCATCTTGCCTTCTGCTAGATGCTGCCCCATCCTACCAGCATCAATAATTTGTCTGGACTGAACTGCAACCATCCCACCCTATCCACATTCAATCCTAGCCAGGCACTGGAAAATCGATATACTACTCCATCTACGCTCAATAAAAATCAGATATAGAGCTGTGTGTCACCTGAACACTGATGGCAACATAGCCCTTCCTACAATGGCCTCACATACTGTACACATTAACTTAAGCAGTGACAGAATAGTACTGGAACAGTGGATCCCATATGAGAGAACTTTTAGGCATTTTGAACAATTCTGCAACCCCACAATTTAGGATGTATTTGAGAAGAATAAAATCTTCCCATTTATCCTAGCCAGTATCTGCAGGTGTGTCAACAGAACTTCCTGGGCACTGGTATCAAAAACTGCTGACAAATCTTTAAAAGAAAAGAAAAAAATGAAAAATCAGCTTCGACATGTACTTTGTCTATTTCTAGGACATCATCAGCCAATGAGACCACTCTTCCTGACATAATCAGGTCCAAAGCCAGACTGAAAGAGATCAAGGGAACTTGACACCAGGGGACACCAAAGTTGCCCAGCTATAACCTTCTTAATAACCTTCCTGGAAAGAGAAGGTTAAAGACTGGGCACGATAGAGTATAATTCACTTGCAGTCATGGTCTTCTCTTTGTATTTGATCTATACTTGTAATGCAATGCACGGTATGCATTTTAAAATATATTTCATGTTTTTTGGCAAATCTGCATTTATCACTTCAATAGCAAATTGCACAAGGATTTTTTGTTTTAATATGGAGCATTACTGTTCATGTTGTCTGGATTCTCTGATTAAAGTCTCCCTTTCTATATATACACTGATGCAATACAGCTTTAAAACAGCTGGTAAGGCTTAAAGTGCCAGTGATCTGCAGATTAAGTTGTCCCAAAGTATGTGTTACATGATGGACCATACTGGTTCCATTCTTTTGTCTGGGCCCTGTAGTGGGTTACTGAGTGACTTCTGAATTGTCCCTTTCAGTCAATTGTGTATTATTTGCCTTAAAGGATACAGAAAGCTGTGCTAGGATTTCCCTTAAAAAGAAAGCAGACCAGTTTGAAAGCAACTATGAAGCCAGGTTTATTTGCAATGTCCAGAGGAAGGAACTCCAGGCCTTATTGGAAATCCACATCTTCAAAGACTCATTGCCATTTTCTAATGGCCCATTAAGGCTGATTGCTTACTGTCTGGTGGGCATTTCCCAAGTATACACACAGATGTAATTGTTATGTAGTCAATATTTCTAACTTTAGATACAGAAATGATACATGCATACAAATTGGATAATCACATTCAGTAAATTATAACCTTTACAATGATACCTTACATGAGCCATCTTGCATAAAATATATCTGTTATGCCATATTCATATCATAACCATATTTTTATGAAGAATATGGGGTGTAATGTCACAATAGCCATCTTGATTTTTAAGAGCAGCATCATTTGTAAAATCAGAGTATGAGAACCCAGTATCAGGGCTTGAAAAGACGTCTGTAAAGACTGGTTCCATAGTTGTGGATGACATTTTACAAAGACATTGTCTGTGCCCCATGCAGCTTACTATCTAAATCAGATAGATACAATAAAGAACAATCTTGACTATTTGAACTTCACGTATCCAAAACCCACTTTGTAAACTGCTTGTATTCCCACTCTACTCCTAACACAATACACAAAATTCAGGACCTAATTCCTGAAGTCTTATGTTGCTGCCAGCAGATCCAGACTCCTCCTTACCTACAACATTTCTCTTACTATGCCCTATTGTCACACTCCAATGGCCCCCTCTCTCAAGTCCCCTGGGGAGGCAGATCAGTACTGTATGTTGCTAACGTTGTTGCAGGCATTGCAAAGTATTTCGGAAACGGTTAAAGGTGTGAGTGTGAGTGAAAGGTTCCTTTGCAGGTTACAAGAGGCCAGAGGGGGAAGGAGGAAGAGAGCAGAGAACGGGTTAACTCGATACCCCAGCTCGCTCAGTCAGGAGATAAGGCACTGACTCCAGTTCAAGGCCACAGCTCACAGCCGACGCTTGGCTTCCTGCTGAAAAAGACGGGGTCTAGAATCCACCGACCAGCTGTGAGAAAGGAAGATGCAGCTGAACAGACCTGTAGAGGCAGTGAAGGCCAGTGTCATAAATATAAAGGGAAGGGTAAACCTCTTTAAAATCCCTCCTGGCCAGAGGAAAACTCCTCTCACCTGTAAAGGGTTAAGAAGCTAAAGGTAACCTCGCTGGCACCTGACCAAAATGACCAATGAGGAGACAAGATACTTTCAAAAGCTGGGAGGAGGGAGAGAAACAAAGGGTCTCTGTCTGTCTATATGCTGCTTTTGTCGGGGATAGACCAGGAATGGAGTCTTAGAACTTTTAGTAAGTAATCTAGCTAGGTCTGTGTTAGATTATGATTTCTTTAAATGGCTGAGAAAAGAATTGTGCTGAATAGAATAACTATTTCTGTCTGTGTATCTTTTTTGTAACTTAAGGTTTTGCCTAGAGGGATTCTCTATGTTTTGAATCTAATTACCCTGTAAGGTATCTACCATCCTAATTTTACAGAGGGGATTTCTTTACTTCTATTTACTCCTATTTCTATTAAAAGTCTTCTTGTAAGAAAACTGAATGCTTTTTCATTGTTCTTAAGATCCAAGGGTCTGGGTCTGTAGTCACCTAGGCAAATTGGTGAGGCTTTTTACCAAACCTTGTCCAGGAAGTGGGGTGCAAGGTTTTGGGAAGTATTTGGGGGGAAAGACGTTTCCAAACAGCTCTTCCCCAGTAACCAGTATTTGTTTGGTGGTGGCAGTGGCCAATCCAAGGACAAAGGGTGGAATATTTTGTACCTTGGGGAAGTTTTGACTTAAGCTGGTAAAGATAAGCTTAGGAGGTTTTCATGTAGGTCCCCACATCTGTACCCTAGCGTTCAGAGTGGGGGAGGAACCTTGACAGCCAGCATGGAGGAAAACAAAGAGGACATCAAAGTCTAGCCGGTGTGTTTTGGGAAAGTTGAGGATACCACAGAAAGCTGGTTTGGACTGGTACAAAGAGCACCAGGAGCAGAGGTCACTGAACAAAAAACCCCCAGTGGATCCCAAGACTTAAAAACCCTCCCGAGAGCTGGAGCAATTCAGAGATTGGCAGCGGACGACCTGTGCACACAGGACAGAACTCCTGTCCACCCCTCCCCCTCTTCTTCTTATGTTACACCCAGGCCAGGCCAGCCTTGGGTGGTGCGTGTGTCAGTATGAAAGTGCGTTAGGGCTTGGGGCACTAATGCTTTCTTCCTTCCTCTGAGTGACGCGGGGAGCACCCATCACTCTCCACTGTTATTTTATTAATCAACCTTTAAAACTTAGACACTTGGTGTGTTCCATCATCTCCTCCCTTAACGATTCTGTGGCCTCAGCCTGATCACCTGACACCTCAGGCAGACTGGTAACAGAAATCTGTCATGCTATTCAAACTCCAGCAAGGCAAGAGCATGATCCCACTCTCCTAAAGACAATAGGTCATTGGAACAAGTGAGATACTCACATTATGAACTGACCCGTCTGACTCTTTTTACTTGTTGGGAGATAATAACTAAGTTATACATCTGGAATCCACATGGACACAGATCACCTTGAAAGGTTCTGCTACCTGCAATCACTCAGTTTTGACTAAGCCCTATCATACTAAAGTCTGGACACACCCCAACTCCATGAAGGTTCATACTACCTCTTTCAGCTGCACTGGCACAGGAGGTCACCTGGCAGCACTAGACTTTGTGACATCTGTAAAACAACGTCTCTCCATGGTCAGGTTCCACCATGGGAAATAATTGTTTTATATGCCACATATCCACCACCATAGAAGGCAATTATAGGGGGAAAGGCCAATAGGTCCCTCCTCGATTCTTGGTATGCATTTCTATTCCTATTTGGTTCATCCCTGGGAGTTCCAAAGTCCCTTCATTCTTCTCTGGGATGTCTCTACCACCTATCCAACTCCCCTTCAGTTCAAGGTTGTGGCCACAACAGTTCCTCTGTTTTGTTGGCCTTCAGGTAATCCTCTGTTTGTTGCATAGCCAAGTTCACCTAAGTCTGCATTCTTCCAGGCAGACTTTCCAAGTGCTGCTCCAATACCATGAATTTCCCAATTATACAGGTTTCAGAAATTGTGTAAGATGCCTTTTAATGAAAGGTCAGTATGTAGATTGAATTAAGAAACTTTGCTGTTCCACTTATTTAAATTCCTAATATGATCATGACTTAGTTAACAAGTCTGCTGTTTTAGCAGCAGAGACATGCTACCTCACACGCACAACAGAGAGGTATGGCACCGGACATAGTTTGCTGTTCCAGGGAGTGAGAGCATTTTCTTCCTAAAGCATTTTGTGTGTGTATGAATATGTCTGTAACCTGAGTAGCCAAAGCTTTCTTGCAGTATTAGCAGAAGGCTTCTCATAAGACAGATTTAAGTATTACATCACATGCCATTTGTCATTATTCTGCATGTCAAGTCATGTTTCCACATCAGTGTCCTGGCATTCCACCACTTCTGTGTCAAGTAAAGTGTTGTTATCCTTGGTCATTCAGGAGATGGGCAAAACCTCTTCCAGAGGTAAGTTAAACCAACAGCCTCAATTTGCACCTGCTGTTTTGTCACTTCAACAGCTAAGCATATTATATAATTATTAAAAGGCTACTGTCAACTTAAAAATCACACTTCTGTCTGACTATACCTTACCCACTATTTTTAGAAGAAACACGTAATTTTACTCTATCTAAAATAGATTAAAACTTTATTTCCCTATATTTTCAGTTTGTGTATAAGTCCCCACTACAGTCTATGATGAGATAACTGGCTCTGTGGATATGGGGAAAGCAGTGGATGTGATATATCTTGACTTTAGCAAAGCTTTTGATACTGTCTCCCACAGTATTCTTGCCAGCAGGTTAAAAAAGTATGGATTGGATGAATGAACTCTAAGGTGGATAGAAAGCTGGCTAGATTGTTGGGCTCAACGGGTAGTGATCAACGGCTTGATGTCTAATTCGCAGCCGGTATCAAGCGGTGCCCCAGGGGTCGGTCCTGGGGCTGGTTTTGTTCAACATTTTTATTAATGATCTGGATGATAGGATTAATTGCATCCTCAGCAAGTTTGTAGATGACACTAAGAAGGGGGGAGAGGTAGGCACGATGGAGGGTAGGAATAGGGTCCAGAGTGACCTAGACAAATTGGAGGATTGGGCCAAAAGATATCTGATGAGGTTCAACAAGGACAAGTGCAGAGTCCTGCACTTAGGAAGGAAGAATCCCATGCACCGCTACAGGCTGGGGACCGGCTGGCTAAGCAGCAGTTCTGCAGAAAAGGACCTGGGGATGACAGTGAACGAGAAGCAGCATATGAGTGTGCCCTTGTTGCCAAGAAGGCCAACGGCATATTGGGCTGTATTAGTAGGAGCAGTGCCAGCAGATCGAGGGAAGTGATTATTCCCCTCTATTCGACATTGGTGAGGCCACACCTGGAGTACTGCATTCAGTTTTGGTCCCCCTACTACACAAGGGATGTGGACAGATTGGAGAGAGTCCAGCGGAGGGCAACAAAAATGATCAGGGGCTGGGGCACATGACTTATGAGGAGAGCCTGAGGGAACTGGGGTTATTTAGTCTGCAGAAGAGTGAGGGGCGATTTGATAGCAGCCTTCGACTACCTGAAGGGTAGGGTTCCAAAGAGGATGGAGCTAGGCTGTTCTCAATGGTGGCAGATGATGGAACAAGAAGCAATGGTCTCAACTTGCAGTGGGGGAGGTGCAGGCTGGATATTAGGAAACATTATTTCACTAGGAGGGTGATGAAGCACTGGAATGGGTTACCTAGGGAGGTGGTGGAATCTCCATCCTTAGAGATTTTTAAGGCCTGGCTTGACAAAGCCTTGGTTGGGATGATTTAGTTGGTGTTGGTCCTGCTTTGAGCAGGGGATTGGACTAGATGACCTCCTGAGGTCTCTTCCAACCCTAATATTCTATGATTTTATGATACAATCAGTCAGATTAACTTGTAGGTTGTGTGGATCCGTTGTCCAGCAACAAGGGAAAGAAAAACATTTTAAAAAAAAAAAGGAAATTGTGATTATAAAATCACAGAAGTGGGCAGGGTGATTCAGGGGCAAGTATAATATCTGAAACTATTTTAAACTTTTTTTTTCTGTCTGGTTTTCAGTTGAGAGTATAATTTTCATTTGCGCAGGAATACAAACTGAGACAGGCTGAGCGCTTCCAGATTAGCAGGAATAACCGCGTACAAGGTTTGGTGTGGGTTGCATATTCTGGCACAGAACTAAACATGCTTTCCTAATATATATGGCCTATTAGTAAAAGCACGTGGTGAAACAATCTCAGATAAAAAGGTATTTGATTTTTATGTAAGATGTATATCTGCACCTATTGCTTAAACTATGGGCAAAGGTCTGACTAACCTAAACAGGTACAATGCCTTCATGACCTATGGACATATCAAAAGGCAACTACAAATAGAGGCACGATGCATCAGCTATCTTTGTTTTGCTCTAATCTCTCATCTAGGAATGCGTAGTCAATTGTCCATCCTAAATGTATGTGCCTATATTAAAAAGGATGGGTTATTACTAATCTAGCTTTGCGGCAGACTTTCAAGAGAGAGAATAACATCTATGGCAATTTACGGATACTTTTTGGTTTGTTTAATCTATTTCCTGGCATAAAATAGTGTACCTGGCAGAATGTACCTGGAGTGCTGCCACACACATTTGGTGCACCGTGATGTGCTTTGTACTGTACATGAATAGAACACATGAACACAGTAGGCAGAGATGAAGAAAAACACCTGAGTAAATATAGATTTAGGAGCTTAACTTTGGACCTTCCGTTTAAAAATTTTGACCAAGGATTTTTAGCCTTTTGTATACAAATTCAGGACCTTTTAAAAACAGGATGCCTCTAGCCAATGTGCAAAAATGGATGCACAATTGGGCACCTACATTTGCGGGCTCATTTCAGGCAATTGTTCTAAATTGTGATAGCTGCATACATCAGTTTGTGTATGCTGACACATAGTCGGAGTTGAAGGCCAGAAGAGACCATCCCATCAGATTCTAGGCTGACCTCCTGTTTATCACGCAGTTATCCCTTGAATTGAACCCAATAATCTGGATTTTAGACTAAAGCATTACAGTTCTCAACAGACTAAACTAGTGTCAGAGTAGCAGCCGTGTTAGTCTGTATCTGCAAAAAGAAAAGGAGTACTTGTGGCACCTTAGAGACTAACCAATTTATTTGAGCATAAGCTTTTGTGAGCTACAGCTCACTTCTTCGGATGCACTCAGTGGAAAATACAGTGGGGAGATTTATATACATAGAGAACATGAAACAATGGGTGTTACCATACACACTGTAACGAGAGTGATCAGGTAAGGTGAGCTATTACCAGCAGCAGAGCGGGGGCCGGGAGAACCTTTTGTAGTGATAATCAAGGTGGGCCATTTCCAGCAGTTGACAAGAACGTTTGAGGAACAGCGGGGGGTGGGGTGGAGGGGAAGGGGACTAAACATGGGGAAATAGTTTTACTTTGTGTAATGACACATCCACTCCCAGTCTTTATTCAAGCCTAAGTTAATTGTATCCAGTTTGCAAATTAATTCCAATTCAGCAGTCTCTCATTGGAGTCTGTTTTTGAAGTTTTTTGGTTGAAGAATTGCAACTTTTAGGTCTGTAATCGAGTGACCAAAGAGACTGAAGTGTTCTCCGACTGGATTTTGAATGTTATAATTCTTGACGTCTGATTTGTGTCCATTTATTCTTTTACGTAGAGACTGTCCAGTTTGACCAATGTACATGGCAGAGGGGCATTGCTGGCACATGATGGCATATATCATATTGGTAGATGTGCAGGTGAACAAGCCTCTGATAGTGTGGCTAATATGATTAGGCCCTATGATGGTGTCCCCTGAATACGTTTGTGGCACAGGTGGAGAATAGGAAGGGTGACGTGCACCAATGTCCCAAACTGGTGGTGACCCTGGGGATCATAGCACACAAGGGTGAGAAAAGAACCCCAAGGATCTAGCCACACTTGAATGGTTAGTTAATTAACGTGTTAACTAACACTACTGTGAGCGCTAGTGTAGACACCGCACTAGCACCTACCATCCCGTCCAGGGGCGCTAGGTAAGATGCAGGGTACATTCCCCTCCCCTCAGGCGGGACAATGAGGGAGCAGGAGCGCGCTACTGAAGGGAGACGCGAGGGAGGCCGCCCAGCGGGCTGCTCGCCCCCGCCGCGCGGGCCAGGGGAAGCGCAGGGCACGTAGCTCGAGCCCCGCTCTCCGCCAGGACCCCGCCAAAACTGCCTCCCCCACCCTAGCCGGCGGAGAGAGGCGCTCTCCGCCCCGTCCCGCGAGCCGGCCCCTAACCCAGCCCCCACAGACCCGTAACCCCTCCCACCAGTCGCGAGCCCCAACTTAACTACCAGCCCGCTCCGCCCCGCTTACATAACGGCTCCCGCAGCCTCTCGCGGGACTCCCGCCTCCACGTCACCGGCAGACCAGACGGCGACAACATGGCGGAGCGGAGGAGACATAGGAAGCGGATCCAGGTATGCAGCTTCCCGCGGGGACTCGTGGCGACCTCCTGCCCTGTCTCTGCTCCCGCTCGAGCACCCTGCGGCCGGCCCCGCTCCCCGCCCCCGACGCCTGGAGGCCCCCGGCCTCCTGCCCACCCTCGGGCCCCCCACCAGCCTCTCGCCTCAGCCCCTGACTCCCTCCCGTAAGGCCCTGCCCGAGTGCCCCTCTCCTCCCTGGAGCACTCCCGCCTGAAGCCTGCGCGCCCCACCGCATACCCCGCTCCCCACCCGCGTGCAAAGCCCAGCCCTGCGCACAGCCCACCTGTCCCACTGGCACCCTGCCTCATGTGACCACACACGGACCACGGCTGCATGCTACCCTTGTTGTGGTACCGTAGCAATACATCACCTCCGTGCTGGCCTGCGTGCCCCCACCCAGCTCCTGTGCATGCTCACATAGCCTCCCCCACCGACACACCTGTGCAGAGGTGCACCCCCAGTGCGCTACACCTGTCGCAAAAGCGCAGCTGTGCGCTGGCCATTGAATTAATGGGAATAACCATTTTCTTCCTTTTGGAGGAGGTGACGGAAGGGGTTTCCACATCCTGGAAACTGTCTGAATTTCTCATACCTTCTTGCAGCTTAAAGACCTATTCAGTTGTAAGCAAAAATATGTGGAAGGGATTTTCTTCATAATATGGCTTAAAACTTTTCATTCTTTTTCTTAAAGAGGCAAGGTGGGTGAGGTAATATCGTTTATTGTACCAGCTTCTGTTGGTGAAAGAGATGAGCTTTTTTTGAAATTTAGACAGATAAATGATTACTTTTGTGAATGGTGGGTGTCTTTTCAGGTACAGTAAATCATCCCTCCTACATCTCCCCCACCCCTCAAAAAATGCTGTCGTCTTTAGATATTAAAAAGTTTATTTAGACAAATACTAACGAAGTGGGGAGGAGCTGTTTTCAGTAAATATTCAAGGGGGGGGAATAAAGCATTTATTACAGCTGGAGCAATAAAGGCATCTGTAGTTCAGGTTGCCAAAACATATTGGGTGGGATCCACAATGCTACTTAGGTTCTTAAATCCCAGTTTTCGTGTCACTGAGATCCATAAAACACCCACTAAATGCTGTAGGTGTCTAAACTCATTTGGCACCTAAGTTTTCAGGGTAAGTTCTCCTTTGTGCCTATGTTTATGTCTCTGAGAGTGTACATGTCTGCCTTTCTCAAGGGGTTGAGACACCATCTCCTGCCTAAACCCCAGAGCAATTCACAAGATCTGGAAAGATAGGCATTTGGCTGCCTATCTCACATACGTGGCCTAAACTGGTAGGTGGCCTCTGAATCTGCTTACCAGATTGGGTCCCATTCAGTATCTGGCCGGAGGAGGAGGTAGTTCCCATCTTATAACTTTAGCCCCCTGGTTAGAGCATTCACCTGGGATGTGGGAGATTCCGGTTCAATTCCCCCTTCTCTAGCAGAGGGAGGATTTGGATGGGGTATCCCACATCTCTCAGGAGAGTGCCCTAATCACTGATGTTAGGTTCCCTCAATGTCTCCTGCTGAAGCTGGTCCACTGTGGATAAATAATAAGTGAGTGGAGCAGAGAGACTGAAGCTGGGGTCTCTGATTTCCCAGGTGGATGCCTTACCCACTGTACTACAGTCATTCTCTCCTCCTGTTTCTGGCCCAATGACGATTTAATGATTTATCCACAGTGGAACAGTCATTGAGCAAGAGAGAGTTTGAGAATTTACAAGTTATTTTGTTAAGTTAGTTTAAGTTAAAAACAAACCTTTAAGAAATTAAGGAGCTATCAGTCTTTTCTTTGTCCAAATGATTTTAACAATGGAATAATGCAGGCATTTCAGACTTCCCATACAGTTAAAATTAATTGAAATCTTGTGCAGGAGCACGGGGGAACCCTGGAAGCACAGAGAGTCTCACCCTCCTTCACATATCACCAGTTTCGCGAATACAACCCTCTCTCTCACTTAATAAGTCAATTGCAAATTAAGGGACATATTCTCCAGTATGCTTAATTCTGCTCTAATGATGCTAAGCAGTTGTAAAACCATCTTAATTAGCTGACGTGCTCTGGCTGTTCTGGTGTACTGGTGAATTTGCCCCTAAATTTCAAATTTCAAAAAAAGATTTGAGGTTGATACTACAGATCTTCAAATAATTAGAGATGATGTATGGTAATCTTCTTCTTAGGTTTCTTGTTTAGTATTCATGTATGAAAAAACCCTAGAGAAATTATGAGAGAACAAACTGCATTAACATGGAATTAAGTTTGAGCATATATATCAAATAATCAGTAACTTCTCAATTGAAAACATTATAGAGAAGTTGTAATTATCCTAAAACCAAGCATTACAAACACAGAAAATGATGCCATGCAGGGAGGGGAATATGTCAAAAAAAAAAAATCTGTCTTTAGAAATAAATTTAATCTGGGATCACAAATACTACATTACTTCAGGGCAGAGATAAGGTTGTTTAAATTTCTTCACCATGTTTTTTTTTTTTTTAACCTGAATATGTTTGGAGTTCTTTTAAATGTAACCTTAACTCTGAATTTCCTGGGTTTGTAATGTATCTTTTGGGAATAATTACACCATCCCTGTAATGTTTTATATTGTTACATTACTGATATATATTCCCTGGCAAAATATACTAAAATGAAGTTAAGGTTGAGTGTGTGTGTGTGTGTGAACTCATGGAGGCAGTGTTCATGTAATGAATTGTAGAGTCGTACAGTTTGTGTGTTTATTCACTTTGATCATCTCACGTGCCCTGTCCCCACTAATCTATCACACTGGGACTCATTCTAGCATGCCATGCCCATGATCAGTGTCAAACGGCTGCCATTAAAAAAAGAAAAAACGGTCAGAGAAATGTTTCTTCTTTCTTCCTCCCAATTTGGAATTTTCTGGGGGAAGAAAATCATACCTGGTTTGGCCCAAGAAGGGCAGGATTCATTCTTGTGCTTGTGACCTGTTCTTTTTTTAAAAACTTTAAAAGAAATTACTATTAAAAAAAGAAAACTGGAAAAAGCATATTTAGAACAAGAAAATAATTAGGTGCTTACAAGTTAGAATTGCATCCATTGCAATAACAATTTAAATATGACATTTAATGTCTGGTGTAATAACAACCTAAGGCTCCAATCCTGCAAAACTCATACGTGTATTTAAAGCATTTAAGAAGTACTCCTGAATTTAACAGGACTACTCACATGCTTAAAGTTAAGTATGTGTATAAGAGTTGGCAGGACCGAGGCCTAAATTTGTAACACAAATATATAGATAAACATATGTTGCCTTCTTAGCAGTTTCTCCATCATATATCAAACAGAATGTAGGAGATGAGTCCACAAAGAGAGTACTCTTTAATTCGCAGAGTTCTTAATTGGCCAAAATGAGTCAGTTGTTTTTCTTAGCTTCTCGGACTGATTTGGCATAGTTCAAAAAGGAACACCAGTTTTCAAAGTAATACTGCAAGCTGCCTCTATTAAGGTAGTCAATTTTTCCATTATAAATGTATATCCGATTTTCTGGAACCAAGGGTGAATCCATGAAGCAATGTAGGCTCCTAACTTCTATTGTAATCGGTGGAAGTTAGGAGCCTTAATATAAGTTAGGAGTCTACGTTGCTTTGTGGACTCCACCCTAACTGTTGATTATAGGCTGGTGTTTAAACTTCCAATCATTTGCCATCACTAAAAGTTTGCAGATGACACACACATTGGGGGAACGGTAAATATTGAGGACAGGTCACTAAAACACAGCAACCTGGATTGCTTGTTAAACTGGGCACAAACAAACAATATGCATTTTAGTATGGCTAACGTAAATGTATTCATCTAGGAACAAAGAATGCAGGCCATACTCACAAGATAGGGGAACTCTATCCTGGAAAGCAGTGACTGAAAAAGATTTGGTATCGTGGTGGATTATCAGCTGAATATGATTTCCTAGTGTGATGCTGTGGCCAAAAGGACTAATACAATCCTTGGATGCATAAACAGGGGAATCTCGAGTAAAAGTAAAGAGGTTATTTTACCGTTGTATCTGGTACTGGTGCAACTGCTCCTGGAATACTGTGTCCAATTCTGGTGTCCACAATTCTAAAAGGATGTTGAAAAATTGAAGAAGGTTCAGAGAAGAACCATGAGAATGATTAAAGGATTAGCAAACCTGCCTCATATTGGTAGACTCCAGGAGCTCAATTTATTTAACTTAACAAAAAGAGATGGTAAAGGGGTGATTTGATTTCAGTCCACAAGTATCTACATGGGGAATACATATTTTTATAGTGGGCTTGTCCATCTAGCAGAGAGGTATAACACAATCCAATGGCTGGAAGTTGAAACTAGACAAATTCACGCTGGAAATAAGGTGTAAATTTTTAACAATGAGAATTATTAACCACTGGTACAATTGATCAATATTCATGGTGGATTCTCAATCACTAGTAATTTTTAAATCAAGATTGGATGTTTTTCTAAACGATACGCTCTAGGAATTATTTTGGGGAAATTGTGTGTCCTGTGCTATACAGGAGGTCAGACTAGATTACTACAGTTGTCGTTCTGGCCTTGGAATCTATGAATCTAGACATAAAACAATGAAGGAGGTTAGCCTCTTGACTTAGGCAAAATAAGAAAAAAACCAAGTTTCTCATATCCCACCAGGATTTATTTCCTTTCCATAGTTATGTAGTCTCTCATTTTCCCCATATCTAAGTTGTGTTGTTTCTCTCCATCTAGAAATCCCACCTTCATCTCTTCCTTTTTACTCTGTTTCCACTCAGTGGTGTTTCCCTGCCACACAGCTCTCTTCTATGTAGTGTCCTGGCAGCAAGGTGAAATTTACTAAAATTTTGGTCTTTGAAGGATCAATAAAAAGGATTTTGGAGGTAAAGATTCTAGTAAATCTTACTTGGGTGGCAGTTTAACTGAGGTAATAGGAAGAGCACTATATTAAACAAAATGTTGAAAAGAGAAAATCCTGAGGGAATCAGATTGCTAAAAATGGTGTGATACTTAGTGATATTGAGGTTTCTGAAGACCCAAGACTTTAATTTCTCGAGAAAGCTGTGTGTGTGTGTGTATGTGTATGTATATATATATATATATAATAATAGGATGTATTTAAAAAAAATTTTCCTTTACAGTCTGCAGATTAACATCTGTTTAAGAAAGTCTAAATACATATGTTCAAAAAAGGTATGGGGGGGGAGTTATTGTGTTTTTCTGTTACCCAAGAAACCTGATCCAAGGTGTTCTTTCATCTCGTTAACAAAACAAACATGTTTTATAACCTACAATGAAAGTATTCACTTAAACACAAAGTTGTCTTAGTCCAGTTCATTTGGACAGGTGTTCAGTTGAACATCACAGCTGGAACTGCACTGGCCAAATTCTAAAGTGGATAATTATATCGTGCCTACCTAAAATTGTGCCTATACTTATTAAATGCCTCTCATCTTAGTGTCACTGTATTTCACAAATATTAGTAAATATGACCACTATTACATAGATGGAGAAACTGGGGCAAAGATTGTGATTGGTCAATGCCTCAGTCCAAGTTGGTGGCAGACTTGGGAATAGAAATCCAGATTTCTTGATTTTTCAGTCAGTTTCTCTAACTGCTATACACAGGCTTTTGGGATTCAACTAGATGAAAGATGTGCTGGTCATTATTTTTATGAAGCCGTTAACTTCATAATCCTACAGTTGGTTCTTCCACATTTGGGTTAGAATCTGTGGGTAGGACATTGTACAACAGCTTGCACCACTGTTTCTGTGGTTTACCCTTTCAGTGGATGAATAAAGGACTGGTTTTCAGAAGTGACAATAGAACACTTTTCACTAAAACTAAACCAACTTTCCCATTTGTTAGGGCTCTTTTCAGTTAGTTTCAGGGTGATTTTTTAAAAAAGGTCAGATGCTGGCTGGAGAGACAGGGAGGGAGAATGGCAAAAGGTAGAGAGGAGTGTACGCACAAGAGATGTCAGATAGTGGAGGAGGAAGAAAAGAAGAACAAGAAAAACAGGAGAAGTAGCAAAACAGGATATGAAGACAAAGATAATTTATTCCATGATAACCGCACTTACTGTCAGTCAGACAAGTAGTATGCTCTTCAAAAACACCAAGTCAGGTGTGGGGAAGGGGCCAAATCACCTGGCATAAGGCTAGGAGAAAAAATTAGGCATGACCTTTGCTTTTAAAATGTTGTCCCCTCCTCCTATTTTGTCATTAATTATTAATTTTGAAATATGATACTTTTAGTTGTTGCACAACAAAATTAAAGCTATGACTGAATATAATAAAGGAAAAAATAGATGATTCTTTTTTAGTGAGAGATATTTATATGGGACACAATGTCAATGAGCAATAGTAGAGAGAGAAGATGGGTGAGGTAATATCTTCAGTTGGACCAATAACAGATATTACCTCACCCACCTTGTCTCTCTATTTACCTGGGACCAATACGGCTACAAGAACACTGCAATGAGCAATATTGTTCATCCTTTTTTCTTAAAGGATGCATTTCTTATGGTTAAAATATAGTACCCAGGTAGTCTGGAGATCTTGCTTCTAGGCCTGGTTCTGCAACAGGCTTCCTTTGAGGGACCTCGGGTAACTCACATATCAGTCACTTAGTCTAGAGCAGGGGTCGTCAATCTATTGTACACGTGCCAAAGATGGCATGTGAGCCGGTTTTTAATGGTACGCTGCTATCTGCCGGGGACAGCAGTATGCAATTAAAAATCCTGCCCGGCCTGGCCTACTCTTCTCCGCCCACTGCTCTCTCCTTGCAGGGCAGGCAAGCTTGCCCCTCCCTGTGGCCGATCAGCTGACAGCCCTTGTTATGGAAGGGGAGAGGGAAAAGCAGAGCCGCAGCAAGCTCTCTGCTCCGGTGATGTTGGGGAAGGGCGTGGAATCGACATATCGCCTCCTGCCGTGAGCCGCTCAGGGCAGGGGGCTGGGAGAACCCCCACGACCCCAGCCCTCTGCCCTGACCCATGAACCCTCCTCACACATACCCAGCCCTCTGCCCTCAGCCCTGCAACCCCCACACACCCCAGCCTCATGCCCTGACCCCTGCACCCCCCCACACCCCGTGCCCTGACTCTTGCACATCCACACCCACATTCCCACCTGCACCCCTTGCACCAAATGGAAGCTGCCCAGGTAAGCGCTCCACACCCAAACCTCCTGCCCCAACCCTGAGCCCCCTCCCTCATTCTAGCTCCTGGCCAGACCGTGCACCCAGCCTGCTCCTTCACCCCCAGCCCTGTTCTCAGTGCACTCCCACCTTCATCTCAGAGAGAGGAAGAGAATGGGCCAGAACCAGGGAGAAAGTAGGTACTTACTCTGTATGGACAGGGCCGGGACCCCAGATGAGCAGCGGGCTGAGGGGGGCCGGCAGCCAGGACCCTGGCTGGAAGGAGCCAGCGGACGGAACCCCAGACCGGCAGCGGGCTGAGCCACTCAGCCCACTGCTGGTCTGGGGTCCTGGCCACCAGCCCCGCTCAGCCCACTGCCAGTCTGGGGTTCTGGCTGCTGCGCTTGCCAGTCGGAGTCCTGGCTGCAGGCCCCGCTCAGCCTGCTGCCGGCCTAGGTGAACGGAACCCCGGGCCGGCAGCGGGCTGAGTGGTATAAAATCAACATTTTAATTTAGTTTTAAATGAAGCTTCTTAAACATTTTGAAAACCTTGTTTACATACAACAATAGTTTAGTTATATTATATATAGACTTATAGAGAGAGACCTTCTAAAAAATGATAAAATATGGTATTGGTATGTGAAACCTTAAATTAAAGTGAATAAATGAAGACTTGGCACACCACTTCTAAAAGGTTGCCGACCCCTGGTCTAGAGTTAGTCTTAGTCTTAGCTTATCACTTAGGGCTAGATTTTCAGGGATATTTAGGTGCTTAAAGGTGGAGAGAGGCAGTTTTGTAAATCCCACTAAATACCTGAAGATGTAAGATAGACACCTAAATAATTCTGAAAATCTGACCCCTAGCCTTTGTACCTGAGTTTCCAATACTGACCTGCCTGATAGTTCTAAACTCTAATTAGATGCCTGTAAAGTGCTTTGAGATCCTTGGATGAGAGGTGTTTTAAAATAGCAAAGGTTTTTTTTTTTGTTTTTTTTTTCAGTGATATTTTTACCTTGACACATTTCTTAAATAAATGCTGAAAATGTTACACAAACCAACAAAGGCAAACAGAAAATAAATGTTCTTTCTCTAGGATACAGTGTAAGCTTTAATTTTTAATTTTGTTATTGTCTCCCATCTTTCATATGATTTAGTCAAGATAATTGAGTTTCACAAGCTTAGACATGTTGTGTGATTGAATTTTGTATAAAAATGTGTCCTGAATGAGTACATAATTTTTTGAAAGTGAAATTAGCTAGTTAATTTTTATTTATTTATATTTAACTCATAAGTGAAGTCTGTCCCAGATTCTAGCACCATTGTCATCCATTAAAAACACTCTGATCAAATACAATCCTTTTCAGACTAAACAGGAACACATTCTTTTCTCCACTAATGTCTCCCACCAGAAAGCAAAACATCTGGACAGGCAAGTGAGTGAAAACTGCAGTTTACCATAAACTCAACAACTCACAACTGTAACCTGAGCCTGTACATCAGAGGTGGGCAAACATCCGGCCCGAGGGACCCTCCTGCCCGGCCCCTGAGCTCCTGGCCCGGGAGGCTAGCCCCTGGCCCCTCCCCTGCTGTTCCCCCTCCCCCACAGCCTCAGCTCACTCTGCCGCCGGCAGCACAGCTGCAGAGCCATGGCCTGACCCTGTGCTCTGCTGCACGGTGGCGTGGCTAGCTCCAGCTGGGCGGCATGGCTGCCTGTCCTGGTGTTCTGGGTGGTGCAGCTATAGCGCCGCCAGCCACCAGTGCTCCAGGCAGCGTGGTAAGGGGGAGGGAACAAGGGGTGGGGGGAGTTGGATAGAGGGCAGGGGAGTTCGGGGTGGTGGTCAGGGGGCAGGGGTGTGGATGGGGTTGGGGCAGTCACAGGGCAGGGAACAGGGGGCATTGAATGGGTGCAGGGATCCCCGGGGGGCAGTCAGGAATGAGAGGAGGGGTTGGATGTGGCAGCGAGGGGCAGTCAGGTCTGGGGCTGGTCAGGGGACGGAGTGGGGGGGAGGGGAGTGGATGAGGCAGGACTTCTGGGTGGGGGGGCTCATCAGGGGGTGAGAACCAGCCCTTCGGACAATTTTGGAAACCCGATGTGGTTTCCAAAAAGTTTGCCCGCCCCTGCTGTACATGCTTACTTACTTTTATAAAATATCCATTACCGTAACTCCTATTAGGAGACCCATCTTGCAATGATTAATAGCTTATCTAAATAAATTTCTTTCAAATTCTTTCAAAATAGTACAGATCCTTAGCCCAAACTAAGTCCTATTTGTGCCACTATACTGAAGGATGCTGTGAAGGTGTAGTTGGGGAATACCCTGGTGACCCAGAACTGGTATAATAGAATGCTTGGAGGACTTTTGGGGGATAGCATGATGCTGTACTCAGGGGTTGTTCTGTTGACATAGGATCACCAGAGGACTGTGGCTGCTTTAATTTATGCCCCCCAAAGTGGGAGGAGGTGTTGGAAAGATAGTATAATGACACCTCTGCCTCCTCCCTAGTATACACTGAATAGAGCTCTGGTGTGCCTTAGGATCCATCCCAATGTTTTGAGTGTAAAAACAGCATTTAACTAAAATAATTTTAACACAGTTGCAGTACTGTAATAATAAGAGAGGAGATGTTAGAACAAGGGACTGAGAGTCAGGCTCTATATCTGACTTCCCAGCTCCATCACTTGCTGTGTAACCTTGGATCAGTCACACAGGGCCTGTTTTTTCAGACTTACTGAACATCCACAAATCCCACTACAGTTAGTGGGACCTTTGAATGTCAAGCAGCTCTGAAAATGAAGCTTGTAAATTCTCTCATTTCCTCATTTGAAAATTGAGTAAAATATTTACTCCACTTCATAGATGTTTTGAAATCCTGAAAAGGTGCTATAGAAGTACAAAGTATTATTACTAAATATTCATATGGATAAATTCAAAGATTATTTAGAAGTGTGATCACTTCTTTAGTGTTAGAAGGGCACCAAGATTCTTAATATTTTGTCTTCACATTAAATATCTTGTTAATGACAGTCCTCATTAGTTCTATTATGTTTTTCCAGAAACTTTGTTTATATTGTGACAGGGAAACATCCTATTTTAGGTCATGTCAATCATCTCACAAATGAGAAGAGCCCCAGTGAACAAGTCACACCTACGTGGGAACAAAAGAGAGAGAAGCTTAAGACCAGTTTAGCATGCACAGGTTTTAAAAACTTCAGAAGTTTTCAATTTGTCAAATATCTATAGCTCCGTTCTGTTTGGGTCCATGCAGAGCCATCATTAGCATCAATGGAAATTACAAATGCATGTTGAGGGGAGATTAGAGTACATAGGGTTAACGGTTTCATCTGGATCTTCACCAGGCCTCCATTTGCAGGAATAGTTTTGAACCTGCAATCATTTGAGGAAATAATTTAGGCTATTTGTGCTTGCAAATTACATAAGTAATCTGTTATTTAGGCATTTAGATGACATAAAATGTGCCTACAAGAAAAGGAATGTGCATAAATGGAAATTAGGGCTGAAATTCTGGCCCTGCTCAAGTTAATGGGAGTTGAAATATTTGTTGTTTTGATATTCTTAGGTCTGAAATAGAGGTCTGTCAAATTGCATCTTTAAAAAGAGCAATATATTTAAGTTTCTGACACGTTCTGTGTTTTGGTGGGTTTTTTTTGTTTTGTTTTTTAAATATATGCCCGTGTACACTTGGTGTCTGTCACTTCAGCTTTTTTCATTCAGAGGTCTGTTTTAACATTGCAGTACAAATCTGGAACTACAAGCAATGGGATGAAACTGAGAGGGAAATATGTAGGCTAATTATCAGGAAAAACTTTCGAAGAGTAAGAGCTATTTAACTCTGGAATGGCCTCCCAAGGGAGAGCCCTATTGCTTAGAACACTGAAAACTAGACTGGACAGAACATTAGAAAATGCACTGTAGGTAGGGAACAATCCTGAACTGGCCGGATAACAGGCAGGGGAAAAACATAAGCAAGACGAGCAGTAAAATTAAGCATTGATGGTAAATGTGAATGATGATGATTTTTCCAAGAGAGCATTTCCATACTCTGCATTGTGAAATAAGGACATTTGTCCTGTAGGGAGCTATTGTACTAAATATAAGTTATTTGATAGGGTGGAAACTCACAAATATTACAAAAACTTTAAGTGAAAATTAACCCATTGTATTTATTCCTCCGTATTTATAACATCAGTATGCATGTCAAAGTATCAACACAATAGAGCGAGTCAGTTCATATCAATTATAGTTGCATTAGTTATGTGTGGTGTTTGGGTATATCTATTTGTGTAGATTTTTTGTTTATGCATTGCTATGGGATAGATTTACAAAGATTTCAAGTGAAGATTCAGAAATCAAGTATGAGCATGGAGAAATGCTTCATTTTGCCTATATAAGGGCTAATGTACAATCATCCACTGTAATACAGTACAGGCATGTGCGTTCAACCTTACGTGTGTTGTATATATATGTGTGTACAAGATACATGCTCCAAAGGATTTAGTCTGGAAGATACTGGCATTCTGAGAATTACCCAGTACGTTCTGTCATTTGGTAAAGTGTGTGTCATATGTTAAGTGTAATTTCCTTTTCAAGTTGTCCATTCAGATAGGAAAGGCAACAGCGTGCTCAGGTGGGATGACCACTCATCAACCAATTTATTTTACAAGCTCTTCCTGTTTGTGTACAAATTGTTTAATTTTGGTAATACCCTCTCACTCTGTCTAAAACTTTTCAGTTTGGTTTTAAAAAAATACTTGATCTTTGCATTTCCATTTAAAGTGTTTATTGCAGAATTAAAATGTATTGCTATAAGTGCAAGACCAGAAGTGGTTCATGACAGGCATGTTATGGATTAAAAATAACTAATACATCTATAGAGCATTCATATTCCATACTGCCATGTAAGTGACCCAGCCTGTTCTAGTGCCGTGCTCTGCAGTCCTGCAAAGCAAGCACAGGCACAGAGATACTTTCAGTTTCATGACATAGCATTATTCTGCAGTGACTGATCTCTGAGTGTTATTTGGGTTGCAGATACACTCTAATATATCACTTTACATTCTTACAAATATGTTAATATTCACACATGCAAAACAGCTAATCCTTCTCCTCAAATGCCCATTTTTGTGAGGATAACTGAGGTTTCTACATCTTAGCCCAGCACATTTTTGTCTTGTTACTTCCTTTCTCCAAACTGGTAGCATCTCTTCAATTGTCTCAATTTCTGCTTGTAAAGTCATTCTTAAGTCATGTGGTATCACCTACAGCTACCAGTCATAAGATTCTGTAAGTGCCTCCCTACCTTTAAAGACTTCATCAGTTTCTACTCCTTTTCCACATTAGGTTCAAGCTTCTCATTGCATTAAAGGTTTTGTGCCACTCAGCTCTGCCAACATGTCTGCACATTTATCATCTGACAGTCTCTGACTCCTGGGTTCTCCATTTTATCTCTTTCCACTCTCAACTTTATAATTTCTTTCATGCGGTCCTATATGCTTAGAACAGCATCCCACCTTCCATGTGCCAAGCGCCTTCCTTCTCCTTCTCAGTTCCTCCTTTAACTCACTCTTGCAAAGCCTTCAAGCTTTGATCTCATGACGTGGTCTTCAAACTATCTCAGAACTGAACTTTTGGCTCAGTTTGTCTTATGCAGACTGAAAGCTCTTTGGAGCAAGGACCATGCTGTTCATTATTTATATATTGCCAAAAAAAACACTTGGTGCTTTTTAAAATAATTGAGATTTAAGTTAAAATGAAACTCTCTTGGCTGTGTTTAAACCAGTATTAATTTTATATTTTTATATTATAGGAAGTTGGTGAGCCGTTCAAAGAGGAGAAAGCTGTAGCCAAATACCTACGTTTCAACTGTCCTACAAAATCTACCAACATGATGGGCCACAGAGTTGATTATTTTATTGGTAAGATTATCTGTAACCAAATAATGATACTGCATATTTACTAATATTGTACTTTTTTTTTAAATTTAGGTTACTAGTATTTTTAATTAGTAAGCTGTGTAAGGTTTATAGCCCAGGAAAATTAACAAGGCACTTACTAGTCAGAAGATTACATTTACCAACCTGAAGCAGATGCAGAAGACACAGTCAGGAAAGCAGAAGTGAGGTCCAGAGTAAGACACCCTGGTGAAAAGCCTGGTCTGTCTTCCACCCCTATCTGCTGGTAAGGGAGGAGGATTGAGATTTCTAACAGGCAGTTGTCCCTGCACCCTGCTTGGGGGCTCTAATGTTCACGTTGGTCACTGAGTAGTAGGTGTCTGATAAATCTGACACCAGATCCCACCTCTAGCTGCTGAAAGGGAGCAGTAGCTTTCTGTCTCTTCCCCATCCTCTTGAGTATCCTGGTTGCTGTGAAAGGGACAGACTCTGCTACTTTACTTCCCCAGAGCCTTCAAGCTGCTGGGGGGAAAGTGGCAGCAAATTTCCACTACACAACCCCTCTCTTCGTCTCCAGTTTTTGGGTCTTTTTTCTCTGTGAATAAAGCCAGAGCTTTGTCAAACAGCAATAGCAGCATTAAATTAATATGATTAAAATTAATATGACCCCTTGAGGGGTCTGAATGGAAGCAGGAAACTAACCTGAATCTTGTTAATTTAATTGTCTTGCTGCCTCTCTGAGCTATGAGAAGTAGCAGAGGTACTATTTGCAGACTTTGCAAGACAATACTACATTGGCTATTCTGTTCTCATCCAGAAACTTATTTGTAATGATAAGGGGTATAAATTATCTTTTTATATGAAATTGATGGCATAGTCTCTCATAATCACTAGGGAAAGCTTCCCATATGCCATGGCCAGTGATTTTTTTTCAAACTCTCTATTTTTAGTTCACTTTTCATTATGAAGTAATGTTACAAAAATTGTGAGGGGTGGCATTAGGACTATGAGACAAGTCGTCCTACTTCTACTTATAACTTCTTACAGACTCCTTTCTGTAGCCTTGGTCGAGCTTCTGAACCTTCCTGCCCTAGTTTCTCCATCTGTAAAATGGAAATGAAGGTAATTACATACCTCAGATGGGTGTAGTGAGGTTCAATTAATCTTCATAGTGTTTTTCAAATATAAAGGGCTATGTAAGAGCTATATACTTGTATTATAACTTTCTTGGTAGTTTGAATGGTTATATTTTTCAATCACTTATTTTCCTTGTAACTTTTGGAGATGACATTGTATTACTGGTAAAATTTTATACAAAAATGGCAGTAATATAACAAATTCCACTCTCATCAAATGAAGGCATTTCTTGCTTGAGTGTTCAGTAAGTCATGCTGGTGTTTAAAATGTTAATCATTTGTTTTATTTTTTGAAGGGCATCCATCACCTCCTTTCTCCACCCCTCTCCCATCCCACCCTTAAAAGCCCCAAGTTAAGGTGACTGTCCTGGCTGAAGGGGTTAAGGATACTACTTTCACTTGTACCCATCCCCTACTGGCTTAGGAGTAAGGCATGTGTGGTGTGGTATCAGGATTACTCCACCTGTATTTGGTATAATGGTGCTGTAATACTATAGTAGTTCAAAGTCTCAGTTTTGCCTGGTTAGAAAAAAAAAGTGCTCTATTGTGTATCCCTCAGTGTTGCAGGGAAACCTCAACATGGGCACCCCCCTGGTGCCGACATTAGTAGCACAGGCATAGCCCACCTCAGTTTCCATTTCAGCTGCCTATGCAAATGAATATTGTCTCTCTCAGCAGCAAATTCAAACCCTTTTATTCATATAAAGTGCCACAATCTTCAGATCCTTCATGGTAACAACAGTTTCTCCCAAAACAGAACACAGCATTCTTCCAGGTTACAACATAGAACTCTTCAATCCCGTTCAGAGGTCACCATTCTCTGGTTGCCCACCTGAGAGTTGTTAACCCTTCAACCCCAGTTTCTTTATCCCTGTTCTAGAATCCTCACTCTCCAGGGCATTCACCTGAGAGTTCCAAGACCAGTTTCTTTCTCACAAGTCGTCTTGTATAGCCCCACATTAGATCCCTGCAGCATTCCACTCCCCAGACCTCCTTACCTATGAGTTTTACCTCTGGTCCTGGGGATTTTCTTCTCCTTGCATCTAGGTCTGGCTTACACTGATCAGACTGGTTCTTTCCCTTGTTCCTAAGGCCTCTGCACAAGCTTTCCTGCAACTCATAAAAGGTTCCCCAGCGCTAGTCAGTCCTCCCAACAGCTTTCCTCAGAACTTGTCTCCAGCAGCTCACAGTTACTGTTTTCCTAGAGTTCTTTCCCTCTAGCCACTCTTTGCTACTCTTCTGTTTCTCCTCTGGGCTCAGGCTGCTCATGCCTCTTCCTGACTCTGACATGCTCATACTCTCTCTTTGTCTCAGTCTCCTCCTTGTGATATGGCCTTGCTCTGAAGCCCAATTGGGAGGCACCTGACCAGTCACAGGTGCAGTGGGCCCCCCTCTGTCTTAAAGGGGCAAGTTTCACTGTGACATCCAGAATACAGCCAAGATGATCAGTGTATTCCTAACTGTTTGTTTTTTTTTCTTCTTCTTTTGCTCAGGTTCTCCTTCTAAACCATTTGTCTTGTGTTGATTAGGAAATAATTTAATTCTTACTGTGGGATATAAAACAGAATTGTAAATAGGATGAAATTCAAAAAGGACAAATGCAAAGTACTCCATTTAGGAAGGAACAATCACTTGCGCACACACACAATGGGAAATGACTGCCTAGGAAGGAGTACTGTGAAAAAAGGATCTGGGGATCATAGTGGACCATAAATTAAGTGAGTCAACAGTGTAACCTTGTTGCAAAAAAAGTGAACATCATTCTGGGATGTATTAGCAGGAGAGTTGTAAGCAAGACACGAGAAGTAATTCTTCCGCTCTACTCTGCACTGATTAGCCTCAGCTGGAGTACAGTGTCCAGTTCTTGGCATCACATTTCAGGAAAGATGTGGACAAATTGGAGAAAGTCCAGAGAAGAGCAACAAAAATGATTAAAGGTCTAGAAAACATGACCTGTGAGGGAAGATAGAAAAAATTGGTTTTGTTTAGTCTGGAAAAGAGAAGACTGAGCTGGGACTTGATGATTTTCAAGTACATAAAAGGTTGTTACAAGGAGGAGGGAGAAAAATTTGTTCTTCTTAACCTCTGAGGATAGGACAAGAAGCAATGGGCTTAAATTTCAGCAAGGGAGGTTTAGATTAGACATTAGGAAAAAATTCCAAACTGTCATGATGGTTAAACAGTGGAATAAATTGCTTAGGAAGGTTGTGGAATCTCCACCTGTCATAAATATGAAGGGAAGTGTAAACACCTTTAAAATCCCTCCTGGCCAGAGGAAAAATCCTTTCACCTGTAAAAGGTTAAGAAGCTAGGATAACCTCGCTGGCACCTGACCAAAATGACCAATGAGGAGACAAGATACTTTCAAAAGCTGAGAGGAGGGAGAAAAACAAAGGGTCTGTGGCTGTGTGATGCTTTTGCCAGGGACAGAACAGGAATGGAGTCTTAGAATTTAGTAAGTAATCTAGCTAGATATGCGTTAGATTATGATTTCTTTAAATGGCTGAGAAATTAAGTTGTGCTGAATAGAATGGATATTCCTGTCTGTGTCTCTTTTTGTAATTTAAGGTTTTGCCTAGAGGGATTCTCTGTTTTTGAATCTAATTACCCTGTAAGGTATTTACCATCCTGATTTTACAGAGGTGATTCTTTTTTACTTTTTACTTCTTCTATTAAAATCCTTTTCAGAAACTGAATGCTTTTTCATTGTTCTTAAGATCCAAGGGTTTGGGTCTGTGGTCACCAATGCAAATTGGTGAGGATTTTTACCAAACCTTCCCCAGGAAGTGGGGTTCAAGGGTTGGGAGGATTTTGGGAGGAAAGATGTTTCCAAACAACGCTTTCCTAATAAATAAACCCAGATAAACGTTGGGTGGTGGCAGTGGAAATCCAAGGGCAAAAGGTAAAATAGTTTGTACCTTGGAGAAGTTTTAACCTAAGCTGGTAAAAGTAAGCTTAGGAGGTTTTCATGCAGGTCCCCACATCTGTACCCTAGGGTTCAGAGTGGGGAAGGAACCTTGACACTATCTTTGGAGATTAAGAGCAGGTTAGACAAACACCTGTCAGGGATGGTCTAGATAATACTTAGTCCTGCCATGAGTGCAAGGGACTGGACCAGATGACCTCTCGAGGTCCCTTCTAGTCCTATGATTCTATGATTGAAAGAATAGTTCAGCAATATATTTTGCCATGAAGCTGTTCTAGAGTTCCAAAATCCAGTTCAATCACATGGAACACAGTTAAGTCCTTACTCCAAATTCAAGTTTGTTGGAAGTGTTTTCATTAAGTTTACACTTTTCTGGTATGATGCTCTGGCATTGTACGGAGCATAGTTATGACATTGTTTTTTTAAAAAAAAACCCTCAGTAATACAGATTGTAAAACAAAAATGTGTAATATGCCTGACTAAAGAGTGAAAAAATCATAACTCTTTTCCTAACTATACACACAAACAGCTGCGTTTGTGTTTTAAATTCATACAACCTCGAAGTGGGAGATCACATGGTATAATGAATACCATTAATAGAATGCTTCAGTAATGATTGGCTGAAAGCAATATAATTGGAGTACAGACTGGCAGACTGTTTGTGCAATAGCTATTGTACAAAGTGTAAATATTAAAAAAGAGGGGGGAAAAGGATGTATCATCAGTTGTGCCAGAGCTCCAGTCCGTGCAGCTGAAGGGTTGGACAAAAATAGTTCTCCTGTAAATTACCTTCTCACTAAACACCTGACTGCAGCGGCCCCCACAGAGCCATTTTGTAGCCAAGGAGTACCAGAGCACAGCAGCACTCCAGCCAGGCCTTGTGTCCCGAAAATGCCCTCTATGATGAGACTGGGAAGCAATGCTGTGGGGCTGGCTACATTATCTTTCCACCACCTGAATATTCCACTATGCCAGAGAAATTCCCATATTCTGGTATCTGGTTAAGATGGCTCGAAGGCTGCATTGTACTACCAGGGCAAAGTAACTTTATTGGGGGCCAGGATCTGTCCTGGAGCCTTTAAACTTCTAAAGTAACTAATTGGATCTCTCAGAGTTCCGTTATGAGAGTTGAGGTTTGGTTTTGTTTGGTTGTTTTAAGCTTTAAAATCTTCATTATGATTTCAGACACTCTTTCTGAGCCTGTGTGCACATGCTTACACCTTCGTACATGTTTGGACATTTGGTGTCTGCAAGCCAGTTTATACAGAAGGTGTGGGACAGCAATTTTGTGGGACAGGTTAATCAGAATTTTCCAGGATAAACAAATACCTCTACGCTTGTTCCTTTGATCTCATCTGCTCCATGATTAGTGTATTGCTGTTACTTTTAGAGCCTGGACATAACAATCCATTTCATATTTTGTGCCAGATTTTTGCTTTACATAGTTACATGGCTCCCTTTCATAGAATTTGGCCAAGAATATTTAAAAATTTAACTGTCACATTAAAAATAAAAAATCATGCCTTGAAATACATTTTTAAAATCTGACTTTTTTTAACTACTTACATGTTTTACTTCCTGTATTTCAGCTTGGCTAGTAAAAATGGACTAATCAGTTTAACTTTTTTGATTTTCATTCACTAGCAGCACAAACTACTGTAGAGGATAATCTTTTTTTTTTTTAAAGGTTTCTTTGGAATTTCTTAAACAGAAAATCCCCACACCTTAGTTTTGGAATTATAACAAAATTCTTATTTAGGATAGGATTTGCTCTTGCAATGTCCTGTTAAAATTGGTTTGTAATATAATATTGTAAAAAGTATGCATCTGAACCTGGATTCTTTATGTAGTCGAAGTTCCCATTTGTATCAGTGGGAGCTCTGTTGCAATAGTGTAGCCCATCTCTCTAAGAGTGGGGTGGGGGAGGGTTGTTTCATTATGCAGGTAGGATTTTTTTCCTGTATTTAGCAAAACTGAGAGAACTAATTACAGATTCTGTTTTTGTAGTATTTGGGTAGATCAGATATTGAAGTGAACTCTTTCTATATTTTATCACAGGTTTGTTTTTCCTTTTTTCCTTTCAGCCTCAAAAGCTGTGGACTGCCTTTTGGATTCTAAGTGGGCAAAAGCCAAGAAGGGAGAAGAAGCCTTATTTACAACTCGAGAGTCTATAGTTGACTATTGCAACAGGTATGGCCTTTTAGTCAAGATAAATAGTCTTAATAACAAGTACAATTTTCAAAAGCGTTAAAGTCCCATTTTCTGAAGGTCCTAAATCACTTGGGCCCTTTTGAAAATGGGACAGCTACTTTCAAAAATTGTTTTCACTATTTTTCTTAACCTTTTGTGTGTACCTTATAGTTACTTCAAAAGAGACTGCTGAAGCAATGTATGTTTATGATTAGAATGTTTGAAAAAATATTTGTGGTGTTGTATCAGTAACATAGAAATAATGTAGTTTAATAATTGTAATTATATCACTGTTAACAATTAGAAGAACTTATTGGGCCCGATCCTGTAATAACTGGTGGCTTTGCCATTGGAGCAGCACCCCTGGAGGAAAAAGGAGACAGTAAAATAATAGCTAAGTGAAAGTATCTTTCTCCCAATTTCACAAACATTGTAATGTTTATCTAGCAGAATAGCTGCTCTTTCAGATGAAGAAAGTATTTCTTCACACAACACACAGTCAATCTGTGGAACTCTTTGCCAGAGGATGTTGTGAAGGTCAAGACTATAACAGGGTTCAGAAAAGAACTAGATAAATTCATAGAGGATAGGTCTATTAATGGCTATTAACCAGGATGGGCAGGGATGGTATCCCTAGCCTCTGTTTGCCAAAAGGTGGGAATGGGCAACAGGATGGATCACTTGATGGTTACCTGTTCTGTTCATTCCCTCTGGGGCACCTGGCATTGGCCACGGTCAAAAGACAGGATACTGGGCTAGATGGACCTTTGGTCTGACCAATATGGTTGTTCTTATGTAAGAATTCTTGTGGGACTGCTGCTCTGAAGGCCTGGGCTCTATAACCGACAAATATCCAGCAGCAGTCGATCAAGAAACTGTCGGCTGCATTGGAGGGCAGCAAAGATAGATTTTAAGTTTCTACTTCATGACTTGTAGGAGCAAAATGAACTTTCCAGTAAAGACTGAAATTGGGAGAAGCTTTAAATGCCTTGTTGTTCTTCAAGTGATTGTCCACATGGATTCCACCTTATGCACACCGGATTGGATTTTTTTGGCCAGCAGTGCTTGTTGGGGGTGGGCCTGTGCTCTAGATGTCCTCCAGCCCCCACACTCAAGGGCATAAGGGCAGAGCGGGCCCAACAGTTCCTACTTATCAGTCACGGCCTTACTGGTGTAAGGTGTATGCAGCCGCATGCCTGGTGTATGCAGCCGTATGCCCTCAAACCAACGTCCTCTGCCCTCACTTCTAAAGTAAGATTGCCTTCCCCTAAGAGGGGGGAGGCTATAACAGGCAGGGGTAGAGGAACAGTTGATCCTGGCAACAATTTCCTCCTCCTCTGATATGGCAGCCAATCTCTCTACGTTGTCCAGCAGATGACTTTAAGGCATTCCAAAACTGAAGAAATGTATCGCCAAGACCCTTGACATCCCACGGAAATTAGTGCAAGAGAAATTGCAAAAGCTGCTAGACATTCTGCATCCTTCCATGTCTGGTAGACTCTATGCTTATTAACAATGGATTATTAGAACCTGCAGTGGACTAATGGCAGGCTCCAGCATCGATACCTGCCACTTCCAAAAACGTGGATAGACAGTATGAAGTTCCTAAGGGCTTCAAGTATTTTTATTTGCTTCTTAATAGGCATCAGGTTTAAAACAAATATAAGGAAGTTCTTCTTCACACAACACACTGTCAACCTGTGGAACTTGTTGCCATGGGACGTGGTGAAGGCTAAAAGTATAACTGGGTTCAAAATAGAATTAGATATGTTCATGGAGGAGGGGTCCATCAATGGCTTTTAGCCAAGATGGTCAGGGATGCAGCCCCATGCTCTGGGTGTCACTAAACCTCCAGCTGCCAGGCACTGGGACTGAATGACAGGAGACTGATCACTCAGAATTGTCCTGTTCTGTTCATTCCCTCTAAAACATCTGGCACTAGTCACTGCCAGAGACAGGTTATTGGGGTAGATGGACCATTGGTCTGACCCACTATGGCCATTCCTATAGTGCCAGATTCACTTGTCATAGTGGCTGTTACAGAACGATCCAAGCAGAAAGGGCCCCCAAAAACATCACCAAGAAAAAGGACCCTAAGAAACTAGATTTGTTCAGCAGAAAAGTTGTCTTCTCTGCCAATCTCCTAACTATGACTATTTGAACTGGGACAGATTCTCTCTGTTTATGGAAAGACTGCTGCAGGAGCATAAGGAAGAATTAAAATCCATCATGCGAGAGAGGCAGCTGATAGCTTTAACTTCCCTGTAGGCTGCTTTGGATGTATCAGATACGTCCGCCTGCACCATGGTCACATTGGTGGTGGTTCAGAATTGGGGAGGTCCAAAACACTCATCAAAAACTGATGAGGCCCTCCCCTTGTTAAAGGACTCCTGAGTCACTTTGCGTTCTCTGGGTTTGTACACCTCAGCCCCAAGAAGAAAGCAAACCAAACCTCAATATTCCTTCAGACATAGTCGCTCTGCTCCATACTGTTACAACTTTCTGAGGATATTGGAGCCAGTAAGGGAGAAGCAGAGCTTCCAGAATAGAGAACCCACTGCCTCTTCCTCTGCTACAATGCACTCAACGTCTTCCTCTCAACAGCAGTTTTCATGCCATAGTTGAGCCCTTTTGGCAACTGCCTGTCTTTTTTCAGGGAAGCCTGGGCTGGGATCATTGTGGACCAGTGGATGTGAGAGATTGCATGCAATACCTGTTGCTGACAGTTCCAGTTGCTTACTACCCTTCAGGTACCTTCCCCATTCCTCTTCTGAGACACTATCACAAGATACTGTTGAAGAAAGGTGGTTTCTCTCCTGCATCTCTGAGCAATGGAACGAGGTGCCCTTTGAGTTCGGGGTGGGAAAGGAGTTCTTATTCACACTATATTTTCATTCCAAAGAAGAAAGGAGGCTGGCATCCCATTCTGGACCTTTGATGTCTCATCAACTTCATCCACCATTTCAGGTTCAGGATGGTGACTCGAGCCTCCATTAGATCCTCAAGACTTTCATGGCTCTAACCTTTCAAGACACCTATTTTCAGATATCCATACATCTGGCTCATAGGAAATACCTCAGATTCCTAGTAGGAACATCTCATTACCAGTACAGTGTCTTGTCTTCTGGTCTTTCCACAGCACTAGTACTGTTCATCAAGGACTTGGCAGATGTAGCAGCTCACGTAAGGAGAGAAGGGATCCAGGTCTACCAATATCCCAGTGATGGGTCGATCCAGGAAAGATCACCGCAGCAAATGACCAACTTGATTAAAGTAGCCTTAAAGTTCTTTGCCACACTGACTCAAAGCAGAGAGTTCATAGAAGTCTTGTTAGATTTCAGGTCAGCAAGAGCCATCTTCTTCCACAAAAAAGATTTTACACTATTTTTGTCCTCAACTCTCATTTCAACGAATTGGACTGTTTACTAGACCTGAAACAACTTTTGGCCTCCTATTATTTCCATAAGGGTTTATCTAGCAATAATATCTGCACATCACCCTGCTATCCAGGACCAAACTGTATTTTTTCCATCCTAGAGTGGCTAGATTTCTTAAAGGCCCTATTCATTAGTTTTATTTTTTTACCCCCTCCAGTTCAGGAGTCACCAGCCTCTTGGGACCTCAATATAGTTTTAACGGGATTGATGGGTCTCCTTTTAGAGTCTTTAGGTGGTGTAGGGAACAGGTTGCTATCAGTGAAGTCTGCCTTTTTAGTTGCCATTACATCAGCTCAAAGGGTTGGGGATTCAGACCCTTATTGTGGGGACCCTTATTCTTTGGCAGAGGCTTCCAGAATGGATGCCTATCTTGGTAGGGCTGTCTTGCCATTTTTGTTTAAGTAGGATACCTACAAGCAAATGAATTGTTTGTTACTCACCAAGTGTAGAATCTGTGTGAACAATCACTGAAAGAAAGAGAGCTTACTTACTTTACAGTAACTGATTCTTTGAGATGTGTTGCCCAGGTGAATTCCACACCCTGCCCTACTTTCTTGCTATTAGAGTCCTATTCCTCTGGGATTCTGTTTTGGCGAAGGACCTGAAGGATGGTTGGGGTCGCTCCACCCTTATGCCTGAGGTGGGGGGTGGATGGGAAGCAAGGAGATCTAGGGCACAGGTGCGGCCCCAATGGACACTGCTGGCCAAAAGAATCCAATCTTACAGGCATGAGGAACGTGTGCACCAAGAGTGGAATCCATGTGGAAAACACATCCCAAAGAACTTCAGTTACTGTAAGGTAAGTAACTTTTTTCTTTTTCTTTTGAATAAAGAATTGAAGACCTGATTCTACTGCCATTTTGCATTAAATATTCCAACTGGCTTTAGTGGGAGTTTGTGTGTATAGGAACTGCAGGGTCAGGCTGAAAGCAATGCAGCTTAGGATCAGATTAGCAGAACTGGACTATTTTTCAAACATTCTTATTAAAATTATTCTGCCTTAAAAAGGAAAGCATGAAACCTTGCTTTTCTTTTTTTATCTGTTTAATTTTTGTTGTGCCTCCAGCTGTGTGTTTTATTTTAATATCATTCTGCATATAGTTTTTCCAATGAAGTAGTTCAGCTGATTTCTTTCCCTGTAAAATATTTAGGTAAATTTACCATAAATAGCTCTGACAAAGACACGTGATCTACAATAATAGATAAATGAAAGGACAAGAATCAGTTACTGGGTGAAGATGGCAATAATTCAAACTAACTAGACCACAATGTAAGAGCCAGATTCTCTGGTGTTTTAATCCCTGCCTCCTGCAGCCCCTACTCTTGTAGTGGCAGAGGCCATGACCACAGTATTCTATGCTGTGGCTATCTCAGTTGGCATATGCTTGATTTCTCAGATGTAAAAGTCTCCCCAACACTTTCCCCCTCACTTGGCACCAAGTTTATGCTTGGGACAGCACCAGAATGTGGTTGTCTAAGTGTGTTACCTTGGTTTCAGTAGTACATTTTGGGTCAACTTACAGCTCTGAACCACATAGCCTGGAAAGTTGTATGTCCACTTCTCATATCTCCTGCTGCTGTGGGAAATGTTGACATGTAACTAAAGAGAAATGTTGAAAGGAAGTGTAAGAAAAATTTAAATAATGGACCTGATTTTCCACTCTCTTGCTCCTGGTGTTGTCATCTACATCTCTGCAAAATGCAACCGAATCAGGAAGCTAGAGGTTTTACTTCCACTTTGCACAGGCTTACAAAGAAGGCACACAGGTGTGAGGCAGAGGAGAATCAGGCCCACTATGTTTATTAATAACCAGTCCTGCTTGGTGTGATATTGTCTTTGCATCATGCTGTCACAGATATCCAATAACATAACTGTGTTCTAAACATATAACCGCACCATTAACTCCGAATTGATTTCGTAATATAACCTTTTTATTGTAAGACTTCTAAAGAAACAGTTCTTTCACCGAGCATTGAAAGTGATGAAAATGAAGCCTGATAAGGACACAAAAAAAGAAAAAGAGAAAGGAAAGACTGAGAGTGGGAAAGAGGATGAGAAAAAGAGCAAGAAGGAAAGTGGCAAAGATGAAAAGACTAAGAAGGAGAAAGAGAAGGAAAAGAGAAAGGATGGTGAGAAAGAAGAGTGCAAGAAGGTAAGTGCAACCCAAAAAGAAAACTGTCAAACCTATTAGCAGATACTACTAACTACTGCGAAAAACCTAGTTTTTAAGAGGGTAAGGTGGTTCGACCCAAAATTTAACCTACCATCTCCTTGCTATTCTATTACTTACTTTAAATATCTGGATCTAAATTTTCCAAGGGAGCCCAACCTGGCCTCCAATTGTGACCTCATCATTTTATCGTAATGACAGAGAAGATGGAATTTACGCTAACAAACAAAACAATTTGTCTTTGGTTGAAACATGCAGTGATCCTTTGTACCAATTGTGATGGGATCCCTGGGGTACAACCTGGAACTGGGGTACCACTGTGCCCCCTTAACTCTCCAGCCTGGGCTAGCTCTCATATTGCTTTGCTAGTGATAAGCAGCAAACCCCTCCAGGCACTATCATCACTTAGCACAACAGCATGTGGAGCCCCACACCCAGCTAATTGCATGAATGCTCCCTGAGCCACTCATGAATCACACCGAGAAAGGCCCAGCAAGTCTCTTGCACCCCCAGAATATACCCTCTTGCCCAAGTCAGAAGCCTGACCAGTGTAAGTTTATTACCCAGTCCACTCCTCCCTCGATGTGGAGAGGACACACGCTAGCCTTTGTAAACTGAGCTGAGGTTTCTCAAGCACTTCAAGCAAAATACATTGTTTTAGGTAAAATGTAAAACAGCTTTATTAACTATAGAAAGATAAATATTAAGTGATAAGTGGTAGGCACAAAAGGTGAGAGATAGTTGTTATTATTATTTTTTGGTAAATGCATGGTCTAAATCTTAAATCTTAATAGACTAGGCAATATTTAGATTAAGCAGTTTTTCTGAACTCACTGGATGTTGCAGGTAGGTCACAGTTCGTAATGCACAGGCCTCTCCTTTAAGCCTGAGACCAGTCTCCTCAGTTCAAGTCTTCGTCTTCACAGCTTTCAGAGTAACAGCCGTGTTAGTCTGTATTCGCAAAAAGAAAAGGAGTACTTGTGGCAATAAATTGGTTAGTCTCTAAGGTGCCACAAGTACTCCTTTTCTTTTTGTCTTCACAGCGTTCTTGTTGCTTCCAGCGTAGGTGGGGGATGAGAGAGGTAGAAGCATGATGCCTCTCTCCCCTATTTGATATCCTCAGTCCATGTGCCTGGAAAACACTAGTCCAGATATGTCCTGGTGGGCTCTGCCGAGTCACAGAGTTGAGCAGTCCCGCATTGTGTGATGCTTGTGTAGCACTCTTACAGCATTGTAAACCCCTTGTTTACCTCTCCCCTGCTGATTAAAGGTCTCTTAACACCCTCCTGGGAGAGGATAACCTCCTTTGTTGTCACTGGAGAACTAGCACTGGACAACTCTCAGGGTATGTCTATACTGCCCACATTACAGTGCGGCCGCAGCAGCGCTGTGACGTGGGCAATATAGACATGTTTTATCGCCGAGGGAGAGTTCTCCTGGCAATGAAAAAACCCACCCCGAATGAGTGGTGGTAGCTTTATCATCAGGAGCGCAGCTCCCGGCAATAAAGCGATGTCTATACTGGCGCTTTTCAGTGCTAAAACTTGTTGCTTAGGGGTGTGTGTTTTCACACCCCTGAACAACTTAGTTTTAGCGCTGAAAGTGGCCATGCAGAGACAGTCTCAAACTTACAACATATTTCAGTAGCAACCATATAGCAAAATTACATAACTTCATACACACTAACAATATACATCCTTTGATAGAACAGTCAGGTTCACCAGATTGTGACCTTTCATATGATATCTTACATGGCATGTTTTGTATGAAATATATCATAATTGATATTCAACCCGGTCATATGAGGGTTCCAGGGTGCTGCGTTGAGGTGCAGAGTGCTACACCTATATTTTAACATTTGTATATATGTAAGACAGTGCACCAAATTTGTGTGTGCTGTTGCATGTGTAGAAATGGAAGTCCTATTTTGAAATGTTGGCTAGTAATAGGGAGTGCTTCTGCAGTAGTTTTCTTGTTCAGCACTCATAAGCAACTTTGTAATGAGGATATATGGATGCAGCCAAAATTTCAAAATGGAACCTATGAATCTGGAGCCTTTTACAGTCTCTAAATTCCTTTTTAATTATTCCTTCTGTTTCATGATTGATATGCTCTTAGGATGAGAGCCCAGGAACACCCAAGAAAAAGGAAACCAAGAGAAAATTTAAACTTGAGCCACATGAAGATCAAGTTTTTCTGGATGGAAATGAGGTGAGGTTTGTGTGTAACTTATATTTCTACACTTCCTACATTTATCGGTGACCAGTACATTGACAATAAAATACTGAGACTGATTGATTTCTCCAGACTTTTTCCTTCTGCCCTTTTGATAGTTACCAGCATGGGTGGAAACCTTGCTGGCCTTTCTTGCTAGTAAAGTCATGCCATATTGAAGTATTTTTAAACAAAAGTTGGAGCTTCAAATTCAGTTACAGGGAAGGGAGTCCAAGGTGGCTGCCATCTAGAAGCCTCGTGGTCTGAACATGGGACTGGGAGTCAGGCACACCTGAATTCTAAACTAGGCTCTGCCACCAAATTTCTGTGTGGCCTTAAATTATTTAATCTCTTCGTGCCTCACTTGCCTCTTCTTTAAATCAGATGATTTACTTCTCTAACGATATCAGACTGGATTCCTGCTCTTGCACTTATATCTTGAGACAAGAGGGAATTCCTGTACTTTTCAGTGATTTTGCCCATTTAAACAGAGGGAAATGTCTCATACGTGGGCCAATGAGACACAGCAGTCTGGAATGTTTCCTTAAATTCCTTTCTGATGGAGGTCAGCAAAGGAGTGTCCCGTTATGACTGGTTCCAGTTCCCTGCCTATCCTACAGACTATACATTGAGAAGAACTTTCTTCACAAAATTGGTGAGCACCTACAGTAGTAGTGGGTTTGTATATGTCTGGTATGCAGTTGATAAGTCACCTTTTCAGCTGTGAAGGTTACCAGTTACTGCTGTCAGGTACTTGGAGTCTTCACTACTAGATGAAGATGCTATCTGGCCTGACATTTATTAATCCTACTAGTTCAAAGTATATATTTTTTTCCCTTTTGGGAACATGAGTTTGTTTTTTACTGAAAGTTATGGCTTCATGGCCAGTACCTCCAAAGCTCCATAAACACTGTGATTTAGTATTATTTCTGACGCTCTTTCATTTCCATGAGTCTGTTACCTAATGTGAACTCCTGGAGAAAACATCTTTCATAAATTATTCTTAGCTAAAGCTTCTTTTAAGTAGTAACGCTTCTAGGAATCCATTCAGGAAAGTGATTTTTATGGCTTAAGAGAAGGGAAAATTATTTACCTGTAATTCTCTGAAGATATCCTTTGTGTTCCTACTTCCTACAGTTGGGAGATGAACCCTTGATGATTTACCTTTTGTCCATTTAGCTATTTTTTTTGCTCACAAATGATTCTCAGAGGTTAGAGAGTTCCATGCTTCCCACTCATTAAAGCATTACAAATGCATGCTCAAGTGGGACATTGAAGCACCACTGATTGGTCAGTAAATGAGACACAACTATCAGCACTGGAAAATGTTAGTCTTTGAGAGCTAGGGAAGTTTATTCCAGTCTCATGCTAAACTTCAAGTAGAAATATACAGCTAAATGGTGTTTTCAGCTAAGCCAGATAAGAGTTACTTTCCTTTCTTTACCTCTGATGGAGCTATGAGGATTAATGTTTGTAAGATGCTGAAAGTGTAAAGGGCTATGTATTATTAATGGAAAATAATATACTCCTGGGGGAATTCTGCGCCACTGCACTTGCGCAGAATTTATATCCCCCTCAGTTTTCTTTGCTTCCCTGCAGCAAAATGACTTTCTGATGGCGAAGCCACAAGAGCGGTCATATGACCCTCCCCAGCAGTATGTTTTGAGTGCCCAGGGCAGCTGGCATAGAGGTAAATCACTGTGGGGCAAAGGGCAGGACTGGGGAAGACCTGGCTGGTGGCTCTTACCCTGCGCTGGGCTCAGCTGCTAGTCCCAGCTGCGCTGGGGAGGACGGGACTTCCTCTTCCCCTGCACGGTATCTGGGGCTGTGTCAGATCCACCCCCAGATTTCTCCCCTGGCTGTAGGAAGCTCTGCAAACTCCCCACTTCCTGCACCCATCACTCCTCAGCTGCAGCGGGAGGGATCACTGTACAAGGAGCTGCTCCCCCATCCACCCAACCCCCATGCATCCAGACCCTCCTGCCAAGCCTCACTCTCCCCACACCCAGAACCCCAGCAGGCAATGCTCCCCCTGCACCCAGATCCCCAACCTGCTGAGCCCCAACCACCTTCACCTGGACCCCCCTGCAGACTCCCATTACTGTTGCACCCAGATCCCACACAGAACCCTCTCAACCCACACCTGGATCCCCCTACACTAAGCCCCTCCACACTTGGATCCTGCCTTGCTGAGACTGCCTGCCTGCACCTGGTGCACGTGGCACTGAGGGGCATGGTCCTGGGCTGTTTCTGGGGCAGGCCCGGTCCTTGAGCTGTGTCAGGGTTGGGTGCAGCCTCACTACTGAGTCACCTACACCTACTACAGGACAGGCCCAACAAAGAAAGTAACAGAACGCCACTAGCAATGACCTTCAGCCCCGAACTAAAACCTCTCCAGCGCATCGTCAAGGATCTACAACCTATCCTGAAGGACGATCCCTCACTCTCACAGATCTTGGGAGACAGGCCAGTCCTCGCTTCCAGACAGCCCCCCAACCTGAAGCAAATACACACCAGCAACCACACAACAAAAACACTAACCCAGGAACCTATCCTTCAAACAAAGCCCATTGCCAACTCTGTCCACATATCTATTCAGGGGACACCATCATAGGACGTAATCACATCAGCCACACTATCAGAGGCTCGTTCACCTGCACATCTACCAATGTGATATGCCATGATGTGCCAACAATGCCCCCCTGCAATGTACATTGGCCAAACTGGACAATCGCTACATAAAAGAATAAGTGGACCCAAATCAGATGTCAAGAATAACATTTTAAAAACCAGTCGGAGAACACTTCAACCTCCCTGGACACTCTATTACAGACCTAAAAGTCGCAATTATTCAACAAAAAAACTTCAAAAACCGACTAATGAGAAACTGCACAACTGCAATTAATTTGCAAACTGGACACCATTAAATTAGGCTTGAATAAAGACTGGGAGTGGATGAGTCACTACACAAACTAAAACCTATTTCCCCATGCTAATTTCCCCCCCCCCCCACTGTTACTCACACCTTCTTGTCAACTGTTTGAAATGGGCCATCCTGATTATCACTACAAAAATTTTTTTTTCCTCCTGCTAATAGCCCACCTTAATCGATTACTCTCATTAGAGTTGGTATGGCAACCCCCATTTTTTTTCATGTTCTCTATATATTGTGACGGGGCAAGGCCAGATGGCTATAGAAAAGTAGTGGGAGATAGATATATTGGCTCCAGGCTAAACAAATCCTTGGTACCAGGATAAGTGAAATGGCAGCTGCTCCAGTTCAATTAAGACACCTGGGGCCAATTAAGAACTTTCGAGAAGGCAGGGAGAATGCTAGGTTGATTGGGACACCTGGAGCCAATCAGGGGCTGGCTGAAACTAGTTAAAAGCCTCCCAGTCAGTCAGGTGGGTGTGCATGTCAGCAGCTGTGGGAGGAAGTTGCGCTGTTGAAGAGACTGAGTAGTACACACCATATCAGGCACAAGGAAGGAGACCTTGAGGTAAGGGTGAAGTGGAGCTTGAGGAAGTGAGGGCTGCTGTGGGGGAAGCAGCCCAGGGAATTGTACGTCATGTTTCTAAAAGGTCAGCTACCATAGCTGAAACTATTAGGGTCCCTGGGCTGGAGCCTGGAGTAGAAGGTGGGCCTGGGCTTCCCCCCCGCACCACCTTTGCCCCCTGATTAATCGCTGAGACTGGGAGACAGAGTCTGTGCAAGGAAGGATAACTTCTCCTTACCTCCCTCACTGGCTTATGATGAAAATGGCTCAGTAGACTGTGCCCCTTCTCTGTTACGTGAAGGGTCACAGTGAGCCTCTGAGGCTAGCGAAATCCGCCAGGAAACGCGGGACCCACGGAGGCAAGGACAGAGTTTTGTCACAATATATATATCTTCCTACTGTATTTTCCACTGCATGCATCTGATGAAGTGAGCTTTAGCCCATGAAAGCTTATGCTCAAATAAATTTGTTAGTGTCTAAGGTGCCACACGTACTCCTCGTTCTTTTTGCTGAAACAGACTAACACGGCTACCACTCTGAAAGACTGCTGAGTTTGTGTCCCTGGGTGGGAGCTGCACAGTGATCTCCCACCTCTGTGCAGCCAGTGGCCTATGCTCCCCAATGCTAAGCTGGAGCCTCCACATTTGACAAAATTTGCAGAATTTTAAAATACTGTGTGCAGAATTTTTAATTTTTTGGCACAGAATGCCCCCAGGAGTAAATAATACTAGTAAGTCGTCAAAATCATTAAAATATTTTAAATAAAGGCACCAACACACACCAGGGTGTGAACAACATATCCTAATAAAAGCATTTATCAGATGCTGGAAGCTCCCAGCCTTCATCCTTGTGCCTGACAAGATATGGCACCAGTGTAATATTTGTATTATACATCCTTCTCCAATAAAAGTATTATGCTTAGGCCTTCTGCTCACTGAGTCAGATTAAGGTCAGTGCATTGCTGAGGCAATTTGTGTAGGTTTAAAGGGGTGGTAGCCACAAGATTATAAATCTGCTTCTGCAGCTACTTCACTGAGCAGAATTGGCATAGACCTTGGCTTCATGTCTTATCCAAAAATACAGAACCTCCAGCAATACAGTGCCCCCTCACCACAATGCTGTATTGTGGTTCAGTGCTGACTTGGAGGACAGAGTGGCACCTGGTGGCGAGTGTAACCTAGTACTAGAGTAATATGGTAATACAGAAACGTGCAGATGAGGAAACTAATCTGAAAGCTCTTACCAAAGATCTTTATTTTGGAATATAATTTGTTAATTTTAACCTGATTATTCTTACTGCAGGTGTATGTGTGGATCTATGACCCAGTTCATTTTAAAACATTTGCCATGGGACTTGTTCTTGGTAAGTAAGAATGGATGTTAATGTGTAGTATAGGCTATAGTACCAAACAGGCACATCTGTTTCTTTCCCATGGACAAACTCCTTTTTGCTCTCTCATATTCAGACACAGAATTAACATTTTTATCAATTTGCACCTCGCTTACAGTTACACCTGCTAACTGCTCTGTAGATTTCAATTGCTTAGCACTAATAGATTGTGTCCTTAATAGGTACTGAACACTCACAATTGATACCCTTTCCCTTCCACCTCCCAGTATTATTTATGTAGATCATTGGCCCGAGCAATTTTTTTTAAGGTCTAGACTAATTTTAATGTTTACACACAGGTCTATTATTCTTCCTTAGATGCTGCTGTGTAAGGGGAAATAGAAAAAGTTAGGGCCTAAAAGGCACCCAACTTCCCTGAGTTTAGAAATCATGGTAGCACCTTTCTAGAGAATCCTGTTACACTTTATGCCTAACCACTATGGTGATGGGCACCTTCGAAATACCTAAGGTAGATGGATAAATATTTTTGATCGGTATGTAAAGGGCCTAACCATGCTACAACTAGTGGGGTTGTAGTGTACAGTATACTTTGTATATTGGGTTCTGTCTACACTTACCGGGGAATACTTACTACTTATATGGTGCTTTTTATCTTGAGAATTATACAGATCATCTTTTCAAACCATCTCTGAGGCAGGTAAATATTGTTTATTCCAATTATAAGATGAGGAAAACTGAGGCAGAGAGGTGAAGTGACTTGCCAAGGCAAGGCCACATGGGTAAGTCAGTGTCAGAGCTGGCATTAGAATGTAGGAGTTGCTGGCTCCCAGTTCCATGTTCATATCACTTCTCCATCAGCACAGTTCTCTAAGGAGATGATATAATTTATATGATCATGATATATTTAGGGCTTTGAAAGGTAATGTGCTTAGCTTCTAAAGTGGTGTTGGGAGCCAGTTATGTGATTACACAATCTTGTAGACTTCAGCAAATAGCAGGAGGACAGAAACTGCACAACTCTATGGAAGACAAGGGGGGTGAGGGTGGGCACTGAAAAACAAGCAAAAAATGAAAGGGTGGGGATATTCACTTGCTTGCTAAACTTAAGCCTGTTCTACTGGGTTTTTATGGCCTAAGCTGGTCGTTTATATATGTGTATTTGTGGGCCAAGAGAAATTGGACTCTGTTTCTGAATGGCACTCAAATAATGGGAATGCCTATTCAAAGTACTGTACAAACATTACTACAGGCAACACCACCAGACTACTATTGCCCTTTAATTGGTAACTTATCCATGTTTCTCAAACTCTTCTCTTCATTTTTAGTGATTGCGGTTATAGCTGCAACTCTCTTCCCACTTTGGCCTGCAGAGATGCGAGTAGGTGTTTATTACCTCAGTGTAGGCGCAGGCTGTTTCGTAGCCAGTATTCTCCTACTTGCTGTTGGTAAGTGTCATTTGTTTATCAATAGAAGTTACCTGAACAGGACAAGTAGGGTAAAATTTTCAGACATGTCTAAGTGACTTAGAACCCTTTCTAATCTATAAAAGTGGAATAAGTACTTAGGCTCCTAAATCTGTCAACTTCACTTTTGAAAATTTTACCCCTATTCTTTAAAATAGCCATAGACCAGTGGTCCCCAGTCTGTGAGACATGCACCCCTTTGGGGAGCATGGAGGAATATCTGGGGGGGCCTTGGCCAGCTCCCATAGGGAAGTAAGTGCCGCCCAGCCCAGCTCTGCCCTCAGCTCTGCTCCCGTCCACAGCTTTGCTCCCGGCCCCAGCTTGACCTCCCCACCACAGCTTCACACACACACACCCCCACTCCTCCCCGCCCACACACACACCCCCACCCACCCCAGCCCTGCTCCTGGCCAGGGGAGCATGAACACATTCCATTACTGGTAAAGGGATGCAGTACGAGAGGAAAAGCTTGGGGACCACTGCCATAGACTTACCTTATGTGAGTAGTTCCTTAATGGCTACTAAATGTCACTACTGTGGCATTGGAAAAAAGTGTTCCGCAGGGTCCATTTCAGGCTGCAGGCTTACACTAGCACGTGCAATCTTGATCTTGCATAGTGGAGATCGTAGTCCTTAGGACAGAACAAGCACTCTCTCCTATCAGAGCTCTCTAGTCCACTGTTCATGTTCGACCTCTCTTGCTACTTCACTCTTGTTTTAGGCACTAGTGCTGCTGCTGCTATCTAATGGGAGATGTGTTAGTAAGATTGGGAGATAAGAGAGGTGCCCAAGGTGGTGGGGTATTTAAAAGAAACAGTGGCTAAGGTGAAGAGAAAAAATCTGAGACAACAGGGAGGGGAAAAGGACCATCATCTACAAATTAGAGGCAGTGCTTCTTGTTGGCCAGAGAATGTGTGCTTCCTCCTGCAAAGCCAGTTCAGGCTTTGGGCAGAGGTGGAATCACCTTACCTAGAAACAGTGTGTTAGTTATAAACTTATGGGCATTGCATGTAGCTAGAATACAAAGGAAAGGAAAACCACTTGAGTCGCATTCAGGTACGTGTTGCATCTTGATATCAGAGGCCTGCGTTTTGGCCACCTGCCTTTCTTCTAGGCAGAATTAGATGCAGTGCCCTTAAGGAATAGCTCAGGACCAACACATAAGCACTTGCAAAAGAAATAAAACTGAGAATGTGGCTCACCTGTTAAGGATCTGGGCCCAAATCCTTAAATCTGAAATCAGTGGAAGTTAGGAGCCTAGCTACCTTTGAGGAGCTGGATGCAGGTAATAAAGCTTTCTTTTTGATTTGTATGGTGTGTAGCTGAGCAAAACAATGCTTAAAATGCAGATGGGAGATCACTGACCCTCCTATTTTTCATGGAGATTTACAAACTGTAATAGAGAAAACTTGGTCTTTGGCTAAGATCAGATGATCATATCCCATTGCAAGAGAATAGACTTTTCTGTCTATTAGCTCTTTACTGTTTCTAACTTTTATCATCAGACTTTTATTTTTGGGAGGGGGTTGAAGGATGGCACCGTTTAATTCTCCCCCTTGCTTACTTCTCCATCACCACCCTTAAGTATCAGAACATGCTGTTAGACCCATCCTTCCAGCCCAGGAATTTGGTTTCATTTGTATTTTGCGTGTTTTGTCTGTCCTCAACTTGATTTTGAGTGCAGCAGGGGAGAGGCAACTAATAAAAACAGTTGTGTTATGTTGTAAATATTTATATACAATATTTGGGCTCTCTCCTCACAGCCCGCTGCATCCTCTTCCTTATTATTTGGCTGATAACTGGAGGAAGGCATCATTTCTGGTTTTTGCCAAATCTGACAGCAGACGTGGGTTTCATTGACTCCTTCAGGCCCTTGTACACACACGAATACAAGGGACCAAAAGCAGACTCAAGGAAAGAGGAGAAATCAGAGACCAAAAAGCAGCTGAAGTCTGACAGTGAGGAGAAATCAGATAGTGAGAAAAAGGAAGATGAGGAAGGAAAAGTCGAAGCAACAGGCAACTCGGGAGCAGAAGGCTCTGGAGGAGAGCGGCATTCAGACACAGACAGTGATAGGCGTGAGGATGACAGATCCCAGCATAGTAGTGGAAATGGAAATGATTTTGAAATGATCACAAAAGAGGAACTTGAACAGCAAACAGATGAAGGAGATTGTGAGGAGGAGGAGGAGGAGGAAGAGGAAGAAGAAACTAGGTCTTTACATGAAAAATCCTAACTCACTGTAGTTTTGAGACTGAATGTGTAAAACAATTGGATTTTCTTCATTGGCTGATCACCAAAATGTAGTTACAGTAACATTCTTTCCATTTGTTTGCTGAAATACATGTTATCCAAACAGTTTTATATCTAGTATCTTCATTTTTAAAAAACTATTAGCTTGATTACTTGGTACAATCTGAATTAATACACCTTTACAAAAGTTTTGTCAATTTGACAAGTTTTCTGTCAGATCCTATGATTTGTCTAGATAGTCCTCAAACATACCGAACATAGTTTCCCTATTGTCATTTTCTGATACTTGCATAACTTTTCAATAAGTATAGCCTACTCAAAATAGCTTTGTAAAATGGTAAAAGTTGAATGACCAAATCTCAGATTATTCCTAGTATATTCATTTAATAGCTAGTTAAGTAAAGCACTTCTTAGCTGATGGCTCTTGACATTCTTCCTGATTTTTATAAAATTGTAAGAGAACTTTAAGACAACTAGTTTTAGCAGAAGGTAATTTTAAAGTATTTTGCTAAAGACCTACAAGCTGGTAGTGCTTATTTGGCTGCAGTGTTTTCAGTTGTGTACAAATTGTGTACCACCAATTTAAGAAATCCAAACTGTTTTGTACATCTGGTTCAGGGAAAGGTGTCATCTCGAGGAGGCAAAGGGAACAGCAGTTTGGAAACTCCAGCTGTCGACTTTTCCCCCTCACTTCCCCTGCCATCATAATTTTAAAATAAAGCAACCCTTTTTATTTTAACTGTTACTTATTATTTAGAAGTTTTATCCAAATTTCAATTTGTATAATTGAAGCCATTTCAGGGTGTGTTTATTAGAGAAATGCAAGATGGAGGACCTCACAGAATCTGTACATGATTGGTAGATTTGTCCCAGGAGCTTTTAGTTTCTTGCCAACATTCCATGTATTTGAGTGAGTAAATTGATCCTTTATTAAACAAAAGCAGATAACACAGCTGTCTGTATGCCTTAATGTTAATCTTAACATTTTCTATATTCAGAAACTGGAGTACTGTATTAACTGAGGAGTAGGCACTGCTTGAGAGTATTCACCTGTTCAGGAGTACAGATAACAAAAAAGCTAATTCAAAAGACAACCAAGATCAAATTGTTTTTAAAACTCCTGAAACAATTTGAATGTTCAGTTTCTCACACATCTCTTATTTGCTAGACTGTTGGAGGACATTTTGTTTAGTTATATAAGCATTTAAAAAGTTAAGATTTAACATTCTGAATTGTTCAGTTTCAGACTGAAATTGAAATAGTGAATACAGATGATATTCCTCCCTGACACCACTGTGAGGAAAGAATACTAGATATTGCTTGAATTTTCAGTAGCTGACAGATTTTTTTCTTGAATTGCTCTTTTCCATCACCAGTGTTTTGAATGAAGATGTTAATTTTTCTGGTTGTGCAAATATATACATTTTACATGTGCATTGATAAGGTCTGATTTGCTTACTACTTCTGAATATTTATTGTATGGGGAACAGAGATTGGATCTGTTATGCATTTTTCTGTTAATATGGAAGAAATTTTTGTTAACCTGTTCCCTGGCAATCTTTGACATTTGTGTGGTGTTGCTGTTTACAGTGACTTGTTTTAACAGATCCGACACTACCATCCACTACCTTATTAAGATGTGCATGTGTAATGGGATAGTACACTGGCTCAGAACTCTTCTCTCCACTCAGTTTAGCAATTATTTTGAACAACACACGGCCTTCAGGCAGAAGCTAAAATCTACCATGCTTGCAGTTCCAATCTCCGTTGCTAGCATTGGGAACTGACTGCAATCCTTTGTGTACAACGCTCTAGCCATTTGGTTCTATGATGTAGCTCAGCACCACCCTAAACACCCAGTATTATATATAAAATGGTAGACATACATCCTCCTTTCAGCTGAGCAGGAACAGCACGGAACCCTTGCTTTTACTGTAAAATGCAGGGTGGTAAAGCCATTTTGTAGTCGACGCTGAAGCTAAATCTTGTCTTTATTCAGGTGAAACTCCCATTGATTTCAGTGAGTTAAAATCAAGTCAGACTGACATTTGGCCTCTCTCTTGTTTTTAAAAACCTGGAGAACAGAACCTGAGGTAGAAAAAAAGTGTGTAATACATAAGCTGAAGATGGTTTAACTAATATTTGAATATAAGGTCCAGCATTTTTCCAAGAAAAAAACAATTAGGCTCCCCCAGTTCGAAGCCTTTAGGGCAATGTATTATAGCTCTAGTTCCCCAGCTAAAATGAAATGACATCTTAATAATCCTATTGAATATTAAGTTTAATCATTCTAAATTGGAATAATATTAAACACCTATTTAGTGAAGCTGTCACCTGCTGTCTGTGCAGTGACCTATTTGAAATGAGCTTGTGGTGGAAGTCCATTTCCTAGTAGACAGGTGTCTAGATCTCAAAACCCGTAACAATCCTGGGGCAGGAGAGTTCATAGCTTAACTAGGCATGGAACTGGAACTATCCTCCAATCCACTGGCTCCTAAACTTTATTGGTTCACATATCACCTTTAAAAAAGAACTTGTGAAGTGGGTGGAACATCCAGCTCATGTACACATTGAACCCCCGATTACCCTTAACCCTAAATTTGCAGTGATCAACTCACACAGTGACAGGGTAACGTGAGAAAGGGTGCACTATTGTTGGGAGCTGTTCTGTGGAGACACAAAGCATTTTGCCCAGTTCTATTAGATATTTCCACAAATACTAAATTCACTGCACTTATAAAAATTATTTTAGGGTTAGATAGGAAATGAGTGGCTACAATTTGATATGCCAGCAACAACTAAAGAAAAAAAGGATCAGTGGACATGTGACATTTTGCATACACACTTCCAAAACAGACACAGGGTCCACATAGAGATATGGACATAATGAAGGTACTGACCAGCATTCAGTTCTCTTAAGATATGTGGCTACTTTTTAAATCAAAGTATTTCAGAGTAAGTTGCTTCTACTCCCCTTACCAGTTTTGATTTAAACTTCATAATTTATATGCCTGTCTAGTAGGATGACTTTAATGGGAACAATTTTATTTATATTAGTGGAACATTTAAACAGTTACTCTATTAAAATTTCCTTATTGCAATACAATTTTAGTGGTCTCATTGATTTTTCTCCCTATAGCTATAACAAGTGTAATAAAGTTATTCTTTTTTGATAAAATGTGATTACCCTTGGTTTAACCAATTTTGAAAAATTATTAAAAATTTTAAACTTAAGCAGAAAACTATGCAGGTCAACATCTAGAGGAGATGTTATACTGAAACCTGTTCTGGGAACAGGGTAGACTAGAATTTTCAACCTAATTTCTCTATCAACTAGTGTACATTAATTTTTTTCAGATCTTTATCTGGTAATGTATACAAGACTCAAATATTCTTCAACTCATTCTCAAATCTGTACTGTATGCATTAGAGAGTATGGCAGTGGGGAGGAGGTTACTAGTAGCTGTGGAAACTGAGCAAATATATAGTTACTAGAAATTTAGTAGAATTTTAATACATATTAGACAAATGGGACCATGACCACCCTGTGATGTGTATCTCAGATTTTCTCTCAAGTATTTTAAATATTAAAAAGTCTTTGTTATTGCCTCATTTGAGGCCTGATCCAACTTCTAGTGAAGTCCATGGGACTTAGATTAGATCCATAGAGTGTAATGTAGCTTCAAGGAGAGACAAAGGGGAAGGGGAATGACTCAAATGACTGGTAAATTACACTTTAGCCAGGAGCCTTTTTTTATGTCTGATTAGGGAAAGAGCCTAATGGCAGAGATGCTGTAGGAATACAACGTGCTGACTCCCTGAACCTATGAGTTCATAATCCAGCTGTCTTGACTTGCCTCCTGAGACAGCTAAGTTACTTATGCATTTTACCATATTATGCTAAAATACAGAAACTTATTGCAAATTTAGTTGTATCTCAGCCACTCTGCCTCCACCTTTGATGAAGGACAGTCAGTGAATGCTGCTTTATAATTGGTCAGATTAGTTCCAAAGCCCATTTCTCTTGGAGGCAGCATGTTCATTTGCTAGTGTGGCTTTTTTAATAAGTCCTAATTACTTGGTTGACTTGAGTTTCATATCTGATGCCTTTTAATACATCTTAACAGCAACCCCAGAAACACTTGCAGAGGTGCTGGAACAATTTTTATAGTATGGTGCTCCATCTCCATTGCTGGCATTGAGAACTGAACTGTAGGCTTTTGTGTTCAACATTTTTTATCCATATGGTACATTATTATTTAAAGCAGTTGTCAAGCCTTTTGAATCCAGAACAAAGAGGGGATCAGTTCTATTCAATGTATAGAACTGGGAACTAGAAACCCCTGTATTCTAATCCCAGCTTTGATACTGACTCATTCTATGGCACCAGTCAAACCCATAGGGCCAAGTTCTTCTCTGTCAACCTAATCCAACACCATTGCAAGTTGGAGGAATGACTTGCAACTCCATTCCAAGTCATATGACTGAAGGAGAATTTGAGTCTTAACCTCTCTGCAACATGAGAGTAATATAGTAGTTATTTACCTGCCATACAGGGGCATTGTGAAGATGTACGAATCATCCTTTGTAAAATACTTGGAAGTCAAAATTCATTTTATTGCTGTGCACATTTTTATTGCAGAATTGGTATGTATGTGCCTTAGTGCTGAACTCAGTTTATCATTGATTTTGATCATGTGCCTTGAAAAGTTTGAGGAGAATTGCATAAAATGGTGCAAGGCTGTATTGTACACTGAGTTAGACTGTAGCTTTCTCATTTACAGACAGAGCAGGACAAAATAACCCAAGCAATGCAAATGAATGCTTGAGTCTGTTTTCAATAGACTTCCTGGTATAATTTCACAGTTGCTTCTTGCTTTGCTTTATAAAAAACATTGGATGATTTTACTCATAATGTAGCAACTGAACAAACCCATGAAAACAAAAAGGTATAGCTCCTGATTGTGTATGCAGTCCATTATTCCATGGGTTGATACAGTGGTCATTAGTGCTGAACTTATGTTTAGTTAGTGGAAAAAAGGGTTTCATAAAACGTTTATTCCCCCTGCAAAGAACTTCAGAAAAAGTGTTAGGGTTGGTGATGAGCATCATGCAAATAATTCCAGTATAAGTCTCAAGTAGAGAGGGGTGGGGAAAAAAAAAAAAGAGTTCTGTGCAATTGTCATGTTTCAGAGCTAGACCAAACCACTTCACAAAAGATAATAAATGTCATTATCCTTATTTCACAAGACGGGGGGAAAGGCACATGGGGCAGATCCTTAGGTATTACCCCATTCAGCATTGCAATGCCTAAATCCTAGGCGACCTGCCACGCAGTGGAATTTTGAGCCCCAAGTGCAGCACCCTGGCTCCCCCATACAATACACAGGAAGAGTTAGGCACCTACAGAAGGGATTTTTCACAAGCCAGCCAGCTGAGTGGGGAGCTACTGAAGTTAACCAGGAGTAAATTGTTGAGAAGAGGGGCTTAGGCACTTATGTTGCTGACAGACCAGAGACAGACACCTCCCTCTATTTGGGGTCTTCATCTGTGAACCCTATCTTAAAATAAGGCACCTAAGCAGCTGAATGGACTTAGAGACCAATGCCCTAACAGCTATTTCTCTCTCTCCTGCTCGCATTCAATACCTCTCTCACACCTGCCCTGTGTTTCCCTGTGCCCCCAGCTGTCTTCTGTGCAGTCCTCTGCTGTCCCTCTACCTATTAGTGGTCTGCCTCCACACGCATTCTCTGAGCATGCCTGCAGGGTCAGGCCCCTCTGGTGAGAAAGGCATTCTCCCACACCAGTTTGTTTGAAGCTATAAGATCTCCTGGCCTTTGGTTTGTGGTTGTTGATATAGCCAGGTGCTTATGACAGACAGCAGAGAAAGGTGCAGAATCATTTATAATGAACCCAGTTTGCTGAATCCCTTATTATATTTCCAAGATATGTGGTGCAAATCAGCCATGTATAATAAAATATAAAGTACACATAGGACATTTCAGCCTATCTGCTATACATGCAAAATTCTCATGTGACGGTATTACTAAAGATTAGAAGACAATTCTCATTTGGATCAACAGACAACCCTGCCTTATACCAGTGAAGCACTGATTCTTTTTTGAGTGCTTGTTCTCGTGGATTCTAATCAGGTGTATGTGTGTGCCGCATGCACAGTTGTCAGAAACTTTTCCCCTTAGCCCCTCCCGTCAGGTTGGCTAGGGAGCCCCCTGGAGTGGCGCCTTCATGGTGTTCAATATACAACCCTGCCGACCTGAGCCCCCTTCAGTTCCTTCTTACTGTCCATGATGGCCGTTGGAACGGTGCTCAGCAAGTTCTCCCTTCGCTTCTCTTGTTAGATCTAGTTGGTGTTTAGTTTTATTAGTAGGTGTGGAACGGGGTACCTCCCCAATCCTTGTCCCTTCCCTGGGCTCCGGGGCATGCTGCAAGCCCAAGGCTTTAAGCCATGCAGCACTTGTAATAAGTCTATGCCAATAAGTGACCACACAACTTTTGCCTAAAGTGTCTGGGGGAGGCATGCCAAACTGAAAGGTGCAGAATTTGTAAAGCTTTTCGGCCAAGAACAAAGAAAGAGAGCATGACTTCCACCTGAAACAGCTTTTAATGGAATCTGCTCTTCGCCTGCAAACGGCCGCAGAGTGCCAGGATCCAGCACCAAGCATGTCGGTACAGAGTGCCCCAGCATCCGTACGCGACATGGGGCTAAGGAAGGACTCTAGCAGAAGAGACCCTCGGCTCTGGCGCCACAACCAGGATCAGCGAGCCAGCACCGCTCAACTTCCCTGGTGCTGCACAAGAAGGCCGAAACAGGGGGCTCACTGGCCCTGAAAGCAGCAAGTCATTCAGGGGAGGCACAAGGGCACCCTAGAAAGGACCCAGTGCCAAGACAGCATGAGTCACTGCCATCAACTTTGGTGCCCCAGACAGGACCACCGGAGTCTAGCACGCAGCGACTCTCCAGTGGGCCAGTGCTAGGTGACAGAGCCACCCTCCACCCCGGATACTTCTGAAGCCACCAGGGACTTGATAGAGATGATGGTGGCACAGCACCCAGCTTTAAGGGACAAGCCTCTGGTGCCAATGAGGCTGGTACCATCTAGAGGCAAGCCAGCTATGATGGGCACTCCCAGTCCCTGGCTCAGCACCATCCTTGGCACTGCTTGACCTCGCTGTGGCGCTGCTCCCTGGCACCAAGCCTGGCAACAGACTCACCAGCATCGGTGATGTGACGCCCCACCTCTCCAACACCGCGGTCAGACTGACATCGATCCCCCACGCCAGGAGATGATCGGCACCGACCTACAGCACCAGGTCTTCGTCCGCCTTCGCTGGCACTGGACACGCATTACCCGTCTCCATCACTGGATTCCAGGCACCAGGCCCAAGCCCTTAAGCTCAGGTTGTGGCCGAGACATCTCCACCACAGGACCAGTCCCAGGTATCTACTGTAGTGGCCACAACAGTCTGTACTGACCAAGAGGAGGTCAGAGACTTAGAGGGACAGGAGGACCCAATACCTCCACTAGCCACCTCGTCTTCTTCCCCAGAGAAAGCTGTAGCGGGGCATCCTTCGGGGCCACCTCCAATAGATCACAGGGTGCACCAAGACCTCCTCAGGCGAATCGCCCGCAACATGGGGTTGCAAGCGGAGGAGATTGTCGAGACCAAGAACCCCATTCTCGCCCCCAAAGGTCCATCACGCGTGGCTCTGCCTCTAATCAAGACAGTGCAGAACAATATAAAAACTCTGTGGCAGACCCCAGCCTTGATCCCGCTGACTGCTAGAGGCGTTGAGTGTAAATACTTCGTCCCTTCCAAGGGATATGAGTATTTGTTCTCGCACCCACAGCCATGCTTGTGAGTTGTGCTGGCGGTCAACAGGAAGGAGCATCAAGGACCGCAAGGGCCAGCACCCAAGTCCAAGGAGGCAAAAAGGATGGACCTCTTCGGCAGAAAGGTCCATGCCACGGGCAGGCTACAACTGAGGATAGCCAATCAGCAGGCTATCCTCAATAGGTACAACTTCAATTCATGGACCGCCATGTTGAAGTTCAAAGACATGATCCCGGCAGACTCCAGAATGGAATTCTCCACTATAGTTGAGGAAGGGAAAGTGGCTGCACGGATCAATCTGCAGGCGTCCCTGGACTTGGCAGATTCGGCCGCCCATACCCTCTCCTCAGGAATAGCCATGCGACAAACACCCTGGTTCCATGCATCTAGGCTACCCCCGGAAGTGCAGCAAACTCTGCAGGACCTTCCCTTTGAGGGTGCAGGGCTTTTTTTGGAGCAGACTGACTCCAAGCTGCACAGCTTGAAAGATTCCAGGGTGACCATTAAGTCATTGGGGATGTACACCCCTGCAACCCAATGCAAACACTTTAAGCAACAGCAACACCATATCATCCTTAGCCGAGGCAGGATTTTTATAGGCAAAGGGGCAGAAATCACAGGCGCAAGCCTTCAAACCCGCCTTCAGCGCAGGATCAAGGCCCAACCACGCCATCGTTGGGCTCCAAACAAAGTTTTTGAAGGGAAGCCCGAGGACAGCGTGCTCGCCAATATCCTGCCCCGTGCTTCCTGAATCATCTGTCCCACTTCTACCGTGCTTGGTCGCAAATAACATTGGACCACCGGGTGCTTCACAAGATAGAAGTGGAATATTCTCTCCAGTTCGCTCCTTCCCTCACTCCCTCCCACCCCCCTTCCCCATCCCTCTTCAGGGACCCTTCTCATGATCAACTCCTTGTTCAGGGGGTTTAATCGCTCCTTGCCATAGGGGTAGTGGAGGAGGTTCCTCAAGAGCAAGGGATTCTACTCCAGATACTTCCTTATCCCCAAGGCGAAGGGAGGTCTCAGACCCATTTTAGACCTAAAAGGACTCAACAAGTTCATGTGAAGTTAAAGTTCCACATGGTCTCACTGAGCACAATCATACCTTCCCTAGATCCGGGAGACTGGTATGCCACCCTTGACATGAAAGATGCATACTTTCATATAGCCATTTGTCTGGGCCACAGACATTTCCTGAGGTTTCTGGTCGGCCACAAACACTACCACTTCATGGTGCTCCCATTTGATCTATTGACAGCCCCCTGAGTGTTCACCAAGTGCATGTTGATGGTTGTGGCCTTTCTCTGAAAGAGGGTATAGGTGTATCCCTACCTCAACGACTGGCTGCCGCAGGGGTGCTCCAGGGAGCAGGTGGAGTCCCAAGTCCGGTTAGTCAGAGACACCTTTGAGACTTGGACTCCTCCTAAAGGTCCACGCTTTCACCAATCCAAAGAATAGAATTAATCGGTACAGGCCAGAGCAATTCTGCCAGAGTCCAGATTTCTAGCAATGACAGGTGGTATACCACCACAACTGAAAGGGGATGCTGGAGTCTCCTCGGTCACATGGCATGCCAGACTGATGCTCAGGGTGCTCCAGGCATGGCTCGCCTCAACTTATTGCCCAGGTTGAGACAGCTTGGACCCAGGAGTGACAGTACCGGAGTGAGCTCTAGAATCCCTTCGCTGGTGGCTAGACCCTCGTGTGGTCCGTGAAGGAGTCCCATTCAGCACCCCTCAACCCTCCATGACCCTAGTAACAGACATGTCGGCTCTGGGTTGCGAGGCCCACCTAGAAGACCTACAGATGCAGGGTCGGTGGTCGCAGGTCGAGCTCTCACTCCACATCAATATCAAGGAGCTCAGAGCTGTGTGTCTAGCCTGCCAGACCTTCCGGGCCAGAATGCAGGGTCAGTGCATGGCGGTGATGACCGACAATACCACCGCCATGTTTTACATAAACAAGCAGGGTAGAGCCTGCTCCTTCCCTCTCTGTCGGGAAGCTCTCAGCTGTGGGATTTTTGTACAGCCCACTCCATTCACCTGGAGGCATCCTATCTCCCTGGAGTACGGAACAAGCCTGCAGACCACCTCAGCAGGTCGTTTCGCAACCATGAGTAGTCCATCCATCCGGACATCAAACATTCCGTCTTCCAAAGGTGGGGGTTCCCCCGGGTAGACCTATTTGCCATGAGGAACAACAAGAAGTGTCCAATGTTTTGCTCTTTCCAAAAACACAGTCCGGGCTCTATCTCGGACGCGTTCATGCTACCCTGGGCAGACCGTCGAATGTATGCCTTCCCACTGATACCACTTGTCCACAAGGTGCTGCTCAAGATCCACAGGGACAAAGTGGAGGTAATTCTGCTGGCCCCAGCATGGTCATGCCAATATTGGTACACGATGCTTCTGGAGCAGTCAGTGGATACCCCGATTACACTGCCGCTCTACCCCGATCTGATCACACAGGACCACGGTCACCTCCTTCACCCGGACCTCCAGTCCCTCCATCTCATGGCTTGGAAGCTTCATGGTTAAACCAACGGAGCTTCAATGCATGGAATTGGTGAGGAAGGTGCTGCTTGGTAGCAGGAGACCTTCCACCAGGGCTACTTACCTAGTTAAGTGGAAAAGGTTCTCATGCTGGTGTGAGCAGCGTCACGTACCTCCACTTCAGGCATCTATACCATTCAATCTGAAGCAATAAGGTTTGGCGGGATCATCCATCAGGGTACACCTTGTGGCCATCTCGGCATTCCACCAAAGAGAGTTGGGGCGCTCGGTATTCACCAGTCCTATGGTGGGCCATTTCCTGAAAGGCATGGAACGGCTATATCCACAGTCCCGACCGCTGGTACTTGCTTGGGATCTCAATCTGGTCTTCTCTGAGCTAATGGGAGGTCCCATTCAAACCACTGGCTACATGCTCCCTTCTTTATCTCTTGTGGAAGGTGGCATTCCTGGTTACCATCACATCAGCCAGGAGGGTGTCCGAGTTAAAAGTGCTAACTTCCGACCCCCACTACACAGTCTTCCATAAGGACAAAGTACAACTCAGGCTGCACCCCGTCTTCCTGCCCAAGGTGGTATCCCAATTTCACATTGGCCAAGACATTTTTCTACTAGTCTTCTATCTCAAGCTGCATGCTAATGCACAGGAACAGAGGCTTCACTCACTAGATGTCCAGAGAGCACTAGCATTCTACATTGAGTGCACAAAGCCTTTCAGGAAGTCGAACTAACTGTTTGTAGCAGTGGCAGACCGGATGAAGGGGCTTCTGATCTCCTTAACACATTTCTTCCTGGGACACGGACTGCATCCGTACCTGCTATGACCTCGACAAGGTCCCAGCCCCGGCTATTACAGCCCACTCAACACTAGCTCAAGCCTCTTCTGCTGCTTTCCTGGCCCAGGTGCCCATCCAGGAGATCTGCAGAGTGGCAAACTGGTCTTCGGTGCACATGCTTACCACCCATTATGCTAGAGAGGACAAAGCTTTCAGCAGAGTGGTTCTCCAATCAGTGATTCCTTAACTCTGACCCCACCTGTGGGGGAAAGCTTGGAAGTCATCTGATTGGAATCAACGTGAACAAGCACTCGCAGAAGAAAAAATGATTACCTTCTTATAACTGTTGTTCTTTGAGATGTGTCGTTCACATCCATTCCAATACCCACCCTCCTTTCCCTCTGTCGGAGTAGCTGGCAATAAGGAACTGAAGCGGGGTTGGGTCGGCAGGGTCATATATTGAGCCCCATGAAGGTGCCACTCCAGGGGGCTCCCTAGCTGCCCCAGTGGGAGCTGTTAAGGGAAAAAGTTTCTGACGACCATGCATATGGCACACACACACCTGCTTGGAATCGATGTGAACACCACATCTAGAAGAGCAACAGTTACAAGAAGGTGAGTAATCATTTTTTCTGCTTGCAGTGGGTATAATGCACTAGATCTCAAACCAGTCTCTCAGTTCATATATAGCACCCATCACCAGACTGAGCAACTTCAGAAACAAACAAGGAGAGAAAAGTTATTGGTAAACAAGTTATTTGAGTTAATGCTCCAGCTGCTGAACAAACAGCATTATAAATAACTGCACCTCTCACTTAGGACTTGTCCGCCTGCTAGCTCCATCTGTGTTTACCAGTATGATTCTCATCGCAGGGGAGGCAGAGACTTACAGTATGTACCTCTGCCTATCCATCTACCAAAGCTGTTACAACCAGATAAAGACAAGCAGAGAAAACTGCAGTGTCATAATATATAGAAGCAGTATTTACACTACAGATGGGGAAACATGCTGCAGTTATAAATGTTAAGGAAACTTGCTAGTTCAGTAAATGAAATACTGATCATGATTCAAGGCTGGATTTAATATCATTTGTGACCTGTGTGAAAGATGAGCTGCAACATGCAGCAGAAGAATACACCGACGTACAGTAGGGTTTACTGGTCTTCAACTGAGTATCTGGAAACAGATTACGACTAAGAGAAGCTTTTTGAATTAAAAGTTGACAAAGGAAATTGTTGAAGTATCTACTTAAGAAAAAACAATCCAGGAACAAATGGGAGGAAATAGGTCTGATCAGGAGCCCTAATTAATAGCAATAAGGAATCCCTTAAGGGACAGATTATAAGAAACAGAAAACACCCCTTTAATGGAACAGTAGTGCAGTATTTTTCTTAGATGTAACAATTTTTTGAACAAACACATGGCTCTTTTTTTCCTCAGTCAAATAAATAGTTTATTAAGTTTCCATTAATCCATTAAAACCTTTATCACCACATACTGTCTCAGCCCAACCACTTTGTTTAAAAAACAAAACATACTAGTTTCTCATACAATTCTCCTGACAGAAGTTCCTGCTACTCTCAGGTCCTTTCATTTCTCCCATACATGCTTACATTATTAATCCCTTTGGAAGTTTGAAGCTTAGATATGCTTCTGATCACCATCTCTTGCTCCCTGACGGTCAGATTATAAAATGTCCAACTGGGGGGAGAAGACTCTGTGAGCCTATGCAGAGGCCAGTCACAACTGCACTCACTGTTCTTTTCTGGGTGCAAGAACTGTTTTCAACTAGCCTCTTGAGCACAAGACACTCCAAAAAGAGGGGATTGGAGAAGATTAGGCAGCTATGAGAAGAAAACAGCTTGCACCTTTCTAAAGCATGGCACTGCAGCTGGGCTCTTTAGGAAGTTTAAGGAGATGTAGGGTCATACTGCATGGAACTATTCATTACCTCCAATATACCCCAGTGCCTAATGAGAATAACCTGGCCTGAACCAGCCAGAGCTAGGGATGATGCAGATGCAGCACACAAACCTCTGATCATGGAAGCAGGGAGTCCATTCTGCTTTTCTGTGCTAGTCCTTCCAAGCAATTTCAGAACAGTCTCAATGAGCTGCAAATGGAATCTCATCAGACCATCTTTTACTGGAAAGTTGGAGTCTGCAGTATAGAGCCTTGTTGGTGGAAGGGTTAAAGGATTGAAGACATGGAGGAGGAGGGTCACTGTTCCAGAGGAGGGGGCTCACTGGATAGACTTAAGTCTGTTTCTTTTCTGGGTGTTTTTCTTCCACTGGGGCTACCTGCTGGTTTGTTATTGTAGGCTTGTTGGCCCTGAAGTGTTTGTTTAGTGGGTGGGGAAGAAGGAAGCAAACAAACTCAAAGGACTGCATGAATAATGCAGAGAAAACCTTTACTGCTTCCAAGACGGAAGGTAGAGTTCCCTGTCCATTCCCCAGCATAATCTCTAGTTCATTCCTGGGAGAGGAAGAAAAAGGAAGGAATCAGCAGTGGTGGGGAAGTAAAGTCTGTTTCTACACACTGGTCAACAGGAAGCTGATCAACCAGCAAACCACAGCTTCTCTTGCAACAGCCTTTTGTGCTCTCTGCACTCATTGCAGGACAATGACGGTTTTTAAACCACACAAATTTGAGGAAGCTGTGACATGAAACACACTAGGACCAGATTCACTGCAGAACCCAGGCTGCGAGCTCCCAGTAGCATGCTGTGCATGCTAACTCCAACCCTGGCTCTATCAGGGCCCTGCCTTGAGCCAGTGCAACAGTACCTGGATGATGCACTGATTCAGCCCATCCCCCACTCTGCAGCTAGAAGGGTATCTGCTATGAAGCTCCAGCCAACATTTAAAGCTGCTCTCCCCTGGCACCACTTCCTGCATGCCAGAGCCCCGGGTGACTTCCCTCACCTGCCCACCTACGCTATCCCTAAGCAAATATAACAGCCACCACCCTAAAATGTTTCCACAGTTGCAAGCAGGTGTAAATGCCAACATCCTAAATCTGGAGGCTCAATCCAGCCCATTATTTACAAAACTTACTGATAGATTCTTAACAAAAAGCTTGTGGGCTTTGTTACATAGTTAAAATCAACATGGTGCTAAAGAAGAGATAGTGAAGAAGGGGCCAATCCTGTGCCGCACTTAGGGCTCTCAGCTCTCACTGCAATCAAAAGAGGCTGGCAGAGCTCAGCTCAGGACTTCACAGGGTAGGGCCTAAAGTGACCTCTCTTCTCAAGTGCAAGGTATTTAATTTTTGAGAAATTTTATTCTACGTGATCTATTTGTTTGTTTTAAGCACTCAGACATGAGACTGCATTTGGAGTGATAGCAATTACCATATTAATTCAGAGGAGATTAAACAAGCAATAAACGAACTTTCAAGCACCTACCACACTGACTGTTGGGGAAAGGGATGGATAGGGAGCCATGGGAAGCAAAGTGGAAGCAGCCTTGAGGCTGCTGTAACCCATGCTTGGGCTATAGCACTACCAAACAGCTCCAGAATACATGGAATGAAAAAGTGGCTTAAAGCCATCTTCCCCACGCCCCCAGCCACCAATCCATTCGTACACTCAGCACAGAGAAAAAACTGGGACCCAAGTCTCTTATGTAAGTTTTATAGCACTCAGATACCATGAGCTATGGTGATGCACACCTTCTAAATACCTATACAGGTCTCATGGATATTTCTAAGGCACCTGACCTTCATAGGCGCTGACTCCATGGGCTGGAGCACTCACAGGGAAAAATTGGTGGGTGCTTGCACCCACTGGCAGCTCTCTGACCTGCCCCCCCACCCCAGCTCACTTCGGCTTCCGCTCCGCCTCCTCCCCTGAGTGCGCCGCCACGTCCTGTTTCTCCCCCTTCCCTCCCAGTGCTTGCACCTCGAAACAGCTGTTTCACGCAGCAAGCACTGGGAGGGAGGGGGGAGGAGGAGGAACGTGGTGTGCTTGGGGAAGAGGCGGGGCTGGGGTGCAGATTTAGGGAGGGGTCCAATAGGGGCAGTGAGGGGGCGGAGTCAGGGTGGGGCCGGGGCGGCACGAGCACCCACTGGTGCCAACGAAAGTTGGTGCCTGTGTCTGTCTCTGCAATACATAAGTGCCAGCTATATATAGTTAGTGCCCACTCAGAAAATCCTCATTTGATTCCCAACTCTGTCAGTCTTCTAGTCCAGGAGCTGTGTCCCTATACCCCTGTGATGCTCTCTACCTCGGGGGAACACCCTGCACCCCCATGTTCATCTTTATAAAATGATTATGTGGTATCCAATGCAAAGTTTGTTATGTTGGGTGTCTTTGGAAGGCTCATAATGCACTGAGCATGGTTGTTATAGTGATGTTATAGTAATTATTACATTAATGTCATACTAAGGTTATAATTTCGTGTATATAGTTATGAGGCTGAAAATGTATCCTCGTGGCTTAAAGCAAGCCCAGGCAAAAACTTTCCAAGAGCAGAGAGGCCGTTCACACCTCGGCAGGGCATGTATGGGACAAACCCAGCCCAGCCTCACAGGAACAATGGACTCTGGCTCAGGTAGCAACAAAAGATTCTGTTAGACCTTCGAGGGAGTCACCCCCTTCCTTTGGGCAGTTTGGGAGTGCAGTGAGGTAATGCTCACCTGACTTTGAAGGGGGGGGGGGGCAAAGCCAAGAGGAAAGAAAGGACATGATAAAAGGGAGAGACATTTTGCCACGCTCTCTCTCTTCCACCTGTATCTGCAGACACCACCACCACCAAGTGACTGAACCACTGATCAAAGGGGGGAGCCTGGCTGAAGAGCCAGCCCATGGTGAGAGGCATCTAAGTTTGTAAGGGCACTGAAGGTATTAAGATTAGCTTAGAATGCATTTTGCTTTTATTTCATTTGACCAAATCTGACTTATTGTGCTTTGACTTATAATCACTTAAAAGTCATCTTTGTAGTTAATAAATCTGTTTGTTTATTCTACCGAAAGCAGTGTGTTTGGTTTGAAGTGTGCCAGAGACTCCCCTTGGGATAACAAGCCAGGTACATATCAATTTCTTTATTAAAGTGACAAACTTATATAAGCTTGCAGCGTCCAGTGGGCACAACTGGACACTGCAAAATGGAGTTTCCTAGGGTTGTCTCTGGGACCGGGGATACTGGCTAGTGTAATTCAATTGCAAATAGCTGGGAGCAGCTTACATGCCAGAGGCTGTGTGTGAACAGCCCAGGAGTGGGGGTTCTGACAGCAGAACAGGGTAAGGCTGGCTCCCAGAGTCAAGGATTGGAGTGACCTAGCAGATCACTGGTCCAGATAACACCAGGGGAATGTGTCAGTCCCCAATATTATATTATCTTCCTTTACACAAATGACTGCAGCCTCTCCTAGCATGTAGGGCCCTACTTCATTCTTATGATGAGGCACCTATGAGCTAGATAGAGGGAGCCCAGCACTTCTGTGTGGTTCCACAGAAATGCTGCCTACCAGAGCTCAGAGCCAGGGTATCAAGCTAGAAGCATTAAACTGTCAGAACACGCTTTGGCTGTGATTTCCCTGAAGATATCACACTTCTGCAAGCTGCCTGTGTAAGACATAGCCTTGAAAAAATTAACCCTTTGAGATGTCACCTATGCCACATCAGACAGATCTAGAGACCCAGGAGAAAGAGGAGAGAGGAAAACAAAATGTCCAATAGAATATTTGGGATTTTCACTTATACAGACAGGGACATTGAAAGGTCTGAATCTTCTCTTGATTCTGCACTGAGAAGAAACAGGTTTTAAAATAGGCTCCTATAAGTAGGGGAAATGTCTTGGTAGCTTCCCTGTTTAGGGAGATAGAGCCATTCACCTCCACTATTTCAGGAGACCTGTAAAAAATCCACATCCAATTTGTATAACATTGTTCCCGAGACATAACACTCAAAAGCTTTAAAGAGAACCCCAGAACCCTTATGAGATCAACAGAGGCTTCTATGGAAGCACATGGCCTACGTGGCGATAACCAGTTCTCACAATGACCTGAGTCTACCCAGTTCAACTCACAATGCATGCATGAATGAGCAGAGAGGATAACTTTTCCAAGAGGTTATCCATTCAGATCTAAAAGGGAGATGGGTCAGTAAGTGATCCTCAAGATTTCTGTCAATACAGGATCAATGCCTGACTGGAGGAGATGAGTAATGAGCCACTATCCAGAGACAAAACTACATTTAATTTTTGTATTTTTCTAGGTCAAAGCCATCTTTCTTAGGTACATTCCTTGATTTCAGTCCTTCAATGACCTGAGCTCTCACCCCACAGCTCAATTAGATGCAAGGGACCCCCCTAAAGAAAAATCCAAAAGAGCCACCCAATCAAAGAAAGAAAATCATTTTTGTTTTAAGTATAAATAAATGCTTAAAAAAAAATCAAACATAAGAAACTAGTGGTTCTCACCTATGCTGCATTTTATTTCCCTAGGATGGGGCAACATCCCACGGTCTGTCCATTTTGAGAGCACAGTTGATCAAATGGGGATAGTAGATCAAGATAGTGAGTCATAGACAATGATAGTAAGACAGAGTGCAATATGAACTTGGTTCTCTTCCTTCACACACCAGTCCACACACATGCACACACCAGTCCAGCCAAGTCACTTGGAAGGAGGCATCTTCACTTGAGATTCTTTTTAAGGCAGGTTTTAAGTGCTTCCTTACTGAGAGGGAGGATTTTGCAACACATTCCAATGAGACAACTAAAATCTCACTCATTCCAGTTGTCACAGTTCAACACAGTGGCACACGGGTCATATTACATAAGAACCTAGTAAGTTATGATAAGATGGAAAATACATGTGGCATATCCATTGATCAGTTACGCTGGAAGGTGCCTTTCCCCTAACTCATTCCTCAGTGTACTGCTTTGTTACGTTTTGAGATTGGTAATAGGAAGCAACAGGAAATGTCACAATGTAAATAAGTCAATGTTTCAGGTGACAACAAGAAAAGCCACACCACTTCATGAAAAGAAAATGTCACCTCACAAACTTCTTATGTAATTTGGTATGTTTTGTGAATTCAAGAATACAGAGAAAAAGAAACCGCGGTGAAGAGGTTTATTTACCTATCAGGGGATTTCAGCAATTTATTTATGTAAGCAGAGTCAGAATGAGCTCTACCCTGACATCTGGTGGTGAGCTGTGGAAAAGGACTTCAGGGGCTGATCTTGTTTGCATGGGCACACCCACCCTGCTTAACATGATGGTCTGCCTGCCCAAATGGTCACTTTGGCTGCTGTGGGATCCCCAGTCTCTTTGTTATTGGGGCAAGAGTAATAAAGGTTGCTATCCTGGTTATGTGAATCAAGGACAGCAGAACTGTACTTGGCATTTTATGACAGAGGGACTTGCCCTCAACTAAGCTGCACTCGCTAGGCAAGGACATGGGTTCCAAAACCCAGTGAATTGAAAGAGGTTGGGGACAGGTATTTATACCTGGTGGTAGGGGTGCTAAACACCAATTTCACCCTCTCCTTGCCCCACCGTGTAATATCAGAGCTAATTTTGATACTATTAGAAGTCTGGTTACAGGCTGCTGAACTGAATTCACTTGGGGAAAATGGTGTACAAGCACTGAGGCTTCCCCTATTATGAGCCGAAATCACTAAAGAGCTAAAATTACTAAGAGTTGAAATCACTGAGTGCTGTTATATGGGGGGCCTGAAGACCAGTCGGTGAGTGGCTAGCAGGACATGGAGCGGAGCAGATAGCACGGAGACTGGTGGCAAGCATAGTGGATAGCACAGCGGCTGGCAGAGAGGAGCGGCAAGCAGGATGGCTGGCGGAGAGGCGCAGCTGGCGGTGAAGACTGCAGCAGAACCCATGGAGAGGCGTGGCACTCAGCCGTTGACCTGAGCAGCAGAGCATGGAAGATGCACCCCCATACCTCCCGCCACTTCCACCCAGGCTGGGAAATGAACTCCGCAGATGAACTCCTGAACTCTGGGGGCTGCACTGACCCAGGTCAGAAACTGTGGGTGGGGTGACTGTTGGGTTGACGGACTTAAGACTCTAGGGGAAAGGGACATTGCCAAACTTACTTGGGGGTGGGTCTTTTGCTCATGGTTTGTGTTATGAATCCTGTTTGTGTTTCCCCAACATAATGCCACATTGTTTCCTTCCTTTATTAAAAGGATTTTTGCTACACTCAGACTCTGTGCTTGCGAGAGGGGAAGTATTGCCTCTTAGAGGGGGGTGGTATGTAACTGTCCCAGGTCACTGGGTGGGATCTCAAGCCGGTTTTGCATTGTGTTATTGAAACGGAACCCCTTGATACTGAACCCAGCCCTCGTTGCTGCCAATTCTGATGGGCAGAAGGGCTACATTTACTTTCAGAGCTCTGATCACTGATGTCATCCAGGTTTGTGCGTGCAGCCAGTTACTTTCTAGCTGCTAACTTCAGGATATATGACTTGCTCTGGTTTGTATCTAATTGCAATTAAACCTGAAGCACAATATTAAACTCTATATCAGGGCCCTATCCTGCAAACTCTTACTTGTGGACAAAATGTTTACTACCTCATAGTGTACAGCAATACCCAGTAGTAAGTGTGCTTGTTGCATGGGTACTTTTTGTAAGAGTCTCATGGAAATGGTGATCAGACACATGACTCTCACTAGGCTAGCTTGTGGCATCTTTCCAAACTACAAGAGTGATCATCTTTTTAAAATAAAGAATTATTGAATTTCTCGTTTTTCACAAGTTTATTTAACCACTGAAATGGAATGAAACAGGAAACAATAAAATTGAGCACTAATTCTTCTGAATTTACCTCCTATGAGTGCCAGAACGTCACTTGCCATTGGTAGGTGCTCTACGGGCATTAAAAACTTTCCACACAGAGTAAAACATGGACTCTCAGTCTAAAGTAATAAAGTCTCCATGAGACAGCAGAGTGTTTCTCCATTCTAATAGGCTACACCAACACTGAGTAGGGTTGCCAGGTGTCCGGTTTTTGATCGGAGTGCCCAGTTGAAAAGGGACCTTGGTAGGACCCCTGCCCCAAGCGCTGGCTCCACAGCTCCCATTGGCCGCGAATGGGAACCGCGGCCAATGGGAGCTGCAGGGGCAGCACCTGCGGACAGCGCACCACGCAGAGCTGCCTAGCCACACCTCTGTGTAGGAGATGGAGTAGGGACATGCCGCTGCTTCTGGGAGCTGCTCGCACCCCTGACCCCTTTCTGTGCCCCAACCCCCTGTTCCAGCCCTGATCCCCCTCCAGCCCTCTGAACCCCTTGGTCCCAGCCCGGAGCACCCTCCTGCACCCCATCCCAGAGCCCGCATCCCCAGCCAGAGCCCTCACCCCCCCCCCCACACCCCAGCCCAACCTCCAAACCCCTCAGTCCCAACCCAGAGCACCTTCCTACACCCCAAGCACCTAGTGGTTAGGGTATCCTGGGGTCAAGTCCCCCTGCTCCAATCAGTCTCATTATTTCTCAACAATGATACAGCTTCAACAGGAGAGACTGAAGGACTGCCATATCAGACTCTCTTAGTTCAGTGGTTAGAGCACTCGCCTGAGAGCTGGGATTTGAACTGGGAACTCCCTTCTCCTGCTACTGCAAGGAGGGGGAAACTGAACCTGGGTCTCCCACATCCTAGGTGAGTGCTCTAACCACTGGGCTAGAAGTTATAAGAGGACTGCCATCTCCTCCTCCTCTTCCTTTAGCTGACTTCTGAATGGGGCCCAATATGGTAGGCATACTCAGAAGGTACCTACCTGATGGGGCCCCAGGGGCAAGACTGGCAGTCGAATGCCTATCTTCTCCTGGTTCATGAATTGCCCTGGGGCTTAGGTGGGGGATAGGCATCCAGACACCTAGAGCAAAGCAGCCGTGCATAAGCCCAGAGGCAAAAACGTAGGCGCCTATGGAATTTTCACTTTGAAAAACTTAGGCAACAAGTGAACTTCAGTGCCTACAGCATTCAACGGGAGTTTTGTGAGTTGCCGTGTGGGACTTAGGCCCCTAAATCCCATTTTTAGATGCTGAAGTATTTTTGTGGCTCCCACCCTGAGTTCTTAGAAATGTAAACCATCAGTACAGAAAAAGAAAAATACATAACAGTGTCATAGCTACATTCAACAGAGGCAACTGTCCCTGGAATTCACCATAAAGGACTGAGAGGGTATGTACATAGTATAGAAACAGCACATCCAAAAATCCATACAGCCTCAGGTGCTTGGACACTGAGTGAAGTCACTTAAGTACAGTAGTTAGGTGTAGCCTATAGACCTAGCTTAAAGGTAATTTATGTATCAGTAATGCAAGAAACCTACAGACCTACATCCTGCTAGCTTGAGCAGTTATCATAAAGCTTTGAGGCCTATGAGCCTTAGCATGAGTGAGTTACCAAACAGTGACCCTGAGTTCTTGGGGAACCGGGACTATTACACTTAGGGGATTTTTTGTATAAAATGGAACCAGGTAAGCAAAGGAATATGAACTGATATAAGCTTTTTGATATTTTAAGATAGGAACATCTGCAGATATCTGATCACAAGAGTGCCATGGCAACTAATGGATGCATATTCTAATAAGCTTGAGGTACAACACCTAGTAACCTATGGAAGAAGGGCACTCCAACATTAGCACAGTGAGGAAAAAACAAACAAGGAAGGGTGGAGAACCCCGCCACTGAATGTGCAGTAGGCATCCTGGTGTCAGCGTAACACATTATAAAAATTGTATTCCAGCCCAGGTGCTTTGGGAGGGAGAGATGTAGCCCTTGGGAGGTGCCAGGATGATGACCACGGTTATGGCAATGAGGAAGGTGATGGTGATGAGAGAGATAATGTCTAACATTTCAGGTTGTTCTGCAAGGGATGGTGTGAGTATACGGATGTTCAAATGTACATTCTGTATTATCTCTATCTATCTTGCTGGTTAGAATGTTGGTGACTTAGCTAACTCTGCTAATACAACCATTACAGATACAGAAGGGTTTTTCTAAGTGTGAATGTTGCAACCGTACACATCGGGGTTCCCAAATGAACATTTATTAATAATTTAATAATACTGGCCCTGATCTTGGGACAAAAACCTATCAAACCTCAGAGTGTTAACTGGAAAATCTTAAAATATCAATGTAATTAATGTACAATCCATATATCAGGCAACATACGTAAAATAACAGATTCAGTGCTGATTGCCAATAGGAAACAATGTGTAAAGTTAACCCCTCCTCCTGTACCACTCTCTACTCTGCCTCCAACCTGTTCCATCCCCAAATAGGAATCCCTATTCTAGTGAAAGGCCCTCTCAGAGGATCAGGGACAAAGGTATGATGTTACAAAGGGAGCCAACTCCCTTATCTACACACTCCTGCTGGTTTTCTTCCTCTTCACAAGCAGAGGGGATAATTTGGCCCATTGTTATTTAAACAGCACAGTAGACAGTGCTATAACACACATAAAAAGACCAGGTCCCAGCCCTATAGCACTTGTACTCTGACAAACATGATGTACCAGACATCTAACAACACACTGTTGTGTGTTATTCTAACAACACACTGCTCTCCTGTACTTAAGGAGAATTCAAAGGGCATTTCAAGCATTAACTATTAGCTATGTAGGTTTCAGAGTAACAGCCGTGTTAGTCTGTATTCGCAAAAAGAAAAGGAGTACTTGTGGCACCTTAGAGACTAACCAATTTATTTGAGCATAAGCTTTCGTGAGCTACAGTGAGCATCACTTTATCGGATGCATACTGTGGAAAATACAGAAGATGTTTTTATACACACAAACCATGAAAAAATGGGTGTTTATCACTATAAAAGGTTTTCTCTCCCCCCACCCTATGTAGCTTCACAACATCACTGTGAGATGAGTAAACATCACTATCCACCTCATGTAGTGGAGGAAATTGAGGAATGGAGTAGACTATTTATGTCCTAGAGGCCAACGTATAAGCATCCTATGATGAAATCAGCACACATTAACATCACAAATGAAGGCCAAGTAGGCAGGCCACCAACAAGAACCAAAACATCGACCACAAGCCCAATAAACCTCCTGCAACCTTCCTAATGACAAAAGTGGAAACTATTCCCAGTTAACGCAAGGACTAGGAAAGGAATGGGATTAATACATTTTTGGGGGGCGGGAGGGATCAGTGGGGAGAGGAAGGAAAAACACATGGGGAATCAAAAGCCAAATAGGGATGAACGTGAAATAGTACATAGGCTTTGCATAGTGCCTTAACATCAACCCTAAACTGAGAAAGCACTGTTGTAGATTTGCTCCTAAGAACCAAAAGCCAGTCCCACCTAGCTGACTGTAACTTCAGGGCAGAGACATAGAACAAGAGACATTACTCAATTACTGAGAGCCTAGATTATGAAAGGTTTCAGAGGAACAGCCGTGTTAGTCTGTATTCGCAAAAAGAAAAGGAGTACTTGTGGCACCTTAGAGACTAACCAATTTATTTGAGCATGAGCTTTCGTGAGCTACAGCTCACTTCATCAGATGTATACTGTGGAAACTGCAGCAGACTTTATATACACACAGAGAATATGAAACAATACCTCCTCCCACCCCACTGTCCTGCTGGTAATAGCTTATCTAAAGTGATCAACAGGTGGGCCATTTCCAGCACAAATCCAGGTTTTCTCACCCTCCACCCCCCCACACAAATTCACTCTCCTGCTGGTGCTAGCCCATCCAAAGTGACAACTCTTTACATAATCAGGTCGGGCTATTTCCTGCATAGATCCAGGTTGTCTCACATCCCCCTCACCCCCATACACACACAAACTCACTCTCCTGCTGGTAATAGCTCATCTAAACTGACCACTCTCCATAGCAGTACCAAAATTGCAAATTAAGTGACTAGAGGCATAAGGAGTACAGCTCCCAGTGAAGTCACAACAGGAGCAAATGTGGTTCACTAGAAAGCAACTCTCTTCCTAGGAGCAGTCAGTGTAGGTAGATTGACATCACCTCACTTTTCTTAATCAAAGGAATAGAACATCAGCATGACAGCTTTCACAACAATGCAAAAATAGACACAGAGCTTAAACTACCTTTCCCATTTGAGTTCAGTGGAAAGATTCCCATTGACTTCAATAGACTTTGGATCAGACACAAACACAACAGGGCATTGCTTGGACCCAATGACAAGAAATTAACTCTAGCTCACCTTGTATAGGTGTCCAAGGAAGATCTTAAACAGTGGCTTCTTGGGAACCAGAAGGGAGAGAATGCCTTGGGAATGTTGGGCTCCACAGCTGGAGGTTACAGGACCAAGCTGAACTCCAGGAAAGGGCACTTTTCTGTTTACTCTGATTAGATTAATCTAATTAACTTCAAGTGCTGAAGTTCATGCTGTAAATCAGTGGCAAAACTGGGACTAGAATACAGTCCTGGCTCTCAATTCCATTTCTTATCCTTCTTCATGTCAGCTAAGTGCTCTCACTGCTAGCCCCTATCTCTCCCTTATCCTCCAACTTAGATAGTGATAGCCACTTGCTGGCCCTAGGTTTTGTAAATCTAACAGGATGATCATCCTCAAACAATTAGAAATTGCTAGTGACACCTGATACACTTGATCTCTGAGGGGTATTTCATTCATTTGAATAGTTCATACTTATGAAGGTCATTTATGAATATAAAACTCCTCAGCTACATCTTACATGCTGTAGTAATGCTTAGTTTGTTCTCCAGAAAAGATCAGAAAAGGCTTTTCAGAATAATGTGGAATTCTTGTGTGACATGCTTAGGGTACAATCACTTGAGGTCATTATACAACTAGAAATTCAGCTTATTCAGTTGCTGACAGTACAGCTATGAGGGAGGCTACAGTAGGATAAACTGAGTTATGACTAGAAGAGATTAAGAAAAAGAAGGGGGTCATGGATAACTTGACATGGGGAGATGGAACCTACTTGGCTCTGACGAGGTCAGTGTTAAACAAAACTGTAATGCTATTTATAAATAGATTCTGTATTGAATTCTTTACTGTCACTTTAACACAGTGAAATCTGAACCAGTGTCTCCATTTGCAGCTGAGAACAACAGGTGGTCAATCTAAAACTTGCAACTTCCTAATAATGGGCCAAATTCTTCCTTTTCTAGGAAGAAACTATACAGGAGAGGAAACTATACAAGGTCAACTACCTGCATCTATTCCAGAGGTGGGCAAACTACAGCCCATGGGACTGTCCTGCCTGGCCCTTGAGCTCCTGGCTGGGGAGGCTAGCCCCCAGACCCTCCTCTGCTGTCCCCCCTTCCCTCACAGCCTCATCTCTCTGTCCTGCCAGTGCTTTAGGCAACAGGGCTGTGAGCTCCTGCCGGGAAGCGTGGCAGGCTCCGGTTGGGAGGTGCAGCTGCCAGTCCTGCTGCTCTGAGTGGCATAGTAAGGGAGCAGGGAGTGTGGGGGGGGGGAGGTTGGATAAGGGGCAGAGGGTTCTGGGGGGCAATCAGGAGACAGGGAGCAGGGGGCAGTTGGATGGGGCAGAGGTTCTGGGGGGGCGGTCAGGGGATGGGGAACGGTGGGTGGGGAGTTGGATAGGCGTGGGAGTCCGGGGGGCTATCAGTGGGCGGGGGTGTGGATAGGGGTCGGGTCAGTCAGGGGACAGGGAGCAGAGGGGATTGGATAGGGGGTGGGATCCCAGGGGGGCAGTTAGGGGCGGGGGGTCCTGGGAGGGGGCGGTGAGGGGACAAGGAGCAGGGGGGGTTGGATGAGTCAGGGATTCTGAGGGGGGTGAGAAGTCAGAGGGGGACAGATAGGGGGCAGGGGGCCAGACTGTTTGAGGAGATACAGCCTTCCTCACCCAGCCCTCCATACAGTTTCAGAACCTTGATGTGGCCCTCAGGTGAAAAAGTTTGCCCACCTCTGATCTATTCCCTTCCAGCTCAGCTGTGTGGTGATGATCTCCCGTTGGCATGAGGAAATGGAAAACAGCATTAGGACTTAAGTGAGTCTATTCTCTGCATCGTAAGATAGTTTAAGGTTTCTATTTTGCAGTGTTGATGTGAAGCCTGCCATACTGATGTTTTTTCCTTAGGTTCAGAAAAATGAGGTAATCTCAGTGCAGCTAAACTGGTTGCTCCCAGGAGAGAGCTAAGAGTGATACCTGTAACTAGAAATCATGAGCCACACCTGCCCCTGCTATAAGCAGGCATAGCTTCCATTGATTTCACTGGGAGCTGTGATCCTTATTCCAGAGATGAATTTGGTCTAGTCTCCATAGTGTAGCAGTTTGAAAATTCACTGAGTATGAGATGTTACAAGAATGTTCCTTGTTTGGTGCCTTATATTTTAGAGTGAAGCTCACTTGTCCCTTTTTATAAGGGATGTCCTTCGATGCCTAACATTTAGCATCAAGAACCAAATCAACTAGTATAGATTGGTGTAGCTCCATTGGCTTCTACATATTTTCTGTATTTTAACAACAATCACGCAAAGGATCACATAATGATACAAATGTATGATTTTCTGCAATGGATAAAACATTGTGTGGGGCTGCCTCTTTACAATTAAGCTTTGTCTCATGTCCCTTTTCCAGCTGTTTTTTATTTCCTTGCGGGGTAAGAAGCTACTGTAGCAAAGAGAGGTAATGTAGCCAAGAATGCGTCAAGAATGGACTCATGCTTGCTTTCTAAAAGGGAAGAAGACCCTAATAAAGCTGGAAAATTCAGGAAGTCAGGTTAACTCAGGGCAAGAAACTTTCCATATTTATTCTACTGAGTTATGGGTATTTACATTAGCTGTGAGACCCAGGAAGAGGCAATCTGGGGCCCCTTATTTTAATGTTGGAAATAATTTTTTCCTCCAAAAATGGGGAATGGAGAATATGGCTATGGGAAAATTTTAAATGGGAATTGGATCAGATGGCTTATAAACCAAATTCTGCTTGTTACGTTGGTGTTCAGTACCTGGGTATTGAAGTCGGTGGGAGAACACATTGGGGTAATTATAACTGGCTTCACTGTGGCTGCACAAGGATGAGGGCAGAATTTGGCCCACAGCCTTTTAGAGATTCATGTGATTTTAGGGGAAGTCCCATCAGAAGGGTTTGAAAGGAGCTACAAAGGTTTCCAGTCTGGCTGTTCACCCAGGGAGGGGTCTCTAACAGCTGTTTATCCTACTGTGACAACATATTTGAACTGAAGAGTTAGATAATTGGTGATCTAGGTCAGTGATTCTCAACCAGGGGTCTGGGAACCCCTGGGGGAGCGTGAGCAGGTTTCAAGGGGTCTGCCAAGCAGGGCCAGCATTAGGTTTGCTGGGGCCTGGGGCAGAAAGATAAAGCACCACCACAAGGGGCTGAAGCCTGGGGCCCCGATTCCTGCCACCTAAGGACGAAGCTGAAGCCTGAGCAACTTAGCTTCGTGGAGCCCCAGGCAGTTGTCCTGCTTGCCACCCCCTAACGCTGGTCCTGGCTTTTATATGCAGAATAACCTAAGGCACAAGTGGAGTTTTATACCATGTTGGGAGGGCCTCAGAAAGAAAAAGGTTGAGAACCCCTGATAGAGGTGACTGTGTCGAGAGTACCCAGGGCTCTCTTTATTTAATGGAATACAAGAAGTGATTGCAAGAGAAACTACCTACTTCAGCTAGATCTACATTCTGGAATGGTGTCAAGTTACTTAGCATCTGTTGAGATCAAGGACAATGCATTGCTGCCCAAGTAGCTTATGTATATAATCACAGACTGATTGTCTAAGTGCAGTGGTATTCCTTGATCAGATATCTGGAAGGATTAGATAGGGGTCTTTCTGGAAGTCTAGCTTTGCAGCCCTTAATTCTAAAATACTTTGTTATTTCTGGTCAGGGGAGGGGGCAGTGCTTCTCCCTGCTATGCAAAAGAACTCCAGCATAACTGTAAAATGCCAGCAGTGATGAACACTGCAAATGAAGCAAAAAGAAAAGGAAGACTTGTGGCACCTTAGAGACTAACAAATTTATTTGAGCATAAGCTTTTGTGAGCTGCAGCTCACTTCATCGGATGCAAATGAAGGTGGGCAGAGACAGACAGTAATGCTATCTACCACTTAGGTCTTCTCTGACTTTGTGTGAGAGAAAGCAGCTAGGACACTTTCTTCACCTGCTTTCCCACCCACCCCACCTCCAGTCCCTTGCTGTGACCACATGCGATCCAACGTGACTCCGTTAATAAACCATCATTGCTTCTCATAAAGCAGGAGTAGAAATGAAACTCTACTTGTGCTATGGAAAGTGAGAGAACCCCCACCCCTGAGACTGAGCACGTTGTAGCTGCTCTGTTCCTAGCTATACCTACCCAGAGAAACAAGAAGCCAGATCTCAGAACAAAAGCCAGAGTTACGAGGGATATTCCATCAGCACGATACAGGCACGGGCAACAGCTCTTGAGGACACTAGTAAATTGGGAAGTCTATTTCAAGTCCTACATAGTTGTCTTTAAGGAAGTTTATTGAATGAAAATGGCTTGATTTGTTGCTAACCCAACAGTGTGGATAGCAGAGTGACTTCAGCAGCTCTCCTCAGCCTGGTATAAAGGTTGGATAGACCACTGGCTCCAAATTGCCCCTCTGCTCCTGCCACTATTGGCCTTGGCGGGCCATTCTGTGTTCCAAAGTAAAACATGCAGATCAGTGTGAAGAGATGTGGGAGATGGAGACCAAACTATGGCAATTAGAATAAGGAAATGTCTCAAAATGCAATTTCCTTCATATCAATGCTTGGTACTTGGAGAATTCTGGTAGGTGGAAGTGCCTCCTCCAGAAAGTGCAACTAAATGCTGCCAGGCAGGAATAAAGGAAATAAGTGGATTGTGCTAGAGATGATTACAGAGCAGCATCCTGAACCAGGGCACTGAAACTGACCACCTTCATAATAGACCAAGAAGTGGCAGCAGAATTTTCCTGAAAATAAACACACATGCATGCACACACAAATTCCAGATTCAAGGAATGCTTGACACAGGAAAAGGGCCGTGGAGTTAGTTAAAGGCATTCTTATACAAGGTCATTTAATGGTTTCACCATGGAAGACACTTTGTCTAGTAGTGAGAGCACATGATTTAAAACTAGGTCCCAAGGATTCTATTCTGAGTGCTGCCACTGATTTGTTAGGTGAATTTAGGCACAGAGAGATGGAGACTTTCCCAGATTTCCCCAACTGCCAACTGGATTTAACAAGACTTGCCTATGTTGGTAAAATGCTTTGAGCTCCACAGGTGAGAGGTGTGACATTACTGACGTGAACTGTGACTGTATAGATCATTGTTGCAACCAAAGTCCTGTAGTTGCACCAAATCTTGTACACAGGAGGTCATGTAAGGTGTCTATGGAAAGGTTGTAATTTGCTGGTTATGATTATGCTGTCTGTATGTGTGTATCATTTTTGTATTTGAAGTTATGAATATTGGCTATGTACTTATATCTCAATGTGTTTGACTCTAAGTAGCATCAGTGAAGCATTTGGTTAGCTTTCTGAGAAAGGACTATTCTGAGTAAGTGCCCAATCAAGAAACACTTAACTGACAATGGACTTTGGGAGATGCCAATCCACATTTGAGCTTTCCGGGGAACATTCAAACTAACATGTAAACTATGGCATTAGCCTGCAAAAAGCTGAATCATTCATGGACATGCGACTTGCCCAGATGGCTACAAACTCCATCTTGTTGCTGTGATTTTGCACAGAAGAACAAAGGGGTTTCCACCCACAAGAGAGAGAATACAAAAGGCCCAGGAAACCTCTCCATTTTGTCTTCAGCTGGCTCAAGAGATGGCCTCTCCACCCCAAAGAGATGCCTGAAAGAAACTGGAACAAAGGACTGTACCAACAGGGGTGTGAGTGATTGCTGGACCCAGGCCATAAGCCACAACGTTGGTCTGAAAAGGAATGGGCCCAGACTAGAAAGGAGTCTAGTCTGTGAAAGAAGCTTATTGGGACATCTCTGAGGCTGAGATTTACCTGTATTCAGTTTCCTACTATATTAGGCTTAGACTTGCATGTTTTGTTTTATTTTGCTTGGTAACTTACTTTATTCTGTCTGTTATTACTTGGAATCACTTAAATCCTACTTTTTATACTTAATAAAATCACTTTTGCTTATTAATTAACCCAGAGTAAGTAATTAATACCTGTGGGGAGCAAACAGCTGTGCATATCTCTCTATATTATAGAGGGTGGACAATTTGAGTTTACTCTGTATAAAGCTTATACAGAGTAAAACAGATTCATTTGGAGTTTAGGCTCCCAGAAAGACTGAATACTGGGTGCTGGGAAAGTCCCTGTTAACTGAGAAGCCCCTGGGCTAAGTGAATCTTAGTTTCTGTGAACTGCAGGGGGCTGGCCCAACCTCTTGGTCTGTGCTGTAGCTGACTGGTGTGTCCAGCTCAACAAGACAGAAGTGGAGGGAAGCCTTCTCTGGCAGGGAAGTTTGTTCTCAGTGGTATCCCAGCACATCTAGTGATAGTCTTGAGGGAGTTTCTGTGACCAAACCCGTCACAAGATGTTCTATAAAAGTGCAAGGAGGTAGCTATAGGCAGCAAATTGACAGGACTTTGTCTTTAAAGGAGTTAAGTATTTGTAAACTTTCTTGAAAAATATTAATGTAATGGGCTAAAGGCTCAGCATTTAGCTATACGAGAGCATGTTAAATAAGAGTTTGTGCTTAAAGAGAAGTCAAGGTTTCCATATGCACCGAAACAATCCCAAAGACTTTTATTTCTGAATTTCTATAGACACAATCGAAAATACCTTAATATCTTTAACATACCATCATCAGCAAGTGGCTTTAAAAAAATACAAAAGTCAATAGCTTGATCTGGAAACAGGAAGAAATTGGTTAAAGGAAATTCTTAACTCCATTTAAAAAAAAACAACAGAAGCTACATATCAAAGGTAAAATGTAATCAAAGTGAACTAGCTTTAAATCTGACACAGTTCCTTCCTGAAGCCATTCCAGAAGCTTTTGTTAATGTTCAAAACAAGCTACAATCTCCTAGCTTCATTACTAAAAGTCCTTAATCTCTCAGAACATCGAGGATGGGAAGAGGCAGCTTGCTTTTTGTTTTTAATGCTAACCATTCCTCTTCTAAAGTTACTGTAAACTGACCTCTGAGTAGTTATTGTGTTATAATTTGAAATACTGTACAGTCGAGGGTCACCCCGTCCCAGAACCATTGACCAAGATTTAATAATGGTCTGTCACAGTGGTGGTATAATTTACTTGGCAGGTGAGAGCTGGGTGGGTGTTATACCGTGAAAAAAGATTTAATGGTAGGTAAGACAATACAATTTTTTTTTTTTAAACAAACCACATACCAGGGATTTTATGTAAACCAGAACAACCAGAACTGGATTCCATCTACCTATAATAACGTTAAATATATTAATAATATATATAATAAAATGATTTCAATACACACACACACTAACTTACTAAGTGTACTTAACTATATATAACCCAGTCCCTCAATATATATCTGTATACACAGGTTATTATCGTATAGATTATTATTAGTTCAAGGTTCCCCTTTTCCCAATCTTTCACTAGGTGCTGTCTAATGCCCAAATGAGTCTTTGAACCTCAAGGGCCTCTCAGAACTTCCTGTAGAGATGGACTTGACTCCAGTGGTGTTTGCTTACGGAGGTACACAGTAGACCAGACCCACGGGATCTGAAGGACCTTTGGTTCTCCTGTTCTGGAAGTCTGGGACAATATGAAGCAGTGATAGGAGATGACTGGATCCAATGCTCAAGGAACATGCCATCAAATATGGGCTGACTTGACCAGACAGCTCTAAAACTAAAGGGCCCCTCTCCTGCCCGTCTGCCTCTCTCCTGCCCAGTCTCAGCCTCTTCATCCACTCTTGGTTTCTCTCAGTCCCGGTTTCCCTCTGTCCATGCCCTCCCTTCACCCTCTTTCTCTCAGCTACTCCCAGACTGTTTCTCTGTGTCTCTCTCAGGCTTCCCCTGCTTGCCTCTGTCCCTCAACAGTCCCCATTTTCCTCCAACTCACTTCCCCTCCCCCTGAGGGGAGGGGCCACCTCCCACTTTCCCAGAGGGAGGGACTACATCCTTTCCACAGAACAATGACATTGAATTTGCCCTGAACACACCCTAAATTGTATCTCCAGATAGAGTTGAATTTCTTTACCATATTTACAATCTGTTCAAAGAAAGATTCCTGAGGGAAATATCTTCTCACTTGTATACACAGTATTGTTACATGAAAGGGGTTACCAGCTCAATATGAAGTTCTCCTGTGAAAGAACAAATATGGTTATGAGATTAGATAACATTTGAGCTGTACTATGGATATGAAAACATTCAATAAAAGCACTACGTAATGTTAATAATTGTAATGCCATTGTAACCAGGACATTAGGCAGAATTCCCAAATTTGTTTCCTGGTTTTCTAATCAGTCTTAAGTGTGGAAACATAGAATATCAGGGTTGGAAGGGACCTCAGGAGGTCATCTAGTCCAACCCCCTACTCAAAGCAGGACCAATCCCCAATTAAATCATCCCAGCCAGGGCTTTGTCAAGCCGGACCTTAAAAACTTCTAAGGAAGGAGATTCTACCACCTCCTTAGGTAACGCATTCCAGTGTTTCACCACCCTCCTAGTGAAAAAGTTTTTCCTAATATCCAACCTAAACCTCCCCCACTGCAACTTGAGACCATTACTCCTTGTCCTGTCATCTTCTACCACTGAGAATAGTCTAGAACCATCCTCTCTGGAACCACCTCTCAGGTAATTGAAAGCAGCTATCAAATCCCCCCGTCATTCTTCTCTTCAGCAGACTAAACAATCCCAGTTCCCTCAGCCTCTCCTCATAACTCATGTGTTCCAGTCCCCTAATCATTTTTGTTGCCCTTCGCTGGACTCTCTCCAATTTTTCCACATCCTTCTTGTAGTGTGGGGCCCAAAACTGGACACAGTACTCCAGATGAGGCCTCACCAATGTCGAATAGAGGGGAACGATCACGTCCCTCGATCTGCTCGCTATGCCCCTACTTATACATCCCAAAATGCCATTGGCCTTCTTGGCAACAAGGGCACACTGCTGACTCATATCCAGCTTCTCGTCCACTGTCACCCCTAGGTCCTTTTCCTCAGAACTGCTGCCTAGCCATTCGGTCCCTAGTCTGTAGCTGTGCATTGGGTTCTTCCGTCCTAAGTGCAGGACCCTGCACTTATCCTTATTGATAAGTGCAGGGTCCTCATCAGATTTCTTTTGGCCCAATCCTCCAATTTGTCTAGGTCCTTCTGTATCCTATCCCTCCCCTCCAGCGTATCTACCACTCCTCCTAGTTTAGTAACATCCGCAAATTTGCTGAGAGTGCAATCCACACCATCCTCCAGATCATTTATGAAGATATTGAACAAAACCGGCCCCAGGACCGACCCTTGGGGCACTCCACTTGATACCGGCTGCCAACTAGACATGGAGCCATTGATCACTACCCACTGAGCCCGACAATCTAGCCAACTTTCTACCCACCTTATAGTGCATTCATCCAGCCCATACTTCTTTAACTTGCTGACAAGAATACTGTGGGAGACCGGGTCAAAAACTTTGCTAAAGTCAAGAAACAATACATCCACTGCTTTCCCTTCATCCACAGAACCAGTTATCTCATCATAGAAGGCGATTAGATTAGTCAGGCATGACCTTCCCTTGGTGAATCCATGCTGACTGTTCCTGATCACTTTCCTCTCGTGTAAGTGCTTCAGGACCGATTCCTTGAGGACCTGCTCCATGATTTTTCCAGGGACTGAGGTGAGGCTGACTGGCCTGTAGTTCCCAGGATCCTCCTTCTTCCCTTTCTTAAAGATGGGCACTACATTAGCCTTTTTCCAGTCGTCCGGGACTTCCCCCGATCGCCATGAGTTTTCAAAGATAATGGCCAATGGCTCTGCAATCACAGCCGCCAACTCCTTTAGCACTCTCGGATGCAACGCATCCGGCCCCATGGACTTGTGCATGTCCAGCTTTTCTAAATAGTCCCTAACCACTTCTTTCTCCACAGAGGGCTGGCCGCCTCCTCCCCATGCTGTTCTGCCCAGTGCAGTAGTCTGGGAGCTGACCTTGTTCGTGAAGACAGAGGCAAAAAAAGCATTGAGTACGTTAGCTTTTTCCACATCCTCTGTCGCTAGGTTGCCTCCCTCATTCAGTAAGGGGCCCACACTTTCCTTGGCTTTCTTCTTGTTGCCAACATACCTGAAGAAACCCTTCTTGTTACTCTTAACATCTCTTGCTAGCTGCAGCTCCAGGTGCGATTTGGCCCTCCTGATTTCATTCCTACATGCCCGAGCAATATTTTTTATACTCTTCCCTGGTCATTTGTCCAATCTTCCACTTCTTGTAAGCTTCTTTTTTATGTTTAAGGTCCGCTAGGATTTCACCGTTAAGCCAAGATGGTCGCCTGCCATATTTCCTATTCTTTCTACACATCGGGATGGTTTGTCCCTGTAACCTCAATAAGGATTCTTTGAAATACAGCCAGCTCTCCTGGACTCCTTTCCCCCTCATGTTATTCCCCCAGGGGATACTACCCATCAGTTCCCTGAGGGAGTCGAAGTCTGCTTTCCTGAAGTCCAGGGTCCGTATTCTGCCGCTTACCTTTCTTCCCTGTGTCAGGATCCTGAACTCGACCAACTCATGGTCACTGCCTCCCAGATTCCCATCCACTTTTGCTTTCCCTACTAATTCTTCCCGGTTTGTGAGCAGCAGGTCAAGCAAAGCTCTCCCCCTAGTTGGCTCCTCCAGCACTTGCACCAGGAAATTGTCCTCTACATTTTCCAAAAACTTCCTGGATTGTCTGTGCACTGCTGTAGTGCTCTACCAGCAGATATCAGGATGATTAAAGTCGCCCATGAGAACCAGGGTGTGCGATCTAGTAGCTTCTGCGAGTTGCCAGAAGAAAGCCTCATCCCCCTGGTCCGGTGGTCTATAGCAGACTCCCATGACTACATCACTCTTGTTGCTCACACTTCTAAACTTAATCCAGAGATATTCAGGTTTTTCTGCAGTTTCATACCGGAGGTCTGAGCAGTCATACTGCTCCCTTACATACAGTGCTACTCCCCCACCTTTTCTGCCCTGCCCTGTCCTTCCTGAACAGTTTATAACCATCCATGACAGTGCTCCAGTCATGTGAGTTATCCCACCAAGTCTCTGTTATTCCAATCACGTCATAATTCCTTGACTTCACCAGGATCTCCAGTTCTCCCTGCTTGTTTCCAAGGCTTTGTGCATTTGTATATTGGCACTTGAGATAACCTGCTGATTGCCCCTCATTCTCAGTATGAGGTAGGAGCCCACCCCTCACAGACATTCCTGCCTGTGCTTCCTCCCGGTATCCTGCTTGCCCACTTACCTCAGGGCTTTGGTCTCCTTCCCCCAGTGAACCTAGTTTAAAGCCCTCCTCACTAGGTTAGCCAGCCTGCTCGCAAAAATGCTCTTCCCTCTCTTCGTTAGGTGGTGCATGGTGCAAAAGGGTTGACTTGTCAAGTATTTGGAGGCTTTGCTCTGTAATGAAGAACAGACTCAGGGCCCAATCCTGCCCTCTAGTCCATGGGTCTAATTCCCATTGATTACACAAGAACGACAACCGTAACAACATCACTATCATGTAGGTCCAAATATATGAGATGGGACCCAGTGTTATGCATTCTGGAACTCTTCAGTTAGATTTAGTTACAATTCCTACCCAACACTCTGTAGTAATAGAAGTCCCTGGCAGTGGAGCTAGTATGGTTCCCCTGTGCTGAGGGCAGGGCGGATGTGGAGGGTTCAAGAATGGGATAACCACCTCATGTGCCAGAAAGCCCAGCTCCGCAGGGCTTTCTGCATGCTGCCGCACAGGAGCTTGGGGTTTGAGCAGGCAGATTAATTGTTAATCACTAAGCAGATCCACTGGCCTTCCCCACTGTATACAGGCACCGGGGTGGAGGTGCCACAGGGCCTACTCCAGTCCTGAGATTGGCGTAGAGGCTGAAGAATAGCTATGCTGCTGCTCTGTAGCTTTCAGGAGATAAGGAGGAATCCTCACATCTGCCACTTGAGTTAGTTGAGTTATTAGCACTACAGTGCTAATAAACTATGGTCACATAAACACCACCCTATACCGGAAACCTACTGACCGCTATTCCTACCTACATGCCTCCAGCTTTCACCCTGACCACACCACACGATCCATCGTCTACAGCCAAGCTCTGCAATACAACCGCATTTGCTCCAACCCCTCAGACAGAGAAAAACAGAGAAAAAAGATCTTTGTCAAGCATTCTTACAACTACAATACCCACCTGCGGAAGTGAAGAAACAGATTGATGGAGCCAGAAGAGTTCCCAGAAGTTACCTACTACAGGACAGGCCTAACAAAGAAAATAACAGAACGCCACTAGCCGTCACCTTCAGCCCCCAACTAAAACCCCTCCAACGCATTATTAAGGATCTACAACCTATCCTGAAGGATGACCCAACACGCTCACAAATCTTGGGAGACAGGCCAGTCCTTGCCTACAGACAGCCCCCCAACCTGAAGCGAATACTCACCAGCAACCACATACCACACAACTGAACCACTAAACCAGGAACCTATCCTTGCAAAAGAGCCCCTTGCCAACTCTGTCCACATATCTATTCAGGGGACACCATCACAGGGCCTAATAACATCAGCCACACTATCAGAGGCTCGTTCACCTGCACATCCACCAATGTGATATATGCCATCATGTGCCAGCAATGCCCCTCTGCCATGTACATTGGTCAAACTGAACAGTCTCTACGTAAAAGAATAAATGGACACAAATCAGATGTCAAGAATTATAACATTCATAAACCAGTGGGAGAACATTTCAATCTCTCTGGTCACACGATTACAGACATGAAAGTTGCGATATTACAACAAAAAAACTTCAAATCCAGACTCCAGCAAGAGACTGCTGAATTGGAATTCATTTGCAAATTGGATACAACTTAGGCTTGAATAGAGACTGGGAGTGGCTAAGTCATTATGCAAGGTAACCTATTTCCCCTTGTTTTTTCCTATCGCCCCCCCACCCCCCTCCGCCCAGATGTTCTTGTTAAACCCTGGATTTGTGCTGGAAATGGCCCACCTTGATTATCATACACATTGAAAGGAGAGTGATCACTTTAGATAAGCTATTACCAGCAGGAGAGTGGGGTGGGGGGAGAGAAAACCTTTTGTAGTGATAAACACCCATTTTTTCATGGTCTGTGTGTATAAAAACATCTTCAGTATTTTCCACAGTATGCATCCGATGAAGTGAGCTGTAGCTCACGAAAGCTTATGCTCAAATAAATTGGTTAGTCTCTAAGGTGCCACAAGTACTCCTTTCCTTTTTAGTGGAAAGACAGTTCTCAATGGCCCTTGCCCTGTTGTTAAAGCTGCTTCATGTCCTGAAAGTGTAATTACTGAAGCGCAGTAGGAACCTGATCCAAAGTCCACTGAAGGCAATGAAAAAAAACTAATTTTAAATCCCACAGTGATTGATCGAAGTGGAGGACATCCCCCCCCGGTAAAATATTAGCACCTAGAGCCCAAAATATTTATGGCAACTTATTTTAAAAAGCACCTATTTTCACTCCTTTTCTTTTTGCGAAAACAGACTAACACGGCTGTTACTCTGAAACCTGTCTTTCCACTGTTTATGGCATTACAAAACTTTGCACTGAATACATAAGCATTGTTTCTTGCACATTCATCTGCTCTTACTACAGTATTTCTTTCCCATTTCAAGTTGGAATATTTTTGTTTCAAGGGAAACACCTAACCATCTGAAAATCATATAATTCTAACATCTGGATTATAAAATGCTTCCTAAAGTGTAAACAAAGAGATTAGATGAAGGCTAATGGACACAGTTGACCTAGAGCAGACCTCACTTTTCTACAGACATGTTTCTAATAATAAATTCAAGATGTGCAGATGCCTACGTTGAGCAATTACAGGATTGTATTGCTTCATGTCTCATGAAGTGGAGCTGCTGGTCTGGTTCTAAGGAACTAGAGAGCTACCACAGGGCTGTTGTGGCTGTCAGGGATTGGCCAGTCCTAATGATTTTCTGACTACATGCCTTATGCTGGAAATCAGGAAAGAAGCAATGGGATTGGAGTTGCTACACTGGCCTTTATCTTCTGGTGATTTACCTGTCTCTACTTACGTCAGCTTGTTTGCTTGCACTGCGAGAGCCAGGCTCTGGTCCCAGCTTTTTATCTGTAAGCAGTATTTGTAGCTTCATCTTTTTCATTCTATGGATCAATTTATAAAATAAATCTTCTCCTGGACCAGCATCCCCATCCCTCACTATCTGGGTCTCAACATGTTTCACTGTCAACTGCTGGCAAGTTGCCTGCAGTTTGCAAGCTAAGGATCACGGTAACACAGTAGGAAATAGTATCCACACTCACCTGGAATTATCTTCTCTATCAGCTGAGTGCCTAGAAAAGGAATATAACAGCACACTAAACATTCAAACTCCAACAAAATCATTTCAAACCAAAATATGTACACTCCATATTCCCAATTTTAAAATTCCCAGAGCCTGATCCTATAGGTTGCTGATTTCACTTGGACTTGACTATTCACCGGCCCCATAACTGTCCCCTAGCTCACTGGTTCCCAAACTTTTTACTAAGGCAACCCCCCAACTGCAGTTTGTCTTTTATTGTGACCCAGCCAGGGTGGCCCAAAATCATAGGTCAGTGTTCTTTGCCTACTCTCGCTCCATGCCCTGTCCAGGGAGCATCCACCACGCACAACAGCACCCTGTGCCCCAGCACTGCAATCCTAATCCCAGCCCAGCACGGAGGGGAGGCCCCTGTATGTGGGGAAGGGCGGGGGAAGAAAGTGAGCTCATCCCAAAGCAGCACTCACTCAAATGTGGCCTGTTTGCCCCTTCATCATCACAGAGGGGCAGTGGTGTAACCTTGTGCTTCAGGTTGTAGTACCTGGAGTGGGGAGCAGGACCCAGACCTCAGGACTGGTGCCACTGCTATGGAATGAGTGCAGGGCAGTCTTATTCTACAACTCAACTCCCTTCCCAGCTCTCACCTCCTCACTGGGCCTCTGACAGGCTGCCTAGAGCCTTCTACAACCCACTGGTGGGTTAGGACCAACCATTTGGGAAACACTGCCCTAGACCATGGGTAGGAGCACTTGGCTCCCATCTCCCACTCAGGGAGCACAAGCACAGTCCCCAGTCACTAACTTCAATCTACCCAATAATCCTTCCATCAGGTTCCCTTCACAATCTTCTCCTCCCCACCCCAGTAGCTCGGACAATGGCTTAGGGTCTCCCACAAAAGACTGCACCTACAGTGAACACCTGTGCTTATTGCCACTGCTCCAATGGCCCTGGCTGGTCGGCAGAGAGAGGGGTCACCTCTACAAGGGGAGTTAAGCTCTAGAAGAGGCTTCCACGGGAGGTTGTGGAATCGCCATCGCTGGAGTTTTGAAGAGCAGGCTGGAGGAAACCCCTGGCGCACGGTTGGCGGAGGTTTAGCTGATTCTGTGGATGACCTCTCCAGGTCCCGGCCAGTCCTACGGGTCTCAGAAACAGGACAGCCCAAACCTCCCTGTTCCCAAAGAACCCCGTGCCCTATGCTCTGACCTTTGGCGCTCGCTGGGCCCTTCTCTGCTCCGGGGCCCTGTAGACGCGCACAACACTGTGAGAAAGTTGGGGGCCTGTTTTCCCACCATGGGGCCCTGGACTGAGGAGGGGAGAAACTAAGCAAATTATCTTTCCAGTCTGGACTCCCGCTCGCTGGGGAACGGCGTGTGCTGGGGCCCCATCGCCGCCCGCGGGTGCAGGGGGCGTGCGGGGCCAGCCACCCCCCCGGGGAGCGGCAGAGGGGCCCCGCGGGGCGGCTGCCCCCTGTCCTCTGCGGACACAACCGGCTCTGCGGTCCCGCCCAGCGCCGGCGGCGCCAGGCAGGGCGGCGGTGTGTGAGCGGCTCCGCCCCAGCAGTCCCCTCCCTGTGAGCGGCTACGCCTCTGCCAGGCCCGTCTCGCTTCCCAGGGCGGAGCCCGGCGGGAGCCCGCCAGCCGCAGCTGCCCCCCAGGGAGGCCGGGGGGAGCAACACGGAGCCCCCCGCGTAGCCAGAGCTGCACGGCGCAGCGCCGCCTGGGGAGCTGTGTGAAGCTGCCCCGTCCGGGGCTGGGGGGGCAGGAGCGCAGCAAGCCACTTCCCCCGGGCTGCCAGGCGAGGAGGCAGCGTCTGCAGCTGCAGGTGGGTTTGGCTCCTCCGAGCTCAGCGAGAGGGGCTTCCCCCTCATCGCCAAACCGCCCGCCCCAGCCTTGGCAGCCCGTCTGCCTTCCCTGCCCCAGCCGGTTGCGGGAGAGACCCCCCCACCCCTCGCTCCGACACCTCTCTTCACCCACTGGGGGAGATGCCCCCCCCAACTCACCTGCTGTGCCCAGACTTCAGGTTATCCACTCTGAGAGGACCCCTATCCCCCCCCCCCAACCCAACTCACCCAGCATGAGATGCTCCCTCCCCCCAGGTCCCAGTACACCCACTGTGAGAGATTCCCTTTCCTCTCTGCCCCCAGAAATTCTACTCTCCAGCTGCAAGAGATGTCCCCCTACCTCTGCCATAGACCTCAACTCACCCTCTGTGGGAGATGCCCCCTACCCTTCTTGCCGCCTAGACTTCAAACTCACGTGGCTGTGGCAGATGCCCCCCTCCACCTCTGTTCCCAGCCCTCAGCTCACCCACTATGAGGGAGGACCCCTACCCCTCCATGCACCTCTGTCCCAGCCCTCAGCTCACCTGCTATGGGGGATGCCCCCCTACCTACCACTTCCCCTCCAGATCCCACTTTCCCACTGTGGGAGATGTCCCCTCCACCCACCTCAACTCACTCCTTGTGGGAGATGCCCACTGTCTCTTCTCCCTACAAACACACTCACCTGCAACTTTCCTCTCTGTGAGCAAAGAGGAAGGAGTGCTCTCTGATCACCCTGGGCTTGGAGAAAGCAGGAGTGTGTCTGTCAGCCCCCAGCTGAGAGGATGGGCACAGGAGGGTGCAGCCTGGCGAGGAGAAGCATTGTGGGGTAGCAGGAGGGAAAACAGTGACACCAGGCAGAGAACAAACCCCCACCCAACACTGAGGCTTGTGGTGCTTCTGGGAACTGAAAGTTCAAGTTTAAGTCAGATATGAAGCTGACTATCTGTGAGAGCAGGATGCCACCACCCTGGAGTTAGGGAACTTCAGAGCATAAACTCTGACCCCTGACCATTAAAGTAATATGGGATTATCAAGAAACACAGTATGTGGGGTAGCCCAGTGGTATAAAGTCTCACAAAATAATGTTTCCTATTCTCAGATCTGAGCTCCAGATTTTGGTCCAGTTTACTTATATAGCATGATAATAGATATATTGTCCCCTCTGTAACCTGTTTGGGTTTCAGAACTCAGTTATGCTGAAGACAGACAAATCCTCCACATTCCAGTCTGGGCTTCTTTCTTACAATGCTGGTTATTCGCTCTGGAAAAATTTCTTTCCTAGAATTGCAGATCCTTTGCCCCTCTTCATTATCCTCTGGCTGCACTTTCAGACACAGTCCATTTGTTTTGTTGTTTAAAGGGCACCTGGCTTTAAAATCACAGATAGAAAAATTTGTTTACCCATTTTATTTATAATACTCTAGATTATTAAAAGCAATTTTATAAATATTTATTTTTTACCATTTCAGCTTAGACATGAAAATAGACTTGTCATTTCATCTACTGGTTCTAGGCTAGATCAAGGATGTCTGAGTGCCCAACTTGGCAGCAGAAAGTTTACAAAGTTTTAATTTAGTATTATGACTTTTTATGCATTAGGACTTATGCATTAGGACTTAAAATATGTAATCTTCTTTGGTGGCACACACTTCAAGGGACTATTTGTTAATAAATTTAAAATTAAACATTTCTAGTGTCAGATTTTGAAAAAGATTCCTTTTACAAAACCTAAAGTTTGGTTGGTACTGGCTACAACATAGCTTAATTTATGTAGTGTAGAAAGGAACTGTTTCCCCACAACTGGCCTAAAACCTTGCTAAGTCATATTTGATAGCCAGGTTTGATTCACACTATGAATTATAACAGTGCTGTAACCTTGTCACCTTAGTTCTATTTGTAGTGTAGATGGGGCCTCAGAGCGTTAAGGTAAGATGACAAGCCAAGCTCCTTGCCTTTGGGCTAAATTGAGAGAGGCCCAGACACATACAGAGACAAGGAAACTCACTATTGTTTCTAACTTCCATCCAATCTTTTTCTTTTGATGCTGATTCCTACCCCCACTCCTCCAAATGTGGCTGCATCTTTCCTAGTAAACTAAGATCTAATTCATCACCAGTACAGCTCCACCAGTGATGGTGTAGCCATGCGTGAAAACGCCTCAAGTCCTGTTGACTCTACAGTTTCTGCTATTGCAGAATTACAGCTACAAAGCTTGCTTGTGTAGAGGCAGCCCTGAAGTCTCTGTCTCTACAGTATAGATGCAATACAAATTTTGTTTTGTACTTGTGCATCTATGCTGGACCACACTTTACAGATAGAGGGTAATTCCATCATCTGTGATTTCTAAGAGAAGGAATGTCAGAGCAGAATATGCAATGGAACTCCTGGGTTTTCCTCCCAGTTTTAATGTTGATTTTCTTCTGTGGCCAGTCACGTACCTATGGGTTGGTTAGTTCACCCATTGTTTCTTCCCTAAACACTTCTCTCTGACCCATTGCTCTCACCACAAGACCAAGAAAAAGAAAAGATGAAGTCTTCCTACTCAGTGCAACCCACTTCCCTTGTGTCTAATATATCTTAACTGCCACCAAAACAAAGTTGTTTTTTATAATACAGTCAGGTTTGTTTTAAAGTGTTTGGAAAACAAAATGTTATGACTTCATGAATTGAGTTTCACCTACAGTGAACCTTTTAGGCCTTTTGAAAATAGTGGTTTATAATAGAAATGCTTACACAACTTAACTACTAGCTGGATAGTTGAAAAGGACAGCAACAACATTTGGGGCAGGGGCTATCAGCAAAAGTTCTCTCTCTTTGAATAAAGGACTCTGGTATTATTGTTCAGGAGTTAATACTACTAACCCCTTTGATGCTGATTGTTCAGCAGGTGGGAGAATTGACGTATGCAGAATAGTATAAATTATTTTTCATCCATTCATAAGTGCTTTAATTTATATTGTATAATGTTTGCTGCTCTTTCCCTACACACACACACCCAAAATTGCTCCTGCCCAACTTGTGCACATGCAACAGCCAGTACACAATTATAGAGGGAACTCTTGCATGATGTGCACTTTTGAAAATGTGAGCCATGTTGAACAGAGTAAATTGAGTTAAAGCCAAAAGCAAAAGGAGTTGTACAGTGAAAGATGCTATGAGATGAGATTAGAAAAGAGGTGGAAAAGTTCATGAGCTGGAATTATAGATCTATTTCAGATACCATGAACTGCAGTAGAAAAATCTCTTGCAACAAGAGCGGCCAAACAGGAAGAAACTGGTACTCAAAGACCAGGGGAAATAGGAAGGGGAATTCAAAAGACAGACTGGGGCAGAACCATAATTCTAGAATCAAGAGCAATATGTTGCACCTGTGGTTCAAAACTGCTGAGCACCTGAAGTTCCCAGTGACTTCAGTGAGATTTATGGGTAATAAATAGGGCTGTCAATTAATCGCAGTTAACGCAAAACAAATTAAGTAGATTAAAAATAATTGTGGTTAATTGCAATTAATTATAACGATAGTTATAATGTTAACAATAGAATACCAATTTATTTATGATAAATTTATGATAAATATTTTGATATTTTTCTACATTTTCAAATATATTGATTTCAATTACAACACAGAATACAAAGTACAGTATTCACTTTATAGTATTTTTATTACAAATATTTGCGCAGTACAAACCAAAAGAAATAGTATTTTTCAGTACACCTCATACAAGTACAGTAGTGCAGTCTCTTTATCATGAAAGTTCAACTTACAATGTAGAATTTTTTTTCTCATAAATGCACTCAAAAACAAAACAATGTAGAACTTTAGAGCCTACAAGTCCACTCAGTCCTACTTCTAATTGCTAAGACAAATAAGTTTGTTTACATTTATGGGAGATAATGCTGCCCGCTTCTTATTTACAACGTCTCTTGAAAGTGAGAATAGATGTTCGCAAGGCACTGTTGTAGCCAGTGGTGCAAGGTATTTATGTGCCAGATATGCTAAACCAGGGGTGGCCAACCTGAGCCTGAGAAGGAGCCAGAATTTACCAATGTACATTGCCAAAGAGCCACAGTAATATGTAAGCAGCCTCCCATCAGCTCCTCTCCCTCCCTCTCTGGCTCCCAGTGCCTCCCACCTACCAGCAGCTCCACCGATCAGCACCTCCCCCTCTCTCCCTCCCTCCCGATCAGCTGTTTCCTGGTGTGCAGGAGGCTGGGGAGGAGGGGGAGGAGCGAGGGCATGGCAGGCTCAGGGGAGGGGGCGGAGTGGGGGAAGAGCCTGTGGCAGAGCCAGGGGTTGAGCAGTGAGCATCCCCTGGCACACTGGAAAGTTGGAGCCTTTAGCTCCAGCCCCGGAGTCAGTGCTTATACAAGGAGCTGCATATTAACTTCTGAAGAGCCACACGTTGGCCATCCCTGTGCTAAACATTCACATGCCTCATCATGCTTCGACTTGTATATTGCGAATATTTGTAATAAAACATAATCTAAAGTGAGCACTGTACACTTTGTATTCTGTGTTTTAATTTAAAGCAATACATTTGACTGTAGAAAAATATTTATAATACATTTAAATTGGTATTCTATTGTTTAACAGTGCAATTAAAACTGTAATTAATTGTGATTTTTTAAAAATCTTGTGATTAATTGCAATTATTTTTTTTAAATCATTTGACAGCCCTAGTAATACAGTTATACTTAGGTGCCAAAGCATGGCTTTAGAGCATAACTTTAAGCACTCATCATTGAAAATTTTGATATGAAGGCTAAATTTTTCAATAGAGCCAGCCCTTCTCCTAATTTTGTGTGTGCAATTCTGAAAACACTATCACTTGTATGCACCAATGACTAAATTTGCACACAACATTTAAGGTGCAAGTGATTGTGCAAACAAAATTAGGAGCCATTTGTTAGGCGTGGACCTTTATTTGCCTCCTTATTTAGCAGCTTTTCCGTTCACCTTTAAAGTATTTTCATTGCTGTTTGATTAAAGGTGGAAAGATCTGTCCAAGTGTAACCAGGTTAAATGTGTCCCAAACTTGACAATATGCTTTCAAATGTACAATTATTTAAAAAATATAGTATAACTGTGTGTATAGTTTTCAGAGTAACAGCCGTGTTAGTCTGTATTCGCAAAAAGAAAAGGAGTACTTGTGGCACCTTAGAGACTAACCAATTTATTTGAGCATGAGCTTTCGTGAGCTACAGCTCACTTCATCGGATGCATACCGTGGAAACTGCAGAAGACATTATATACACACACAGACCATGACACAATACCTCCTCCCACCCCACTGTCTTGCTGGTAATAGCTTATCTAAAGTGATCATCAAGTTGGGCCATTTCCAGCACAAATCCAGGTTTTCTCACCCTCCGCCCCCCCCACCCCCCCACACAAACTCACTCTCCTGCTGGTAATAGCCCATCCAAAGTGACCACTCTCTTCACAATGTGTATGATAATCAAGGTGGGCCATTTCCTGCATAAATCCAGGTTCTCTCACTCCCTCACCCCCCTCCAAAAACCACACAGAGAACCTGGATTTATGCAGGAAATGGCCCACCTTGATTATCATACACATTGTGAAGAGAGTGGTCACTTTGGATGGGCTATTACCAGCAGGAGAGTGAGTTTGTGTGTGTGGGGGGGGGGGGGGGCGGAGGGTGAGAAAACCTGGATTTGTGCTGGAAATGGCCCAACTTGATGATCACTTTAGATAAGCTATTACCAGCAAGACAGTGGGGTGGGAGGAGGTATTGTTTCATGGTCTGTGTGTGTATATAATGTCTTCTGCAGTTTCCACGGTATGCATCCGATGAAGTGAGCTGTAGCTCACGAAAGCTCATGCTCAAATAAATTGGTTAGTCTCTAAGGTGCCACAAGTACTCCTTTTCTTTGTGTGTATAGTATATAGAAAGCCTTAGGGCCACCTTCTAACCTGAGGTATATATCCGCTAGCTGTCATTAAAGTGGGAGACAGTAAAATTTAAGCTCCAGATAACCCTGTCTTCTCTTCCCATTGAGAGTAGTACTTAAATTACACCTAGTTCACAAATATTCTCTATTTATGCAAAATGGTAACAAAATATGGATGGAGATTTAAATACAAATAAATCAGTTATAAAAGAGAATGAAAGAATAATTCTTTCTTTATTTACCTTAATGATCAGGGCTTGAGTTCTGGGCTTTCCCCCTGCAACAGTTGATCACACCACCCTAACACAGAGTGTATGCTGGCAGCTCTCTTTCACCTGAGGCAGGTGAAAAGACTGACAGACAGATCAGTGTTGTAAGAGGAACACAAAACCCTGCCTAAAGTCTTGGCAGGTAAAAAGCTTTTCAGCTCCCCTGGAAAAAAAATTGTTGTTGGACAATAAATTTTTTTAACTTGTTAAAAATAGAATGCTGAAAGCAGAAGTTGGTCTGTAGAAGCTGAAAAAAATTGAGAACTGAAGCAGAAGCCCTTGAGGGGGGAATTGGGATAAGGAAGAAGAAAGGCAAAGTGTAGGGAAGAGGAATGAAAATGTTTAATGAAAATGCCTAGATCTGATATATGAATTTATATTAAGATGATTATAAGTGTTATATTCATAGTATAATAGAGACAGCAAAGATTTTTTTATTTCTGGAAAAATGCAAACTGATCATTCTTACTGAATGAAAAGACAACTTATGTTCTCTCTCTCATAGGGCTGCTATGGACCATGCTTTCAAGAAACAGGAGGCTCTTTAATAATGATGGTAAAGTATTTAAAAAGCCTATTGCAGTTTAGTAATTCAGGATTAAGTTATAAAACTGCATATCACAGTAACTGAAAACATGACAAATTAATGGGATCCTACATAGAATGGAGAATGGGATTGGATTAGTTACAATAGGGAGAATATAAAACAAAACAATCTTGGGAAAGTGGTATTTGATTATTGTGGAAAAGCTGAGAAAGATATGTTTAAAGATGAGTTTAACTATGGAAGTGGTAATATACAAGTTCTCTAAGGAAATAGAACCACTGTTATTAAAGGCCAAATCCTACTTACCTTACTCAAGTGAGTATTATTGAAGCCAATTCAACTAAAGGGCCCAATTCAAAATTAATTGAAATCAGTGGGAGTTTAATTGGAACCTCACTTGGTGAATATGGCAAACAGGATTCGGCATATGCCCACCATCGCTGCCTCAGTTTTTTAACACAGGAAGATGCCCACTTTCAAAATAGCCACAGCCTCCCATTGTTCTCCACAGGAGTGAAACCAAGCTTCCCTCAGAGTGATGGTGGACCCGGACACCCTTGAAGACAGTTGGTGGCTTTAGTCTCTTAGTGAACAAAAGGAGGAGATGGCTGCCATTTTGAAAGAGGGCAGTTCATTGTAGAATTCTCTATAGTGGAATATTACATTATCTCTCATAAATGTAAACAAACTTATTTGTCTTAGCAATTAGCTGAACTAGAAGTAGGACTGAGTGGACTTGTAGGCTCTAAAGTTTTACATTGTTTTGTTTTTGAGTGCATTTCTGAAGAAGAAACTTATGAAGAATAATGGCAAAAAAGTTACCATTCTCCCCAAAATTCTTCAAATGTAGCTGATGCACAAAATTTGAGTTTTAATTATTTGAAATGTCTTACTCTGTTCTGAAACCATTAGACACAAAAAGTCTTGACACCCAATGCTAATATTTTATGGACCCACTTTTGATTACTTAATGGATTTAGTTGTAAATTCTCAGAAAATTAATTCTATATTCAAAGTACTGTAATTTAGGGAAGGATTCTCTTCTCTTGCTCTATTCTTCATATGTAACAAAGTAGTAGAACACTGGCTGAAAGTGAAAAACTTAACTCCACCTTAACTACAACTGGTACTTCCATACTACACATGCCTCTGTGCATAAGGGCCTAAGAGTGCTCTAGACTTGGGCTGCTGCAATCTGCAAGGCTTCCTCAGCAGATCAGGAGGAGCTACTCCTGGGGAAACTGTGGCTTAAAGTACCCCACACCCAATTTTCTGCAAGAGGCAGGCAGAGGAGAAAGAAAACAAGCAGACATCACCCACAGGGTTGTAGTGGCTTCTTTGTAGAAGATTGGATGAGGAGAGAAAGCCACTTTAAAAAAAAATGAAAGTGATAGTTATTAGTTTTGTGGGATTAGGAAACAGATTTAAAAAATTATATTAGGTGGCAATCTAATTCATTTACTCTTATTCACTTCTTTAAACACACAGATAAGAACAGTTGATCTTACCACATCCTGGTTCTCTAGGAAAAATGGAGGAAAGCAAAATGACTTCTTCAAGAGGACAGCATAAGCATGAGGATGTTACCATGCCGATGCAGGTGAAGCAGCCATCCCAGGCTCACTTTGTATAGAAATGAACATATGCAAACAAGTTATAAAAATAAACCCATAAAAATCTGAATGGAAAACAAAAAGTGAAATCACTCAGTAAAAAATAAAATCTAAATCTAAATTATTTAAGATGACAGATCTTTTAATTTACAAAACTAAGAACATTATAGAAGATAAAGGAACTTGCTGTCAATAAAATGGTGTTTCATATAAGCTTTATACACAATCAAAGACTTGTGAAAATTTAAGTAGGAGTTTTATAACTGCTCGACTGACAACAAAGTTATGATTGTATGCAGTGTTGTTATAGCCATGTCGGTCCCAGGAAATTAGAGAGACAAAGTGGGTCAGGTAATATCTTTTTTTGGATGAGTTTCTATTGGTGAGAGAGACAAGCTTTTGAGATTACACAGAGCTCTTCTTCAGGTATGGGAAATGTACTCAAGAGTGGCACAACTAAATACAAAGTGGAACAGATTGTTTCGCATAAGTGGATAACACATTTCAAGGGACCATTGAAAGTGAAGTGGCTCGTTAACATCCCTTCCAGTGGGGAAGTTATGATTGGCAGGAGAGTTACAACAGTAATCAGTTAATATACTTTAAGACTGTCATTAATTCTCTTTTCAGGTATGAACCATTGTGTCCTGTAAGATTTATTTTGCTGGCTCTTATCCTTGAAGAATGGCTGCCATGTCTTGTGAAAATTGTTCCTTTCAATACTACAGCCAACTCAATCAACCTCTTGAAGCTAGCTGTATGCTGCTCCTGATTATGCTTGGAAAAGTGTCCCTCAATCTCTTCATGTTGGGAGTTAGAAGACGGGATGTAAAACAAAGTTTTATGGGATATTTCTGTATTTCACTGGCAGTCCTTGACTTCACACTTCTGGTGAATATAGCTTTCATCTTGTATTTTGAGGACTTTGCACTTTGGGGTATGAGATTTACCAAGTACCACATTTGTCTATTCACTCAGATAATTTCCTTTACGTATGGTGTCTTGCATTACCCAGTTTGTCTTGTGTCTGTTCTAGATTATTACATGACTATAGCTCAAACCCCTAAACCTGCTAGCATAGGTCAAAGGCTATTTTATATACTTGCTGTGGTTTTTATATGGATTTCAGTCCTCTTTTATATTCTGAAAGTTCCAGCTGTCTCTGCAGAATTAGAAATACAGAACCACTTTTTTACATGCCCTTTCTATATCAGTGTTCAGAGCTACTGGCTATCATTAGCCATCGTGTTTGTCATATGTGTGGCTTTTGTGATTTGTTGGTCAGAAGTTATAACTATGGTGCGGTCTGTCAGGATTATTTCCTTTACAAGTGAGACTGTTTTAATCTTTTCATACGCATCTGACTGCAATTGTACAGTCTGTAAAAAGCAGCTTTTGACAAGACTCCTCATCTGCTTTCTTGGTACTTGGGCACCTTTTGTTTTCCTTCAGATGATCATCTTGTTGCTCGGTGCTCAGATTCCAGCCTACATGGAGATGAATGTCCCCTGGCTATACTTCATAAACAGCTTTCTAATCGCAACAGCATTCTGGTTTAGGTGTCATGACATTCGATTGACAGAGGGGACGTGGTCTGCAGATCCATTTGTCAGCTGGAAATTCTGCTTCATCCCATTTAACAATCAAAATACAGAGCAAGCTGAAAAGTCAGGCACAGTAATCATCTGTTAATGAACTGCTGTGTGAAAAGAATGCAAGTAAGTGCTGTGCATCTGAGGTGTCGGACAGTGCTATTTTGGGTCCTCTGTGAACACGTGTAAATGGATTATATAAGGAAATTCCTCAAACTATAATCTGAAGAAAAATTCACAAAATGCTCCAATATATAATGGAATATTGCACTACAATGTGGAATACTGCACTGTTTTCCAAGCTAGACTTCAAACAAAAATGGGTGCTTAATGCACAAAATATTTTAATGGAATTGTGTTATATTTTCAAATATAGTTGAAAAATCTGGGTAAATAAAACTGCCTGATTTTAACATTAAATGCTAATAAACAAAGTTGAGATTGTTTAAAATAAAGCAGGTCTGATGCATGAACTTCCATATTAAAAAAAAGAGAGAGATAGAGAGAGAGGAATAAAATCTTTAGCTAAACTTGAGACTTCTACAGCTGTGGATAGGGTGACCAGATAGCAACTGTGAAAAAATGGGACGGGGGTGGGGGGTAAATAGGCACCTATATAAGAAAAAGTCCCAAAAAATGGGACTGTCCCTATAAAAATGGGACATCTGGTCACCCTAACTATGGACTAGTATTATTTATTGTCAAACGTTTTAGCTTTAACTACCTCCTTTATAACTGATCAGTTCTAAAAAAGTTTAACTATTTCCTATTTAAAATGGAAGTTTCCCTCTTTGCTTAAGGAAAGAGAAACTGTCTAAAAGGAATGGATGTAACTTTTACTACCTTCTCCCCTCAAAAAGTAAATATCATGTAAACTATGTTTAAAACTGTCCACAAAAAAAGGAAAGGTGGGTGAGGTAATATCTTTTACTGGACCAGCTTCTGTTGGTGAGAGACAAGCTTTTGACCCACACAGACCTGAAGAAGAGTGTCTCAAATCTTGTCTCTCTCACCAACAGAAGATGGTCCAATAAAGTATATTACCTCGCTCACCTTGTCTCTCTAATATCTGGGACTGACACGGCTACAACTACACTGCATACACAAAAAAAAGAAAGACCAATAAGATGCACAATTACCAGGGTGACATTAAGTGTGACAGTTTAAACTTTTTGTAAGCACTAAATGTAACTTAGACATTCATAACATACAATTTGTACTGTAGAAGCAAGTGTTATTTATTTGTTACTTCATTGCGGTCTTTACATTCTATATTTAGCGTTACACTAACTTTACCAGTAACATCAGAATGCAGTGGCTTTCCTTAGTGTACAAATAAATGTAAAATTTTACTTTAATGTCAAAGGTTATCTTGTTTTCCATACAGTTATTTGGTACAAATAAATTAAACTGCTGATAGTATCAAAAATGTGAAAGAATGACTTATCAAAATGTACAGAGTAGGTGTGAAAGATCTGCAGCTGTATGTAAATCTGTAGAAAGAATCAGTGGATAAAATATGAGCTTTAGCAGAAAAAAATATTTTTCTGCATATTGTGTTGCTTCAGAAATTAGGTGCCAGTGAGAAAAGATAAAATGGAATATCTTCACAGAACATTAATAAACACAAAATAGTGGTCATTGGATAAAACAAATGATTCACCACTATATTAAAGTAGTGCTTAATGATACCAATGCTGATTGTTCCAGGCACTGTGCAAACACATAGTAGGCACTATGAAGAACATAGTCCAAATAGACTTCATGGACAAAGGAAGAAAGAGAGAAGTGAGTTGGTTACAGTGACACAGTAGACCAATGGCATAGCAGATCCTTAGCTAATGTAAATAGTTAGAGCTCTGTAATTTACATTGGCTGAGGATCTGGCCTCTGGTGTCTTGGCTCCCAGTCTAGTGCTCAACCCACTGGATGTCACTGCTTCTTTGTACTCATGAGTAGAGTTGACATAGGAACTTTATTCTGCCTGTCCTTTACATGCACACTATGTATGTATGTATGGGATGCTGTTCTGGGAAGGAGGAGTGCTGGGAAAAGATGGGGTCCATCTAAGAAGGGGAAGAGCATCTTTGCATGGAGATTCACCAATCTAGTGAGAAGGGATGGTAAATTTCTATAGAGTCATATGAGCAACAGGATGGCATTAAGTGAAGGAATCTGCTCTACATCTTAGATGTATATACACAAATGCAAGGAGTATGGGGAACAAACAGGAAGACCTGGAAGTTTTAGTGCATAAGCTAAATTATGACTTACTTGGCATCACACATTGGTGGGATACATCTCATGAGGGGAATGTTGGTAAACAGGGGTATAGCTTGATCAGGAAGGTCAGGCAGGATAAAAAGGAAGGAGGTGTTGCATTATACATCCCAGAGAGTAGTTATCGTTCCCACAGAGTAGTTATCAGTGGTTCACAGTCATGCTGGAAGGGCATAATGAATGGGGTCCTGCAGGGATCAGTTCTGGTTCTGTCCAATATCTTCATCAATGTTTTAGATAATGGCATAGAGAGTACACTTATAAAGTTTGCAGACGATACCAAGCTGGGAGGGGTGGAAAGTGCTTTGGAAGATAGGATTAAAATTCAAAATGATCCGGACAAACTGGAGAAATGGTCTGAAGTAAATAGGATGAAATTCAATAAGGACAAATGCAAAGTACTCCACTTAGGACGGAACAATCAGTTGCACACATAAAAAATTGGAAATGACTGGCTAGGAAGGAGTACTGCGGAAAGGGATCTGGGGATCATAGTGGATCACAAGCTAAATATGAGTCAACGGTGTAACTCTGTTGCAAAAAAAGCAAACATCATTCTGGGATGCATTAGCAACAGTATTGTAAGCAAGACACGAGAAGTAATTCTTCCACTCTACTCCGCGCTGATTAGGCCTCAACTGGAGTATTGTGCCCACTTCTGGGCACCACATTTCAGGAAAGATGTGGACAAATTGGAGAAAGTCCAGAGAAGAGCAACAAAATCTATTAAAGGTCTAGAAAACATGACCTAGGAGGGAAGATTGAAAAAGTTGAGTTTGTTTAGTCTGGAGAAGAGAAGACAGAGGGGACATGATAACAGTTTTCAAGTACATAAAAGGATGTGTGACAGGGCAAGGCCAGATGGCTACAAAAGTAGTGGGAGATAGATATATTAGCTCCAGGCTAAACATATCCCTAGTACCAGGATAAGTTAAATTAAGACACCTGGGGCCAATTAAGAGCTTTCCACAAGGCAGGGAGGAAGCTAGGTTGATTGGGACACCTGAAGCCAATCAGGGGCTGGCTGAAACTAGTTAAAAGCCTCCCAGTTAGTCAGGTGGGTGTGCATGTCAGGAGCTGTGGGAGGAAGTTGTGCTGTTGGAGAGACTGAGCAGTACACACCATATCAGGTATAAGGAAGGAGGCCCTGAGGTAAGGGTGAAGTGGAGCTTGAGGAAGTGGGGGCTTCTGTGGGGGAAATACCAGGGAATTGTATGTGTCATGTTTCTAAAAGGTCAGCTACCATAGTGGATACTATTAGGGTCCCTGGGCTGGAACCCAGAGTAGAGGGCAGGCCTGGGTTCCCACCCCCACTTTTGTCCCCCTGATTAATCACTGAGACTGGGAGACAACAGAGACTGTGCAAGGGAGGATAGCTTCTCTTCACCTCCCTTGCTGGCTTATGATGAAAATGGTTCCGTAAACTGACCCTTGTCCCTAGAGAGAGAAGGGTTATGTGGAGGGTCACAGTGAGCCTCTGAGGCTAGCAAAATCTGCCAGGAAACATGGAATCCATGGAGGCAAGAACAGAGCTTTGTCACAGATGTTACAAGGAGGAGGGAGAAAAATTATTATTCTTAACCTCTGAGGATAGAACAAGAAGCAATGGGCTCAAGTTGCAGCAAGGGTGGTTTAGGTTGGACATTCGGAAAAACTTACTGTCAGAGTGGATAAGCATTAGAATAAATTGCCTACGGAGATGGTTGAATCCCCATCAGTGGGGATTTTTAAGAGTAGGTTGGACAAACACCTGTCAGGGATGTCTACATAATACTTGGTCCTGCCTTGAGTGCAGGGGATTGGACTAGATGACCTCTTGAGGTCCTTTCCAGGTCTATGATTCTATGAAAACACAGAATTCCCAATAAGTTATTGGAATGTATTGGGGATAACTTTTTGTTTCAGAAACTGGAGGAAGTAACATGGGGGATAGCCATTTTAGAATTGATTCTGACCCACAGGGAAGAATTAGTTGCAAATCTGAAGGTCGAGGATATTTTGGGTGGAAGTGATCATAAAATGATAGATTTAATGATCCTAAGGAAAGGAGGGAGTGAGAGCGGCAGCATAAGGACAAAGGACTTCAAAAAACACTTTGTAAAACTCAAACTGGTAGGTATGATCCCATGTGAAAAAAATCTAAGGGGCAAAGGAGTTCAGGAAAGCTGGCAGTTTCTGAAGGAGACAGTATTCGACATGACTGCAAACTATCCTGATGTGAAGGAAAAACAAGGGAGAATAGTAAGAGGCCAATATGGCTCCATCAGGAGCTCTTTAATGACAAGAAAATCAAAAAGGATCCTACAAAAAGTGGAAACAGAAAATTGCTAAGGAGTAGTGTAAAAGAATAGGACAAGCAGGAAGGGACAAAACCAGAAAGACTAAGGCTCAAAATGAGTTACACCTAGCAAGGGATATAAAAGGCAATAAGAAGAGGTTCTTTAAATGCATTCAGGTCAACAGAAAGATGAAGGAAAGTATAGGTCCTCTATTTTGCAGAGAAGGAGAGTTAATAGCTGATGACATCAAGAAGGATGAGATGGTTAAATGCTCATTTTGCTTCAGTTTTCACTAAAAAGGTAAATGATGACCATATAGTCATATATATAATATTAACAGCAAGGGGGAAGGAATGCAAGCTAAAATAGGGAAATAACATGTTAAATTATATTGCGGTAAGTAAGATGTATTCAAGTTGCCAGGGCCTGAAGAAATTCATCCTGCGGTACTAATTGAAGCCATCTTGGAACTGTTAGCAATTATCCCTGAGAATGCATGGGCAATGGATGAGTGCCCTTCTTCAGTCTCCTGGGACAACATGGTACCTCTCCTTAGAAAGGTGAGCAAGAGGACAAGGGGAACTATAGATCAGTCAACCTAACTTCAATACATGGGGAAAATACTGGGACAAATTTTTAAACAATCAATTTGTAAGTAAGTACCTAGAGGATACCAGCGTTATGAAGAATAGGCAGCATGGATTTGTCAAGAATAAATCATGCCAAACCAACCTAATTTCCTTCTTTGACAGGGTTACTGGACTAGTAGATGGCAGGGAACAATAATTGTGACAACTTGATATTAGTAAGGCTTTTGACGACAGTCCCACATTACATTCTTGTAAGTTAGGGAGGGAAATGTGGTCTACATGATACTACTATAAGGTGGGTTAAAAGACTACAAAGAATAGTTATCAGTGTTCACTGCCAAACTGGGAGGGTGACCCATGGGGGTCAGTACTAGGTCCAGTACTAGTCAATCCGAGACGATCTGCAAATGCTGATAGTCGGGGTGCAGAGTGAGGGCAGCTGGCTTCAGCAGTGTTACTGAAAATGCTCAGTACAACCCACGTAGCAAATCTGTGGGGGCATGTGATCCAGCATGTCCCCACCACCACCCGTCGCTTCTGTAGTCAATATTTTCATTAATGACTTAATAATGGTATGGAGGATATGTTTATAACATTTGCAGATGACACCAAGATGGAAGGGATTGCAAGCACTTTGGAGGACAGGATTAGAATTCAAAATGACCTTGACAAATCAGAGACTGATCTGAAATCACAAACATAAAATTCAATACAGACAAATGCAAAATACTTCACTTAAGAAGGAAACCTCAAATGCACAACTACAAAATGGTGAATAACTGGCTAGGCGGTAGTGCTGCTGAAAAGATCTGGGAGTTATAATGGATCAAAAATTCAATGAGTCAACAATTCTGAAAAAGGCTAGTGTTTTGCGATGTGTTAACAGGAGTGTTGTAGGTAAGACATGGGAGGTAATTGTCCCGCTCTACTCGGCATCAGTGAGGCCTCTCCTGGAGTACTATGTCCAGCTCTGGGTGCCGCATTTTAGGAAAGATGTGGATAAATTGGAGAGGTTCCCGAGGAGAGCCACAAATATGATGAAAGGCTTGGAAAACCTGACCGGTGAAGAAAAGTTTAAAAACAAAACAAAACTGGGCAGGTTGTCTTGAGAAAAGAAGACTGAGTGGGGACCTAACAACAGTTTTATGTTAAGGGCTGTTATAAAGAGGTCAGAGATCAATTGTTCTCCATGTGCACTGAAGGTAGGACAAGAAGTAATTTGGCATAATCTGTGACAAGGGAGATTTAGGTTTGATAGTAGGAAAAGCTTTTGAACTATAAGTGTAGTTAAATTCTGGAATAGGCTTCCAAGAAAGGTTGTGGAATCCCCATCACTGGAGGTTTTTAAATAGGTAGGACAAACACCTGCCAGGGGTGGTCGAGATTTACTTGATCCTGCCTCAGCACAGGGGCTGGACCTGATGACCTCCCAAGGTTTCTTTCAGCCCTATGTATATATGATTTTATATATGTATTTTTTAAATACATCTATAAAATATTTATCAATACAGAATGGGATGCATAAAGGAATTGAACACAAATTAAAAGATTCTAATTAAGAATTAGAATAGGAGATTATTCCACAGTTGGAATGTTGTACATATCTTTAGATATTGATTTTACAGATATGGGGAAGGCAGGCAGGCTGATATATGGATCTTGGTTGTACAGAATGGGTAAAGAAACTAGACCTGTGTTTTGTTATTTAAGCATATTTTTAAAAAAAGATGCTCTCAGTGACATTTTAAAAATGTTTCATGATTTATTTGCCAAGATGTGTAAATATGCTTACTTTATATGCACCAAAAACGATACTGTATATGCAAACATTTTAAAAAAACTAAGTTGCAATCGGACAGCAGTCAGAAAGGACAGTTACTTCCTGGTTAAAGCGAGAGGTTTTTTTATAGTTGGAATATGAAAGCAAATGTTTTAACTAAAAATTATATTCCCTACCTTAGTGGGAAAAATATTAACTTGTAACGGCTAACCCAACTCAAGTGAATAGATGTTGGTTGTTCTTCTCCTGTCCTTAAAGCTTTATGTAGCATTTAATTTCTAATTTTAAAGTGAAAAAATAAAACTGATTAAATAATCAAAGTAAACAAATGGAAGTAGCTTTTATTTTTGAAGCATTGAACTCACAATACAACATAGTATTGAAATATAATGATATAAATAAATGATGCTGTAGGTTGGCTAGTTTTCCACTTAGACCCACAGGGAGCAATGTTATCACACAAGAATGTTCAATAAGAAAAAATGTGCAGATAACAAAAGGTGCAATTACAAGCAAATTTAAGCAGCATAGTATAAGGTGCTTTGATTCAACACTTGTATAATCAGATTATCCATTCACAGACATGTTGTTAAAGGTAAATTTTACTTCACTCTGTTACAGACTAACAAATATGAGAATCTATAATTCATTCACATGCTGGTTAATAGGAAAGTGCTTTTTTCTTTAAAAATGATACACAAAGTGAAGATGATATTTTACATAGTTCACTGTGCTCTTCAACAGTAAAATTTCTTTAACTTAATTTTGGATTAACATTTACATTATTACTTTAATTATAGACACTGATATTACACTTTAATTATAGACATTGATCTAGTTGCTGAATTTGATGCTACATATGCTAAAACTTCTTGATAAAGAAGAATCCAGTATGATATCACTCCATGATAAGAACAAACACATTATTCTCTTTTTTATATATATATATATATATATATATATAAATCCAAATTTTTTTGCAAACAAAAGTTCAATTGTCAGTTTTAATACATGACTTTACCTTGCATAAAGCTTCTCTCATTCACCGCGTGCCACATCTTTCTGAGGTTTCAATAACCAAAGTGTCCTTTTCAAAGATGTAACCAAAAGGAGGAGCAAAAATTTAAACACATGCAAAATGGTTGGGGGAAGTATGGTTAAAAAGCAAGTGAAATGCCTATGGTGTCATTTGCTAAATTACCAATAAACAGTTGAATTTTAAGAACTAGTGCAAACAGGAAAAGGCAATATTTAACAATACGTAGTTTGAAATGTTTGGCACCACAATCACAGGTTCATCCCTTATGCTGGCTTACACAGCATGGAAACGGTATTGTATTTTATGTTAAAAATAGGAAAATAACGAATACCTTCAAGAACAATCCTGAAAAACACCAACCAATAAACTTAATTTCTAGTTACTATTTGAAAAGATATAGGGCAAACCCTGCCCTACCACGTTTCTGAACGCTGTTTCTTCAGCCTATATAAACTGGATACACACCAAAAAGGGCTGATAAAATATTTACAAAAACCCAATGGAATTTAAAAATCAGCATATCTCAAATGTATTCATGCACCAGGCATTTAAAGATAATGAAATAAGTAAAACTTTACCTAATCCACAGGTTTATGTATGAAAATACTTCATTTTAACTTCATATGACAATAGGTGAAGATTATAAGGTTATGTCCTGTCACATCCATTTTAGCAGCTCCTGTTTAATGAGGTTAATCTAATCTCTAGTCCAGTAAGAATTATGATACATCAACTTCTCAAATGGAACATGAACTATAGATGAAATTTTAAAAAGTTAGATAAGGTTACTAACATTGACAAGTCAGATTTGGCTTTTAAAATCTAGATCTAATAGTACTTTACATACTTTATCTGTCCTGAGATGGCAGCATTCTTAATATTTGCTGCAATCATTTTAAAGCGAATGGCAATTTTTACATGGAAATGTGACAAAGCAAATCAATTTCAATTCACAAACTTTATATTACAAAGAATACTTTTAAAGCAAGATTTAGAAAACTTTAAAATAGAATACTTTTTTTTTTTTTTTAACCCACACACTTTGGGAAAAGGTATCAGATAGGATTTCAACCCTCAGGATGTCAATGTGTCCATTGACTAGATAACAGCAGGAAGACCAGCTTCCACATACCATCCTCCTACTGTGCTTTAACCCAGTGTTGGAGGAACCATCTTTAAATATGAAATGGTAGTTTTCTCTTTCTGCTCATTTAATCCTTGTTTTCTTATTTAAAGAAAGCAATTAGCATGTGGAAAAATTGTTCACTAAATCCTAGACTGAGATAATAGACTCATGTCATGTAGGATACCAGCTCGAGGATAACTATTTTTTTTAAAATCATAGTTGAACCCCAGTGACCTATGGTAAAACTATCTGTATCCCATTACCCTTCCACAAGCTATCTTCTCTCTCTACCCCATTTTCTTATCTTAGCTGATACTACAGTGGGAAGCTATAATGCTGCATCTTTGATATAACAATACAACTGCACACCATGATATGATTAACAGGATTACAGATTCACTGCAGAATCTAATATGTTGAGAAGGTGGTAACTGCAAATATTTCAAATACTGGCAAAATAATTATAGAAAAATCACTGCCAAATGTGCTTTGTGCATTAATTTATGTGCATGCTTGTGTCAGCATTAAAGTCCTCCTTTAACAGGCCACATGCCATCCAAATTCTGTATAGTCATCTAGCCATCATTATTATAAACACCCAATAAATTCATGATGTAGGTGCTACCCTTATTAAGAACTTTCTGTATCCATCTCATCTTAGATTCCATTAAGAAACCAATGAATGGACTCAGATGAGACCATGTAAATCTGCTCTTTAATGAGAGATTTTATTTGCTTTTCAGCTCCAAATGGAAATATTAGGTACTTATTAATCTTTTATTTTTCTTACTAATGCTAACTCACATCTCTCCTGGATCAAACTGGTTTCATCTGCAGAGCAGTTGTACCTAATAAACCATTCTATACTTGTGTCAATTATTTTTGTGCTTCTACTTCTACTTCCTCATCAGGAGGCTGAAATATGCTGATTTATTATGTGTGAACAATGCTGTACTTTTCAACTGCAGCTATATAAGAATACAGTACTTTAAAAATGTTCATTAAGTATGAATTAAACATTATACTTATTTAATATTTATTTATCATTGTACTAAGATATTTGTGCTCAAATTATAATTCATATAAAACTCTTCAAAAGGCTCTATTTCTAGATGTCTATTTTATATCTAGATGACATTTTGGATAATTTAGCAGCAAGTAGCTTGCATTGGAAGTCAGTCTGAAATTTTCACTCATCCTCTCAATTTCTCTTGAAATATATTTACCCCACTGATTCTTATGCATGTGCTTTTTAGGAAAAGCTGAATCCACATCTTTGTCAACTCCAAGTGAACTGCAAGCTTATTGAAAAATTTAAATAATATGCTGCTTATATATTACCTTTCTTCTCAGAATTTCACCATTTCAACATTAATTTGCCCCATAATAGTATCTGAGATGTATAAATATTACACAATTTATAGAAGGGTAAAAACTGAAGTGTAGAAAACGTAACCAAAGTTACACTGCGATTTTAACGTAAGAGACTTGAATAGAACTCTGAGAGCCTAGTTATCAGTCTCTTGTTCTAACCACTACACAAGAGGCACTGGTGCACACAGCCTACACTCATGATGTAAAAATCACATTTTAATCTCTATGGTGATGCTTGGGGAGGAAATCTGGCATAGTTTAAAACTTCTCCTTAAGATGTGTGATACGAGAAGACAGCACTATTTCTCTCACTCAGATATTATTATTTGCAATGCAATGAGAACACAAATTAAACAGAGTCAAATTCTTCTCTTCCATAAACAGGTGCAACTCTATAGAGTTGAATTTGCTTATGCCAGCACTAATTCCCTTAATCTTCCAAGACAAATATTAACTTGTCTAATTTTAGACACTTTTTTTCATTAAAAATAGTGAAACTCCCCTCTCTCTTTCAGAATATACTTGGCCATGTTCTCTAAATTACATTTAAAACAAAGAGGGGAAAATGAACTTTTAATCATGTTTACAAAGAAATTTTTGGCAAAACTGATAAAACGTTCTTACCTTGTGGCTCACACTTACCTGATAAGCACACTGCAAAATCTGGCTCAAACTATAACTTATTTCACTATAACTATATCTACACACATCTTCAATAAATAAGAGAAAAGACTTGCAAATACTACCAGTGAGATGTCTTGACTTAATTAAGGTTATTTGGTAGTGCTCAGTTCAGTAGCACTTTCAGATACTTCTCTCTTCAGCTGCACTGAAGACCTGATCCAGCACCCATTGAAGTCAAGGGGAATCAAGCTTCAAAGAGTGCTGGACCAGCCCCTAAATGCCAAAAGCTTCATCCTTTTAGCAAAATAAAGCACAAAACAACTAACTCATAAGTTATTACAATAGTAAAAAACAATGCTTGTAAAAACCCTACTATAATAACTGTACTCACAACTTGAATGTAGGTGTTGACAGGCCCTACTACATAATGAATAAAAATTAATATAAGAGTATGTCCAAAAGTGTATAGAGCCTTTAGAACACAAACATCTCTCCTCCGGTTCCACACAATTATTACACACTTAGGGCTCAATACAACTTCCCTTGTCTCCAGAGATCATCGGATCAGGCCCTCTTACTCTTAAATCATTGGTATTCTAACACTTTAACTGTTTTCTGATGTACAGTGGGAAGGTTTTATTTCATGTGCATCCTACTGCTTTCAATCGAAATAACGGAGTTGACTTTTACAAGGCCTGGCACATGAGAAATCAATGAAGCTTTTCTTAGTATAAAGATGCAACAACACCTCTCAAACATGTGTCTAACATTTCAATGTATAGAAGAATCTGAAAATGATACTGGGATTAAACTTTTTAAATGCCCCCACATTTTCAAAGCAATCTGCAGAGATTTAGCCACACAGTCTACTGGCTCTAATGTAAGTCATCTGACTTACACTGATATTAATTCCTCTGAATATGTAGATGTTTTATTCTATTTTAAATCTCTTTAAAATATTTCCAAACTGAAACTATAGCTCGTTGTGCAAAAGTGACTTTTTAAAAAATTACAATTACTTCTGTAGGAACAATAAATAACATCTAAGACTGAAAAATATGAACTTAGAGCTCTGTTCAGCCCCATATCCCAATCAACATTCAATAGTAATAATTAAAAAAAAAAAAACTCCAAGACCACACACACTAGAAAATCATAAGCTTCTTTTCCTTTTTGATCAACTAGTTTTGAAGCAGCATCAATTTAAAAAGTGATCTTACTGAATAAATTATGCCAGGAAAAGCTCCAGTGTGGATGCAGTTATACCAATATTAATTACTCTAATCCAAGATAGCTTATTTCACTTTGCCAAACCAGAATAAGCTATAATTTTATACTAATATAACTATCTACACTAGCTTTTTTGGTTGCACTGCTTTAATTATGTTAGCATAGTTAAAGCAGCAAAACTTTTAAGTGTGGACCAGGCCTACAATTCCAGTTCTCCAATCCACGATATTTTAAAGCATACATAGTGTTTTGTGGCTCTCCCAGCTCTATAAGGAATTATATATGAAGTGTAGCTCAGCAAAAGAGCCAGAATGAATGTGTACAGCAATCTGGGTTACTTTGAGCTCCTGGCAGTCTGTCAATAATTAGTCAACAAGGATTTATATATATTAAAGGCTAATATATATAAAAAATCCTTGTTGACATGCATATATATATATATATTAGTCTTTATATACATATAACTGCTAACTGTAGAAGTGTTTTTCTGAAAACTGTCCAACAATTCAAGATTAAAACAATAACCAAACTAACATGCATGTAACACTACAAACAACTGTAGATCTAGGCTATAAGCCTCACAATAGAAGATCACACTATCTAACATACTGTAATTCATTATCAATTCACAATTCACGTGTAACACATGTACTTTCTACATTGCCAAACAAAGAATAACACAGTAATCAGACAAAGATTAAAAAATTAGCCAATAGTATTTTTGTATATAAATAATTAACGCTCTCTAGTTTTGACAAATCCAAGAGATAAATATCAACATATCTTTAGTCTTCTACTAGCTTATCAAACAAGCACAGATAAGATAAAAAAAAGAAAAGAAAGAAGCTAAGCAGAACCCAAAGTAGCCATTCTTTTACCACTGAAATGAACACTGCCAACTATCTGCACAGTGCACTTTCAGCTAAGAAGTTTGATTTAACCACACTAGCATTAGCCAGATTAGACTGTCTTCCCCACACCACTGTGTGTACAGAAAAAAATAAATCTAAAAGTGCCTTGCAAAAAACCCCCAGCTTTTGGCTGTGTATTTTTCTAAATCTTTTGTTGCCCCACTGGGTGTTAAGCTCTCACCATACATTTTGCATTAAGTAGGTAACTTTGGGTAATCTTAACTTCCAGCTTCATAGGCTGATAGAAAATATCGGAACAGAATCTTTTGATACAGTCAGTTCAAGAAGTTATAATTCAATGCAGTGGTTCTAATGCTGACCTCTGGTAGATAGAAACAAAGTGTTATGTCTAATGAAGGAAAGGGAACTACACCATTTTCTGCAGGTCCAATTTGCTCTTCAAAGTCATCTGTGAAATAGGAGCCAAATGTCAGCACACCTTTGACTAATTCTTTCCTTTTAACCAGCAACTGTGTGTTGGTCTAGGTTAACTAGCAGCAAGCAAACTAGAAGTATAACAATTTAATGCTGTCTTAGTGCATACCAGCATACAAACAACAAAAGTAATGTATGTGCTTCAGCACTCTCTGGGAAGAGAGTCATGCCATTTGCTTGCCAGTAGTTCTACCACTGCGAATGTTAAGAGTTACGATGAACACCCTACATTTTACAGAATACTTCCAAATGAAGAAAATACTAAAATGGCCAACAGATAAGCTTTAGGCTGTAAGAAGAAGAGGTTTGTTACAAATTCCCTTCAAATGATATGCTCAAGACGAAATGAAACTCAGAGAGTGTCTAAATGCATAGCATTTTACCATAATCAGTGCTTCCACAGACTTTGTGGACTCTTCTGTTATTCCATAGTCTAAAAAATGCTTGTGGGAAAATTTGTTTTTCTGAACATATGAACAAAATTCAAACGATGATCAGATTGTGTTAAAAACCCCTTAACCTTGTATGATACAGACCATGGTTTTGGGTGTTGTTTTTTTTTGGGGGGGGGGGGGGGGGAGGGAGAGAGGGAAGAGACTAGTATCATCTACCACAACATATTACGTTTTATATGTGCCACTCATCCTACCTCACCCTTTGCTTTATTCTAACAATTCCCAAGCATTGCTTATAAATTTGCTAATTACTGGAAGTTTTGGAGGATTATATGATACAGCCGGAGGAGTAAATTTTAAAGTCATTATGTGGGGGGAAAAAAAGATATTTAGCAAAATATCACAGTAATAGGTATGCCATAGTATGTATCAGTCTGTTAGAGAGAAGCTACTGTCTAAAGCTTCCCATTAGGATTCCTTCAATGAGTTGATGCGGGCACAAATTTTCAGTGCAGGTCCCAGCTTAATGTTCATTGCACTCATAAGGTGATCCTCTTTCAACAAGAGAAGGGCCTGTCCATCGATCTCTTGTGCTCTAAATTCATCTGCAATATCTTGACAACCTGCAGTGGAATAAGAAATAGTAGGTTAGAAATAAATGCTGACAGATGCAATGGCCTTGTATACAGTGGAATTTTTCTGATTCATAATTCCCAATGGCTGTATTTTTCATTGGTGGAAGTTGTAGTGTAGATGAGAGTTAGACAACGATTGCAAGAGCTCCTGAATTCAGCTGAGTCCTATCTACATTACCTCATCGACTGGTGCTACCACTGGTGCAACTGTGCCCATTAGAAATTAAAAATCCTAGTGTAAAACAAGGCAATTTTTTCCTATTTTGTTTACAAGAATGATTGCCATGATCTCAGAGTCCTTTGATGCAGACTAAAGAAATACCTATTAAATAAAAACACAGAATCCATCTGGGTTCTCTCCGGCAAGAAAAGATGACATTAATATTCTGCAGGTGTGAACAGCTCAAATCTCAGAGGCTCAGAAAAAAATTACTTACCTATAATTTCTGAAATATCCCCGGTTTTTGGGTTCACATGTGCAACTCTGACTTAAATTTTCAGAATTTTTAGCTATGAAGTTTTATTAGAACTCCCCCAACAAAAATCATTAATATTACAGGCATTGATCGAAAGGCATACTCTATGTCTGAAGAAGGAAAGATAGTAGACTGGCATGTCAATGGAGGTGAGTTAAGGTAGTTGGGTGCCTTGTTTGAGGAGTACCATAATGCTGTGTTTCCCAGGTTTGTTTGTTTTTTTTTCTTTCCTTAACTAACAAGGTAACAAGCATTCAGCTCACTGATACATGGTTGCAACTTTAACACAGAAAATTGGGATGTTCAATGGGAAAGACTGTTTCAAATAACCAACAATCTCTCCCACAGATTGTCATTGGGGGAAAGAAAATGATTCTCTGAGAGATGTCCTGATGAACAGTTTTCCTAATCCCATTAAGTGGGGATTTCTGTTATATTTCAACCTGACCTGCAACATCCTTGCTATTTCAATGCCAGGCCAGGAATCTGTTAAGCAGAAACTGTCAATTATGCCAAATTGTATGGTAGTTGTGTCCTATGGAGAATGTATAAATGTCCTCTAGCACCTAGAAGACCACTCATTTTCAGTTTTGACTTGAAGATTCTCCTTTCCCACTATACCTCATATTTTATATTAATTTAAAAACAATAACTTATTTTCTTAATCCACTTGTCTGGCACATTTCTTTTTATATCCTTTCAGATGTTTTCTCCCTTAACCTTCCACCCCCCATTCCTGATTTTAATTATTACTCAATAAGTTTTACTTTCTTGATTTCATTTAATATTTTTGGCTTTTCCCTTTTATAAAGAATCTGTACAGTTATGGGGAAATCCTCCACATGGAGAAGTCCCTATTTGTGTTCCCAACAGAACCAGGCACCATTGTTCCTAGGATGAGAGCAAGTGACTAATTCTGGATCTCATTGTAACTTCATTCTTTTATAGAATTTAAATATAAATATTGTCCTCTTTTCAGTCTGATTTATAAATGAGCAAAGGACAGGTAAATAGAAAGTGGTGAAGAAGTGTTAGTTCAGCTTTAGTGGAGTGTCACTGCGTATGAAAGCAATAAAATTTATGAGCTGAAACAGGAAGCCCTCCATAAAGAGTAAACCCACTTTCTATTTCCTTTTTAGTATTCTATACACAGATTTGGTTATGTATCAAATCAATTGACAATTTATTAAGGAGATGAACGAGTTACAGTCCAGGGTGATGCAGATTAGAGGACTGTTGAGCTAAATGGCTAGGAAACAGGAACGTCTTGATGGAGAATTCCATAGCATAAACTATGCCTTCAGGAACTTTAAGCTACAACTCAGTAACACATTAATTAACATAGCTACTGTAAAGCAGCAGATTGTCTTCTGTTAACTGTTGGTATAGCACCTACCACAATGGGGCCTTGATACCTGATTGGGGTTCCTGGACACTAACAAGTATAGTGGCATAAAAAGAGGAAAAGAAAAATTAAGCATCTCATAATGATCTATATACTCTGATAACACACCAGAGAAAGGATTACATATTCTATTATCAAAAAGAAAAGGAGTACTTGTGGCACCTTAGAGACTAACCAATTTATTTGAGCATAAGCTTTCGTGAGCTACAGCTCACTTCATTGGATGCATACTGTGGAAAATACAGAAGATGTTTTTATACACATAAACCATGAAAAAATGGGTCTATCACTACAAAAGGTTTTCTCTCCCTCCACCCTACTCTACTGCTGGTAATAGCTTATCTAAAGTAATCACTCTCCTTACAATGTGTATGATAATCAAGGTGGGCCATTTCCAGCACAAATCCAGGTTTTCTCTCTCTCCTCCCCCCCCCCAACCCACTCTCCTGTTGGTAATAGCTTATCTAAAGCGTTTTACTAAGAAACCTGTTTTAAAGTCAGTTTTGGAAAATTGAGGGATTGGAGTTTGGATTATTTCAATTCCCTTACTCAAATATATACTAGCATTCACAACTGCCAAAAGAGTGAGTATACTGTATATACCTTGTATTGCACCCAGTTGGTAATGAGCATTTGGGGTTATATAAAGACCACTAACCTTGGAACAGTATATGTGAAAGTGGAACATCTCTGGAGGAGCATATGCCACAGCAGATCCAACAATTCTTCTTCTTCTCCAGGAGAAATTAGCGGCAGTAAAAATGTCACAGAAACCAATAGACCCTAAAAAAGCTCCCAGGGAATTCAGGAAAAGCTACGTATAGACACCAGATGAGGAGACCCTATTCTGTGCTTAGATTTCAGTTCATGGATTCTATTTAGAAGGCTGTAAATCAAAGGTATCTAATGGATTACCAAAGACAGAAACTGACAAATCAATGTTGTATAACAAGACTGATGGCCTGTACGGCGTGCATTAGATTCATAATCCAAAATAATATATGCAGTCCAATTACTATCCTGATTCTTTTCTGTACAAAGGTCAATCACCTCTGCCAATTCTGTTAGTAATATAGGAGAACATTTTCTAGAATACTGCTTGAAAACATACTGGAGGTATGACGAGAACCTGGAAGTGCCCAAAAAGATAAGAAATGTAGCCATATAGTAATAAGGAAGCTTTTTGGTATGTTGGGGCCCATCATTTGGATATCTAGAAGATAAATAATTTCCAAGGAGGGCAGAAAACAAGACCTTAGACTGGACTGAAACCTAATGTTAACTGTAGAGAAATTTCTGAACAAGTCTCATTTAAATTCAGAAATCAACATGTTTATCAAACATATATGAGGAACAGATTCAGTATCCTGTAGAAACTTCCTCAGGTAATTGTTTCAAAGTAGAGAACTATACATTAGGATTTTAAGAACAGTGTCCTTGTTTAGCACAGTTGCACAGGAATTTCTCATGCCTAGGCTGCTCTGCATGTTTTAAAAACGTACTGTAGGGTGATCCAAGGTAGATAATGCAGCTTAATATACATCCACATATTATAGTCACCAGAAGGAATGTACATCAAGGGTAATTTCTGTGGATTAAAAATTTCTACCTCTTTATAGAAGCATCACTTACTGTCAAATTAAATTCTTCTAAATTTGATTTACTTCATAAAAGACCAGTGGCAAAAAGGCAAGTTTTATCACCCAGGGATGAAGATACTTTCCCACAAAAAATCATCTTACTAAAATGTTTGTGTTTCAAGAGAAATTGTTTGCTATCACTATAAATCCCAGAAGCAAGTAAGCTAATAAGAACAGAGCCAACCTGAGTTTCAATGTGCAGAGATGTAAGAGGCATGTTTTGGTAAGAGAAGAATCTTTGATTGCTTCAGGTAGTGAGGTAGGCCTCATCACCAGAAAAGGGTAAGATATGTGCCTGAGCAAAACTACATTTCCCCAAGGGGGAAGCAGATATGGGAGCTAGTCACAGAAGAAAATGCCAAACAAATGTAAAATCACAACTATGAACACTGAGCTAAAAGAGAAAATATGTACATAACAAGACAGGAGACCCATCCTAGATATTAGAATGGAATATTACAATTGTCTGTACGATTTCCAATACATGCATCCTTAGAGGCTACATAGAAAAGGCTCTCTGTATTTCAGGTCCTCTGAAAAGCCATACAAACTGTGGATTTAATTTTATAAAGGAAAAAAAATGTAAATCAGTCTTTTATATTATAAAAGATCTTTAATGTTAATCTTTCAATAATATATAAGGAAAGAAGAGCCCCTTTCTTGCTTTCTCTTTTAAATGAAGAAAGAGTAAGGAGGGAAGAGATAGAAAGAGAAGCATAAAAGGGAGGAAGTGTGTCTGATTCAATCTCTCTACTGACCTCTTGAGAGAAATCAGACTGAAGGGAGGAACACCTTTACTCTCCATCAGCTGGGATGCCACAGCAGAGGTGGGACTAGTTCTATCGACATGGGGCTTGGAGGGGAAACCCGGTTGTGCTGAGGGAACAAGCAAGAGGAAACAAATCACATTCCAGCCTCTACTACCAATTAACTAGCATCTGAGTGCTGTTACAGTACCTCTCCCTCATAACCATGCTAAAAAAAAGCAAAGAGCTTTAATGTTCCAAAACTGTGTGTGTGTGTGTTTTTTTTTGTTTGTTTTTTGTTTTGTAAAGTGAAAGTATCTACATTACATACCAGGCAAAGAACGTATGAAGGCCCAAACTTCATCAACTGTCCACACTGATGGATCAGCTTGTACAGATGGTGAGAAGTCAATGTTCTCTGGCAGTTTTCTAACTTTTAGTTCCCTAAGTTCACGCTCTCTTTCCCTCTCACTTTGTCTTCGCAGACGAGTGGTCATGGCAGCTGGCACAGCATCATCATGAGAAGCCAAATCATCTTCTGCAGATGGATAAGTAATTGGAAGCTGGAAAATGTAATACAAAGAAACTATGCTATTATATTTCTTTTGCAATTCCTAAAATAGTGCTCTAGTTTTAAGCAAGTATTCCACAGACCTGTCTAAGGAAATGCTCTCGTGATGCCCCATCAGAGCCACTTGGTCGATGCGCACGTCGTCCAAGACTTTGGCTATCTGACTTCCGATTCCAACGACTGTTCTTGTCTGATGTAAACAGCCCAAATTTTTTAGTGCAACTTACGTTGTGCCTAAAGAAACAAAATATATTCAATAGTGTACTGATAACTCAGTAGAATTTTTTTTTAAAATCAATATAAACAACATTTTATGCTTCCTATGGAAATGTAGTCTGCTTGGTGGAACATGTTTGTTCCAATCCTGTTTCCCTAGAAAAGTTGGGGAGCTGTAATAGCGCTTGGCCTGCATGCTAATACTTGTGTACTCCCTGAGCCAGCAGTACCCATTATTCAGATTATTCTTAATTTTTAGTAGGGGCAGAATGCCTATTGAGCCTGTACATATAATTGCTATTATACAGATTACAGGCACGCATGAGCACTGATTTTTGCAGTGTGTACATTTTGGGGATAACTATACCACTTTTCCCTTCCTTATCAGAATTTGGCCATATTAATAAACAAAATATTTTGAACAGGTGGCACACACAAATCATGCCTTGACAAATTATGACCAAAAATGATAGAACAAGGTTACTTACCAGCAACTGAAGATCTCCAATATATTTTCTCTGCAGAGCCACACTGTAGGAGCCACAAACTTACTTTACAGATCATCAAACCATAACCAGCAGTAGCAAAAATCACCAGTGCTCAGTGCATTTCCCACCCAGAGATGTTCTGGCAGGTAAATCTTGTCTACACTGGGAAATTTATAAGATTAACACAAGTGGGAGAAGTCCCAGTATAGACAATCACTGTCTACACTGGGGCTCCAGCTGACACCGCCTTTGGTTTGAAAGGTCCTGCCCGCTAACTGTCCTTCTGTTTCTCTCAATTCAGAAGAGCCTAACACAAATTCTGAAGGTGGAGGGAAAATGTCTGGTATGGAGTGGCAGAGGTAATATAATTGGAGAACTTCTGTTACTATTATGAAATATACTTTTTTTTTCACCCCTCTCATGAAACCAGCTCCACAGAGCCCTATTCTGGAGCAAACAGCGGATCCTCAGAACAAGGGCTACATGGTACTACATGAACAGAGACAAAAGCACTGGTCCCCTCACATGAATATCCAACCTTGTCGCCAAACAGAGACAATTCTTTGTAAAAGCATGAACTGAACTTCAAAGGGCAGCCTTGCCAATTTTCACAAATGACATTAGTTTAGCCAAAGACCAGTAGCTGCCATTCTTCTAGTGAAATGGGCTCTAATGAAAACATTGCCTTTAAGGTATATCTTTCCTGTGGAGGTAACTGAATTAGACTCTCAAGTTGCTTCTCTTGAATTAGTTTAGCTTGAATAAGAGTAGCCAGACGGCAAAATTAATCTCAAGTTGTTGTGTCCATATTAGCATTGCACTCGTTCATGTGTTGCACTAAGATTTGTAGAGGCATATCCTATGGTTCTTTGCACTGCAAAAAGCTGAGCTGCTCTGTGACTTCTTTCCCAAAGAATTGTGGGAGAACATGTCTTTTTTCTGGGCACTGGAGGAAATTATGGGATGCCACTGAGGACTAGTGACACTGAAGTGCAGTATGGACTCAAATAGCTCCAGAATGGTCATATTAGCAGCTGTTGTCCTAACTTGAGCTCTAGCAGGAACCCCTGATGAGCCAGCCAATTCAAGTGAAAAGCAGCACCACACTTGAATTAAGGAGTTTTGTGTTTGCGTGTGGACGGGAAATACTCGAGTTACAACTCAAATTAACGGCAGTGAAGACAAGTCCTAAGTCATTCTGGCACCGGAACACAACAAATCTGAATACATAACTTGATCCATTTTGATGATTTCTAAACTTCAACAGAGACTTTAGGTTTCCTCACCAATGCCACGAACAAATTAGGTGACTTACAGAAAGGTTTATATGTATCTAAATTTAAAAAGAGATACACAGCATCCTTGTAACATCTAACCAATGGATTCTGAATCTGGCCTCTCATCATAAATCACAAGTTCTAGGAAATTAAAGGTTACAAACTAAATAAATGGTTTGGGATGAAATTTCCTGTAAGGTGGCATAAAGAAGGATCAGCCACAAGGGCATGGATTTATTGAGCCTTATAGCCAAAGTAATGGCAATAAAAATGCAAGCTTCAAAGGATAATGGCAAAAGCAGTCACTTATCAGCAGAGCTGGTCAAAATAGTTCAAATTTTGATGAAAAATGGCAAAGAAATGATTAAATGTTTGTGGTTCCTGCCCCCCACTTTTTAAAAATAGCTCAATTTATCAGTACACAAAAGAGTTGGTCGGATCAGATTGAAATCCTGAAGACTTCTACAGTTAAAAATTAATAAATACAAGTGTGACAGCCCCTTAAACAGTTTTTCAGTCTCTTCTCACCCCTTTGTATACTAACCCATAGGTGCATGGTAAACTTAAATGACTGCCAGATGTACCTTAGACAGAAATCATACCATCTTTCTCATAAAGAGACCGTAACCAAAAGTAACTGTGATTGGTCAATTAGCAGGATCAACATTTTCAGGACTTGACTACTCCTTTAAACATTTCCACTTCGAAGTATAACAATGACTAGTGAAATGCTTTCTGGATTTCAAAATAAACTTTTCAACCTCTGTTGAGACCAGAGATGGAATTCTATGCAGACTATGAATGACTAGATTGTAAAGAAAATTTAGCCAAACCCCTAAAGCAGATGCATAAGAAGTCTCATAAATGGCATTATGAAAGTGCATGAAGCCATCAGTCCTACCACTGTAAACAGATGCTTACTGGGAAGTTCTAATACGACTGCCTTTTGTAGAATCAGCCTTGAACCAGACAAGCAGGGATCCTTCTGGAATCCAAAGAAGCTCCTATACATTGTAGCATTTGAGCTGGACTCAATACAGACTTTTTTACATGTATCCTCATTCCAAAAGAGTTGAAGCATGTTATCTTGCTGATGTGACTCACACCTGATCTGACAGAATTCTTATGAACCACTTGTCCAAATAAGGATACATCTGTGAGCCTTAACAACAAGAGCAGACAGCCACAACTGCTCAGATCACTAGGGTGAGGAGCAGAAGGGTTTGGAGCCTCCTCATCATGAGGCATTATCTGAGGTCAGCGGAATCAAGAGATTGACAAATATTCCTCCATATTCCATTGCCTCTGGCTTGGGACATAAAAGCCCAGACAGATTGTAGAGTTATAGTGTGCATGCTCCTCACGCAGACACCAAGGATAGTAGTATGATCTAAACTGACACAAGAGAGAGGTGGAGGTCACATGGCAACTCTTGATGGCAGAAAAAGGAACAGAGGGATGGATGATTAGGAAGCAGGGCCTTTTACCCATACCGCTGTATTTCCAGAAAGTCTGGGGTACGTGTGCCCCTTAGTTTTTTTTCTACTGAAATGATTCTATGGCTTGTAAGACAAAGCAAGGCACTCCTAACAATGGGTATCTGCACAAGTAATTTCAGAAGGAGACCTTTCTGCTAAAATTTTGTTTTTCCTCACTGGCAAAAGCTTAGTGGGGCTCACCTCAGAAGCTTTTTGTGCATGTTCATATGAAGCTTTTATCAGAATCTAAACAGAATGATAGATTTTTCCCATGTCTAATTTCAATCTCCCACCAAGTATAGGACTATTCCCTACAGTACATATTCCAGTGCTTTATTCAATCTATTTTTAAGTAGCTCAAGTACCGGGGCTTCATTCAGACCACCTTGGGAGACTATTCCACAGACCAACAAACCACTCGGTCAGGCTATTTCCCTTGACATTCAAGTTTTCTGTTTTACTTTGATCTCATGGGCCCTAACTATGCCCCCTTGAAGAACATCAAATGACTTGTCTGACTCTTTGGCCTTCAAATATCTGTAACAGTTCTATTATCTTCATAGTCATGGGTTAGTTAGCCAAGCTATACATGTTTAGCTCTTTTAATATTTCATCATTAATCATTCTGGTCCAGCTCCTTAATTTTTGTTGCTCTTCTCTCATTTCTCTCAAATTTATCAATACTTTATCATTTTGGTAATGTGATGCTCAGAGTATCCATTACTGCCTTGTTCCTCTGTGTACACAACCCAAAAAGTGCATGGAACATTTTTCCTGCCACATCACATTTGTGACTCATTTAATTTGGTTAATAAACCAAGTTCTCAATTTAGCCTAAAGGGTTCACCATTGTTCCATTGCTTCAGACGGCAGGTAAATAACGGGGAATGGACTTTTCTACTTTCAGCTCAACTATTAAAAAACAATCACTAACTGGAAAATTTAATTCTGAGTATTTTCATTAAATTCTTAATGCTCTCTACACAAAAAGCAGTTTAAATTCTTAGCATCATGCAAAAAAACCCTGCAGTATTGTAATATCTGTAGTTATAAATGGAAGATATTTAAGATCATCTAACATTTCCCTTACAAGTGAAGGATTGTTCCCTACATTATGGGTCAGATTCTCAGACAGTGTAATTCATGCAGCCTCATTGATTTCAGTTGAGCTACGTTGATTCACATGTACTGAGAATCTGGTCCTATATTTTCTAATCCAACAATCTCATGTTCTTTAGATGTAGGGCTGCCAACTTTCAGCTCACACAAAACCGAATACCCTTGTCCCACCCCTTCTCTGAGGCCCCACCCCCAGTCACTCAATCCCCCACTTCCCTCTGTTGCTCGTGCTCCCCACCCTCACTCATTTTCACCAGGCTGTGGCAGGAGTTGGGGTGCGGGAGCAGGTGAGGGCTCTGGACTGAAGGTGTGGGTTCCAGGGTAGGGCCAGAAATGAGGGGTTCAGGGTGTGGGAGGGGGCTCTGGGCTGAGGCAGGAGGTTGGGGAGTGGGGGGGGTTGAGGGTGAAGTCTCCCGCTGGGGGTGCAGGCTTTGGTGTGGAGCCAGGGATGAGGGATTTGGGGTGTAGGAAGTTGCTCCATGCTGTGGCTGAGAGGTTCAGAGTGTGGGAGGGGGCTCTGGGCTGGGACAGGGGCGTGGGCGGTGTGAGGGCTCCAGCTGGGGGTGTGGCCTCTGGGGATGAGGGATTTGGTGGGTACAGGAGAGTGCTCTAGGCTGCGATTGAGGGGTTCAGAGGGTTGGAGGGGGATCAAGGCTGGGGCAAGGGGTTGGGGTGCAGGGGGTGTGTGAGGGCTCTGGCTGGGGGTGCAGGCTCTGGGGATGAGGGGTTTGGGGTGCAGGAGGGGGCTCCAGGTTTGGCAGAACTCAGGGCTAGGGCAGGGGGTTGGGCCTACCTTGGGTGGCTCCCCGTCAGCGGTGCAGTGGGGCTAAGGCAGGCTCCCTGCCTGTCCTGGCTCTGTGCTGTGCCCTGGAAGTGGCCAGCAGGTCTGGTTCCTGGGTGCGGGAGCCAGGAGGCTCCATGCACTGCTCTCGCCCACAGGCACCGTCCCCCCACAGCTCCCATTGGCTGCAGTTCCTGGCCAATGGGAGTGCGGAGCTAGTGCTTGGGGCAAGAGCAGTGCGCGGAGCCCCGTGGCCTCCCCACCTCGGAGCTAGACCTGCTGGCTGCTTCTGGTGTGCAGCCTGGTGCCAGCACAGGAAGGGATTAGCCTGTCTTAGCACAGCTGACCGGACTTTTAATGGCCCGGTCGGCACTGCTGACCGGAGTTGCCAGGGTCCCTTTCCGACCGGGCGTTCCAGTCTAAAGCCGGACACCTGGCAATCCTATTTAGATACCTCAGTGTCTGGAATCCTGAATTCACCAGAAATCAAAAAGAGTTTAAGTTCTAGTGTGATCACCAACATCAGCTCCGATGCACCTAGGAAAAGCAGAGTCACCAAATCTCATCTCTCCTTGGATCTATGGTACCTATGTCTAGCCTTGAGTTTAATAGATTCTATTTATTTACTCAACCAATTTGTGACAGAAACTGTCTGATGTTTTTACTCATAATTATCTCATTCAGTCTTCAACAATTTCAAAAGAAGATCAAATTAGAGAAAAATGACACATACTTTTCTGTTTTAGAACGGTCAGTTGATAAATCATGCTTTCCTCTCTATGCTCTGGAATTAATGAAAGCAGTTCTATGAAAACTGACAGTAAAATGAATTTAGCTTACTTTTTCATTCTAAATTAAAACTGATTTTAAACATTCAAACAAGCAAAAAACACAAGGTAAAACTTCTACAGCAAAAGACCACTAAAAGATTAATATCTCTAGTTAATTAAGTTAATAGTGTATCTGTAGACTTCAATATTAAATTTCTACCCCAGCAGCACTGACTAAAGAGCTCACAAATAAAAGTTTAATTTGTTTAAAAAACAAAGTCAAATATAATCAGACCACAGAAGGACCTGAAACCACCTGTTACTTTGTTAATTAAGTAAACAGGTAACTGCTGTACAGCTTGGTTTATTTGGAGCATCAGAGCAGCTTTAGAAAACATCAACTTAACTATACTTACTCATTACATTTTTTATTTCTCTTTTATGTATGTAAGTAAAGACTATTCCCACTCAGTCTAATAAAGATCTAACGCCCTACCTATTCTGTGCAGCATTTCAGCTATGCCAGAACACATCACTCTGTTTTCTGAATTGCTTTTTAGTATATTACACTATTCCCTCATCACTGTAGATTGTAAAATCTTTGGGGCAAAGACCCTGTTTGTTATTTAGCATGGGTAGTTTAACTATTTTTCAGGGCAATATACAATTTTAGTGTTATATCCTGATTAATAAATATACATCCATTAATAATAATAATGCAGAATACCTTTTGGCACAGGACATGGAGCAGAATCGCTTTGACCGTAGGAACTTATTAGAATATCCCATTTTTCCACAAAACTCACACTTCAGGAGATCATTTTCCATTTCATCTAGTCCCTCTAAAGGAAGGAGTGACACACACACAAGAAGTCAGTTTGAATGATTTAAACATGATGCCATTTAATTTCTCATCTCTTAAGGAGGTAAAGTAAAATTCAAATATCAATATCAACACATTTAACTGAATGCCTTTAAGAAGGTAAACAGACAACTGATGCCAAACCAGTAGATTATACAAATCATTGTTTGACTAGAGTGAAGTGTTAATTTATCTAATGAATTTAGCCTCTTTTGTTTTGTTTCATTTGCATACTATCCATGAGCAGGTAATGTCCTCAAATGTAATCAACCTTCCCCCCGCCCCTGCCCCCTACCACAGACCGATCACAAACAGTTCACTGTGAGCATTTGACAATCCATATTCAAAATTCAAGCTCTGTCACTTAGCTGTAATATGTCACATCATTACATAGTACTATTTCTCTTCCATGAATGGATAAGAATAACTCTTATAATCAGGAGGAGGGTTGGGGAAGCCACCGAAGCACTGAATCTAAGCTATGGAACAGATAGCAATTAAAGAAGAGAATAAGCCTATAGAAAGGAAATTAATATTATTAAGATATTTTCCTTTCTAAGCCACACAGGCCATGTCCAAGCCAGGATTCCTAGAAATATTAGGCTACTGTAAGATGTATTGCCTATGTTTAGTTTATTTTTTCTTTTCAGACTGCATAATGTAGTGACATGTGTGATCAAATCTTTGTCAGGCTCCTTTGATTGTCTTTGTGCTCTGCCAAGTGGTTCAGGGAATCCTGTCCTCTCCTGTATTAAGCAGTGTTCCCATCTTATATAAAATATACTTCATTTACTGTTTTAATAACATTACTTCACATATTTTATCTCCATAGTCAGTAATGCATACTGATCACCACACTCGGTGATATAATTATATGTGAATGCATGGTCCTGGTTACAAAGGAAGTGGTCAGAGCCACTAAAAATTTAAATATTTTTCAGTACTATACTTTGATTAATTTCAACAGCAAATTTTGCAATTTACTGACACACAAGAAAACTTAAGGCATTGTACCCAACCATATCATATAACCCATAGAAATTATCCTTCAGCCTCCTGCCCTCTCACCTAGGAAACTTAATTCCCCAAAATATTATAAGAGAAATCAGACTATGTATCATTCCTGGAAAGTTAACAAATCCAGATTCTGCTGGAACCAGGAGGGAAGCAACTGCCAAAGATGAGGACCTGTCATGCTGTAGACACTGCTAGGTCGACCCAGCTACTGCCTCTCAAGGGGGTGCGTTTACTTAAGTGATGAAAAAATCCCTTCCATTGCTGTACCACGTGTTGCTGCAGCTGTGTTGCTGTAGCCCTTGTAGTGCAGACATACTTAATGATGCAGTGACATCTGCCTGCTTTTGGAGAACTGGAAACAGCTTTTAGAGGTGCGATCTGCCCCATTCATATCAACAGATGTTAACTTGGATGCCTGTGAGAATATTCTAGATGTCACATTGTTGTTAACTTCAGAGCATGTAAGAAAGGAAAGGAGAAGAGCTGATCATATTATGGATAGCTGAACAATCTATTTTGACAGTTTATTTTGGTGCCACTTCTTCCCAAACAAAGAGGAGCTCAGCAGGGCCTCTGAGCCCCTCAAGGGGGAGCCAAGCTCAGGAAGCCCAGCAGGGCACACAAGCTTCATTGAGGGGAAAATAAGCCTGAGAAGCACAGTAGATCATGTGTTGTGCTGTGCAAATGGGTGTTTCCAAGTCCCACTGAAGAGGAGCCAAGAGCAAGAAGCACAGATAGCATGCCTGGTCATATTTTGACCATCTGCACAAACTACTATGAGCAGCATCTTACCTGGGTAGATCCGGAAAGAGTACCACCAGCTTTTTCCCCCCACTCCCCAGTCTGACCCCTGGCCTCAGACAAGTTATCCTCATGCACAATTATTGAAATATAACACTACTGGTGCTAATGATCAAGAGAGCAAATTTAACATTTATATTCTGTACGCATTCATGTGAGTAAAGCTCAACTGCTTACAAAACGGGTGCAAGCATGTTCAAAAACAAATTCATTTTAAAATGCAAGTGAACATATAAAGAGGGGGTTTTTTGTTTTAGTTTCTGGGCCCCCCCCCGTTATTTAGCTATTCCCCCCCCCAAAAATTAGGCAATTCACTGAATACATCTTACTTCTTGCTCTTTGTCCCTTTTCATTTATATTTAGCAACACAAAATTTCCACTTTGTTTGCAACTATGGTTGCTATTTTTTGGTTCTAGACTGTTCATGGAACTCTAATACTAGCTAACGAAGATTCTGGTATGGCAGTTTAACACAAGGGTCAGGTATCTGAACCTTTAATATTCTGACTGGGTTATATTTACTCATCGAGAATCTTGCCCAATGCTAACTCTGCTACATTGTCAATAGGATAGCAAACTGAAAAGCACTATTTCAACAAGAAGAAATCAAACAATGCTGAATAGATTAATGTGGGGAAAAAACTTTAAGGTCCCAGAATCCTAATATATTATTAAAGCTAAACTCATTTTAAGAATGAAAATATTACCATGTTATATACCAGTTTTATAAACTCATACAGTATTACAACTGCAGTAACAATGGAGAAAGGACCTCAATCTCATCTGATTAAAAACTGGAAAATGCATCAGATCTCATCAACTTTGCAACTGAAGTAATGAAAACCACACAAATGTACCCTCAAAATCAATCTCTCTTCCTACGGGAAAAAGGAATATACTGATACAATTCAACCTAGATCACGCTACCTGCAAAAAGAAGAAGACCCTTAGAAGACTGCCGGGAAAATGGGTAAAAAAGAAACTGTTCTTTTGCATATGAAGCACTTCTTCCTTTTACCCACAGCTTAACTGTTGAACGATAGGAAAAGGGATTAAATTATTTGATCTTGGTGTTTGTGAATGGCTCTCAATGCTGGGTAAACGTTTTCTGACTCATCAACTGAATAACTGCAGAATGTTTATGATACAACAACAAACCGTTAGAAATAATAACTACAATGAAAATGTTTGAACAGTGCTGTAAAATAGATAAACTGTCTGCTTGAAATCTGCTCAGGAACAAATGCTTATGGTTAAGGCTACGATTTAGTCACGGAATCCATGACTTCCAGTGACCTCCATGACTTCAGCGGTCAGGCAGCCCCACAGCTCTTGCCGCCACAGGTGGTGGGGGGAACCCCCATGCTCCACGCGGGGTCGGAGAAACCCTGAGCTCCTGGCCGCAGCAAGCCTCTGGAGCTGCGAGTGGTGGGGGTACCCTGCAGCTCCCAGCTGAGATGGGGGTGGGAGCACCCCAGAGCTCCTGACCCCCAGAGGCAGCGGCGGCCCCCTGGAGCTGAGGTGGCAGGGGTACCTCACAGCCCTCAGCTGCTGCTGGCGGCTCCTAGCCCCTGTGCAGCTGCCTTACTTCAGGTGGTGTGGGGACCCACAGATCCCCATTTTGTCCTGGATATTTTTAGTAAAATCATGGACAGGTCACGACTTCCATAAATTTTTCTTTTTTGCCCATGACCTTTTACTAAAAATATCCATGACAAAATCTTAGCCTTACTTATTTGGAATTGGCGGCTGTGATTGCAGAGCCATTGGCCATTATCTTTGAAAACTCGTGGCAAACGGGGGAAGTCCCGGATGACTGGAAAAAGGCTAATGTAGTGCCAATCTTTAAAAAAGGGAAGAAGGAGGATCCTGGGAACTACAGGCCAGTCAGCCTCACCTCAGTCCCTGGAAAAATCATGGAGCAGGTCCTCAAAGAATCAATCCTGAAGCACTTGCATGAGAGGAAAGTGATCAGGAACAGTCAGCATGGATTCACCAAGGGAAGGTCATGCCTGACTAATCTAATCGCCTTTTATGATGAGATTACTGGTTCTGTGGATGAAGGGAAAGCAGTGGATGTATTGTTTCTTGACTTTAGCAAAGCTTTTAACACGGTCTCCCACAGTATTCTTGTCAGCAAGTTAAGGAAGTATGGGCTGGAAGAATGCACTATAAGGTGGGTAGAAAGCTGGCTAGATTGTCGGGCTCAACGGGTAGTGATCAATGGCTCCATGTCTAGTTGGCAGCCGGTATCAAGTGGAGTGCCCCAAGGGTCGGTCCTGGGGCCGGTTTTGTTCAATATCTTCATAAATGATCTGGAGGATGGTGTGGATTGCACTCTCAGCAAATTTGCGGATGATACTAAACTGGGAGGAGTGGTAGATACGCTGGAGGGGAGGGATAGGATACAGAAGGACCTAGACAAATTGGAGGATTGGGCCAAAAGAAATCTGATGAGGTTCAATAAGGATAAGTGCAGGGTCCTGCACTTAGGACGGAAGAACCCAATGCACAGCTACAGACTAGGGACCGAATGGCTAGGCAGCAGTTCTGCGGAAAAGGACCTAGGGGTGACAGTGGACGAGAAGCTGGATATGAGTCAGCAGTGTGCCCTTGTTGCCAAGAAGGCCAATGGCATTTTGGGATGTATAAGTAGGGGCATAGTGAGCAGATCGAGGGACGTGATCGTTCCCCTCTATTCGACATTGGTGAGGCCTCATCTGGAGTACTGTGTCCAGTTTTGGGCCCCACACTTCAAGAAGGATGTGGATAAATTGGAGAGAGTCCAGCGAAGGGCAACAAAAATGATTAGGGGTCTGGAACACATGACTTATGAGGAGAGGCTGAGGGAGCTGGGATTGTTTAGCCTGCAGAAGAGAAGAATGAGGGGGGATTTCATAGCTGCTTTCAACTACCTGAAAGGGGGTTCCAAAGAGGATGGCTCTAGACTGTTCTCAATGGTAGCAGATGACAGAACGAGGAGTAATGGTCTCAAGTTGCAGTGGGGGAGGTTTAGATTGGATATTAGGAAAAACTTTTTCACTAAGAGGGTGGTGAAACACTGGAATGCGTTACCTAGGGAGGTGGTGGAATCTCCTTCCTTAGAGGTTTTTAAGGTCAGGCTTGACAAAGCCCTGGCTGGGATGATTTAACTGGGAATTGGTCCTGCTTCGAGCAGGGGGTTGGACTAGATGACCTTCTGGGGTCCCTTCCAACCCTTATATTCTATGATTCTATGATTTGTTAGTATACAAAGAACCCTGGAGGGTCCTGTGAAAAATGAAACAGTATTCAGTGTAACTACTAAATTTAAGATGACTTGCTAATTACGCCACTGAAACTGCAAATGCTCTAAAGCATACACCAGAAGTAAAAGTCCTTAATATTTTTAAAATCTCACATGAAGTAAAAAATTAGTAATTACCAATGAGTCAGGCAATTGCCATCTTGGTAGTCTAATAGCTTAATATAAATCAAGAAGTAGAGCGCTCCACACACAAACATGAGGTAGGAGATTTACAAAGCTGTTGCAAGGTAAGTTTTGTCATTTATTAGTCTAGAAAGGTATTGTATATAGTATTGTTAAATTAACAAAAAAAAGTCACAAGTAACAGAACTTACCACACATATAACAACTTTGAAAGCCTCCTGCCTCTCTTATGCTGTTCATGTCATCAGACTGTACTTCCTGCCAGAAGAATCAGTAAAATGGCAGCACTCACTGAGAGACACCAGCATCATTCACAATTATGAAGACAATAAAACAATGATAGATAGTTCTAAAATATTTTGTAAAATATTCTGTCAGTTATCATCTTTTCCTTTACCATACTCCATATCCCTCAAATGTTAAGCAACATGCAAGCCAAGGAGTTAAGTAGCTTTCTCAGGGAAAAAGACAGGGCTCTGAAGAATCTTGCCTACATGCGATACGGAAAGGCCAGGGGCTCAAATCTCATTGGTTGTACACATTATAGAGTACAGAATGTTCCACTGATGACTACCAAATAGCTGAACATGGTGAAATTGCTGTGTTTTTTCATTTTAAAATATGTAGGAAATGTCATTTAAAAAACTGCATTAAAAGAGTGTTACGGTTTCAAAGTGAAATCCTCAAACATCAGGAAATTACTAAGTTAAGGCTGTCCTTGCAAAATCAAAAAAGGTTTTGGAGGACTTTTATGAGCCATATCAGCAGTTGTGATCTCTCAGACTAAAACAAGTCAGAAAACCCTGAACTGGAAGCTTAAAATTAATTTTGTATTTAATTTTTAGCTATCATCTCACATGTTTTGACTTGCAACAGGACTGCAAACTACTATATCCCATTTCAATAAAGTGTTTCCAAGATAAGTAAGTTATCGATGTGTGTCTGTTCCAATGTGTTACTGTAATGAACTACTAAGATGAGAATTTACATCCATTTCAACCTCAAGGCATCAGGCCCCAAATAGCGTTTGAGCGGTGACCTGAATCTCAGCTTTAAATAAAAATCCAATAGTGATTAAATTTTCTATTATGTCAACATCAACAAATATTCCTCTTAGCTTCAGAACCGTTAGAAACACTATGCTTTTTCCCTCCCCAAAAACCTGCAATTCTTCTCTCTTAAGCAGTGGCAAACAATGATAGTAAAAACAATGTTCCAGAAGTTAATAATTAAATAGGTTGAATTCTGAGCTTGTTTGTCATTGAGATATACTATAAATACAGTATGTTTTCCCATCACTTCTATATCAGTTTCACTAGTGGGAGAACCGCAGACGTGAACAATTCCAATTGCTATAGAGGTCTCTGAGGCCCTTATGAGGAAAGATTAGAAAAAGATGTACATATGGTACAGCTTGGATAACAAACAACTCATTTGGGTCAGGGGAGAGGACAAGCTAACAATATATGGATATTTGAAGAACAGAAAGGAATTATGGTACAAGGAGGTATAAACTAGAAGCTGAGGTGGAAAATTAAGAAAATCATAGTACCAGAAACAACTTCCTGACAGCGTCAGCTGTATTAGTCTGTGGAAGAGACCACCAGAGGAGATGATGGAATTTGGGACTTTAAAATTAGACTGAAAATATATTAGAAAATGTAAGGTGGAGAATAATTCACCATTGACTGGGGCCTGGACTAGGAGGTCTAAATCTCTTCTCTCTCTCTGATCTATGATGCTATCCATACTAAGGCTTGAACACAGGATTTTGATAAATTGGAGAAGGTTCAGAGAAGAGCGACAAGATTGGTTAAAGGATTGGAAATCATGCGTCAGTGATAAACTAAATAGATTGAACACCTGGAATCTAACAAAGAGAAGGCTCAAGGCTGATTTAATCACAGGCTACAAATACCTACCATGGGCAACAAATATTTGATAATGGGATCCTCAATGTAGAAGACATAGGTGTAACAGGATCCAATGGTGGGAAGTGGAAGCTATACAAATTCAGAGTGGAAATTCAGACTGGTTATTAATCATCGGAGTAAGTTAGCCAGGGTTGTAGTAGATTCATTCTTGATTTAAAATTTGCCAGTGATGAGGAATGTTTTTTTAAAAGATATGCTCTAATTCAAATAGAGGTTATTTTGTGGAAGTTCTATGGCTTGTGTTATGAAGATCAGACTAGATGATCACAGTGGTCCCGTCTGGCCTTTGAATCTATGAACCATAGTACTAAAATAATCCATGTTAAAAAAATGTTTGAAAACCAGGGTTCTATCAAAACTTTCTGTAACTGTTTTACAATGGAGCTACTGTCAGCATGGTCTCTTTTTTGAGAGCTGTGCTAGCCCAAGCTATGCTATACTACTTAGGTAAGTCACATCTGATGAAGTGAGCTGTAGCTCACGAAAGCTCATGCTCAAATAAATTGGTTAGTCTCTAAGGTGCCACAAGTACTCCTTTTCTTTTTGCGAATACAGACTAACACGGCTGTTCCTCTGAAACCCGTCAACTGCATAGTTTCTTAAAACAGTGTGCATCCACACTGAGCACCATTACAATCTGTGTTTGGCTATAACTGTTTGAAAATGGTTTCAAACATCATCAAAAGTGTCGAAAGGATCTAAGATAGAGAAACAGTACAGATGTACAGACTGCAGTCTATGCCATAGCATCGACTAGAATAATGTGTATTAAATTAAATCTACGAACCTTCTGTAATTATGTCCTCTATCTCTGTGTCTGAGGAGTTCTCTGCATGTTTTGTATTGTTCTGCAGCTCTGACTCAACACACACAACACTCATGACCTGACCCTCCATTAGGAGCCTTTTCTTCGCAGGTTGCTCAACCAGCAGAGATGAACGACTTACCTGTTATAATAAAAACAGAGCAGTATGAAACAACAATTAGAAGAAAATGGCACATGGTATTTAGCACTTGTAGTTGAGCCACTACAACAGTGTTTGCATTCTTTATCCTGTTCATTGTTATGATACATAGTGCCACTCATGCACACATCATTTTATAGACAAATAAAAGGACAGGTTCCTGCCCTATGGATCTTACAATCAAAACTAGACTTAACACAGGAAGACACTATAGTAAGCAAACGGAGATGAGGAAGGTGAATGAGTCCATGAGAGTTATCCAATAAAGTGATCAGCAATGCAGAAGACATCACACTTTTCAAAACTACAGACCCAGTAGTCTGGAACTGGCCATTTCTGGCTTTAAAAGTTTCCAGTGGTTAGCAACAATCTGCTCTTACAGGGCCAACTCCTGTCAGTGTTTTGTCAGTGACTTTAATGGGATCAAAGTTTGTCCAACACATCTTAACACCAAAATCATAGTATATGCAGAGCACCATCTCAGATATCTACATCAAGTAATTTTTCTATAAGATGGATAAAAATAAAACTAAATATTATAAACAATACTACTAAAACTATTTCATCTCACGATATACATGTCCTCACAAAAACATATATACTTTTAAATAGCCCTCTTTCCCGCTCCCCCAGAAAAATTCTCTGCTATGGTTCTATTAAAAACTAGTAACCTGCCATTCAATTATACGGCTGGACGAAAAAAGTAGCATGAATTCGAACTATACACTTAAGATAAACCTGATTCACATATGCTGTAATACATGTAAATATGCAGATATAAAATATGCTGTAAAAGTGCTGTAACAAATTGGCTATAAAACAGAAGGAAAAGAGGGTCAATCCCAAAATTCTGAAAAGTTATTCAGAATACAAAGAACTTATCTATGTAATAGCCACAAATAACTGAACCAGATTTGTTTGCCTTTTAAAACATATATTAATAGCTTTTAACTTTTACACTTACAGGAAATGGCTCTAAACCCTCCTGAATCACAAAGCCCTCAATAACATGGGTCAGGATCTGTGGTTTAACAATAGCCTGTGGAGGTTTGTTTTCTAGGCTAGGAATGCTATTAGGCATTGATGTGATGTTACTCCTTGTGGCAGCTGCTGGAAGCAAAAGAGGAGGTGGTGGAATAGAGGCATGTGAAGGGTCTGATGGAGATTTAATTACTGAGGCACTGACTGATGATGCCATTGCAGGAAGTCCCACTTGTTCTGGAAAAAATAATTTAAAATAATATATTATACTTTTAATCAGTGTCCAGATATTTTCACAGAGTTATAGAAAGCAGAGATGGAAAACACCTACATTACTGCATTCCTGGTCTTGTCAATGCAGATTTTTTCCCTATGGTTTATATTATAAACTTTAAATTATACCAATGATAGGACAACTTTACTTTCCGTGGAACAGTCTTCCAAGGAAAATAAAGTTATTCTAATACCCTGCACCATTAGGACATTTTTCCTGACATTCAACCTAAATCTCCCTTTGTTCAGCATCTCCCAGCTATACCCACCTTTGTCCACAACAAACATCTTTAAAATATTTGTATCATACAATCCTTAGCCATCCATCTAGATTGTAAGTCCACAAGGCAGGAACAGAGACCAACATTTAAAACTTGGGAGTCTACAGCTAGGCTCCTAAAACCATATTGAAGCACTTCACTAGATACGGTCTGTTTTCCAGTGCTCTTATTGGACAAACCCTGTTCCTACTGAGCTGCAAATTCATAAACTCATTAGAAAGCCAGGCCACTTCTATTTAGGTGCCTAAATATGGATACAGGAGCCCAGCTGTAGGCACTCAGATTTGAAAATTTTGGCCTGTGTCTCCTAGTGGCCATCTAAGATGTCATGCACACTGTGATGGGGCAAAGCCAGATGGCTATAGAAAAGCAGTGGGAGATAGATATATTAGCTCCAGGCTAAACAAATCCCTGGTCCCAGGATAAGTGAAATGGCAGCTGCTCCAGCTCAATTAAGACACCTGGGGCCAATTAAGAACTTTCTAGAAGGCAGGGAGAATGCTAGGTAGATCGGGACACCTGAAGCCAATCAGGGGCTGGCTGAAACTAGTTAAAAGCCTCCCAGTTAGTCAGGTGGGTGTGCATGTCAGGAGCTGTGCTGTTGGAGAGACTGAGCAGTACACACCATATCAGGTATAAGGAAGGAGGCCCTGGGGTAAGGGTGAAGTGGAGCTTGAGGAAGTGAGGGCTGCTGTGGGGGAAGTAGCCCAGGGGATTGTACATGTCATGTTTATAAAAGGTCAGCTACCATAGCTGATACTATTAGGGTCCCTGGGCTGGAGCCTGGAGTAGAGGGTGGGCCCAGGCCCCCTCCCCCACCACCTTTTCCCCCTGATTAATCGCTGAGACTGGGAGACAACAGAGACTGTGCAAGGAAGGATAACTTCTCCTCACCTCCCTCGCTGGCTTATGATGAAAATGTCTCAGTAGACTGTGACCCTTGTCTCTAGAGAGAGAGAAGGGTTACGTGGAGGGTCACAGTGAGCCTCTGAGGCTAATGAAATCCGCTAGGAAACACGGGACCCATGGAGGCAAGGACAGAGCTTTGTCACAACACTTATGGTATATAAATAAATTCACTATTATTCTAATCTTCATCTCAGCGGGTTAATTATTTGTTTCAGTGCATCAATAATATTCACTTCTTGTCTCTTATTCTATACAAAAAAACCCTCAAAACCAACAAGGTCTGCATATGCCTTAAACTGAAAAACCACAAGTGTATTGCTGTTTCCTTTGTCCTTCCATGCCCTAGTCCCTCTTTATTTGCTGTCACATACACACATTCAGAGGTGTAATGGTCCCCTTGCCAGATACTTCTCTCATCTTTCCAGCCCAAGAAGCTGATTGGACTGATACAAATCTCTTAAGAAGACTTAATTAAAATAGTAGAATAACTTGCAGTTAAAGAGATTTGTAAATGTGTAATATATATTAGGATTTTTAATTTACTCTTATTCTAAACACAGTGTTTGCTCTGAAGTTTCTCATCAAAACAAATGAAGGCCTGGGATAAGATGGGGTTGAAAGTAACAGGAATTAAGTTAGGCATTCTGTAGTGTAGAATACTGACACCTGCTTTGATACTTTTTGAGGTTCTACAGTGGTTCTATGCTAGAAACAGACCTGTGGCTCTGAGGAAGAACACAAAGAAATAGCTGAAGGGTTGGAACCTTTTGAATGAGTGGCACTGCAGGTTTGCTTATGTAATTAACTCCTCTGTTTGCTGAAACTTGAAAAACACAAATCTGAGACCATTTCTTTTGGACTCCCCCAACAGACTCAGGTATGTCTGGGTTGTTTCATAACAATTACTAATAACAGTTATACAATACACACAAAGGGCGCTCTAGTTGGAGTGGGAGCAAAACAATAGTGGAACCTGTGCAAAATGACTTCTTCAGTCCAGGCAGAATCCCTTCTAGCCTTCCAGGAGGGCATAATACGCTGGCTCCTCCAGGCAGGAGTAAAGTATACTTGTACCTGATGTTGGCTAGTATTTGTTTTTGACTGAGTATAGACGGTAACTGATCCTGATACCAGTCAGCATTCTCTCCTAGCATGTGAAGGCAATAAATAAATCATGTCCTGCTGTCTGAGGGAAGAGACTTTTTTATGCTTTCTTCTCCCTGGTCTATTCCAGGACCTGATCCTACAATGTGCGGAGCACCTCCTGTGATGATGAAAATGCTCTGAACTCCCTCTGATTTAGGGAGGAATTGAAGGTACTCAACACCTCATAGGAGTACTCATCTACCTGCAGGATCAGGACCTAGTGCAACAGAATGGAAGATACAGACAAAGAATATTCTCTATAATTAAACTAAATATATTTACTGGTTCCTTTTGTCTCACAATATGCCATTCTCATGACCTACCAAAAATTGAAGTGAATTGGAATAATTACAATGCAGCTGATATCCTTATAGCATTTTCCAGATCAGCTTGTATGATCAGGGCTGCAGTATGTTGGGGGCAGTTCACAAACCAATGAAGATTACTACTGTTATTAATTAATGAATTAATTGTGGTAGTGCCTATGGGCCCCAGTCAAGACAGGTGTTCCATTTGCTAGGTGCTGTACAAGCAAATATGGAAGCAGAGTTGCTGCCACAGAGACCTTGTGTCTAAGAGGTCAAATGATATACAAGCTGTACGTCATTTATCTTTTTGTTTGTTTTTAATATAAAAATCAATTAAAATTAATCAAAGCATATTCTCTCTATATAAATAGCTTTCTTAAAATTAAAATTCTTTTTCATATATTTCTTTATAACTGAATATATCATTCTACCATCCTGCCTTCTAGTATATTTCATGAAGCTTCATTAACTTAGAGAACTATCTCATCAAACCGTAAAAACAGGTGAAAGTCAGATACTTTTGCTTTAAACATTTCAAGCTAGGAAAGTTACCTGATCAGAAAGAGATTCAGGCTGACCTAATTCCACCAGTCTCTGCACTTGCACTCACCTGACAAAGACTCCTCTGAAGCAAGCTCCTCGCCATTCCCTAAGGTTATGACTGGTGGAGACAAGGTTGGTGGGGTCGGGGTTCTAACCATACGGACGCATTCGGACTCCTCTGGCATCTCTTCCTCACACACGTTCTCCACTTGGTAAATCTGCATTGAACAGATCACTGGTTTAAGAAAGATTTCCATTCTTCCATAGCACCCCAAAACAGATACATGAATGTAATCTTGACAAACAAATTTCCAATTGATTTTTAAAAATATATTATCACCTGTTAATAATATATACTTTCATTTTTCCACACTACAGACATGCCCCTCCCCCCCATCTATCCATGAGTGGATTCTGATGGCATAGTAGTAATGAGAGCAAAACTATCAGCCAAATTCTAAGACATGTATACCATTCTCTTCACAGACAGGTGGTCCAGAGAACTTAACTGGCCCTCCCAATCTCTAATCTCTCTAGTCTTCCATGTTTTATTATATATATTTAAAGACTATCACTAGATTTAAGCAATAAAACAGAATGGCAATCTTGGTAAAGAGGACATGGATTGAAATCGCAACACTTTACATTATAAGATCCCTATTTTCATTGTTTATAATTTTGCCAAACTAACTGTTTCAGCTAAAATTTAATGTGCCAAGTGTGTCTGCCTCATACTGAATGTTTTTGGAAAGTTTCAGCAAACACTGTACACCGATTTCTCAGAATGAGTTTAGGGGAAAATGCAATGTTTTGCCCATGTTAAAAAAAAAATCTTATAACTGTTTCATTGAGAAGTTCTATCATCCCCATGCTTTGGACCAGAAGTACTTGAAATTTGGCAGGTGGGGTCACCTGGGAATGAGGGATGTGACTTTTAACATCCTCATGAAAGTCCACCCACATTTGGTCAGGTTATAAACCTCTGAAAATTGCAGTTTGCACATGGCCAGTGGAGATTTGTTAGAGTTAGGCAGCTAAATTCTCTGAAGATTCTGTCTGTACTGAGCATGCGCCATCCTGGGTGTGCAGGGTCTGAGTGAGACCTTCCCATCAATTTCTCCTCCCAGCTCTTGGGGCACCAGGCACAGGAACTGAGAGCACGATAACTATCTCTCCTGTGCTCACAATGCTCGCCCTGCTGGCGTTCAGGATGCATAGAAAAGGAGGGGTCCTACGGGAAAAATGTGAGATCATTCCATTAAACACTATCATAATGCATACGCACAAGGGGGTCAAATTAAAGATGGCACAGGCAACCTTAATTCTGCCATTTCCTAACTTTTGAGTGTTTGACTTTGCAAACTTAACATTCTTTTAATGTCATTTTTTTATACAATCTTAGGTAAAGAGTTTACAAATTATACCTTTTCATTAAAAATACAGAGATTCACAGTATCCAACAAAAAAGGCTTCATGTTAATAGGGGAAGTTATATTTTACAATCAATATTTCTGAACTGAGAGCAAGAATCAATTCAGTTAGGAGTCTTTAATGTACAAGGTCTCCAAAATTATGTGCAAACACCAGAGTGCTTTCCTTCTCATACAGCTGCATACTACAGTAAGCAAAACAAGGATTTCAAGAGAACATGCCAAGTTTGTCAGCTAAAGTTGTTATAAATGATTTTCTCCAACACTATAATGTACATTGAAGTGATTTACTGACAGTCAACTCAGGAGATTAGGGAGTTCAACTCCAAGCTGTCAAGAGACACCTTGCTTCCATCCCCAGGCCTTGTCCCTGCCTAAACTAACAGGTGACTGGGATTAACATTACCTTCCAAATGCAGATCAAACAATAACTACAGTAGTATTTTCCTCAGTCTGGTGATAGCCTGAAACAAAGCCTATGAAAGGTGTGAATTCCCCTGCACCATTAATCTCATTGGGGTGTTATGTCTAAAGCCTAATGATGATGCTTTAAATGTCAGCATTAGCTATTTCACAACTGATCATTTTAGTAGATGGTGAGAGTGAAGATCATGAGGGTAGAAGAGAGCTGCTGCAGAGATGAAATCCAGAAGGAAGAAAGAGAGACAGAGTTGCAGATGGAGAAGAGAGAAAGAACAAAAAAAAAAAAAGGAGGATAGAGAAGATAGAGAAACAAAAAGGAATGAACACCTGGGGTCCTGAATACATAATACTAAATAACATAATAAATAATGATAATTGGTAGCCATCCTCTGATAACATCCTTAGAACAGGACCTTACTCTATAAGTAGTCCTGTTAAAATCAGTGGGACTGCTCATCATGAGAAAGGGCACCAAAATCCAGTCCTAAAAGTTTACTGCTATATAAAGGTCATATTCTACACTTGATATTTGTGCAAACCTCCCATTCACATCAGGGAGTTCCACTGAGGGTAGTATACAGTCCTAAATGTATACTCTGACCCACAGATTATAATTAAAAATGGAATTCAGTCCTCCACATGGAAAGAGTTTGATACCCCTGTTCTGCTTCAGGAATATTAAGCACGGTCATACAGACAGACAATAGTCCTTTTCCACATAAAAGGTCTGTAAGAAAAATGCATATAGTTTCCAAGTATTTGTGCTCAGGGAAGAGGGGAAGAATTTAGAAGAAGTCCACTGTATAAATAATACATGTCTGAATACATCAGAATAAAAGATCAGAAGCAAATAATACATAATCTTGTTCACATTACAGTTAGAACTGTTGATTAATCGCAGTTAACTCATGTGATTAACTTAAAAAAATTAATCACAATTAATCGCAGTTAAACAATAGAATACCAATTGAAATTTATTAAATATTTTTGGATGTTATTCTACATTTTCAAATATATTGATTTCTATTACAACACAGAAAAGCAAGTGTACAGTGCTCACTTTGTATTATTTTTTATTACGAATATTTGCACTGTAAAAATGATAAACAAAAGAGTATTTTCCAATTCACTTCATACAAGTACTATAGTGCAATCTCTTTATCATGAAAGTGTACCTTACAAATATAGATTTTTTTTGTTACATAACTGCACTCAAAACTAAAACAACGTAAAACTTTAGAGCCTACAAGTCCACTCAGTCCTACTTCTTGTTCAGGCAATCGCTAAGACAAACAAGTTGTTTATATTTACAGGAGATACTTCTGCCTGCTTCTTATTTACAATGTCACCTGAAAGTGAGAACAGGCGTTTGCATGGCACTTTTGGAGCTGGCGTTGCAAGGTATTTACGTGCCAGATATGCTAAACATTGGTATGACCCTTCATGCTTCAGCCACCATTCCAGAGGACATGCTTCCATGCTGATGATGCTCGTTAAAAAAAAATGCGTTAATTAAATTTGTGACTGAACTCCTTGGGCGGGGGGGGGGGGGGGGGAAATTATGTCTCTCCTGTTCTGTTTTACCAGCATTCTGTCATATATTTCATGTTATAGCAGTCTTGGATGATGACCCAACACATGTTTGTTTTAAGAACACTTTCACAGCAGATTTGACAAAACGCAAAGAAGGTACCAATGTGAGATTTCTAAAAATAGCTACAGCACTTGACCCAAGGTTTAAGAATCTGAAGTGCCATCCAAAATCTGAGATGGACAAGGTGTGGAGCATGCTTTCAGAAGTCTTAAAACAGCAACCCGTCTATGCAGAAACTACAGAATCCGAACCACCAAAAAAGAAAATCAAACTTCTGCTGGTGGCATCTGACTCAGATGATGAAAATGAACATGTGATGGTCCACTCTGCTTTGGATCGTAATCGAGCACAACCTGTCATCAGCAATGGACAAATGTCCGCTGGAATGATGGTTGAAGCATCAAGGGACATATGAATATTTAGCACATCTGGCATGTAAATATCTTGTGACTCCTGCTACAACAGTGCCATGCCAACACCTGTTCTCACTTTCAGGTGACATTGTGAACAAGAAGCAAACAGCATTATCTTCTGCATATTGTAACTAAACTTGTTTGTCTGAGTGATTGGCTGAAGTAGGACTGAGTGGACTTGTAGGCTCTAAAGTTTTACACTGTTTTATTTTTGAATGCAGGTTTTTTTGGTACATAACTCAACATTTGTAAATTCAACTTTCATGATAAAGAGATTGCACTACAGTACTTGTATTATGTGAATTGAAAAATACTATTTCTTTTGTTTTTTACAGTGCAAATATCTGTAATAAAAATAAAGTGAGCATTGTACACTTTGTATTCTGTGTTGTAACTGAAATGAATATATTTGAAAATGTAGAAAACAACCAAAAATATTTAAATAAATGGTATTCTATTATTGTTTAACAGCGCAATTAATTTTTGTAATCGCTTGACATCCCTAATTATAGTAGCACTAACTCTCTTTGGAAATGTTCTTTGGAACAGATACAGTTAAATTGCTGGCCCATCAGAACTCAAGCTGTGACGGATACAAGAGACCCCTACTGAGCTTATGAAAAACAGCTGGTCACAGAATAGGAAACTGGGGCGGGGGCAGGGGAAGGACATCTTATTTTTGTATGTATATTGAAATATAATCCTGTACAATCCAAAGAAATTAAACACACTTCTGGTTCAAGTCAAATATTTTTCACAAGCTCATTGGGGATGATCCCAGCTGGCTGGCTGAACAGTGATTTATACTCTGCCTCTCTTACATATAATATTTAAAAGGTAATGAAGATGTCACAGTGTTTCCCTTATGTATTTTCACCATTTTTTTCAAGTCTAAATAAGCTTAGGCGCACTATTTATCTAATAAACCTTCTCTAAATTATCTTCCCTCCTCCACCATTATGTGAGCATAGAGGGCTTATTCATTTTCCTTGTGTGTACTGATAAGTATAGATGTTTGATTTCCATTCTTAGTTTTTCACCTTTGATGCTCTTTTCGGTGTAAATTCTCGCCTGTTTAATATTTCTTTAATTTTAATATTTCTAAATGTTTCTAATATTTCCAGTTTGAAACATAACACCACCCTTTCAATATTTAATAGATGGACACATGCAACACCACAAAGAACATATAGTGTGTGAGGAAATAAATGTATTTATGAATATATAAGAAAATATGCCTGAATGAAAAATAATATTTTGTCAGTGTGAATGAGTGAAAAAAATCAATGGAAATGCATAGGTGGATGGTGTGTGAATGAGTAAGTGCTTTAATTATGACAGCAATAGGAGCTGTCAAGTAGGCGCACATCAGGAAAACCAGATGACAAAGGTTCTAATCCAGCAAAACACTTAAGCATAGTCTTATCTTTAAACATATGAGTAATTCCACTGTCTTAAATGTGACTACTCATGCTTGCTGTTAAGCACCTTCTTAAGTGCTTTGCCGAATCAAGGTCAAAATGACTGAGCCACAACTGAAAACAACAACTAAAAAATAATAAGAGCTAAGACTAGCAAAGAACAACTTGATTAGGGCAGTGGCTGTGAACACAAAGTGGGCATAAACGTTCCCTAAATCTCTCTTGGTGGAGAGGCTTTTCAGTTACAGTACCAACTGAACTATCCAAAATTCAGTTACCCATAACTTGCTTTTATGTTCCCTGATGTCTATTATATTGAAAATTCCCAAAGCCTTGATTAGACAAATGTATCTGAATATTAAAATTGCACTGTATTTAATATAGAGGGCCAAAATTTCATAGTCCAGAGGGGAACTTTCCACTGGCATAAACCTGGTGCAGACAGCTCTTGCACCAACTGTTCCCCACTCCGGCATAAGGGGAAGAAGGGATTATGTTAATGACATTCCACGGGTATGGGGGAGCTATTAATTCCCTGAGGGACCTTATGACAGTGGTGTAAGTTACAGCTGCTCCTGTGCAGTTCTCTGTGAACCTCCATCTCCTTCAAATGAACTCAAGTAGAACTTGTGGTAGGATGCAGAATATGCCCTAAAAGGCTGTCTGGCATTTGGCTCATATTCCTGGGCTTCACTCAATTTTCACTTGGTTTTGAACAACAACAAAACATTTTCTTCAAAGGATATGGTTTCAAAATGGAAAAGTCAGTTCTGCAAAGAGAGTAATATAACTTGCTTATACAGCAATAAAATGAGTGTCAGACTGGGAGCCAGCTTTTCAACACACCACTTTGTTCAGGTGCCATGCAGTAATGCCAGTTTTACCAAACCTGTAAATGATTTTGAGAACAGATTCTTCTTTCCTTACACACACAAGAGATTTTTGTCATCTATGGCCATAATAGAATGTTGTTGGAAAAAGGGTTTTTCACTTTCAGTTAAACATCAAAACCAAAAAGAAAATTTCTGAGGGCTTACCACAGGGGTTTCAACAGGTACCGATGGTTGTACTTGAAGGTTTACTGCAACAGTCTGTGGTGGTGGAAGAGTCTGAAATGGCAGCTGGACCAAAGCTTCTGCAGCAGGAAGCTCCTCCTCAGAAACCAAAGTATTTTGCACCAAAACCTGGCCTTGGGATAGAATTTCAGGCTGCATTTGTAAAGACTGCACAGATTGCAAGGGCAGTTGCTGAATCTGGGTTGGAGATGTTGACAGATGTGGAGGGGTTGCAACTGGGATTGGCACGGACTGTAAGGTTGGATATTGCTGGTGTGGTGTTGGAGACACTATCTGCTGGCCTGGGGACATCAAGTTCGGCTGATCTACTGGTCCAATGTGTACTACTGGGGAAGGTGGAACTGTAAGATGGGATGGAAGATTAAGGTGTTGTGCTACTGGTCGTACCGGACTAGTAGTGGGCTGCTGTGGGTTTTGCTCTGACTGTAGAGCTGATGGCATAAGAGGATGTGGTTGTGACTGAATAAGTGCTTGTGGATGAATAATTATGGTGGGTGACTGACTAGGTGAGTGTGCAGGTGTAGGAGACACCACTACTGACTGCTGAGCTGACTGGGACGGAGTAGGAGATATTGTTAAAGGAGGAGGATGTATGTGAACAGGTGAGCAGTGTTGTGACTGGACACTATTGGGAACCGGAGGAAGACCATGGCTTTGGAGTGGAACATAGTGCTGTGATGGAGATGGTTCCTGATTGGGAGGAGTCTGAAGTGTGATTGGCTGAACTTGCTGCTGTTGTAATATCAGCTGATGATGGGAAATCTTTGGAGGTGGTGAATGAAGAGGTATCTGCTGATGTTTTATTAGAGAATGAGGTTGAATTGCAGAATATGAAGCTGTGAGGGGGAAAAAATGACCATTAGTATTTGTTTACTTAAGTTCCAAGAACATTACAATAAATATTTAAATGAGGAAAATTTTCACATCAGATGACTAAAGTCAGCACAGAACTTGACCAAGCCTTTCAGATGAGCACAACTTAGAAATACATTAGAAGATATCCTCTTCAATCATATACTGTGTCTCAAATATAACACGTGAACATAATGCATTTATTTTGGTAAATTCCAAAGTGAAATACAGCAATGAACAATTAAACAACATGTTTTAGATACATTAATGCTTTTATAGAAAGACATCTATCTTTCTGCCACCAGTTCTAAGACTATTGTTAATAAGACTTTTAGTTAAAAAATACCATCCTCAACTTTGAAAAGAACAGCGTTTACCTGCTTTAAAATAATTATAATATAAAAGAGGTAAGTACTTTAGAGTCAATAAGGTTTGATTAAAATTGCTAACTTAATGTCGGTCAGTGCTATTTAAAAATAGGTTTTTAAAAATATTGGACTGAAAGAGTTTTAATTTAGAACATTTAGACTAAGCCTGTAAAAACTAAGTGCCTAAGGTTATGCAACTAATTAATAATTAGGAACCTAAAAAGTGGCCTCATTTTCAGAGATGTACTTCCCTTCCTCACAAAGGAGCCAGTGACTCCTTGTCATAACTGCCTACCCTGGGAAATTGAAATGCCTGAGATTTTCCTCTGGGGCATACCCTTCCTTTTCTCCATACCTCTTCCCAGCCCTACCTGTTTTCTCTTTCATTTAAAAAATAAATTTTAAAAAAATTAGATATCAAATGATAAAGTAGGGGATAGGTTACTTTCCTGACTGACAACAATGGGGGTCAAAAATTCAAGAGCTGTCTGCCTTGCAGCCTCTCTCTCTCTCTCTCTCAAGAAGCCTGAAATTAAGCAGGTCTGGCTCACCAGCCCCACTCAGCCCACTTACCATGGCAAAATTTCTACTCTTTGAACCAGCCGGAATTATTAAATTATGCAATAGCCAACCTAAGTGCATAGTCTTAGCTTGGTTAACCTCATCCTCTAGCTCCCCACTTTTTTTCGTCATGCTCATTTTCTTGACTTCTTGTAAACTAGATTATAAACTCTCTGAGGCAGGCACAGATCTACCTATGAAGTTTATGCATTGTTGAGCACAATGGTGTCCTGATGATTGGGCCTTTGGGTGCTAATGCAACAGAAATATCGTAACTACCACCACCCTGGATAATACACGCACACACACACACACACACACACACACAATCATGCTCCTTTTTGAATTCTTTTTCTCTCTCTCCTGCCCTTCTCTGTGAAGGCATAGAGAATTCTAAGATAAATTTTTTTAAGCACCACTGAAAGTAATTATTCATCTCCAAGTGATTTAAGACCTCAAACATTCAATGAATATTTGAGACATTAGACACTTGCTTGTGGGCTCTAAATGACAGGGTGAACTTTTAACAACCTTTTAAAAGCTAAAGCTTAATCACACCTGGTGTTATTAATTGATGTATACTTGATGTCCGTGTGACAGATGTACTTCGACACTCAGAAGTTGGGCTCTCTCCTTTTCTGTTGCTGTCTGGAGAATCCAGTTGGCTGGCCTTGGTACCAGTTACAGTTTTATTAGTACACAGAGCCAATGACTGAGCTTGACTATTGCTCTTTGGTGGGCCATTCTGTGAACCACACAATACACCCAACTTCTGACTGCGCAATGTTAAGTTCTGAACCTGAGAAAAGAACCAAATATGAAAAGTATAGCTACAAATCTAATACATTAAAGACAAAGACGACAATAGTTATTTACTTTATCTGATGCATTTCATCAAATGATACCAAGATATCTGTAAAAAAAAAAAAACTACACAAAAGTTAGTATCAGGGCATTTTACAAATCACATAATTTCAGGTAAGACAGAAGACTACCATTCAATTCAGCTTTAAACTGATGACAAAGGAAATATCTTCCAAGTGCTGATCTTTACAAGCTTTATGGCAAAGGCCTCCATTCTTTCCAGTCTTTTGAAAAGAAACTGTAATGGTTGGAAAACAACTTTTCTCTGATTTGATTTGGAGTCTGACAAATTGCTCCAATATTGCTGTTTCTTTACAATTTAAAGAGATACATTATTGCATTTTTTCAATACTGTAAAGACACAATCACCAACATGTGTATATTAAGAGAGGTTGTTTAACTTTAGTCAGGGTCCTGTGTCACAAAACAGGACCATATTCTTCTGAAAGCATCCTTAAATTCAGTGGCGAGCCCTCTAATTGTGCAACGTTAATTTATTCTGTCACAATGAAACACCCTTTATTCCCACCTTGATGCACAATATACATAACTATGTCTCATGGAACATAATATTAGTCAATGATTACTTTCAAAAATGATTATTTTTGACAATGGATTTTTCTGTTATGTTCTTTAGGTGGCCCGGTCTCTACCCAGATCTCAGCTCCCACAATGTTATCCAGGCAATCTAGCTCAGAAGCTCTTTCTCTGCAATTCGTGCTGGAGAAAGGAGAGTTGGCAGCCAGTTTCAGTAACTCACATCTCCAGCTCTCCAGTTGTTGGCTGCTGTGCTATTCTCCAGGCAACCCAGCCTAATGCTCCCTGATTGTAAACTGGACTAACCTGTTTCCTCTATCCCTGGCTGCCTGGATACATGCAACAATGCAAGGAGTGTATTCTGTAATCCAGAGGGAAAGCTGGAAATCAAGAGGTAACTACAGGAAGGTCTAGGAATGGCTGCGAGAGAACAATACATGAGGCACATGGCTGCAACAAAGTGGCCAATTCCATGACAAAAATGCCAAATTTTGTGGCATCTTGGAAAAATATCTGACTCTAAGGCTACAAAATTAGGTCGAATTTATAGAAGTCGGCTTTGTAGAAAGCATTTTTACACAGTCGATTGTGTGTGTCCCCACACATATGCTCTAAATGCATTTAGTCAGCAGAGTGTGTCCACAGTACCGAGGCAACCGTCGACTTCCAGAGCGTTGCACTGTGGGTAGCTATCCCACAGTTCCCACAGTCTCTGCCGCCCATTTGAATTCCATGAAGAAATCTCAATGCCTGATGGGGCAAAAACATTGTTGCGGATGGTTCTGGGTACATACTGTCAGGCCCCCCTCTTCCCTCCCTCTCTCCGTGAAAGCAACGGCAGACAATTGTTTCGTGCCTTTTTTCCTGTGTTACACGTGCAGACGACATACCATGGCAAGCATGGAGCCCGCTCAGCTCACCATCACCGTATGTCTCCTGGGTGCTGGCAGACGTGGTACTGCATTGCTACACAGCAGCAGCTCATTGCCTTTTGGCAGCAGACAGTGCAGTATGACTGGTAGCCATTGTCACCATAATCCAGGGTGCTCTTTTAGCCGACCTCAGTGAGGTCGGTCAGGGGCACCTGGGCAAACGTGGGAGTGACTCAGTCAGGTCATTTCCCTTTTAAGTTTCATGGCGATTCAGTCCTGACAGCAGTCATACTACACCGTATTCTAATGAGCAGCCAGAAGATGACGATGGCCAGCAGTCATACTGCACCGTTTTCTGCCGAGCACCCAGGAGATGACCATGGCTAGCAGTCGTACTGCACCGTCTGCTGCCAGCAAGATCTATAAAGATAGATGAAGTGGATCAAAACAAGAAATAGACCAGATTTGTTTTGTATTCATTTTCTCCCCCTTTCCTCCCTCCCTCCGTGAAATCAACGGCCTCCTAAACCCAGGGTTTTGAGTTCTATCCTTGAGGGGGCCATTCTGTTTCTCCTTGATGCAAAGCCACCCCCTTTGTTGATTTTAATTCCCTGGAAGCCAATCCTGGAAGCCGTGTTGTCAGTCACCCCTCCCTCCATCAGAGCAATGGCAGACAATCGTTTCATGCCTTTTTTCAGTGCTGACGCCATAGCACTGGGAACACGGAGCCTGCTCAGATCACCGCGGCAATTATGAGCACTATAAACACCGCGCGCATTATCCAGCATGATATGTAGAATCATAACCTGCAAGAAAAGCAAAACCAGGTGAGGAGGAGGCGACTGCAGCGCGGTGATGAGAGTGATGAGGACATGGACATCGACTTCTCACAAAGTACAGGCCCCGGCAATGTGCACATCATGGTGTCAATTGGGCAGATTCATGGCATGGAACGCCGATTCTGGGCCCGGGAAACAAGCACAGACTGGTGGGACTGCATAGCGTTGCAGGTCTGGGACGATTCCCAGTGGCTGCAAAACTTTTGCATGAGTCAGGGCACTTTCATGGAACTTTGTGACTTGCTTTCCCCTGCCCTGAGGCGCAAGAATACCAAGATGAGAGCAGCCCTCACAGTTGAGAAGCGAGTGGCAATAGCCCTGTGGAAGCTTGCAATGCCAGACAGCTACCGGTCAGTCGGGAATCAATTTGGAGTGGGCAAATCTACTGTGGGGGCTGCTGTGATGCAAGTAGCCAACGCAATCACTGAGCTGCTGATATCAAGAGTAGTGACTCTGGGAAATGTGCAGGTCATAGTGGATGGCTTTGCTGCAAAGGGATTCCCTAACTGTGGTGGAGCGATAGACGGAACCCATATCCCTATCTTGGCACCGGAGCACCAAGGCAGAGAGTACATAAACCGCAAGGGGTACTTTTCAATGGTGCTGCAAGCACTGGTGGATCATAAGGGACGTTTCACCAATATCAAAGTGGGATGGCTGGGAAAGGTACATGACGCTCGCATCTTCAGGAATTCTGGTCTGTTTCAACAGCTGCAGCAAGGGACTTACTTTCCAGACCAGAAAATAACCATTGGGGATGTTGAAATGCCTATAGTTATCCTTGGGGACTGGCCTACCCCTTAATGCCATGGCTCATGAAGCCATACACAGGCAGCCTGGACAGTAGTCAGGAGCTGTTCAACTATAGGCTGAGCAAGTGCAGAATGGTGGTAGAATTTGGGTGTTTAAAAGCACGCTGGCGCAGTTTACTGAGTCATTTAGACCTTAGCAAAACCAATATTCCCACTGTTATTACTGTTTGCTGTGCGCTCCACAATATCTGTGAGAGTAAGGGGGAAACGTTTATGGCGGGGTGGAAGGTTGAGGCAAATCGCCTGGCTGCTGGCTACGTGCAGCCAGACACCCGGGCGGTTAGAAGAGTACAGGAGGATGCGGTGCGCATCAGAGAACCTTTGAAAGCTAGTTTCAGGAATGGTCAGGCTATGGTGTGAAAGTTCTGTTTGTTTCTCCTTGATGGAGTCCCCTCCCCCACCAGGTTCACTCTACTTTCCTGTACACTAAGCACCCTCCCCTCCCCCCTTCGATCTTGCACAGGCAATTACGCCAGTGTTGCTTCACATTCATGCATTATTTGTTTATTCATCACACAAACAGGGGGATAACTGCCAAGGTAGCCCGGGGAGGGCTAATGGAGGAGGGAAGCACCGGATGGGATGGTGGAGGAGGGAAGGACAAGGCCACACAGCACTTGAAAACTTTAAAAATGATTGAATGCCAGCCTTCTGTTGCTTGGTCATCCTATGGGGTGAAGTGGCTGGGTGGCCGGAGGCCCCCCCACCGCGTTCTTGGGCGTCTAGGTGAGGAGGCTATGGAAATTGGGGAAGAAGGCGGTTTGTTACACAGGGGCTGTAGTGGCGGTCTGTACTCCTGCTGCCTTTCCTGCAGCTCAACCATACGCTGGAGCATATGAGTTTGATCCTCCAGCAGTCTGAGCATTGACTCCTGTCTTCTTTCAGGAAGCCAACGCCACCTGCCATCTTCAGCCCACCATCTCTCCTCGCGGTCATATTGTATTTTCCTGCACTCTGAGATTGTCTGCCTCCACGTATTTTGCTGTGCTCTGTCAGTGTGGGAGGACAGCATGAGGTCAGAGAACATTTCATTGCGAGTGTGTTTTTTCCACCTTCTAATCTTCGCTAGCCTCTGGGAAGGAGAAACATATGCAGCTGGTGGAGGGAAAAAAAAAAAAGGGAGAGTGGTAGTTAAGAAGACACTTTTATAGAACTATGGGTACACTCTTTCACGGTAAACCTTGCTGTTAACATTACATAGCGCATTTCATTTCAAGGTTGCATTTTGCCTCTTATTGAGGGTATGCCGGTTTGGTGTGAGAGATCTCTCACGCAGGGCTGAGCAACAGAATTTGGCTTGCAGGCAGCCATGGTAAGCCACAGTCTTTTGGCTTCTTTAACCCTCATAACATGTGGGAATGGCTTCAAATAGCAGCGCCCTCATTTCCCATACGAAGTAGCCGTTGGGTTGGCCATTAAAAATGGGTTGGCAATTTTAAAAGGAGGAGCTGCGGTTTCTGGGTTCATGTGCAGCAGAAACCCAACTAACCCCCTTCTCCCCTGCCCACACACACCCAATTCTCTGGGATGATGGCTTCACCCCTCCTCCCACTGCGTGGCTAACAGCGGGGAAAATTTCTGTTCAGCCACAGGCAAACTGCCAGCAGGACCGGGCACCTCTGAATGTCCGCTTACTAAAACCACCCTATTTCAACCAGGTGACCATGAATTATATCACTCTCCTGAGGGTAACACAGAGAGATAAAGAACGGATGTTGTTTGAATGCCAGCAAACACCAGGACCATTCGCTGCAATGCTTTGTTCTGCAATGATTCCCGACTACGTGCTACTGGCCTGGCGTGGTAAAGTGTCCTACCATGGAGAACGGAATAAGACTGCCTTCCCCAGAAACATTTTGCAAAGGCTTTGGGAGTACATCCAGGAGAGCTTTATGGAGATATCCCTGGAGGATTTCCGCTCCATCCCCAGACACGTTAAACAGACTTTTCCAGTAGCTGTACTGGCCGCAAATGCCAGGGCAAATTAATCAGTAAACACGCTTGCTTTTAAACAATGTATAATATTTACAAAGGTACACTCACCAGAGATCCCTTCTCTGCCTTCAAAGTCCAGGAGCCCGCCTTGGGTGGGTTCAGGGGGAACTGGGTCCAGGTCCAAGGTGATAAACAGATCCCGGCTGCTGGGGAAACTGGTTTCTCCACTTCCTTGCTGTGAGCTATCTACAACCTCCTCCTCCTCCTCAACTTCCTCGCCCGCAAAACCCGCTTCCATATTGCCTCTCACTCCTTGGACAGAGTCAAAGTATAGGGTTGGGGTAGCTCTGAACCGGAGCAGCCGTTTGCCTCTCTGGTTTTTTGGTAGGCTTGCCTGAGCTCCTTAATTTTCACGCGGCACTGCTGCAGGTCTCTGTTATAGCCTCTGTCCTTCATGCCATTGGAGATTTTTTCAAATATTTCGTCTTTTCGAACAGCGTTCTGCCTGCACCGATTCATCTCCCCATACAGCAATCAGATCCTGTACCTCCCGTTTGGTCCATGCTGGAGCTCTTTGGTGACTCTGGGACTGCATGGTCTCCTGTGATGATGGACTCTGCATGGTGATCTGTGCAGGTGAGCTCGCCACGCTGGCCAAACAGGAAATGAGATTCAAAAGTTCGCAGGCCTTTTCCTGTATACCTGGCTAGTGCATCTGAGTTGAGAGCGCTGTCCAGAGCGGTCACAACTAAGCAATCTGGGATAGCTCCTGGAGGCCAATACTGTCGAATTGTGTCCACAGTACCCCAAATTAGACCCAGCAAGGCCGATTTCAGCACTAATCCCTTCGTCGGGGGTGGAATAAAGAAATCGACTTTAAGAGCACTTTAAGAAATCGACTTTAACTATTCACTGTTTTTGCAACCACGAGGGATAGAAACCATTTTTAAAAAATGAAGACAGCTTCTGGAGCATAATGCAGCAAATGCCACATCTGCAGAACTGCAACCTTCATTCAGCCTTCTTGTCCATATGCATTACACTACACGCTTTAATTACGTGACCACATACTATTTTTCTCCAGGAACCTGTTTCATTCAGTGCACAGGATAGATGGCACTCAGTTAATGAGCAGCCTTTCAATATTTTTTTTCTTCTCATTATTCATTGTGTGGCCCCATGTCTTAGTTATTGCACACTATTCAAACCCTGCTCTGAAGACAGAATTATTAATTTCCTCCTCGGATTTTCTATGGTGTTCATCACTATATTATCTGCATGCTTCACAAATAATTAATCAATCTTCACAACACCCCTGTGAGGTGAGGAGGTGGTATTATCCCCATTTTACAGGTGAGGAACTGAGATACAAAGAGATTAAGTGAAAAGTTTCCATTCATTTTGGGTGCCCAATTTGACACACTTAGGAGTTATGGTGTCAGGACCCAAGCCTACCCACAGCAACACCCCAGTCCAGATTTTCCCCTTCTGCTCTGCTTGGAGCAAGGAGACTCTTTGGGGAATTTAGCTGATAAGCTCTGGCAAGTCTCTAGTGAGAACGTGAAAACCGATTATTTTTCCAAAGGTTTATATTTTGGTCAAATTTCAGTGGATTTTCACAGGGATAGCAAAAGGTACATCCCTGATATAAAGATTACCTCCTTTCAACTCTCTGCTCCAAAGCATGTGTACTCTAGAGCTTCTCGAAGGAAATATTTCTCAAGAATTTTTTTACCAGGGCAAACCAACATATTTTTCTTGGAAACGACAACCATTTGGACTGAGATTTCAACAAACACAAACAGAGATAGAAAGAGAGTGCTTGGGGCAGACACCCAGCATGGAAAGTTTCAACTTAAATGGTAAAAGTTTTGCAAAAATTATAAGCTACTGAAAACAGGGTCTTACAATGGGAAGTGTCATGCAACCTTAATCAGAGGCAACACTACATCCCCACCAGTAATATTCAATCCTTTTGTGAATCCTATAAAGTCCTTAGCATCAATGATATCTCATAGCAATTTTGAAGTATTTTCTTTTACACATTTCAAATGTGATCTTTTTAATTCCATCTCATGTCTCCTTGTTCACATATTACGAGAAAGAATAAACAGACACACCCCCAGTTTATCTTTAATACACTGTTCACTATTTTATACATCTCCATGTTCTCTACTATTCTTCTCTAAACAATCCCAAACTTTTCAATCTCTCATCCTTCCAAAAACACTTCCATGCCTGCAATCAATTTGGTTGCTCATCTCTGAACCCCTTCTGCTCCTGTTTTGAGATTCATTATGAGAACTAAACACAATATCCCAAACAATTAGATCACTTTTACCTGGATACCTGTGCCTAGCTTCAGGCAACCAAATTTTATCAGTTTGACATCAACCTAAAATGGATATATGCATGGTTACCAGGCAACGAGAGGCATTTTCCACATACCCAGTGAACTAAGGTATCAAAGAAAAGAGAAAAGAAATACTATTTCTAAATATAAATGATACTTTAAATTATTTAATTTCAGAGAGTATTCAGTTATGTTAGTGGTTCCAGAATTTTGCCAGCATTTAATTCTTATGGAAGCTTTTATATTTTTATCCCCTGGGCCTAAATGACTCTACTACCTGTACTTGACCAGGATACCCCACTTTTTCTGCATCATGTTACACCTGTTATCTGTCAAATGAACTATAATCTACATATTTAGTTGGTATCTGGTGCTATACACTAATTAGTTGTGAAATATTGGGCAATATTTTTGAACAAAATGTTTTATACAATTATGTTGTAGGCAATAACAAAGGCAAACTGAGCTGGAAAAAAACCCACATAATGGAAAGAAAATTGCCGCTGTTATGAGTATTATACAAAATACTGAACTGCTGACAGTGACAGATATGTATGTATGTAATTATTATTTGTAGTATAATCATACCTAGAGGACCCAACCTAGATTGGAGTCCCATTGTGCGAGGCATGGTACATACACGTAGTAAGACACAGCCCCGAAGAGCTTACTATCCAACTAGACAAGACAGGCAAAAGGTGAAAGAAAGGAAGAGTTATCCCCAATTTACAGATGGGGAACTGGGAATTAAGAATCAGACTGGTTAAGTGACTTGCCCATGATCTAACAGGAGATCTGTGGTAAAGCTGAGAACTGAACCTAGATCTCCCGAGTACCAGTGCAGTGATTTAACAAGAGCATCCATTCTTTCCAGACCTACAAGGTATGCAATAATCTACAAACAGAAATGTCACCGGGGAGATTTAATATTAATCTCACAAACCTATGGTAAATATTTTATTAGGGAACAATCCTGCACTGGCAGAGAGATAGATCAGATGACAAAAAGTCTTTTCTCAATATAATTCCTACGATGTTATGATTTTTCAATCATCTGACAATAGAGGGATTAGGAGCTAGTTTGGTTTTATAATCTCAGTCACACTCCCTGTGTTTCGATTTAAAGATTTTATTTTATTTCAGAGTAGAGGAAAAAAGAAAGATACACAGGCTAGTCCTAAGGAAAAAAAGGAAGGAAGAAGACAAAAGGAAAAGAGGGGAAGAGAAAAGGAGAATGAGAAAAAAAGCGGGGAATGGAAAGAGAAATAAGACACTTTTCAAGTCTAGAGGTTTTTTGTTCAGCTGTTATTGGTGAGCACTGATCTTTGTGATGTCACCACCTCAGGGAGAACACCATGAGACTACCACCATCTTCATTCCCTCTTCTAATCAAAAGATAACCTCTGTCTTATACTATCAATATATTCACAGTATATCCAGAAAATGCAGCTTAATGCAAGTTTCTTTGTTAAGTGGTGCTGACTCCTTGTTTGATTATGTTTACGAAAAAGTGTTTTTGTTTATATGGAAAACAAAACACAAAGAGTCTCCATTCCCTCAGCGCACCTATCGGAAAACACCCTCCAAACCCAAAGGACACAGGTTTAATAAGGGCTAAAGGAAAAAAAATGTATAGCAGTCCACTGCTAAAGCATTGCCAACGCATCATTGGTTGTTGGTGAAACTGGTTCTTTATGATGTCACTGCTGCTATAGAAACCATTAGTCAACACAGGTGAAGATCCCATCTGGCAGTAGAAGAGCATGGAAAGCTGAGAGAGGAGGCAACATCTCGAGTCTGGCAGGGTCATCACAGCAGCTCAACTGAAAAAAGAACACTCTACGGTCCTGGGTACGGTCCTATTATCAACCTGCAAAGATGTCTCAGGAAGTTGACTGGTTACACAGCCAGGCAGGTGTGTGTAAAGTAGACCTCTACAACCCTGATGAACAGAAGGACCAGGACCGGAAAGTGATCTGTTTTGTAGATGTCTCCAGCCTGAATGTAAAAGACAAAGATTCAAAAGCAAAGAAAGCTGCTAGCCAGTCCAGCAGCATGTCTGAACCTTCAAATGAACTTGATCTGGGCAATCTGGAGGAAAAAGAAGTCATTGTAATAAAGGACAACGAGAAGCATGATCATTCTAAAACTGAGGGAGCAGTATGTCTTTTCAAACAAGGTTCAACTGATGAACTCAGCGTTGTGAGCTGGCTCAACAATGACCTTCAGAAATATGCAGTTGGATTCCAGCATGCACTGACCCCTTCAGATGCCCCTCAGAAACGCAAAGTTAGCCAAACCTTCAATGATCCATCGTTGTCCCAGAACAGTGACACATCTTTAAAGTCTGCCGGTGCCCAAAAGGGAAAGAGAGATCCAGATGATGTTTCATACTATGTAAATAAGCTCTGTTCTTTGGTTGTTCAAATGGCTCGTAAAGAGATCACAGATAAATTGGAAGGCACTGCCAGTAAGTTTATACGTCAGGGGATTCATGGTTCAGGGAAAAATAACAATTCCCGTGGTTCTGTGAGCAAAATCGCATCACAAATGGTGAATGAAGCTGTTGAAGCAAGCACACAGGACCCCCAGGGTAAACTATCATCCCCCAGACCATCTCAAGAAAAGACTACCAAGAGGGAAGATACTTCAGGTTCTAATAGAACATCGCTCTTCTATGGTGAGATGTCTAATCAAAATGGCTATAAACAGGGAGGAAAACCTGGAGATAAACAAATGTGTCAGCAAGCAAAACAGTCTGGGCAGGATGATTCTGGTACTTCTGTAAGCAAAGGGTTAATGGTTTATGCAAATCAGGTTGCTTCAGACATGATGTTCTCATTTATGAAGACCATGAAAGTCCAAAGGAAGGATGGTAAGACAACCCCAGCTTGCGTAGTTTTGAAGAAAGTAATCCTCAAACATACCAAAGATGTCATATCAGACTTGATAGACTCAACCATGAAAAATCTGCATAATGTCACAGGGGTGCTCATGACAGACTCTGATTTCGTTTCCACAGTGAAGAAAAATCTTTTCAACATAGGAAGTCAAAAGTCTACTGAAATTTTGGAAGCAATGGTGAAACGCCTGTTTAAAGCCCTAGCAGGGGATGATAAGCAGTCCAGGTCTCAAAGCCTAGCATACACATCACTTAAAACAGGCTCCCAAGACAGCAAATCTCAAGGCATGCAATTTACAGCAATGAAAAGTGAAATGCATAACCAAGGGAAGGACAAAGACCGAGGAGCCAGCAAGGGTCAATCATCATCAAGCAAAGCTTCAGAAAAGCATTGCTCAATGGATAAGTACGCAAAAGACCTCATTGTGACTGCATTAATGTTGATACAACAACATCTATTACAACAGACAAATGGCAAAGACTCAGCATGTGAATCAGGTGCCAGTTCGTTTGGATATGTTTCTCGTGATTCTCATTTTGAAAAGGCTGGGAGCAGCCATAGTTCCAAGTCCCTTTCAATGGCTGCTGGATCAAGGTACTCAGGGGCAAAGAATGACCACCAACAACTTGACTCCCAAAAGGGGGACATATCAAGTATCCTGTTATCAATCATCCAGAAGGTCTTATGTGAGGCTGGTTTCAATATAGATGACAATTCCAGTGAAACAAACAAGAATTATAAAGAGGCTGCCACCAATGATAGCAAGTGCAGCAAAAAGGCCTTATCTAAACAGCCCAATTCAGCCATGGATCAGTTTGACAATATGGATCAGATGAACAAGCAATTTATTGATCAACTGGTGGAATCTGTAATGAAGTTGTGTCTATTCATGGCCAAAAACAACAGCCCAGATTTAGCTATAGGTGACCTGTTGGACGAACAAAATGCATATGGTGCTTCATCCTCAAAAACGCCAGCAGCACCCAGGAGAAATTCACAATCCAAGGGTAATGGAAAACAGCTATCAGGTTCATCATCTGGTTCTGAAGTGATAGTGAACAACCAGAATACCAACAGCAGCACACTGAACAAAGAACTCCAGGCTATCCTCCAGTGGATGGCTGCTTCCCACTTCAACGTGCCCAACCTGTCATTCATGAATGAAAATGAAGGGGATTTGAAGAAGCTTCCTCTGTTGGCTGAAAAAGCAGCCAAGAAGAACTATAGTGTTGGGGATATTCTCCAAGAGGTAATGAGGTACTTTGAAAAACAACAGATGGATGCCGCTGTGGGAAACATGCCTCGAAGTGGGCTGATGGACTGGTTGCTTGCTAACCTGTAAGCAAGTGCCGACTCTTCCTCCCTCTCATGTTACTTTGACCCAGCCCAAGCGCCTAAATCAAATCTTTGCTGGCGCAACAAATAAGAACATCACAACCCATTTGCAAGAGACAACACTGCATTGAATTCAACAGGTTGTCATACACTAGCTGGGCAAGATCATCAATAAAAAAAATTTAAAAAGGAAGACTATTTTATTAAGCACTTCAACAGAGTGTGAGAAATACAAGGCACTAGTCAGAGCAATAAACCTGCTTCCCCACAGGTAGATATGAAAACTAGAGTGGGGTGAGGAGGAAATTAAAAGATGGGAGGCAAAGTGGAGCAGTAATGGGGGTGGGGGGAAGGGTCCATCAGAGAGGTTCCTTGTTAGAAGCCTTTCTAGAGTATCTTGGAAAGGATAGTTGTTGTGATTTCTACCAGGGTGTTGTCTCTGGACACTGCTTGGACATTTTATCTTTCATATCAATCTTTGACTAGTTGGTGTCTGATAGATTGGAAACTCCACCCCCATCTTGGACAGAAAAGGAGCTTTCTGTGTCTTCTCCCTTTCAAAGACTACTAGCTCCTGCAAGGAATAAGGGAAAAATGTCTCCACTTCTCTGTCACTCTCCCAGGCTATTTTTAAAATCTTCCTTCACAGTGAATAACCCCAGTGCTTGCCTGTGCTGTTACTCAGAACTTCCTCAAGCAGCATCACATTAAGATCATTTTTGCCAATTTTACTGCTGTCCACTGTCTTCCAAATAGTAGTAGTGAAACTGACCATAGTCTTATTAATTTCACTCTGGTACTGTTTAGTAAAGTAGATGTCTTCAAAACTTTAAGGGCTAGAAATTTCATTATTTGAAAAAAAAAAAAGTTTAGATTCTGTGGAAGACGGTATAGATCCCTTCACAGTAAGCTTCTCACTTGCCCTGGTGAGTCTCTATTTCAAAGTTCTTACTTCTGTAGACAGCATGTATTGTAAAACACGGCAAAAATGGAGTTTAGAAACACATCTTATATTGGGAGAGTGGAGAGATGAGAGGATGCAGTAACCAATTACTACAAATCTTTGAAGATTTCCCAAGTAGGAAATTATGCAAAATAAGGATTAGTTCTTGCCTTGACTTTTATAAGCAACAGTACAAAACAAATTCATCAGATGCTTTCTAAATACTGTTCCCCACCCTGACTACCGCCTTCAAAAATCCCTCCTGCTGTTAAAGCTTTTTTGTGTCCAATTAACATTTTCTTAGCACCAGAATTTCTTATTAGTTAATTACACAATGGATATCTAGTAGGCATCCAACTGGAATAAACCTGGAATACAGGTTTTGCTTCCATCTTTTTGAACATTGTATAGTTGATATTTAGGAATGAAATTAGCCTATACAATTTACATTGTCTATTATTATTTATACTGAGTGAGTAGAAATTAGCTACTTGCCACAGGTTCCTGGACTGGGACCTGGAGAAGAGGGAGGGTCTGGGTTTCCCTACTGGTTCACTGGAAAAGGTGAACACCCTGAAACACCCTGGTGCAAAGGGGAGGAGAATTACTGAGTTTGGAGCTGGGCCCCCTAAGATGCATTGCTCTGCACCCTGCAGAGCCTGGGAAAGGGTGAAGAGTCTGCAGTGGGTGTGCCCAGACAGAGGAGAAGAGTTATATTATATTTCTTTGAGTTTACTGGACTCTGTTTACCCTGGAAGGGTCAAACTAACCATGGACAGAGGGCTGAGTCATGAGAAGAGGCAAACCACCACAAGGCCAAAGCAGCTGTTGGCAGGGGTGGAAGCCTATATTGCCACTCCCAGCCACAAGGGGGTGCACCAGCAGTTAAGTCCATACCTCCACACTCCTCAACTTCCCTCTCACAAGTGCCCAACATAATGTCCAGTACCCTTATGCCCTTTCTCTCCACACAAACAAGCAATTCACCCCTAAGATAAATAGATGAAAAAACAGAGTTGAGATGATGTAATATCTTGTAAGTACTGTGAGAAAAGTGGGACTTCTGGAAGGATTTAAATGAGGAAAGGGGTGGTGCTCAGGAGAGAGGTTCCATATATAGCGGCAGACATGGAAGTTGTAACTCCCCACCTGCCCCCAATGGGCAGTGTATCTTTAACAATTACCTTTTAAAATTATAGGAATCATATGCAACTGCAAGCACCATACAAAAGTTTTAGGAAAATGACAAGACAACTGCCTACAAGACCCTGGTTTCATAACAAATTCCTTTATTAAAGCAATAGAATATTGACAATGTTCTCTTCTGCCTGAGAGATATCAAACCGTATAATGTGGCAAAACCATTAACTTTATCACCTGAGAATCAAAGGAAACACTCTCTCGAGCCTAACAAACATAGGTTTATCTCTGTAAATATGATTCTTATAACATTTAAACTCTTAACAGAGATTCAAAGGAGAGATGCTAAGGGAAAATTGTCCTGGAATTTAAGGTTTTTTCAGACCCATAAACCAGGATTTTAGGAAAAGTAAACAATATATTAACATTCATCTGAAAACTAATGTAAAATGGAATAGTTTTTAAAAGGTTGCCGTTTAAAAGCTTTTCAAATCTTTATACCAAAGGCATACTTTCTTCCCAAACTTTCAGAACTACCATCTCCCTGCTCCCCACAATAATTTCAAGTAAATTACACAAGTTTGCTTTGGTTCTGACAAGTTACACTATATCACCATTAATTTAACACTGTACTTAAACTACTAATTGTCATTTGGAAAGATATCCAGAATAGCACTGTTTAGAGATGTTACATATGAGGAATAGTTAGCAATCATATTAATAAATGTTGTTTAACTTTTTGATACATTTTTGTTCAAGACTTTTAATCCTACTTTAAACAGAAAATATCTCTATTTTATTAACTCTCTTTATTCTCATCTTTACATTGCAGCATGAGTTGCTTTTTTGAATTGCAGGGAAAGAGGAAGAGCAACAGTAACAACATTTAATACAGCAAAAGCTCTTAGTTGCACATTAAGCTGTATTTTCAAATGTCTGCACACTTAAAAAAATACAAAACGTAAGTGGGAAGTATACCCACCGAACATTTTCAAAGAGAAGTACAACCAGAGTGCAGTCAGCAGCATCTGGCCTGACATGTGCTCACTAGGAAGGAAAGGACAGGTAAAAACATTGCAATGAGCTTCCTACTTACTGACCACTCCAAATCACCTGCCTTTCAGTGGTTTATTAGACTAGCTATTTTACACACAAGCCAGACACACAGTCATTTGAAAGCACATCATGGCTGCTGGGCATAGCACCAGCAATATCCTTACAGCTCACATATGGTCCAATCCCTAACAGGACCAGGAAAGGAAGCAGAGATGAAAACTCTCAGGTCTTGTATTTTGAACAACTAAACTCCTAGCAAGAGTCACCAAACACAAGGAAGTAGAAATAAAACCAGTTAAACTGCCATTTTGAGTTTCCAGGGGATGGGGACACACATAAAGGATTTATGCTGTGCCAGTCAGGGGGAGGAGAGGAGAGGAGAGGAGCCATCGCCATATGTAGATAGTGATGTGAAATATGACTAATACGTGTAACTAGATGGGAATTTGCAAGAAACACTGTTGGCATCAGAAACCATTTTATTTCCTTCATCTGTCTAGAACAGTTCAGGAGTTATAGTCCAAACATATCAATTTATTAGGGGAAGTGTCTCTCTCTCAAAAAAAGTGAAGTCCAAAGAGAGTAAACTCATAGTGCAGAGTGGCCAATCGATCCCAGGTGACACAGACTAAATTCATTTTTGCATCAGGAGACTTTTCAAGGACTGAGGAAACCTATGGGAGCAGGAAAGGGCTATGATCTATGAATGTATAGCACTCTTGCAACACTAAACACCCAACACAGAAGCAATGGCACAGATAACTAGGAGCATGTCATGAGTAGAAAGCTCTCAAAAGGTAGACACTGTCATGGCAGTTGAACACCAGGGTGGTAGGGTCTGAAAGCTGATTAACACAATGGACTATAGTCACAGTAGAATCCTTATATGGGATACCATTGGGAACAGTTCACCTCAGAAGTGAAATGATGCACAAGACACTGCTCATCCTTTAAAAACTGTGATAATTACTGCTGAATCACATCTTCCCCCCCAAAAAGAGTAATTCTGCAATTCCACATACTGTGCAGTTCAACAACCCAATACTCTGGCTAGCTGCTATGTTTTGTCCAGGGGTTTCTATGCCAGAAGTGAGAGCAGGCCATTGTGGGCTGCTGCCTGGCCTGTTAGAAGGGATTCTGACTACTTCTGTGGGGACTTGCTAGCTATTTGAGTTGCCTGCTGTTCCCTGAGATATATTTCTCACAGAGGATCCCTCACTCAACACCTACTAGCCCTTACTCCCCATATCTCTTGAGCGGCAGTTTTTTCTGGCTCTTTCTTTCAAGTATGTCCATATTTGTTCTGCGGTCTTTGGGGTCCCTTCCTTTCAAGTTCACCCTCCTCCACTGTACAGGAGGGAGAAATGGTTAAACTATGTGGAAGGTAGAAATGTAAAAAAATATATAAAACATGTAAGTCACCCCAATATTCCCCTCAAAACTGAGGCAACAGCTGGTGCTGTGCCCTACAACAATGTACTGAAATAAAAGTATCTGTGGCTTGTGTAAATGAACTCCTTTAGAGGGATGTCGAAAGCAGTCTCACCACTTATGAACCCAGACCAATTTTTAAGCTCTCAAATACAAGTGGCCTGATATTCAGAGGTACTGAGCATTCACAGCTTACAATGATGACAGTGAGAATTGCTCAGCATCTCTAAGAATTAGGCCACTTTTATTTGAGTGCCTATACATGGATTTAGGTGCCTACATTTAGTTCTATCATTTTGGCCTCTGTCACTAAGATTCACCCATACATGGTCACCAGGCAGTTAGAGTCATTTCCCATTTTAACGAGTTAACTAAGGTTGCAGAAAAAAAAGAAAGAATACCATTTCAAAATATAAAATAATGCTTTCCGCTATATTATTTCAGTGATGTGGGCTAGTAATGAGCGCTGCACTGGGGGCTAGGAATATTGAATTCTAATCCTGGCTCAAAGACACACCCCCTTAGTGGCCTGGGTTGTCCAGGCTAAAAACAGAAATAATACCTACCCTTTCCAAAGAGCTTGAGCAAAGGGAGAAGCATCCTGGAGGTCAGGGAGACAAATCTGAAGGTCTGGATAAATACTGAACTCTTGGTGCCTATCTAAACTGAAACACATAGCCTTCTGAGGTTCATAGACTGCTATGTTAAAGCTTAAGTGGGGACAGAAGAACATTCATACTATTAGTACTACTAAACATTACAAAGAGCCTCACATGTTTTACTGACATATTACTAACGAGTATTAATAGTTAAACAAAGGCACAACTGAACCACTACTGAACAAAAATTGTTTACCAATAACTCCCAATGCAGTGTATTTAGTCCAGTGAAATATCACCTCCTCAAGGAAAAAGGAATGTTTTCATCCTTGTGAGAATGTGGCTTTGAGCAGAAAACTGGTAAGCACGTAGACTGATTCAGGTGGAAATCAGATACTACATTTGACAGAAACTTAGGGTGTAGCCTAACCAGACTATGTCTCTCTAGAGCATTTAGTCCCCCCACTCTCCTGCTGAGGTGATGGCCACTAAAAAGGCTAACTTCGCTGACAGGTACAAAAGCAAGCAGGAGGCTAAAGACTTGCATGGAGGGCCCATACGAGCAGACAAAACTAAATTCAAATTCCTGGTGCACTTGAACTTGAGCAGACAGGAACAATCTATTCAGGAATCTTGTCATCGTAGGATTAGTAAAAACAGTTCTACCATCAATTTGAGGGTGAAGTGTAGCAATTACAGTCAGATGCATCCTAGTTGGGCTGAGGGCTAAAGCAAACGCTAAGATATAAAGTAGGGCTGTAGATTAAATCGCAGTTAACTCACACTATTAACTCAAAAAAATTAACTGTGCTTAAAAAAATTGATCACGATTAATCGCAGTTTTAATTGCACTGTTAAATAATAGAATTCCAATTAAAATTTATTAAATATTTTGGATGTTTTTCTACATTTTCATATATATTGTATTCTGTGTTGTAATTGAAAGCAAAGTGTATATTATTTTTTATTACAAATATTTGCACTTTAAAAATTATAAACAAAAGAAATAGTATTTTTCAATTCACCTCATACAAGTACTGTAGTGCAATCTCTTTCTCGTGAAAGTGCAACTTACAAATTTAGATTTTTTTTGTTATATAACCCCACTCAAAAACAAAACAATGTAAAACTTCAGAGCCTACAAGTCCACTCAGTCCTACTTCTTATTCAGCCAATCACTAAGACAAACAAGTTTGTTTTCATTTACAGAAGATAATGCTGCCCTCTTCTTATTTACAATGTCACCAGAAAGTGAGAACAGGCATTTGCACGTCACTTTTGAGGCTGGCATTGCAAGGTATTTATGTGCCAGATTTAAACATTTCATTAAAGTGAATGTTAAAATTTTATAAATACAGAGGTTGAGAAAAGAGTGTCTGTACATCTGGGTATAGTGCTTAGATTATCCACAAATATAAAGTTTGTTTTTAAAAGTCATATGATACATATAGTACATAATCAGCAATAACCCAAATTTAGGTGAATTAATTTAAGAATACAGTTTAGATATTAGCATCCAAGTATTCGGGTACATCACACATGAAAAGTTGTAGAGATTTTGTTGTAGAAAGCAAAATATATCAATGAGTGAAGACTGTCCCTCAGTAATTGAGCATTTAGAAATTGTTGTCTATTTAGAAGACACAAAAAGTATTTCAGTTACTTTCCTGACTGCGCTTCTCATAGGCACTCCAGCTTCTCTCTCCTGGTATTACTCATGTCCGGTGATGTGTTCTATGTAGATGTCCCTCGACCACCTGATGAAATCTGACACCACGAGTTGCCGCATCAGCTGAGCGTCGTGTCGACTGATTCCGCATTCTCTCAACACTCGCTCGTTACTGGGGTCCCATGAGCCCATGGCTCCGATGATCAACACGTGTATCTGAACCTGGTAAACCCAGCTCTCAAGGTTTCAGCCAGAGGGGAGTATTTCTCCTCCTTTCGAGCTTGGACATTGTGGAGGGCTGGGGTCCTGTTTTCGAGGGCACTGTGACGTCCACCATGATGATCTTCTTCTGGTCCTCACTGGTCATGACGATGTCTAGCCACATTTGGCTGTCGGTTACAGGGATGGTGGAGTTCATGGCAACCCTTCCTACAGGTGGTGGGATGGCTCTAATCAGGTGATCTTGGATGGCGTTGTGTCACCGCTCCCAGGCTCTGGAATGGGGCTTGCAGCTACACAGGAGGTGGGACACTGTCTGCTGGCATAGCTGCACTTCTTACATCGTCTGTCCTGATTCCCATGGCGGACAGCTCTGTTCAGTTGAGCCAGGCCCCGTGGATGAACCACTAGTTGGCAAATCAGGTGAAGCTGCCGCCAGAGAGGAAGTGATTGCTGGCATCCCACCTGCACGTCACCTTGAACCTTGCCCTGGTCCAGCTTTTCTACATACTGGCAGCAGACGGCATCCTTCAGGGTCCTCTCCAGCATGGTTCTAGCTTTCAGAGTGATTTCACAGGATTATATGGTCTGTGTTCTTCACCTGTGGGACCAGGAGTCCCAGTTCCTGGCATTCTTCGCACCACATCCAGCGGCAGCCAATATGGTTCTCCAGTCGACACGTAGCGTTGCGGACACAAGTCTCCCCCATCTCTTCCAAATTCACCTTCCTGTGAGCCGCTCAGGTAGGTGGCAACATCTTAGTTGGAGGGGGTCCTGGCAGTTCACTTTTTGATTACATCCTGCAGGGCACTTTCTGTGATGTTTCTCACCATGGCATCTGGGCACATCAGGAGACAGAAGGTGTGAGTGATCACCGCAATGTTGTACAGATCACCCATACAAGGGATGTTGGTGCTGCCCTGCCTGTGTGAGATGTACACCAGTTCATTGCTGGTTCTTTGGGGAAGAAACATCCACTTCTTCACTAGCTGCCTGATGCTTTTGTCTGCCTTGTTCAGAGGTACCTTCACCACGGCAGATTTCCTCAGGATGAATGAGATATGCGGATCAGGAAGGTGTTCAAGGCATTGATCTTCTGCCATGGTGTCAGTAGGGAGGAGCTGATCCTGGCCACATCTCGTAGAATCTCCGTGATGGTATCCTCAGGTGTCTGCTGTACGTGGAACCGGTGGGCGTGCCGAGACGTTGGTATGCTTGCCTATCCTTGGGGAAGATCATAGGTTCACCCTGGATCTGAAAAGGCATCACCTAGACAGAGTCCCCCCTACTGCCATCAATATGCAGGGATGCGCACTTCCTAGCATTGAAGTGGAGTCCCATCCAGTTAGCAGCCTGGCTGGTGATGTCGAGCTTTTGTTGGAGATACTCGAGGTTGTCTGCGATCAGGACCAGACTGTCTGTGTAGCCCAGGATATTCACACTGTTGCCATACAGGTCAAAACTGCCTAGACCACTGGAGATAGCTCAAATGAGCGGCTCCATGGCTAAGTTGAAAACAATGGGGCTGAGGGGACAATCTTGCTTCACACTGTTACGGATAGGAATTTTAGGCGTCTCTCCTTCTATGGAGCAGATGGTGGTGGTGCAGCCTTCAAAAAGTTCCCAGATCATTTGGAGAAAGTTTTCAGGCATCCCAAACTCTTGCAGTGTGGCAAAAATGTGCTGGTGGGGTATCGATCCAAATGCATTAAGCAGGTCGATCCATGCTATGGCACATTGCCTCCATGCCCTTCTGGCCATGTGGATGGCAGTCTGAAGGACAAAGTTGTGTTCGTCACAGCCTTCACAAGACATGAAACCTGTCTGGATGGAGCTGATGGCTCCTCAGTTCACAGACCAGATGCTAAACATTCGTATGCCCCTTCATGTTTCGGCCAGCATTCCAGAGGATATGCTTCCATGCTGATGCTCATTAAAAAAATAATGCATTAATTAAATTTGTGACTGAACTCCTTGGGGAGAATTGTATGTCCCCTGCTCTGTTTTACCTGTATTCTGCCATATATTTCATGTTCTAGAAGTCTCAGATGATGACCCAGCACATGTTGTTCATTTTAAGAACACTTTCAGTGCAGATTTGACAAAACGCAAAGAAGGTACCAATGTGAGATTTCTAAAGATAGTTACAGCACTCGACCCAAGGTTTAAGAATCTGAAGTGCCTTCCAAAATCTGAGTGGGACGAGGTGTAGAGCATGCTTTCAGAAGTCTTAAAAGAGCAACACTCCAATGCGGAAACTACTGAACCTGAACCACCAAGAAAGAAAATCAACCTTTTGCTGGTGGCATCTGACTCAGATAATGAAAATGAACATTGTCGGTCCGCACTGCTTTGGATTGTTATCGAGCCGAATCCATCATCAGCATGGATGCATGTTCCCTGGAATGATGGTTGAAGTATGAAGGGACATATGAATCTTTAGCGTGTCTGGCATATAAATATTTTGGGACGCTGGCTACAACAGTCCCATGAGAACACCTATTCTCACTTTCAGGTGACATTGTAAACAAGAAGCAGGCAACATTATCTCCTGTCAATGTAAACAAACTTGTTTGTCTGAGCGATTGGCTGAACAAGAAGTAGGACTGAGTGAACTTGCAGGCTCTAAAATTTTACATTGTTTTATTTTTTAATACAGTTTTTTTTTATACATAATTCTACATTTGTAAGTTCTACTTTCGTGATAAAGACATTGCACTATAGTACTTGTATTAGGTGAATTGAAAAATACTACTTTGTTTTTTACAGTGCAAATACTTGTAATCAAAAATAAATATAAAGTGAGCACTGTACACTTTGTATTCTGTGTTGTAATTGAAATCAATATATTGAAAATTTGGAAAACATCCAAAAATATTTAAATAAATGGGTATTAACAGTGTGATTAATTGTGATTAATTTTTTTAATCACGCAATTAATCAAGATTAATTTTTTTAATTGCTTGACAGCCCTAATAAAGAAGTAGTCCAGAATTCTTTGAATCATAGTTTGAGTATGCGGGATATTATGTGTAACCGCCCAGATGGAGGATTACCTACTCTTGTTTTCTACTATTAAGGAGGACATTCTGGACTGCCACTGAACAGTATGTGTCCTCTGTTGTCAGCCACTGATAAACCATGCTGAGAGGTGTAGCACCTGAGGATTTGGGTGCAGCACACAGCTGTGATTCTGAGTTATCAAGTGTCTGGTTAGTGACAATAGCAAGGGTTACCTGGGTTAGACAGCTTTTGTAGATCACAATACCAGGGCTGCCTGAGCTACAAGAATCAATTTGCCTCAATCTTGTTTCAACTTGACAATGACTCTGGGAATAAGGGGCACTGGTGGATATGCATACATAGAAACAGGAAACCATTCAAAATTGGCCCAGGGCTATGACCTACTCTGGAACAGAACTGGAGAAATGTTCTGTTCTACTGAGTCACAAACAGGTCCACCTTCAGAAATCACCATACAAAAAACACTCAAGCTAGAACCACTGTGTTGAGAGACCATCTGTGGTCTAATTTGAAGTATCTGCTCAAGCTGTCCACCAGGCCATTTGAACACCTAGCAAGTGAGAGGCCCTGAGACTGACCAAGCTCCAACATGCAGAAATTCCACAACTTGACTGCCTCCTGGCACAGGCTGTCTGACCTAGCGCACATAAAATACCACTGTAATGTTGTTAGAGAACCTGGACAGTCCTGCCCTGAATGTGAGGCAGGAACTGCTCACAGGCACAGAATATTGCACACAACTCAAGAACATATGTGTAAGGTGGCCTCATGGGCAGTCCACAAACCCTGAGCCTGAAGATCTCCCAAATGTGCTCCCCACTCATGGCTGAAGCGCTGTTATCAAAGTGATTGAAGGGAAAGGTTGAGAAAAAGAGACATCCCTCTCCCCCATACAGTCTTGGCTCATCCACCAGTTCAGAGACAGCTACACTGTCTAGAATGCATACCAGCCTGTCCAGATACTGAATCTGAGAGTGACAAACTCACATTAGCCATGTCTACTTTTCCCTGAGGTAGAGCTGGGCATGAGGGGTCACATAAGTACTGCTGCCATGTGACCTATGAGTCTGAGGCAATTCCTTACTGTGGTTCCTGGCTGATCCTTGAGCAATGTATAGAGGCCCAATATGATCTGGATTCTGGGGAAAGGCAGGAAAGCCCTGGCAAAAATTTAATCCAGGACCACTCTAATGAACTCTATTCTTTGTAGAGGTGATAATGTTGACTTTTCTGTGTTTTCTAACTTCAGGCCCAGGGTGCTGTATGTTCAGAGAGTGCGATGGATAGCAGCCTCTACTTGGTGTCTGGAGTGATCTCAAAGCAACAAATCACCCAAGTAGGGCTACACAGACATCTGGCTGGCAGAGATAGGCAGCTACCACCATACACACCACCATGCTGTAAACCCACAGTGCTGATGATAGATAAAAGGACAGAACAGAATAGTGAACTGTAATGATCTCATATCACGAACCTTAGGAACTTCCTGTGACTCGGGTGGATCACCACACAGAAGTAAGTGTCTTGTAAAGTTGAGAGTACCACACCAGTCTGCTGAAACTAGGGAAGGGATAACAATAGCAAGGGATACCATACGGAACTTTTACTTCTTGTTGTATTTATTTAGGTTCAGAAGATCTAGACTGGGTCTGAGACTCCCTTCTGGCTTTGGGTATTGGAAAGTATCAGGAATAAAAAACCCTGCACCAAAGAACACAGTATCTTGCACTTGTTATCTCAGTAGAGACTCGTGAGGGGGTCCATGAAGGAGGAGTGGGAAGAGGGAATAGAAAGAAATTTCAGGATATATCTCAATACCACTGTGCATAGCAGGCTGAGTTAAATCCAGTAATACTGAGTCAAAAGGCAGACTGGTACCGAGCATCACTAGCATCTCTCATATGTGATCTGCTCTTGTGAGAGAGTGGAAATATTGATTTGTATGATGGGGGCATCCCCCAAGGCATTCAATACAGCCAGTGAGGAGGCTGGTATGGCCCCAGACCGCAGTTGTGCCTGCACCAATTGTCCTAATCTCTGGCTCTAATCTCCTCATATCTCCTTTTGTGGGTATGAGAACAGGGTCTGAAGGAAACCCTAGACTGTCAATAGCGTGAGATCCAAAAGCCCACTTCGGATTCTGACAAAGAAGTGGAATATTCTGAGAGCCAACGTGGTGCAGTACTGGGAGCAGCTGTTGGAGACTGTGACCAGGATCTATTCCGGGAACGTGGTACCAGAGAAAGCATGGACAGCTTCCTAGCTGCTGGTATTGTGTGACAAAACAGAGATAATACAGCAGTGGAGGAGCCTGAAGAAAGGGTAGCAGGACTGTGGTTGATGTGCCCACAGCAAACTGCCAGAGCTGATGACTACGGTACCTGGAATGGTGCTGGATGAGGGTCTTCACCCTGAATTAACAGCAACGGTGGCCTCAAATGCATAATCCGCCACACAGGCCTCCAGCATTGTCAGTACCAATAAAGGCAGATGTCCCACCATGATCAGAGATGTCCGATATAGTGTCAAAACAGAGGAAGTCGCCAGTCTCAACGGTCCCTTGGAGGACACCAGAGTTAACGTCTCAGGTCAATGAGAGAAAGTATGAACCAATAACAGAAAGTGGGGAGCCAAAGGGCATGCTCTACCATTGGCACCAGAACGAACCTCCATGGAGGAATCTTTCACTGCAAATGTCAAAGAGCCCAATACCAACTTCTTCTTATCCTTCTGAGGCTGGAATTGGTCTGATGTCTTTGACCTTGAAGAAGATGGTCCCAGTGATGGGGATCTCCTATGGCTCCTATTTGCCAGTAAAATGGGGAGTACTCTGGAAAGGAGTTGTCAATGAAATCCCCTTGGAGAACAAAGGGGTTTCAGACACTGGTCTAAGGGAAACCTCCATAAGAATATATCAAAGGTGCTCTTCCTGCAGCTTCTTTGTCCTGGTCTTGAAGCCCTGGCAAATTGAGCACCTGTCTCTTACACGGCCATCATCCAAGCACTTTAGAGAGCAGGAATGAGGATTACTGCCAGGCATCAGCTTTCAGCAAGCAGAACAAGGCTTGAAACCTGGGGACGTTGGCATGGGATCCCGTGGTACAGGGCAACAGCCTGAAGCTTGCCTTACTCAGAAAAATTGACAGAAAACTTCTAACAAAAAGGAAAATAAGAAAAATGTGCAATGAACAAAAACAGTACCACTAGGAAGAATAAGTATGTATCCATAACTCTGTTCCCAAAGAACGAGGCGGTAAACACAGACTGCTCTGACTACAAACCATAAGAAGGAACTGAAGGAGTGGAAGGGTGTCACCATCCTTTACCGTCCGTTTGGAATACAAGGAGCCGTGCTGTGGGTGGGGCTGCGTCTGTGGCTACTATTAGGGGAAACTCTGGCACAGGTACACAAGACATGTAAATACCTCCAGTGTAATGGACATATGCAAGCACTGAAAGAAAGTTTATCGTATTGCACAACATATGCGTGTACCAAAGACAAATTGGGTTGGAAAATAGTAAAATAAAAGGAAAAATACTGCAGTATGATACATAATACTTAACAGAAGTACAAAAGGGGTTATTGATATACAAGAATTTTTTAATTCTGGGCATCTCAGAATCTGGAAGAATACTGACAAATTGGAAGGAGTTCAGAAAAGAGCAAATTATTGGAAGGCTGAAAGAAATGATTTATGAGGAAAGATTAAAAGCACTAAATATGTATCTCTTGGCTACATTAGACATAAGAGGAACATGTTGTATGCAGTGTAGTTGTAGCCATGTTGGTCCCAGACACAAGGTGGGTGAGATAATATACCTTTTATTGGACCAACTTCTGTTGGTGAAAAAGAAAAGCTTTTAGACCTGAAGAAGAGCTCTATGTGGCTCGAAAGCTTGTCTCTCTCACCAACAGAAGTTGGTCCAATAAAAGATATTACCTGACCCATCTTGTCTCTGTAATCAGAAGAACATAACAGCTTAAGTGTAAGAGTGTCAACATCAACAAATGGAGAGGAATTATTTAGTGTGATACAGTGCAGACTGGAAGGGATAGATTTTAAGCACTGCCCTGGATTACAGTTTTTGGTTGTACTGCAACCCGAATTAATTGATTCCAGCTAACTCAAATTAGCATTGTAAATGCTAGTCTAGACACTCACAAATATTTGTTTTTGGTTAACCTGAGTTACATCACAAACAAAACTGCAGTCTAGACAAACCGTGGAAATAAATGGATAAAAATTAATAAAGGAAAACTCTAGTCAGATAACTAACTCCCTGACAGTGGCAGGTATTAGAATATGGAGAAGTATGTATCCTAAGCTAAGTGGTAGAAGCCACAGCATTTGAGACATTTAAAATTGAAGAAAGCACTATAATCAATAAGGAACAATCATACATTGACAAAGGAAGAACTAGATGATTGAATAGGTTATGACTATCTGAGATTGCTTGATTTATTGCACCAAAAATATAACTTCACCAAGAGTCACATAATCTTCCTTAGGTTATGTCTACATAGCAGCTGGGAGATGCGAATCCCAACTTGGGTTAACATACCTGTACTGGCTCTTCTTGAACCAGTATGCTAAAAATAGCAGTGTGACCACGATGGCCATGGCAGTAGCTCCAACTAGCCACCTGAGTACAAACCTGTCTAACGTTCTAGATACGTACTTGAGTTGCTAAGCCAGGGGTGGGAAAACTTTTTGGCCCAAGGGCCACATCGGGGAATAGGAATTGTATGGCAGGCCATGAATGCTCACAAAATCGGGGTTGGGGTGCGGCAGGGGGTGCAGGCGCTGGGGTGAGGCTGGGGATGAGGAGTTTGGGGTGTAGAAGGGTGCTCTGGGCTGGGACCAAGAGGTTCAGAGTGTGGGAGGGGGATCAGAGCTGGGGCAGGGGTACAGGAAGGGGTGCAGGTTCCAGCTGGGGGTGCAGGCTCTGGGGTGGGGCTGTGGATGAGAGGTTTGGGGTGCAGGAGGGTGCTCCAGTCTGGGATCAAGGGGTTTGAAGAGTGGGAGGAGGATCAGGGCTGGGGCAGGAGGTTTGGGCGTGGGGAGAGGCTCAGGGGTTCAGGCTCTGAGCGGCGCTTACCTCAAGCGGCTCCTGGAAGCAGTGGCATGTCCCTTCTCGGCTCCTATGTAGAGGCGGCTCTGCACGCTGCCCCATCCACAGGCACCGCCCCTGCAGCTCCCATTGGTGCTCACAGGAGCCGGAGCGGGGCCATGCCATGGCTTCTGGGAGCCATGTGGTGTGGCCCCCAACCCAGCGTCCTGGCCGGAGCGGGGCCGAGCCGTGTGGTCCAGCTCCCGACCCAGTGCCCCGGCCGGAGCACTGAAGTGGGGCCGAGCTGTGTGGTGCGGCTCACGGGCCGGCTTAGAACAGCTTGCGGGCCATAGTTTGCCCACCCCTGAGCTAACCAAAGCTGTCACCTGTGCTGCCATGGCCACACTTCTATTTTTACTGTACTAGTTTGCGCAGAGCTAGCACATGTATGTCTACCTGATCTGAGAATCACACCTCCCAGCCGCCATGTCGACATACCCTTAGACTTTTTAGGAGACCAGAACTTGATGAGCCAGACATTTCTGAAAAAACTAGGGAAGACATAGCTGTTCATTGTAACTGGGATCACTGTTGCCATGGTCACTAAGAAACCAAATCATCTAACTCCCAATGATCTTATGTCATTGTCAAGGTTCCTCCCCCACTCTGAACTCTAGGGTACAGATGTGGGGACCTGCATGAAAACCTCCTCAGCTTACTTTTACCAGCTTAGGTTAAAACTTCCCCAAGGTACAAATTAATTTTATCCTTTGTCCTTGGAATATCCACTGCCACCACCAAAAACTCTAATTGGGTTTACTGGGAAACGTAGTTTGGACACGTCTTTCCCCCCAAAATCCTCCCAACCCTTGCACCCCACTTCCTGGGAAAGGTTTGGTAAAAATCCTCACCAATTTGCATAGGTGACCACAGACCCAAACCCTTGGATCTGAGAACAATGAAAAAAGCATTCAGTTTTCTTACAAGAAGACTTTTAATAGAAATAGAAGTAAAGGAATCTCCCCTGTAAAATCAGGATGGTAGATACCTTACAGGGTAATTAGATTCAAAACATAGAGAATCCCTCTAGGCAAAACCTTAAGTTACAAAAAAGACACACAGACAGAAATAGTCATTCTATTCAGCACAGTTCTTTTCTAAGTCATATAAAGAAATCATAATCTAACACATACGTAGCTAGATTACTTACTAAAAGTTCTAAGACTCCATTCCTGTTCTATCCCCGGCAAAAGCAGCATACCGACAGACACAGACCCTTTGTTTCTCTCCCTCCTCCCAGCTTTTGAAAGTATCTTGTCTCCTCATTGGTCATTTTGGTCAGGTGCCAGCAAGGTTACCTTTAGCTTCTTAACCCTTTACAGGTGAGAGGATTTTTTCCTCTGGCCAGGAGGAATTTTAAAGGGGTTTACCCTTCCCTTTATATTTATGACAGTCATAAAGCCAAATCTAACAGGAACTGGGCTCCCTGCTGGTGATCTAATGAAGTCAGCCATGATAATCATCATCCTCTCTATGATGAAGGGAGCAGATTACTTTCTTGCCTTACTGTTGCTTTGTATTGTATTGTAGGGTGGCATGGGTAAAGACTAAGTAGCAAAATTCTCTAACATGGTGAAGAGGAAGAGACACAATAGCTTCAGCAATTCCACAACAAATTTAGTTTCATGTTGGGCATGTCAATTCAGAAGAAAGTAAGTGCAAGTTGCCGTGTCACAGTCAGCATCATGTGCTATTTTGTCTCCGCAGCTGTAGTTCTGCAGTGGTAGTGGGAGCTGGGATACTTTCTCACATCCTGTTGTTCACTTTACTCACTCTGGCATCACTCAAAACACTACAATATTTATCTTATGTCACTGAGAAATTGTTAGGACTTGAGGATTGAGATCTAAGGATATGACAAAGGGTTTTTACAGTTGCAGTTTAGCTAATACATAGGTTGAAAGAGCCACATACCTTTGGGCACCATTACAAAGAGTTTTCAAAAATTGTGAGAATATTTTATCTTGTAAAAACAAATAAATGAAAGTCTGAAGGATGCTGCCAACATGCTGTGGCCTGTATGGAGGGAGACAGTATTGAATCATAGAATATCAGGATTGGAAGGGACATCAGGAGGTCATCTAATCCAACCCCCTGCTCAAAGCAGGACCAATCCCCAACTAAATCATGCCAGCCAGGGCTTCGTCAAGCCTGACCTTAAAAACTTCTAAGGAAGGAGATTCTACCACCTCCCTAGGTAATGCATTCCAGTGTTTCAGCACCCTCCTAGTGAAAAAGTTTTTCCTAATATTCAATCTAAACCTCCCCCACTGCAACTTGAGACCATTACTCCTTGTTCTGTCATCTGCTACCACTGAGAACAGTCTAGATCCATCCTCTTTGGAACCCCCTTTCAGGTAGTTTAAAGCAGCTATCAAATCCCCCCTCATTCTTCTCTTCCACAGACTAAACAATCCCAGTTCCCTCAGCCTCTCCTCATAACTCATGTGTTCCAGTCCCCTAATCATTTTTGTTGCCCTCCACTGGATGTTTTCCAATTTTTCCACATCCTTCTTGTAGTGTGGGGCCCAAAACTGGACACAGTACTCCAGATGAGGCCTCACCAATGTCAAACAGAGGGGAACGATCACATCCCTCGATCTGCTGGCAATGCCCCTACTTATACATCCCAAAATGCCATTGGCCTTCTTGGCAATAACGGCACACTGTTGACTCATATCCAGCTTCTCGTCCACTGTAACCCCTCGGTCCTTTTCTGCAGAATTGCTGCCTAGCCATTCGGTCCCTAGTCTGTAGCTGTGCATGGGATTCTTCCATCCTAAGTGCAGGACTCTGCACTTGTTCTTGTTGAACCTCATCAGATTTCTTTTGGCTCAGTCCTCTAATTTGTCTAGGGCCCTCTGTATCCTATCCCTACCCTCCAGCATATCTACCTCTCCTCCCAGTTTAGTGTCATCCGCAAACTTGCTGAGGGTGCAATCCACACCAACCTCCAGATCATTAATGAAGATATCGAACAAAACCGGCCCCAGGACTGACCCTTGGGGCACTCCACTTGATACCGGCTGCCAACTAGACATGGAGCCATTGATCATTACCCGTTGAGCCCGACAATCTAGCCAGCTTTCTATCCACCTTATAGTCCACTCATCCAGCCCATACTTCTTTAACTTGCTGGCAAGAATACTGTGGGAGTCTGTGTCAAAAGCTTTGCTAAAGTCAAGGAACAACACGTCCACTGCTTTCCCCTCGTTCACAGAACCAGTTCTCTCATCATAAAAGGCAATTAGATTAGTCAGGCATGACTTGCCCTTGGTGAATCCATGCTGACTGTTCCGCATCACTTTCCTCTCCTCTAAGTGCTTCAGAATTGATTCCTTGAGGACTGCTCCATGATTTTTCAGGCACTGAGGGGAGGCTGACTGGCCTGTAGTTCCCAGGATCCTCCTTCTTCCCTTTTTTTAAAGATGGGCACTACATTAGCCTTTTGCCAGTCGTCCGGGACCTCCCCGGGATGATTAAGTCATAGGCCTCCAACAGAAAAGGCCAAGACTTCTGTTTGTGCAAGATTTTTAATGTGGGAACAGGGGCAGCTAATAAACTCTCTCTTGTTTTTCTGCAGAAAAAAGTAAAGTGGTATACAAGGGAGGAAGCTAGAAGGAAGGAGAGAAGAGAAATGAGAAAGGACCAAATAGCCACTGTGCCAACTGGAGAGTCCTACAATGGGCAGCAGCAGGAGGGGCAGAACCACCTGAGTGATGCATCATGGTCTACAGTCTACAAGGAGAGTCAGCAACAAGAGTCTCTGGACCACCCAGCCCTTTTTCTCCACAAGGACAGCCACTAACACAATGCATCTCAGGCTGTGCACAAAGAGGAGCTGAAAAAAAGAGTACCAGACTTGTACTGTGTCTTCAGATGTATACTACCAAGAAGAAGAGGACCTGAAGCAGTGGCAGGCAACTCCAGCTACCATCACACCCTACAGGAGCGAGCTAACAGATCCTCAAACATTTGCGCTGCTGTACTCTCTCTGGAGCACTGCTGAGCAGTTGGTGGATGAAGTCTATTAGAGGTGGAGAAGTATGTTTTTTACATATTAAATAAAAAAGGGAATAGTGGATTTAGTGGATGAAATTAATGTAGTAAATGTAATATATCTGGATTTTATACAGTTAATCATGGATTTGATCTATTCTCTCCTGAATTCATACTCAGAAAATTATGAATATTAGTTTGCAACAGACAGTAAAAATGGTGGAATTTGGTACTGGACACTCAAAAACATCAAACTATAAAGATATATATAGCTAAATAGCTCTGATGAGACTGCTAAATTCTGCACTCGGTATTGAAAAGATATTGACAAACTAGAAGGATTTAGGAAAAGAGCAACAGCAATGAATAGAGGACTAAAGGGAGAGGTTTATGAGGAAAGATTAAAACAATTTAATGTACATAATTTAGCTAAACAATGATTAGAAAGGGTAAATAATAAGGATATAGATTTTCTTGCATAAATATAACTAAAAGAAATTAGATGAAATTAAAAGACAAAATGAGGACACAAACACTTCCTGCTAGTTAAATGATCTTACAAGGGAAATATGGGAAGCCACATAATCTGAGAGATTAAAAATTATCCTGGACAAAGCCGTGGAAAATGTTTTGAGGGATCAATCCTATTTTGACAGAAAAACGGACCAGATGACATCATCTCCACCTCTGACATTTGTTTCTATGACTTTTCAATAGTCTGATAATAGATATCTAGAGAATAAGATCATTTAGTATAATGTCCCAGTCATTGTTCCTCCTTCCCTTTAACATGTTTTAATTTTATATTGCCAGATTAAAATATAGAGTGTAGACAATGGAACTGCATTTTTCAGGCCAAGGAAATTTCTCTGAGATGTTATATTTGAGGTGCTGGATAAGGCACTCTGTCCACTCAGAGTGTGCCTTCATTGATGAAAGGAAGAAAAAAAAAAAAAACGTGTGTTCTTAACTTGGGTTAGCTAATCAGCCAACTCAGGTTTAAAACAGCAGTGAAGACATGGCAACTCTGCTTTTAACTTGGGTTAGCAACTCAAGTTCCATCCCAGGCTCCCATATAGGTATTAACTCAAGCTGCTAACTTGAGTTAAAAACAGAGTCACCATATCTTCACTACTACTGTAACCCGGGTTAGCTAACCTGAGTTGGTTAAGAACATACTCGCCTCCACAAAATGAAGACATACCCTAAGAATCAGGTTTTTCTAAGATGTCTCACTCTGTGTATTATCATCATTTATTGGTGTTTGCGTTTCCCCAGGCAACAAACCAGGAAAAAGATAGGGATAAAGAACTTGACCAAGAAAGCTTTCCAAGAATGGATGACAACAGGTCTGTGGATGGAGAACTGAGACACGGAATATTCAAGGAAATGGGGGATCAAATCATCTAAGTTGAGAGGTTCCTAAGCATGTGCTATAACTCCCAACATGAGCAACAAGAAAAAGAGGTCAGTTCAAGCCACACAGGAACATCCCCATCACCCTTCAAGGAAGAATGCTCTGAGGATATAAATGAGGGGCACATCCCTCCTAAAGAACAGGAAAATCACCCAGGCTCTCCAACATCAGTCTAATGGAGCCAAGGGGGGGAAGCTTGTTGCACTTTCCCGCCATCTAACTTCTTTTCTGGTCTGTCAGAGCAACCCAATGATGCCCTGAGGCAAACAGGATTAATCACCTCACCAAAACACAGCCCGCTGATCCCATTCCACAAAATTTAGCTCTTTTATTTCCAATACTCATTGGCACATCTTTCACTTTTAATGGCAATCTACAATAGCTATTCAAATGACACTTGCTGTTCCCAAATCTGCCTCAAGACAACCTCAACAGCGCTGTATTAGTTAGATAATCAACTCAGATCTCATAATTACAACCCTGTTGAATTAATAAAAATTAACTACTTTCTTAAAAATCAGATAAATATGTGACTGGAAATGTTGTGATCTGGATACATGATAGTGCTTGTTAAACAGTATTCAGAGCATTGCAAGCCCATCAAATATTGGCTCTTCTTTGGTTCTTGGTTCATGAAGCATTCATGAACCAATCTCAATTTTTTTCATATCTGTTCACTTGAAAATATTCTGCAAATATTACAAACAATTGAGTTTACAGATTATTTACAAAATCTCTTTGGTCATCATTGGTAATTCACTTCAGTTAGCAGAGTTTGGATCTGGTCCATGATTGAATGGCCTACCTTTTACAAATTGGAGCCATGCCTCCAGAACTCATTGTGGCTTTGATTCTCTCAGGTAGAGGATGGACTCTGGGTGGAATACTTCTCTTGCTGTTGCCAATATTGAATACCACAGTAGCTTCTGACCACCACCACTACATTCAATGCCATCAAATTGGGCACCTACCAATAGTCTATTGGCACTTGTGCATGCATAATGTTTTCCAGTTGTATTATAATGGTGCCTCTGCCTCTTACATGTTCAACTGTGTGCTCTGTAAGTCCAACTGTTGCTACTGTAAGGCACGTGTCTGGCCTTGTTTTTCTGGTTTAAACTCAACTATGTATATTATTTAGTTCAGGGATATTCAGACTGAGGCCCTGGAGCTGCAAGTGGCTCTTTAATATGTCTCCTGCAGCTCTTTGCTGCACATATTAAAAAACTGTGTGATTTAATTAATTATTAACCAATCCAAGTTATTAACCAATCAGGATGCTTTTACTATGTTATTAACCAATTGTCGAATACTGGGTCAGTCATTTTTCTGTGAGTATATAGTAAATGAAACAATGAATTCACACTACTAGGGCTTTTTTGTGTAATATTGATCACTAATTTGGCTCCTGAACCACTACGGTCTGAGTATCATTGATTTAGTTAATGATTTTGAATTGCACACTATTTTCTGACCATCACCACTATGGTATTCAATAATGACTGTCATCTCTAAATCTATCTGCCACATACCAATAGCTACCACTATCTGTCTATGGTGGTTCCCAGCATTGAGTAGGGTGGGAGGAGAATTTTCGCCCATGCCTATGTCTGCCTTGGTAGTGTCTACATTAAATAACTGTATCTTTCACTGCCAACCAGAGGATTAACTCTCTGCTTTGTAGCTTAACTAATGTTTTGTTCCCATAAAAAAAAATTAATTATTGGTGATCGTATCAACACCTAAGCCACATCATGACTAGAAAAGTGTTCAGTGGAGGAAAGAAGGATTCTGTTGCCACAAAAACAACACAATGATACCATGCAGAAGACCACGGCCATTTGTAACATGGACACCACCAGCTTAGTAGTACAGTCATCCTCACAAGCAAGTACTGCTGCTGCAAGCAGTAGACTGCAGCAAACAAGCAAAACAAACACCACATCACCACAGCAATTTCTGGATACAGTGACAGAAGATAAAGTAGAAAGACTGAGGAGAGAGCATATGGTGAACTCCCAAATCCAGTCCTCAAACAAGATGAATAAAGAGTATTCAGATGTATTTGGCTTTTATCTAAACAAGATCAGATAAACATGCACTAGGGCCTGCTACTGAAGACCATATGCTCAACATTTTGTATTTGCATGCTTTTTGTATCTGCCATATTTTGTTTATTTTAATGAATGGCTGTCTCGCCACACGGCCTATGAAGAAGCAAGTATGCCTATCAGCAAGGACAGAATCCACAGCACTGCAAAGCCATTCAATATACACACTAGGGCCCCAAATCAGCAAAACTTAAGCACACGGGTAACTTTACACACAAATAATCCCATTGACTTCAGTGGGACTATCCATGGGCTTAAAGTTAAGCTCTTGTTTAACTAGGCACCTAGAGCAGCAATCATCTTGGTGGTGGAAAATTGTGGTAAGTGAGGCTAGCTACTCACATCTTTTCAAATGCCAGCACAGGGTTTGTATTGGCAGATATCACCTAGTGTTATGCATATCCCTTCAGCACCCATGAGGCCTTAGACTTGTCATCCATGAGGCTGTCACAGCATTAGGCACACCAAATGCATTTGGTGAATGAGGGTAAATATCACTTTATGAGAGAAATAATTTATAACATCATATTAGTGTTATAACCTTGGCTTTTCCAACACACACAGATGTCCTTTGTGATTCAGGTTGCATCTGCAAATACACATTTTTACATTTTGACAGTATATGAGAAATGCAGTGAGAAATCACTGAGTGCTATTACACCTTGCACATGTTTTCTTTAGATTGCTACTGCTTCTGCAAATGCAGCCTGCATCACAAAGGGCATTTATGTGACTTGTGTTATTCCTTATAAGGTTATTATAAATCCCACATAATGTAATTCACTATTATTCAGCAAATGCACAGTGTGTGTGTACATGCTGCTGGCATCAGAGATATGCACCCTGTGATCAGGTGAAAGGAGGGTATTCATTTTCTGTTGCCAATGTGTTTCACTGCAGCACCCAGACCATTCCACATAGTGTAAGAGGCTCTGTCGGGACTCTACAGTTATCACGCAATATATCATATCATTCAGAAAACATGTCACTATGTATGTGGGAGTTGCTGTTGCTTCCTGCAGCACTGTGCCATCCTGTATAAGTGATGACATTGTTTCAGACTTGTATAATAAAAATTTTGGCTTTTTCAGACTAGAAAAAAAAGGTATGTCAGAAAATAGTTCATCATTTCATCATCCCCACTTACAAATGAAGTGTGTATCACAGTGAATGAATGTTTAAGACTACACACACTATATGAACCCTGTAAACAACAAACCCATGTATTTCTGGATGTACATTGATGAAAATTAATGAACCATTACCTTCTATCCAGATGATAGTCATGGGTGTGTATTGCATAAAAGTGAATAAAAGTATATTCTGGGTGTGCTACAGTCTTTCCCCTACCAAAAGCTCGACCCTTTTAAAACATTTAATTTCATAACACACTGTATTAAGAATAAGATATTGCATAGCTGTGGCCAATGGCAAACTTTATACATCAAAATTTAACTGGCACTTTGTCTGCAGAGAGTACCTTCCCTCAGCTGTACCTATAAAACACATGAAAAAGCAGACTGGTCAAGCCATCAGTAGTATGAGATGAGGGATACCCTATCACAAGGAAAATCCTTGCCAAAACCTCCACTAGCAGCTACAGAATGCGCCTTAGCCAACTCTGTCTCAGTGGGAACAGGTGCATCCATGGCATGGTCTTCCTCCCCAGCCACATCATGAACAGGAGATTCTCACCCAAAATCAGAAGCAACCTATTCTTCCAAAAACCCAACTGAAGAAGGAAATTTGTCAGCACAGTGTTAAGGAACAATGGCTGACCATTGACAGAAACATTCAAATAATCCAGAAATGCCTCTGACTGGTCATCTCTATCTACACTTCCCCACTGCCTGATATCTTCAGCCAGCAATTTCTGTTTCCTCTCTATTTGCTGACTGGCATTGGAAGCCACCTGAAGTCTGCACTTCAAGCTGTGCTGCTGCCTTGCAAAGTAGCTATTCAGAGATATGCTATGTAATATGATCACTCCACATACACATCAAATTATGGTCCCAGAAGTTGATGGAAATGTCATCACCTAGGCAACATCTAGCCTCAATCCTCCTCTTGACTACTGATCAGTATGTGTCTGCTGTATGAAACTGAGTGACAAAGAAGTACACTAATTAATCACAGGAAGAATTTCTTCCAGTCTCCCATAAAAACTTCCTATTTAAGTAACCTTCCTACTCCCATACTGTTCTTAGATAAAGACTGTATATATACAGGGTGGCAGGAAAAGGACTTCTCAGCAATAATAAAATGAATATGTTCATATGTAAACAAACATATGTATAGTCATACTGAATTTATTCATGCATACTTGCATTCATTTAAAATAACATTGTTTCCTTTCAGAAATTTATATATTCATGACAACTAAAGGGCACTGATTCTGTTGAAATGAACCAACTTTAGTATTGGTAAAGGACATATTTTAATATTGGCTCAGCTCTATAGGAAGTCTGTTCTACCTAAAAAGAGCACCTTCTTAATTAACAGATAAGCCTGTGTGTCTATTCAGTCATATCATCTGTCTTCAGTGAAAAAAGTAAAGGTTTGAAGGGTTGGGGTTTTCTTTTTGTGTCACACCCCCCCCCCCCACCAGCTTTTTACACACACACTCCATAGCCTTGCAAAGGCAACATAACTATGAATAAAGATTCCAAATGTAAATACCCCAACTGATTTTAACGGGATTTGACTCAGACCCCATGTTATCTTGTTCATCATTATAATTGTTTACAAAATTCAAAACAGCTACACCTGTGCAATCACTAAAGGCAGAGAGGCTGCATAAGGCATAATGTAAAGATTATGGAGTTGCACAAGCATCACAGAACATAATTGACATTTATTGCTAGTTGTGGTGATCAGGAGGGAAAGTAATCAGCCTATCAGATTCTAGACTTTTTGCAGGACAGGCAGTTAGGAAAAAGCTTTTTACTTGAAAATTGAGCACATTTAATCTAGAATGAAAGTAAAACAAGAAATATTGAATCCCATAATCCCAGAATGACAAAGTACATTTTCAGAGTTGAAACAGATATTAATAATGCATGGTTGTTCACAATGTATTTTAAGGTAGATAAAATGAAAGCTTGTGTTTGAACATGCCAAAGTGCTAGCATGTCTCATGAACATCTATCCTTTCAATACATATAGAAAAATCCCTAAATATTATTATCCATACAACTGCCTCCCTCTTAGCACCAAAACTACCACAGCAACTATACTGTCATGGGCACTTGTTCTAGCCCCCATTCCCCAATGAGTAGAGTAAGTAACAAAGAGAGAAGTTAATTTTGCTTTGGTTTTTGGGACTAATAAAAAAAAATTTAGGATTGGACAGGACAACAGCATATGTCACATATTTTAAAACAGTCTCAGGATGTCCTCCAGAAAAATATCTCCAAGGTGTTTGTCTCCAGAGGTATCTTCTCCTTTAAAGCTGAACTCTGTGTTGTATTATCAATATACAGATCTCTCTCTCAGGTGTAAGTATTACTATTTCCAGCAAAAATACAGCTTAATGCTTTATTTGTCAAGTCATAGGTTGCCTTTATCCTTGGTTATTGTTATGAGACGTGCTTCTGTTTATATGATGAAATAGACAAAGACACCACCCTCTTCTCTTGCACCTCCTGTATCTAAATCCAACTTCCCCACAATGCAGGACAGACTTCTCACAAGCTAAAAAGGAAATAAAAATTATAGCAAGTCCGTGTTAAATAATTGGAAACACACCACTAGTTGTTGGCAAAAATCTCTTCTTTATGATGTCACCACTACTATAGAAACGATGTGTTAACAAAGGTGAAGATACCATCTGGCAGTAGAAGACCATGGCAAGTTGAGAGAGGAGGCAACATCTCGAGTCTGGCAGGGTCATCATAGCAGCTCATCTAACACAAGAACACTGGTTACAGTTCTACTTTTAACCTGTAAAGATGTCTCAGGAAGTTGACTGGTTACATAGCCAAGCAGGTGTGTGTAAAGTAGACCTCTACAACCCTGATGAACAGAAGGACCAGGACCGGAAAGTGATCTGTTTTGTAGATGTCTCCAGCCTGAATGTAAAGGGCAAAGATTCAAAAGCAAAGAAAGCTGCTAGCCAGTACAGTAACATCTCTGAACCTTCAAATGAACTTGATCTGGGCAATCTGGAGGAAAAAGAAGTCATTGTAATAAAGGACAATGAGAAGCAAAATCATTCTAAAACTGAAGGAGCAGTATGTCTTTTCAAACAAGGTTCAACTGATGAACTCAGCGTTGTGAGCTGGCTCAACAATGACCTTCAGAAATATGCAGCTGGACTCCAGCATGCACTGACCCCTTCAGATACCCCTCAGAAACACAAAGACAGCAACACCTTCGTTGATTCATCGTTGTCCCAGAACAGTGACACATCTTTAAAGTCTGCCGGTGCCCAAAAGGGAAAAAGAGATCCAGATAATGTTTCATGCTATGTAAATAAGCTCTGTTCTTTGGTTTTTCAAATGGCACGTAAAGAGATCGCAGATAAATTGGAAGGTGCTGCCAGTAAGTGTATACACCAGGCAATTCATGAAAATAACAATCCCCGTGGTTCTGTGAACAAAACTGCATCACAAACAGTGAATGAATCCACTGCAGCAAGCACACAGAAACCCCAGGGTAAACTACCATCCCCCAGGCCATCTCAAGAAAAGACTACCAAGAAGGAAGATACTCCAGGTTCTAAGAGAACATCACTCTTCTATGGTGAGATGTCTAATCAAAGTGGCTGTAGACAGGGGGAAAAGTCTGATAATAAACAAATGTGTCAGCAAGTAAAACAGTCTGGGCAGGATGATTCTGGTACTTCTGTGAGCAAGGGGTTAATGGTTTATGCAAATCAGGTTGCTTCAGACATGATGTTCTCATTTATGAAGACCATGAAAGTTCAAAGGAAGGATGGTAAGACACTCCCAGCTTGTGTAGTTTTGAAGAGAGTAATCCTCAAACACACCAAAGACATCATATCAGACTTGATAGACTCAACCATGAAAAATCTGCATAATGTCACAGGGGTGCTCATGACAGACTCTGACTTTGCTTCCACAGTGAAGAAGAATCTATATAACATGGGAAGCCAGAAATCTATTGAAATTTTGGAAGTAATGGTAAGACGGCTGTATAATGTCCTTGTAGCAGAGCAAAACGATAAGGGACAGTCCAAGTCTCACAGCCTAGCATATTCCATACTGAAAACGGCATTCCCATCAGACTCAAAATCTCAAAGTATGCAGTTTGCAACACTGAAAACACAAAAGAAGGATAGGGAAAAACCAAAGCCAAAGATGTATACCTGTGCTGAGAAAGTGAGTGAGCACATAATTAAGGAGGGACTAACCATGTTGCATTCCAAACAAACTGCAAGCAAAGCTCCAGAAAAGGTAAGAGGGAATCAGGAAAAAAAGCCAGAAAAGGTCAGCACCTCAATAGAGTCACTAGCAAAAGACCTCACTGTGACAGCATTAATGTTGATACAACAGCACTTAATCCAACAGACAAACAGTGGCAGAGATTCAACCGCTCATGATTCAGGCACTTCTTCACTTGGGTTTGTTTCTCGTGAATCTCATTTTGAAAAGGCTGGGAAAAGCCAAAGCTCCAAGTCTCTTGCAATGGCTACTGGGTCAAGGAATATTCCCCAAGAGCTCAACTCCCAAAAGGGTGATATATCAAGCATCCTCTTATCAATCATCCAGAAGGTCTTACGTGAGGCTGGTTTCAATATAGATGACAATTCCAGTGAGACAAACAAGAGTTTTAAACAGGTTGCCACTACTGATAGTGAGTCCAGCAAAAAGGCCTTATCTACACAGCCCAGTTCAGCCATAGATCAGTTTGACAACATGGATCAGGTAAACAAGAAATTTATTGACCAACTGGTGGAATCTGTGATGAACTTGTGTTTATTCATGACTAAATGCAACAATTCTGATTTAGCGATAGGTGACCTATCAGATGAGCAAAATGCAGCTGGTGCTTCATTCTCAAGAAACAAATCCACAGCTTTTGATAAAGAAGGGTCAAGGGAAGCTTCACAAGTGAAGTCAAGTGGAAAACAGCTATCAGATCTATCATCCGGTTCTGAAGTGATAGTGAACAACCAGAATACCAACAGCAGCACACAGAACCAGGAGCTCCAGGCTATCCTCCAGTGGATGGCTGCTTCCCACTTCAATGTGCCCAATCTGTCATTCATGAATGAAGAGGAAGGGAATTTGAAAAAGCTTCCTCTGTTGGCTGAAAAAGCAGCAAAGAAGGGCTGCAGCGTGGGGGATATTATCCAGGAGGTAATGAGGTACTTTGAAAAACAACAGATTGATGCCGCTGTGGGAAATGTGTCTCGTTATGGATTGTTGGACTGGCTGCTTGCTAACCTGTGAACAACTGCCAACTCTTCCCTCTCATGTTACTTCAGCCCAGCTAAATGCCCATCTTAACTCCCTGCTGGAATAACAAGAACAATACAACTGATTTTCCTGAGACAACACTACACTGAATTCCTCAGGTTGTTACGCACTAGCTGAGCAATATCATCAATAAAAAAAATACCACCCCTATTGCCATTAATTCTTTTATTGAGCACTTCATCAGACATTTAAAAATTGCCACACACATACTAGCCTGAGGACAGTACTGGAACAAAGGTAGATAAGATAGATAAAGCGAGGAAGGTATCCACCAGCAAGATGCAGAGGCAATGCCGTAATGAGAAACCTAGCTCCCCTGCCATAAGCTGTTGGAAGTGGAAGGGTACTGGAGTTTTGACTAGGGTGGTGATCATGGGTCCTGCTCACAGGTTTGTCTTTCATATCATCCTCTGACTAGCAGGTGTCAGATAAAAACTTATCTCCATCGTCCATTAGTTGCTGGAAAGAGCTTTTTGTCTCTTCTCCTTCCTCAGAACCTGCTGGATGCTACAGGGAGTAGAGGGTGGGATTGAAGAGATCTGTGTTCCTGTAGCTACTTCCCAGTCACATTTGTGTGTCCTCCCCAGTGAGTTTGCCTCTGCTCCTGCTTAGAGCCTTCTAAAACAGCTGTAGCATAGAATTAACACAATTCTTGTCAGTTCTGCTATCCACAGGGTTCAGAACGGTAGCAGTAAAAATGAGCAGAGTCTTGTTAATTTTACACTGCTGCTGTTTGGCAAAGTTACCAACAGCAGCAGAAGCAATGGAGCCATCTCTTTGCAAAAAAGATGAAGCAACATTAATTTATGCTCTGTTCATATTTGGAAGGATTTTTCAAAATCAGAAAGGCTAAAAATGTTGGAAATTTTAAAATCAAAATTTAGATTCTGCAGAGGTTAGTGGATCCTCCTTGCCCAGAGTGAGTCTATTTTTCAAGCCCCATACTTCAAGGGACATAGTCAACTTAAAAATAAAAAGCATACATGTATCTGTAAATATATATGTAATATTACAATAACTGAAAGTTTAGAGATTTTTTTTCCAATTTATTTACCTTAACTGTACAAAAATGGCTGTCAAATGAAGTTTCACTATAGCAGTTCCCCATTTGTTTAGATACAATGTAGTTGTAAAACCTCAAACGAGCAGGGTGGCACAAAGACAAATGTGGTCCCTAACATTACTTTTAACTTTCTTTTCCCCTAAACCAGTGTTTCCCAAACTTGGGACGCTGCTTGTTCAGGGAAAGCCCCTGGCGGGCCTGGCCGGTTTGTTTACCTGCCACGTTCACAGGTTTGGCCGATCGCGGCTCCCACTGGCCGCGGTTTGCTGTGCCCGGCCAATGGGGGCTGTGGGAAGCGGCGGCCAATATGTCCCTCGGCCCACGCCACTTCCCGCAGTCCCCATTGGCCGGGCACAGCAAACCGCAGCCAGTGGGAGCCGCGATCGGCCGAACCTGTGAACGTGGCAGGTAAACAAACCGGCCAGGCCAGCCAAGGGCTTTCCCTGAACAAGCAGCGTCCCAAGTTTGGAAAACACTGCCCTAAACAATTAATTGATTTCAAGTTGACACTGTCCCTTTAAAGCAATACAGATATTTGCCCTGAGATATACACCAAATTGAAAAGAGAGATAGGGACTATTAAGCCCACTTCTTCTCATGATACTATATACCATACATTAATATCAAAGGAAACATTCCCCATGTCAGAGACAACAGGTTATCACAGAGGAGATATTAGGGAGTTTAATCCCGGAATTTAGGATCTCCAGGTATTTTTAGTCCTATAATCCCAGGATTTCAGGAAAAATGAGAGATAAACAACTACTGTGCAGCTGAAAACTGATCACAAAGAAATAAGTTCACGAAGGGTTTTCTTTACAAACGTATCACGTTTCCAAGCATTTATAGCAATGGCCTCAATTCTTCCAAATCTTTTGGACAGAGAATAACTTTCCACATTTACTGTGGGGGTTTACAAATTACTTCAATTTTGTTGTTTCTTTATGACAAAATATTAACATAAATGTAGTTTCCTTCAAAAAAAGGATTCAGAATTGCATTATGTAGAGATGCTTCAATGTTGCATTTTAATGTTTAACTTGGATTAGCACAGGCACAGGTGGTAGCACCATCTATTATTAAGGTTGCCCAGCAGTTGCATTATAAATACCTTATTTTGAGTTGCATGTAACTTTGTCAAACTTTAAACAGTTTGAGCTAAATTTTTCAATGCCAGATGTCTACCTCTGACTTTTGTTTTGTTTTTGAAAATTTTAGCCAAAATGGTTCAGCCACTTCTGAAAGAAAGCCTAGGGGAAAATACATTGTTTTGCCCAAGTTAAAAAATTCTGGCAGCTTTTTCTTGGAAAAACTCTAGCGTCTCTGTGCTTTGGAGCAGACACATGAAATTTGGCTGGAGAGTGAACTTTGTTTCAGGGTTGTGCCTTGTGCCCAAACTTGACCAATTTACAAGCCTCTGGAAAAAAAATGACAGTTTACACATGCTCAGCTGACATATCTTAGATTTTAGCAGCTAAATTCCCCAAAGATTCCATAGACACTGGGCATACTCCAGCCCAGGCTGAGTTTTAATTACGGCGCAGGTATAGCTCTGGACTGCTGCAGGTTATGCCAGGTCCAGATCCGAGCACCTGAGCTGAAAGCAGGGAGACTGTCTCTCCTGCACTGTCATTGACTCACCTGCTGGGTCCAGGCAAGCTGGAGGAATAAGTTGCCTGGCTCAAATGCAGAGGGGACAAAAGCCAGACCTGCAGGAGGACTGAGGGAAGAAACTGGAATAAGGAGCCTGGGGGTGAGGGGACAGAAACTGGGACAGACTGAGAAAGGTGGGGGAAGGAGATGAAGACAGATCTCACAAAGATGGTGGGGAAAGAACTGGGACTGGCTGGACAAGGAGCTGAGGGAGGGCATTCAGACTAAATCAGGAGCCCAGGGAGGAAGAATGGGACTAGGAGCCAGTGGGAATGGTAGAATGGAAACTAGGACTGGGAGTGTGAGATGAGAAACCTGAGGAGTGGGATGAGAAGCCTGAGGAGCAGAGTTTGGGACTGGTTAGGTGATGAGAATGAGACTAGAACAAGGAGCCCAGGGGGTAGGAAGAAACTGGACTGAAACAGTGAGAGTTTAGAGAGGATGGGGCAGAAGGGGTCCCAGTGAGGAGGGGATCAGAATCTGTGCCCACTGAGGCACATTCACGTCCAGAGCCTGGAACAGAATCCAAGATCCCACTGCAGTCAGCAAGTATCTAAGAATCCCTCCCCTTCCAGTGCTGCTCCACACAGAGGATGACAACCTATTACAGCTATCAGTTACTCCTTAGCTCAACTGGCAGAGATTTGTGTGGTGAATCTAAAAGTTCCATCCCTGCTGACCACCAATGTGGGTGTCAATATGATGCCAAATGATGGAATTTTTTTCCAGTCTGTTTTTTTTTTAAAAAAAAAAAACTAGGAAATTACATGCACAAACTACATTAAAAGAATTAGGTTTTCAAAATCAAGCACTCAAGTTAAAAAATGCCACTATTAAGGTTGCCTATGCAACCTTAATTCAGCCACCTTGTGCACATGCATTCTGAGAGTCTTTAATTACTTGATCGCATACCATTTTTTCCAAAGGACTCATTCAGTACACAGAATGGGCCTGCTCTGGGGGTGGAGCAGAGTTGTGAAGTGAAGGAGACTGTTGAGGCAGGCATCCTACAGACATTTGTTGCAAAACTAGGAAGGTGCATTGTGAATGAGACAGGGAAGTGCAGGAAGAGAAAGGATGGTCTCATGATTAAGGCAGCTGAATGCTGCCCTACAGAAATAAAGTTGATACCTGCCTCGACCACAGAGTTCCTATGTGATGTCAATCAAACCACTTAAACTGTACTTTTCACAGGTGGTCACTAGTTGTGTGTTCCTCATTTTCTGAGTGCCGGACTTAAGACCCTGCAGTCTGATCTGCAGAAGTGCTGAACACTCTCAGCTGCAAGTGAAGTTAATAGGAGCTGTGCTTCGAACATATGAAGTGATATATAATCAGGCTTGGCAGAAACTGATTTTTTTATCATTTTAATGGACATATCAATGTTTATTTTTAAGCAACTTTTTCAATTATCATCTATTTAAATTTTGACAGTTGAGGAAATTATACGGTGGGTCTGATAATTATTTAATGTCAGTAGATGTTGAAATTCAAAATGTTAAAAAGCTATATAATCATTAAAACACAAATTCTCAGCATATGATGTCAAAATGTTCAATGTAAGTACCCTTAAATCACACTCAGTCTAATAAGTTCTCAAGCAACATTTTTCTTACTTTGGTTACCTGTAAATTCCAATTACCAATATAAATATTTTTGTTGGTTTGTGTGTGTGTGTAGTGAAATTGACATTTACCAATAAAAATTAATCCTTCCAAGCCTTATTAGAATGCTAAGCATTCTGAAAAATTACCAATGGGCACCCAAAAGTAGTAGATATTTTTCATAGAAATGTAGGGCTGGAAGGAAGCTGCAGAGATCACCTAGTCTAGTCCTCTGTGCTGAGGAAGGACCAAGTAAACCTATACCATTCCTGACAGGTGTTTGACTAATCTGTTCTTAAAAACTCCAATGATGCGGGACTCCACAACCTCCTTTGGAAACCTATTCCAGTGCTTAACTATCCTAATAGTTAAGTTTTTCCAAATCTATAACCTAAATCTCCACTGCTGCAGATTAAGCCAAATACCTATTGTCCAGCCTTAACATATTTGAAGACTGTTATCAGGTCTTCCCTCGTCATCTTCTTTTCTCAAGACTAAACATGCCCAGATTTTTTATCCATTCTTCATAGGTCAGGTTTCTAAGCTTTCTATCATTTTTGTGGCTCACCTCTGGACTCTCAGTTTGTCCATATATATTTCTTAAAGTGTGGCACCCAGAACTGGACACAGTACTTCAGCTAAGGCCTCACCAGTGCTGAGTAGAGTGTGGGACATTTATCTCTCGTATCTTACATACAACACTTCTTTTAATACACCCCAGAATTATATTAGCCTTTTTCACAACTGCAGCACATATCTGAATCATAGTCAATTTGTGATCCACTATAGCCCCAGATCCTTTTCAGCAATATTACTGACTAGCCAGTTATTCCTCATTTTGTAACTGTGCGTTTGATTTTTTCTTAAGTGTAGTACTTTGCACTTGTCCTTATTCAATTTCTTTTGCTGATCTCAGACCAACTCTCTAATTTCTCAAGGTCATTTTGAATTCTAATTCTGTCCTTCAAATTGCTAGCAAACACTCATTGCTTCATGTCACCTGCAAATTTTATAAACACACTCTCCGCTCCATTATCCAATCATTAATAAAAATGTTGAACAGTACCACACTCAGAACTGACCCCTGCAGAACACCATTAGATATGTCCCCAGAGTTTGACAGCAAACCACTGATAACTTTGAATATGGTCTGTGAACCAGATTTGCATCCACCTTATAGTAGCTTAATCTAGACCACATTTCCTTCATTTACTTTTAAGAATGTCATGTGTGACTGTCAAAAGCGTTACTAAAAATCAAGATATATCTATTGCTTCTACCCATCCACCTTTCACCTGCCACACCTCACCCCAGAGAGGAGCAGAATCATAGAATATCAGGGTTGGAAGGGACCTCAGGAGGTCATCTAGTCCAACCCCCTGCTCAAAGCAGGATGAATCCCCAACTAAATCATCCCAGCCAGGGCTTTGTCAAGCCTGACCTTAAAAACCGCAAAGGAAGGAGATTCCACCACCTCCCGAGGTAACTCATTCCAGAAGAAAAGTCCTCCAAGTGGCCTGGAGTGGCCAGTCAGGGGCCAGGAGAGCCATATAAAAAGGAGTTGCAGAGACAAAGGCAGACAGTTGTTGCAGGAGCTGGAAGAGAGAGGACCATATTCCTGGCTGGCTGAAAGAGCAGCAGGACCATGGACAGTTCAGTGCAGGGACCAGGGGCTCCTGGCTGGCTGTGGGGATTGAGCCAGAACTGAGCCTAGGTAGCGCTGCAGGAAAACAGAGTCTCCCAGGAAGAAGCCCTGGGGAAGGTACAGCCCCATAGAAGAGCCAGGAGAAGGTAAAGACTGTATATTCTGGAAGGAGTTTGTTCTGTTCCACCTACAGACAGTGTGTGTGTGACTCAGCCCTGCGGCTGAGTCACTGAAGACCCACTGAAGAAACCATTGACCAAGGACAGGAGGCACTCACAAGATCTGGGTGCCACCCTGTTCCACAAACTGCAGGCGCATGCACTTGACCAGGGAGGGCCCCTTGTGTGAGGTGAGTGATGACCCTGTTACAGTAAATTGATCATTTTCAGGGCCTGAGTTCTGTACAGTAAATAAGACACAGGCCACACACTGAACAGTGGGCAGAAAATAAAATATTGAATCACTGTTCATTAAGTATTATCCACTAAAGACTATTATAATGCATACACATAAGGGCTGAATTAAAGTTACACAGGCAACAAGTAACCTTAAATTGTGGCATTTGCTAACCTTTGGTTGATTGAATCTGGCACCTTAATGTTCTTCTAACATAATCTTGTGTGTGCAATAGGTTTATACAATTTTTTTTTCCAACCTTTAATGAGCTTGAATTGTAGACAATGCATAGAATGAGTGTTACATATCCCCAAGGACAAAAGCCTTGGAGTAGCTGAGCTTCCACATTCTTTATTATTGTATTCTGAGCGTAAGTTGTGGGGTTTTTTTTGAGTCTGAAAAGGTCATTGTGGCAAGTCCAATGCAACATCAGAATATTCTGTAATTGAAAATAAGCCTTTCTTGACTATTGTTGAAACCTGAATTTCTATTTCAGAGTAGCAGCCGTGTTAGTCTGTATTCGCAAAAAGAAAAGGAGTACTTGTGGCATCTTAGAGACTAACCAATTTATTTGAGCATAAGCTTTCGTGAGCTACAGCTCACTTCATCGGATGCATAAAAGTGGAAAATGCAGTGAGGATGTTTTTATACACACAGATCATGAAAAAATGGGTGTTTATCACTTCAAAAGGTTCAAATGGCCCACCTTGATTATCATACACATTGTAAGGAGAGTGATCACTTTAGATAAGCTATTACCAGCAGGAGAGTGGGGTGGGGGGAGAGAAAACCTTTTGAAGTGATAAACACCCATTTTTTCATGATCTGTGTGTATAAAAACATCCTCACTGCATTTTCCACTGCATGCATCCGATGAAGTGAGCTGTAGCTCACGAAAGCTTATGCTCAAATAAATTGGTTAGTCTCTAAGGTGCCACAAGTACTGAATTTCTATGTTCATTGTATGGTAAAATTACATCTAGCCACCCCTCAACAGAATAGCCTGGCCCCAAACAATAAATCTACCACCATGCAAGCAAGATCTTCTGGACATTTTCTCCAACCTGTTAGTAATACCTCCACCTTATCCAAGATCAGTTTCAATCAGCTCTCCCATGAACTCATCAACCTTGATCAGACAGGGAGAGGGTACTGAGACTGAACCCTGGGATCTGAAAGGATGGTCCGAATAGATCCAGGTTCTATTAACATTACTGAAAACCCTGCCACTTTTCAATTCTGTGGCTTCGTACACATTGAATAATAACACATGCCAATATGTAAATTCATATTTGTAAGATGTAGTAATCCTTTCTACTAAATTACTTTTTTTTAAATTAGGTCAAAAAACAATGGAACTATATGAAGAACTGTCATAAATGTAAACAACATGAGAACCAAACAGTAAGGTCTTGATCTTTAAAGGAATGCATCTGCCTCATAGCAAAGCAAGACATACAATGTAACCTACAAAATAACTATTGCTAGGTGAGTTGTGGAAGACTGCCGTTAACTAATTATTACTGTAACAAAAAAAATGTATCTATGGTTTGTAACATCTGAAAGCCAAATATTCCATGTATTATGTTATGACATTAAAGAGAGCACATTAAGGACTTATAGATACTATTATAATATAAACATGGAAAACATATACACATTGATATTTCACGTAGGGCTCTAGCTCAGTGAAATGGAGATACAACGAATCCAGGCAAGCTCACCTGAGTAGCTGCAGACTGACAGGAAGAGGAGGAAGATGATGAGACAACAGGAATATCAGACTGGACAGCAGCCACAGTGGTAGCAGGAGTAAAAATCAGCTGGGAAGACAGAAAAAGAAAACTGAAGAAAACACAATTTACAGATAAAGTAGTCAGGTAACAGTAAAACCTTGAAATTTACGAAATAAAATGTTTTATAGTAGGGAGTAAAATGTGTTACACTTAGGGATGCATGAATTCTAATTTAAATTTTTGTTGTCTTTAACTCAACTTTTTTTTTTTAAAGCAAATGTTTGTGGTATCTCAAACTATACATTATATAAACAAGTATTTTTAAAAAATTGTTCTGCATTTTAAGGATAATAATACTTTTGTACTTATAGGTTGCCTTCCATCCAACTGCCTCAAAAGAGGCTTACTTAATCTTTCTTCCATTTTACAGAGCAAGGGGGTGAACAGAGGCACAAAGTCAAGCAACCAGAGTCAGATAAAGATATGGAATGAAGCAGCAACAGAACCGGACATGTCTTGACTCCCAATAGTCTGCTCAGACAACTGGACTACAGTGTCTCAAAATGAATTTTCAAATTAGAGAATATCATGTTTAGTAACACAAAGAAGTGACTCTTTTTTCAAGTATACACTAAGTGTTTTGTGGGGAAAAAACTGTCACAGCTAGAGACTGAAATCCTCTGTTCATTAAGATAACATACCATACAGATAACACCAATGGAAGCTTCCCCACAAAGCACCACCAGTATGTCTCAGTCATGACCTGCAAGGACTTTCTCTAGGGACAGTTCAGACTCTGTCCATTCTATCCTCTCTAGAGCCAGGTGCTGAGATTGCCAACAAAATTGCAAATGAGTTCTAATGGTGGTGGGGGTTTGGTGTTGTATATTGTCAACATTGTTTTAAAAATATTTCAGTTCATCCACTGCAAGAGACAGAATAATTTGTAGGTGTAATACTAGAATTCCTCAGAAGAATTACTCTTGCAAAAAAGGCAAGAAAGAATGCTTTTAAAGGATAGCCAAAGAGGTTGACGAGGATATCCACTCTGAACTAAGCAGACTACATGTCTGTTAAAATGAGACCATGGAACAGTTAATTCAACAAACAAGGTTTCATAAAAAATAAAAACAAAATGGCCCAAACCTAAGGTTATGATTCAGGAAAAAGTCTTCAAGATTGGGCCCTGTAACAGAGTCCTGTCCCTTTAAGGCTAAAGGAAGTAATGTGAGAGACCAGTCACCCCATTCCATGTGTCTGGGGATGGCAGAGGAAGGCTGAAGGAAACCCAAACAGCCACTGGGTCAGAGGAAGATAGTGTCTGAAGGGGGCAGGGATAGGAAAAACCCAGGTCATTGCTCTCTATGGCAGCAGGAAGGCCTAGGCCCATGAGCCTTGTAGAGTGAGAGGAGCAAGGCTCCCTACCCAGGTGTTTAGGATAATTAGACCCACATGGGAAGGGTCAAGGGAGTGGTCAGATGATGGGGATGGATGACTCAAAAAACAAGGTTCCAAGCCCAGTCAGGGAGAGCTTGCTGAAGGGAGGATTTAAAGGACACCGTCCAACAAGGAAGATTGTGAAAAGCCCTGAACTAAACAGGGGAGTCTGCGGATGGAGAACACCAGCACTTGAAGCACACAGTCCCAGAAAGGAGGACTTGGGGGACCCTGAACCTAGGGTTGGATGAAAAGGCAGCTCTTTTGAGAGCTGGGTTAATGTTTAATAAATTAGAACCCAAAAGAGTCAGAATATTGTTCCTAAAGACTTTGGAGTGTAAATGAATTATATCTGGAAACTGAGGTAGGGGACTGCAGTGACATGCCACACTGCATGAGGGTGAGCTTGGAGACTGCACTCTCCTACAGGTCTTAAACAAAGATAGTATTTTATATTATAAAGAGAACTGTATCATAACTAAAGAGACATGAAAGCGTATCTTCTGCACTTTCCACATCACATCTGAATCTCCCAAGACTCAGTAAATAGCTGCTCTCAAATATCTAAAAGGGAACTGAAATGAAAAACTACTGATATTGTATGACTGCTGTACACTACAATAACTTACATTATTTACTTGAATTGAGTGTCAAATGTTGAAATACCAATATCACTGGCATTGGAGTGGGAGGGAGGGAACTTGAGTAAATTAGCTGTTCACAAGAGCTAGACAACACATACTGAAAAGTTAAATAGATATACATGTTGTGACATGATCTGATTAAATTATGACCATGCAAATCATTGTTGCTACCACTGTTGTAAAATTGCAGCAAATCTTATACAAAGTGTGACACGTGGCCAGAAAGGGTTAAGCATTCTATAGGCTAAATGACCCAGAGTCAACCTGTAGAGACATGTTAGAAAAGTATGTGAATGGTAATTAGGGCCACTCCATGCTAGATAGGCTACAACTTTGAAATGCAAACCTGTATTGTTAAGAATTGGATGTGCCCCATTCTTTGCAAAAAGAAAAGGAGTACTTGTGGCACCTTAGAGTATATAAAGTCTGCTGCAGTTTCCACGGTATGCATCCGATGAAGTGAGCTGTAGCTCACGAAAGCTCATGCTCAAATAAATTGGTTAGTCTCTAAGGTGCCACAAGTACTCCTTTTCTTTTTGCGAATACAGACTAACATGGCTGTTACTCTGAAACCATTCTTTGCAGTTCACCCTAATTGAGTAACTCCAGTGTGGCTCCCCTGGGACTCTGGTCACACAGGTATATATTTTGTCTTTTTCCATCCTATTCAATACATTAAGTATCCACCATTAGCTTTATACATCAGTCTCTTTGAAACTCCCTTTATTTATTTTTTGCAAATTGGAGACAGCTCCTTCCAGATGTCCACAATACACTGGTAGCATATACTAGATTGCTGCATCTATGGTTTTAATTACTTTCTCAATAAGTATGTAGGAAATTTAATAGGATAAGAAAAAGCTCTACCAGGGTGTACCTATATTGTTTTGCAAATCTCAGGGGGATGAGGGGATTTTTCCTAAATATAATTATAGGTCCCAATCGTGCAAGTCTTAGGCATGTACACTGAACCCTCACTAGAATGCGAGATTTGGGATCCATGCGTGGTACCATGTTATAGTGGGGACCACGTTAAAATGAATTGCAATTGAAGTAATTCAATTTGGGATCCATGGCCACAACCACGTTGTATGTGAATTCGCGCGAGGGTCCGGTGTACTTAACTCCACTAATATCAAGAACCCCTATTATGGAATGAGATCTGAAGTCGATGGGGAGTACTCAGTGCACAAAGCACATGCGTAAGTCCTTGCAGGACCTGGGCCATAGCTTGCATGCAAACAGAAATATCTCTGGCCCCACACCAGCACTGAATACCACCTGGATGGACCTGTGCACTTGTGCAGAGCCCCAATGCCTTCGGTGAGGCTCTGCACAAGGGTAGGGGTCTGCCCATGCAAAGCCCACTGCAGGACAGGAGCCTGTGTTTGCACTGTGAACAGCATTAAATATTTTAAATCTCCATAATTAAGGTTTTACAACAGTCATTTTCTTTCACTGTAGAATTATTCAAACTTTGAAAATTACCCTGTTTAAAAACATGAAAATACAACACTGACAGGAAATTGCAAAAATCAAATGAATCCCATATGAATCTTAACAGAATGAAATCTATAGACCCAAGTCAGTCTCCAGAGGCAATACTCCATCGAAGCATATTCTTAGTTAAATGTGAGAAAGCTTTAATCAAGAGCCTGTGAACTCTGATGTTAGAAACACATTAGAACAATCTGCTGGGAATACAGACGGCTACTGTATGTCTAGTCATATATCCACTAAAAAAGGACAGATGTTCTTGTCCTATTTTACAAATGTTCAATCATCTCATCAAATAACATTGAGCTGTTCTAAAGCAGAATTTCTTTTTTCTGCTCTTAAAGGACTAAACAGTCCCTTTGTCTCTGTGGCTCACATTGCTCTAAGACGGGGTGGGCAAACTTTTTGGCCCAAGGGCCACATCGGGATGCGAAAATGTATGGAGGGCCGGGTACGGAAAGCTGTGCGTCCCCAAACAGCCTGGCCCCCGCCCCCTATCCAACCCCTCCCACTTCCCACCCCCTGACTTCCCCCCTCAGAACCGCCGACCCATCCAATCCCCCCTGCTCCTCGCCCCCGACCACCCCCTCCCAGGACCCCCCGCCCCTAACCGCCCCCCCAGGACCCCCCCATCCAACCCCCCTTGTTTCCCCCCCCAAAACTTCTGCTCCATCCAACCATCCCCTGCTCCCTGTCCCGACTGCCCCCCGGGACTCCCTGCCCCATATCCAACCCCCCAGCCCCGGACCCCTTACCATGCCGCTCAGAGCGGCATGTCTGGAGCCGCACTGCTCGGCCAGAGCCAGACGCACTGCCCTGCATAAGCGCGCAGCCCCGCCGCACACAGCACTACCAGTGCAGCGCCATGGCTGCGGGGGAGGAGGGACAGCAGGGTATGGGGTCAGGGGCTAGCCTCCCCAGCCAGGAGCTCAGGGGCCAGCCAGGACGGGCCCACGGGCCAGATGTGGCCCGCAGTTTGCCCACCTCTGCTCTAAGAACTATTTATGTACAAAAATAAGCTACCAAATTCCCAACACTGCCTGAAGCTAAAGATACCTGAACCATTTACAAACAAACAAACCAGTAAAACTTTCAAAAATTAACTGTGAACACGGCAACTTGTGAAACTTACCATTTGTGCTCGGAGGTACATTTGAGCCTGGCTTGCACTCAGGGTAGGAGAAGTACTCCCCAGCAACATAGTCTGTTGGGTTATACTGCTGCTAGTGGTATTGGAGGTCTGTGAACGGCTTATTAATTGTGGAGATGTAGGAGAGGTGGAAAGGTTAATCTAAGGAAGTAAAAACGTTACTTTGGTCGTGGCCCTTCATCCTAGGTTTTAAAGTCAATCAGCCTTACCAAATACATAAAGGCAGTTGTGGCATCCAAGCTGTAAAGAATTCAGCAATATTTTGATCTAAAAAGTGTATGACTGCTACAGATTCTCATCAAAATAAGTCAGCTACTGTGTGAACGCTCATGCAGTACCATTTTTTATAAGTAGCAATATTAATGTGGCAGTATTATACATTTTCATTGTAATAATGCAATTTACATGCAGCCATGCTTGGGCAGTTCAATCCATGAATTGAAGAGTTACTTGTCACCATAAGTTTTATTTTTAGTTTTGCATTGAACATGAAACAGAAATAGCTAAAGCATATACAATACAGAAATGTGTGGTCTGTCACTAGTTTAAGGCACCGATTCAAATCAGTGGCATCAATAATCCACACTGCAACACGATCTACTCCTTTTCTCACACCTTCATATTCACGTGCTGCCCCTGTCTAAATTAGGATGGAAAACAAGGAGTTATTTACATATCACTACAGAGGTGCATGTTTATATAAATGAAGTAAACAACAAAAGAGTTCACACAGGTAAATTTTCAAATGAAGAAATTCACAGTATTTTGGTAAAATTGTAAACAAGTGAAGATAAAGAAGAATGTGAAAATGTTGGCTTAAAATTTCACAGGTTCAGAGATAACTGGCTTCAAAGAATTGTGCATTGGCATAATTCACCCGGATACAGGTTCTAAATAATTAATGATTCGTGTGTACATAAAAAAAAAAAAAAAGTAAATGTGGGGCCTAGGTTGCATGAATGTTATTTTGAGGAACACAAGGCCATTACAAACAAATCCTTAAATACCATTGCCAATTTAAAATTTACACTGTGCATTGTATTCTTCACATGAAAATGCATAATTCCCAATAATGAATGTTTGGTTTAATGTAAGCATTCTTAATGAATGATAAACTGTCATTGTTGGATCAATAGGTGTTTTTGTGAGTTGTGAATGGAAGTTCTAGCTAAAGAATGAATGCACTGGAGAAGACAACAATTAATTTATTATGGTTGAACAGAAACAAAAACTAATTAATGAAAAGGTTATTTAACTATGGATAATTTACCAGAGAGTTACCATGACATGAAGAAAAGATAACATAGTTTTCATCTGATGATGCCAGTTGTTTGTACTATCCAAAGAATTACACTTATTTTATGCTAAATGGCCATAGAACGTTAAAAGTCAAAGACTTAGTGTGAAGTGTAGCTGTGTCAATCCCAGGATATTTAGAGAGACAAGGTTGGTCTCTCTAAATACTTAGTAGTCTATTATAATTGTTAGTAATCCAACCAATTATTATACATTAGTTTAATATAAAGTGAGTTACTACAAAGTAAAAAATAAGATTAGCAGCTCAGAATTAAGCTCACAACTAGGAAAAACATTAGGATACAAATATTTTGCAAGCATAGTAATCTGTCACATCTAGTTTTTCAAAGCTATTCCATTATACAATATTCAAAAGTGGAACCTACTGAAACAGTTAAATCTGTCTTCCTGAGACTTACGATGTTTTGACTTTGAAGATATTACACTTCCCGGCATCGCCACATTAAAATTTTGCTATGCTTGTACTGGTTTTCAAGGAATCAGAATCTTCAAATTATGTGTAATCGCTTGTCTGATCTCTGTATACAGTTATCATGAATGCATACACAAACCAAGTATCTATATGAGAAGATGGCCAGATATACTTAATTGGCCAATTTGTATACCTAAATGTCATTGTGCATTTAAATTGAACAATGACAATACCTAGCGTTACAAAATTAGAAATTTGATGCAACAGTGAGCTTCTGAGATTTTGAAAAATTAAACCTTATGTTTACTTTAATCTGTTCCTCAGCATTTCCAATTAACAGATGCAAGTTAACAGACTGACAAGCACTTGTGTAATAGCTCCCTACTAAACACATGTATTTTATGAGACCATAACTGCAAAAAGCCTTATGTCATACAAATAAGGTGTGGCGTTTTAAAGGAACAGCATTGAAAATCTGTAATAGTAGAGGCCAAACAAAGTGTATCTATTTTTGCACTACGCCAGTGATTTTCAACCCCTGGGGTTCCACAGACTATGTCTAAGGGCTCCGCGAAAGGCTGCGGTTACCATTCAACAGTGGTTTTCAACCTGGGATCTGCAGACTGTCTAAGACTTCCAAATGGGTCCACACCGCCATTTCAAATTTTTTTAAGGGTCCGCAAATGAAAAAGGGTTGAAAACGACTGCACTAAACACAGTGGCTTGTAATTCATAAATAACAATTGGGTATTTGTGTACTTTAACACTGTGCCTCAATCAGAATCTGAAACAATAATTAGTATAAAGGGTAATATTGTGGAAACTAATTAATCTGAACAGCTACCACAAATAGATACTTACTGAATGTGGTACAAGCCAGCAATTAATATTTTAAGAAAAATATTAACATTTGGGTGTCTAAAGTTAAGTGCCTAAATCCATATTTAGGCATGACTAAAAGTGGTCTACTCTTTTAAGGTGCTAACTACCCACAGCTTGCTCAGCAGCTCTGAAGATCAAGCTACCTTTATTTAACTACCCACATATGGGTTTAGGTGCCTAATTTTAGATTTTCAAATTTGAAAATTTTGTCCAATAACTGTAAAATATTATGCAACTTAATGTTAAATTATGCTTCCTAGAAATTGTACTTAGTATTTTCTTAAGATAAAGGTTGAGATTTTCAAAGGGGAATTGGGCAACTAACTATCTTGGATTCCTTTGAAAATCCCAGACTAATTGGGGTACTAGTTTAAACACATGATGTCCTTTTAGAGGAGTGTATCTTACATTAATTAATGATTCTATGATCTAATACATCTTTTTTACCTCTAACTATTAGTCTCATTATGTACCTACTTCTCATTATGTTGCAATAATTTTAGTCAGATTTATTTATTTGAAACATGAAAAATATTTTCTTTACAAGAAGTTGCATTATAGCCATTGAAGGCTAGGATGGGATATAGAACCTTGTTTGATTACATACCGAGGTCTGTGACATGCTTGACTGCTGAGTGACGCTCCCAGTAGGTGATGCACACTGCCTTCCACCCGACAGGCTTGCCTAAATAGCAAGAATATATGTTAAATACGTCAGCTAAGCGGAAATAAAAAAAATGTTTAAACAGATACTATTACATGAGCCAACAGAAACCCACCTCTAGTTTTACCCTTTCTCTGAATTACCAGTAAAAATAAACAAATTTTACCCAGTAGAGTTAGGGATATGTTTACAGCACACTGTACTCCAAACTATGGTCCTAAACTGCCCAGGGTCCTCAATTCTCTCTATTGTTGGCTACCTTTGAATCTGTTTACAACTTTTCGCTTTTATTTGCATGGCAATCTTGTTTTGCTTTTGGGGGTGAGAGCAGGGTTACCTGTAATATGGATAACAGCCTAAAACATATCTGAACAGCAAGGAAACAGGATCCACTTTCTAATTAAGAATGCAATCCCACTATGCTTACTCACATAAGACAACCCCCATATATTTTAATATGTACTCACATGAGTAAGGATTACCAGGTCAAGTCCTGTGTGGATTGTATTTATTTGTTTTAAATTCAAGGTCCTTTATTGAACATGGATGCAACATCAGTTACCTTCTTCTGAGTCATCTCAATTATAAGTTGAGATCATATGACTATCTCAGGCAATCAGCATGATCCAGCGGAAGAGGTACACGACTGTGATCCAGCAACTCCCGAGTCCTAATCCTATGTCTAAAATAAAGCTGTATAGCCTTGGAGGTCTTTAACTCTTCATGTCTCAGCCTCTCCATGTGTAAAATGATAATCACCTCTCTCACCAGGGTACTGTTCCCTTTCCAATAACCACTGAGGTCAATGGAAGTCTTTCCACTGACTTTAATGAGCATTGGAGAAGGCTTTTTGTGATGATTAATGCTAAAGCCTCTGCAAATGGGAACAGAACATGGCATTGTCTCGTACTTTCTTTTCCAATTTCAGAATTACAACTAAGGTTTATTGTAACTTATTATGTACCCATATTCCTCGGCATGATTCACTAAAATTAAGTACCAAAATAAAATATAAAACACTAATTATTTTTATTTTATCTGTATTAAGGACTATTATGTTCCTTCCCCTGCATCCATATTTTGGAAAGGGCGGTTGAAGAAGTTTGGATTTTTCCTGTTAACATCATTAAGTCCTTTACTTTACCAAAATACACTATACAGTTAATTATATAATATATGTAATGGACACCCAGAGCATAGGATAGGCACCTAATGAGATTCTTACAAAACTAAAAATATTCAAGTGGGTTTGCAGTCCACACAGAGACAATTAAAAGAATAAAGTCACTAAAATACTACAATGAATTATTGTGAGATATTTAGACATGCACAGTAAAGCTGTTGTTTATGTTTGGTAATGGTTTACATTTTTCATCCTAGAGTATTAGTTTTACACATGTGACCCTGGGAGCCCTCATTGCCAACTGGCAGAGGGCCCATCATACTGTAGTGCATATCAGGCCTCACACACACAGTACCCACAATGCACTGGTGTCATAATACGTATCTAAATGGTGTCTTGTAAGGTATTATATGTAAACTGATGACATGCTGGTTCCAAAATCATTGTATGATATGTACAGTTTGTGTACAAAGAGTTGTGTGTGTGCTGGAAATATGGGCTTGGGAGGCAGTGCATACACTAAACAAAGGAACGTGGATTTGCCTGTCTCACCATCTTGATTGCAGGCAAAGGACAATGAAAGTAAATTTACGTATAAGGTAAACAAAGCCATCAAGCTAACAAATGGAAGGAGGAGGTTAGTGAGCTCACCAGGGGACAGAACCTGTACCTAGGATGCGTTCCTGGCTCTTAAGGCAGAGACAATGGCCTTTGGGTAACATAAGGGGAGCAAAAAGACTTTTAAACTATCCATTATTTAAAGGGACATAGCGTACAGTACCCTTTCAGCCTGTGACAGTTGGATCCTGTCATCCGAAAGGTTGGGGATGCTGGTAACCTGATATAAGTAAGAAAACTGCTTAGGCAAAGACTGTATCCTGCTAAAATTAAGTTTTAGACAATATAAAGTATGTTTTGTTTTGTATATAACCATACCTGTCTCCTTCTCTTGCTTAGAATATCACTAAAATCTCTTCTTTGTTAATAAAAACTTTTTCTAAGTTTTACTATGAATCATCTCAGTGCCATTATACTGAACTAAATGAAAGTCTTCAGCTAAGTAAACAGGCTAATATGTACACTGTCTCTTTGGAGGAAGAAAACTTAATTTAACAATTTCTGTGAGTGTCTAGTGAGAGAGACCACACACTGAGCGAGGAACTCAGGAACTGAGGTTCATTGATTATTACCTGCAAGGCAAGATTAACGCTGGCAGAGTCTTGAGGAGTTTGCTGGTGAAGCAGACAAGTTGCTTTGGCAGGGAGTGGGGACACAGTTTAATCTCCAGCAAAACTCACTCTTGCTGGGGGGGGGAGGGGGGGGCAGAGGGGTAACATGGTGCCTCACAGTTCTGGGTGTCCTAAGCAGAACATCATAACATATTTAAGTCTCACCTGTGGAACAGCTGCCAGACTCTGAAACTGGGTACTGCTTAAGTGCTGCTGTTGTAGAGCAGCAGTCTGCAGCATTAAATGCTGCTGTTGGGCTGCATACATCTGCTGAAGATACTGAGCAGCTGAGCTAGGGGGACGATGCAAGGCCTGTTGAATAACCTGCAATATACCAATACATAACAAACCACAATTACAAAATATTGGGGCTGTCAAGCAATTAAAATAATTAATTACAATTAATCACACTGTTAAACAATAATAGAAAACCATTTATTTAAATATTTTCGGATGTTTTCTCCATTTTAAAATATATTCATTTCAGTTACAACACAGAATACAAACTGTAGAGTGCTCACTTTATATTTATTACAAATATTTGCACTGTAAAAAACAAAAGAAATAGTATTTTTCAATTAACCTAATACAAATACTGTAGTGCAATCTCCATCATGAAAGTTGAACTTACAAATGTAGAATTATGTACAAAAAAAAACTGCATTCAAAAATAAAACAATGTAAAACTTTAGAGCCTACACGTCCACTCAGTCCTACTTCAGCCATTCGCTCAGACAAACAAGTTTAGTTACAATTTGCAGGAGATAATGTTGCCCGCTTTTTGTTTACAATGTCACCTGAAAGTGAGACCAGGGGTTCTCATGGCACTGTTATAGCCAGTGTTGCAAGATATTTTCATGCCAGATGTGCTAAATATTCATATGTCCCTTGATGCTTCAACCACCATTCCAGAGGATATGCACGCATGCTGATGATGGGTTCTGCTCGATAACAATCGAAAACAGCGTGGACCGACGCATGTTCATTTTCATTATCTGAGTCAGATACCACCAGCAGAAGGCTGATTTTCTCTTTTGTGGTTCAGGTTCTGTAGTTTCTGCATAGGAGTGCTGCTCTTTTAAGACTTCTGAAAGCATGCTCCACACCTCGTCCCTCTCAGATTTTGGAAGGCACTTCAGATTCTTAAACCTTGGGTAGAGTGCTGTAACTATTTTTAGAAATCTCACATTGATACCTTCTTTGCATTTTGTCAAATCTGCACTGAAAATGTTCTTAAAATGAACAACATGTGCTGGGTCATCATCCAAGACTGCTATAACGATAAATATAGAATGCACGTAAAACAGAACAGGAGACATACTATTCTCCCCCAAAGAGTTCAGTTACAAATTTAATTAACGCATTTTTTTTTAATGAGCGTCATCAGCATGGAAGCTTGTCCTCTAGAATGGTGGCTGAAGCATGAAGGGGCATATGAATGTTTAGCATATCTGGTACGCCAGCTACAAAAGTGCCATGCAAATGCCTGTTCTCACTTTCTGGTGACATTGTAAATAAGAAGAGAACAGCATTCTCTCCTGTCAATGTAAAGAAACTTGTTTGTCTAAGTGATTGGCTGAACAACAAGTAGGACTGAGTGGACTTGTAGGCTCTGAAGTTTTACATTGTTTTTGAGTTATGTAACAAAAAAACCCCACAAAACTACATTTGTAAGTTGCACTTTCACTACAAAGATTGCACTACAGTGCTTCTATGTGGTGAATTGAAAAATACTATTTCTTTTGTTTATAATTTTTTCAGTGCAAATATTTGTAATCAAAAATAATATACACTTTGATTTTAATTACAACACAGAATATAATATATATGAAAATGTAGAAAAAATCCAAAATATTTAATAAATGTCAATTGGTATTCTATTGCTTAACAGTGCAATTAAAACTGGTATTAATCATGATTAATTTTTTTGAGTTGATTGTGTGAGTTAACTGCGATTAATTGACAGCCCTACAAAATACTCAACTATTTTAATCTTGTTAGTGCTATAATGGAAGTTCACCATTGCAAGAAAATAAAAAACAAACAAACACTCCCCCACTCCCTGAACACCTGCATAACACTAAACTTCCTACATAATCAACGTTCAAGTGAATTATAGATTGTAACTAACACACACATTCTGGTCTATAGTATAAGCCTATTCTTTGACAATCCACATTATATAGCACCTTTCAGCTCAATTGTTCCCAAATCAATTTACAGATAAAATACATACTATACAGCCCTACTGAAATGCTGGCTCTTCTGAGGTAAATGACAGATAAGCAGATAACTGGCACTAAGAAACGTTGCACAACAGCCGGGATTAGAGAGAAAAGACTGGCAAGAACGCTGGGTCAACCTTCTACACCTACTCTTCAAAAACGTGTCATAGGGCCTTTGGGATAAAATTCTAGCTCCAATGAAGTCAATGGGAGTTTTACCACTGACTTCAATGAAGCCAAGATTTCATCATTAATGTCTATGCACATTGGTTTTTAAAGGTCTTATCAGAAAAACCTCACATACAACCTTACAAAATACACGGTACACAATTTATCTATGCAAAAGACCAGAGAGCTGAGCTGACCCTTGTCATGACAAGGCTGTGGTTCCAGGGAATCTAGATATTTCATCCACTCCATTACTTATGATCGTGATAACAAAACTAGTCTGTATAGTGCAAGATTCAAGTCAGCAGCAAAGTTTCTACCACTGAAAGTTTTTTGTAAACAATCACTATTTCATGAAAACACTCAAACAACCCAGACAGTGAGAACCAGAAAAGAAAGAATGAAACTTTTAACTTACTAGCATGCAGCACTGCCCGATTTATTTTTATAAGCCAGTATGTTGCCTATGTTTGAGTTTTTAATCAGTAAACATTGTTTATGAAATTCTTTCTATTTCTCTCTACACTACATCAGAGGTTCTCAACCTTCTGAGGCCCCCCCAACATGCTATTAAAACTCCCTGGCCCACCTGTGCCACACAGCTGTTTTTCTACATATCCAGTAGATTAAAAGCCAGGGCCAGCGTTAGGGGGTAGCAAACAGGGCAGGGGCACAGGGTGCCCAAGTTGCTCGGGCTACAGCTTCAGCCTCGCATGGCAAGGCTCGGGCTTCGGCTTTCTGCCCTGGGCTCCTGCAAGTCTAACACCGGCTTTGCTCTATTTTGGAGGCCCCCCTGAAACCTGCTTGTGGCCCCCTGGGGGCCCCAGATCCCTGGTTGAGAACCTCTGCTCTACATCACAGCCCAGTACCTGTACAGCATGTCGGTCGGAGCCACTATAGACAGATATCTGTGGTGGTTGTGTCCGAGAGGAGGAGGTGGTGGTGATGGTAGTTGTACATGCGGAACATGTTGTTGCATTGGATTCATTCTCCATAGCAGTGCAATGTTCTTTCAGTCTGGCAGGAAATTCAAGCAGTTCATTTATACTAGTACATGATGTACTGAATTTAAAGAAAAAAAAATCTAAAATTATTCCAAAGAAATAATCATGGACAATTTATGTTAATTCCTAAGAAAAGGACTCATTGTATATCACTTATGGACAGGCAGACATAGTTTTAAGCTTGTGAAGGTATTCTAATTATTAGGTATAATACACTTAAGCTACATCAAAAACTCCTAAAGTAGTAGTTTACTGATGTAATTACCATCAAAACTGAATACCACCAAGCTACACATTATATCACCATCCTCCAAAGAAGCACAGTGGGAAAGCCACTGCCTACTCACATCATGCACCTGCACCAAGATAAAGTTTCTGAAAAAAAAAATCATTGGTGGTTAACTTTAGCCCTCAGGAGACAAGACTGTGGGAAAATTGCTTTTACTTCTCCGCTGCTTTATGCGGAAGAGCAGTGTTGTACGAAGGGAATCTTCTTATCTATTCTGGCCTCTCTTTACCCACCATCTGAAATACAGATTCATTCACTTAATGTAGACTTCCTCAGCTTTCCTAACCAACCTTTCTTTCTTTCTTCTGTAGAAGATGACTTCTCTTCATAGAAGCCGTGTTTAAAATTTAAGTAAACTCACTATGAGTTTCTGGTGGAGTTAACATTTTTGTTCGATTTTCTGTTTCAGTATGGTCAGATCAAGAATAAATAGCAGGACTACTATTTTTGGAAGGAGTAGGATCATAGGAGAACATACTTTTTCTTTTACTTTATGTTTTTAAAAGAAGGTAGCAGAGCACAGAAAGCAGTCCTTCAGAAAGTTGCAGTATACTGCAGACGAACAGCATTGCTAAGAGCATAACAAAGCTCTGTAGAGTGCTTACAGTACATAACTTGTAATAATCAATAAATTCTAACAAACATGTGACAATCTAGGACTTCACACTTGTCACTATGCTGCTTGCCATGGCCATTGGGAACCTCATTGCAGTAGTGGGAAAACAACTCAGAATTCTTGCTCCAAAAGCATAGGCCTCCTACCACTTGAACTGAAAGAGAATCTCCAGCTGTAAAATGGGAATAATGATACTTGTTTGCAAAGTGCTTAGAGATCTACTAATGAAAAAGGATATGTAAGAGTTAGGTACAGTATCGTCATCATTAGGTGTTATGTATAGGGCTTATGGTACAAAGCTGATCAGTTCTGATACTCTCCAGCAGAGGACAACACCCCTATGTGCACATGCCAGTATCATTCAATATTAAGAAAAAAATGTAACAGGTAAGAAGGCAATTAATATAGAGGCAAACTTTACAGTATTGTATCTCCCTCCTGTGCAGGATCTTGGGTTCACTTCAATGAAACATTTACATTTAAAATTTCTCTTTCCGATTTGAGCAGAATCTTGTCTAATTCAACTAAGTTATTAATATAGGGAATCACTCTGGATGTTTAATTTTCATAATTGATAAGTATTTTGAAGGTACAACACTGGCTATGTGTGTGATGTATCCGCTTCTAGTGGCTGATCCACAAGAGGCCAACAGGCTATGATTTCTGCAAGATAAGAGTTACTCCTTTAGCTTAAATGGTCCCACTTGCTCAAAAAGAGCTTTATTACGCTCCCAACTTTCCCAAGCATTCATTTGTAGAAAATTAATGCAATAATTATATGAAGAAAATATACTATAATTATGCAGAGTTTTTGTTATGTTTAATTTGAGATCCAATCTTAAACCCCCTGGGTGCATAACTCACTCAAATCAACCCTGCTCTTGTATTTTTTGCCACTGATTATGTGGACAGGGCTTAACAGAACAGGGTCCTTCATTGGTGGCACCTAGGTGCGACCACAGTACAAACAATAGTAATGGAAGCAACATGTGGACATTTTGTGTGTGTGAAAGAAAAAGAGAACATTATCTTCTCTATTAATCGGTTGCAATGTAGAAAGAACTACAGGTATTTCATTAGCTGACAGATAACATGATCTTTTGTTAGCTCAAGTGACAGAGACCTACCATTTTTGAGAAATTTGTATTTTGGGGGCTGAAGAGCCTGGAATCCAGAATCAGTTCAGCAGGTGGGTGATGATTTATGACACAGAAGATAACCTCTCCATATTGAAGGTTGAAACCAAAGTCCCTTTATAGGACTGACTTGATCGCATTGGCATAGAGCTGCTACACAAGAGATCTTACAGTGGCACAGCTGCCTCGGTACAAGCTCTCTAGTGTAGACATAGCCTTAGACTAAAATTTGGAGCAACCCAAGCAACTAAGCGAACCCATAAAATTACCAGATGACAGAGGCATCAAACACCAAGAATCAGTAGAACAATAGGTTTCAAACAACGGTTTCAGCCGTGTTAGCGTGTATCCGCAAAAAGAACAGGAGTACTTGTGGCACCTTAGAGACTAACAAATTTATTTGACCATAAGCTTTTGTGGGCTACAGCCCACTTCATCGAATGCATGCAGTGGAAAATACAGTAGGATGATTTTATATACACAGAGAACATGAAACAATGGGTGTTACCATACACACTATACTATAAGGAGAGTGATCAGTTAAGGTGAGCTATTACCAGCAGGAGAGAAAAAAATCCTTTTGTAGTGATAATCAAGATGGGCCATTTCCAGCAGTTGACAAGAACGCATGAGGAATAGTGTGTGTGTGTGTGGGGGGGGGGGGAATAAACATGGGGAAATAGTTTTACTTTTTGTAATGACACATCCACCCCCAGTCCTTATTCAAGCCTAATTTAATGGTGTCCAGTTTGCAAATTAGTTCCAATTCAGCAGTCTCTCATTGGAGTCTGTTTTTGAAGTTTAATCACAAACCCAAGTAAGATTAGCAGAGTCCATGAAACTGCCTGATGAGGCCTAGCCACCCCAGCAGTCTCCACCTTCCCCTATGCCTGGGCCGTGCCCTCAGCAGGCTGCCCTGTGGTAGAAACAACCCTCCCCCGCGCTCCTGCCACTGCCCTCTCCGTGCCACCACACACCTTAAGACAACCACGGTGCTGCCCCAAGACACCCACCCCACGACCCCCAGCGCTATACAGCCTCCCACCACGGTACTGCCACCTCTGGGCCAGGCCACCGCATCCCACCTCAGGCCAGGTCACCGCCCCCTCAGGACACCCACTGTGCCACCACCCCCACAGTGCTGTCCTGTGGGGCGGGCTGGCCAAGACGGGCCCCTGGTGGGGGCAGCACGGCAGGCAGGAGCCCTTGAGCCAGGAGGTGCCCGTGGCCCAGCGCCCGGCGATGCCCTGCCTGGCACCCGCTGTCAGACGGGAGAGGGGAACGGCTCCCTGCATGAGGCTAGCCCAAGGTCGCCGCGTTATCAGGTCCCAGTTCCCGGCCCGGCCCCGCCCGCTTTCCCCTCCCCCATCCACCCGAGCGGGACCGGATTCGCCTCGAACGAATTACTCACTCCGCTTCCGCCATCTTCTCTCCTCCCTCACGGGGAGGCATTGCGCATGCGCTCCGCCGCCGGGAGGTCGAAGTCGGGGGGAAAGGGGGAGTTGTGAGCCCCGGGCTCCAGACGTCCGGCCCCAGTGCTGCAGGTACCTCACCTAGCACCGCGGTCCTGCTTGGAGCTGTGTGGGCGCCAGAGTGCGGCAGACAGCCGCTGCTCCGCGTCCTACGTCCCTCACGCTGCCCAGCCCACACCGCTTGTGTTGTCAATAAGCTTCTCCTAAGTCGCCACAGGCTTAAAGCGGGAGTGGGAGGCGGAGGGCTAATAGCCGTGGCCCAGGGTCGTGGGAGTTTCGAGGGGACTGTTACCATTTTAATCAAGTCCCGTATCCCAAATTGCCTCCGGCCAGGGCCCATGAAAGGTTATCACGGGTCATGGTAAAATGGTGGCCGCGCTTTAGCCCAACACAATGGCACTCCCTCCAGTCCCCCTCCCCAGTGTTTGTTTTTGGAAAAATCTAAAGCGTGCACAGGAGACAGGCTGGTCAGAATTAGAGGGTAACTAGAGCAGGGCGCTGAGAGAAAGGGAAACCTGGATTCCCTGCCCTGCTTGGCTCACACCGTGCACGTCACTTAAGGCCTGATTTTCAGAGGTACCAGCCTTCACATCTCCCCCAGAAATTAATGAGACCTGCAAGAGGTTGACAACTCTGAAAATCTTTGCTCTCAGTTTCCCCCTCGTTAGATCTGTATAATTAAATGTTTCTCTCAGAGATGTTGTGAGGGCTAAATTAGTTAACATTTGAAAATCACTTTAATCTGTAAGTATTTTAAGATCCTTGGATAGAAGACACTATAGAAATGCAACTAATTTATTTTTAGTGTTGAACAAATATATATCATATATTAATTTCCCCTTTGATACCACACATTCAATGATGATGTTGTGACTCATGATCACATTGGGTTGTGTTGTGACATTTTCACACCAAGATAATGACTGCATAGCAACAAAATGTCATCACCTTGCATAGTGACATGCTAACTCAGTGATCAAGTTAATTCCACCAATCACATTCAAAAAAGCAGGTTTCAGAGTAACAGCCGTGTTAGTCTGTATTCGCAAAAAGAAAAGTACTTGGGGCACCTTAGAGACTAGCCAATTTATTTGAGCATAAGCTTTCGTGAGCTACAGCTCACTTCATCGGATGCATACTGTGGAAAATACAGAAGATGTTTTTATACACACAGACCATGAAAAAAATGGGTGTTGATCACTACAGAAGGTTTTCTCTCCCCCCACCCCTCTCTCCTGCTGATAATAGCTTATCTAAAGTGATCACTCTCCTTACAATGTGTATGATAATCAAGGTGGGCCATTTCCAGCACAAATCCAGGGTTTAACAAGAACGTCTGAGGAAGGGGGGGGGGGGGGGGGGAGGAATAAAACAAGGGGAAATAGGTTACTTTTTATAATGAATCAACCATTTCCAGTCTCTATTCAAGCCTAAGTTAATTGTATCCAATTTGCAAATTAATTCCAATTCAGCAGTCTCTCGTTGGAGTCTGTTTTTGAAGTTTTTTTGTTGAAGGATAGTCACTTTGAGATCAGAAATCGAGTGACCAGAGAGATTGAAGTGTTCTCCGACTGGTTTATGAATGTTATAATTCTCGACATCTGATTTGTGTCCATTTGTGTCTGGACAGTCTCTACGTAAAAGAATAAATGGACCTGCAGAGAACAGTGAGTGCAGCCATTTATGGATTGTGTAAAATTATAGGGTGAAGAAGTTAAAAAAAATACCCTTCATATTTTCAGTAAATACTTTGTGAAAATTTTAAAAATCAGTTCTTTTAAAAAAACTTTAAAATGACATTTTAGAATTTTTTAAAAAATTTCCATATTTTTAGCAGGTATAGTGGTACTGTATCTATCAAATCCGTGCATGATTTTAATCACTGTCTGCTGCCAGAGAACTATCTTTTATTCTGAGCCTGATCATGCAAAGTGCTAAACATCTACAGATTCCAAGAGCCCTCAATTCTCACTGGGTGAAATCCAGATGCCATTGAAGTCAATGGGAGTTTTGCCATTTATGTCAATGGGGTCAGGATTTTATCCATTCACTTCAAAGGAAGTTGAGGGTATTCAGTACTTTCTAGGAGGTGCTTAGCACCTCACAGGATATGGGCCTGATTTTGTATCCACTGATGTCAAGGATGAGGAGGGTCTTTTCATTGACTTCAATGGAAGCCTGAATGGGCCATAGCCACCCTGAGAATGCCACACTTAGGGCAGACTGCAAGAAATACGGCAGACAATCCCCCAAACTGTCAGTTTATTCTATAATTTTATTAGCCAAGCCAGTAACAAAACAGCTTCTGCAATGCCACACTGGTTAACAAGAAGCCAACCATAGTCACCTTTTGGCAATCCTGGATCGCATATAGACAGCCAAATGGAGTATAGAGAGGGGTTACTGAAAACCTGATTCACCCTATGGGAGATTGGTCCTTTTGGATTGGTTAAACACTTATCCCCAGGTCAATATGAGTCTCACTAATCATGCTGGTGCCAATCTTTTAATAACGAAAGCTAAAGATTTAACAATAAAAGGAAATAGAAAGAAGAGGGTTACAAATGGTTAAAAGATCAATATACATACAAGTGACTTCCAGTGTTCAGAGTTCAGGATCACAGCAGTGATGGAATAAATTGCTGGCTTGTAAAAGTCTCTCTGGAATCTTCCCAACAGGTCAGAATCGAAAGGCAGCTTAGATGTAAAGTCTGTTGAAGTCTTTCCATGCATTTTCCAGAGTATTCCAAATAATTATTTGGAAGATCTCCATCTGACAACTTATACTTTCCTTGTTCAAAGTTTAAGCAGACTCGACATGGCAGGATCAGGCTCATGGCCATGGAAAATATGTCACGGACCGTGAAATAAGCCCTGCCCCATGAAATCTGATCTTCTCATGCTGCTGGGAGTGCCCTCACTTCTGTGCTTTAGCAGCTTCAGGACTTGGCCCAGGGCTTTCACCCTGACGGCTTCTGACCAGGCTCGGAGCTTCCACTCCTGCCAGGGCTCTGGGCACCTGGGCTTGGGGCTTCTGGCCCCCATGGCTGTAGCTGGAGCTTCATCACGCATTTGGGGGCCCCCAAATTGGCGAGGGCTCCTGCATTAATCTGCCAGTGGACTAGTAGTTAGGAGCCCCCAGCTGAGGTGCTCCCAGCAGTTGGGACCCAGCTCTGGGAACCTCCCCTAGCTTCAGGAAGGTTGGTAGCTGCTGTCTTCAGAGCCCAGCTCTGAAGGCAGCATAGAAGTGAGGGTGGCAATCCTGTGACAACCCTACAACAATTTTCAAGCCCCCCCACCCCAATTATCCCATTTTGGGTTGGATGTAAACATCTGAAATTGTTAAATTGGCTAATTTTTAAACCCTCTGGTCGTGAAATTGACCAAAATGGTCCCTGAATTTGGTAGGGCCCTATTTATAGCTTTTCTAGCAGGTTGACAAACCTCCTAACAGATATTGCCATGGCAGGGCCTTCCCCCGAGAAAGAATAGGTCATGCATATATTATGTGGACCATTTCTTTGAAGCTAGTCTTCTACTTCCTATTACTTCCAACTAATTGCTTTATGTGAATAAGTGTAACAGGTAAACTAGTTATACTTATTCACATAAAGCAATTAGTTGGTCCTTCATTATAACTAGGGCTCTCAAGCAATTAAAAAAATTAACCGTGATTAATTGCACGATTAAAAAAAATAATCATGATTAATCGCACTGTTAAACAATAATAGAATACCATTTATTTAAATAGTTTTGGATGTTTTCTACATTTTCAAATATATTGATTTCAATTACAACACAGAATACAAAGTGTACAGTGCTCACTTTATATTTATTTTTTATTACAAATATTTGCACTGTAAAAAAACAAAAGAAATAGTATTTTTCAATTCACCTAATACAAGTACTGTAGTGCAATCTCTTTAGCATGAAAGTTGAACTTACAAATATAGAATTATGTACAAAAAAAACTGCATTCAAAAATAAAACAATGTAAAATTGTAGAGCCTGCAAGTCCACTCAGTCCTACTTCAGTCAATCACTAAGACAAACAAGTTTTGTTACAATTTTCAGGGGATAATGCTGCCTGCTTCTTGTTTACAATGTCACCTGAAAGTGACAACAGGTGTTCGCATGGCATTGTTGTAGCCAACCTTGCAAGATATTTACATGCTAGATGTGCTAAAGATTCATATGTCCATTCATACTTCAACCACCGTTTCAGTGGACATGCATCCATGCAGATGATGGGTTCTGCTCAATAACAATCCAAAGCAATCCAAACCAATACATGTTCATTTTCATCATCTGAGTCAGATCCCAGCAGCAGAAGGTTGATTTTCTTTTCTGGTGGTTCGGGTTCTGTAGTTTCCGCATCAGAGTGTTGATATCACACACAGAATATCAGAGTTGGAAGGGACCTCAGGAGGTCATCTAGTCCAACCCCCTGCTCAAAGCAGGACCAATCCCCAATTTTTGACCCAGATCCCTAAATGGCCCCCTCAAGGATTGAACTCACAACCCTGGGTTTAGCAGGCCAATGCTCAAACCACTGACCTATCTTCTGAAAGCATGCTCCGCACCTCATCCCTCTCAGATTTTGAAAGGCACTTCAGATTCTTAAACCTTGAGTCAGTTAGAAATCTCACATTGGTACCATCTTTGCATTTGTGAAATCTACAGTGAAAGTGTTCTTAAAATGAACATGTGCTGAGTCATCATCCAGTGGGAGCCACGATCGGCTGAACCTGCGGACGCGGCAGGTAAACAAACTGATCCGGCGCACCAGGGGCTACAAGCTACTACAAGCTAATCTGGTTACATTGTTAAACTTATAACAAGGTATAGGTAAACACAGACAAATGCATTTGGCATCTACCTTTGATTTCTTTTACTACAAATGAATTAGTTGATGATGGCTAGTCTACTACAGCATTTCTCAAATGCAGCCACCAGAGGCTTTTCTAGTGGCCACAGCCTCTTAGGCAGTGATTGGGGGGTGGGGGTCAGGTGCAAAGCAGTGGCCCCTCCCCCAGGGCCATCAGCAGGGGTTTGGCACTTCCCTCCCTCTGGAGCCACAAACGCCACAGGAACAGGCAGCCGGTGTGAGTTCCCCACCTTTCCAGGGGCAGTGAGGCTTGGGCTTCAGTCCTGGGGTGGGGGGCAGCAGGCTCTGGTCGTGGGGGTTTAGGCTACAGCCCTGGACCCTGGCTGTGGGTGCCAGCCCTCGGCTCACCCCCCACCACACACACACACACACACACCACCTCCGACCCCCACTGCCTCCCCTGCTCCCCATCCATTGCCCTTGGCCCCCGCTGTTTCCCTAACAACCTTCCCATCCAGGGCTTAATTTGTCCCCTGGCTTGCCAGGGCTGAGTAAGTCTGCTGTGCAAATTGATATTTGTATGTTTGTTAATATCACTTTTCACAGCCTCCCAGCTAGCTAGTAAATCTGCTGTGGAAATTGATATACAAATTTATAACAAATTGATAACAAATATTACTTTTCACAGCAGCAGACTTACTAGCTAGCAAGTTTTTTAAAAAAGCAACCAAAAAGCAAAAGAAACAACAACAAAAGAGACAAGAATGTGCAAAACGCCTTATTTGAGTTTCTATTCTGTTTAGATCTAGTAAAGAATAGAGACAACTGTACATTATTTTTAATAATTGAGTCTGCAAAAAAAACCTCTACAAAATAAATTTACAATGATTTGGACATGTATATGTGCATATTTATTTGTTTTTCCTAAAGTTAAGTATTGTAGGAAAAATTGTCAGAACAGCCACTCGCAAGAGTTGGCGGCTGTACTCTGAGGCCACCAAAAAATGTATTTTGAGAACCTCTGATCTAGTACATCTCCTTGAAATTTACATACAAGTAGATTGACTTGATTACAATTGTAATGCCTTCTGTTAAATTGTTATGGAACATACAATATGGGTCATCAGGTTGGTTGGTCTGTCAGTGATACAGTAACAGAGTGGGATAATTTAAGATTTTGCATTACAGAAGCATGGCAGGCTGATACATTTTGTCTGATGCCTGGCAAGCCAAGGGTTAAAATCTTGTTCCAGGTAGTTAGCAACTAGATTTGTAATAATTTCCCAGAAAACAACTGTTTTCTTATCAAAGCTGATTGGCTGCAGTCACTTGATTCCCCTCACAGGTAAGGTAGTAAATTAACAATAGAGAATGAACTAGAAAATAACATACTGGGACCTGGAAGAAGCAGTAGATGAAGCACGTGTTTGACTAAATTACAGGTATTGTTACCCTATATTATTTGATCTCTAGTAAATGCAAGTCTTAGGGTAAGGCTATACTACAGAGACTATGCCAGCATAGCTATGTTGCTGTAGCTGTGCTGGCATTACCCCGTAATGTAGATGCAGCCTATACCGAGGGAACAGATTTTTCCCGTTGGTGTAGGAACACGACCTCTCCGAACAATAGTAGCTACATTGACAGAGGAAGACATAACTGTGTCTACACTAGCAGTTAGGTCAGCATAGCTACATCAGTCATGGATTGTTCACACCCTTGACCAACGTAGCAATGTTGACCTAATTTTTAAGTGTAGACCAGGCCTTATTCCTTTGTTTAATGCTGGTGAATGGAAGTTCAAAATTACGTTAGGTCCAGATCTGAATGTGTGGATTCCCCCCCCCTTTTTTTTTTTCTGGAGGTGATTAACAAGTGCACTGACCAGCTTGTCACAAACTGTTGCATTATCCTATAATATTTCACTCCACCGACCTCAAAGCAGTGACAGCAGGAACAACATCTGTAGCTGATTGTCAGGAAAAAAAAACAAACAGATCTAGAAACTTCTAATTGTATGATTGCTTAAAAGAAATAATTTAGACAAAGAGCTACCATAGCTCTATGTTTCCTTCTGGTAAATTACTGATGATATGTTTTGCTGCCTACAGAAACAGGTTTAAAATTACACCCATATTAGTGGATACATGGGAAAAAATGAGAATAGATCACCCAGGCTTCCTGAGTATTCTACATTACTGCAGAACACTCCTCACCAAATTACTTGTCTCCCTTGAAAAATGGAGTAGATTGTCCTAGCAAATTATTGATGACACTTTATCCTGTTGCACCTGAACGCTGTAGTGAACAGTGTAGTGCATGCAGGTTTCAATCATTTGTTGAATTCAAACCTGTTAATTAATCATAACCTCAAAACAGTGGTAAATCACATCAGTGTGCTAAAAAAGGATTTTTGCAGTGAGTTTCAGCAAATGCTGCTCTAGTTGTCACTTCTGCTCCCAAAACAACTGATATATTACCATTAAAATACCTCACCCCCCATTTATTTCTCTATGTAACATCTTTTATTGGACCAATTTGTTAGTGAGAGAGAGTGAGCTTTCAAGCTTACACAGAGCTTGACTCTCTCACCAACAGAAGTTGGTCCAGTAGAAAATGTTACCTCACTCACCTCATCTCTGTAATATTCTGGGACCAACGAGGCTACAATGACACTGCATTAAAACAGGAATTGGATTAGGCTCAAATCCAGCAAAGCATTCAAGCACGTGCACAACTTTAAAAAAAAAAAGTGCTCTTCTTGATTTCACACACCACATGAGGGAGGAGGCGGAAGTAGCAGTTGTGCTGGTACAACCTACCAAAGGTAGCAAGCTCCCCATCCTTAACTCCTCGAAGTGAAGAGCACTACACCCTTAAGAAACCTCTGTCAGACACTTCTATTTCACCCCAGGCAGATCCTTCCCTATAAAATCCCAACAACCTCTATGCCTTCACCCACACATACTACTCAACTATGGCAAGGGTAGAGAACAGCAGCAGCGCATGCCCCCTGATTCTGAACCTTAGTGACTACAAGCCCCAGAATTCCGTATGGCTTTGCCCATTCCCGCTGTAATATCCCCCTCCCCAGAAAGCTATGGACTGTACCAACTGCGGATAACAGATCACTGCTGTTGCACACCTTCACTTTACAGAATACGAGAGAAGGTGGTGGCAGTTCCTGTCTTTTTCTGCACAGTTTGTCTCCGGATAAATCGCTCTGGTGCCCGTTTAAGGAGATTGGTGTTTGTTTCCCCCCTTTCCTTCCTCAGAGCGTAGAACAGTCTCCTCAACAGGTGCGCACTGGAGGAGACCAAGGAGGCAATTGATAGGGGGATTGAGTGGGTGGTCCCCTTGCTGCTCTCGCCGGAAGTAGTGGTGTGTCGTCCCCCCCCCCATTGCTGTGGAGTATAGGCTGATCCCGCCTCTTCCCCTCACCGGACTGGTTTCTCCTCATCTTGCTTCCCTCCAAGAAGTGGTTTGTCCCTGCCTCCCGGTATGGGCCCTGGGCTCTGCCCGTCTCGGGCGGGGCTGACTCTGAGGCGCTCGTAGCGGCTGGCCGGAGGCGGGGCTGAAGAGCTTCCTGAAGCCTGGGCGGCGCGGCGCGGCGCGGCGCTTGTGCCACTACAGGGGCCGCTCTCGGAGTCGCTCGTTTCCTCCCTTCCTGCTCCTCTGGTCGCCTCGCGGGGCCGGGGACATGCCGACTCAGCGGGACAGTAGCGGCAGCAGCAGCAGCACCACCATCATGTCCCACCCGACGCTGGGCGGGAGTAGCCTCGGCGGGGAGAGCGCCCACCAGGTCCGGGTGAAAGCCTACTACAAAGGGTGAGTGAGACGGCCTGGGCGGGGTGCCTGGCGGGCGGGGTGCCTGGCGGACGGGAGCTCGGTGGCTTGGGGGGGGGGTACCCGAGTGGGGGGTGGGGAGCACGGGGTGGGAGTGGAGTCTGGGGGCCAGGGGGTTGATTGGGGGGAGGGCGGTGCCGGGGCGGTTGCAGGGAAGCCTACGTACGGGAGTGGATGGGGGCGGGAGCGGGGCAGCGGCCTGTGAGGGGCGGAGAGAATCATAGAATATCAGGGTTGGAAGGGACCTCAGGAGGTCATCTAGTCCTCAATCCCCAATTTTTGCCCCAGATCCCTAAATGGCCCCCTCAAGGATTGAACTCACAATCCTGGGTTTAGCAGGCCAATGCTCAAACCACTGAGCTATCTCTCTCCCCCTGAGGGATAGAGCTGAGGGACAGCAGCGGTAGGTGATATTTGTAGATCCCTGGGGTGGTGGCTACCGGCACTGAATGGGCAGGTAATGGAGCAAGGCCTCAGGGGAGAGGGTGAGCCTACAGGCGGGGCGGGGGTACCGGCAGTCTCTGCAGAAGCTTGGCGCCAGGGGAAATCTGGGGTTTCAGCGTGTGCCTGCAGTGATTATGGGGGGATTCCAGAGTTGCATTAGAATGGGAAATCGGAGGAAGCAGGAAGGAGTATTTACTGAAGCTGAAGGGGATCTAAGGGAGATGGGGCTTTGCGGGGGCGGGGCACCCTCGTGTAAGTTAGGAGAGAACTATCATGCTGACTAGATAATGTGAACTTTTGGGCTGGCAGACTTTATAAATCAGTGATTTGAAAATACTCATGTTTTCTTCCTAATGGTGAAATAATGGGAATGCCCCATTTTTTGGAATGTTATTCTTGGCTGGGTAGGAGGTAGGGGAGTGTGAATTCTGCCTATGCTGTTGCTTTTAACAATGTTCGGGGTGGTTTTTTGATGCTAAACTTCTGTCCCTTAGCTTATGCAATACATCTATAGACAGTGTTAAACTGTGCTTCAGGAAGCGCTGCCAGTTGCTCCAAAACTTGCCAGTTGCAGTATTTTTCAGAAATGGTTCTTAAGCACTCTTTTGAACACAGTTGGAACTTAACAGGGATTGTGCTCCAGGGAACATCTTGGGGGTGGTGGGTGGTGTCAGGTTTCATGAAACTGCTTGTGGGAAGAGGCACTCAGGGGAGAAGTGAAGAGATGAACCCATTCTGACTCCAGATCATCAGCTGTGCTCATTACAGTGGCATTACTCACAAATATGAATTTACCTGGGATAACCTTTCCCTTTTCCCTCTTCCCTCCCAGATATTCTAATACATTTTTCAGCAGCTGACAACTGTTCAGAATGAGCACATTCTGCTTGATTTACTTACAGTATTTTTAGAAAGATTTGAATTTATGTACTAAGGTAGTGCGTAGGGTCACAATCTCTGTTGGGACCTATTGTGCTAAACGGTGAACAGAAACCTAGGAAGAGACAGCATGTGCCCCGAAGAAATCACAATCCAAATAGCTAAAACATCGGTGAAAGTTCATTTCAGATAGAGGTACACATGTAGAGACCATCACATTTCTTGACAGAAAGTTGGATGAAGCTATAGCAGCAATTTTACTAAGTTTGTAGTGCTTGCCATTCAATAATAGTGAATATTTAAGGTATGTCTGCAGTTTCATAATTTTAGAGGAAAGTTAAAAAGCCATGTGTAGACTGAGCACCATAAACCTTTTCTGCGTTTGATCGTTGTCACTCAATTTCATTCCTGACCTAATGTGTAAAGAAGTTTTGTTTCTGGGCTTCTCTTGAGCAAGGTCTGTCTTAATTATGCCAATCGGTGTGATTATTTGAATTGGCATCACTCAAAAATAATTGTTAATGTCTCATTTATTTACTCTACCTGAGTGGTGTTAATGCAGTCAGTAGTTCATTACTAAATATGGAACTAAAATGACTCACACAGGAAGTTGGTTATAAACAAGCTATCTGACTGGAATGCCTTAGTCATGATTTGTATTAAGGTCTTACATTTTGACAGGGTTTTTTTCATCATGGGATCCCCTATTTTGATTTCTGCTTCCCTGCAGTCAAAATACTTTCGGCAAACCTGCACGCTTGCAGACTTTTCACCTTGCACCATTGAGGAACTGTTAGTGTGCAAGATATTCCCTACTCCTATTCCAGGCCTCTACAGGCTTCGGAGCTGAGGACCTGAAACTCTGAACCCCTGTGTGCAACATAGCTTTCTTCAGCAGTGACAGTAACTCAAGATAAAACAGATCTTTTACTCAAACACTTACTTGCTAGAGTGGTCATTGCAGTTAGAGCATAAAATAAATTCCTCAGAGTGGGAGTTGGCAAGAGATACAACTGTTGCTAATAGGACTATTTGGCTATGTTAAGCACCTTACCCATATTCTTATTTACTTACTAGTAAAAAAAATTTTTACATGGTACTTGCACAGTGACATTAATAAAGAGTTCAGAAACAACAAATTAAAAGAGCCAGCACCCGTTGTATAAGCATGTGAGCTCTCGTGTACATTTTCACCACTTTGTGATTGGAAGTTCGTTGTGATGGGCCCATACTTTAGTGTACTTAACCGATTGTGTGATACCAGTTATCCGTGCTGTACAATAATAAAGCTATATGATCTCAATACTGTAGAAGTAGAGGAATAAATTATTAGTGGCATGGTTTAGAACAGCTAGAAATAGGTCATGCAGTAATTTATGCTGTTGTATGCAATGATGAATCCTGTAGATCTATCATTGTTAAAGGCAAGTCCTGAGGAGGAACCATTATCCATCCAGGTTAAGAGGAGACTGCAGGAAGTGCTGAGTGGTGCTTACCTTTAATGATTGGCGTAGATGGAGTGTCAGAAAATTCTCTACCTATTTTTCAGCAGCATAAACTCTAATTTAGACCAGGCTTAGAGGACAGTTAGATGACAGGATAAAGATGCTTCAGCCCCCTCAACAGTATAACTTATGCCAGTGATGAAAAGTTAAATTCCCAGGAAAATTAGTAGTCTGTTTATAATAGATCATGAAGATATCCTAAGTGAATGCATAGTAAAATAAACGGAATTCGAGTTCTAGTATCAAAACTAATTCATCATTAAATATACTGGGGATAATGAAGGACCACAGAGCATAAGTAGTCTTGTCCCAAGAACAAGCAAGAAAATATCTGTATCATGAGCTTCATGGTATGTTAACTTGCCTTTTCTTTTTTACATTAATATAGCAGCGTTGAGTAGGAAAGGGAAATAACTGTTTAATATATAACCAAGGAGCCAAAACATAACTCAGCAGACACTTGAATTTGATTTTGTTGTGTATCTTCATTTTAGAATTCTTTTCTGGATTGTAGTGGTATTGGGCAAATTATAGCACATGAGTTAGTATGAAGTTAGTAGAGCAGAAAGTTTTTCTCCACTGTCTTGACCAAACTTCTTATGGTCTTCTGTGGAGGAATATCTTAAGAGGAGTAAACCTTTTACTCTTTCTTTTCATAAATTATCTGTCGGTGCTGTAAATACTTCACTATAAAAATTAATCTGGGTAGGAGGATGACTGGGTCTTCAGGCATGGTGAGCAATTAAATCTCACTGTGCAGGAGTACGTGATCTCCAGACCTTGAAGCATCCATTATGAGAAGGGTCACTTTAAATCATGCTCTAAAGAGTTCTGATTTAGTACTGGATGAGAATATTTAAATAGGAGACTGATTCTGGGAGTCTTATATTGTGACTTTCTGAGTGATGTAATTAGACCTCCTCAAAAGCATGAATGTTTGATGTGGGAGCATGATAAATGCATGGAGGAGTTTTTTTCCAAAGCATCTAGATGTAAGATTCTAAAGAATTTAGTCTCTATCCCCACTGTGCATAGTAGTTAATCTTAGGCTTCCGTGGGAGACCAGTGGTATAATAAACAATGGGATAAATGTATCCGTTAGATAAAAAAAATTTTTAAATCCATTAAAGCTGTATATCAAAGGCTGTATATAAAATGACCGTTAAGGATAATGAAGAAAAGCCATTTGATCTCGATTGAAAAGTGGGGGGGGCAGCAACAAGGTATACAGCATCCCTTTTTAGATACGATAACAAATCAGTCTGTTTTGAGTCTTTACTGCACTGAATTCCAGGAAAGACAATAGTGATAAACACAGTTTTGGTGTAGCTCATGATTTACTAACTCTGTTGGAGAGGCTACTCATGTGAAATGTTGCTTTAAGTTTTTTTTTCCAGGGGTGGAGCAGGCCTCTTTTATTTACTGAAGGAGGATCCTATTCATCTTAAATGTTTACAAAGAGAGCTTTTAAATATTTGTTTTAAATGCAAGGTATTCAGGCCATGGTCTCTCTCTGACTGTATTTGTACAGGTCCTTGTAAAATAAGGCCTTTATTTTTCAGAGTTTATTATTTTAATTTCAGAGCCCAAATCGAGTTTTTATAGTGGAGGTGTTTACACCACCATTAAGTGTTAGCAAATAATAGAAATGTAGGCCTCGAAAGGGACCTTGAGAAGTCATCGAGTCGTGGCAGGACCAGAAACCTAGACCAGTGGTCACCACCCAGTCGATCGCGATCTCCAGCAGTGTAGCTGGGCTGCCACTAAGGCAGGCTTGCTCCCTGCCTGCCCCGGCCCCACACCGCTTCTGGAAGCAGCCAGCATGGCCTCAGGGGCGGGGTGGCAGGGGTCTCCCTCTGCATGCTGCTCCTGCCGGCAAGCACCGCCCCTGCAGCTCCCATTTGCCACAGCTCCCCGTTCCTGGCCAATGGGAGCTCCGGGGGCGGTGCTTTCAGAGAGGGGCAGTGCACAGAGCCATGTGCCCCCACACCCCCTCCCCAGGGGCGCGATGGCCCCTTCCGGGAGCGGCATGGGGCCAGGGTAGGCAGAGAGGCTGCCTTAGTGGCAGCCACACTGCGCCACCAACTGAGAGCCGCCGGAGGTAAGTGCTGCCTGGCAGGAGGTCTCACCCCAGCCCATAGCCCCCTCCCAGAGCCTGCACCCCATACCCCCTCCTGCACCCCAAGCCGTAGCTGTGACCCCCGTCCCAGAACCAGCACCCTGCACCCCAACACTCTGTCCCAACTCAGAGCCCCCTCCTGCACCCAAACTCCATCCCAGAGCCTACAGCTCCTGCCACACCCCAACGCTCTGCCCCAGCCCAGAGCCTGCATTCACTTTTTGGTGTAACTGTCACTAATGGTGGCAGGATTAGTTAGAGCAGGTTGGAAGATTTCACTCCTGCACAGTGGGGGTGTGGGTGTTTGTTTTAGGAATACCTTGTTTAAATTTGGACCAATAATCCTCTCACTGGGTAACAGCAGAGGGAAGGGGACTTACCCCACTCTGCCATAAGCCACTGCAAATGTCAGGACAATCCAAACTGGCATATGGATTTCAGAGGCTTAGAATAGTTGTCTTCTGAAACATAGTTGACTCTCAGTCTTAATTATGGCAGAAGCTGCCTCTCCTTTATGACAGAACAGCGCTGTGTTACAAAGTCTGAAGGTAAATACAGGCAATACCACTGAGTGTCCCATTCATCTCCACGGGGTGTTTGCTGTGAAGCTTCAGTTTTACTCTTTGCTTTATAGAAGGGTTTACAGGCTCCAGCTAAGGGCTTGTCTATGTAAGAGATATCTGTATGAGGTATTTCCAGTTATACTAGTATAAACTATTATGGTTATACCCACGGCTTAAATTCTCAGAGTATTTCCCAGAGCTCCCTTTCCACCTACCAGATAGACAAAAAGCTGCTTGAGGAGGCTCCACAGCTGTATCAAGTTGTTTTCATACTTTATTTTTCTTCTCTGACTGTACTCCTGAGATCAGTTGCAGGATGTCTTCCTCTCCTAACCTAGGATCTCGCATATGGCTCAGCATTGAACATTGTGAGAGACAGTCCTACCAAGCTAATGAAAAGTAGTGTTGCACTATGGTCTGCACTTTCAGAGATTATATTCATGTGCGAGAAACCGCATTCACTTGATGTTATCAGTAGATATTGATGCACTTTACAAGAGATTTTACAGGACCTGGCATTGCCTTCTGGTGACTGTACTTTTACTCTCTGAACCCACATGCTACCACTCTCTTATCCAGTTACAATCTGTAGCAGGGAGCGTGGACTTCACATTCTCCATGGAGTATGTTGGCATGCTGCGGCTAGTTCCTAGGCTATAGAAATTTAACATCAGCAGCAAATTGCTTATCCGTTTCGTTTATGAGCCTATGCTGCAAACTTCTGTAGAATTGGGATTGGTTGATTGATGTGATGTCTTGAAATTACATCACAGCTTCAGCTTCTCAGGCAAGCCTCTCTTGCTCCCCTGGTGCTTGCAGTCTCTGCTCAAAAACACAAAGTGTTTTTGACTCTACCTCAGAGTTTTGTCTTGTGCAGTTTGGATGTTGATTTCCATGGACTGCAGCTCAAGTGACAGTTCCACAAACTCTTGTAGAGCGTCAGAAAATATGCCCAGGTTGAGTACAAATTATGTAGATGTCAAGTGTTTCTGGAGTCTGCTGAGCATGTCTTTTTTTTTTTTCCCCCTTTACTTTGTGCTTCTGCAGACTGCTCTAAGTGAAAAAAGAGACTGTAATTCTTCCAGATCGCTTTCAATGCATGGCTACTTGATGCAACCCACCATGTTCCCAGAACGGGCCCAATTTTCAAGATTTCTACATGCAAAGTTGCCGTACATTCTTGAGTTCCTTTGCACTTTTAGGGGAGGCATAGTAGAGAGTACAGTTTGTCCATAAACACTTTAAAGTGGTTGACTCCATGAATATCTGGCACGGCGATGTGAACAGAGTGTTCAGGGCAGAGCAGTGCAAGACAATTCAGGAAAATGCAGCTGTATCAGAGCAGCCACTCCACTCTTCTGACCTAGCATAACTGCAGCTCCATCACAAGCAAGAGCCATCAAGTGCTCCTTTAGGTAAGCCTCTGTGAATCCCACTGCATCCAATTTTTGGAGTAAGATTCTGGCAATGATTGAGGCATCAGTGGCTAGAAGCTCAATTAGGTCAACAAAACACATTCATAGGCTGCTCCATCTCCTCTGTTGCAAATCATATGTAGATGCTAACAGTGTAAGCTTGGCTCAAAGTAGTTGACTCATCAATCATTACTGCGATTTTTGAACTTACAAGATACTATATTTTAAAATATTTTTTCTTCATTTCCTCCACAATGTGCTGCTGTACGCTAGTGCAGGTGACATTTGAGTGGAGAATTTGCCCCATATTTAGTCTGTTTAACTTCTGCAGATCAATTTGTTTCAGAATTATAGGAGGGACAATTTTGTTTTACCAGTTTGTACGCAGTATGGAATACTTTGCAAGTTGGTTCAGTATGTTGCGACTGCCCTTGCGCTTGGCATGCTATCAATTTATCTTTCTGTGCCTCACTGTGAATACTTTCTGTGGCTTTGTGACTGAGACTTTGAGGAAAAAGATATGAGCACAGAGGCTTCATTTGTTTTAATTTGCTGTCCCCATAGCTTGAAATATAAGAATTAGCCCAATCTTCAAGCCATGATTTCTGCTCATAGCTCTGAAAACTGTACATTTGTTTAGATGCTGCAACCCAGTTAATCTTTTTTCTAACATTTCGTCATGGGTTTATCCTCCCCTCCCCAATTCTTTCTCTTGGCTGTCTAACCAACACAGCAATAGGTCACTCCTGCCCCATTCCTGTGCGTCATAGTGTTGTTCTTGCTCTTCAGGGATACTCTGTGCTGTTTCTTCATCTTGATGAACAACTTCCCCACTCTCCTCCTTATCAGACAGTTTCTTCTTTCTTGTGAAAAATATAGTGCGTTTATTTTTTTTGATTCATGTTGGAAAATTGAGTACTGTACACAGATATTAACCACACATGCAAGTCAGATGCGATTACCCACTGACTTTTGCCCTCATTGATTACATCAGAAAGGCGTGGTAGTTTATATTCTGTCAGCCACCCATATCTGTGGTCTGCCAGCCTATGAAGGGCTCCTCCTGCTCTCCATGTACAGTATATAACTGTTAATTTGTCATAATTACCATGAAAATAAATTGTTGCATAATTTTTATTAAACATGCATTTTGTATTGCTTATACCAGGGGTTCTCAATCTTTTTCTTTTTGAGACTCTCTGTCCCGCACCCCAACATGCTATTAAAAACTCCAGGGCCCACTGGTGTCAGGGTGGCCTCCGGGTTTCAGCTGCTGGGCTGGAGGAGAGGGGGGCTAAGGGCTTTTGCCCTGTGGTGGGGCTCCGGGCTTCAACTATGGGGCAGCGGGGCTCTGGGCTTCTGCCCCATGGCCCCCTGAAACTGGCTCATGGACCCCAAGAGGGCCGCAGATTGAGAAGCGCTGGTTTACACCACACAGCATCAGGCTGGAGTTAAGGTTTGAAAATATTTACTGGAGCTGCGCTCCGTACAGCTCTGGCTGAATTTAAGTTTTGGTTACACCAGTATAGACTTGAACTGAAAAAAGCCAGTCTTATTCCAGAGTATTTTAAACTGCTTCTGAAAGGACATAACTTTAAACCAAAAAAGGGTACACTGTTTTATACCAGAGTAAGTGTGTCCACTCAAGCAAATATACTGGCATAAGTTCAGTGGTTTAAATACACACCCTACTTTGTAACAGTATAACTTTTCTGGGTAGACAAGTCCTCAGACTAGGGCCATGTTGTGCTAAGTACCATAGATTGTTCCCATCGTGAAGAGTTTAAGGTCTAAACAAGGCAGAAAAAGGGTGGCAGAAGGTGATGGCTTAAAAAGGTCATGTTAGATCATTAATATATAGAAACCATCAACCACAAACATAAATTGTGGAAGTAAGTGGCGGTGCTATTAGCTGCTTGTCATTTTAATAAAAATACTTGGCTTCTCTGGGATGCATGTAGAGCTTTGTTATGGTACCACCATTGTTTCCTACCCCTGTTCTTCACTGTCAATGGCTCATGTAATTTTTTTCTTCTTTTTCCTGCTGCTCACCTTTCTCCCAAAACACACTTTTTTTGTTCCTCCATCTGTGTTCCTGTTCTTTGCTTCACTACTTCATGCTCCCCCCTCCCCCCCCCCCAGCTGCTTCCAATAGTTGGAGCTGGTTTCCCACCTATTTGATAGATTATCCATTTCAGATACCTTCTTAGAACCCACTTACTTCATGAATCCTTCCTTTGCTGGCCTCCTGCCCAGTTATTACTGGAACTGTTAATGTTTTGTTTCATCTGTCAGTATTAGCTCAAAAAGGGGGCAATGATTTCTTCTGTCTTGTCAGTTGCTATGTACATCTACAGACTATATGAACATTTCATAGCTTGTTGCACATTTGTTGCAGAAAGAATTTATAGATTTTATTTCACTATAATATAGATTCATGAAACAAACAAGCTTCTTATGTACTGCTTAACTAACCTTAACAGAATTTTTTTTCTTTCTAGCTATAAATTGTAGCATTTCCCTCTTCTCAGTCCAGCTTCTGTTGGTACTGGTTAGTTGCATATATAGCTAAAATCTGTCCTGTTGATAAGTGATTGGTGTTTTCATGATGTAGCATGCATGTTGGAATGATGTAGCATAGGGCCATACATCTTAATCTTTCAAAAGTAGATGATTACTCTTCCAGTTTTCAAACAGGTAATAAAATCATTTGAAGCCCAGGTTCTAAATTGCGGAAAATAAACTGGAGTGCTTATTAATTCTGTTTTAACGTCTTACAAAGGCCAAATTATTTCCCTAGCACTGGTGTATTCATGTTACACATGGATTAAAACAGATAAGAGTACAAGGAAGTACTTTAGGATGATGAACTTTTTTTGGAAGACTTTTTTGGCATTGGCAAACCAAGCAGTAGAGTTCAGGAAATGAATAACTCTGTAGTCCTGCATACAACATTGTAGTTTCTGAGTTTGAATAATTTTGTTAAATTTATTTCTTATTCAGGGACATCATGATAACCTATTTTGAACCTTCCATCTCATTTGAAGGACTGTGTAATAAGGTTCGAGACCTGTGCTTCTTTGACAATGAACAACTCTTCACTATGAAATGGATTGATGAAGAAGGTAAAGTGACATCACATAGTTTTGTCTTGTGGCAATTTAGATCTCCATCCTTCTCCTACATAAATTAAGAAGGTGTAACTGAGTTCAGATGACAACCAGTCCTCCCTTTCCTCTGTAAACTTATTTTCTTACTGAAAGTATTTATTTATAAAACATCCATAATGGTGGTATCTGGATTCTATACTAAATAATTAGTTCAAAACAAAAAACATAGTAATCTTATTCATAGCTACCACTAGGGTCAAATGTTGCAGAACCTACCCACCCTTCCTTCCTCCAACCCTAGTCTTAAACTATGGAAATGGACTTAAGCATCTTATTCACACTATCTTAATGCAACATATCAAATCCTATTGAAGTGACCCCCTCTGCCCCCCATTGTTTTCTGTGAGCTGTCAATCAGACCCCTTGATTCAAAACCTTATTTCTTCAGGGGAGAAGAGTGGTGTTGTAGAATGAAGGAACAGTAGTAACAGTTCAGCACATACATCTTTCCGAGGAGCCGACTTGTAGAAGAGTAGTATACCTCTACCATTATACTGATGTGGAAAGTTTGTTATGAGTGCATGCTGGGGATGGACACTAGTGACTATGACTACAAATAATTTTCTGTTTTCTTTTTAAAGAGAAACTGACTCTGTGCACAAATATCTACAGCTGTATGTACAAACTAAATAGATGAGATTTCCATTTTGAAGAGAGGGCCTATAAAACCATAAGTTTTCTTTTTTTTTGAAATGTGCAAAGGGAATAGTTTAACTTCTGTATATAAGGAATTTTCTTGGAACTTAATTTTTGTACTCAGTCTGAATTGTAATATCGGTATATTCTGCCAGCGGTCTTTAGCCCTATCCTAAGTTAGAGAAGGGTGAAAAATTGGGCTTATTAATAGTGCTGTGGTTATGCTGAAATCTTTTAGTTTCATATGGTGGGATTTTTCAAAAGCATTCAGCATTGGCCTGACCACTGACTTCACTGGGAGCAAAGTTCATCTCATGCTGATTGCGTTTGAAAATCCCACCCATATGTACTAAGTATAGCTCTTCAGTATACATTGTTTGCCTGCCTGCCAAAGAAAACCCTTAGTCAGGTTAGTTTTCCTAGAAACTTGTAATTTAGTTTATTGCACAAAAATTCCTTTCCCAAAGCTTTTTTTGAAATACCCTCAATACAGCTTGTTTATACTACTAGTATGTAAACTGACAGCTTATAATGCACATGCTTTTACTTTCAATTATTTTAGAAAAAAGAAAAGGACTTGTGACACCTTAGACTAACAAATTTATTTGAGCATAAGCTTTCGTGGGCTACAGCTCACTAGACTAAATTATTCATGCTTCTTGGGAATATAATACAGGAAATAAGGCATTTAATAAGCAAGCAGTGAAACTATGGCTTAAAACTGCCTGAGTAAACAGTTTTATTTGAGTCACACTCTCTTATGCGATTTTTCCTTTGTTTGTTACTAGGTCTAATTTTTTTAGCTCTTGTAAAATAAAAAGCTTGATGTATTGTAACTTCTATTTTTTTTCACACATTCATACTATTATACAATTCATTACTTCCAACTTTCTTTGAATGCATGCAAAACAGCAAATGTTGATGTTACTCCTGAAAGAATACTTGCTGCTTATTCCCTGTAAAATCCATCTCCTTTTTTTCCTCCCTTCATAGCTTTGTTCATGTGCTCTTACGAGATTTCCTCTATTTATCTAATAGCACTTAATTGAATAACCTGCCATGATTCTTAATGTTGGGAGCGCACAGCTGAAATCTGTAGGTCATGTCAGAGCTAGCATAACTTTTTTTTTTTTTTTTTTTCCAGAAAAATTTACTCACTGTTAATGCTCTGTTAGCCTCTCACTCTAGACCTTGGATGTATACAAGCGGATGGGTGACCTATTTATGTTGTGGTGCAATAAGTCACTATGCCCTTTTGTAAATAAACATTTTTATTGTTCGTCTTAAAGTTTAAAGGAAAGATTGTGTGAATGTGGTGGGGAGAACAGCACGTATTTTCCTGGCACACCTAGAAAAAGCTATTAGTACAGGTTTTGAGAATGAAACATTTACCATCTATCAGAAGCATTATAGGCATTAAATCTCCTTAGAGATATTTAATAGCATCTTCCTATTCGCTTCTTGTATTTCTGAAACCTGTTCCTGTTTGGTGGTAGAAAAACTGGTTTGGTTTGATATTGCAGTACAATTGAATAAAAATAGTTCCTTTTTTTTAAGCCTCTGGAGCACATGCACTTATGCAGAGAGTGGGCAGTTCCATGTCCCACAAAGGAACTAATTTCTCACATTGGATGTAGTGAGACGTGACAGTCTGGCTTTAAGAGCATATAAATTATTTTAGTCTTGACAAATCATAGCTGGCAGGAAAGAGGAAGTTTATACTTGCTGCCAAAACATTTTAGTAGGTGATCATCTAACAACAAAAATTGCGAAGGGTTGGGACGTTACATGTGATATCAGTGATAAAATCACATGATCATGAGAACGAAAATTAAAATATAGTCAAATCCACATTTTCTGTAGGTAAATGTAAGGTAAAAAATGGTCAGGTCTGTTATGACATCCCCATTCAGCTGTGATTCATGCTGCAAAAGTTAGGGCGAATAGTCCCTTGTGGGCCAAGGGGCGGTGGGAAGAGGAGAACAACTACATATTTATCATCCTTCAGATTTTGAGTTTAAGACTATCATTCATTTTATATCTTCATCCAGGTTAATTTGAGGAAAGTACTAGAGTATTGGCTGCCTTTTTTTTCTCTTCACTTTAAGGTTTTGTGTCTGATAGGAAGGATGGAGAAAATATAAAGGCAAAGTTAACCCAGTTTTAACATTGTGCATTTATGAAATATTAGAATGTGTGTGAAATCTTGAGCGAAATCTTAATAATCTCATGTGGTGAAGTAGTACCTACTCAGGCTCATGAACCCCAAAACTACTCAATATTTGAGAGCTTTAGTGTGCCTGCCTCTTACTGGGCATCCCTTTTGAGGCTGAGGCAGTCCTGATTCTGATGGAAGTTGGAAGTGCACATACCTGCTGGAGGAGAATCTTCTTTTTTTCCAGCTTGAACTAATTTGTTGAAGAAAGATCTAGAGATAGCAGACAGCCTTCCCATGCGATTCATAGCTCCCTTGAAAGTAATGCTGTGCTACAACTACAATAATCTTTTCTAGCATCATAGATACTAGATGTATGTGCAAGAACAGCATGATGTTTAGAAAGAAGATTGTCTACACAGTGCCAGTGCTGTTTGAAACATGACTACATCAGTGCACACTAGGGAACTTTTTAGTGCACACCAGCAGGGCCCACATGTACACTTAGTGCATGACACACTGGTGCACACTGAAGTTTTCATCCCAGCTGGTACGCACTAATGCACAGTGTAGACACGCCCTTATATCTGTAGCTCACATTTAGTCCTACCCAGTCTAAATGGGTGTGATAACAGGTCATATGTGTAAAGACTTGTAAATCAAAATAGTTACTGAGTAAATAGGTCTTAACTTCTTCTTTATTCTGGAGGGAGTTCAGATGGCGTCTCTAGAATTTGATTCTTTCAGGATGACTGTTGAAATATTAATATTGAGGCTGCTAATATTAATCTAGATACTAGCATAAATATTCATAGTATTACTGTGATTTAAAATTAAGTGCTGCTAGTCTTGGGAGGACTCCATCACAATGCTGTATTCTCAAATTGAATTGATTCTTTTTTAGGAGACCCATGCACAGTTTCTTCTCAGCTGGAGTTAGAGGAAGCCTTTCGGTTGTATGAACTAAACAAGGATTCAGAGCTTCTAATTCATGGTAGGATAGAACTTGCTGTCTTTCTCCTTACACCCATGGGCCAGTACATATTTTTTTTTTTTCTGTATACGTTGATACTTTATGGCCTATCTCATAATATCTGAATATTGAGGATCCTTCTCTATTTTGCACTTTTCTCCGTCTCTCCATCCCAAACATCAAAGCCTCATATGGCAAAAAACATTCAGTGGCCTCATGGCAAAAAACTGCCCCAAACTCCCATCGTAGTATGTCAGCACTTCCTTAATTGGAGGATACATACGTCTCCTTGTACTACATTAATTACACCAAAATGAAGGATGGAAGGGTCTGGCCATCACCACTGCTTGCCTGTTTATAGTCACAAGAGACTGAGCGATGTATATCATGCAATGTCCTAACATATGTTTCCTGTTCAGTGCTTTAGAGTAGGGGTTGTATTATTAGGAAAAACAAATTTCACTTAGCTCCATCCACAGTCCCAAACTATCTTTTTGTTAAACTTGAAATTCTTCGGAAAGTGATGGGTCACCAGAGAAATGATGATAGTATGTGCCACAGAATATTTGGCCCCTGCTTCAGTGAAAGTGAGACAGCCCCAACATTCAGTGCCAGTCTGCTTGGAAGGAGGGGAAAATACCTTCACAGTCCTGGATTTGGGAATCAATTTATTTCTGTGCACATGAGCAAGAATCATAACTTCTAACTCCAGTCATACTTGGTTATTGCTGTTGTCCTAATTACTGTTTCATTTTTCAAGATTCCTAAAATGATGGATCTTTCTACCTCCTAGGACAGAATTCCTAATGTTAACTATCTTCACTATGGGAAGGCATGGGGGAAGAGGCAAAATTCCATGTATTTAATGTAGTATCTGGCATTCACTTCTGAGAGTGTCTGTAGGTCAAGAAGTAATGGGCTTAATCTGCAGCAAGGGAATTTTTGATTAGCTATTAGGAAATTGCAAACCATAAGTGTAGTTAAGCTCTGGAATAGGCTTCTGGGGAGGTTGTGGAATCCCCATCATTGACAGTTTTTAAGAAACTTTCAGGGATGGTCTAGGTTTAATTAGTCCTGCCTGAATGCAAAGAGCTGGACTTGAGGACTTCTCCGGATCCCTTCTAGTTTCTACTTAGTTCAAATAGATCATTACCCAAGTCTTTGCATACATGGTGACATACTGTAATACAATGGCTCTCATCCTTTCTAGGCTACTGTACCCTTTTCAGGAGTCTGATTTGTCTTGTGTACTCCCGAGTTTCACCTCACTTAAACTACTTGCTTACAAAATAAAACATAAAAATACAAAAGTGTCTCAGCACGCTATTACTGAAAAATTGCTTACTTTCTCATTTTTATCATATAATTATAAAATCAATTGGCATAAATATTGTACTTACAATTTCACTATATAGTATATAGAGCAGTATAAACAAGTCAGTATAAAATTTTAGTTTGTACTGACTTCACTAGTACTTTTTATGTAGCCTGTTGTTAAACTAGGCAAATACCTAGATGAGATGGCATACCCCCAGAAGTACATGTATCCCTGGTTGAGAACCACTGCTGTAATATGCTTTCACTTCTGCCTTGACTCCACTTCAGTTGTGACAGGCTGAAGTGATTTAAACTAGCACCATGTCTAACTCTGCTCAGTGGTCTACACTAGTGCTTCCTCTGTTACTATTTCCAGTGGAGAGTTCTGGGTGCTAGGCAAACTGTGAAAAGTACTAGTGTAGGCAAGACCATAAATGCCTGGTTATTAAAGCACCATAAGGTGAACTGTCAGGCTGGAAGGAGGTTACTAGTGGAGTTCCTCAGGGATTGGTTTTGGGACCAATCTTATTTAATCTTTTTATTACTGACCTTGACACAAAAAGTGGGAATGTGCTAACAAAGTTTGTGGATGACACAAAGCTGGGAGGTATTGCCAGTACCAGAGAAGGACCGGGATATCATACAGGAAGATCTGGATGACCTTGTAAACTGGACTAATAGTAATAGGATGAAATTTGATAGTGAAAAGTACAAGGTCATGCATTTAGGGCTTAATAACAAACAATTTTGTTATAAGCTGGGGATGCATCACTTGGAAGTAACGGAGGACGAGAAGGACCTCGGAGTATTGGTTTATCACAGGATGACTATGAGCCACCAATGTGATATGGCCGTGAAAAAAGCAATGTGGTCTTGGGATGCATCAGGCGAGGTATTTCCAGTAGAGATAAGGAGGTGTTAGTACCGTTATACAAGGCAGGGGTGAGACCTCATCTGGAATATTGTGTGCAGTTCTGGTCTCCGATGTTTAAGAAGGATGAATTCAAATTGGAACAGGTACAGAGAAGGGTTACTAGGATGATCTGAGGAATAGGAAACCTGTCTTATGAAAGGCGACTCAAAGAGCTTGGCTTGTTTAGCCTAACCAAAAGAAGGCTGAGGAGAGATTTGATTGCTCTCTATAAATATATCAGCGGAGGGAGAGGAATTATTTAAGCTCAGTAACAATGTGGACACAAGAACAAATGGATATAAACTCGCCACCAGGAAGTTTAGACTTGAAATTAGACAAAGGTTTCTAACCATCAGAGGGGTGAAGTTCTGGAACAGCCTTCCAAGGGGAGCAATGGGGGCAAAAGACCTATCTGGCTTCAAGACTAAGCTTGATAAGTTTATGGAGGAGATAGTATGATGGGATCTTTGACTATTAGCAGTAAATATGCCCAATGGCCTGTGATGGGATGTTAGATGGGGTGGGATCTGAGTTACCACAGAAAATTCTTTCCTGGGTGTCTGGCTGGTAAGTCTTACCCACCTGCTCAGGGTTTAGCTGATCGCCATATTTGGGGTCTGGAAGGAATTTTCCTCCAGGGCAGATTGGCAGAGGCCCTGAGGGTTTTTCGCCTTCCTCTGCAGCATGGGGCATGGATCACTTGCTGGAGGATTCTCTGCACCTTGAAGTCTTTAAACCACAATTTGAGGACTTCAGTAGCTCAGACATAGGTTAGGGGTTTGTTGCAGGAGTGGGTGGGTGAGATTCTTTGGCCTGTATTGTGCAGGAGGTTAGGCTAGATGATCATAATGGTCTCATCTGACCTTAAAGTCTATGATTCTATAACGTGGGGTATTTATGGTTGAGGTTCCTGAGCTCGGGTCCGTGGCCTGCGGGTGGTCTTGAGAGCTTTCTGGTTACATGGTGCTGGCTTCTCAGTTACTGTTGCTCAGTTACCTTATTTGACATGTAAAAATACACTAAACAATTTCCTAATATTACTTTGCCATGTAGGCAACTGCTGTAGCTGTCACATGGACACTACGACTAAAAATGAGTTGAGATGTAGCCATCAAACATGTTAAAGTGTACTTAATGCTTATAGTAAAAGTCTGATCTATAGATTTGGTAGCAATACAGCTCTTCTGATGAGTACTTGAAGCCAGTTTTTGTGTCCGTGATAATATCAGATGAACAAACTTGCATTAATCATTCATGTTCTTGTGAGGGAAGTATTGTAATCCACATTTTACGTGCGGAAATGAAGCCAGAATTCTTATTACTTGCCGAAGGTCACAGAAGAAGTCAGGATAGTCTTAGAATGTGGGAGTTCCTGGCTCCAATTCTTTGTTTAAGCCTAGCCTCTAGCATAGCAAGAGGTCTGCAGTGAACTAATTCAGTACAGGTTGGCTTACGGAATGCAGGAGACCTCTTGAGCAGCTGTTTAAAAGAACCTTTTTCAAGGAACCTCATTGGCTTTACACCATAGATCTTTCATTGTCCTTGACATCCTCTTTCTTCCCAGATGATACAAGTGCTTTTCGTATCTGTTGTATATTTTGAAAATGTATCTTTATATCTGAAGTAAAAGATCAATCTGAAGCATTACTCTTTACCTTACAGTGTTCCCTTGTGTACCAGAAAGGCCTGGCATGCCTTGTCCAGGAGAAGATAGTAAGTAGGCATTTTTGTAAAGGAAATACTTTCTGTAAATGGTCATTGTATGGTATCCCAGAACATACGCTGAACTGATTAAAATAGTAGCTTTTTATTTTTCCTCTTGATAAGCTTTGATATAGAACCTAAGAAATTGAAACGGAAATGTGGCTATTACTCTTCTCGACAGGCTATCCGGTTTTCTGCAAAGATGGATAGCCATGATGACTAACAGTGCTGTCCAATCTTATTAGCTGAAGTGGCCAAAAATCAAACTACGTTTCAGGCACCTTTCAGGCAGTCTCCCGTTGCTGTCTTTCAGTGGACTCTGAAAACTGTATATGGTGCTGAAAATGCTTTGCAATTCAATGAAATGGTGGAAGACGGAATTACTGTTTACCTCTTAAATTATACTCTTGGGAATTCCTCGTCGTGCCAATTGAAATTAATATTTTGATTAAGATTGGATTTGCCCAGATAACTTTTGAATGGATTATGCAGCTGAGGCTTTCCTTCCCCATGCTCCCCAATATATTTGATTTTACAGTGGTTTGCATTCAACCGCTGCTCTTAAATTAAGGTTGCAGACCTGCCCATACATCTTTGGATGTGGTCCCACCAGATCAGCTTATCATGTTCATAAGGCAGTGTGAGGAATCTTGCAGTGTTGGTATGTGACATACCTTTTCTCTGACACCACAGAAGACAAGTCTCCCAGAGGTTGGGACTTTCAAACACATTCCTACGCAGCTTACAGAAAACTAAGAGTTTCTGGTATTTTGCAATTAGCTTCCTGTGCTGAGAAAATCTCATGAGAACCAATTCAGACCTTTACAACAGAAGTAAACCCACTTGATGCAAGTTGCGTGTTTTCATCCAACATGAACTTGTTCAAATTTTTGTGCTGGAAGGCACATTGAGTTAATATTGTAGGTCTTGCTACACTCAAAGTTGTGCTGTATTTTGTATCACTCCTGGATAAGAATTTACCTCATTTGTAACCACTCATGCCTCTTTGTATTACTTGATCCAGCTTGCCCCCTAACATGACAATTTTCTTTTACATGTCAGCTTCTCCTGGACAGTTACCAATTTGCTGGTTGAATATTGTAGGTGGATCTTTGGAGTTCTTGTCACCAGTAATGAAGTGTCATATTTTTTTTTGTCTTCCTGGGTACAGCAGTGGTTGTCAATTTATAGATTCAGTTCAGCTCCTGCTCTTGAAATTTGAGGTCATGTTACCCAAGTGTTAATTGTTAGTTCTCTACTAGTTCTTAAGAAAAGCCTCAGCTTTAACTTGGGTGCTTAAAGCTATAAAAAAGCATACTATTGGTATGAATGAAACCCATTTAAAATTTATTTGGTTTGCTTGACCATACACATGGATGATAAGTGTGACATCACTCAGATTTTTAGAAACTGGCATTCCCAAACGTAAGTGGATTTGAAAAACAACTTAAGATGCAGTTCTGTGTGGTTCAGTGTGGTCCTAATGTGGTACTGCCAGTGCAAAATGCATTGTATGATGGCAGCTGTGGGCCTAAAATATCAGGGGATTATAGTGCAGCAAACAAAGTGTAAATCAGGGCACTCCTCTTTATTCTTTCAATTTAAATAAAATAGTTGGTTTTTTATTCAAATATTTGTAATACCTGGACAATCTCCATTCTCTTGGCTCAGTCTTGAATGCTTTTAGGCAATAGCAATTATTTGTAATTACCATCAGGGTTTGGAGGTTTTGGTTGGTGGGGGCAGCACTCACGTCAGTGAAGAGGTTTTAGAGTTCTAAATTGTAGTTTCTGTTCATGGCAAGACATTCCCATTGACATCAAATTCTGCTGGAGTAGAGACTTACAGGATTGGGCCCTTTATTTGTAAATTAGTGTATAAAGTGTCCATGAATGTGTTATGGTGTAATGTTCACACTTGCATGGATATAATTGTATTTTACTTATCTTAGAATCTATTTATCGTCGCGGTGCCCGGCGGTGGCGGAAGCTCTATTGTGCAAATGGTCATACTTTCCAAGCTAAGCGATTTAACAGGGTAAGACTTTCCATGGGTAGTTGAATGGCATGTTAAAACCTTGATGCACTGGCCTTCTCTTCTGTAGTTGTACTATTACTGCCTCCAAAGATTAAAATGTTCATTGTCTAAAGAAAATGGACTTTGCCCTCAGTGTATCAAATAAGGTGGTTCCTTTTATATAAGTTCTGATAACCAGAAAGTATACAGAAGTAACTCAAGTTTACATTTCTGGCTTCAACACCTCTCATTTCTTTGTTTATAGTGTAAGTAGTTTTTTTGGTTAATCTCTAGTATTTGGTCTTTTGATAACCCTGTGCTTTCAGTAAAATTTGCCACTTGGGCTATTTAAATGTTACACACTTAAATAGGTAAATTATAACCCAAATTCACTGATTATTTTTTTTAATCCAAAGCACACCAAAAAATTTATTATTTCAACGGTACATAACACCAATATTCTTTTAATTTTGTTTGCAGAGGTTAGATGCCAGCACTGATTTTAAATGGCTGTGAGCTGGCAGAGCACTCTGGGTACTGAGCTACCAATAGGCATTGTCACTGTTTTGAACTCTAGGAACAAACAAGTTTGAGTCACTTGTGTTACAGGGATTTCTCTTTATGGTTTACCAGTAAGAACTAAGGTGTTCAGCCAGCCCAGCCTCCATATGCTGGAGTAAGAGGAATCAAAAGTAACAAGCATGTATTTGTCATATTAACTGTAAGAAATTATTTACTTTCTAGGTACTTTTTTCAGACTTGTTTAAAACATTTAAACATGGTGTAAGAAAATCTGCAATGTGTAATGAGTAGTATTTGTATAATACAGGTCCATAGACAATATATCTTCTCCCCTTCACCACTGGACTCAAACACATGGAATTTCTCTCCAACTCCCTCCTTGACCCTCTCAAAGTCTGGTTTCTGCTCTTTGTTCCACTGAAGCAGCTCTTTCCAAAGTCTCTTGAGTGACCTCTAACTAGCCTCCTCTATGGTTGTTTGTCCCCAGTTGCTTTGTTAGTGTTCATTTTGTGGATTGTCCTCTTCCTGTTTCTATCAGTGAGTATTGCCCAAAGCTCAGTTTGTGAGGCCCTCCTACACACACCTCTAAGTGTACTGAAACTGCTGCTTATGTTAATAGCTTTATTACTACCTTGTGCTCCTCATCTATTATACCCATTTAACTCCTGGGGGAATTCTTCACCAAAAATAATTCTGCACACAATATTTTAAAATTCTGCATATTTTGTTTGTCAAAATAACAATATAATGTCAGTTTCAATTATTTTGGTAATTTATTTCAGAATACCTGTCAACAAATAGGTCTGTAATAATACAGACAACAAAAATTCAGGAAATGCTTTTTGACAGTTTCCTTACTAGGCATATTAATACAGAACTTTGAGTAGTAATTCCTTTAAACTGTAGTACAGAAACGTATTTCCTGCACCCCTCAAAAGCAGTGCAAAGGGAGTCAAGGATAATGAAAGAGCTAAGGGAGCAGAGTTGCCAATTTTCTGTTGGCAGAAAGCCGAAAATCCTTGTCCCACCCCTTCTTCAAGGCCCCGCCCTCTGTTCACTTCTCCTCCTCCCCCACCCCCAGTCACTCACTCATTTTCACCAGACTGGGGCAGGGGGTTGGGGTGCAAGAGGAGGTGAGGACTCTGGCTAGGGGTGTGGTCCCTGGGATGGGGCCAGAGATGAGGGGTGCAGGAGGGGGCTAGGAGTTGGGGCTGAGGGGTTGAGTGTAGGAGGGGGCTCCAGGCTAGGGCAGGGGGTTGGGGTGTGGAAGGAGGTATGGGCTGGGAGTGTAGGCTCCAGAGTGGGGCCAGAAATGAGGGGTTCAGGGTGCAGGCTGGGGCAGCAGATTGGGGTGCAGGAGGGGGTGAGGGCTCTAGGGTGGGGCCTGGGATGAGGGGTTTGGAGTAGTAGGGGGCTCTGGGCTGGGGCAGAGGGGGTTCAGGGTGTGGGAGGGGGCTCCAGGCTGGGGCAAGGTGTTGGAGTACAGGAGGAGATGTGGGCTCTGGGAGCAAATTTGGGTGTAGGACAGGGCTGAGGTCTGGGGCAGGGGGTTGAGGTGTTGGAGGGGGTTTAGGGTGTGGGCTCCGGGCAGTGTTTACTTCAGGCAGCTCCCATAAACTGCCAGCATCTTCCTCTGTCTCCTAAGCATAGTGGTGCAGAATTCCTCCAGGACTATCATAGAATCATAGAATATCAGGGTTGGAAGGGACCCCAGAAGGTCATCTAGTCCAACCCCCTGCTCGAAGCAGGACCAATTCCCAGTTAAATCATCCCAGCCAGGGCTTTGTCAAGCCTGACCTTAAAAACCTCTAAGGAAGGAGATTCTACCACCTCCCTAGGTAACACATTCCAGTGTTTCACCACCCTCTTAGTGAAAAAGTTTTTCCTCATATCCAATCTAAACCTCCCCCACTGCAACTTGAGACCATTAATCCTCGTTCTGTCATCTGCTACCATTGAGAACAGTCTAGAGCCATCCTCTTTGGAACCCCCTTTCAGGTAGTTGAAAGCAGCTATCAAATCCCCCCTCATTCTTCTCTTCTGCAGGCTAAACAATCCCAGCTCCCTCAGCCTCTCCTCATAACTCATGTGTTCCAGACCTCTAATCATTTTTGTTGCCCTTCGCTGGACTCTCTCCAATTTATCCACATCCTTCTTGTAGTGTGGGGCCCAAAACTGGACACAGTACTCCAGATGAGGCCTCACCAATGTCGAATAGAGGGGAACGATCACGTCCCTCGATCTGCTCGCTATGCCCCTACTTATACATCCCAAAATGCCATTGGCCTTCTTGGCAACAAGGGCACACTGCTGACTCATATCCAGCTTCTCGTCCACTGTCACCCCAGGTCCTTTTCCGCAGAACTGCTGCCTAGCCATTCGGTCCCTAGTCTGTAGCTGTGCATTGGGTTCTTCCGTCCTAAGTGCAGGACCCTGCACTTATCCTTATTGAACCTCATCAGATTTCTTTTGGCCCAATCCTCCAATTTGTCTAGGTCCTTCTGTATCCTATCCCTCCCCTCCAGCGTATCTACCACTCCTCCCAGTTTAGTATCATCCGCAAATTTGCTGAGAGTGCAATCCACACCATCCTCCAGATCATTTATGAAGATATTGAACAAAACCGGCCCCAGGACCGACCCTTGGGGCACTCCACTTGATACCGGCTGCCAACTAGACATGGAGCCATTGATCACTACCCGTTGAGCCCGACAATCTAGCCAGCTTTCTACCCACCTTATAGTGCATTCATCCAGCCCATACTTCCTTAACTTGCTGACAAGAATACTGTAGGAGACCGTGTCAAAAGCTTTGCTAAAGTCAAGAAACAATACATCCACTGCTTTCCCTTCATCCACAGAACCAGTAATCTCATCATAAAAGGCGATTAGATTAGTCAGGCATGACCTTCCCTTGGTGAATCCATGCTGGCTGTTCCTGATCACTTGTTTTCTCTTGTCATATACGTAGATTGAAAGCAATTTGTTGCAGAGACCATCTTTTTTTAAGGGTACAGTGGCAAGTATGATGAGGCCCTGATTGGAGTTTGTGTTCTACTGCAGAGGTTCCCAACCTTTTTCTTTCTGAGCCCCCTTCCCTCCTGCCCCACAATGTGCTATAAAAACTCCACTGCCCACCTGTCATAACTATTTTTTTTTTCTGCATATAAATGTCAGGGCCAGTGTTAGGGGTAGCTAGCAGGGCAGTTGCCCTGAGCCCCATCCCATAGGGGCCCCCACAAAGCTACATTGCTCAGGCTTCTGCTTCAGCCCTGGTTGCAGGACTCAGGGCCCCGGGCTTCAGCCCCATGCAGTGGGGCTTAGGCTTTCTGTCCTGGGCCCCAGCAAGTCTAATGCTGGCCCTGCTTGGCAGACCCCCTGAAATCTGCTCACAGCCCCCCCGCGGAGGCCTGGACTCCTGGTTGAGAACCACTGTTCTACTGTAATATAAACAATGAAAATGCTGCTGGTTGTTTTCCTGTTTCTAGTGTTTATTTTTAATCTGAATTTTGTTGATTTGTCATCTTAGCGAGCTCATTGTGCCATCTGCACTGACCGAATTTGGGGCCTGGGGCGTCAGGGATATAAATGTATCAACTGTAAACTCCTTGTTCACAAGAAGTGCCACAAACTAGTCAACATTGAATGTGGCCGCCACGCACTACAACCAGTAAGTGAAATTATCTAGTAACTATTCTGAAATAAAACTTCATAGCATAGTGGAATGGTAACTAGGGAAATGGTCTCCAAACTCTGCAATGCTGAGGACCTTAGTGGCAATTGGACAGGAGCCTGATACCTGCACCCAACTTGCATATCTATGTATCAAAAATAAATGTACATCCCTGCCTGTTGCTTGTATCTGTATTTATTTAATTGATGCTACTTGTATAATGCTCTACATCTTCAAATGCCATAGGGGAAAAAAATATGGTTCCTCACATATCACTATTGAGTGGGAAAGTAGGTCTCCAATTTTACAGATGGGAAAATCTGAGGCACAGAAGTTGCAGTTTGGCCAAAGCCACACAGCAAGTCAACTATGTTTAGCCCATAATATCATGATAACTAGGATTACCTGTCAGACATCATCAAAACATTGCAGATCAGTTTGTCTTCACCCTGCAATTAAAAAGGAGACAACTACAGCCACATCTTAAGAATTCAACAGGCTGTATTTTGGGCATCCCTGAACTAGTCAAATGACTAGTAAGGCCATTTGAACTTTTCTTGTCTATCCCATTCCCACTGCTCTATTTTTTCTCTACTGGAGTAGATTGCTATTTCAGTATCTGTCTGAAGTATGAATAAATCTGGATCTATGTAGAATGAATAGAATAGTTCCCAAATAGTTGCTGCCTTCATGCATTTCTGATATACTTTTTTTTATAGTGAGGATAATTAACCATTCAAACAATTTATCAAGATTCATTGTAGATTCTTCATCACTAACAATTTTTAAATCAAGATTGGATTTTTTTCCTAAAATATATGGTCTTGGAATTATTTTGAGGATGTTCTATGGCTTGTGTGAACAAGAGATCAGACTAGATCACAATGGTCCCTTGTGTAATCTGTGATAACTATTTGAATTATGCCAATATGGATGCTGCTTAGTCTAACTTTTAAATTTTAACTAGAATATGTTAATCAGATAGCGATCATATATGATAGTCTGGGTTTTTTTAAGTAAAATGTGAAAGGAATAGGAACTGGAGTCCCCTAGTTAAACTTGGCTCTGTCTAAAAAGGAGTCTGAGTCTCGGACTTAAAGGGACAAATGCCTCTGCTCTTCCATTTTCAGTCCTAAAGATATAGTTAATTGTTACAAACTGTAATAGGCAAGAAATGAACCATTACTGTGAACATTTTGTAGGAGCCTGTAATACCTATGGATCAGTCATCAGTGCACCCAGATAACATAGAACCAGGTAAGATGAATGAATAAATGTATTTTTATATAAAGTTTCTGCAATTTCAAGTACTTTAACTCTGAAATAATATATTAATTCAGTTTAATTATGATTTGTTAAATAATTTAAAACATTTCATGTGAACAAACAGAATAATTTTATGTAGTGTTGTTGTTGCCATGTTGATCCCAAGATATTAAAGACACAAGGTAGGTGAGGTAATATTTTTTTTATTGGACTAACTTCTGTTGCTGAGAGACAAGCTTTCAGGCTACACAGAGTTCTTCCTCAGGTATGGGAAAGGTACTTAGGGATTGTCTTCATGTACAGCAGCACAGCTACACCAGTGCACCTGCACCACTGTAGCGCTTTAGTGAAGATGCTACTATGCCTATGGGAAAGTTTCTCCCGTCAGCGTAGTTAATCCATCTCCCTGAGAGATGGTAGCTATGCTGACAGGAGAAGCTCTCCCATCAACCTAGCACGGTCTACACAGGGGGTTATGTTGTATAACTACATTGCACAGGGGTGTGGATTTTTCACATGCCTGAGCGAAGTAGTTATACCAATTATAGGTCTGTAGTGTAGAGCTGGCCTTAGAATGTTACAACTAAATACAAGATCAAACAGATAGTGTAGCATAAGTAGTTAGGACATATTCTAAGGGACCACTGAAGGTGAAGTGGCCTATTAACACCCCTGTAGTCATAGGACAAAAAAGGAGAGTTAACTGGTTACAGGTTGTTGCAATAAACCATAAATCTGCTGTCTTAAGACCATGCTTTTTTTTTTTTTTTTTAAAGCATCTAGCAAAGTTATGAATTTAAGCTCCCAGGCTTGTCTTTTGAAAGTGTTGTGCAGGCTTTCCACTCAGGATGAGGCCTGATAAGTCAGAGTGATCAATTTCTGAATTGTTCACCCACTTAGGTGATATGGTGTGTGTTGTCTTTTATCATTTCCTGTGATAGTTCATTTGAGATCAGTGACTGTTTGGTTTTACCCGAATAGTTGTTGTTGGGGCATTTAGTGCACTGGATGAGGTATGTCATGTTGTGATAGGCATGTGTAGGACCCATGGAAGGTGTGTTGGGGTGGTGGTGATCATTGTAGCAGTGGAGATGTCTGCAGGTTTTGCATTTGTTCTGGCAGGGCCTGGTGCAGCTTTGACTTAGTGTGTCCTGGTCTGTGGAGAGCTTGCTTCTGATGAGGTTGGGGCATTGTTTGAAGGCCAGAAGAGGAGGTTCAGGAAAGATATTTTTTTTCAGGATGGGATTCCCATCATATATGGGTTTTAGCTATTTGATTTCCCCATATGGGTTCAAGTGTGGGGTGGAAGGTGACAACTAGGGGTGTGCATTCGGAGGGGTTTTTTATTTCTGAATTGAAGCAGGTTGTCTTGGGGTATTTCGGTGGAGTGTCCTTGTTTTTGCTAAAGATAGTTTTGAGTGTATTAAGGTGTATTCCCTGGATTTTCTCCTCAGAGCATATTCTGTGGTATGAGTGCCTGGGTGTAGATAACAGATTTCTTGGTATGTTTGGGTTGGTTACTGGCTCTGTGAGGGTAGGTCTGGTGATCTGAGGGTTTCTTGTATATAGCTGTCTGTATGGTTCCATTGTTGAAGCTCACTGAGTTTTCCAAGAACTTGATGCTAGTGTGGGAGTGTTCCAGAGAGAGTTTAGTGGATGTGTGGTGGTGCTGGAAGTTGTGGTGGAAATTTGAGGGTGTTTGTCATCTGTCCAGAGCACAAAAATATCATCCATGTATATCAGGTGTATCACTGGCTTCATGGTACATTTGTGTGAGGTATCATAGCTTGTAGTCTGATACCTGATGGGGACCCCATTTTGAAAAGCTAAGGAAAACATCCCTTACTCTCTTCTGTTTAGGGAAAGAGGCCTGTTTTTAATCCTGTTTATTTAATGCACGTGCACAGATCTTTGTACTACACCTTAATCTCCTATCCTGCTGTTCAAATCAAAAGTTTAAAGATGGAGAACAAATATTTCCCCATGTTTTAGGTTTACACCTCTCTGTAAATAGGGTAGCTCTTCAAAAGAATGTGGTGGGTGTGATTTGATTTCTACAAAAATAGAGAGAGAATAAAGTTAACTAGTAGTTAGCATCATGGCAATGTCTTTTATACAAAAATCAAGTTGGAGGGGTATCTAAGTAGGAATAGTAATCTTCACTTTCAAACTTGGATTTAGTCACTATTCTTACCAGTAAAACCAGAATTTAACAGACGCTCCATCTTTTTCTCTCTTTACCATTCTCTGTCTTCAGAAATCACTGCATGAGATCAGCCCAGATAATGCAAGCTACCATATGTTTTAGAGATTCAAATTTTTAACTTGGAGTCTTGTATTAATTATGAATGAGAGATTCTTCAACAATGTGGTGGTGAAATAGTGTCCAAAGCTTTTTAGCTGGTAAACCAACTTTTAAATCAATATACTCTATTTTTCTTAGAATATTTGCTGAAATCTTTTCTGCTACACTGTAATCCTCTATTTTTGTGCACGGAAGTTTAAAAAATAGAGAATATCTGTCTGTCTTTCATTTAATAGAGTGAACACCTTCATTTTTTTTGCTTGTTCTTTTAGTGATTCCATATAATCCTTCTAGTCATGAGAGCTTGGACCATGTTGGTGAAGAAAAAGAGGTAAAGTGTTTTAGAGCAGTACACCTAACTATTCAAAGGTCTGGAAGTGTATATCAGTACTAACTTTAAAATCTTAGCACAAAGCGACCTACATACAGATTACCTAATTTATCTCATGTGCAAACTCAAGTTAGTCCACACAAAGTTTGTGTTTAGACACAGAATTCAATATGCAGGAAAAACTTCAATATGAAACTGAAAGGAGAGATTAAGCATTTTAATCTACAAAGCTGTTCTTTAATAATTATCCCTCCACCCCCCTTTTTATTACTGCTGCAGCACAGTAAATAAGCTATTTGAACCCCCAATATTAAAAAAAAAAAAAATCTGCAGTTACCAATATATTATTATAATGGCAAGGTTGCTTAGTTGTGTTTAAAATCTTTATTTATAGGCGATGAGTATTAGAGAAAGTGGCAAACCTTCCTCCAGTCTGGGCCTTCAAGATTTTGATCTGCTCCGAGTTATAGGAAGAGGTAGTTATGCTAAAGTGCTACTGGTTCGATTAAAGAAAACTGAACGCATTTATGCAATGAAGGTTGTGAAAAAAGAACTAGTTAATGATGATGAGGTAAGCAATGTTTCTATCAGTGGACTAAATAATACTTCATTTAGAAAGAACTTGCACACAGTACCCGTAAGAACTAGATTTTCAACCTTACTATAATCACACTATATATTATGCATAAGGCTGCAAGTTTGTCATGGAGGTAAATTGATACAAGTCTGTCTTAATTTATCCTGAAACTAGATGCAAGATGTAAACATTTCAGTGTGTCTGACTGATACAGTTTTAAATAGTATTTGACCTAAGAAATGCAAAGAAGAACATTGTTTTCTAAGCTTGCGATGTTTTTATAAATAGGATATTGATTGGGTACAGACGGAAAAACACGTCTTTGAACAGGCTTCAAATCATCCTTTCCTTGTTGGACTACACTCTTGCTTCCAGACAGAAAGCAGGTAAGGTCAGAAACTATTTGACACTTCATGATATTTTTCATACTGGTAGGTATCCCAAAGGGCTATCCAAATACTGAATGCAGAATAATTACTAAAAACTATAGCACCATAAATGTCTGTGGTGTTTTGTAAACAAAAGGATTCTGAGAAGAAGGGAATTTGACGGAGGGATGTTTCCTTCCTTGAAGAAGGAAACTGTCCTAAGCATAGGAGACAGTATGATAGAAGAAAAAGCCCAATATGGGAGAAAAGAAGTAGGAACATAGAGAATGAGAGGGAGTATGAAGAAATGAGAACAGATGTAATGTGGGGGGGATGATGTTACATCGGGCCTCGAAGAGGGAAAGGAGCTTGAATATGATGCTGTTAAATAGGAAATGAATGAAGGAATTCAAAAAGGAGTGGTGAGGTGGCAGGAGAGATTACTTTAGTAGTGGTATTTGATAGCTTGGATATGAGAGAGAAGGTTAAAAATAATAAAGGCAAAAGATGGCCAAGATGGCTTAAGCAGCAAGGATAGTGAGAAAATTGCATTTTGTTTATGTTGTATTAGAGGGACCTTGTGGGAGACTGGATATATGGGTAAGAAGTCAAATACAACACTGGATAAATGAAGGATAGTTGGGTTGTCAGTGATGGAAATCATGAGGAAACATAAGTTCAGCTTTAAAGTTTGTGATAACTTTTGAGATGTGTCAGGCAATGAGAGGCACAGCTGGACTAAATGGTGGGATTGGGTGTATAGAGGTCGATTTGGGAACCATTCACATAATTGGGCGTGGGTAGTTCAGACAGAGCATTGGTTGTTCAGTAGTAGGATTCTTAATTCAAAAGGAATTACTTTGGGAACGCTCTACAGGAGGTCAGACTGGATGCTCACAATGTTCCCTTCTGGCCTTGGAATCTATATAATTGTTTTTGTATAACACTTATAAATGTTGTTAAAGAAACTTAGAAATCCTGGTGGTTTGGGAGAATGGGAAGAGTTAATTACCTTCCTTTAATAATAAAGGAAGCCCCAGGACAAATTCTGTTTGTTTGGCTGTTGAGAGAGGCCCTGAAATATGGAGACATGAACATAAGATGTTGGAATGGGAGTAATCCATTCTAATCCATATTCTGAGAGAGAGAGAGAGAGAGAGAAGGAGAATCCTTGCTAGACCCTTTCAGTTCTTCTGTTCAGAAGTTATCAAGCTCCAAGAACTGTGAGGGTAAAAAAGATCAAATGAAAAGTTGAAACAATCAATTTTTGCATTAATATACCTTTGTGTGTTTCAGATTATTTTTTGTGATAGAGTACGTAAATGGAGGTGATTTAATGTTTCATATGCAGCGGCAGAGGAAACTGCCCGAGGAGCATGCCAGGTATGTTTAATCTGAGAGAATATTGTTCGCATGAAATCTGTGTTTCTGACATGATGCAGCAGTGCAAAGTTTGTTGACACTGGCCTCCCAACTCTTGCATCCTCCAAATGGAAAGGAGCTAAGAGATGCGATATTTGTCTAAAAAAATTCTACTTTTTCTGTTAGATGAGTGCCTATAAGTAGCTATTTAATTTTTAGTGCTTTAAGCTACAGATACCTTTTAAATTCAGAATAAAGACCGTAATATTAACCAGAAGTCCTGTTCACACTAGAATCATCCTGAAGTCTAAAGAGTGACTTTGTAATTTTAAATTACAGAAAATAGAATTGGAGAAATGTAGTGCTGGAAAGGACCTTGAGAGGTCATCTAGTCCAGCCCCCTATGCTGAGGCAGGACCCAGTAAACCTAGATCACATCTGTTTGTCCAACCTGTTCTTAAAAACCTCCAAAGATGGGGATTTCACAACCTCCCTTGGAAACCTATTCCAGTGCTTAACTAATTTTAAAATTACATAGTTTTCCCTAATATCTAACCTCAATCTCAATTACTACTTGTCCTATCTTCAGTGGACACTGAGAACAGTCAATCATCGTCGTCTTTGTAACAGTCTTCAAATATGTTAAGAGCTATCATCCGCTCCCCCTTTGTTTTTCTTTTCTCAAGACTAAACATACCCATTTTTTAACCTCCTCTCTTACATCAGATTTGTCTAAACCTTATCGGTTTTTTGCTCTGCTCTGGGCTCTCTCCAATTTGTCCACATCACTCCTAAAGTGTGATGCCCAGAATTGGACACAGTAGTGCAGGTAAGACCTCATCAGTTCCAAGTGGAGCGTGACAATTACTTTCTCTCTTAAACCTCTGAATATTAGCCTTTTCTGCAACTGCATCACGTTGTTGACTCTCATTCAGTTTGTGATGCACTGATTCTCAGATCCTTTTCACAGTACTATCACCTAGCCAGTTATTCCCCATTTTGTAGTTGTGCATTTGATTTTTTTTTTCCCCTTCCTATGTGAAGTACATTGCACCTGTCTTTATTGAATTTCATCTTATTTATTTCGGATCAATTCTCTATTTGTCAATGTCATTTTGAATTCTAATCCTGTCCTCCAAACTGCTAGCAACTGCTCCCAGCTTCATATAATCTTCAAATGTTACGTGTGTACTCTCCACCTTATTATCCAAGTCACTAATGAAAATATTGAATAGTACCAGGCCCAGAACTGACCCCAGTGGGTCCCACTCAATACACCCTCCCAGTTTAACAGTGTACCATATAGATTGTATATTGATAACAGTTAAATAAAGAGGGGTGTGTATGTGTGTGTATGTATATATAAATCTTCCTAACGTCCAGCTCTGCAAACTACTTCTGTGATCTGAGGGTTCAACTGAGTTCTTTCTATTTATGTATCATCACTACTAAGAAAATTCTTCAGCCCCAGTTTACATCTGTGCAGCTTCAGTGGGGTCACAAGTGTGACTGAGGTCAGACTTTGTCACTGCAGCATGAAGTTGGTGAACAATTCTGATGTGCAAAAAGGAATAGAATCCTATTCTCTCTTACATGTATTGGCTCTGCAGGGCTATCAGTAGTGAACGTACTTTTGCACTTATAAGCATCTATGACTGAATAAACAGTATTGGTTTTCAGAGTAGAATTACACAAAGGACACTTTATTGCTGCACTATTTATTATGCTGTAGTTGTAAATCTGTTTTGAAAAACTGAGGGACCTTGTGTCATCAATGTATCTTACTTCATTCTAGGTTTTATTCTGCAGAAATCAGTCTAGCATTGAACTATCTTCATGAGCGAGGGATAATCTACAGAGACTTGAAACTGGACAATGTGTTACTGGATTCTGAGGGGCACATAAAACTCACAGACTATGGCATGTGCAAGGTGAGGGAGAATTATTTCCAAATAGATAAAATGTGAAACTTCTTGCTTGGGTACCTTGTAACTTATGGTAGCTTATTAACTGACTAAGTCTGTTATCAACTTATATACAGCTCATGTGGAAACAAAAGGCTTTATCCCATCTGAAATTAAAAGGAGGAAGGAAGAACAAGAAATGCTGAACTACTCAGATGTGTAAACACTCCTGCCTACAATCCACTGTATATTGGGATCTAAAGCTAATCGCAGAATGTAGCAGGATAAAATAATAAACTGAAAATGGAAAAACACAAAATGAGCGTATTACCCCAACTCTCTGGCTGTGAATGTTTCAGCCTTGTGTTACTTTAAACAGATGAACCCGAACACATTAATTCTATGTACACGCAGATGGGAGTAACAGTTTCCTGTGTCTCCTAGCCAGGAGATGTGTCCACTCAGTCTTCTGAGAATGGGAAAGAAGTCCAGTTCTATAAAGGGCCTTGGCCGCCTCTCCCATATCCCAGCATGCGCCAGCCCAAACAGAAGGAACAGCCTTTTGATACCTGTCTCGGAGGCAGGTTAGGAGCAAGGCCCTTTCTAAAATGGTCATCACTGGGCTGCTGGGCGTTGCTTCCGCACCACAAGAGAACTGCCTTGCTTAGTTTTTCCCCACATCTTCCAGAGGAGTTAAATATTCAGACCAGACTGAAGATAATTCCAGGGAAAAAAATTAAGGCACTACTTCGCTTACAGGCAAAGCAGACAGTAAGGTATGCTTGGGCTACAGAATGAGGATAACAATTCTTTCAGACACTGAGGGGAGAGAGAGGTCTCATCCTAAAAATAGCCACGGAAAATAGGTCATGTAAGGAATATCAGCATGTTTCTTAAAGACTGCGTTACTCTCCCCTTTCCAAAATAGCATTGTCCACTTTCATGCTGTGGATGTAATACTGAAACATGAACTTGTCTTTGCTTGTTGTGCACTTTTCAGTTGTAAGCTGGTTGTTGGGCACTGGAGAAAAATAAGTTGCATAGCAGGTGCTTGCCAGGGAAATACAATCACAACTTGTGTGTGGAATTCAGCTTTCAAAATGGTCTAGTTTACTTCTGATTTAAATGATGTTCTTATAACATGCTTAGGATTGAAAGCCTGCGTCTGCTTGCATGAATTCACTCATTTAATTAAAATGATTGGCAATTAGAATTTCCTCATTGACCACCATTCTGGGTCCATTCCCCTAAACTGGATCCTCATCTCAGAAAGTTTTATTTGTGCTTTTCAGGTGCTTCAGTTTTACAGGGTAGAGCATTCAAGTTTCAGCTATCTTATTAAAGGCCAGGAATGGAGCTCTGCATATGTGCCACTTAAGCTGGGCTCAGTGTGTGTGTTTTTCAGGGAGGAGTAAGAACTACATTGTCTTAAACATAGTGTTAAAAGCTTTTAAGCATTTTGTCATTCCAAATCCATGGCAGCTTATAAAAAAGTGTTTTTTGGCTGCCTAATCATTGTTTATGGGGAATGTCTCTTTCTGTAGTGGGTCTATTTAATGTATATAGAAGCAAGCTTTCAGTCTTAGGGTCTTTCCTTAAGGTTATTGGATGCCCAAATAGCCATGGCAGCAAAAAACACCCTATCCATATGTCATTGACCAGAGGATTGTGCTTCAATCTATTGGACAGAAATCTGGACATGGCAATCAGAGCTGTTGCTTTCAAAATCCTGAAAAAACACTACTTTTTTCCTTTTTGTTGTTTTTCCTTGGGGGGAAAAAAGGCTTTATGAAGTGAAACCCAACATGCTATGACTTAATGCCATACATTTATTCATTAAAGGTAAAAATGCTCACACTTTCTGAAACAAAACATAGTTCCCAGTCTATTAACTAGTTAGATCTGCCACTCTGCTGTATCAGCCCTTGGATACCAGTACTTTTCTATTTACTTGTTCAGGCAGTAGGCTGTTAGTGTCACCCAAATCAAGACAAATGTGCTAAAAGCACACTCTGTTGCAGAACTGGCTGGAGAACAGTGCAGGTGTTTTTAAAACAGTCAAAATTCTGAATTCAATGGTGGTGTGGTCAGGAACGTCACGTCTACGATTTCCCACCATTTTGATGCAACCAATTGTGATACACCACTTCTGCAAACAAAGGTTTGGGATAGGAATCTGGAGTCTGTTTTAAATGCTTAAAAAACAAACAAACAAAAAAAAACTCGTTACTTTCCCTCAGCCATACTTCAACATCTTCTACCTGTCCTGGGCTTAACCTCTGACCTTCATTGTTGGGATCAGTCATGTTGGCTAGTAATAGGAACAGAAGCTTCTCTGAATTGTGTTGTCTGTCATTTTGTGGTTTTTAGCTTTTTAGGTTAGATGAAGCCAGATTTCCACTGACACTGCAATTGCTTTAAATTGTTTTAGATCTATGTGGTGCCTTGCATGCCATGGGAAAGCACTGCAATCCATTATACCTTAAACACACATTTCTGACTGGTAATTAAGATAGTGTTGCCTAAAACATGATTTGGTTTTTTAATGCATTCAACATAGTGTTTTTGTAACTTAAACATCTAGTGTTTTAGAAAGGGAATATTTAATTTCATTCTTTGACCATTATTAGAAAACAGTGACAGGTGCAATGAAGACAGAGCTTTTCTTAGTGCACTGTACACTCTGCATACAGATCTATTTTTATAGAAGAAATGCATGTAATCTGCATACAAAGCACTATATAAGTCTAGTAACTTATTTTGGTATGGGTCACTACACAAAGTATAGTTGTTTTATATAGTAAACAGAAGTAATTTTTAGCAAATGGTATAAAACTTTCCCCTCTGTTTTTCCTTTCCTTTTTTTAGGAAGGATTAAGGCCTGGAGACACAACCAGCACTTTCTGTGGAACTCCCAACTATATTGCTCCTGAGATTTTGCGAGGAGAAGATTATGGTAATTTGATTTATTTCAGTGCTGCATCATAAAATACTTGAGCTGTAATGCATTTCTGTTAACTTCCTTGTAAAATGATTTGTGGAAGAAAATAAGAATCACCATACTAGATCAGACCCATGATCCAGCATCTTGTTTCCAGCAGTAGTCGGCACTAGATGTTTCACAGGAAGAGGCAAGATATCTCATTTTAGGCAGATGCGGAATAGTCTCCGCTCTCTTTCCCACCCCCCCGTTAGCTAGTGGTTTAATCCCTTATAATTAGCATTAAACCCTGAAGCATGAGGTTTTAATATCTTCCACAGTTTATTAACATTAGCTATTATAACTCTGGATTGTTATCCATATAAATGTCCAGTTAGTCCCTTTTTCAATCTTGTTAACTTCTTGGCCTCAATGACGTTCTGGGACAGAATTCCATGGTTTAGTTATGCATTTTGTGGGGGGAAGGGGGGAATTCCGTTTTGAAATTGCTACCCTTTAATTTCATAGAATGTTCTCTTGTGTCATGAGACAAGGAACAAACTCCTAATCTCCTGTCTCTATACTATTCATTATGTATTTTCGTCACGTCTCGTCTTATTCATCTTCCTTCTAAGGTAAAGAATCATTCTTCTCGGGGTCCAAGATAAATTTGCCTCTCTCCTGTCTCAGTGGTAAAGCATTTGTTAGCTTAGAACTTGATCATTTGCTCCCTTTTTCACTGTAGCTCTCTTATAAACCTAAGTATTGGGTCACAGATACTATCAAGTAAACAGGTACTTAAGCATTTTAAAATGCTTTATCCATATAAACCTAAGTAAAATGTATCTAGTGACCTTTAATAGCTATTAAAATTTATACAAACACAGTATGTACAAGTTCTATTGTAGGTGTAACACTTTTTTTTTCTCTTTCAGGATTAACTTGGCCACTTTTATAGTTATACTAATACAAAAGGGTATTTTGCTAGTAGCAGACATTTCTGGAACATTGCATTACTTGCATCTTATGTTTTTGGCAAAAGCCTGAGGCTCACCCTATAACCTATCACAGTTGCCTTCCTTCCAGAGGAGGGAGATGGCTTAGTATTGTCTTGTTAGGTATGCTTAATTTTCAGTGACACAAGACCCTTCCTCTTTTCTGCCAGATTCTCCCCAGGCTAAGCAGGCTATCTTTATAGCAGTCCCAGCCTTGAGGAGAATCAAGATACTAGAACTGTTAATTGATCCCTGTCTTCAGCAGTGAACAATAGAATATGTGATGTCACCTGCCTAAATAACCATTGTTGTTTGTTGCAGTGTTTGACACAAATATCTGTGTAACCTTCCACCAAAAAATGCTGTTAATACACAGCTGAGGCTGAGAGTTTTTTATTCCCCCTTAAATACTAACATTACTACTTAAAGTTGAGAACCTAATCTTTAAGGTTCCAGCACCAACCTTTTAAGTCTCCATTCCGTCTCCTTCCCGAGTACTGCCTTCCATCCTGCACATAATGAACCAGAGGACTTCTGTTGCCATTGTCATGCCCACCTTAAATGTACAGTAGTCTTTAGGTCATAACTTAACCATTGCATGCCTTTCTGACTATCAAGACGTCCAATTATTCATTTGTAAAATATATCTTGTTCTTCATATAGTTAGCATTGATACTTATTAAAATTAAGTCCTCCCTGATAAAATAGTGCTTATTCTGATTTTTTTTAAATCCTAGGCTTCAGCGTTGACTGGTGGGCATTAGGTGTACTTATGTTTGAAATGATGGCTGGCAGATCCCCATTTGATATTGTTGGAAGCTCCGATAACCCTGATCAGAACACAGAAGATTATCTCTTTCAAGGTGAGTAGTGGTGAGGTTTTAACGTACAATAGATTCTGCTTATTGGCAATCCTTTGGCTGACAGCAAAAAGTTACCATTATCTGGCAGTTGCCAAAAAGCAAAAGTTAAGTTTGTAGGGCTGCAGCTGAAAGTACTGGAAAGTGCCTTACCTGGCTGCAGCCCTGCAAATCTATCTGTGGGGAGGATGGGTGCAGCTCAGATGCCAGGGCCCTCCCTGAGGAGGGAAAACTGTGGCCAGGGCAGCAGTGGGGGTGCTGGAGGACCACTGAACTGCACAGTACCAATCTCCACTGCTGTCCTGCCGACAGCCTCCTCTCCCAGTCCGCAGCACTGGGTCTCTAGCAGGGTTTCCCCCATTGGGTGTGGATGCAGGCGTCTCTGCCCCTTACCTCCTGTGCAGTCCCTGAGCACAAACAGGTTTGTGGGACTGCAGCCACGAAAGGAAGCGCTGGTACATGGCAGCACCAGCTGCACACAGGTTTTTGGGGTTGCAGCCAGGAAAGGCATTGTCCAGTGTTTCCTTCCTGGCTGCAGCCCCACAAACCTGCCTGTGGCTATGTCCCGTACTCTCTTTCTCCCCCCCCCCCCCCCCCCAAAAAAAAAAAAAATCAGTAAGTGGCTTGCCATTGCCAGTATCCTTAACATTAGTTAATGGGATGGGATTGGTTCCTGACAAAATGTTGCTGTTAACAGGAAGTTGTTTATATTAGTGTTGCTATTAAGCAGCATCCACTTTATTTAGTGGTTTTTGTTGTCTCTACAAAACACTCTTTTACAAAGAAAAGAAACTTTAACCATACGAAGTTCTGATGTCTTAAATTCTCGATTCTTCTAGTCATTTTGGAAAAACAAATCCGTATTCCACGATCCCTTTCTGTTAAAGCAGCAAGTGTTCTAAAAAGTTTTCTTAACAAGGTAAGATCTAAAGCCCTATATTTGAACTAAGGTTTTTCAAGAGCTCCCATTGTCAACTTACACTTACGAGGATATAACTGAAATTAAAATTGCCCCTGAGCTGAAGCTCTGCAGACAAGGTCTAAGCCTGTTCTAAAGCAGAATTCTTAATAGATGGAACTGACCTACGTTTGGCTGATTTTTTTTTAACTGTTTAAAAAACCTGAAACTTTGTAAATATTCAGACCTAATGGGTAAAACACAAAATAAAAGATCTAGAAATGCACAGAATAGTCATATTAACCAGGCATTGAGGAAACAGATACTTTTACCATAATTTTTGAAACATCACTTCTGAAATTCTGTGGTACTTATGGTCTGCTAGATCATAATCATTCTGAATGATTGGAAGTAGGTGGACTTAATGCGTGTGGAATTTTGCATTGAAACAATATGGCCAGAATATTTCAGAAGGGAACTTCTGAGAGACCACTTAAGACTTCTTATTTCAGAACAAAATGTCTCCCCCCATGTTAGTTAGTGAAGGTCTTGAATGCAAGTTTCTGGGCTTGACAAACTTCCCTTTCAAATGTGATGACAAAGACCATGTCATTTAATGTCTTTGGTATTTAAAAATAAATTTTGCTTGGAAAATTGACATGAACTGGCGGCAAATGCTTATCAACTTTTTCAATAAGTTAAACGTGTGTTACAGCAGTGGTCACCAACTGGTCAATCACGATCAACAGGTTGATCCTAGAGGATCTCTCAGTCAATCGCGCTCTCCGGTGGCGCAGTGTGGCTGCCACTAAGGCAGACTCCCTGCCTACCCCAACCCCATGCTGCTCCTAAAAGTGGCCAGCGCAGTCCCGGGGGCAGGGGTCTCCCTCTGCACCCTGCTCCTGCTTGCAAGCACTGCCCCCGCAGCTCTCATTGGCTGGGAGAGCTGCGGGGGGCGGTGCTTGCAGAGAGGGGCAGTGTGCAGAGCCATGTGCCCCCTCCCCTCTAGGTGCTGCAGGAGCACGTTGGGCCCCTTCCGAGAGAGGCATGGGGCAGGGGTAGGCAGGGAGCCTACCTTAGCCTCGCTGCGCCCACTGCCAACTAGGAGCCACTGGAGATAAGTGTTACCCGGCAGGAGGCCGCACACCAACCCCCATCCCTGAGCCCCCTCCCAGAGCCAGCACCCCAAGCCCCCTCCTGCACCCCAGCCCTGAGCCCCTCCCGGAGCCAGCACCCTAAGCCCCAGCCCTGACCCCTCCTCCCAGAGCCCGCACCCCCTCTTGCACCCCAATACACTGCCCCAGCCCAGAGCTCTCTCCTGCACCCAAACTCTCTCTTAGAGCTTTCACCCTTCACCCCTTTCTGCACCCCAACCGTTTGCCCCAGGTTCAACTTGGGGTCTTCTAATGGGGTTGCCTGGGATTGTCAGACGTTCTCCACCTATGAAAATTCCCATATTAAATCCAGTTGTGACCTGGCCAGTATAGGTCTCAAGCATGCAATATATTTTGATATTTGCACATTTTAACTACAGGGGGGGGGGGGGGGGGGCATATAACCAAATACAGACGCTTGTAACTGAATTACAGCATATATTAGGCAATTCTTCCTGTTTCTGAAGGCAGATGAAGTGAGCTGTAGCTCACGAAAGCTCATGCTCAAATAAATTGGTTAGTCTCTAAGGTGCCACAAGTACTCCTTTTCTTTTTGCGAATACAGACTAACACGGCTGTTACTCTGAAACCAGAGTAAAACAGTTGCAGATTTAAATTTGAGAATAGGGCTACTTTGGCCAGTGCGTTAGCCTAATACACTTGCAGCTTTGACATTAGTGTGTCTTATGAAATCTACAATGAGTAACTTTAGCCTTTTATGCTCAAGGTCACATATTCTCCAAATAATTTTTCACTTTGAAACATTTTCGTTTTTCCATAGGATCCAAAGGAACGTTTAGGCTGCCATCCTCAAACAGGATTTGCAGATATTCAGGGACATCCATTCTTCCGCAATGTTGATTGGGATCTGGTATGTAAACACTGATGGGTTTGTTTCTTCTGGTATGTGCAGTATAACTCTGAAAGTTTGTCTTAACTGAAGGTTAAAAGGGATGCCTAATTTTTTTTAACTGTTTTAAACTATTCTGTGAAGAGAGGACGTAGATTCCATTAACCCTTTTACACACTAATCATATTAATTTATTTAATTAATTTGCTGGAATATTTGTAAGAGACATGAGAAATTTAAGTAATGTTTTCAGAACTCAGTCCTTTTTTAAACATAAATGTAATCTGTCTGATAGGCTGTTACTCATACATACTTTAAATTATTTCTAGATGGAACAAAAACAGGTGGTTCCTCCATTTAAACCAAATATATCAGGTGAATTTGGTCTGGATAACTTTGATTCCCAGTTCACTAATGAACCTGTCCAGCTCACTCCAGATGACGAGTAAGTAACTCAAACTTAACAAAACCTTTTTTAAAAAAGTTAGTAAATTATAATGGTGCAAGATCAGTTTGATTGGCTTTATAAAAGATGTACCTACAGGGTTTTTATTGCAGTCTGCTGCTAGGGTGTGGGAACTTCCATTCAGTGTGGTTCTCTCTAGACTTGGAAAAAGTGAACCGAATTTTACACCAAAATCATTACAAAAACTTTGGGAGTGAAAAAGATGCTCTCAAAGTGTTTAAAATTTTTATGGAGACAGTCAATGAGTGCTCTTTTGGAGGTGGAGGCTTGAGGGTATCCTCTTCGAAGAGACCTTTTGCTAACACAAGCACAGGTGTTTGATTTTTCAGTGTGCTGGGTCTTGCTTGACCCTTAGCTCTGCTCCAGACCCTGCCCCCACACCACCCCTTCTTCCAAGGCCCTGCCCCCTCCCCCAGCACGTCTCTCCCTCACTCCTCCCCATCCCTCTCAAAACCACCTGCACGCTGTGAAACAGCTGATTGTGGTGGGGAGGGTGTGGGAGGCACTGATCAGCAGGACCTGCTGGCAGGTGGCAAACACTGAGTGGGCAGGGAGGGAGCTGATGGGGGGGCTGCTCAGCACCCACTGTTTTTCCCCCGGTGGTGCTTTAATCCTGGAGCACCCTCTGAGTTGGTGCTTATGAACACACACCATATTTGCAGTCTGGTAGATCTTTAACCAAGATTTGGGGGTTTTAATTTCATCATTTGATTTCTTGGGACGCTGCAGTCTTAAGGGTACATCTACACTACCCGCCGGATTGGCGGGTAGCGATCAATCTATTGGATTGATTTATCGAGTCTAGTGTAGATGCGATAAATCGATCCCCGATCGCTCTGCCGTAGACTCCTGTACTCCACCCTTAGTAATCAGCCTAAACCAGACTGCTCTCTTTATTTTAGGAGCATGAGGGCTTTCTATAGTATTTAATGAAATAACTTTGGAACATTATGCATGAATAACTTGTAAGCACTACCAGCCGATACAAATGTTCCATACCCTCACTTATTGTAAATAAGTATCTTGCTTGAGATAGTTGAGTGAAGATACACTGAGAGGAGTAGTAACTAATTTCTTAATTTTTTTAAGACACCATCCATTCTAGAAGGGTTTAACCTAACAGACCTGTAGAGAGTGCTGTGCCAGGAGGACCTAAAGACAGGAGAAGCCAAGTCAGCTCTCATAAATGGAGCCAGCCTCGTACCTCTGTATGCAGTAAGAAAAGGAGGACTTGTGGCACCTTAGAAACTAACAAATTTTTTTGAGAGCTACAGCTCACTTCATCGGATGGATTCAGTGGAAAATCTCCCCACTGTATTTTCCACTGAATGCATCCGATAAAGTGAGCTGTAGCTCTCAAAAGCTTATGCTCAAATAAATTGGTTGGTCTCTATGGTGCCACAAGTCCTCCTTTTCTTTTTGCGGATACAGACTAACACAGCTGCTAGTCTGAAATCTGTATGGAGTGTTCAGCCCCCACCTCTCTTTGGTAAAGAGCAGAGACAGCAGGAGCCATGGGGAGGGCAGAATGTGGTATGAAGCCAGAAGTCTCTTTGTGTTTAGAGGCTGGCAGAGAAATAAGTTTGTGTGAGGATTTTGCTGCACTGAGATGGAGTGGCTGGGCCTACTTTGGTGCCTGGATGAAGACCAGAACAGGGCTGTTGCCTGTTCTCTTATGCACCTGTTCGTTGCTTGCTTCCCTGCAACTTCTTGACTCCTGTTCCTCAGAGGACTACAGAAGAAAGCCCTCCTTAGGGTTCTAAAGTTTAAGACCAACTCTTTATGGTTTAGTTTCCTCATCCTTTTTATACAACTTTGATACTCTTAGTTGAGTAATATTGCAAGTAGCAATTTTGTGTTAACTCAAGATACTAACTAGTTTTTATTTTAACAGTGATATTGTGAAGAAGATTGACCAATCTGAATTTGAAGGCTTTGAATATATTAATCCTCTTTTGATGTCAGCTGAGGAATGTGTCTGATCTTTCGTTTCTGGACTGTGCCATATATTGCACCTATCACTTGTTTTCTGCATGGATAAACAAATTGCCATTTGGTTGCACTTGCATCAAATGAAAAACATTTTACCCTTGCCACCAGCTGTGGAGTCAGATTTTTAATCTTGGTTGTTACAACTTGCTATCATGCTGAACTTTGTGTTAGGCTGCAGAAATTTTTTGAAATGTTAATCTTCCAACAATCTTGCCAAAGTCTAATTTTAATATAGAAGCAGCCATTGGTTGCTAACTCTCAGCTAGCGATTTTTCTGTTTCAACTGCTGTAAGTAATGTAGCTGTCTGCTTAAGGAAAAATCTTCTTACTGCTTTAAGAGCATGTGTTGCATTAGGGCACATAATGAAACAGCATTAAAAGCCATTATATACTTGCATTTTAACAGCAAGACTGACAAGACTTTAGCCCTGGTAACTTCTAAAGCCTCTCTCCAACCTTGTTATGTACACTGACCTTTTCAGGTTTACAGTTGAAGCTGTAGTGTTGCCCCCATACACTCAAATGACAGTAGGACAGCAGTTCTTTAAAATGGGTAGAGTGAAGGAGAGTGGCTGCTTTCTTGGACTAGGGAACATTGATTCTGTTCCAAGAGAAGATTATGCTCGTGTAATTGAATGAATAGATTCCACTCCTGAGCTACTTCTGATTGATAACTGGGGGTATCTCTCTCTCTCTCTCTCTCTCTCACACACACACACACACACACACACACACACTTTGCTATGTGAAAAGTGAGTGCCTTTCCAAGCCTCTCCCTTTCAGCAAGGGCTGTAAGTGATGTAAAGTGTCAGTTTAAGTGAGTGGAACTCACTTCATACTTTTTTTAAAGGAAAAAATCTGCACAGAGAATTCTTTTTAGCAGAAATTGGCAGCTAATATTCAAGAATGTAGGACCTCATGTTATTTATTCCTTAAGTTTTGGTAGATCTGAAATGGTTATATTATAGCTACAGCCTAGCTAAGGAGAAGACAGTAAAATTAATAGAATCTTATTGCCATGCTGTTGGAAAAGTGTTCACTCTTCCCAGTGGAAAAAAGAGTGCATGTTTTTTATTCATGTAATCCAGTATCTGAAAAGTGGAAGGGCTAGCCACAGTGACTCCTGAACTTTTTTGGTGTTTTTCAATTATGAATAAGCTCTTCCAAATCTTAGGTGTCCACAATGGACTTAAACTAACTGGCAAAAAAATTGGAATAAATGGAAATAATTTAAACAAGAAGTGACTTGACCAGAAGTGTGATTCTTATAAATGTCTTTATGGATACCTAAATATTCAAACTTTTTTTTTTTTTGAATCTTTGAGGGATATATTGGCTGAAGAGATGCCAAATATATTTTATGCTTGGTTTTAAAACATTTTTAAGTAAAAGGGATATTAAGAGACAGTCAAATCTATATAAATTCTCCTATAAAAGGCTTAAGCTAAACTGCTAAGTTTAGTAAAAGCAGAGTTAATAGAACACTATTCTGAAAACACAGCATACCTTAGGGCTTGTCTACACTGTGCTGGCAAAGCACATCAGGGGGTGGGATTTGTAGAGTGCACTAATATTCTGTACTGTGTACACCCTGCTAGTGTGCTCTAAAAGGTACCTAGTTTGCATTGATATAGTTGCAAGTGCCATGTAGACAAGCCTTTAGCAAGAGTTACCTAAGGTTAATGAGCTTCCCCTCTGCTGCTGTTTTCCCTTGAAAGCTATAGTGCATTGACACTATAATTTCAGTCTTGGTGATGTGAATTACCTTCATTTGTACACTTAAACTGTTTCATACACTGACTTAGTAGCTTTAATGAGAGAGGTTGACACTACGTGGTTCATGCCCATAGTACAGTACCTAGCTCACTTTTGTTTACAAGATACATTGTAAGACTAATCTTTTAAAAAATATATTAGGCTACATTTTCAAAACTGACAAGCTGTTTTGGGTGCCTCAACTTTTGGGAAGTACTGAGCCTGGCCCCCCTAGTCTCATGAAAATAATGTTCCTGTAAGATGTCTCAAGTTGGGCCCTTAAAATCAGAAGCTGCTCTTTAGGCTTTAATCTATTTAAATCTTAAAGGTTTTTTTCCACTACACAAGTTAAATTTGGGATAATCTTGAAGTATTTAGCCTTTGACTTGTAAAGTCGTCGTCTGTATAGAAGTCTGGAATTTGTTGGTATTAAACTCGGAGGCTGCTATCCATGAGGAATGGACTGGACTCTGTACAGTGACTCAAATTCATAGGATATTCAGTGGAAAACAGTTTCATATAGGAAGTGCATTTTCAGATTTTCATCATGCACATAAAGATGAATGGAATTCTCACTTTGAAGTTTTTGTGCTTCATGCAAAAACTTTTTTATAGATAATGTTACAGAAGTTACGCATTTTTTATTTATGTATTTTAACCTTAAGATCTGCCTTCTGTTTTAGTATCAACTTAATTAACAAAAAAAGTGGTAAATATTTTAAACAATTGTCACTGCAAGTCTATTTTTTACTTTCTCTTCTAAACTCTAAGTGCCATGACATTAACTGTTAATTTTTTTTAAGTTGTTAAATGTGTAGAGGCTGTCTTAGCATATTCAGCAGGGAAATCAGGCATGGACAGTCAAGTACAGTAGGTTATTATATCTTGTAAAGATAAACTGTCTACATCAGGATCATGTGTTTATGTGGAGTAACCTCATTTCTGTATACAAATTGGACTCTGGGTGCTCTTCTAGTTGAATACTGTTGCTACTGTATTTTTCTGCTTCACCTAGAACACTGTTTTGAACATTATACTGTGTAATCATTTCCTGTATTTGTGCACACTTTTTTTTACTTGTCTTTAAATAAAACATTTATATTAGGGCTCTGAATATTGTATTAACACCAGTATAACGCACTCAGAGGATGATGGATAGTTTCATGTAACTGGATTGTATGCTGTAGTTGGAACCTCTACAGTTTTATCCAAGTCTCTTCTGCAAGCAGTTCCCACAGCACACTGACTTGCATTTCATAATTATGTAGCCATAGACCTTCACCCAGGGAAGTCCTGAAATAGTGACCCAACAAAAGAATCAAGTTTGTGTGCAAGAGAAAGGAGCAAGGCTTAGGAGTACTTAGTGGTGCTAGCCAGTGACTGAGCGGCTAGCATATATGACAGGTTTGGGGATAAAACTGACAGTTTACAGTGCTATTTCAAATCAGAAAGAATGGGATAATTTTGTAGCTGTTATATGGAGATCATGTTGCAACTGTAACCAAACAATTTGATTAGTGCTGTTTACAAAAATATTACATTAAAAGATATTATGGCAAGGATATTGTGTTTTTAAGAGTGCCAGATCATACTCAGTTCAGCCCAATTGTGTGCTTGAGTACATCCAAGGGCCCCAACAAACAGGTTCCATTCTGCTACCAGGAAAACATCTTTTTCTGGTTTCTATGTGGACTGTGTTGCAGTAACACCCTTGGAAAATTTTACTTCTCCCTAGGTGAGTGCTGCAGCCACCTCCTACACTACCTAACTGCCTCCACTAAACATCATAAAAGCAAAAAGCATTCTTTCTCACCAGGAAAGCATCTCATTCTCAAGATAAGTCTGACCGGCTTCTCCTAACCTGTGAGACCAAAACATAGTCCAAGCCTATGTCCTCCCTGCCTTCAGAACCTGTCACTTTCCAATATTTGAAGCTGAGCGTTGATGTTAGAGCATTCCCCTGGAGTTTTAAAGGACTCAAAAGACACTTGCCCTCCTTGTGTGATCCTATGATTGATTAGGGTGTGAGGTTGTCAACCTGTGTCTTATGACCACCGCACCCTTCCCATATTAAATGGAAGGGGGGATCTGCAGGGGTCCTATTGTAGGAAAAAGTTGAGAACCATTGCTCTTGAATTTCTTTCTAGGTGTGATTTTTGAGTTGCAGTGACATCAGCTAGGATAGGTGAAACCACAGATTTTCTTGCAAAATTGTATTTAACTATATTTTGCCACGACACGTACTGGTACTGAGAACTAATGCAAGTACCAAAAAAACCCCTCCATGTTTCAAATTGATCAATTCCTCCTGTCCTTGTGTCCCATCATGAAATAAAAGGATATACAGAGGTATCTAAACTCAGGCTTCAGTCATTTTGCTAAAAATAACTTACTGTATATGATTCACATTGATACAACTTGACATTTTCTCCTTCACAGGTTTTTTTTAAACAGTCTCTTCTTAGACTGTCAAGCAGCTAACACGATTTTATATGTACATTGTAACATTCTAGTTACTATAATTTATCAAATCTTTAAATTGGGTGATATTGTTACATTACCTTCTGGGGATGGCTTGGGAAGAATATCAAGCTGTACATTGGAAATAGACACAACAGAAAACAAGTAATGCAACTGTTCCAGATTTCTATTCTGGTGGACTTGTGAAGATTTGTGCATGGTATGTGTCCTCAGAATAGTCTATCTTCTGCATAGAAATATTGGCTGTGCTTTTCCCACAGATGAGGAAATTGATCTAAATGACTTGTAAAAGAACAACAAGCTTCTGCTTATTTTTGCAGTGTCTAGAAAGAAAATTCACCTTCAAGTTTTGTTCACTTTAGAAATTCACATGGACTATTCTTGAATACTCCTGTGGCTGATGTAAGATTGACATCAAGTGCCAGCACTACTAATTAAAACTCGTGGAATAATGAATGACAGCTCTCTGAGCTCAACACCTATTCTTCAATTCAGGGCTGCATGTTCCTGCACACATTTGAGATCTCTAAGAGCCCTCCACCAAGAAAGACAGACAAGACTTGACCTTCCTCCTATTTCAAAGGGGAAGAAAGACACTTAGAACAATCTTTTGGGGGACACTAACAAAGTTTTATTAAGCCTACACTATCAATTATTTAATAAGCACTTGATACACAGTTATTCCTAAAAGATCTGATCCTGCATGCTGCTGAGCACCCTAAACTCTGTTGATGTCAGCGGAAGCTTGCCTCTAGGAGCTTTGCACCACTTCACAGGATTAAGCCATGAGTGGGGCCTACAACCGTGTTACGCAAGTCAAGTGCTGTAGATGTTACTGCAATATTTATAATATTACATCTTAAACATTACTAAAGCAACTGTTTTAGCTTTAACTTGTCAGAAAAAAGGACATGCTAACAAATACTTGCTTGACTAGAAAATGCATATTTTTGTCCTTTATCTCTGTGTTCAATTAAATTTTATTTTGGCAATTTCAGAGATTATGTATCAGGAAACATTAGCAAATGCTAAATTTCTCTGTAGAAAACTCCCTTTGTTCACAAATGTGCCACTTGAATGGAATCTGATTCAGAAAACAGTGTGACAAGATTTTTTTACACATTTAGCAGTTTGACAAACAGTTTTAGTATGTGTGTTAACCAGCTCACCTGAAAGATTCTTTTATTTTAAGTCTTAGTACAACATTAATTGACATGTCACTTTGCAGGCAGTAATTTGGAATGAAATTTTTCACTTACGCATTAGAAATGCAGATCAGTTGTCTCACTCTCTCCGCTTCTTAGTGTGTGGGTGAGAGGTATCGCCCACCAGAGACTACATTAAAGAATGTTAAAGGTGACCTGTAATGGGTTTTTTAAAAAGTGTACTTTTTTTACTTTATTATATTGAAGGCTTAAATTTTTGTGGGTGTGCTCTGCTTATTTTTATTTTAGAAATATTAGGCACGTCATCTCTTGTCTTCATGACTTTTGTAGGACCTCTTGGATGTCTTAGACATGGATCCGTTATCCCACTTCAACTGAAAAAAAAAAACACCCCTTTCAGGCTATATCAATACATCATATAATACAGAAAAAATCCTATTTATGTATTGCCTTTAAAGGTCTCCCATAAAGACATAAGTTGAGGCTGCTTTAGACTTAAACATATCAGTATTTTGAATACCTGAGGGTGTCTGGTTTTGCATTGCACTGTAAGACTGCCTTAAATATGAGTTTCCTTAGTATCCTAAGAAATTAATTTTAGTTTATGCACGAAGAGGTTAGTAGTAAAAACACAATTCTTTTTTTTTTTTAATGCAACTTGTGAACAAGAACTGTAGGCAAATGTCTTTATGTAACACCATTTGTGCCAAAACACTTTACACACTTTTATATGTACAGGAATTAATTTACAGAAAAATGGGATGGCCAGGCATCCAACTGTACAATAGGACAGAAGGCTAGAAAAGTTTTGGACAAGGATAGCTAACTCTTACAAATTCATGAAAACTAATGTCCAGGCAGGACAGTTCCCATCCTCAATATCCTTCAGGTTCGGGCCCAAAGATGGGTAGATCCCAAATATTTCTATTTGCTATAATCCATTGCTAGGGCCCTGAATCCCTACATATTACATGAACACACAGTATTAGTACTATTCCAAAGTTCCCTTCATAGAACTAATTAGTGTCCTAGCCACAAGAATTTTACTTAATGAAGGGGAAAAGAAAAAAATCTAAATGGGGATGATCTCCATCTTTTAAAAATGCTTTGACATCATTGGAATCTTTGTAAGTGAAACGTGGTAGAAGTTGTATTTCAGTGATTTTCGTTCTCTGCCACTTTTTCTGAATTCTATTTCTTTCACTCTCCTTTTCTTTTGTCAGTTCACATTCACTTCACTTAGGAAGGAAGAATCATGTACACAACTACAAGATGGGGAATAAGTGGCTAGGTGGTAATACTGGGATATGGGGCTTATATTGGATCACAAATTGAAAATTCCACAGCTGTGGAAAAGATTAATATTGGGTGTATTAACAGCTGTATGTAAGGAATGGGAGATAGTTGTCCTCTTCTAGTCAGCACTGGTGAGGCCACAGCTAGAGTATTTTGTCCAATTCTGGGCACCACGCTTTAGGAAAGATGTGTCCAGAGGAGGGCATGTGGGGAACACACAGGTTCACATGTAGAATTGCAAATGGAATTTTTGTTTATTTTGGTTTGCAAGTACATCTCATTGACTTTTGGTTTTGACTGATACTTGAAGAAGGGGTAATATGACCTACAGCCAGCAGGGAAGCACCAATTCAGACACTGGTGTCTAGCCATTCTGGTTCCATACTTACTTGGCTTCTAATGTTGCTGGAATAGTCCTGCAGTGCATTCACATTGGCAAATCCAAATAATTTCAATTTGCTATGCCTTCTATTTCTGTTATCTAATATTAAAAATCCTTCCCTGCCCCCTTCACAGGAAGAAAAAAATATTACGTGTTTAAACAAGCTCCAACATTTTGCTATATTAATTAAATTGTCTCTTTGGGCAATGATAGATTCAGCATTTCTTTGAGACTACTTTAAGCCCTGGCATTTTCAATTATGCTAGTTTTTCAGCCTGCAGCAAAACAGTATCACTCAAGCCTGTGTATATATGCCCTTCCCCTACTGGCACCTGTACCAAGCACATATATTTCTACAGCACCTCCTGCTTTCCCAAGGAAACAGTCCAAGAGAGGTATAGCTTCACATAGTGTAGGTGAAAGTAGATAGGGGTATATCAGTCTATTGTGCGTATACTTACATCTGCTTGTGTTCTTCCACCACAACTGTAGATTTTTCCAGTGTTGGGCACATGGTATATGGTTCATAGAATCATAGAATATCAGGGTTGGAAGGGACCTCAGGAGGTCATCTAGTCCAACCCCCTGCTCAAAGCAGGACCAATCCCCAATTTTTGGCCCATGATCCCAAATGGCCCCCTCAAGGATTGAACTCACAACCCTGGATTTAGCAGGCCAATGCTCAAACCACTGAGCTATCCCTCCCCCCATAAAACAAGAGTCAGACATTGGTGCTACCAATTATTAATTTGGTGTCCAATCACAAATACTTTGAATTCCAACTTCATTGGTAGCTTTGGGCACTCAACAAATCTCAGGAGGACCTGAGTATCTTTCAGAATTGGCAAACTGTTTCCGCTAGGTTTCGAACCGGGGACCTTTCGCGTGTTAGGCGAACGTGATAACCACTACACTACGGAAACTTGCCCTTGTTCAGTCCATAGCCCTGGTGAGATCTTCCATGGTGCACAATTCCTCCAGGAGCTGGCAGACCAACGGAGTTTCATGGTTTGTGTTTTACTGCTAACATGTGCCTGGATTGTTGGAATAGCTCCACTTCTGCATATTGGCTTTTTGACCTGCCAACTGTTATTCAGAGGTGATTTAAATATCTCCAGGTCGACCAATCCCTCTCCTCACATGCAGGAAGGCATTCTGCAACATCACCGTGCATTTTAACATCCTTGCTGAGTATTTTGAGACATGTGCACTACATTTCCAGTTGTGTAGGTGTCGGTTACGTTTTAAGCAGTTCTGTTGCAGCTAGGAAGCTTTTCCGTGATTTCAGATTGCTAATCAGGTGGATGAACAAAGGGGAAGAAGTTTAAAGAGACAAAAAATGAGTGTATTCAGTGGTTGTGTTCTGCACTAAAGGAGATAAGAGGTTTTGGTAAGTTTTCTTCTTTTCTCTGACACACATGGAATGGAACGAATTCACCCCACGAAAAGGGGTAACTCTTTTTGGAAGCATTCAAATGTTTGTGGAATGAATCTGTTTCAAACATGGACAGTTGGATGCACATAATATTCAATAATTTGGAGGCTTAAATCCTTCAGCAAAGTTAAGCCTTTGTTTTGGCACCTCTTCAACCATAACTTGTTAGCAAGTTAAAAAAGTATGGATTGGATGAATGGACTATAAGGTGGATAGAAAGCTGGTAGATTGTCGAGGTCAATGGGTAGCAATCAACAGCTCAATGTCTAGTTGGCAGCCGGTATCAAGAAGAGTGCCACAGGGGTCGGTCCTCGGGCCGGTTTTGTTCAACATCTTTATTAATGATCTGGATGATGGGATAGATTGCACCCTCAGCAAGTTCACGGATGACACAAAGATGAGGGGAGAGAGAGATACGCTGGAGGGTAGGGATAGGGTCCAGAGTGACCTAGACAAATTGGAGGACTGGGCCAAAAGAAATCTGATGAGGTTCAACAAGGACAAGTGCAGAGTCCTGCACTTAAGATGGAAGAGTCCCGTGCACCGCTACAGGCTGGGGACTAACTGGCTACGCAGTAGTTCTGCAGAAAAGGACCTGGGGATTACAGTGGATGAGAAGCTGGATATGAGTCAGCAGTGTGCCCTTGTTGCCTAGAAAGCAAACGGCATATTGAGCCTCATTAGTAGGAGCATTGCCAGCAGATCAAGGGAAGTGATTATTCCCCTCTATTCAGCACTGGTGAGGCCACATCTGGAGTATGGCATCCAGTTTTGGGCCCCCTAGTACCGAAAGGATGTGGACAAATTGGAGAAAGACCAGCAGAGGGCAATGAAAATGATTAGGGGGCTGGGGCACATGACTTACGAGGAGAGGCTGAGGGAATTGGGCTTGTTTAGTCTACAGAAGAGAAGAGTGAGGGGGGATTTGATCGCAGCCTTCAACTACCTCAAGTGGGGTTCCAAAGAGGATGGAACTAGGCTGTTCTCAGTGGTGGCAGATGACAGAAGAAAGAGCAATAGTCTCAAGTTGCAGTGGGGGAGGTCTAGGTTGGATATTAGGAAACACTATTTCACTTGGAGGGTGGTGAAGCACTGGAATGGGTTACCTAGGGAGGTGTGGAATCTCCATCCTTCAAGGTTTTTAAGGCCCAGCTTGACAAAGCCCTGCATGGGATGCTTTAGTTGGTGTTGGTCCTGCTTTGAGCAGGGAGTTGAACTAGATGACCTCATTATGGTCTCTTCCAACCCTAATCTTCTATGATTCTATAATAGGCCTACCTTTCTGCTGTCATAGGCCTGTACACTATGGTAAAAGTAAAATTATGATCCTGTGTTGCTGTTGAAACATCTACCACTGAATAAAGGAATTGAGTTCATGCTCTGTTACGGATTCATGATTCCCTCATCTCTGTCAGAGCCCTTTAGTGATAGAAAGGTCAAGTGGTTTTCCTTTTCTCTAGGTTTCAAAAATAAATATAATCATTATTGGCTTTGTGATGGCAGAACTATTGTTCTACTCTCAGCAACAACTGTTTATACACAGTTATACTGAGCCTCTTTCTACTATTTAAACGTTCTAGATATTTATTATTTTTATATTACAATTGCACCAAGGGGTTCCAATCAGCAGAGAATCCCTCATTAGCTGCTGTAGAAACACAGTGTACCAGTCCCCATCTCAAAGATGTGACAATCTAATCATAAATCCATGGTGTGCCCCCACTTGAATAGTGTATCAAGTTCTGGTCACCCCATCTCAAAAAGGATATAGTGGAATTGGAAAAAGTTCAGAAAATGGCAACAAAGCTGATCAAAGATACAGAATGGCTTCCATATGAGGAGACACTAAAAATATTAGGGCTGTTCAATTTAGAAAAGAGACTAAAGTGGGGATCTGATAGAGGTCTATAAAATCATGACTCGTGCGGAAAAAGTGACTAGAGAAGTGTTATTTGCCCTTTCCTACAATACAATAAACAGGGGTCACCTGATGAAATTAATAGGCATTAGGTTTAATACAAACAAGAAGTAGTACTTTTTCCACACAAAGCACAATTAATCTGTGGAACTCATGCCCACGGGATGTTGTGACAGCCAAAAGTACAACTGGCTTCAAAACCAAACAAGATAAGTTCCTGAAGGATAGGCCCATCAATGCCTATTAGCCAAAATGGTCAGAGATGCAATTCCATGCTCAGGGTGACCCTAAACTGCTCACTGCCAGAAGCAAGGAGGGAAGAAAGGGTGGATAACTCCAAATGCCCGGTTCTGTACATTCCCTCTGAAGCTCTGATACTAGCCACTGTTGGAGACAGGATACTTGGCTAGATGGACCTTTGTTCTGATCCAGTATGGCAGTTCTTACATTCTTAGGTTCTTAAGCTTAAGATCAGATGCAACAAGTGGGGTGTTTTAACATACAAAACTAGAGGAAGTGACAGCAATATACACATATTTGTGAACACACTAGCTAAGTGCACAATTCATAGGAATTTAAGTTGCCATGCAAGGTGGAACAGCTTCAACAGGAGATTGAGAGAGCCCCTCCCCAGAATACCTTATAGCCCCATAGTTAAGGCATTTATCTGGGAGTTAGGACACATGTATTCAAGTCCCTGCATAGAAGCATAGAGATTTGTACCTAGGTCTCCCACATCACAAACAAGTGTGCTAACCATTCAACTGTTGGGTACAAGGAAAGTACCTTCTCCTCCTTGGCTGTGTTTTGTGCAGGTTAGGCATGTCTGAGAACTCCTACCAAACCAGGCTCTGCAAGCAAATAGGCAAGGTCACATCTTGTTTGCAAATCCCCCAGGAACTCAGGCATACATTAGGCCACCAAGCAAACCAGTAACATTGGGAGTGAAGTGGCTTTGCATACGCACACCAACAGAAATGTGGGCACCTACATTTAGGGTCAGGCAGCAGCTGAACAAGGATTTTGAGGATCTATATTTTGGACTTAGCTAAAATGGCAGTTAGGTGCCTAAATCCCTTTGTGATTCCAGCTCTTGTAGAAGAAAGGGACAAATGGACCTGAAGGTTTATCAAAGGTTGGCACAATTGGTGGAGTAAAGGGGTGGTTGACAATGTGATAAGATAGAGGTGCTACGTATGGCAGGGTTAAACTGTGACGGGTCTTAACAGGGGAGTCAGTAATTTCCATCCTGCAGCCAAGGAAATCAAAATATTGTACAGTAGAACCTCAGAGTTATGAATTACCTCAGGAATGGAGGTTATTCATAACTCTGAACAAAACGACAGGTTTCAGAGTAACAGCCGTGTTAGTCTGTATTCACAAAAAGAAAAGGAGTACTTGTGGCACCTTAGAGACAAACCAATTTATTTGAGCATGAGCTTTCGTGAGCTACAGCTCACTTCATCGGATGCATACCGTGGAAACTGCAGCAGATATTATATACACACAGAGATCATGAAACAATATCTCCTCCCACCCCACTGTCCTGCTGGTAATAGCTTATCTAAAGTGATCATCAAGTTGGGCCATTTCCAGCACAAATCCAGGTTTTCTCACCCTCCACCCTCCTACACACAAACTCACTCTCCTGCTGGTAATAGCCCATCCAAAGTGACAACTCTCTTCACAATGTGCATGATAATCAAGGTCGGCCATTTCCTGCACAAATCCAGGTTCTCTCACCCCCCTCCAAAAACCACACACACAAACTCACTCTCCTGCTGGTAATAGCTCATCCAAAGTGACCACTCTCCCTACAATGTGCATGATAATCAAGGTGGGCCATTTCCAGCACAAATCTAGGTTTTCTCACCCCCACACACATACAAACTCACTCTCCTGCTGGTAATAGCTCATCCAAAATGACCACTCTCCCTACAATGTGCATGGTAATCAAGGTGGGCCATGTCCAGCACAAATCCAGGCTCTCTCACCACCCCCCATTTCCCCCCCGGGACACACACACACACACAAACTCACTCTCCTGATGGCAATAGCTCATCCAAACTGACAACTCTCCAAGTTTAAATCCAAGTTTAACCAGAACGTCTGGGGTGGGGGTAGGAAAAAACAAGGGGAAATAGGCTACCTTGCATAATGACTAAGCCACTCCCAGTCTCTATTTAAGCCTAAATTAATAGTATCCAATTTGCAAATGAATTCCAATTCAGCAGTTTCTCGCTGGAGTCTGGATTTGAAGTTTTTTTGTTTTAAGATAGCGACCTTCATGTCTGTGATTGCGTGACCAGACAGATTGAAGTGTTCTCCGACTGGTTTATGAATGTTATAATTCTTGACATCTGATTTGTGTCCATTTATTCTTTTACGTAGAGACTGTCCAGTTTGACCAATGTAAATTGCAGAGGGGCATTGCTGGCACATGATGGCATATATCACATTGGTGGATGTGCAGGTGAACGAGCCTCTGATAGTGTGGCTGATGTTATTAGGCCCTGTGATGGTGTCCCCTGAATAGATATGTGGGCACAGTTGGCAACGGGCTTTGTTGCAAGGATAAGTTCCTGGGTTAGTGGTTCTGTTGTGTGGTATGTGGTTGCTGCTGAGTATTTGCTTCAGGTTGCGGGGCTGTCTGTAGGCAAGGACTGGCCTGTCTCCCAAGATTTGTGAGAGTGTTGGGTCATCCTTCAGGATAGGTTGTAGATCCTTAATAATGCGTTGGAGGGGTTTTAGTTGGGGGCTGAAGGTGACGGCTAGTGGCGTTCTGTTATTTTCTTTGTTAGGCCTGTCCTGTAGTAGGTAACTTCTGGGAACTCTTCTGGCTCTATTAATCTGTTTCTTCACTTCCGCAGGTGGGTATTGTAGTTGTAAGAAAGCTTGACAGAGATCTTTTTTCTCTGTTTTTCTCTGTCTGAGGGGTTGGAGCAAATGCGGTTGTATCGCAGAGCTTGGCTGTAGACGATGGATCGTGTGGTGTGGTCAGGGTGAAAGCTGGAGGCATGTAGGTAGGAATAGCGGTCAGTAGGTTTCCGGTATAGGGTGGTGTTTATGTGACCATTGTTTATTAGCACTGTAGTGTCCAGGAAGTGGATCTCTTGTGTGGACTGGACCAGGCTGAGGTTGATGGTGGGATGGAAGGAGCAAGGGCATGGCAGGCTCGGGGGAAGAGTTGGAGTGGTGGCAGGCCCTCAGGCAGAGCAGGGGGTTGAGCAATGAGCACTCCACAGCAAATTGGAAAGTTAGCATCTGTAGCTCCAGCCTCTGAGTCATCGCCTATGCAAGGAGCCACATATTAACCTCTGAAGAGCAGCATGCAGCTCTGGAGCCACAGGTTGGCCACCCCAATCTAGACCCTAACAGAGGGTTGTCTAACCTGCTCTTAAAAATCTCCAATGATGGAGATTCCACAACCTCCCTAGGTAATTTATTCCAGTGCTTAACCACCCTGACAGGAAGTTTTTCCTAAACCTCTCTTACTGCAATTCTAGCCTATTGCTTTTTGTCCTATCCTCAGAGGTAAAAGAGAACAATTTTTCTCCCTCCTCCTTCTAACAACCTTTTATGTACTTGAAAACTGCCCTTCCAGCTTGACTGTGAACTATAGATAACTACTCTCTGGGAATGGTTTTCCAACCAGTTATGCACCCACCTTATAGTAGCTCCATCAAGGTTGTATTTCCCTGGTGTGTTTATGAGGTCATGCAAGACAATATCAAAAGCCTTACTAAAGTCAAGATATACCACATCTACCGCTTCCCCCAATCCACAAGGCTTGTTATCCTGTCAAAGAAAGCTATTAGGTTCATTTGACACTACTTTTTCTTTACAAATCCATGCTGACTGTTACTTATCACCTTATTATCTCCTAGACGTCTGAAAATTGGTTGCTTAATTATTTGCTTCATTATCTTTCCAGGTACTGAAGTTAAGACGACTGATCTGTAATTCCCTGGGTTGTCCTTATTCCCCTTTTCATAGATTGGCACTATATTTGCCCTTTCCCAATCCTCTGGAATCTCACCCATCTTCCATTACTTTTTGAAGATAATTGCTAACGGCTCAAATATCTCCTCAGTCAGCTCCTTGAGTATTCTAGGATGTATTTCATCAGGCCCTGGTGACTTGAAAAAATCTAACTTTGTTTAATGGCAGGTCTACACTACTGCTTATGTTGATATAACTTATGTCAGTCAGGGGTGTGAAAAAGCCACCTTCCTGAGCAACGCAAGTTACAACAACCTAAGCGCTGTCCACACGAGTGCTATGTCGGCGGGAGATGCTCTCCTGCCGACATAGCTTCCAGCTCTTGCAGAGGTGCAGTAATTATGCTGACAGGAGGGCTCTCTCCCATCAGCATAGAGTGTCATCACCAGAAGCACTACAGCAGCGCAGCTGCTTCAGTGCAGCTGTGCCAATGTAGCACTTCTAGTGTATACTATCCCTAAGTAATTTTTAAAGTATTCTTTCCCTATTTTCTGGCATTCATTAAATTATATGTCCAATTGCTACTAAAATTTTTGGTGAAAACTGAAACAAAAAAGTCATTTGGCACTTCTGCCATTTCCACATTTTCTGTTATTGTTTCCCCCCCTTGTTGAGTAATAGGCCTACCATGTCCTTAGTCTTCCTCTTGCTTCTCATGTATTTGTAGAATATTTTCTTGTTACTTTTTATATCTCTAGCTAGTTTAATCTTGATTTGTGCCTTAGTCTTTCTAATTTTGTCCTTATGTACTTATTTGTTTATATTCATCTTTTGTATTTTGACCTAGTTTCCACTTTTTGTAAGATTCTCTTTTGAGAATCATTGAAGATCTCCTGGTTAAGCCAGGGTGGTCTCTTGCCGTACTTCCTATCTTTCCTATAGTTTGCTCTTGTGCCCTTTTGTCTTTGAAAAACTGTGAACTTCTGAACTGTTTTTCCCGTAGACTTGCTTCCCAAGAAATCTTACCTACCAGTTTTCTATGTCTGCCTTCTTGAAATCCATTTTCTTTATTGTGCTGTTTTCCCTCCTACCACCTTAGAACAGGGGTCGGCAACCTGCAGCACGCGTGCCAAAGGTGGCATGTAAGCCGATTTTTACTGGCACGCTTCTGCCAGTTGGGGTCCCGGCCACTGCCCCCACCCAGCCCGCTGCCGGACTGGATGAACGGAACCCCAGGCCAGCAGCAGGCTGAGCGGGGCCGGCGGCTGGGACCCCAGCTGGCAGGAGCCGGTGGACGGAACCCCAGATCGGTGGCAGGCTGAGCCTCTCAGTCCACCGCCGGTCTGGGGTTCTGTCCACCTGTGTAGTGTATTAAATTTCTCCCCATAGGAATGTGCTACTTGCGGAGCACCAGGACTGGCAGCCGTAAGTAGCACACCGTAAGTAGCACACTCCTACGGGGAGAAATTTAATACAGTACACCGCAGTAGGGAAGGCTGCACCTCCCCAAACAGCCGGCCCAGTTCTCGCCCCCTGACTGCCCCCCTCATAACCCCTGACCCATCCAACACCCCCCCCGGCTCCTTGTCCCCTGACCACCCCCTCCCAGGACCCCCTGCTCCCTGACTGCCCCCCTCAGAACCCTCCACCCATCCAACCCCACCCCTCCTTGTCTCCTGACCACCCCCTCCCGGGACCCCCTACCCTTAACCACCCCCCAGGACCCCACCCGCCATCCAAGCCCCCCTGCTCCCTGTCCCCTGACTGCCCCAACCCCTATCCACACCCCCGAACCCTGACAGGCCCCCCGGGACTCCCACGCCTATCCAACCACCCCTGTTCCCCATCCCCTTACCATGCCGCTCAGAGCACCAGGACTGGCCGCCATAAGTAGTACACTGTAAATAGCACGTTCCTATGGGAAGCAATTTAATACACTACACCTGGCCCCGCTCAGCCCGCTGATGGTCTGGAGTTCTCAAAATATGTTCTCTCACCCCTTATAAAAAATTACACTACAATTAGCTTAAAAACTTGAAAACTTAAAAACTTTGTATATTACAGTAATCATTAAAAAATGTATAATGTTAATAAATACATAGGTTTGATGAAACAAAGTAGTTGTAATTATGTGCCTGTGCTTAATTTGTGTTTTCGATGATTTACCTTCTAAAAAAAATCTCGCATGTCTCGCACCCCAGGTTAAGAACCACGGCACTAAACTGATAAGATCTGCATTTTAATTTAATTTTAAATGAAGCTTCTTAAACATTTTAAAAACCTTGTTTACTTTACATACAACAATAGTTTAGTTACATAATATATACCTATAGAGGGAGACTTTCTAAAAACGTTAAAATGTATTACTGGCACATGAAACCTTAAATTAGAGTGAATAAATGAAGACTCAGCACACCACTTCTGAAAGGCTGCCGACCCCTGCCTTAGAATAATGAACTCTATCATTTCATGATTACTTTTACCTAAGCTGCCTTCCACTTTCAAATTCTCACTTATTTGTTAAAATCAAGTATAGAACAGCTTCTTCCTGAGTGGCTTTCCCTACCTTCTGAAATAAAAAATTGTCTCCAATACATTCCAAGAACTTGGTTGGATAATCTGTGCCCTGCAGTATTATTTTGCCAACAGCTGTCTACATAGTTGAAGTCCTCCATCACCGCCAAGTTCTGTGCTTTGGATGATTTTGTTAGTCACTTATAAAAAGCCTCATCCACCTCCTCTTCCTGGGTAGGTGGTCTGTAGTAGACCCCTACCATGACATCACCCTTATTTTTTACCTTTTATGCTTACCCAGAGACTTTTCAACAAGTGTCTCCTATTTCCATCTCACCCTCAGTCCAAGTGTATACATTTTTTATATATAAGGCAACACCTCCTCTCTTTTTTCCCCCGCCTATCCTTCCTGGGCAAGCTGTACCCTTCTATATCAAATATTCCAGTCATGTATATTATCCCACCAACTCTCTGAGACATCAACTATGTCATTCATGTTCATTGACTAGCATGTCTAGTTCTTTCTGCTTATTCCCCATACTCCTTGCATTAGTATACAGACATCTAAGATACCGATTTGATTTCCCCTGCGTTCTCTCTTCTCTCCCTCTTATCCCTGCTGTAACAGCCCAGGCTCACCCCAGATTCCAGTCCTTCACCCAGGTCTCCATGTTTGTCTCACAATGGAAGAAAAGGGGAGCTGCATTGTATGTGTGGGGAAAGTAAGGAGGGGGTCATTTTGGTGGAGGGGAAGCATCTGTGAGGAGGGCCCTGGAAGGGCTTCTTGGGGGCTTGTTGCCATGGGCAGTGGGGAAGGAGATGGGCTTTGTTTAGGAGTCAGAGGGAAGGTATCTGGGTGGGGAGATTATGGTGAAGTAGGAACAGGCTCTCTGTGGGAAGGTGGACTCTCTGGAGGGAAACACCTGGGGGAAGGGACTCTGTGGGAGAAGGTCTCCCTTGGGGGTGCAGACAGAGCTCTTGCTGAGAAGTGGGATACCTGTGAGGTGAGTTTCTGGCTGGGGGAGGGTTGAGAGCGTCTCTGTGGGGTGAGGGGCCTCTGAGTGAGGGTAGAGCTGGCTGTGGGAGAAGGGGGTCTCTGTGGAGGTCAGGGCTCACTGGGCAGTGCGAGGCCTGGGGTGAGAAGAGGCTGGGGTCTCTGGGAGCGAAGGAGGAGGGGAGCAGAAGGCTGCTGTGGGGGATAGATTCACCGTGTGGCAGGAACCCCTGAGAGACCCTTGAGGGATGAGGAGTCCCTGTGGGAGGCTGGGGGTTCCTCACAGTAGAGGTGGGGCCTCGGGGGGAGCATGGGGCTCTCTCATGGAAGGGGGAGGTTTCTGTGAAGGAGGGGGAGGGTGTCTGTGCGAGAGTGGGGGTCTCAGAGGGGGTGTGGTCCCTCTGATGGGTTGGGGGGTCCCTGTGAGATCGTGGGGATTTTTCTCACAAGGGGCGGGGTCTCTCAGCGGTGGGGGGGGGATCCCCGTAGGAGCGTTGAGGGTACTCACGAAAGGCGGCTGGGTCTCGGGGGGGGGTGGGGGGGAGCTGAGGTCACTCACGGAAGTGGGGGGGGTCCCTGGAGGAGCGTAGGGTTCTCTCAGGGAAGGGCCCTGGGGGCGCGGCGCGCTCCCTGGGGGAACGTGGGGTCACGGAAGGGGGCGAGAAGGCCTTATGGGCGCGTGGGGGTGCCCGGCGTGGGGAAAGCGCTGCGCAGTGGGACGGGAGCTCTCCGTGTGGAGAGGAGGGAGGAGGAGGAGCCCCTGGCTTCATTCCACCAGCTTTTCGCTCGCGGGGGAGGGGGAGCCGCTCGCCGCAACCGCGGCGCTACCCCAGACAGTAGGCGGGGCTGGAGGCGAGGGCGCGCGCCCGCCGGGTTGGTGCCCGCGCGCCGCCGTCTCCGCAGTGAGGTCACGAGTGGGCGGTGCGTGCGCGGCTTCTGCTCTACTGTTGGGGTGTCGGAGACCCCACGATGCAGGGTGAGCCCCCGGGCGGCGGGGTGAGGGGACCTGCCACAGACGCGGAGGGCAGAGCGCCCCGGGGGTGGCGGGAGGAGGCTGGGGGGCGCAGCCGGGGGTAGGAGGAGTGTGCGCGGCGGAGGGGGGGAGGGGAAGCTATTCGTGAGCGGGGGTCGGAGCGTCTGGGAGGGAAGGGGGCAAACCCAGGGGAGGGGAGGGTATTCGTGAGAGGGGTCGGAGTGTCTGGGGGAAGGGGGCGAACCCAGGGGATTGTGTGGAGAGGGGCTGATTATGCCTGCGGTGAAGGAGTGTCTGTGGAGGCTGGAGGTTTAGTCCATAGGCGTCGGTGGGGGTGGGAGCATTATCCCTAAACTGGGGGAGTGTCTGTGGGGGATGGGGCTTAGTGGGGGGGGAGAGGGAGGGGTGTTATTTCGTGGTTGGGTGTGCGTTCAGGGAAGGGGGGACCCCATGAGGAGCGGGGGTCATAATGTGGGGAGTCACTGAATGAAGGGAATTGTTCCTAGTTGGGAGGGGGGTGTTGTGTGTGTGTGTGTGTGTGTCCTGGGGGTGGGGTGGTGAAGAGTTGCGTGGTGGGGTTTGTGTGAGGTGGGTTTGTGTGTGTGTGGATTGGGCCGGGGAGAAGTTGTGTGTGAGGTGTGCCGTTGAGGGGTGGGATTTCGGGGGGCTACACGAGAATTGGCAGGGGGTTGGGAGAGTCAGTGGTAGGTTTGAATGCGGGATCACTTCAGTATTTGGGGTGTCTGTGGAAAGGAGGAGAAAAGGGTAAGTCCTGTGTTTGATGGAGTCTTGTCAGAGGAGAGCGTGGGTAATGGTTGAGTGAGTGATATAGACTGAGGTGGAGGTGAGTCATGGGCGGGAGGGGGAGGCGAGTCTGGGTGGAGTGTGAGAGAGACGGGATGGTGGTGAGTGTTGGGGTTATTCCAGGAAGGGTCAGTATGTCAGAGGAAATTATGGGGGAGGGGATGTTAATCTAAGGGAGAATACAGCGCATGTGAGCTGTGGAAAAACACATAAGTACAGTTTGGCTCAGAGGAAGCAGTAGTGGTGAGTGTTGCATGGCGTCTGGTGTGGGAAAGGGTCTAGGCTGTTTCAGTTTAGTTATGTTGGATTTGTTTGGATGCACTGAATGTAAAAAGTGTGAAGGTTGAGGTTAGGAGAAAATACTTTCATTTCATATACATATTCAAAGAAAGAGGGGCTAGTTGTCCCCTTTCCCTGTGTTAATCTTCTCCTACTTTGCAGTGCATGGAAGAGAGATGTGGTAATCCCCCTTTTTTTTTTTTGGATTCTGTCCTTGGGGTTTACAGAGCATTGAATAGGGTGAGGGAATAGGTGATTCCCCTCTGTGTCCCCTTTGCCACATGTTTGCAGCACTCTGAATGAGTAACATTGCAGCTGCCATAATAGGGTTTATGATTTTAAATCAAAGTTCTCTGCAAATTAGAGTTATTTAGGGAACATATCCCTACCTTGGTATATTGAATCCATTTCAAGATGAGAGACTGTTTTAGATAAAGATTGTATTCTTCAAATAAATTTGAATGATGATTACTGATCTTTTCCTCTTTTTACAGGTTATATAAAAGGATTGACAAAGATTTGTATTATTAGCCCAAACAATGAATCTTGCAGATGGCCTGGATCTTATTTTCATTGTCAGTAATTTAGGGTAGGAAAACTGACACATGCTAGGATAATTTTTACTGATGCCGACCTTGTAGGGATGTTTAGTTTCCACCAGCAAACCTGGATCAGCCTTTAATTCGTGGATTTATCACTGAATTACCATAATACATTTCTCCAACACTAGAGGTGTGATTTAAACTTGGCTGCACAATAAATAAAGTGACTAAGCTCTGTGTTGGATCCTGTGAGTTGAAAGGGATGTGCTGCGTAAATTGTACACCCAACTGAAATTATCTTTTGGAAGATTTGCATTAAGACCAGCACTGCTCAGTGAAAACAAGTGAGCATTTTTGTATTTTAATACTTAAATGCAAACATATAAGAAAAGTCAGTATGTTTTTTAAAAGAAAAACTTGCAAAAAAAAAGTCTGGTTTTGATCACCAAACCCCAATTTTTCTACTAGATTAATTTAATAGAATGATCTATATATAGTGGTGTAGGGGTATGAAACTATACTCTTTTGTATGTACATTGTGCTGTCCATTTAATAAAAGAGAACTCAACAAATATTTTTAAACCCCCCAAAAAACCTCTTGTTAACCCTTCCACCCTTTAATTTTATGCTGTTACATGCAAAACGGGTTACATTTGTAGCTCTTGCAAGGATTTAATCTTTTAACCTCTATAAGGAGGTGGCACAACATTTGCTGGGCATGATATAATTAAAATAGTTGGAAATTGGTGTGTCTTTAAGAAAAACAAAACAAACACAACTAGGAAGATGCACATTTCAAATTTATTTATTTAAAATTCTGCAGTTCAGTGATGGAAAGTCCACAAACAGATTTCTCTGTAAGTCCAGTTTCTGACCAAAAAGAGAGTGAAGTCCAAGAAGATGGCAGTCCACCAGTAAAAAAAGTAATGACAGAAAAGCATGTAAATAGCAAAGTACAAGCTGTAGTAAATAAGATGCCAACAATAAAGAAGGAAAACATGGATGAATATGAAGACACTCCCATGGAGTCTGATGGAGAAAATGCCAAACCGAACAGTACTACACTATCTGAGTCTTTGAATTTAAATCCTGGTTTGAAACACACATTGGCACAGTTCCATTTAAGCAGCCAGAGTTCACTGGGTGGACCAGCAGCTTTTTCAGCTCGTTATTCCCAGGAAAGCATGTCACCCACTGTCTTCGTGCCTCTTTCATCACCACAGATACTTCCTAGTCCACTGCTCATTCCTTCAGACAGTTCCACAGAGCTCACTCAGAGTATATTGGAGGGAGAATCTATTTCTTGTTTTAAAGTTGGAGGGGAAAAAAGACTCTGTTTGCCTCAAGTGTTGAATTCAGTGCTCCGAGACTTTTCACTACAGCAAATTAATACAGTGTGCGATGAACTGTATATATACTGCTCGAGGTGCACTTCTGACCAGCTTCATATCCTGAAGGTTTTGGGGATCCTTCCATTTAATGCCCCATCCTGTGGGTTGATAACACTGACTGATGCTCAAAGACTATGCAATGCTTTACTACGTCCTCGCACTTTTCCTCAAAATGGCACTCTGCCTCCTGCAAAAAACACATTGGTCCAATTGAAAGAGACTGGCAGTGCCTTTGAAGTAGAGCATGAATGCTTGGGCAAGTGCCAGGGTTTGTTTGCACCTCAATTTTATCTTCAGCCGGATGCTCCGTGTATCCAGTGTTTGGAGTGCTACGGAATGTTTTCACCCCAGACATTTGTGATGCATTCGCATAGATCTCCTGACAAGAGGACCTGCCACTGGGGCTTTGAATCAGCCAAATGGCATTGTTATCTTCATGTTAACCAAAAATATTTAGGCACTTCAGAGGAGAGAAAACTGAAACATCTTTTGGAGGAAATGAAGGAGAAGTTTAGCATGAAAAATCAGAAAAGAATTCACTCCAAAGTAAGTTCAACTACTCTTGAAAAACTTCTGGATCAAAGATGAAATATTTATTTTTAGAAGTATGTTCATTTTTATCAATATGAGTAGGTATCAAACCAAGTATAAGTTAAGGCCACTATAGATCTTTAGCATAGATAATACAAAGCAGTAGTGAATATTCCTTTTGTGTTGGGATTTTTATGGTGGTAGGAAACTTGCCAAAAAACTGTTAATCTAAAAGGTAGGTTTCTTTTTCTTTAAACTGGCAAAAGCTAGGAACTTTAGAGCCATCATGGAAACACTGCGCTACTTTTCTCATTTCAGTTACCAATTTTGTGTGATGTTCTATGTAGTGTGTGTTGCCATGGCTAAGCAAAGCAGGAGGGAGCCTCAGAATGGAGCGTCAGCTTTAATTCTGTTTGTGTCAGTTAAAGCGAGTTTGTTAGCTTACCAAGCACCCACTAGCATGCCATGATTTTTCAATTAATGTAATGGTGCATTGATAAGATACTATTTAAAAACAGAAGACTTTGGTAATTTTTTTCTTCATTAAACAGGTTATATATAATATAGATATGCCATAAATGGTTTTTTAAGCAATCTAACAATTCTTTATGCAAGCACCTTGAGCTACTATGGAGGGACTTGTAATAAAAATATGCAAATAGTATTGCTATAAGTCTATACATTGCTTCACAAACATAGAGCTAGTCTGTGCCACAAAGAGCTCATAATCGAATAATACAATTATTAGCCAAAACATTAAACAGTCCTAGTGAAGGAATTATTAGTGCTTGAAGAAGTGTGTTATAAGAGATTTGGAGGAGAAGTGAGGGTAAGTAATGGGTGAAGATAGGAGATTGTTTGAGGCACTGGTTTCACTGATGTTTGTGTGCAACTATTAATTTTGCTGTAGAGAGAGTTTAAACTTTGAAGGTTTTGAAATGCTTCCCTCTTCCTGTTGGGATATATTGTGTTCTTTGAAGCATTTACTTGTCCATTTGCAAGCTACGGGCCTAATCATACACCCATTAAAGTGAGTGCAAGTTTTGCCATCCAATTCAAGGGAGAAGCAGATAGTCATGAACGTTACAAGTAGTTGGCACCCCTTGGAAACAAGTTCTGAGAAACTATCAGTGTAGGGACCCAGGGGCTGCCCACTTTACAACAGTAACGTGACAGTTATTAATAAGCCAATAGAGAATTTTGACATTTTAACATTATAACATGCCTGTAACAAATTCTCCTTCCGCACATACAATTATTACTAAGCGTGCACAGATGTTCATAGTATGGTTGGTGGTGTGCTTGCTCCTAGAATGATTAACCACTGCATCACTCTCTCATTGCAGTGCCACACACTGGTATAACACCTGCAAAAGTACAAATATGCTTTCTGTGCAATCCCTCTATGCCTTCTATCTCTCAGTGACGGTTTTGACAGCCTAAAGCACTGGCTCTGTCACTTCTCAAGCTGGTTATGCGCAGGCCCAAAAGTAACAAGGGCGATCTTCAGGTGGTTTCTGCTGTGTCCAGTCCATGAAACCCACATGCTCAGAGCAGATCTGAGGGTAGCAGAGGCAGTATTCAGTTTGTGTTGTCTTTTCTTGTTCACCCCAGCAGAATTCTTCTCAGAACTTCTATTTCTTGCTGCTAAAGGGAAACAAAAGAGAATGAAGCATAGTGCACCTGCAGAACAGGAAAACAATAACACAAACTCAGTTTTAAAAATTACTGAATAAAGAATTGAAAGTAATAAAATCAAGCTCCTTGAGCACTGCCACTTCCAGACCCTGAGTTGCCTCACTTTTCTTCTGAACTTTTCACTGTCCAGTTTCATTCCCCTCACAATACAAGTATGCTTTGATCTCACCTATCTTAAAAAATAAAACCCCCTCGATCCGACCTGTTTCACCAATATTATTTCCCTTTTCCCCTTCACCTCCAAGCTAACTGAATTGACTGTCTACAGCTGATGTATTGACTTTCATTCAGCTCAGTTCTTGACTCTCCACAATCCAATTTCCACTCTCCATTCCATTGAAACTGCTCTCACTAAACTCTCTAATGATCTCTACAAGGGCACATGTACACTACAAGTGCTACAGTAGCACAGCTGCAGTACAGCAGGTATGCTGCTGTAGCATAGATACTTGCTATAGCAATGGAAGGGGTAAATAAAAGGGCCCTCCAAAATATATATTGGGACCAGTGCAGTTCAACATAAATAATCTGGAAAAGGGGATGAACAGTGAGGTGGCAAAATTTGCAGGTAATACAAAATTATTCAAGATCGTTAAGTCAAAAGCTGACTTTGAAGAGTTACAAAGAGATCTCACTAAACTGGGTGACAAAATGGTAGATGAAATTCATTGTTGATAAATGCAAAGTAATACACTTTGGAAAAAATAATCCTAGCTATACATACAAAATGTTGAGCTCTAAATTAGCTGTTACCACTCATCAAAGAAATCTTGCAGTCATTGTGGATAGGTCCCTGAAAAGATCTGCTAAATGTGCAGTGGCAGTCAAAAAAGCTAACAATGTTAGGAAAGGGATAGATACTAAGACAGAAAATATCATAATGTTACTACATAAATCCATGGTACACCTTCACCTTATATGTTGCATGTGGTTCTGGTCCCCCATCTCAAAAAAGATATATTAGAAGTGAAAAAGGTTCAGAGACAAGCAATGAAAATTATTAGGGTGTGGAACGGTTTCAGTTTGAGGCGATAGTAAAAAGACTGGGACTGTTCATCGCAGAAAAGAGACAACTAAGGGGAGATATGATAGAGGTCTATAAAATTATGAATGGTATGGAAAAAGTGATTAGGGAAGTGTTATTTACCCTTTCACATAACACAAGAATTAGTGGTCGTCCAATGAAATTAATACAATTTAAAACAAGGAAATATTTTTTCACACAGTGTACAGTCAACCTGTGGAACTCATTGACGTGGGATGTTGTGAAGTCCAAAAGTATAACGGTTCAAAAAAGAATTAGATAAGTTAATGGAGGATAGGTCCATCAGTGGCTATTAACCAGGATGGTCAGAAATGCAACCCCATGCTCCGGGTGTCCTTAAACCTCCAACTACCAGAAGCATCTGGCACTGACCACTGTCGGAGACAGGACACTGGGCTAGATGGACCATTGGTCTGACCCAGTATGCTTGTTCTTCTGTTCATATGTAACTTAAACTCATCATAGCCAAAGCCAAGCTGGCATCTCCCCCAAGCCATTGCCTTCCTTTCCTTTCATGAAGGCCCAACTGGCCTACGTGTCATCACAGCCCTATTTCTGGACCCACATATATAGGCAGTGTCTAAATCTTGCCGCTTCTTATGTATCAGTTCAAAGATCTAACCCCTGTCTATCCAGGCTGCTTAAACTCTTGCCTTGATCACTGTAATCTCCTCCTCTCTGGCCTTGACTGCTGCAGTTGTCTTCTCACCCATCCCCACTTTGGTCTCCCTTTAGTTCATTCAGAATGCTGGTAGGATCATTTCAGTAGCTCATTGCTCTGACCACCTGACCCCTACCTCTTTGCATCCCTCCCATTGACTATGCTTCTGATGAAGGATTTTAAAGGTAACGACTATTTAACCCCACCTTACCAAGATCTTATGTTGTTGACCTTCACCTTTGCTCTGTCCATGATCTCTGTTTTGATTGCCTGCTAGTCTGCTTTTCCCACACGTGCCGCCACACTGCTCATTAGGTATGGGGAAAACTCCCAGTCACAATCTGCAGAGTCAACCGTTTTTCTTCTGAATCTCTCCTTAAATCCTACCTCTGCAGTAGTACTTAAAAACAAACCAACAAAAAACAACCAACCAAAAACAAAAAACAAACCAAAAAAACCCCATTCAAACCGCTGCCAACTGATAATGGCTTAGCAGGTTATGAGCTGAAACCACTACCTACTATGCTCATTTAACGGATACCTTGTCTTCCCATACCATTACATCGCCATTTGTCTTTCATTCACATGTTATGTCTTGTCTTACCTTGTGAGCTTTTTTGAGACAGAAAGGGTCTGAGTTACTTGTTTGTACAGTACCTACCACAGTGGTCTTCAGATCCCTGGCTGAGGCCCTAGATGCTACCATAATACAAATATAAATACATTTCTTCATTTTATATGCATACTTTTATTAAGTTTTTGGCAATGACTTTATTTGTTTTGGGCTTTTTAGAAAAGAGCCTGGAAGCATTTGTTTTATATAAAATCATTTTTATATAGCTTTTACAAACATGAGTAAAATGAGGTCAAATTTTAGGCTTACCAGCTTTGATAATGTCTTTTTATGTACAGTACATTCAAATATTCATTAACTACTTAAAATCTGTGATTTGGTTGGATGTGCTTATATGTGCATATACAGTCTATATTTAAATGGACACTTTCCCTCAGGGGCTGAAAATGTTATTAATAGTTTGGTTTAGAGTGGCTGGACCTGGACAGTGAGTGAGAGAAAAGGAAAATATTTTAATTATATATTTAAATGTATTTGCCAGAGGCTTTACCAAGTAACATTTTCATTGTATTTCGAATAATTCAGTTGTGAAATAGACACAAAGGAGAACATGTACATTAAAAAAACTGGTCTGATAGCATAGTAATGTATAACATAATTGTATAAAAGGTCATCTATAAGTTAAAACATCTGATATAAAAGGTGGAGATAATGTAATCCAGAAATGGTAAAAGTAAAAATCATGCTGTACAATAGCTACTACATAAGTAGAAAAATGAATATAAAGTATTTAAATTATCAGAATGACCTGACTAATAGACTGGAATCCAGCTTCTCAGGCCATTTGTGTGGAAGTTATGTGTTCTCTGTATTTCAAATCCTTTACATTTAAGGCAGTATTTATTGTTTTAAAAGTTTTTACCATTCTGGGACCTAGCTCCTTTGCGACCTACATCTCCCCAATGTCCTGTCCTGAGATCAGAAGGGGGCATTCTTGATTTTAGTTCCTAAGATTGAACTTGGTGTACTGGAGATTCTGATTGGAGGGTTGTTGGCTACGGAGCTTGCTCTCTGTCATGGTCTGCTAGAGTTCAAGTTTGACGCTACATGGCGAAGTGCAAAGTACACTTATCTAATCAGGTATTCTCTCAACAGCTAAGGATGTAGTTATGCGAACTTATTTTTGGGATTCCTACTGTAAAGTTGTGATATATTGGTAGATGATATATGTGCACACTTTTAAAAAAAATTTTCGTAGATGTTAAAATATGTGTTGCTCATGTGTGTATCAGACTCTTCTCTAGTAATATTACTGCTTTTTGCACAGTGGAGCATTGAATATTGCCAGAAATTGATAAGGAATGTTTCCCAGGCTCCATATTCTTGAAACAAAATGAACAAAAATTTCTCTTCAAATATGAAATGAGGAAGGCTTTTACAATGTCACTCCTTGGTAATATCTAAAGTATGTCAGTATTTCAAGATAACATTGTTTAGTCATGTTATTGTGGTGAATCTTTCCCTCCTCTATAAACAAACGTCTATGACTAGTAAAATCCCCTAGTGTGTGATTGGAGTAATTTGCTCTTGCTTTTTCTTTGTAGACTTCATTTTGCAATAAAGTGTGTGACAACTGTGTAAAGTGAGATGAACATTTCATTGCAGCATAGGCCCTGTCCTTGCCCTCATTAGCAATCCTGGGTTCTACTTCCCTTTACTACATATAATTATAGTATGCTTCTGGCAGAAATTTGGAAGGCCAATGAAATCTTTGTATGGATTTTTAGGAGTTTTTCCATGCAGTTCAGTATGTAGACTTGGCTCGGGGATAAAGTGCACATTACTACTTTTTCCCTCTTGCTTTCTATATATAGCTAATATAGATATTGTTAAAGTTGAATTATGTGTAATACAGTACATTTCTAAAATAAATAAGCAGCATCTTTTAATAAAGAAGTTAATATCTGTAGCTTTAAGGTATATATTTGCAGTGTAGACACCCATTCTGTCTTTTTGCATGCCATATTTCAGTCTAAGAGTTATCAGTTACTGAAATGCCATATGTGAAAAATAATCCATTTGTGTTGTGTCTCTGAGCCAATTTTAAACAAGCATTAGTGAATGTTCTATGTTTATATTTAATGCAGTTTCATCTTTATCCATAGTTGGATGGGACAAATTAGAGGTCATGCAGCTTTCCTTGCCCCGCATTGCTGCTCTTCATTGGCCTATATTTCCTTTCTCCTCTCTCTGTTCCCTCATCTGCCTTATGCTGCCCAGCTTGAAATAAAATGAGTTTATTGTATAAATGCCATTAATAATTGAATAACATTTTTACTAACTCTTTAGCAAAGCTGACTTCTTAGAAGTTGAAAGATGAGTAAAAACAATCCTAAATTGGTTTTATTTATTTATTTTTTCTTCAGTCAGATCCTCAGCAAAGCCTAGAATTGCAGCAATGGTATCCAGTTATAAAGCATGAAGCAGACCCTGTTACTCAGTCACATTCTTTCATCCATCCCAGGTAACTGAACATCTTCTACAGAAATGTGTATGTTAAGTCTAATAGTTTTTAATTATTCAAAGATTATTTTAGGTTTTAAAATGTAATTATAACTTGTTAACTGAAATTTTATGGGAAAATTGCAGCATATTACACAAGGATAAGTTAAGTCTACTGGATTTTTTTAGTGTAAGGTAGTGAAGTTGTCATGCTTAGTGCTAATAAACAAATGATACATCACTTAATAGTAACTTTGTTTTGCTTAATAGAGATGTTTGAGCATTGTTGAACTGGAAAAAATTGGAAAGTGCAATCACACTGAGTCACTTTTCAAAGTAAAAATGGCTTTGTGATGGATGCTAAATTCTAACCTCTCTGTAACTTAATGTGTGTGTAGAACGCCACACACCTCATTAATGCCATAATTGAAATATAATTTTCATGTGTAACTAGGACTAAATCTTTCCATAGTTTGTATTCTACATTGAAGCAAGGTGAAACCTCACCCTTCTGATGACATGTCTGTAAAATGCTGACTACTGCCGTTGTTTAGTCGATTCCCTGATTTCACAAACCAAGCACATTTCTTCAGCATAGCACTTGTTGGTTCCCTGATTTCACAAACCAAGCACATTTCTTCAGTATAGCACTCACTTCGTCCTTATAGCAGCCAGAAAAAGTGTTTTTTCTTTGAGTATGTGTTAATGTGTGCACTGTAGGTGCACATGTGCCTCATGTGTGTGAGATAAGATTCCTTTGAATAGTCATGTTTATGGGGGCCACTCATGCACCCTGTGCCTCCTTGTGTTTCTGAGTGAGGGACATAAAGGATGGAGTGGCCTTGAACCTTCCTTGGTTTCCTCTTACTGCCTGTGGTAGCGAAACGGATTTTAACAAGTGTCCAAACCAGTACTCTTGAGAGCTTCAAAACCTCTGTTTTTCACAAAAATGGGTGAAGAACTTCATCTTCTTTACCTTTTCATATTGGACATTTCCAGAAGAAAAGAAAAGAACTCCAACATCAATGCTCTTCCCCCCTGCCAGACACACCGTGTTATGGCTAGGTGAGGAGCTTTGCAGCAGCTGCCTCTTTTCATGGTAGACTAAGCTATCAGGGTTCAAACCCTGCTTGTCCTGTGATGGCCTCATCCCACTTATGGATGGACTCAGTCTATGCCTTTCCCCCTCGGAAGAGAGCCACATCCCAGACAGGTGCTCTATGTGCTGGTCTTTCCCCTCAAGGATTAACAAGTCCAGTAATACTCGGCTCAGGTTACATCTGCTAGAGCAGTCCATGCAGGTCACTTATGACCCAGAAGAGATGCTAACAGCTTGACCTGAGCCAAAGAAATAATTTGCTAATACTCCTCAAGCAGACACCATACTCTGGGGTTTCGAAGAGAAGGATACATTGAAGAAGGAGCCAACAACATTGGTACTGATAACTTCAATGATGGTGACTTGGCACCAATTACCTTGGCACCAACTCTGACAAGGCCAGCATGTGTGCCACTAACACCAAAGGAAAACTCTGAGAGGGAAAGCGGGTTGGAGTGCAAACACTGTGCCAAGCACCACATCGGACCCCCTCACAAAAAGGACTCAAAACCCTACTTCTCCAAAGGTAAAGCTTCCAAATTCCTGATGGTTCCCAAATTGGACAAGAAAAGCCAGTCAGCTGATGTAGCAAGTGGTAAAGAAGTCCTGGTGCTGGCCTCACTATTGACCTCAGCACTGGTAGCCAAACCTGTCAAGGGTTTGAGCTATACCTAAATAGAGGAACTGGAGACATCCACTGCTCCAAACAGCGACCAACGCAGGCTCTCCTAGCACTTGAATTATGCCACTCTACAGCCCCGCTGTTTGAGGAAGTATACTCCATTGCCAAATCATTCTTACCGATGTTGAATAGAGATCTCTCTCCCCTACTATTGGATAGTGACCCTAGGGAGAGTTCTGGAGGCCACTAATTCTGGGTCCCACTTCTGTAAAGCCATGAATGGCACTGGGTCAACCATCCTCAACCTGGCCAGCAACTTTATAGCATGTCACCTTGGCCATTCTGGCCGTACTGAGGACCAGTGTCAGATATGTTCCGGAGCAGATGCCTCTCTCATACATTGGTGCAAAGGACATCTTACTTCCAAGTAGTATCATTAGCCAGGCAATTCACTCCAGAACCAGAGGTCTGCATCCAGGAGCAGGTGACAACTGAGGGACAGCAACAATCTCACTCGCTACCTAAGGAATCATTCCTGTCGTCAGATAAAGCAGTAGTACCAGCAGTCAATTTTGAGGCTTTCTGGGACCTTTGTCCCAGATCACGGAGATCCTAGACATTGAAACCACAGTCATCCAGGGGAAGTCCCACAAACTTTTTCATATACTGAGCTCTACAACTCCATCCAGGATCGCTTACCTTTCAAATAGGGTATAGCTGAGCTGGCAAAGGGACTTTGGCAAACACTGTCTATTTTTCGTCCCACATCTAAATGAATGGAAAAGAGATACAAGGTACCCCTGAAGGGCTTTGAATCTTTCTATGCCCACCTAAACACGGGGTACAGAGGATACACCTAAAGGTAAAGACCCTAAGAAACTGGAATGCTTCGGGTTCAAAGTATACTCTTTTGCCGCCTCACCACAGTTCCAGGTTGCGAACTACCAGGCCCTGTTTGCAAAATAACTTCTTCACGTGGGAAAGGGTCACTCCCTTCCTAAGATCCCCCAGGAGAATAGGGAGGAACTAAAAAATATCAGTAAAGGGTCAAATGGTTGCTAGAATGTCATTGCAAGTGGTCTTGGACACAGCTGATATCAGCATGGGGTGGAAGATCGATGGCCATGGCCATTATGATCAGGCGGTCCTCATGGCTTCTAGCATCTGGTGTACCAAAAGAGGAATAAACTACCATAGGGGACATGCCCTTTAAAGGGTTGGAGCTCTTTAGCCACAGAACAGAGAAAGTGCTCCCTTTATGTGCGGTCATTAGGGACTTAAACCCTGAGTCCCTCCTGAAAAACATAAATACCAGCCCCAGAAGTAGAGGACGGTCCTATTCTCAATAGGTGTTCTATTCTCAAGCTTGACAGCCTGAGTACCTGCCAAAAGATGCCCATTGTCAACCTCTTTAGTCACACATCTGGCAGTCATAGAGACAGCAGGTTTGATAGGAGTGTCGAGAATGACACTGGAGCCAATCCAGAGCTTATTGCTACCTTTGGGAACCCCTTGCCATTGGGCGTGGGATGCTATAACAGCCTACAAATGGGTGCTAGATATCATTGCCGAAGGCTACTATATCCATTTCTATTCCTTGCCTCCACCCACCTTTCTTCCCCATCCCTCTGCAGGGACCATTCTTGTGTCCTCATTGTTTCTTCTAGGAGCCACAAAGCTAAATTTCCTGTAACTGTGCAGCCGCACAGCAGGCTATAAAGGGCTGTGCCGGGGGGAGAGGCACCCCTCACCCAGCCCAGGCCCTCTGGAACTGCTGCAGCTGGGGAGAGGAACCCCTCCCCCAGCCCAGCCCAGGCCCTCCGGAACTGCCACAGCTGGGGAGAGGAGCCCCTCGCTCGGACCAGCCCCGCCGGAGCGCCTCCCCCGGCCTAGCCCAGCCCAGGTCCGCCAGAGCTGCCGCGGAGAGGAGCCCCTCCCCTCGTCCAGCCCAGGCCCACTGGAGCTGCCGCAGCTAGGGAGAGGAGCCCCTCCCCTAGAGCCCTCATCCTCCCACACACCAACCCCCTGCCCTGGCTCTGAGCCCCCTCCTGCACTCCAGTCCCCTCATCCCCAGCCCTACCCCAGAGTCTGCACCCCCCCAGCCAGAGCCCTCACCCCCCTGCACCCCACCCTCTGCCCCAGCACTGAACCCCCTCCCACACTCTGAACCCCTCGGCCCCACCCCCACCACACATCGCCTCCATATTGGTGCACATAACAAAATTTATTCCACACATAGACTTAAAAAATTAGAAGGAACACTGCCACAGAGGTACCACTTCTAGGATATAGTAGAAGAAGTCTCTACTCCCAATATTTCCATATCCCAAAGAAGAAAAGGGGTTGATCGTTCAGGATCCAAAGTTGTAGGATTGAACAAATACATACACGGCCTCATATGCAAGATGGTAACACTTACCTCCATCATTCCATCTCTTCAGGCACAAGACTGGTTCATGGCTTTCGACTTACAGGATATGTACTTTCACATAGCCATCAACCTGGCCCACAGAAACTACTTGAGGTTCACAGTAGTGCCAGATCTCTACTAATACAACTACTGCCATTCAGACTGTTCACAGCACCAAGAATCTTCACAAAATGCCTAGCGGTGGTAGTGGCGCACCAAGAAGACAGGGCATCCATGTCTGTCCTTACCTGGACTATTAGCTGATCAGAGACAGGTCCCAGCAGGGGATGATGATAAACCTTGAATATGCACTCTGTTTGCTCAGATGAGCCTCATAGTGAAGTACTGAAAAATCATCTCTCATTCCATCACAGATGATAGAGTTCATGGGAATTATGATCAATTACAGGTAAGAGAGAGTGCATCTTCTCGAGGACAAATTCCTGTTATTGCAATTACTACTACTCAAGATAAAAATCAAGCTTGGCTACAATGATACTGGCCTGCCATGGAGGGTTGGGCCATATGTCAACATGCACATACATGACGCTGCTTATTTGACTTCTTCTGTGGCTTCTGTAACTCTGGCTTATGTCAGTCTACTCTCTGGTGATATGCTGGATGGACAGAAAGATGTTGTTGTCACATCATGTTGTTGCAGAACTAGGATACTGGCTAGAACTGAACAGTGTATGAGGAGAGGTACGATTCTCAGTCCCCTCTCTGACAAGGACTTAATCACTGATGCGTCAGGAATAGAATGGGGAGCCCACCGGAACCACGTACAAATGCAAGGGACATCGTCCCTAGCAGACATGGCATACTATGTAAATGTCTTAGACCTCTGAGCCATCAGGCTAGCCTCTGTGGTTCTTCACTTCCTGAGTGTCAGCAATAAGCTGGTGGACTTGCTGAGAAGACAGTTTGAGACTAGTCATGAGTGGTTGCTGTAGAGGTCTGTCATAGAGACTAGTCCCTGGGCACTTCCCATGATAGACCTGTTCACCACCAAGAACAATGCCAAATTCTTGAAGTTTTGTTCCAGAGGTGGCATGAGTCTGGGGTTGTTACCACATGCCTTCCTTTTTCATCTGGTCTTTCAGTTAATCCCCTGATCCCCAGGATCTTTTCCAGAGTCAGATGAGAGAGAGCCACAATCATTCTTTTAGCTCCCTATGGGCAGAGGTAGTTGTGTCTGACAGACCTGCTACAGATGTCTGTTCAGCTACCAGGCTTCCCAGACCTAGTTTCACAACATTACAGTGAGATAATATATCCAGACATGAAGTCCCTGCATCTAACAGCCAGTTTCTGAAATCTGCAAGGCGGTCATGTGGAGTTAACCTACTGACTTTTGTCAAGCATTAAAGCATTAAAATGCCAAGTTCAGGAGAGAAAGACTACAAACTCTGTTGGACTGATGTAGGTGATATTCCTCATCCCACTATCCAGAGGGATACTGTTTGCCAGTCACCTACAATGGGGTTCACACTGACACAAATTCACAGAAGAAAGAATAATTTCTTGCCCTGCATTAACTGTGGTTCTTAGAGATGATGTAGTTAGTGGGGATCCTGTGGCCCTGCCCTCCATCCCTACTTTCAGAATCCCCTATTGTCACAGTCTTTGAATTTCAAGGGAACCCAGGGATGGTTGTGGCCACAACACCCCTTTTGTCCTCCTGTGGGAGCACAAGGGGGCACTTGTGCAGCCTCAGTAGATGCATTTATTTAAAAAAAAAATCAGTCTTGCAAATGCACTTCTGCAGTGGGATCCACGCTGACTACAACATCTCAAAGAACCACAGTTGCTGTAGAAAGAAAAGGAGTACTTGTGGCACCTTAGAGACTAACCAATTTATTTGAGCATGAGCTTTCGTGAGCTGTAGCTCACGAAAGCTCATGCTCAAATAAATTGGTTAGTCTCTAAGGTGCCACAAGTACTCCTTTTCTTTTTGCGAATACAGACTAACACGGCTGTTACTCTGAATCGAGTTGCTGTAGAGTATGCGTCCTTCTATTCCCCTGTAATTTCCCCCTTCCCCTCCCATGTGTCATTTTCCTTCAAATCTGTTGTGATGAGCCCTGCACTTATACAATAAAATCAGTCAGAGTTAGAGGTGTATGTCAGTAGTATTGCCAACCCCAAATGTTCAAAAATTTAAAGTCAAGCTCCAGAAGATCATGCAATTGGCTTAAAAATCATTATTGGGAAAAAAAGTCATGAATTTGGGGTTCTTACTTGTCTTCTGGTTTCTTAGCTTTAGGGTATGCTTGGTTCACATTTCCAGGCTTACTTTTTAAAATGAAAGCTGAGATACTCACTCACATAATCACTTGACTCCAGGAGCTTGAGCTTTAAGACAAACATCAAGTATTGTGAGACTTATGATAAATAGAGTCCAGCACCGATATAAAATTTGTATCTGCATCCGAGTCATGATCTGCAAAAATGGTCCGGAGATATAAGGCAGATATCTGTGGATTTGCAGGGCTCTAGCGATAAAATCACATAGTGGGCAAAACTGGTGATGCTGAACAGGACTTTAAAAAATCAAATTCATGGAAGTTCAGGTACGATTCTCAGTGATTTTACACATTTTTTTTCAAATTATTTCTTCTGTTCCCCACCTTCTTTATCTAGAGTTTCATTTATATATTTAAGAAAAGAATACCGAAACACTGTATGACTAGTGTGTTAGCTTGCATTATTATCTAATTAAACTTTTTATTTCTGAGCGAGACTGACTGATTTGCAGTTTTTACATTGCATGCTTTCTCTAAAATATGCAACTATGAGAAACAGTAAGGAAAATAGGTGGAAACAGAAAATATACTGTGTGGCATTGTTTTCCTTTCAAATGGCCACAGCTCCAATAGCATAGCAACATTCTGTGTGTCATAGTAGGCGGTATATTAGTGCTTAGTACAGATTCATACTTAAATCTTTTTAACAGATAATATCAATGCAGACCAGTGGCTTTCCTACTGTCTCCTGATTAGAAACCTGTCAGAACATAATTTCCAGTGGGAGAGTAGAATTATTAGCATCTTGTCTGTTCAGTAATCTTAAATATAAACAAAAATTTAAAAACTTCTACATTGGTTTGTCTGAGGCACAATGTTTTGAAAAATATGACCTTTAATAGTATAAGCTTCTCTTTTGGTATCCTCCCTGACTACTATTCTGTATCGTGATGCACTGATACACCAGACCTAAGTTCCCTCTAAGCTGCACGGCCACGCAGCAGGCTATCAAGGGCCATGCAGGCACGCAGCCACAGGGGCCTGGACTGGAGAAGAGAGAGGTAGGGGATGTGCAGGGCTGAGGCAGGGAGAGGTGCCTCTCTCCCAGCCCTGGAGCTGCTGCAACTGGGGAGAGGTACTTTTCCCCAGCCCTGGGCCGCTGCAGTAAGAGAGAACTGGGTGGAGTCCTCTCTCCCCACTACAGCCCCAGGGCAGCCTTCACCCCCCTGTACTCCAACCCTTTGCTCTAGCCCTGAGCCCCCTTCCGCACCCCAAACCCCTCATCCTCAGCCCCACCTCAGCGCCTCCACCCCCAGCCAGAGCCCTCCCCGCACCCAACTATCTAACCCAGCCCCGAGCCCCCTCCCACACTCCAAACCCCTTGGCCCCACCCTTGCCCCACATCACCTCCATATTGGTGCACATAAAATTCATTCTACAAATGGATGTAAAAAATTAGAGGGAACATTGCACAAGACCTAATCATTAAGATTGATGGGAAGAAGTTTTCTTCTGAACTGAAAATGTGAATTCTTTCTGTGAAAGAATATATTTGCTGTGTGACTGATGTACTGGTGATTAATATAAATTTCTTTTTGGTACTGAATGAAGTAGTTTGGGAGATTCCAGCAGTGCATTGTAAATAAATCTGGCTCTCAAAAATAATTTTCAGAGAAGAAACGACCCTTTTAACAGCCCACTTAGTTAACTGAGTAAGGAATATGATTAATCTCTGAGTGCAACTGCTGATTTCACCTTGGTAATCTTCTTTAACAACTTATTACAGTGACATACTGTTAATGTAAGAGTTGTAAGAGTTCTAAGGTGTCTTGTAACAGTCTAGAGACTGTGAACCCAGTTTTTAAAAGAAGAATCTTTAATGGAATGTCCATATCGAACATTTGAATCCTCAGATTAATACTTGAGAAATTAAAATGGTCATTTAACATGCATAAGTGCCTTTATAGTTTTAATTTTATCTTTTGTATCCAATGAGTAATTTGTACATCATGTTAAAGTAATCAACTGAAAATTGGATTCCTCCGCTTGATTTGGTTCTGAAGATCCTAGATTATGTAATCACTGCATAAAGATTCAGTAGATAGCTATGCTTTCTATTATACAAGAACAATTTAAAAGGGAACATAAGAACGGCCATGCGGGGTCAGACCAAGGGTCCATCTAGCCCAGTATCCCATCGTCCAACAGTGGCCAATGCCAGGCGCCCCAGAGGGACTGAACAGAACAAGTGATCTATTCCTTGTCGCCCATTCCCAACTTCTGGCAAACAGAGGCTAGGGACACCATCCCTGCTGATCCTGGCTAATAGCCATTGATGGACCTATCCTCCATTAATTTATTCTTTTTTGAATCCTTTATATAGTCTTGACCTTCACAACATCCTCTGGCATTCATTTATTTTCTCTTGCAAATTTTTTATACTTATGAAACATTTAATATTTGAAATCATCTTAAATATAACTTACTGCTGCTTTAATTCACATTTGTTAAATCTTAGGGTTTTTTTGTTAATTTTGCTATTCTACTCTTTCAGCCATTACCTTTACATGTGTGATAAAGTGGTTGCTCCAAATGTATCCCTTACATTGCAATGTAAAGAAGCTACAAAAACAGCAGTCAAGATTTCAGAAGTAATTAAATCTTTACCTGGACAGTCACAGAAACCATTCAATAGTGTCAAACACAAAAAAGCTGCCTCCTATCCAGAGCTCTCTCTTGAAGAGCAGGAAAAAATCGACTTAAAAACTAGCACAGAACTGCATAAAAGTGTGGGTGAGTAGATAATGAAATTTGAAACGTGCTGTCATGTTCTTTCAGTTTTTATACCCAATAATATCTACTTTAGTAAAGATCAAAGGCAAGCCAATTTTGTAATTTTCATATATTACTGCATTCTTTTTCTACATTCTTATGCATTTTACATAATCTTATAGGTTGTTTTGTATTTTTGCAATCTGGAATTTCAACAAACAAATTTCTACAAGTGTTCTGCTACCTTTTTGTCTTCTAAAGATCCACCTATGTCAACTAATTGTACAAGAAGAGGGAAATCTGAACATGCCACTTCCAAAGCCGCTGCAGAATCTAACCAGGTTGAAGTAGGCAATGGTGCACAAACCTCATCCCCAACTCCTATCAAGGACATCAATTGTGAAGATGACAAGGGAAGAATCATGGAGGAAGTAATGAAAACCTACCTTAAACAGCAAGAAAAACTGAATACTATTTTGCAAAAGAAGCAGCAGCTTCAAATGGTATGGTACCAACCTTTGATTTTATCACCAGAAAACTGTTGTTCCTTTTAACTTGTTGGTCCCAGAATCAGTGCTACTGTTACAAATAAAGCACAAGTGATACTTCATATTAGGAACCTGACATTCACTATATTGTCTTTCTAATGTACGTTATGTTAACATTTACAGGATAAACTATAAAACCATTTTTAATTGATTTTACCGAGTTTCAGATCTTGGTACACGTGTATTGCCACTTGGGAGAAAAAAACCCACGTGCTTCACTTTCTAATTAATTTTTGGTGCTTAGATATTTCTTTCAATGTGCATTGCATATTTTAATAGAATTCTTTAAGTATAATTGTCAAAATCCTCTTTTTAACCAAAATAATCCATAGGTATTCTATGGTGTTAATTTGTAGGTTTGGAGGTTAAATACTCAACCAGTATATGACCTTAATAATTAAAGTATAGCTTAATAGCTGACTGTATTCAAACCTTGTGTTTTTTCTATCACATGCCAGATAGTTTAAGATCTTGCTGCTGTCTAAACCATTACCGGAATAGAAACTTCCTTTGTCTACTATTGTTTCACTAGCAGTTGACATAATTTACTCTACATTTAACCGATGAAATGAGCTGTAGCTCACGAAAGCTTATGCTCAAATAAATTGGTTAGTCTTTAAGGTGCCACAAGTTCTCCTTTTCTTTTTGCGAATACAGACTAATGCAGCTGTTACTCTGAAATCTACATTTAACCATTTCAAATGAGCTGCAAGTTGCTAGCTAGTTGAACAATAATTATTTGACTCAGTTTTGAATAAAATTTAAGATTACCTCTCACATACTGTCAGATCATGTCTTAGGCTTTTGACCTATTAAGTAAAATTAACAAAAGGGAAGAATTCTTAATGAATAAAACTATGCTTTGAGTTTATATCTGTGGTAGAAAAATTGAGGAGGTTTGGTCAATAGAAAAATCTCAACCTTCTTCGAGCTATCATTGGCATTTAGAATTGGCAGATAACAAAAGCTTTGACTTTTATCTTTGTGTGTGGTACAATATGGTACACTTACTTTTGAAATAATGTATCAATGCTGTATTCATTGATAGCTAAGATTTAATTCAGCAATAATAAAATGTCATTTCCAGAGTAGTGTAATATATTTTAAAAAACAGTTCAGGTACTGTACTTAAATTTCTTTTTTTTACAGGATATTTCTGTTGTTAACTAGAATTAAACAGCATTGGCTTTACAAAAATAGTTACCTAATATTCTTGCTAAAGTTGTATTCACACAATTTTTATGCATGCACACTACATTTGTATACCAAATTTTACACTAGGCCTTATGTACCTGAAAATATAATTTAATAATAAATGAGACTGAAATTCAGCCCATTGCAGAAGTTAAGGGCTTGCATGGTGCCCAAGGCTTTGTGCTGGCCCTCTGCAGTGGGGTGAATTTCATGCTTATTTAGTTTAGTATGAAATAGAGTTTTGTGTTTGTTTATACCTGAAGTTTGCATCTACATTTGCACAAGGACCTTTGCTCTACTTGAGTCCCTCTTAAACCTTGTGATAAAGTTTAGCACTGTCATTGGTGTATAGGTCCTGTTGACACTGTGGTAATCTTTACTCTGAATGAATAAATATTAGCACTGATCCTGCAACTGGTTCAGTGTGGGCAGATCCTTGTTCCTACACAGAGTAAATTGCAAGATCTGGGCTTCAGTAATTTCACTGTGTTAACTCTCTAGTTCAGTTAGCAGGTAAATACATTCTCCCCAGCCATACTCACATCGTCATAGAATTACAGATTAAGGCCACAAAGGACCTTTATGATCATTTAGTCTGACAAAACATTGAACTTCACCCAGTAATTCCTGCCTTAAACCCAATAATTTATGACTGAACTAGACCATATCTTTTAAGAAAACATCAAATCTTGATTTAAAGTCTTTATGCAATGGAGAAAGCACACATTTGATAAGATGTTCCAGTGGTTAAGTGCTTTCATTGTTTTTTTTCTTAAAAGTGCATGATTTCCCGTTTTAATTTTTCTAGCTTGAACTCCTGGACACTGGATCTTGTTATGTCTTTGCCTGCTAGATTAAAGAGCCCACTAGTACCAGGAGTCTTCTCCCTTTGTGTAGGAACTTACAGACTGTGATCAAGTAGCCTCTTAACCCTTACTTCAGTAAAATAGATTGAGCTCTTTAAGAGATTGAGTCTCCGTCTATAAAGCATGTCCTCCAAACCTTAAATTATTCTTCTAGCAATTCTCTGAACTTTTTCCAATTTTCAACATCATCTTAAGGTGTGAACATCAAAACTGAACACACTGTTCAGCAGTAGTCCCACCCAGTCCATATAAAGAGATGACATCTTTTTATTTCTATTTGATATTCCGCTTTATACAGCCAAAAGGATTTTGTTAGACTTTTGCCAATGCATATCGAAGCTCATGTCAGTTAGTTATCTACCCTGATCCCTAAGTCCTTTTCAATGTCACTGCTTTCCAGGATTCAGTCCCCCCATCCCGTGAATATGGCCTACATTCTTCCATCCTGGATGTAAGATCTTGCATTTGGCTGTATTAAAACTCAAGTTGTCTGTTGTGCCTAGAATACCAAGTGATCTAGAGTGTTCTGTATAAATGATGTCATTATTTCCACTCCACCAATCTTTGTGCCATTTGCAAACTTTATCAACAGTGATTTTATCTTTCTTCCAGATCTTTAACAAAAATATATACTGAATAGCGCAGTGCTAAGAATTGATCCCTGTAGAACCCTAGTAAAAACATGCCACTCATTGATGACTTCCTACTAACAATTGTGTTTTGACATCTGTCAGCCAGTTTTTAATCCATTTAATATGTGCTATATTGATTTTTATAATTTAATCTTAATTTTTTTCTTCAGCACCAAGAGCTAAAAAATAAACATTTGTCAAAAACTATTAAATAGTGTTTCAAACTCCAGTAGGGTTCAATCACTTCTCATCAGGCAAGTCTGTCTTTTCAGGTGGATTGAACATGGGATTCAGCAAAGGATTGAGTTGCTCTAGGTCATTGTTCATCTGTTATGATTTTGTTCTAGATTTTTGTGAAATTTATTCCAGGGTTATTCATTTGTGGCTAAAAACACTGCACTTGATTGTCCTGGGCCTCTCTTTGGCCCATATACTTTCTGTTCCTTTGTGCTCCAAACCATCAACTTTTCTGTTTAGTTGGTTGTGGTTTGGCTGATCCCACAAAGGTTTTTACCACCATATGATGGCTTTTGAAATTTTGACTCTGATCCCATGCACCACAATATAGTTTTTCACCAGTCCTTCCCTCTAGTGCCACAGTTTGGTAAATGTTTGGTTTTTATAATGGGCACTAGCACCAGGTACGAGACTTATTTCAGAGGTGCAGGGAAGTTTTATGGTTCAATGTCTAGGGCACCAGACTTGGAGTCAGGAGGTTTGGGTTCTGTCATCAGCTCTTTCACTGTCTCACTGTGACCTTGTGCAAGTCAGTTTACTTTTCCATATTTCAGTTTTTACAGCTGTAAAATGGAGAAAAATGATAGTTATCTACCTTTGTCAAGTGCGTTGAGATCTGTGGATGAAAGATGCTATGTATTGGTATTTAAACAAAAATAAACTTTTGTGAAAGTATAAATATTATCTTCCTCTCTGGTTCCATGTAGTACTTTAGTTTTAAGTTAACCACTTCTGCCAGCTTGAAATATGATTATATTTACTGTTTAGGCTGCTTACAATGGTTTCTCTTTTGTGGTAGCTTTTTAACTAAATATTCCAGCAAAGTTTGTCTGTTTTTCCCTTTGGAGCAGAAAAATATCTCTCCCCTTGAAAGTCTATTGTCATCACCAGTTCGGCTCTGCTTCTTTGTTAAATTCAAATTAAGGCAAGATTAATTTAAATACAGAAGATTTCTTTCCCTTCTATTTGTGGTAGCAGAGACCTCCGCAGCTCTCCATAGCTAGCCTTAAAACCCTCTCTTCCATAGATACTTATCAGAGAAATAGTAGTACAGGGACTGAATTGAAGAAAAAGCTAAATGTAATTATCATAAGCTCTAATCACAAACTAAACTCTGCCCACTTCAGGCCCCAAAGCAAGATGCCACTTACATCAGGTTGTTCATATCTTCATAATGTGATTCTCTCTCTTTCTTGCATGCTTTGCATGCATTTATGTCAGTTGATCGTTGTCTTTGTTTCATGTTCTTTGACCAGCGATAAAGTAGTTAATTTGCATTTTAACACTGGTATAATTGACTTTAGAATCAACACAACTGAGGTAAAATGGGACAGCTCACGCCTCCCAGAGCTGCTATTTCAGGCTGCTTGCAGACTCTGGTATATATCACTAGTTTGATTACACCTGGTTCAAAGACTTAGCTTTCATTTAAAAAACATATTCAAACTACAGAGGAAAAGAAGGCAATATCCAGAAAAAATACTGACTTGCTAAGCTGCCACAAGGCAGCCCATTTTGATCTCTGCATTTTTATATAAAAGAACAAATGTAATGTTCTTATTATTTTAATAGGTTTATAAAATGAAATTGCTGCTCACATAGGTTCACTTTTGCGACCTGTGAATTTGTTTTTGGAAGCTCTGGGTGTTTGACAATACCACTTTGTTATATTGCATAATGACTACAGAATTCAACACTCCTATTTACACAGCAGCAAAGTGGACATTCTGTTTTTCTCCTCAGTATTTCCAGATACCCATTTAAATTAATAGAAACAATGATTTTGATTGTAGTGATTTTAGAATCACTCTGTGTATAATCGTCATCATTTCTTGACAGGAAGTGGAAATGTTAAGTAACTCTAAAGTTATGAAGGAACTAACTGAGGAGCAGCAGAATTTACAGAAAGAACTTGAATCTTTGCAAACTGAGCATGCTCAAAGAATGGAAGAATTCTATGTTGAGCAGAGAGACTTGGAGAAAAAACTGGAACAGGTGATGAGACAAAAGTGTACCTGTGACTCCAATTTAGAAAAGGACAAAGAAGCTGAGTATGCAGCACAGGTAAGGAAAAAAACACTGCTTGAAATCTGTCTTGTGTTTTGTCTAGCACCACCTACTTAATTATGAAATTGCCAAATAAAGTTAATTGTACTAGGCTGTTGGCAGCTCAGCTCTTAAACTTTTACTATGAAGAGTGTGTTACCTGTACCACTGCCAGCTTTCATCTTCTTTGGTCTTTCCTCTCTTGTTCACCTAATGGCAGCACACCTCACCATGCCTGCTGACCAGAGTTGAAGGGGACATAGGGTACAGAAACTCTTTATCCTTCATCATCTCTCCCTAGAGATTATGCAGTTCTCTTCTTTTTGGGGATGCCTGCATTAAATGACCCATACCACAGTAATTTAATAAAAACAAGAATTTTTAAAAATGAGGAGAAAATGCAATTAAAACAAAAATGGTTTGCTTAATACATTTAGATTTGCACTTGTAAACTAAACAAAATAAAATATTCTTATTTTAGTTGTGGAGAAAAAAAGAATACTTATATTTTTTGGAAGTAACCACTTCTCTGGCCACACTTTGGTTAGACTGACAGCTTCCCTTGGTGTCAGAGTCCACTATAGGATTAGGTGAGGCTACCTCTACTTTTCATAGAAGCATTTGATTAAGAGTCCTATTGGAGAGGAAGGCCATAGTCTGGGTTCTTCATCCCATGATGTCTCCCGATTCGTTACCTCTGGAAGTTCCCCCAGCTTTCCTGTCTCCAACGCCGCTATGTCAAAAGCTGCTATGTCAAAAGCTAGACTTTCACTTCTTTAGACTAAATAACTTTTAATCTATATCATTGTTCTTTTCTATAGGAGCTAGCGTCTGTCATCCTGCTGGATACATCAGGCAGCATGGAGTCTGACTCTTCTAAATATTTTGTTTATTAATTTTGCTTGCCATGAAACTTTAATTATTTCAGGTCTCAGATCCTCTGTCATAGAGATCTAGTCATCCTAATTATTTAAAAACAAATTCTAAAACCCAAAGTCGATAAATTTTGTGGTCAACTTGTCAGTAAAATTATATTATACTTCCCTTACTATACTAAAACTACCACCAGATGAAAAGCAGCCACTGGCTGAATGAAGAAGTGTTTGATTTAGGATCAGAAATCCTTTCTGTTGAGCTTAATTTCATGACATTCTGCTCAGTAGGATTCCTAAACTCTGCTGTCAGAAATAATCTTTTCGGTGTGTAGTCCAATTTACTAAACATCTGGTACAAGCCCCATTACTGCAGATAACAGCGTATTCTGATTTATGAAGATAATTATGTTCCGTGTGTTTTTTGTATAGTTTACATTCTTTGGAGGGCACGAATAGTAAATTATTCTCCAAAGGGTTTTTTAAAAAGTTAGATTTATGAGGCTAAACGCATTTTTCATGTAAACTCCCAATTGTTTAGCTGTACTGTCCCAATTGTGGTTCAATGGGACAGTACAGCTCATTCAAGCGTTCTTGTCTAATTATTTCTACGTTACTAGCAATTGATTTTGGCCATACCCGTCAGCATCAGTCACAGACGCATCTGAGTGAAATATAATTCTTCTGAACAGTGATTTCTTCATAGGCTGGATGTAGCATTCCAGAGATCCTCAGTTCACTGTTTCTATCATAGAAAGCATCTGCAGGCTCTGCTCTCTACCTCTGAGAGCTTTAAATTGTGAGAAATACCCTTCTGCTGGGAAACCAAGAAAAAGCGGAATTCAGAGCTTACCTGGATCATTGTTCTTCCTTCTAGACCAGCCTGAGGGTGTTGTGGGTGGAAGTCCCTTCTTCCTGGCTCCCTCAGTCTAGTCTAATCTGCCATTTTACCATACTTGCCACCAGTTCCCTACAAAGTACGGTGGAGTAGTTTAGCCAGTATCACTAGACTGCCAGTGGATCCTTCCAAATGGCTGGAATCCTGCAAGAAAGTGAAATCAGAGGCTCTCTTCCTGGCTCCTGCACTGCATACATCACAGTGGCATTATGCATACTATTTCATTGCACCTGTTACCTGCTCTCCACAAAAGCACAGTAGTCAAGGAGTTCATGCTAACAGCCTGCCACTTTCAAAGGACCATCTAATTGGCCTTGATCATGAAGAAAGAGGTCAGTACTAAAGGAGAAAGTGCCACAAATGGTTCTAAATGGCATGGTTCTAAATTCAAAGCAGCTGGGTCATCTGTGCCTGGCATACTTCAGAACAATTAGAAAATGCTTACACCTGTGTCAGTGCCCAGCTCATAGACTCATAGATATTAAGGTCAGAAGGGAAAATTATGATCATCTAGTCTGACCTCCTGCGCAATGCAGGCCACCGAATCTCACCCACCCACTCCTGCAATAAACCTCTCTATGTCTGAGCTACTGAAGTCCTCAAATCATGGTTTAAAGACTTCACGGTGCAGAGAATCCTCCAGCAAGTGACCTGTGCCCCATGCTGCAGAGGAAGGCGAAAAACCCCCAGGGCCTCTTCCAATCTGCCCTGGAGGAAAATTCCTTCCCAACCCCAAATATGGCAATCAGCTGAACCCTGAGCATGTGGGCACGATTCACCAGCCAGATACCCATGAAAGAATTCTCTGTAGTAACTCAGATCCCACCCCATCTAACATTCCATCACAGGCCATTGGGCCTATTTACCATGAATAGTTAAAGATCAATTAATTGCCAAAATCATGTTATCCCATCGTACCATCTCCTCCATAAACTTACCAAGTTTAATCTTGAAGTTCTCCAGATTTCATAAGGCCCTTTTGTTAGAGATAAATTATTGGATTATCTATATACATGAGTCAGATAGGGAGCAGGAGTATAACTGTCATCACTGCTTAAAGTACCCTTCTGATCAAGCTGGCCGAGCTCCCACAAAAAAAGCCAACGACATCAGCAGGCTTCTCCAGTTCCCACTTCTGTCCTAAAAAGAGTTTTGTGGAAGGAGAGGAATGGAGGGGAGGAAAAATCTAGACTAAGACACCTGAATCCATGATCATTCCTTTGGGGGGGAAAGGAGTTTGAATGTAAGAGACACTCTAAACAAAACCCAAAGCAATGTTATATTTATATTACAGTTCTATAGTAAATGGCTTCAATGTCTGATTGATTTCTCTCGTTTCTGCTCTTTGTTTTTACTGCATTAGGCTTAATGTCACTTTTCAAAAATGCGTCCATATCTTTAAAAAAAGAATGGGGAGACTCAGGGATAAATTAGTTCAGTTCAGTCTTGGGAGATATTTCTTTATCTTCTTTCACAACACTCATTGTACATGGAACACTATTCCTTAGCAGAATAGTGTGGGGGGGGGGAGGGGAAAGGCCTTCAAAGGTCACCAATTACTAAGTATTTGGAAAATTGAAAAGAACGCAAAAATGTCATGTTTTTGTCAAAATGTCCCAACCAGCTCTAACAGATCACCTCCTCAAGCTATCAGTTCAACAAAATCTTCATCAGTGTCATTGCCAGAAATGAACAAAGAATTCTATGAGAGAACTTGTAGCCTGGCATTATTGTATCATTTGCATAACTGGTCATCAGGTTCTTCAGTTTACCTTCAATATTAAGTAATGCAATATACTGAACATATTGAATTGACTGTTAAGGAGAGAAGTGTGTGCGTGCTCATGGCGACCAAGTTAACTGGAGGTATGAGTTTCCAGCATGATAGACATGTGACATTGAAATGAAAGTATATAATCCCAAGAATATAGTGTATGCACTAATCAGTTTGCCAAGAATGATTTGGTATTATTGGGGTCATTATCTTTGCAACAATAGGTGACTTCATGTTGCAAATTAATTTAAATTCTCTATCACTCTAGTGAGTTTGAACTATAACTATGAATGTCTTGGCTTTGGGGTATTTTACATTATATTTTTCACTTAGCATGGCTTTCTTTGTGAAGTAAGCACATTGATTTTATATTATTCAAATATTTGTGCTATATGTATGCTCATGTTTTAACTTATACGTTTTTATGTAGGTAATTTAAATAGTCATCTTCTCTTTAGTTTGCACAGTTCTCTTTGGTTTGAACTAAAGGTAATTATAGCTGACCATACCATCATGTCTTATTCTGGTGACATCCTTAGTTATAGAGGCACATTAAAATTAATGCTTACGGAATAAAGTAGCATTTTGTCAGGCAAGACAATTAAATGGAGACAACAAAAACAGTGGGATACAATATGGGATATGAAAAGCATCTGGTACTGACCACCGGTAGAGACTTAATATCTGATTACATGTACTAATGATATGATGTGGTATGACAGTTCATATACTAATATGAAAACATATCTAAATATACACAATGTGGGGATCTACTTGTATTGTACCAGGGTGGGTATGCAAGTATAGTACTACACTGTTGCCAATAGTGTACTAGTACATGGCAACTTTTTGAAAAAGATTCTTTATTTTAAAAAAGTCTTTGTGACCTGATCTGAGACACATTGTTCATCTGAAATATTTTTATCTGATACTTACAACGTTAATCAGCTGGTTCATTAAATGAATACTTGGCCTTTACAAATATATATGTAAAAATTGCTCTCTCCTTTCTTTTTAATTATTTGTGCAGTTGGCAGAACTGAGACAGAGACTGGATCATGCAGAGGCAGATAGACAAGAGCTCCAAGATGAACTGAGACAAGAACGAGAAGCAAGAGAAAAGTTAGAGATGATGATTAAGGAATTGAAGCTTCAGATTTTGAAATCTTCAAAGAATGGAAAAGGAAAATAGAAGTTGGTAGCGGGAAACTCACTTGTACCCTTCAAACCGGGTTTTTTGTAGTTGAATTGTGCGCAATTTATCTGTATGATAAGACAAGGTATTTCTAGTTCCCAAACTGAAAACCAAGGTGATGATATATATCTTGATATACATTTTTAGATTTTCTTAACTAATGAAAATCTGCATTTATTTGTACTGGTGTTTTTTCTCAGACAGCTATTAACAATATGAAACCTTTTGTTTAAGAACAGTCAGTTTCTGCCTATATTTCTAATGCAGTCTTGAGGACTCTGCACCTTTTGAAAGCAGCATTGTATGTTTAAAATATACTGTGGTCATTTTTATTTTGCTATCTATTGGATATCCAGTTATAGAAATGTATTTTTTTTAATTATGATCTTTTCTAAACTTAAAATAGAAAAGCAGAATTTAGGGTTACAGTAAGGAATTCAGTGACAATAAGGGCAGCTTTTCATTTGTAAATTAATGCTGCATGTTTACATGCTGATAAAGGGAGATTTGACCATCAGAAATATAATAGCCAGAGGTTTTTTTCCATAATTTCATCTGTAAGAATTTTCAAACTGTTGTTTTTAATAGTTGCTATTAAATGTCCATTATCAAGATGAAAGAATTTCAAAATCTAAGTTGTGATATTCTGTTGGCATTTTGGAGGATGATAACATTATGCATTTCAGTGTGAAAAGGAACAACTGAAATGGAATCCTGTGTATTTTAAAGTTTAAAAATCTCCTTCCCTCTGCTCCCATCCCATCCCATCCCATCTCTCTCTCTCTCTCTCTCTCCCCACTTCCCCCGCCCCCCAATCCTTTTCAGGTAACACCTATTGAAGAAAGTCTTTAAAATAAAATGGGGGCTGTATTGTAGAAACCCTGAACATTTGGATAATTAACATTGTTTTGAAAATATTAATGCTCTGGAGAATAACAATTGTTATCATTCATATATGTTAGTTACTTTGATATCCAAAAGTCTCTCTTCTCTACAGATTTCTTTTGGTATGTAGAAACAGGCCTTATTGACATTTAGGTAATTAGTAAAAAGTTTTAAAAAAACATCAAATTTTGAGCTATGACACTTTGAAAGTCATTTTGGTACTTTGTGTGGTTAAACAACATGGCAAATATTACCATAATCTTCAAAAATACTGCATGTTCAACCATAATATTTAAAAATGGATAGAAGTACAGAATCCCTATATTGGTATACTTGACATTAATGTTGAAAAATCCTGGTCACAAAGGATTGGATTTAGAATCCCTTATTATTAGAATCCTGACATATTAAATGCATTATTACAAAATTGGGTGAAAGAATACAGTCTCTTACTTCTTTCCAAAAAATTTGAAGGATCTCTCGTGACAGACTTTAGTTGTTGTTGATTAGAAATACTTTTAGTAGTTCCATGTTCCATAATCTGAGTCCACTGTTAACTGAAATAGTTTTGCTATAGTTTTGTGTCTTTGTTTTTCTCTCCACAGTTAAATTAGTGTTAGATAAAATCATGAGTAAAAATGTCTGCTTCCATTTTTGTTCTGAATTAGCTAAAATTAAAAACTTTGCATGCATTTTAATTTTTTCACAAATGTAGCAAATATTGTACAAAGAAAGATTAAGTTGGCATATGTGCCATATACTGCTTGTTCAAGTTTGGAGAGATAAAATTAAGAATATGTGTTTTAGAATTTTAATAAATTCTTAATGTCCCATCTACACTGAGGATTAAAGCAGGTTAAATGAAGCAATTTGAAACATCGTGTCGCTTGCTATTATGGATTACAGAGCACAAAATTTTCACTCTGGCATCTTGGGATCATTCTTTTAAAAATAGGTATACCTATCTACCCTATCTGGGTAAGCCAAACTATTTAAAGGGGACTATGGGGTGGAGACAAAAGTGCCTGATTGCTCCTTATATGATTTTGTATTCAAAGTCATGTCTATTTGCTTTAAAGACCCCCCCCAAAAAAGTCTTACTACTATATACATAGTCAATACAGCTATGAGAGAGTGAGCTGTGTTCTAGTCTAGTTTACATACCAAAAAAACTGCTGAACACATTCCAACTGCAAAATCCTTATTATTAGATGTTGGAGCCTGAAAGAACACAGCTTGGCTCTCAGGTCTCAGTCTGTGAGTGCCAGTTAACAGCTGGGAAAAATACCCTGTTTTCTGGTAAACTGAAAATGTTTGATCTGAATGTCATTGAGGCAGTAAAGAATCCCATTATGCCATTTTTACTTACTTTTCAGAGTGCATCTTGCACTTCAAACCATGTTGGCTCACATAGTTTAATCATCAGTGTAGATAGGACCTAAAGGGGTTGTTTAATATTCTTATACTATCTGATTTACCACAGTATTTCATGTGTTAGTTGTTGAATGGGTAGAGTCCTCACTGGATAATTACAGTAGTAGTAGTATATCAATTTTCACTTTTAGACTCTTGTCTACACTAGGTGATTTCTGCAAAATTTCCCATTGTTGTTGCCACTATTTCAACTTACCAGTGGTAACACCCGTGGGAGTCCAGTGCTACTGTAGACAGGGCTCCATGGATCTGCCAGTGTTGTAATCACATGCTGTCTAACTCTGTTCAAAACCCGTCTAAATGATACAGTGTTTAAAATGCTAGTGGCTACAGTCTATACTAGTATTCCCATTACTGCAACCAGAGGTGGAGCTGTGGTAAGTTTTAGCAAAACAATTCCCATTGCAGATATGGTCTCTTAATTATAAAATAATTGGCTCAAAATGCCACTTAAAATTGATTAAAATCTTTTAAAAGGTAACTTTGTAAATATACCATTTAATTCTAAAATTACAATAAGTTTTAAATTACTGTAATCCTCCTACATTGAGTAAAGAAATAACCATTTTAGGTTCTTTGCATAACACAATTCCACATGTGTAGACTTAATTTTATACAGATTTTAGGTAATAAAATATATACAAATGTGCCATAGGTTTTGTGTCCATAGTAATTGAAAGATAGTTTTCTAGTAAATTGTAAATACTGTATAAGTTTTATGTTGAGCTGTTTTACTGACTTAGAGTAGTTATGATAAATTGCTTATTTGACAAGGTATGCAGAGACTTGGAATGCCCATTTAGAGAGACTGCTGGCAAAAGTTAATCTGTCAATATGAACTTGGTTTCTTAATCTTATGATGCTCATTTTATATATTAATAGTGCAATTTGTTTTGATTCTAGTTTCTGTATGTTGGTCTTTTACACAGGAAGTTTGTTTTCCAGATTTTCCTGATACTAATTTTTTAGAAAAAGACTAAAATGTTCTTAATTTTAAAAGTTTCATTAATGAACACTTAGAAGCAAAGTTGCCTAGAGCACTTTTGGAAGAAAATAATTAGTATTCAACATAAATACCTAGTTTATTAATATACATTTTAATTTAAAGGAAAACTTTCATATATTAGGTGCACTCCACTCTGCAAGAGAAATGTAATGACTTTAGAAGAGTAGTAAATCTTTTGTAATGTTGGAAGCTGTAAAATCACCCAGATTCACAAATGCAATCATTTAACACTAGATAAAGAGAGGTTAGCAAAATCTTGACGTTAATTCAAAGAAGCTTTGCTTTAGTTTTTGTTATCCTTTAGTTACCCTTTAACTTTAGTATGTGGCTAAATATAGTAATTGTTTTACATTCTTGAAGTAATTTTATTCTATATTTAATATATTAATAGCTTAGGTGTAAAATTATTTGTATATAGTAAAGGTAAAATGCAGTTAGTGAAGTAGGCAAAGTTAGAGGGCGTATAAAGCTACTGGTATGTTGGCCTGTCAGGCACTGCTCAGGCCCACCTTTTGGAAGTCACGAACAACTTTTTATTCATACATTCTTGGTTTTAGTTTGAAAAAAGCATTAAATTAAATTTGAAAAATTAATTTTTCAATTAACTATAATGATGGGATAAGAAATTTTAGAAACATTTTTGTAGTATTAGTTGTAAAGTTGGCCTTGAAATACTTTCATAGTCAGCTTCCTAAAATTTACTTCTTGTTAGTAGGGTATATATTTTGACTAGTCAGTAAAAATATTGAATTTGTATTTTTTCCCCTGCACTTAATCTATGTAATTAATCCACATGACAGAACTTTTTATAGTATGGTAAAGTTAACAAAATACTTAAGTACACCTACCTGTAATTCTGTGCTTGCAGTGGTTAAGTAATTTTATCTAAGCTGTCAACAGTAAAATATCTTAGTACAAAAAGCTGCAGATTTCAGTAATGTTACATTTGTTTGTTGCATTTGTAGTATGAGAGGCAGTTACACATTTTCCTTACTGGAATGTTGGTTCTAGTATTTTATATTGGTTACATTTCTCCTTTAGTTCAAAAGGACAGTCAGTTTTCTGCCTAGTAGCCACTTTTGTGAAAGTAAAAGTCACCAACTTACCAACTGCATGGTAAATTTAATGATATGTCTCCATTATTATTAAGGATAGAATTTTTGTTTTCTGCTGAGTTACTGTTCCAGTTGGAAAATGCTTGAAAAATTGGTGGGTTGAGACATTTCTTCATCAAGCACAGCAGATCAAAAGGTTTTAAAAAGAAAGCAAAACACTTGAAAATCAACTAAATGTAATAAAAATCTATAAAATATTTTTCTTCAAATGTAGATACCTCACTTGAAAACAAGGAAAGCACAGTTGTACTGTATTTAAAATAATTCTAGGAAATATAAAAGTTTGTCTAAAAATGTTTTGCTGCAGTTATTGTTGCCTTCCAGGGTTATAAGGTCTGTGATTGACCAAATCTATTTTTGTGTTTTCATGCTCACTATTGGAAGTATTTATTGATGCTGACATGGCAGTATAATTAATCTTTCAATTACAAAGAATAACTGATAAAACATTGTAGAATATATCTCTAATCAAGGCAACAAGTGGAATAACTATTCTGAAATTAGTAAAAAGCCTGAGATAAAATGATCAGTGCATTCAACAATTTTTAATTTTCTGCCAATGATGTACAGTTTTATGGTTAGCATTGCTGTGGTTGCATTACATGACATGCAAAGCTGTCCTCTACCTCACGTGAGATTAACCAATATTTTATATGGTTTTAGTAAAACAAGATGCATCTATCTGGTCACTTAGTTTACAAATTTTGAATTATATTTATTGAAACATGACATACTGTGCTCTTAGCTTATACCTCAATTGTATTTTGTGCTGTTTTCCATTTTCATGCCTTGTAAATATTCTGTATAGATTGTGCATTCAAATACAAATAAAGAACTGTACTGTCAAAACACTTGTTTTCATGGTATTTATTTACAATGCTGTGTGAACTTAACCTTTGTGGAAGGCCTTTCTGAGTATTATAGTTCTACACAGGACACTGGAACATTCATGGCTTGTTTTCAAAAAACACCTAACCTTCCTGCTACAAAATACGTAGGTTGGGGGAGAGGGGGGGGTAATGCTAGGGCTGAAATCCAGGTCCCCATTAAAAGAATAGCAAAATTCCCATTGACTATAGTAGGACCAGGATTCCAAAAACTTTTGCATTCCTAAAACTTGTAGGTCCACTTTTCCGTAACTGTCCCTGTCCTTAGCATCAGTATATTACTTGGGAATTATGGAACCAAGATTCTATATACCTGGAAATACTGGTATTTGTTTTTATGTAAATGAAACATCCTTTGTGTGCTTGGCAGATTCTCTCAGGAAAACAGGCCTTTCCCCTATCTAGCTACTGTAAAAATACAGTATAGTCTCTCTTTGGGAAAGTGAAAACACCAGAAAAATTGTTTTAAAAGAAAATTCCACCCCTTTCTTTGCAGCCTGAAAGTGCATAAGGTAAGCACATGTCACCATATGAAATATGTTGGTGACAATGGAATTTAAAATCACAGTTGGCATTTCTGAATCTTCTGATGCTGGGGAGCCATTATGCTGAGTAATTATTTGTATCACTGTTAATGTGGGAGTTGTAGATCAATTTTCAAAATGCTTTAAAATAAAAATGTATAAATCCTTTCTAGTTTAAAACCACTATTAAAATTATTTTTAATTTCAAGATCATGTTTGATTATAATCTAACATGTTTTCATAAATCAGTGTCCTGAATGTCATTTTTCTGTCCCCAACCATCAGAAAGCTCAAATACCAGTAGTAAACTTTAACATGTTGGGACCTGTTCCTGCAAATCCTCTGTGCCCAGTTCTCCTATTAAAGCAGAACATATTCCTATTGTAACATTTAGGGCCTGATTCACAGCCTGTTGAAATCAGTGGGACTCTTTCTGTTGACTTTAATGGACTTTGGGTCAGGCCTTTTTATGTACTCCTGCACTGACTAAGTTTAAAACAAAGATTCTAGTAAAATGATTTTACTTTTTTTTTTTAGTTAAATAAAAATTGTGTGTTTTTAGTTGACAAACTATGGAGAATTTCTAGGTGATTTTTCTCTCTTGCTGAGGAAATGTTAAAATATTTATGCTGTATATTATTTTTGTTCTTGTGAGAGGAAAAATGTCTTGTGATTATGGGACTGGACTAGAACTTGGCAGATCTTGGTTCTGCTCTTGACCATCACAAAATTTTAGTGTGGTTGTGGGCAAGTCTCTTAATTTTTGATTGTAAAACAGGGATGCTTTCTTATCTCACAGGGATAAATTCATTAATGTTTGTGAGGAGCTCTGATATCAGAGTAGAAAAAGTGAATCAGTAGCTGTAATTAGATTAATGCAACCAACAGAGTAAACCTGCTAGCACATACAGCTTTGTGGTTTTGCATCTTGTGAGCAGTCAATATACCTGTTGCATGCTTTTTCTAGGTGTCCAGATTAATTAGCAGTCATTAATTCTGAAAAGTTTTAGGAAAATTACATGGAGAAACAATCCAGGAGTGAATCGCTTGAATGATTTAAAAATTCAGACTGCCATCAAAACTAATTGCAACTAAGATCACTTGTCAGAGCAAACACTGAATGCTGATCCAGGGAGCTCTCCTAAATAACAAGGCATAAAGTTTAGAAGCTTTAAAGCGTTTACGCTATTGTTGCCTAAGTAATAAATATTGACATTAATGGCAGCTGCTTTTAAGTTGGCAAATTCATTTACTTTTTAATATTAAAATTACTTATTCACTCATGTCAGTCAAAATATTGTCCTGAAGAATATATATTAAATGCACTATGACAGATCATTCTTTGTTGTTTGTGGTTTGTTGTTTTATTGATTCTGGTGTCACAATCCTGGTACAAGAATCTGGGTGTTGCTCTGACCATGACAAGATATTGAAACTTTAAACAGATTTTTTAAAGATGCCTAAGGTATTTGAACACCTTATTCCTGTTAAGATTAATGGGAAATGGACATCTGTATTCTCTGGCAGGTTTGAACATTTGTGTTATTGTTTTTGTGCTGTGTGCAAGAGGTATTTGCCCTAACCACCATGCAAAAATGTGAATGGTTGCCCTGTTTGAGATTAAATGTGTAGCGAAAATGTAGGGAAATGCTTCTTGCTTTGTGTTGAAAAACCCAAATACACTCAGAATTTCTTAGGACAATGTATGTTGGTATGATATAGGGCATTTGTTTGGTTTTTAAACCCCAAAGCCAGTCAACCTACTTTTCATCAATGTTTCAGTAGTAATGCTCAGTATGTTTCTGTTGTATTCCTTGGTTAATTATGAGCTCAAATAATATCTTGACATTTCCATAGATCTTAGAGATGCTCTCCAGTTAAAAACACATTTTTAAAAGGTGAATTTCCTTACCTGTATTACTAATAGCAACTTAATACTATGCTGTGGCTGCCCTTAAGCAGTTGCAGAGTGTTTTGGGGAGGGAGCTCAGGGCAGTTTTTCCCACACCCATGCAGGAAGTAATTAGAATATGGACACAGTATTTCTTGGAGCAGTATGTCTTTTGGCTAGCCAATGTATCTTGCTTTGAAGGAATGTTTTGCAGGATTGCATGGAATTTTCCTGCTTCCATGTCCCTTTGCATGGCTTTCTCCACGTAAGAGATCATTCTGTCCTCTGAAAGCACTCCTGTTATCTTGCATCATGCCCTTCTAGCAGTGGGAATAAATGAAGGGATGTTAATAGCTGCAGAAGATTGTCTTGTCAAAAGCTTTAGAGAGCTGCATATGGTAAACCGCAGCTGCTTCTCATAAAAGCAGATTTGTGCTCCATGCAATAAGGGACCATGTTACAGCTCTGGAATAGTATCAGACCTGGGTTCTACCCTGGCTGTGCCAATGACTTGCTATGTGACTGTGGGCAAGTCACTTCACCTCTCTGTGACTCTTTTTCCTCCCATCCTTTGTCTGTGTTTGTCTAATTAGATTGTAAATTCTTCCGAGATGGACTGTCTCTTACTATGCATTTATACAGTGCCTAGCACAATGAGACACAGATCTCAGCTGGGGACTCTAGGTCATAATACACATAATAAAGTGTTTCAGTGCCAGAGCCTTGTCTATGTGAAAGCTACTTAAAAACAGGAAGTATGTTATCCTTTCTTTATGATCTAAAAAGAAATTAGAAGGATGTCCTATCGAAAATGTCTTTGGCATCTCCTACCTTTTAACACACTTTAGGAGAATTTAAAGACAGCCCAGGGAAACTAAATAGGAAAGGCAAAAACCAGGAGAAATTAATCCTGTTAGCTATTGAGTCAGAAACTGGTGTTGGTCACTGAAGCTTCCACATTGCCAGCCCTTCTCAGCAAGGTGACCACTAGCAACAGTAGTCTCAGAAACGGCAGCTACTCATACCAGGAAGACTATAGTATATAGGAAGGCTACATATAAACTAAGGACCTTATCCTGCAAATATTCACTAACGTGCAGTTACTGCCATGAGTACTCGTGGGACTACTCACTGAAGCTTTTGCAGGATCAGGGTATAAAGCTGTATTTTTTTATTGTCTGCAATTCTGGGATGCTTATCTCCTAATGTGACTTTCCATTTTTTAGAGTTCATCCACTTTCATAACAGATCAAGGCAACCTATGCATGTTTTAATAGAAGTCTATAGTTTTCAGGTTCATTTTCCTGTAGTTTCACAAGTCCCATCTAATAAAGAGACCACCACCACAGAAGGATTTCTTTTAGAAGGTGTGTTCTTCTTGTGCTCTGACTCCTTGGACCACAATTTTTTTCTCAAATCCTTAATTTTTTATGAAATCTACAACAAATTCTGGACAGCATACAAACAAGAATTCATACTTAGCCATGTCAAACCAAACAACGCAGAAATCCATATGCAACAGCGTTGTTAATGTAAACATACCACAAAAATATGTATTTTTACTAAGTCCCCCTCATTCTGAACCTTATATTATTGTTTATATAGTACCCACAATGTGCTAGCAGCTGCTTTACAGACAAAGGCCCTGACCCAATGAGCTTTAAATCTAAATAACATACAAAGAGGAGCTGGGATGCAATAAAAAAGTAAAGTGATTGACAGGGGAAGCTTAGCATGTGTCTTGTTAGTTCTTGTGCTTTTGCGTAGTTTATTTGCTGAGGTGTAAGGCTAAAAGAACTTTTAGAAAAAGACTTGAAGTTCTAATATTTTTCAAAGCTGAAAAATAACTATATATCTGACAGGGAAAACATTTCATTTTAATTCTGTCTAAAACAATTATTAAATTCATGTTTTCTCTCTGTTCATACTTATTTCTAAGATTTGAAAAATGAAGATTTTGGAGGTGAGATTCTTGTTAGAAATTGACTAGTTCATCTCTTTTTAAAGCCACGGGGCATGACTTCTCACAAGCTTGCAAACACTTTAACAAACTATGTGCCAAGGAAGACCTGCTCCAAACAATCTGAATTCATTAGATTTCTCCACTGGAATGACAGCCCATGGCTGCTATTTATTATCAGTATCTAAATGGTAGGGATCAGCTCCCAATGCTTTCCTTTAACAGCTCTAAACACAAATTAAGAGGACAAAGCATTTGATGTAATCTTACTTCATGTTAGATTCTTCCCTTACACAGTGCAATGGTAAAAAAATTCCACTAGTGGTCTCCACAGGCACATTTTATTTGTACAGACCCAAAGCTTCACAATTACACTCAAATCTTCTCTTTGACAAATTCCAAACATTGGCTACTGGAGCACTATGCAGTTCTGCTAGAACTCTTCTGGCATTGGAAATACTTTATGCTTTTTTGCAAATAAGTATAAGAATAGGAAGATCTCCTGTCTCTCTCAACCTTTCTTGACCTGGTTCAGACTAAGAAGGAAAAGTGAATTTTTTCTTCTTTGACATTTAAAAAAATGTATTGCTCCTCTCTTTACAGAATAAATAACCTGAAATCTACAAACCTAAGTAATTATGAGTGAAAAATCAGTTACTCTGGGTCTCACAATTCAGAAGTGGAAATAATAAGATGCTGGAAAGTAGATCAGTGAGACATTTTGAGTCTGAATTACAAAGTACTTTGAGAACTGGGGCACAGCAGAGGTAGTGCAGAAACTTGTCTGTCTTTTCTTTCCATCGACAGAGAAGGCATCAGAAAAGATCCCAAGGAAACATGACTGATCTTCACTAGGCTGCTTACTACAGACAGCTTCTGTTTTGGTAAAAGGATCAATTTCTTCTTTCCAGTAACTTTATTTGCCAGCTCTATTCCCTCCCTCCCTCTCCAGCCCATTCCAACGGGAGTGTCTTAGTGTGATGACCTGTAGTCAGCCCCACAATGTTGCTTAACCTCCACTTTCTTCTGCATTTCCAATAGTCCAACTATTTGATTTTTTAAAAAAATTAAAGCTCTGGCCTTTCCTTTTATTAGTTCACTTAGCCAGAGAGAGAATGTATTTATAAAAATACAAAGCCACACCCAACTCTGTTACATTCTGATGGGTTTAGTTCTCTGACAGTAACATAGGACCCCCAAGGCAAGGTAATAGAAATGGGGTAAGTCTACACTTCTGAAGCCTTCTCTTCTCCCTGCTCTCTGATTGGCTAATTTGTCTTTCAGCTCCTTCTTGATTAGCTGGAAGAAATAGGGCTCCCTGTGTTACTCCTCCCATCTCTGTCAGTGGGGCTGGCAGGAGTTCTGACCACTCCCAGAGGCTGAACTGATCAGAGGCATCCCTGCCACTAGAGCACCACTCAGGATCTGCTTACACCAAACTCCAGTCCTATCTGCTGACAGTTTAGGGCAGGTCCCAGCACTTGTTTTGTTCAGCACCAAGGCTGCTCCAGCTTACAAAGCCCAGTCATCTCCTTTACTCTTTACTTTTTGTGCTTTTCCTTTCAGCTGCCTGGCTTGACAGCTTAACATGGTTGCCACCTGCTTGCACCTAGTTGGATTTGTCTCTAGTTTTGTTGGCTGGATTGGTGTGATCGTGGCAACAGCCACCAATGAGTGGGTCGTGACTTGTGGCTACACCATCACCACTTGCAGGAAGATGGATGAGCTGGGATCCAAAGGGCTGTGGGCAGATTGTGTCATGGCAACAGGGCTCTATCACTGCAAGCCACTAGTGGACATCCTCATATTGCCAGGTATGGGCTCCTCACTGTCTCCCTTTTGGTACAGAGATGAAGGGAGAAGTGCTGCTCCTCTTGCGACAAGTCCTGCTCCAGAGTGAGACCATGGCAAAACTCCAACTGATTTCAACAGCGCAGTATCTCACCCACTAATTATAATACACATAGAATTCAAAATTCTACTAGATTGATACTATCCTATATTTACAGCTAATATTAAAGATAGATTATGGCTAATATTTTAATTATGTCTTAAGTATGATTCTATTTTATTACACTGTCAATGATCCATTTTATTTTTTATTCTTATTTGCTATCATTCTTGATACACTAATTCTTTCTCTCTCTCTCTCGTGGTCTACAACTGAGTCTTCTGGGTGCTACTGCCATACAAAGAATACATTATAATAATAGGATATGGCCTAGAGTTTTGAATTATACAATTATTTCTATTAACTTTAGGCTTTGACTTCAGATAATAATAAAGTTCTTTAAATAAATAACTAAGCTGCTCTTACAAATATTATAGATCTACTGTATTAAAATATTGATGAGTATAATTAATTTTTAATGCTAGATTATTAACAGTTTATTTTAATTTAGAAGACTTAGTCTTGATATTCAAATGCTTTCTGCTCCCATTAAGACTATACAATATAGAACTTTTAATTATAGAGTTATTCCTATTTGCTATATTGAATTATTGTTGATATTTGCTAATTGTGTAATTTGCTAAACTAGTTTCACACTAAAGTCCAAGTTAAACATGATGCGTCACTAAGTTTGAATATGTCCTTTTGTGCTAACTAACCAAACTTCTGGACCTTAGCATATGGATTCTTTGTGCAATCTTGGCACCTGTAAATAGTTTAGCTAGCTGGTAGCATTATCCATTTCCATGACCGTCAGTTTTGTAACACTTTTTTATTGTTCTGTGCCTTTGGCCTCCTCCCTGCAATTCAGAAGGGGTAGGAGGAGGTCTGCCAGCCACTTTTCAGTGAATTGTTTTTCTTTATTCACATTTTTACAAGGTGCTCTGAAGTGAGTTTCAGTGAAGGTGGAAAAGCCCTGGATTTGTTTCAGATATTGTCAGTCAGTGTTGCAGAGCACTAAATTTGGCTGATCACAGGGTTTCTTGCAGTGTCCACTACCATAGTAACTAATTAGACTCCGCTCATATTTCTGTTTTTTTCCCTGTGCCTTAGTTTTTGGTAAATTTTCCTTCTTGTTTATTTTTAGTATAGTGCCACACTGCCCACAATATACTTGCTGCTGTAGAAGTCACTGAGAAAACCCCTGCCTGGAAGAAAAAAAGATTGTGCTATTAAACTTTCATTAATAGGTAAATAAATCTTTTAGCAGCAGAAAACAATGCCCCTCTTCAACAAAAATAACATCTCACAGGCCAAAATACTTCTTGCAGTAACTTCTTTAATACCAGTGAGTATACATCAGGGACTAATGTATCCTGATTTGTCTAATAGCTGAAATCCACACAGTACCTCTTACTGAATGAGTTAGAAGGATTTAAAATGAATGCGTATGTATGTTTAACTGGGACCGATTCTACTGAAACCACACCGGGCTTTTCAGTCTTGTTTACCATACACCTTTTAAAGAGTTTGTTTTCAAGCAGATGTTCAAATGTACACAGAGTCTACATGTCCAAGAAGAGGAAAATGCTTGAACCCTGGTTTCTCATCTGCATGATAATTAATTCTGTGACTCTTGATTCAAGGCACTGTTTGCAGAAATACTGTGTGGTATCATCAGAGTTCCTGAACTCATGAATCCTCTCTCCTATGGCAGTGCTGTCATTTCCTTCTGTTGGACAGGATGGGAATGGAAGCTGGGAGTATGTGTGCATTTCCCCTAGAACCTCCCTATCCCATTAAGACTGTGTCCGGAGCAGATAGGAGACTTCCAAACAATAGGAACAAACTTTGTACCAAAGCCAAACATGTGACCCTTTTAACAAAAGCAAATTTTAGCATTATTATTATGTATGTAATTACTTTGTTAGTTATAATAGGAGTGTATGGCATTTCACAGACAAATATAAATGACACGTGCCTTGTCCTGGGACACTGACAGTCACCAGCTCTATGATCTCCTGCTGTCTTGTGTTGAGCTGTTGTTGCATAGGTTAACAGAAGCTCAGTAGAGGACATGGTTTACCTGCCTGCTGAAGTGGCAGGGAGTTCAGCCTATTAAACCCCTGAATCCTGTGATGTCCATATTGGCCTGAGGGATTTGTGGAATTTCCTATTTGTTAGAACTGGTGCCCATCTCTCAATCCCCCGTCTAGCCTGGCTGACCAAAGCCTCTGGAAATTTGCCTCCACTGTGTGTGGGGCTTCAACAGCACTGGAATATTATACAATGAAGTACAGAGTGGAGCTATCTACTGAAGTTCCATTGATTTGGTGGGGGGTCAGTGCCATGGGTCAGCTGGGTATTGCCCGTCCTCACTGCTGGAAGTCTAATCCCCCTAGATACCTCCTAGGAGAGGCTACCATAGGGTTATGAGAAAGAAGATTGATGTTACAGAGTTGATCATTTCCTTACTTTATGCTCCCTTCAGGATCGATTGGGTTTTGTCCCATATCTCAGCTGTGTCGGGGTGGTTTTATATCCCTGAGTTATAAGAATGTAAATGACCCAGATTGCTCTCATTTTGCAGACCACCAGGATGGGCTTTGTGGTGTGGACCATGGACCACTGTCTGAGAACTTCCATTTTAAATTTCCGCTGTTAACCAGGTTCATTTCTGTGTTAGGGATTGGGAACCTAGGAAAATTCCTCGCAAGCCAAATTCTTCCCTTGCTGTCCTCTCCTCTGCTCCCCAGCTCCATAGCTTCTTGGTGCTTAGGTAGTTAGTAATATAGGAGTGTTTGGCTGAATATCTCCTCCTGTTGTTTTTGTTTATTAATCAAGACTCTGCTTCCTTTCCTTGTCAACAGGCTATGTCCAGGCATGCCGAGCACTGATGATTGCTGCCACAGTGCTGGGCCTCCCTGCTGTTTTCTTGCTGCTGACTGTTCTACCCTGTATTCGGATGGGTCATGAACCTGGAGCTGCCAAGTACCGGCGTTCCCAGCTGGGAGGAGTCCTGCTCATTCTCTTGGGTAAGGTGCACATCTGGCCACTGGACATACTTCCCGTCTTTTGATTTAAGGATAACATGCTGTACAAACTGAGTAGGCAGGAGATTACCTGATCTATCGCTCAGAAGACATGGCTGTCTGGGCTTGGCCTAACCACAGCCTGGACAAGTGGACTAACTACATAGTCTGTTGGAGAAAACAAATGCATAAACATGAGGAGGAGAACAAATAAAAGAAGCAATGAATGATGGCGGGGGGAGGAGAAGGGTTTCTAAACCCTACTGTGTATTGTCTTAGGGAGTCCTTTGGCATCTTGCTCCAAGTAAAGCACCCAGCACGAGTCTGCAGTAGGGTGATCAGTAGTGACAGACACACAGCTGCCCATGGGTGATTGATTTGGCTAGCTAGCCTGCAGTAGTGTTACTATGTTTGCGGGGTAAGGCAGGGGAGAGCGGGAACATGAATTAGATTCCCATTGCCAGGGGTGCTGGAACTGGCGGTGCTGCCGCATCCCCGGCTTCAAGTAGTAATAACAAACGCATGGTTTACATCATCAGTACCCCCACTATAAAAAATTGTTACAGCGCCCCTGCCCATTGCCCCAAAGTTGCCTAGAGAAAAAGATTAGCCCCCAAATTCTCGTCTTAGCTCTGTGCCTGTGAAGTGTCACAGGTGGAATCACATAAAAATAAGTTGAGTGTAAGGGTGAGGAAAGCAGGATTAAGAAGGTACAAGTCTTGCAGGCATACTGGCTTCAATAACAGGACAGGGTATAAAGTTGAGGGCAAGGACATGTGCCCGCATACCGTCAGCAGTTCTTCCCTATGTGGCCCGTCAGTCTTGCCCTTTCCCCCTTGACTCTGAGTTACTCTCACAATTTCTTCCCTTTCTCCGTAACTGAGTGGGAGATTGTTTTGACCAGAATCAGACTGTGAAGCTCATTGTTCCAAGTGTAACACCTGTGTATTCTTGAGGCCTCGTCATCTCGACAACAGCCTCGGTGTCTTGTTTTTATCAGTTTGTTTAGCAGGGGAGGAGGGGCGAGGGAAAGTGGCCTCTTTGTGCAAGCTCTGCCTCGTCCTTGGCTTTCTCAGCGTGGCAGCCAGCACTGACATCATGCAGTTGTTGGTTTTTTTATTTTGTTAAAGTGAACACTGGGTGTAGTTGCCACAGCAGAGGTAGTCAGTGCTGGGGCTTGGGAACGGATGAGCGGCTGCAGCACATGCCAGGGCTGGGGATTGGAGCACAAGGGTTAGTCAGTTAAAGAGGAGTGAGCACAGCAGAACAGCTCCAGTCTCCCCCGTCCCCTCCCCTCACCCCCAGTTATGAGTTTAGCCTTTAATTTGCTGTTCATTCTGCAAATAGTTCCAGCAACTAAACACTAAACACCTATAAAAACACCATGTGACTTACTGTTTTTGAAGAGCATCCTGGAGAAGTCCTTTTGAAGTCCTTGGAAGAGGGGCAGCTCCTCTCATCTCTGAGCTGAAGGGAATCCCTTCCATAACTAGACTGAGTCTCCATGCCTGCTCAGTCCTTGGGCTCTCTCCTGACCATTCCAACAAGAGTATGATGGTAGGTTTTGCCCCTGTGTGGCGCACTGGGAACTGGGCTGAGTCCCCACACTCATTTAACAGGCCCACTGGTCAGAGGATAATACTGTAATGTATACTGGTTTCAGAGTAACAGCCGTGTTAGTCTGTATTCGCAAACAGAAAGGGAGGACTTGTGGCACCTTAGAGACTAACCAATTTATTTGAGCATAAACTTTCATGAGCTACAGCTCACTTCATCGGATGCATACTGTGGAAACTGCAGAAGACATTATATACACAGAAACCATGAAACAATACCTCCTCCCACCCCACTCTCCTGCTGGTAATAGCTTATCTAAAGTGATCACTCTCCTTACAATGTGTATGATAATCAAGGTGGGCCATTTCCAGCACAAATCCAGAGACTGATTCCATGCCTGTGATGCTGGGGCCTGTAGCAGTGCATCTGGATTTTAAAAGGATACTGTCACAAATGATGTCCCTAAAATCAGATATATAGGCCCTGTGTGGGTTTGCAGGTTTGCCAGACCATCCCTATTGTAGGCAGTCAAAATAGAGGGCTAATGTAATGTGTGAACTCATCACTGACCACAGTCTAAAACCTTGAGCACCAAAATAGCCAACCTTGGCAGAGGGGGATCCTGGTGGAGGGGAGAAATAAGAGGGGGGAAATAGTCCTGGCTTGTGTGTCCCAGCTCTGTGGGGTGCAGTGGTTGGCGGATCTGAGTAGAGATGGATCCGCTAGCCCCACCATAAAATTGGGATGAAAGAGGTCTGAATAATGGATCTTTCAGTTCACCACCAATTCCAAATAGTCAGCACAAAAATTTGTTTGGGGTCAAGCAGATGTTTCCTTGACCTGAAACAAAATGTTTTGTTTAGCTTTTGAACATTTTCTAATGTTTTTAGATTTAAAAAAATAAATTCAAGGAAAATCTCAAAACAAAAAGTCATTTTGTATTGAAAAATCAAAACAGTTCATTTTGAAAATGCTAAAACCAAAACATTTTCATTTTTATAGATTTTTTTTTTGACCAAAACAATTTGGCCAAATTGACACAAATTTGTGAAATATTTCAGTGTCACCAGTCTGCATTTTTCACCTAAAAAAGTTTAGGTTGAAAAATTTAGCCTCACTCTCATTGGGACACAGGAGACCAAGCAGAGCTGGATGTGAATTAGGAGGTTCCAGAAATCCTGTGCCTGCATCAGGACCCTCTGGAGCTGCAGATGATGAAAAAGGGTCTGGCTCATAATTCTTTTCTTCTCGAGATTTCAGTTACTTTCTCATTGGGTGCTGCCAGCCAGGGTAGACAGACACAGACTAATTCTGCTTGAGCTAGCGCACCAACAATAACAGTGTGGATTTTGCAGCATGGGCAATAGCACGGGCTAGCCACCTGAAAACAGACCCAGGGCGTGGGACGGGCTTGTAGTCTGGTGACTAGCTCCTGTGCTGCATTGTCCACACTGCCATTTTTAAGCATGCTAGCTTGAGCTGAACTAGCATGTGTTATCTACCCTGTCTGGGACGTACACTCCCAGCTGCAGTGTAGACATACTGTACGTTTCCAACCTGGCGACTCCTTTGAGAAAAGAAAGTGTTAATGTTAAAATGACATGGACCAGTTAATACTCCTTAGGCATGATTCTGATCGCTCACTGATTTTTCTCCATTGCGACCAATGGAATAACTCCTTATACACACTCGTGTACATGAGATCAGAATCAGTCCCACTGTCTGTAAGGGCTCAGTCCTGCAAGGTGTTGACTACCCATGTCAATGGGAGTGGAGTGTGTTCAGGAGGATCAAGCCCTGAAGTGCCTAGCAGATGTTTGGTGCTGTATAAATAAAAATAAACAAATTTCCTAACCCATGTTACCAATAATACTATGGCGGATTAAAACCGAACATATTTGCTTTCTCATGTTGTCTGCTCTAACCCCTTTGGCCCTAGTGTAGCACCTTCCACTACAATGTTGCTTACTCTGTGCATTTCACTCAGTTCCACCAATGAAAATATATTACCGTAGTCAGTTTTGCTTTTTATTCTAATCAGTTTCAAATCACTTTCACTTTCTGGCTCTCCTGCAGTAGCCCAGTGCTGCAGTGTTTAAATTGTGTGGGCATTGCAGGGAAATGTTTAAAATAAAACTGCTTCAGTTAGATTACAAAAATCACAAATGGATCATAAGCTTTTTAAAATAAATTTTTACACCACCTACATTTTCTCGGTCAAATTTGGCCAGGTGTGGTGTCCTTGGAATGTGAATACTGGACACAAGTACATGACTTTAGTACCACTGCAGCTTAATGATTTGTCCCTCTGGAAAACAAATATGGTGTTGCCAGCCCATAGCATTCAACAGTCATGAGTCAGGCCCCAAAAATCATGAGATTGAGTTAAAATGGTTGTTTTTATTTGCTGTCGGATTATCGAACCTTTGTGGTTCGCGTTTTCAGTACAGGGGCAGGGATAGCTTGGTGGTTTGAGCATGGGCCTGCTAAACCCAGGGTTGTGAATTCAATCCTTGAGGGGGCCATTTAGGGATCTGGGGCAAAATTTGCGGATTGGTCCTGCTTTGAGCAGGGGTTTGGACTAGATGACCTCCTGAGGTCCCGTCCAACCCTGAGATTCTAGGATTCAAGCTTTTTTGAACAACCATGAGGACTAAAAACTTGCTTTTTTCTTAAATGAAGGCTGAAAATATCTCACTTAGTCACATGACTCCTGGAAGAAAGGCTTTAAGAATAATACCAAATTTGGTGAAATTTGAGCAGAAATCACAAGAGTTGCCAACACTGTAAATATCCCTATTAATTTAAGAAATTGATGTGCGTTTAGCACTGAAATTGTTAAAAAGAAAAACAGAGGTCGTGTTACACATTATGGAATTTAAAATAACGACTGAAAACTTGCCAGGAAAATAGTGGGCTCAGATATTCCATTGATTTAATGTCCACTGAAAATAGCAAGGCTGAAGTAAGAACAATTGTACATGTGCACACCACTCTATCTTGTGTGCTGATGTATATTTTTATGTCTGCTTTAATCCCGTCTGTACTAGGGAATCGATCTGTTGCTGCAAACAGCTGTCAGAAGTGGTTCCCTCTGATTCAGTGCTGAAAACAGTTCAACTGCTAGTGTTGATGGAACAAAAAACAGATTTGCAGCCAAACTGTTGGTACTTGTTTTATGGGGATCCATTGCTGATAACAAAAGGTCAATTTCCTAGTGTAGATTGGGTGGGGTCTGAAATAAAGGATGGTGAAAAAAAACCAAATACCTACTATTCTGATTTTGAAAATTAAGAAAACTGGAAACTGCATTGGTTATTTTATACATTGAATAATGGAAAGTCTGTAAAAGATTAAATTGGGGTCAGCCAGTTCTCTCATAATAGCCCCATTCTTGGAAGTCTGATAGTTTCGAATGTTATAAAGTCACATTTAAAATAAAATTATCGCAGTCAAGAAGGAAAGATTGCCTTTTATTTTTTAATCTCAAATTTCTGCTAATCCTCGCACACTCTAAAGGAAAACTCCAGATTGTTTCCCCTTTGGGAATCCAGAATCATTTCATTTTGTTTTAAAAGAAATGTTTAATATAAAAAGAAACCCCAACATTCTATTAAAGAATTGGGAAGCTGCTATTTGGGTAGAATGAGGATCATAGAAACTCGCTCTGGATAACACTGAATAGGAGAGAACAGGAGACATTGAGGCAGATTTCAGGGAAATTTCCATGTGCAGTGACATTCTCTCTCCCTAAGTGTAACACTGTCTTAATATACACTGTCTTTACTTACTTCTTCTGTGGATACTTTCCAATGCTTTTATAGTAAAGCAGATAGTGGGGACTCACTCCCCTTGACAGTATGTCAAGCTAGATTCACACTACTCTATCCTCCACACCAGCCCCCAATCCCCTTTTATGCTCCCTATTTAGGTGAATGTACCACCCAATTAAACTAAGTTTATAATGCAGAAGATTAAGAGTTTCAGTGCAGTGGTCTGAACCCCTGCAAGCACATGGCCAATCGACACATTAATGGCATGGTTGGGATTTAGTGTGGAGGACATGACAATATGAATTTATAGTAGTATGATGGAGCAAGTATAAATGTATGGCATGTCAATGCCCAGTCTCATTTGTGAGAGGTCATGGGCTGGCTTAGTAAAAATCCTAGGCAGTATTAGCAGAAAAAGAGAAGTAGGGGCAGTTTATATTCAGACAGCTTGTAGGGAAACCTATTTCACTAAACCCTTAATCCTGCCTAAAAATTACCTACAAAAACTCCTGCTTTTTCCTTCCATTGCTATACAAAGCAAGTTTTCTTGAATCCTACTCTGTCACTTCCAGAGTAAAATCAGAGCCCGCTGACTTGTAGAAATATTGAAATTGTGGCATGTTCTTTCCCAATATTTTTGGGGGGATTTACATTGAAATGTTACCCATGCAAAGTATTGGGAATCCAGCAGAGTTTGAACACATCCCTCATCAGGATCAACAGACTCATTTAGAACTGGTGGCAGCTGGTGACAACCAAATGTGGGGAGGTGAAACTGACCCATAGAGTGTCTTTGATTGGCTTGTGTTGCGCAGAGTTTCCCAACATTGTCAACATCAAAATAAGGTGGTTTACACATAGTTTATCCACATATACAAGAGATGTTATTGTTTCAATGACCCTGAGAGCTCTTCTCATATCAGAGCAAGTGTTTTCTTCTGTCCTGTGTTGTGGGGGAGAGGTCTGGAAGGATAAGGCTCTTACAGTCTATGGATATAAATATATTTTTTTTACCCAGTGCCGACAGAAAAGAAAAGATGATTGTACCCTTCGTGGGCAACAAAGAAGCTTTTTACATGAGCCATCAGATGGCTTTGCAGATTCTCAGTTGATACATTCATGTTTGAAAACATTAGAAGCTCATGGATTTTCTTGTTTGTAAGAATCAGATAAAGCTGACCTACATGCAGGACAAATTCAAATCCTCCCCACCCCCCCAAATATCCTTTAAAATCCCCTTGGTCTTTCTCTTTCGGGAGGCTCAAAATTATTATTGGCTTTATTAGCATTCTTCAAATGTTCCTCTCTTTTCCATAAACAAATATTTTCTCTAATAATAACGGCAGCCATTGGGGTTGCAATCTCTGCTTTCCTGGACAGAGTCTCTCACTAGTTCTCTGCTTTAACCAAACAGTTTTCCTTTTTCTTTCCCCACATCTTTCCCCTTGCAACTTTAATTTTTGACACAACCTCAAGATATCTTTTAACACGGTTGGTGGAAATCTGTAACTCTGCCATAGTCTTGTTATTGTTTCGCTCTGATTCCCTGATAGCCACAAGGACGGAGTCCAGCACAGCTTGCTCTTGCAGGAAATAAAACATTGGCAGATTGATTCTTCTCAGATGTATGAGCCATAAAGAATTATTGTTTTAGGGCCCAATCCTGAGAGTGCCTAGTATCATCAACTCCTATTGCCTTCAGTGGGTGTTAAGAGCACTCAGTGTTTGCAGGATCAATGATAGACCCTTAGTGAGGGTGATTATTATGAACTCATATAGCAATGAGCATGTTCAGAATGCAGGGGCATGTTTTCTCACTGCTTTCAGCAGCCATGATCATATTATGCCAAATGGTATTTTTTGACCCTGGTTGCCTATAAAGTGCTGCATTGTTTTTCAGTTGGTCACTTCTGGCTTTTAATGCCCTTAAGGGTGTGGCTTCTGGCTGTATGTGAAACTTCCTCTATAACCTAGGGACATCTGTGTTCACACGCCAACTGCTTCATAGCATCACAATCACGCTGTAGACTGGAAAGCCATTGTACCATTCCTGCAACTTTATGAAGAAGTTCTATAGAACTTAATTTTAAAAAACCCCTTTGGAGTAGATTCTTTTGACCATGCAGTAGAATGTAATAGATTTCAATCCTTGTTATAGAATCCTACTGGATAGTTCAAAAGCCCAGAAAAAGGATCTAATTTTCTGTTTAATTCTATAGGTTTTTAGAGTAACTTCTGTAGACCCCTGTTGGTTCTGTCCCTACTAAATTCTATAGCTCTTCTCCCACAGGGAAGTGGAATTTGCTCCACAGTTAAAATCTGTCTCCCCTTTCTCTGACCCCTTAAAAAAAAAAGGCTGAGCTTTTTCCCCCTTGTGCTATTTTTTAACCTGAATATTGTTGTCCATCTCTCCTTTTACCTTTCCCATCTCCATTCCTTTTTTGGACTTTTTCCCTTGCAGCTGATTCCTTCTTGTTGCTGATTCTAATTTTTCTGAGAGTGTTCTTAATTTGCCTATATTATGTTATGTTATATGGTGCCCTGATTGGTGAGGCACTTCCGAAATGCATATATTCCTGTCCATGTGGGACCTTTCAAGGAGGAGTATTATAATGAGAAAGGGGCCTGAGTCTCTGCTCACTTACTCTGGGGTGACTCGATTGACTTCCCTGAAATTGCTCCTGGTACAAACAAGAAAAGAATCAGGCCTAACCTACATAGCTTATAATTAAGGAATAGGAATAAAAGGCGAGAGTTTTGTTAGGGTTATTTTCTTATGGGTCGGAGGCATATAGTTTTCATGTGAACTGAAGTCAGTTAAGTTATATGGATTTACACCAGCTGAGAATTTGGCTCATAAATCAGTGGAGCTATGTTGATTTATTTCAGCTGAAGATCTGACACATACATTTTACTTGCTTGCCAATAGATATTGCTTTTATGTTTGAACTGGAGATGTGTTTTCTCTGCCCTCCTATGGAATTTTCCTTATTTCTGAATACCTTCAAATCATCCATTCCAGGGATGACTTTTATCCTTGGGCCATAACTATACTTAGGCTTTGCAGAATTTAATTTTTATTTTAAATCATTTTAATGGATATATCAATGTTTATTTTTAAACATTCTTTTCTATTTAAATTTTCCCAGTAGCTGAAAAATTATGTGTTTTAAGCATTTTTCAATTTTTATTTATTTAAATGTTCACAGTTGCGGGAAATTATGGGAGGCTCAGACAATGTGTGGTCAGACAATATGAAGTGAGCTGTAGCTCACAAAAGCTTATGCTCAAATAAATTTGTTTGTCTCTAAGGTGCCACAAGTACTCCTTTTCTTTTTGCGAATACAGACTAACACAGCTGCTACTCTGAAACCAATAATTATTTAATAGCAATAGAGCTTGAGATTCAAAAAGTTAAAGCTTTATAACTGTTAAAACACAAACTGTCAACATCAGATCGAAATATACAAAGTAAATATCCTTAAATCAAACTCTAATATGTTCTCAAGCAGTGTTTTTCTTACTTTTCCTCAATTTGTGTATTTATGGTGAAATTGACATTTATTGATAAATACCTAATCCTTCCAGTTCTAATTATGTTGCCTTTGGAATGCATCAGATTGCACCAAATGGCAAGTGTCTTTTTGGTGTCCTTTAAATGCCTGTGAGGATATTCCTACTTTCTCTCTTCCACACTGCTCAGATCTCTCCTGTAAGGCTTTTATCCTCCCACGTTCAGGTTCCCACCCCTTCTGCAGGTTACTCAGTTCAAATACTGAAGATAAGGTTCATGAGAACCCACAGTGGGCCTGAAGGACAAAGTGGGGGGGGAGAGAGGGCATGCTACTGTTTTCTCAAGGGAAAATAGGTTACGCCTGTCATATCTAAACTCCACACATTTAATACACAGACAGGGCAAGACTCTGGTCTCTGTTATGCAAGTGCAAAATATTCCTTCTACTGTGCAATATAAAAGGACTATGAAGTATCCGCATACTCTAACTTCTGTGATGTGTTTATGAAAAGGGCACATTTAGCTTCTTTTCAAATCGGTAGGAATGATTTTTAACATCTGTTTATATCACAATCGCGTCATTTTGCATTCTATGTGATCCTGCTCTCACTGAAGTCAATGGGAGTTTTTCCATGGACTTCATTGGGAGCTAGACCTTGGAAAGTAACTGAACTATTGAGGGTGATCTTTAAAATCTTAAATATAGCCTTAGCGTGGGGTATATAAACGGAGGGAAGCAGAGGGAGAATTAATTTGCCTACTTTGTCAATAGCCCACGGAGTCTACGCACAAATGTATTCTATGTGCACTAACTGTAAAATATTCAGGGTAGTTACTCTTTATTTGTTGATATGGATAATAGTTTAGAAAATGATACTTATTTACTAGCGATGATCCTCACCAATTGGAAACTCCCTGCATAATTCATAGCTTCATCATGTGCCTCACCCAACTGGCTGTATTTTGGGAGGATGGTTTTTATGTCAGTAGTGTTGTCAAATCTGTGGAGACACTAGGGTTGGGATTGTCTGTAGCCCTGCATGTTGTGTATTCATTTACATCCGTGTAAAGTGGGTGGTGTTCTGATCTGGTAGCACTTTGCTCTGGTGTAAATGACTACATGAGCTGCTGGGCAATGAGAGTCCGGCTGCAAGTGTTTTGCTATATTGAGTTCTGGTTGGATTGTCTGTTGATATTATGAATTTTGAAGCCATTTTACCAGTCAGATGCCAGTGCCTTTATTTGTTTTCTTCGGCACTAAAAGTAACAAAGTAAGGCCTCAAAGCCATTTAAAGTATACCCACTCTCCCCTGCCCCCGCCAACCCAAAAGTTAACTTGGAAGAATGGGTAGTTCACTGCTTATCTTTAGGGTTATTGGAGTCAATTGCAAGAAGTCATTGAAGTCAGAAGTCATTGACTTCTGTGGGGTCAGGATTTCATACCCACTGTTTCTTCCTCTGTTATTGTGCTTTTAAACTTACTGGCAAGTGACTTTCATTAGTAACACTGAATGGTTTGTAGATAGGCTTGAAAGGGTTAAATTTGAACTGATAAATATTGGTAATTTTTCTCCTCCTCCCCACCCCCTCAAAACTGCATCATAACCTGAATTTCATTAGTACTTGTGGCACCTTACAGACTAAGAAATTTATTCTCTAAGGTGCCACAAGTACTCCTGTTCTTTTTGCGGATACAGACTAACACGGCTGCTACTCTGAAACATGAATTTCATTGTTAACCATGAAAATAGAAGCAGCATTAACTGAGAGGAAGAGAGAGTGAGGACCTGAAAAGGAATTTGCTATCCCATCCTGCCTAAAACCGAAATATTAAGAAGTGAATATTGTGAAATATTGTGATCTGTAAGTTTATTCCTGAATCTGTTGCACATCTTGACATTCACTGAATGTTGATCGTTAAACAATGGTGAGTGACCCTGAGGTCTTAAGTGTCCTATAAAAATGTGCCAATGGTTCAAGGTCTCCAGCAATAAAAGCTACTGTGATCTGCCAGGTTCCTAAAGGATTGAAAACAGAATCCTTCCAAATTTGCGGTGAGGTGCCCATTGCCCTCCTGGAAGGGCAGTCATGTCAGTGGGAGCTTAAGGGCACTTGCTGTCTCCCAGGAGGTGCCATGCAGGATCAAGACCCAGTTCTTGAGGTGCTAAGTAGCTTGCAATTTTTATTGACTTTGGTGGGAATTGCATTTGCTCAGTCTGTCTTGTGATCAGGCTAGCGGCAGAAGCCTGTGCCTCACATTTATTTAACGTAGCTCACATGACTACATCTATGATTGGATTGGATTGATGTGCTGCAGTTACTGTTGTTTTTAATGTCTCCCCAGCATTGTGTGGTATCGTTGCTACTATCTGGTTCCCTGTGTCTGCTCACCGTGAGACCACAATTGTGAGTTTTGGATACTCCCTTTACACAGGCTGGATTGGATCTGCCCTTTGCCTCTTTGGTGGCTGCGTCATCGTCTGTTGCTCAGGAGATGCTCAGTCGTTTGGTGAAAACCGTTTCTACTACGCATCGGGATCCAGCTCTCCTACCCATGCTAAGAGTGCTCATGTATAAGCAACCATGAGACTCCCCAGAGCCTTCATCATCACATGCTTTTACTGGTTTCAGAGTAACAGCCATGTTAGTCTGTATTCGCAAAAAGAAAAGGAGGACTTGTGGCACCTTAGAGACTAACCAATTTATTTGAGCATAAGCTGTAGCTCACGAAAGCTTATGCTCAAATAAATTGGTTAGTCTCTAAGGTGCCACAAGTACTCCTTTTCTTTATGCTTTTACTGGTGGACTTGGGTGCTTTGGGTTTGTTTGTACTGTTACACACCATTGCCAAGCTCCACAGTGGAGGATTTAAAAAAAACACATCATGAGTGCCTGATATTTTAAAGTATGAAACCCCCACTTTTGCCTTAAAAGACACCTCTAGCAAATCAGACCAGGCCATGCCCCATTTATTTCTTGCTGATTATCCACCCTAACCTCTTGCATTCATGATGCTCTTGGTAGTTCCACGTTAGCTGGTGGTTGTTTAGTTATTCTTTTTTTCCAGCTCCCATGATTATGGGAGTGTGGAAGAGACACTTTCCCACTGTTAAAGTGACTCTGATAGCTTCTCTGAATGCATTACCATAGACTTCTCCCCCACTCAAGGTCACTCCTTTGGCAAAGTTAGGATGGAAACGGCAGGGACAGGGAGAGACTCTGTGCATTCCAAGCACACAGATGTTTCTCTTTTGTAAGATTGGGGGTGGAGGGAAGGTTGTTTGCCTTTCTCTGTAAATACTTCTTTTGGAATTTGATCATTTTAGTAACAATGTTTTTCTAAATTCATCAGTATGAAGGAAATGAAGCCCAAAGGTTCGAATTACAAGGTAAATGGTGCATTTGTATATAGCTTTAAATGACATGAGGGGGCTCTAATCCCCACTATCCATGTTTTTTTTGTACAGATCGGTTACTAAAAAAATGTATTTTTACATTGATTTTTTTAAAAAAACATTCTTTTCTTTATTCCAATTAATTTGTGTTCTGACTTGCATCCTTAAAATGGAAGTTTTTTTTAACACACAGTATAATGTACCCGTTACAAATACAGTAAATTCCAGTGAATACTGATGATGCCTTTGTACTTTAAATGAAATATTGTACAATAAACAAAAAAGTATGTGCAAACACTGGCTTTTTCTTCCTCCCTGTGTGTCTGCAAATATCTATTCCCTGTTATGTTTTTATTCAGTTTTCCCAGTGATTCTGAAGGATTTTCTTCGTGATTCAGGGAGAGTAATTCTACTCTGTAGTTGGTCTGTACTGCTCAGTATCGTTCTGATGCTGTGTTATAATGATCAAAACCCAAGTGTCAGACTCCCTGTGCAGGGGGTATTTATTTATAGTACCATTCATTCCTTGCATTAACATTCCAAATGATAGCTTGAGTCAGCATAATTATCAATAATCTTTTCTATGTCTGGAAAATGTAGAAATCAGTATTGTTAAGGTGATACAACACACTAATGTGGACATAGTTATACCATTATAAAAGTGCTTATACGGGTATCGTTTAAAAACTATACCAGTAGAAGCACATTTAGAACAGAGTAAGGGCATGAACTTGGGCCCGTAGAAGTCAATGTTATAGCTCTCATTGATTTAAATGGTGCAGGATTAAGCTCTAATTGCATCCTCGCTGGAGGCTGAACTGATTTAACTATATTGTTAAATCACATCGTTATCTGAAATAGTTGAATCAATTCAAAAACTGTGTAGACCAAATCTTGGAACGAGAAAAGGGAATAGCTCTGATGTTAGCAAATGCAGTAGTGTGTACTTCACTCAAATTACCTACCTTGCGTTAAAATGGTAGTGAAGACATGGCAACTCTGCTTTTAATTTAGGTTAGCAGCTCGAGTTCAATCCCAGCTCCATTATTGTCTTGAACTTGAGCTGCTAACCTGAGTTAAAAGCCAAGTTGCTGTGTCTTCACACCTGTTTTAACCAGAATTAAGAACACACCTTTTCTGCAATGTAGACATACCCTTAGTGACTGAGCGTCTGATCCAAAGTTAATTTGAAGTTAACTTCAGTTAATAAAAAGAAAAGGAGTACTTGTGGCACCTTAGAGACTAACCGATTTATTTGAGCATGAGCTTTCGTGAGCTACAGCTCGAAAGCTCATGCTCAAATAAATTGGTTAGTCTCTAAGGTGCCACAAGTACTCCTTTTCTTTTTGCGAATACAGACTAACATGGCTGTTACTCTGAAACTTCAGTTAATGGCTCCCACTGACTGAAATGAACTTTGGATGGTGCTGGAGATAAAGACCTTGAGCTGGGTTGTTTTCTTTCACCCCAAAATAACTCCGCTGATTTCAGCAAAGTCATTTCCAGTTCGTCCCTGTGTCAGTAACAGAAGAATCTCTCCTCCTGTGTGTGTCTAAAAATTCCCTGAGGGCCTAATGCTGCAGTTCTTAGTGTGCTAAGGCAAAATCCGGATTGAAATCAATGGAAGTTTTTACTGAGGGAAGATTAGAGCGTGTTGGCCCTTCATGTTTTATTAATGTACCCATTGGTAGCAACACGTTTCTTCATGTTCCTGAGACTCCAGTACAAAGGAAATGCCTTTTTGAAGTACTCAAGGAAATCAAATAGTTTTGGGTTTTTTTCTCTTATGGCTGGTATACATTAAACAAAACATGGAGAATTAAATGGAATTATTTTACTGGGGGAGAAGGAATCCTAACTATTTCAAGCACATAGGTGTGAACCGTAAGAATTTTCTTGAGCACCAATTTACTCTAATATTTTTACCAATAACTTTAAGATAATAAGAGGCAACACTTTTCTAAGCCATTTATTTCACACGACCAAACATTGGTTGGAATGCTAACAATGTGAGGTGCCTTCCTTTTAGAGCACACTGCTGATTTCTGTTTTGATCGTTATTGGGTAATCTTTGACAGCAGGCGATTTCACTTACTGCTCTGCTTTTACAGATCTGCATTCCTGACTCCAGCCTAGGTTGACTGACTACACGCAGCTAGCAATTTACCTCTGAAGAATGATGAGGAAGGACAAGTGCAGTGTCTGGTCTATGCTGGCATTTGGCTTGCTTGGAAAGACATTAAAGATAGAAGGGAGGGGGTTGATCTGAGCACAGATCTGGGAGCCAGGAACTCCTGAATTCCAATCCCTGCTCAGACACTTGTTTTCTTCATGGCTTTGGGTGTGTCACTTAACCACTCTGTGCCTCAGTTTCCCTGTCTATGAAATGGGAATAATAATCCTTCCTCATAGAGTTGCGGTGAGGCTTAATTCAGGTTTATGATACTCTGTAGAAGTGCATATTATTACAATAATTTATTTATTATTCACTAGTGTTGGTAGTGGAGATGGAAAGGCAACTGGTGTTTCCTGACTGACCTCAGGAACAGATCTGTCAATAGGGAAGAGCACTAACGAAATCATGCGTGGTCTATATAGTAATGAAAACAAATGGTAGCTATTGGCAAAGGTAGTGAATGGGGACTAGACATGAAAAATGACTAGGGCACTGGAACACATGACTTATGAGGAGAGGCTGAGGGAACTGGGATTGTTTAGTCTGCGGAAGAGAAGAATGAGGGGGGATTTGATAGCTGCTTTCAACTACCTGAAAAGGGGTTCCAAAGAGGATGGATCTAGACTGTTCTCGGTGGTAGCTGATGACAGAACAAGGAGTAATGGTCTCAAGTTGCAGTGGGGGAGGTTTAGGTTGGATATTAGGAAAAAAATTTTCACTAGGAGGGTGGTGAAACACTGGAATAAAGTGTTACCTAGGGAGGTGGTGGAATCTCCTTCCTTAGATTTTTTAAGGTCAGGCTTGACAAAGCCCTGGCTGGGATGATTTAATTGGGGATTGGTCCTGCTTTGAGCAGGGGGTTGGACTAGATGACCTCCTGAGGTCCCTTCCAACCCTGATATTCTATGATTCTATGACATCTCCTGATACCCAAACACTGGATGGTCCTGGGGATGGCGTGTGGATGAACAAAGGCACAATCCTTAAGATCCAGGCCCTGCAGTTAGAGAAAGCAGAGCAGAAAGCAGTGGCTAATTTTGACCAGTTGTCTGCACAGGTGGGGGTCAAAATGGCTGAGCGTGTCTCAGTTGAAGACTCAAGAATGGGGGAAATTGGCGTGTCCACCTGGGGAGGAGGTTATATGACAGAATGGGGGGAGAATGTTCAGAGGAGGTAGGGTTGGAAGTGGGGATGATTAGGAGGAAAGGTTGTTCAGGTGCCATGAAAGTTTTGGTGGATCTGGGCCTTGTTGTGCCATAATCCTTCTCTTCCAAGGTACTTAGAACAACACGGCTCACGAGGATGCGACACTTCAGCTCTCTCCCCCTCTTCTCCTTTCCTGCAGAAAGCCATGCTGGAAGGCTTAAAGGGACTGAAAATGGGGCATGGCACTAACAGGTGAATGTACTGTTACCACTCTCAGACTTTAAATGTTTTTTTTGAAATGCATTGATTAGAATGAGGCCGAAGCCATGACACACAGGCTGGAGTGGAATTCCCCCAAACTTTGGGGGAGGGGGTTCAGACCCAGAGCTCTATTTTAGCCTCCTCTCCAGGGCTGACTCAACACAAATAGTGTTGGTACTGAGCTGCCTTTGGGGCCAAACAGATCCAAATGTGGTTTTCTCACACTGCATTTTGTTGTGTTGTATTGTTCTATATAATGTACACAATGTGAACTGTAACTCCCCAGTTCTTTGGCAGAACACTTGTGCTCATTACATCACAGGCCTGGTACAGTTAGTTGTTGTATACACTCAAGAGGAGCAATAAGTGCGGTCTTTGATATGTGGGCACCATGAAAGACTGTCTAACACACAGATGTGCAGCGTTGTGGAGACCGGCCTGTGATTGTGGACTGTGCATTGGGGAATGCTGCTTTATGCTGAATAGCTCCTCCTCAGAGAGCCAAAGGAGGTGATTGCCTCTTGGAGAATTCCCACAGCAAAGGCTGTTGGAACACCAGCCTACAAACCAGGAAAAGCCAGAGACCTGTTGATTCCCAAAGCTTTAACCAAACTCCCATTCAATTTGTATATTTTCTGTGAATAAAAATGTGTCTCGAGTTGTTTAAAAGTAAACTGAGGATTAGAACAAAGGATTATGCAGCTACGTCCTGGTGCAGGAGGAGTGTGTCTCTATTAGGTGACACAAATTGCAGTACAAATATGAATAGTGAAATGTAAAAACTAAATAGTGGCATTCAGCAAGAGCTTTCCATTGAGGGTAGGGCTCATCATTCCAGGGGGAGCTCTGAGAAGCATGGTTCCTCACAGCAAGGACCTCCCAGTGTTCCTCCACAGCCAGCTACCAAAGTTAAATTACAACAGTTCTTCTGCTTGGGGTCTGCAACTTCTACGTGGGTGGCACAAGGGCGTGGGGAGGATGCATGTGTCTCATTGCTCACTGACACAGGGGCTGGTCATAGTCTGGCCTGACATGTCTCTTTGTTTGGATTGGAGCTCAGTCAGTGACCTCACTTTGCTTCATCTTCCCCATTAACCCCCTGCCATACCCTCACTGCTCCTTTTTTATAGGGACCTGCTTAAGGCACACACTGGCAATAGTTTTACTCTGCAGCCAACTATGGTCCAGAATAGTGGGCGCAGCTGTCTGACAGTCAAGAGATCCAGGTTCTATTCCTGGCCCTGCTACTGGCTTGTTGTTTGGGCAGAATTCCTTGCCTCATCTGTAATTTGGAGAGAATGTAAGGTGTGGATGAAAAATATAAAGTGCTAGATATCTTTATTCCATTAGAGTACAGGGCCCCTCTTCAGCTCAGTTTTGTTTTATGGCCTTTGTTTTTAGTAAACCTAAATGCATGTCATTAGTATAACAACAGCTTGCTTTGAAAAGAGCCTGTGCATTTCATCTACTCTAATTTTTCGCAAGATAGAGCCAAACCAGCAGTGGAAAATGAGAATTGTTCCTTGCAAATCTCAGAATCAGAAATACCCTGCATGCAAAGGCATATGGCCCATAGCCAGCACTGATTTAATTTAATGGCTGTTGAATGTTGTCCAGATTTCTTTGCTTATATTAGATTATAAATCAATTAGTAACATCTTCTTAGTGCTCTTCGTAAATATACAGCAGACCCATGCAGTCAAATGGCTCCCCTGGACCCTCCTTGCTCTCACTGGTGTGATCTGCATACCCTGTAAGTCTCTGCTTCGCAGTAATGCAAGTGTCATTTTTGTTTTGGGCTTCAATCTCTCATCTGCCTGAACTATTCAAAGGTAGCTATTCCATGATAGTCCCAGACTGTAAGGTGCAAAAATGTTACTGGTCCCAGCATAAAAGTGGGTCAGTATTTATTTTCACAGATCCTGCCTCACAGATCTTTACCTTTCTTTCTTTTTACCTTGTGTTCATCATGTGCAGTGAGAGGGAGCAGCTCAGGCTTTTAACTTCTCTTGCAGTTAGGAGCTGTTAAAGGGATGATTTCAATTAAAAGATGCTTCTTGGTTGATGGATGCTTAAGTTTGTTTTGGAACATCAGGATTTTAAATCCAGAATTTTTGATTTGACCGATTGTAGAGCTGGAGCAAAACCTAGATCTGGATTTGGATTCTGAATCCCCCACCTGCAGAGTTTGGAGCTGTCTGGATCCAGATTTTTGGGTGTGGCTGTTTCAATTAGGGCTGTGTAAAACTTTCATACTCAAAGCACAGACCATCTGGTTTGGTTTCAGGTTTTATTACAAACACAAATGTCAGGCCATATTCACCAGCTGCACAAACCTTTCTAGGCTGAGTTTCAGGGAGAGCCTTCGCTGAGTGTTAAAGTGAATGGAGAGGTAGAAAGGGATGAGTTTGGAGATGAGTTGGGCCCAGTTTCAAGTGTTGAAGGCCTATTTATGGTTTGGGGTGGAAACCATGGAACACTCTGTTGCTTCATCTGAGTTTGACGTTGAGAATTGGGTTCATTCAAACACAAACTCACAGTAAAACTTGGAGTCAGTTCCTCTGTTGGTGGTGGTGGCCTACAGTAGATGTACCCTAGCTAGTGAATCAACAGGCACCAGAATGGAAAGAGAAGGTCATGCAAAGCAGAACCACTGTCCTCTTTCCAGCTCTCCGAGAGGCACACTTCAGCCATTGCAAAGGGCGGTGTTTGCATTTTCTTGGTTTACAGGTTGATGGTGTTTGATCCCAAATCAAATCCACAGAAGCCCCAGGGAGACCATTCTGATGCAGGAATAAAGTTTACTACAGGGAAGAAACAGACATAGTCAAAGCAAAAAATGTGATTTTCTGTAAACTCCAGTGTCCTGCCAAGTGGTTGCCAGGATATTGGTGTTGGCTGAGATGAAGGGACAGCTACTGGAGGAATCACAAAGGATCAGATGACAAATACCTGTTTTTCACACTTCCAAAGCCTCCCTCTGTCCTGGCAGAGTCTCCAGCTCCTGCATACCTCTGGGCTGCCTGGGCCAAAGATTGCCTTTAAGAAACATTCTCAGCTCTTGGCTCTTATTTACTGAACTAAAACCTCAAAATATAGTTTTCCTGGGTGGAAGAAGAGCTCCATACTGGGTGTAATACCGGCTCTAAGAGCTAGGCAGTTGAGTTATTCACTTGGTCGCGGCTGCCCTCATCACACAATTAATGATTCTCAGTGCAGCTGGGAGGTCAGAGAGGCAGTATGACCTACACAGCAAGAATCTCTCTCTGCTGAACACAAAACTCCCACGTGAGGGTTTCTCTGAGACTGTGCCAGATGCAAACCATCACCTGTTGGGTATGTCTCCCAGCCTGAGTAGCGTGACTGACGCTAGCAGGGCTTGAGTTAGCATGCTAAAAATAGCAGTGTGGATATTGTGGCTCAGGCTGGAGCTCAGGCTTTCAAGCCTAGGGCATGGTGGGATTGACAGCCTGAGCTACAGTGTCCACACTGCTATTTTGAGTGTGCTAGCTTGAGCCCAGCTAGTGTGACTATGTCAGTGCAGGCTGGGAGGTGCTGTGTAATAAACGGTAGAGATGACAACCCAAGTAGGGGAGCATGTACTAAAAAGAACAGACATGCAGTTACCAGTCTACAAAGTGGATGCAAAGACGAGTGGAGGGAAATCTTTCTAACTCTCAGCTGAGGCTCCAGCTAAAATGAAACAGCAACAGAAGGCTCAGGTTAATGCATTAATACATAGCAGAGCTCAGGCAAGTTGGCAAACCAAATGTTTCAGGAACATTTTATGAATTTAGGTTTTAAGATGTTGATGAATTTTTCCATTTCAACAAATTCCAGCCAGCTCTAGAGCTGCTTCAAAACAAAAACTGCTTGATTATAGGAATGTTCAGGGTTTTGCCTTTATTTTTGTTAAAATGAACTGATTCTGGGTAGAACAATTCAAAAGTAGAGCCTGGCCCCTTGGCCTGCAGGAGCACCTAAACCCACAAGTTCTGAACCTGTGCGTCGTGACCACCAGGGGGCATCATGAGCAGATTTCAGCAGTTGCAACCACCCTCATGGCTAGAGGAGAGGATGAAACTTTTTCTCTGTTGTAACATGGGGTCACAGAATGGAAAAGACTGAGAACCAGCGGCCATTTGGGCCTTTTACCCCCACCTCTTATTAATACAACAGCCCATGCCCCAAGTACCATGACAAGGCCTTTATCTGAGCTTGTCACTGTGAATCTGCTGATAGCATATGGTTTGAAAGGGTGGCAGAATGGAAAAAGACAGACACTATAGACTCAGTGAGCAAAGGGCAAAACAGTCAGGGAGTGAGTGGTGTGTTTCTCTTGCAATCCCGACAAGGCTTTTTGTGTATCCTCTCATCCTGCATGCTCCCAGCTGTGAAGAGGAAGGGGTGGGACCTGCAACTGCCACTTTGAATTTACTGGTCTGCATCAGGGTTGATGCAATTGGTCTTGGTTGCGAGGGGAGGGTAAAAGAACTAGTCTAAGAGGCAGAATATAACACTGACTGTTTGATACTTAAAACTTTAATAGTCAACCTGCTGTCACTTTCTTAGGTTTTTATTGTGTAAACTAATAACCATTTTTCACAACAATGCAAGTAAATTCCAAAATCAGCCCATTTAAATGTTTCTTCTACAAAGGAAATTTTGGAGCACGTAAGGCAAAGTTTGTCTATATTTAACTTCAATTTAGCATTGAAAAAATATCATACCTTCAGATACTCATCAGTTTAACAAAATTTATATGGGATTTTTTTCTTTCCTTTTTTGGTGTAGTCTTTCATTTGAAAGCTTTACATTATTATGGAAATTTATACTAAGACACAGGTTTCTCTGGCTTCCTTTATAAATTCATTTTTTAAATGTAAAGGCACACAATAAAGCTTTATGCATTTATTAAAATATACACATTTTGGTAAATTTAGATTTCTTTTCTTGGTATCTTGATAAGTTTATATATATATAATATATATATAGTATCAACAACACTCATTTGAAAATAAAAATCACTCCATAACACATCTGCATATTTTTTTTCTTTCTTCATGACACACCACAAGTTCCCATTGTACAGTGCACCAATGGGGTTTTGGAAACCACAAATAAAATAAAATAATAATATCACAAACTTGTTAACAAATACATCAATTCATACCAGAACTGCAGAGAATTGTTACACCAGAAAATACCATCTGCATAAAAGCAAGTTATACATCATAAGACCAAACAAAATGAAAAAACGTAAAGATCATTTACAAGCTGAATTTATAACACCTGATGTCAGTGTGTGATTTATTTTCTGCAGTGAGGATGCTAGAATGCTGGGTCTTGTAATCAAATTGTTGTAACCACGTGCTGTGAAAAAGTTGTAGAGGGACTAAAATCTGAAGTTGGCCAAAAAGAGTTGAAGTGTTTATGCTTCACCAGTATAATATTCTGGTTCCTTTGAAAGGGAGGTATTATGATCATCAGGATGTAGTCACCACTTGAACAGAGGGAATGAAGTGTGTAGCTTCCATTAATGTTAATTGGAATTATAGGGTACGTATAGGCTTGCATTTTTTAAAAGTGCCCATTAAGTTTGGATGCCCCCATTTCTGAGGACCCAATCTGAGACACTGAACATGGAATTACACCCACATCTCCCATTTGACTTCACTTGTTTGGTGTGCTCAGAACCCCTGAAAGTGAGGACCTTTAAGTACCTTAAATTGGCCACCCAAAAATGGAAGCACCCAGAATTAATGGAGACTTCAGAAAATTTTGGCCTTGATTTTTTCCCCTGAACATCAAAGAGCCCCAAGATTCTGCTACTAGGGGAAACATGGATGACCTGCAACCAGAGATGGACCTGGACCCCAACTTTCAGGGGTTCTGAACTTTCTCCAAATTCGTGGTAGTTGGATCTAGGGTTTGCATTGAGGCCCATCTCTGCCACAAATTGGTAATTTCCACATGTGCTTATACACCTGTCCATTGGTAGTTTTAATTATTTGAATAAGGGAAAATATTATAAACCATACGGCTTGACATTGGACTATGCTAATTGTTTCTTAATCTACTCCTAGGAGTTATAAAGGGGATTACAAATTATATTAATCTGTGCAATATATTTAGAAAGAGCCTATTCTTATGGAACACAGCCTTCTAGTTCTTTCATTACAGTTTTATATGTGTCTTATGCTTTCCATACTCATAAATACTACTTCATTATCCCTAATGCTACCAAAATCAGTACTGCAGCATAAACTTTCCTCCTGCATAAGCTCTTTTCTTTCTTTGTTTTTAGATGAGAGTGGAGTGGATGATTCCCTCTAATGGCCCATGACATAAGAGGTGATTGTGAACAAAATGTTCAGAATTTACAGAAATTCACAAATCTGCCTGGAAAAAGAAGGGATGGATGGATACAGAAATGCTAGAGTCAAGTATAGGGATATTAATAGCCACAGGGCTGTATCCAATGGGCCCTGGATTAGTTACACAAGTATTATTAGTGATTGCATGATAACAGGTACTGTTACTGGTGACTACTCTGGTACAAGCTATTTAGACTGCATGGGAATATAGGCCTTCATTCAGCAAGGAACTTTGGCATGTGTTTATGGTTAGGCACATGCTTAAGTACCTTGCAGAACTGGGGCTGCAATGACTATTTTAAAATATTATCTAGTACAGGAGCTGGTAGGAAAATAAGGCATATTCTTTCTCCCTGAAAATGTTGGGACAAACCTGCTTAGGTGCCATCTATCTGTCTTAGGTATTTCGAACACATTTTTCACCATGATATCTAAGCATCAGATTTAAGTGAGATATTATCTTTTCAGGAGCTGCTCAGCACGGTTCAGGATCAGACCCACACAGAGGATATCACTGTTGATTAAATAAATAAACACACTGAAACTACAGATTCTCAGTGGGTGGGAGTCCAGGATTCCTTCTTGTAATTTGTAATATATATATATATATATATATATATATATATATATATCTAAAAAGTGGGTACCCGATGTAGATTTATGTGGTTGTATTTTCAAAGCCCCTCAAACTACACCTGCAAAATGTACCACCCACCTCACCATGCATCTGAGCCGCACCTGCAAATACAAACACTGATTAGGTCCTCATGCCACAGGCATCAACAATGGCACATTCACATTGCATGCATGCAAAAAGGTGCATGTGAAAATTCTGTCTCAGATCCTGTGATCTTTATTAAGGGCAAAACTCCCATTGGGATGTTTGCCTATGTAAGGGCTGCACTTTGTGGGTGCTCTATACGAAGGCCCTTTGGAAATGTACTCAGATTTTCTTTTGGACAGGGAAGAACATTTGTGGAAGAAACATAAATACATTAAGTTAATGAGGTAAATAGTTGAATAACAATTTGAGTTTATATTAAGGATGTGATTTTGTTGATACTTCAGTTTTTAAAAAAATACACCCAACCAGTATATGTTCTGAGGCTGTTTTTATCACAGGACTCTGGTGACATGTACAAATCATGCAAGCTTTGCTCTTGCTTCTGTTCAAATCAGAAACCCTGGATGAAGATACAGCCGTATATCATTTAAGAAGAGTATATAGTCTCACACACTCTCTCTCTCTAATAGACTATACTATGTATATGTGTGTACAGATGCACACAGTAACTTACACAGAATTTTAAAAGCATTGTAAAAACAAGTAAAAGCTAGGAGATTCAGAGTCTACATCCTTCCTCTCAAATCTAAATATAAACATGCTTGAATCTAGCTGAGGTTACATTGGGGCTAGATCCGCTTTGACTTAACTCCTGTTAAAGTCAATAGGTATCTGTGGGTAAAAGTGGGACCACTTTGTCTTGCCTCAAACAGATGAAATTATATACAGGACATTCCATCCTTAATTTCCTTGATTTAATTATTTATTTCTCATAAATGGAAGGTTCTTTTAGATTTTCTGTATGAACGCAGGTGTTTGTAAAATCAATTAAAATTAAATATATTCTATTGGACCCAATCCTCTAATAATTAGTCACATGAGTGATTCTTACTCACATAAGCAGTTCTATTGACACTGAAAGGCTAGACTCTGATTGCAGCTATACCAGTATATAACTCAACTGACAGGAACTCTACTGAGATCATTGAAGTTATTCTGGATATTTACTGGTGTAACTGAAAGCAGAATCTGGCCCCCAGGGACTACTCATATGAGTAAGAACATAAGAGCGGCCATACTGGGTCAGACCAAAGGTCCATCTAGCTCAGTACCCTGTCTTCCGACAGTGGCCAATGCCAGGTACCCCATTGGGAATGAACAGAACAGGTAATCATCAAGTGATCCATCCCCTGTACCAGGGATGTAAGGGTTGCAGAATTGGTCCCATTGGTTTCATTGAGGAAGTTGTTGTGAATGAATGTGTATGTGTGTATTAAAACATGGCTCCCATGCACTTCGAGTGCATGTATCCAAAATCCTTCAGGGTTTTTATATGAAATTTGTTTACGGTGCAAATACAGCAACTTTCAATTGCCTAGGTGAATTTGGTACAGGATACAGCACTGAACTGAGCCTGGCATAGCATGGGCAAGTGCTGTGCAGCCTTCACACACATCTGCCTTTGAACCTCAATCCTGCTCTACAACCCCCTCTCCTGGCATTCTAGCCTGGGACTCTGTCTCCAGCAGTTTGTCAGTTGGGCTGTGGACAGATGCTGAACAGGGACTTGGATGAGACCACCACATTCACTTTCCTTTGTTACCTATCCCAGGATTTTAACCTAGGTCTCAGGAGGATAAAAGCTAGAACATAAGATTGTCCATATTGGGTCAGACCAATGGTCCCAATATCCTGTCTCTGACAGTGGCCAGTACCAAATGCTTTAAAGAGAATGAACAGAACGGGGCAATTGTCAAGTGATCCATCCCCTGTCGTCCATTCCCAGCATCCGGCAGTCAGTGGCTCAGGGACACTCAGAACATGGGGGTTGCATCCCTGGCTATCTTGCCTAATAGCCATTGAGGACCTATCCTCCATAAACTTATCTAATTCTTTTTTGAACTCAGTTATAGTTCTGGCTTTCACAACATCCCATGGCAATGAGTTTCCTAGGCTGACAGGGCATTGTGTGAAGGCTAGTGCATTAATGCACTGCACCATTTCAACCTTTCTGACATACACACCCTCTCTCCCCCACTAACTATGATTTAAACAACATCATCACCACTGCAGTGTGGTTACTCAAAGGCACTTACCCACATTATGGCAGGAGCATCAAAATCTGTATCTGGAATTCAGCTATTCCACCAAGGCTTTGTCACTCACTAGGTAGTTGAAATTGACCAGTTGAGGGTAAGAGCCTGTTATATTGGAAAATCTCATACTTCGTTAATTTTTAAAGGCCTCTCTGAACCGACAAGTGAAAAGTTTTAGAGGGTGAGTAAAAGTTTTGGCAAGATCAGTTAGTCAGTTTTGCCCCCAGAGTTTTATTTTTATTTATTTATTTTGCTAAAAAGTAGCAAAGTAACTAAAAGAAAGAAAAGAAAAGCTGTTGTGTCCCAGAGATACCACCCAGAGACATTTTTATGACCAGTTGTTGAAATAGGGGATTAACACAGAAGCTGTAACATTCAAATTCCACCCAAATTTGAAGATATTTGGACACTGAAGGAATTTGGTTGAAGTCCGTCTCTGACAGAACCTTTCATGGTGCTAGTGAGCTCAGCTGTGCAATTGTAAAGGTAACATTGGAGGCATATTTGGGCTTCTAAAGTTAGAATTTGGCCTTTCTAATAAGTTCCTTGTCCTAGTTACCTTTTTCAGTGACCTCTTTTTGCTTACTAACTACAGCTGAGTCCATAATTGATTTTTGTCAGTTTGGTGACCGGTGTTCAGTGTAGCTCAGTTTAGTTCATTTAGTTTTCAGGGTTTTTCTTAATTATTTTTTGGGGTGTTTTTGTTTTTTAAATAACTAGCTAAATTTCTAAATGAAATGGAAAATCCAAACGTCATTTTGAAAATGTTGAAACAAAATTCCCATTTTGGGGGGCCAAAACTATTCACCTAGTTCAACCCAAATTTGTGAATCCATTTGGTTGACCTGAACCTGCATTTTTCAGTGAATAAACTATTTGCTTGAAAATTTTTACCTAGTTCTACTCCCTACTGTTTGATCATTGATTAATGGACCAAACCCTGAAGACCTTCCTTAGTTCTCATTAAGTCCTTATGCCAAGAAAACTCCCTCTGACATCAGTGTTTTTTCTGTGTGTAAACTAAGGGACACAACCTCCCTTCCTCTCTCCCTGACCTTGTGGAAGCCAGTGGGTGTTCTGCAGGGTTCCAGCACCACAGAGTTTATTATTACTGTGTATAAATTGTTTGTATAGCACCCTGAGCAAATTGGCCGGGAGTCACATTATAAATAAATGTGTTCCTGTTTATGGAGAATACTAGTGTTATTTAATTTCTTCTGCCGCCATCAAGAAAGGATCTATTCCTCTTTGCAGTTTCCAATGTGTCTTAAGTTTTTAAATGTGACGGCCGGTGGCATTCCAAGGTGTCCCATTTAAATTTCAGCTTAGCTGTGTGCTGATGTTAGAAAGTCATAATGGTGACTACAGTCTGTGTCCAGCTGGGCTTTCATCTCAGAGGGAAAAGTGAGATAATTACTGCAGTTTAACCTGGAGGAGTGGAAGCAAACCACATGCTCCACAAGAGAAAAGTGTGACTAGTTAGCTGACTAAGGTCTATCAGGAATGGGGTTAGAGCTTGTGCCACACAGTTGCGGAACAAGAACTTTTGTGATCTGTGCTGCATTGAGGCTGTGCCGCCTTATTGCATTGCATGGAACCTGTCATCTACTCTTGTGTTGGTAGCTGAGACAAGTGGTGTAAATCTAGCTGCAGGATTTGCTGAGTGATCATAGCAATTCCTCTGCCTCTGTCTAGAACTCCATCTTCCTTGACAGGAAAAGGGGCTGGTTTTAGTGCCCAGATTTTACAATGTTCCTTTTTATCCTGCATGTGTAATTTTTCAAAGGGGGAGGGGAGAAAAATACTCTAATTAGACCCTTCCTCTGGCTTTTTCCAAGCATTCTGTGTTATCCACCTTTTCCAGCTGCACACTCTCTGGGGCAGGGACTATGTCTCCTACAGTGCTGAGCACAGCTGGTCCTTAACAAATCAATTATACTAACCAGCATGAAAATGGTAAGGAAGATTATTTAAAGTCCTATAATAAGTAGAAAGAACCTTCACAGCTGCATATGTACTTAGTAAGCTATTTAAGGTATGGATTTTGTTCTGTGTTTGTACAGTGCCTAGCATGGTAGAGTCCTGCTCCATGATTGGGGTGCCTAGATGCTATGGCAATACTAACAAATAAATAATAATGCAAAGGCTACTAATACTGGCCCAGATCCTAGGTATTTCTCTCGCCTTCAAAGGAGATCAGCCCTGGCTTAGGTCTGGGAGATCAGGCATGAGAAGCAGCTGATACATGTTTTGGAGCCCTGGAGCCACCAACCCCCACAAATGAGTTCTACCCATTATCCCCCACTGGTCACTTGTGGATCTTCTATCTCCCCTGCACATGGTCTGCAGAACCTGCTGCAGATCTGGGTCTGCAAAATGGTCTGTATCAGTGAAAGAGAGAAGGGCTCAGTCAGAACCCTTGAGCTACTGGGGATGGGATGAAGGGCTCTGTGCTGCCTCCTGGCCCCCACCCATGACCACCTAGGGGTATGTTTTTTTCTTTTGCTGATGGGCACCCTTCTGTTTTGGAGACGTCAGCCATCTCCTGTATGTGGGTGGAGGTAGGGGGGTGCTTAGTGCCCTCTGGCTGAGCTCCTCAACTGTTGGTCTGCAAGCAAGACCTGCCCCTTATGCAAGGACATGGCCTCTTCCTAGCACCCTTACTGCCTTACATGGCAGGAGGGCGGTGGAGTCACAGGCCTTGCCCCCAGAAGGAGAGGGTGGATCTGGGCACAGCTTTATCTTGGTCCAGAGGGTGCTCTGGGTGCAGTTCTCAGGCCAAGCTTCACACAATCAGGATCTGGTGCAGTGTATCTGCTGGGCATAAAATCACCCCTACTGGAGGGCCTGCTCCTAAACTCACCCCAGGAACCTCCCTGATTTCCATGGAACTACCTATGTAAGTAAAGACTGTTTACACATGTGTTGTAGTGTCAAGCCCTTACTTGTCTGAATTACTGTATCTCTCAAGCCCCAGCATTATTTACTCTGATTCCATCTGAGCGAAAATTTGCTAAAGGCGCTTCGTTCATGCTAATGTGGTGCGAATGTCTTCCTATTCGAATGGTAAAGTGACAGGAGTAAAATTCACCTGACTATGCACAATGTCGTGACTTTGCTAAGCATTGGTAGGAAATAGCAAGGGGAATTGTGGTCCTGATTCTCTTCTTGATTACACCAGTGTACATCTGGAGCAATGCTAATGAGGTCAGTGGAGTTCGCTGGATTACCCTGGTGCAATTGAGGGGGCAGAAATTAGCCCTGTAGCTTTCAGCAGCTAAGAGACTAGTCATTCTCATGTATTTGATATGAGCTGTTAATTAAAAATAGGTTTTGGATAAAAATCTTTTTTCATGTATTGCAATAATTTAAAACCAGATCTGCTATATGGGCCATTGAGCTAGGAATGGATCATCTGTAAGGAAGTTGCTGATCAATAATTTACACTAGAGATGCCACCCCACGCTCTGAGTGTTTCTAGCCTGTTTGCCAGAAGCTGGGAGTGGACAACAGGAGCAGGGCTAGATTAACCTTTTGTGGGCCTGGTGCCAAACATAGTTGTGGGCCCCCATTGAGGCAATGGAGCATGGCGCGGGGAGATCAGTCCCCAGACCGAGGGGCCAGCCAGGGGCATGGCATAGCATGCTCCGCCCAGCCCAGTGTGAGGGCACTATTTACAAACCGGCAGTTGCCACACACACAGTGGCCCTGTGATGCCAGCATGCCCCTTCCTCTCGGGGGGGGGGAAGGGGGGTGGCCCATGCCGCGCCACAGAGCCCTCTGCCCGACACCCCCCCGACTCCCCCTATGACCAGAACCCCCCCAGACCCACTATGCCCTGTGCCCCCCGACCTCCCCCAGAAATGCACAGCACCCTGCACAACACCACCCCTGCCTAGCACTCCCCTGCCCACAGCCCCATCACAACTGTCCAGCACTCCCCCCCCGACTCTCTATTGCCCCAATACACACTTGTTCCCTGCCCCCTTACAGCCCAGCACCCCAATCCCCCGGACTCCCCAGAGACCCACTCCCCCATGCCCTGCCTCCTGGCTGCACTCACCGGCCCTGCTGGGAGTGGACTGTGTCTGCTGGGCTGAGCTGTTAGTGCAGCCAGGGCTGGTCCTGGGGCCGGGAATTGCTCTGTCCCTTCAGGAGTGGTGCGATCAGCCAGGCCAAGGCCTGCCCCAGATGCACTTGCCTGGAGGGGCCCAGCCAAGCCCCCGACACTGTCTGCCCCTCCCCCCCAGGCTGAGACTGGCCAGGCGGCTCAGCTCTGGGGAGACAGGCTGGGCCCCACAGGCCTGGAGCCAGAGGTGCACTGGGGTCCTGCCAGGGGGCAGAAGGGAACAGAGAGATGGAGTCAGGGGTCATGGAGGAGTCCTCGGCCAGGCGGCAGGCCGGCCAAGAAGAGCAAGTGGTGGGTGTGGGAGGAGCGGGGTCTCAGGGTGCAGTGCAAGTGGAGTAAGCCGGGGTCCCTTCTGAGCATGGGCCCGGCTCCATGGAGCCACTGGTGCCATTGTAAACCTGGCACTGGACAGGGGATGGGTGACTGTGTGATTGACTGTGCTGTTCATTCCCTCTGAAGCACCTGGCATTGGCCACTTTCAGAAGACAGGACTCTGGGCTAGATGGACCATTGGTCTGATCCGGTAGGGCCGTTCTTATGTAAATACACAGTGTGATAAGAACCATAACAGGAGTTTTTTAAAGGGAAGAGACAATAAAACGTTTCTCCTTGGCTCTGAAAGTTGTTAGAATCCAAATATGGTAAGAAGAAGACATTAGTCCTATATGGTATGGGTGTGAGCTACATCAGAGACAAATGGGTGAAATCCTAGCTCCACTGAAGTCAATGGCAATGCTCCCATTGAGTTCAATGGGGCCAGGATTTTCAACCAGACTCTCTGCCTCTGTATTCCACACCTCAAAGTCATCCAGGATGCTCCAGTTGATAGTTTTGTGATTCAGGGGGCTGGTGGCAGACTGTTCTCAGAAAGGGGGCTCTCAACCCTGGAATGTACTGCTCTGCTGGTCCCTGAGAGTTTCAAACCTGCCTAAGGGATTGAGAGACACAACTCATTAATTTCAATTTGAATTGTGCATCTAAATCCCCAAGGCTGCTTGGAAAATCTCTATCTCCGGCTTTGTTCTGGTGAGGTGAGTGCCAGTTTGGGTGGGTGGTGTTCCACTATGACTCTGTATTGCTTTAGGTTTAATGTGATTGAATATTGTGTACATGTGCCTAGTAGTACTGATAGGTGCATTGAGCATATTGCAATTAAATGACTAAATAAACAAAAACATGGATGGGAGAAAGTGACTCAGAAATGTCCAATTTCTTTGTCAGAACAATTCCTACCAGAGTTTAGTTAACTATGTTTCTTTTATATATTAAAAGGAAAAGACATAGCAGGCCAAAGTCATCCCTGGCTTCAGTGGAGTTACACCACAGGTGAGTTTGGCCCAGTATGCTTGTGATTAGATATGAGGAGGCTGTGTTATTCCTATTGGGTCTGATCCTTCAGTCCTCACTCAGGCAAAACTCCCATTCACATTGCTGGGAGTTTTGCTCAGGTGAGAGTGAGAGGATTGGGCCAGTTCTCTACTAGTAGCCAGTGGATTAACTCTCAATAAACATTCATCTCCTAAGAATCCCTGCCTTGTGTTACATGAACTCCCATCTCCCTTTGCCTATTCCATTTGGTTTCAAAGTGAGGCGTGATCCTATGGAATTTCATTAACTACAGTCACTAGCTGCACTTCAGTATTTTTCATAGTAGCACCCAAGAGTCCATTGGTTAAAAATCTCAAAAACATATACAAGGTAAGGATCCTTAATACAAAGTATAGTTTACGGCAAGGAATGAGATTTCAATGGCCCCGTTATCTACAGTTGCCACAAATATTGTCCAGTGATGACCTAAAGTTAATGACTGACGTGACATGAAGTAATAGAAACTTTATCTGAAGAACTGAAATCTGAATGACAATCTGGACTGTGCCCAGTGGGAACTATTATGGATCAGTGAATCAGTAGAAGACACACAATGATGGAAATGGAGTCCAAGCCTTGGTACCTATGGTGCCAAGAGAAATGGAGTTTGATATTTATGAGTATTTATAGAGGAATGAATTAAGTCTAGATGAGGAGTGATTAAGGATGGGCCCAAACCATAAAGCTTAGATCCAGATCTGAGAAATTCAGGTGTGCTGGGATCTGAAGTTTTGATTTGGTCTGTCCTAGAGTGTGGTGCAAGCAATGGAGATTGCATTTTAATCCCAAAGCTTGTGGTGTTTGGATTCAGGAGGTTTGGTTCAGGCTCATCCCTAGTCATGATGTGTGCAGTGACTGCCATGGTACTGAAATGGAGGATGAAAATGTTGCTCTGTGAGACTAAGATCCCTGGATCCACTTTCAATCTACTCCTGAGATTCCCTTGGGAAATGTTTTACTGCTTCAGTGTGCTTACACCTCTCTAGCAAAGGTTTTCTTTCTATAGGTTCAAGGAAAAAATATACTTGCTAAGAAAATGCCAAATACGTTGCTTCACGCCAGCACAGTCATGGGATAAATATTCTCTATGGAAAGCACAGAGAATATGTCTCATGCCCCCACCAATCAGCTGGTCATGTAACTGCTCACATGAAACCCACCCTATTTGGCACATCTCTCATTTAAATCACATTGTCAGTGCTGCCAAAAGAGGTCAATAGGATGCTTAATAGACTTAGAAAGAATCTGCCAGTCAGCCAATCCATCCACATGCTGGCCCTCTTGGTAACATTCACCAAGATAGGCCGTGCTGGTGGACTCGGAATGGGTCACTTGCTTGTTTTGATCAATGTGACAATCTCAGAATTCAGGATAAACTTTTTTATAGAACTATCCTGAAGAGTAAAAAAGTGAGTGAGTAAGTGATGTGATTCTGGGCACTGAAATTTTAGGAAGGATGGAATTTAAAATGAGAGCCAAAGAAGCCTTCACAATCTAGCCCAAGGGTTAGGTTAGTGAGAAATAGCATTGTGGTTTTGTTTGTGTTACGCCTATTCTGGTGAGTAGTCGAGCTCATCGTTTGCAATCAGGGCCTCGAAGTTCTGTTTGTGTTTGCCTTTGCTTTTCGATTTGCTACTCGTCCGACTGCTTTCCTTTGCCTCCGACATCTGCTGGTAAGAGAAGCCTTTGTCTTCTGAAGGCTGCCAGTCCTGGTAGTTGTCACTCTCATTAGCATAGGAAAAGCCTTCTTCGACCGAGAATGGGTCAACGTCCACATCATAGCGCTGGTATGTGCTCTGATGAAGGACCTCTTCCCGGGCGCTGATCTCCAGTGTGCTGTTCCACATACCGTAGCCAAAGTAAATGAGCAAGCCTGAGGGAGGTGGGGGGAGACACAGAGGAGTACAACTGTTAACCATCTGAGAAAGGAAACACTGTGGAATAAATAAATGGTGTGTTCTAGCTAGTCAAAGATTAAACAGTTAAACACAATGATCTTATAAAATTGATACTGTGATGTTACTGCACAGCTCTTTGTCTCTCTATTAGCAATATGGAATACATATATTTTAGGAAAAAGGAAAGGAGTACTTGTGGCACCTTAAAGACTAACCAATTTATTTGAGCATAAGCTTTCGTGAGCTACAGCTCACTTCATCAGATGCATACTGTGGAAAGTATAGAAGATCTTTTTATACACACAAAGCATGAAAAAATGGGTGTTTACCACTACAAAAGGTTTTCTCTCCCCCCACCCCACTCGCCTGCTGGTAATAGCTTATCTAAAGTGATCACTCTCCTTACAATGTGTATGATAATCAAGTTGGGCCATTTCCAGCACAAATCCAGGTTTTCTCCCCTCCCCCCCACAACCCCACTCTCCTGTTGGTAATAGCTTATCTAAAGTGATCACTTGTTAAACCCTGGATTTGTGCTGGAAATGGTCCACGTTGATCATCATACACATTGTAAGGAGAGTGATCACTTTAGATAAGCTATTACTAACAGGAAAGTGCGGGGGGCGGGGGGGGGGGGAGAGAAAACCTGGATTTGTGCTTGAAATGGCCACCTTGATTATCATACACATTGTAAGGAGAGTGATCACTTTAGATAAACTATTACCAGCAGGAGAGTGGGGTGGGGGGAGAGAAAACATTTTGTAGTGGTAAACACCCATTTTTTCATGCTTTGTGTGTATAAAAAGATCTTCTATACTTTCCACAGTATGCATCCGATGAAGTGAGCTGTAGCTCACGAAAGCTTATGCTCAAATAAATTGGTTAGTCTCTAAGGTGCCACAAGTACTCCTTTTCTTTTTGCGAATACAGACTAACACGGCTGTTACTCTGAAACCTGTCATTATGCAAGGCAATATATTTTAGAGTGGCGGGAAGAGAAGAATAAGAAATCCTGTATAGTTGTAAAGACACAGAGTTAGGTACCATTGCTTCCCCCTGGGATATGTAGGTCACATATTTGGGCCAGATCTCCAGCTGGTGTAAATCAGTCTAGGTCAAGGGACAACATTGAAGTCAATGGAATTACACTGATTTGCACCAGCTGATGATCTGGTCTATGCAATATCAGACCTCCAAAACCATGAGATGGGTTTATAAATCATGAGATTTTAAAATAATACAATTTGGATTCTTTTCATTTGCCTTCTGGTTTTTGAACCTTTGGGGTTCATGTTTTCAAGCTTCTCTCTGCAAACACAAGGGCTAGAACTATATTTATTGTTTTAAATGCAAGGTGAAATTCTCACATAAACACTTGACTCCAGGATCTGGGACTTGAAGAAAAACATCAAATATCATTAGACTCATGATAAAATCCCCAAACTGCATTTTCATACCTTTATCCACCCCAGCTACCCTTTCTCTTCAGTCTGTTCAGTGTTCCCTGCATTCCCACTGTCTCTCTCATACCGTTCATTGCACAGAGCCAGTATGCTTCACAGTCATAAGGTTAAATATGTTTGATGCTAAAATGATACAGAAATCCTGCCCTCCTGTTGCTGATAGGAGTTTCTTTTCAAGCTTTTCTTTCTCACTCTCTTCTCATGTGACGGTACACAATCTCTGCATGCCACCTACCATGAATGTTTTTTCCAGAAGCCAAGGTATATGGAGATTTAAGATCCTTAATTGGTAATGGATTCAAGAATCCATCTACTGCAGATGTGTTCCTGCAAGAATTTCATCGGCTCAGGTCTGTCTCAGCTCTGGCAGTGGTTGACATCATCATGTGAGATAACAGAGTTCACACACCACTACTGCAAGTCTCACACAACAGCAGAAGTAAAACAAACTGTACCCACTTCAGCTCTTTACCATGGAAACTACAGGGGAAATAATTAAATTTAAGAGAAGCTGCCTTTCTTTAGTAATTGCCTGTGGCTGGTAACTGAACTGATGCCATGTAAGCCACAGGGGAAAGTTAATTAAATCTAGCAGACTTTGTTGCTGTTTTGAAGTCACCCTTGATTTAAAGCTGCAGAAGGAGGTCATTATATTCCACAGCTTCTTAAGTGACAGGGTACAGTGTATGGCTATTTCTCCTGAGAGTCAACAAACATTTGTGTGTGTGACCTCCAGCCTCAAAATCATGTGTAGCAGCTACTGCAAAAGAGCTATATTTTGTAAAACAGGCTCCTCCGAGATAGATGTCGCATGTTCTAGGGTGTGAACTGCCTGCAGAGGTCAGGAATAAATTATCTCCCATGAACAACTGAATATGATCACAGAATTTCTGAAGCAACTGGATGTTGGCCACTGCCAGAAGTAAAGTACAGTAGAGTAGAGGATTGCCAATCATAAGTGTTCAAAAACAAGGAGTCAAGTCCATGAAAAAAAGAAAAGAAAAGAAATCATACAATTGACAATCATACACTAGACTTAAAACTTAATAATTTGGGAGTTCCTTTTATCTTGTAATTTTTGAATCTTTAGGTGTCATATTTTCAAGCTTTTCTCTGCAACTCTGAGGCTAGAATCATAAATCTTGTGATATTTGGTGTTTTTTCTTAAAGCCCCAGCTCCTGGAGTCAGGTGATTATGTGAAAAGCTCAGCTTTCATTTGAAAAAAAAAAAAGAAAGTTTCTATCCATCATGACTGTGGAGAGAAGCTTGAAAATGTGAACCCTAAAGGCTCCAGCACTACAAGGCAACCCAAAAGACCCCAGAATATATTATTTTTCTTAAATCTCATGGTTTTTAAGCCAATCTCATAATTTTAGGGGGTAATGACTCATGCTTGGGGTAGGTAATACTTAAAATACTGAAAATTCCACTGACTCCTGCTTGCATAAGCTCAGAATTTGGCTGTTTTTACTAAAATGCTCACATGAAGCAAAAAGGCTTTCTGTTCCTGCCACTGAGTTCCTCATCCCCAGTCAGTCTGGAGTATTAAAAAATAGATGAGCCAGGGTCCTGGAAATCTCCTGATATGGTTTAAAATTATGGATCCTGCACCACCAGATGGTCTGTTTGTTCATAGAAATTTAATGAAGCTGCAGGCCTGAGCCCTGGGAAGTGCTAGTCTGCACTCAGTCCAATTAAATCCTAAAAATACATCTTGTGAAGCTCTTTTGTGAAGCCCTCTGCTTACTTTACTGCTCAGCTGCACAGGGCTGCTTTGAAATAAAAAAGCCAAACAAATTAAATTGTTTATCACTATTTAGATTCTGGGTGAGTGCTGTGGAGCTACAGAATGTACTGCACTATTTCTGGAGTGCAACAATTACTCAAGTGTGCCTGATTGGGAAGTAGGGAGAGAGAGAGCACCTTTGGGACAGGACTGCTCAGTTCCCAGGGCTCTCAGGACTCAGGGGAACCTCTGGAATTTACGTAATTGACCTCTTTTCCAAAGATTCTGTACAGTTCCCCCTTTCTGAAGAGTACAGAGCAAGAGGGCGCTCTCTCTGCACAATACACTCCAGATCCTTAGGAAGAAGTTGAGGTTTTAGGATTGTCACCTGCCCTCATCTTGGCTTTAAAGCTGAGGTCTTTTTCTTTTCTTTTTTTTAAACCAGAGCTCAGCTGGAATTCCCATCCAGAAGCTGAGAGCGCAGGTCAATGCTCCATTGGCTCTGCTGGGCCTGAAGAGGATGACACATCCTCATCTGATGCCAGAGAGAATCAACTTCATCCAGTGAAAGTGAATAAAGTCTCACATTGTAATTAGGAACATAGAAGACACAGGCACTGCCGTATTGGATAAGACGAGTGGTCCTTGTATCCCATTAGAGATGCTTCAGAGGAAGGTGCAAGATACCCCATCTCAGAGAAATCATGGAATAACCTGCACATAGGAGAAGTACTTTGCAAGCCCCAGGCAGTTAGTGGCTGTGCTATGCCCTAAAGCATAAAGAGTTATATCCCTTATGCTTATTTTATCTTAATGTAAGGTAAATGTGGCTGTTCTTGTTATTCATACCAATGTCTCATTCTTTTTAGATACTGTTAAGTTCTTGGCTTTGGTTATGCACTGTGTAAAGCAAAACAAGTATTTCCTTTCCCAGTTTTAAATGTGTTTCCAATTATTTCATTGGTGTTCCTTGTTTGAGTGTTATGCGGGAGCAAATAGGAAGCATCTAATGCCCTTCTCTGCACCACTCGTTAAATGCTTCTATCACGTTACCTTTTATTTGTCTGCTTTCTAAACTATAACGCTGCACATGGCGGTCTTTCTGTTCCTCTAGCCATTTCTGCTGTCCTTCTCTGTACCCCTCCTGTTTCTGTTACAACCGTTTAGAAATGAGTGACCAGAACAGAATACAGCATTTTCCTATATCAAGAGCAGAAGGGCTTGTCTTCACTGCAGAGGTAACTTGAGTTGTAAGTTGAACGGAATGTTACTCCTCACTCGAGTCCTGTCCACACACAAAACCCCTTAGATCAAGCATGGTGGTGCTTTCAGCTCTAGCTGCCTGGCCAGTCAGCGGGTATAGGCTAAAATGTCTTAGTGCTAACTTGACTCCTTTATAGCACGGACGCAGCTTAGCTCCACTTGAGTGCTGCTAGTCCTCCAATGCCTTCTAACAAGTTCTTCCCCGATTCATTAGGAAAGGCTCAGGGTCCTACAGAACCATGGGATGTACCCCCAGGAGTCTTAGAGCCATGCACAAGTGATTGCAGCATCAGTGGAAACACAGCAGCATGAGCGTTGTTTTGCACTGTGGCTGCACTCCCATGAGCCAGGCTAACTCAAGAGGAGAGACTTGAGCGTAGCTAGCTCCCGTTAACTCTGCAGTGAAGATGTACCCTAAATGGTGCAGAAGTCTGGCCTGAGATAAGGAATGTTCAATCAACTCCTGATAGCTTGGGAGTGGGCAGAATATACTATTGATGAAGCTAATTCTTTGGCTTGTTACTTAGGCCTTTTGGAAAAATTGAACCCAAATCTGGGTTCAGTAACTCTTGTGCTGACTATGGTCCTGATCCTGCAATTTGACCCACATGATCCCTTGCGCCTATGGAGAGTCCCACTGAAATCAACAGGACTTTGCAGGCACAAGGGGCCCATCCACGTGGATCGGGGGCTATGACTAGAAATGTTGGAAATGAGCTGTTACACTAAGTAACACAAGCTTATCAATTCTGCTATGTGAGTTACCCAGCTATTCTGCAATGAAGAGATCAGGACAGTGCTTAGAGCCAGTTTAATTTGGCTGTGCCCTTCAGCAGCTATACAAGGGAGAATAATTCATTTCACTGAATAAACCAATTTATCTCTAGCCATCTCTCAGGTGCTCTTCTCCTGCAGGACATTCCATCAAACAACTTCAGGGGTTCATTTATGAGAAACCAAAATTTGAACAGGTACCCAAATTATTTTTGGAAAAAACTATTAAAAACTGGATTTAGTGCAAAGTCTAACTCCTAAAACAGGCTTGGGAAAGCAGCCTCCAAACTATGCAGTGCAGGTGAAAGATCAACTGCTGAAATCTGCCCTGGCCCTGCAGTTCTGTGATGACAGATAAGGGAGTGAGACCCACACAGCTTTCATGGTGGGTGGGACAACCGGTCCCTCTGGATTCTTTTATAAACAGGAAAACCTGCCTGCTGCTGATAACATATGTGGAGGGGGTTTTCATTGTTGATTGTTTTTCACTTTTAGTCAAATGGAGTAAATTTCTACCAATAAGAGCCGTTGATAAGGCCAGGTTTTACAGCTGCCAGCTGGAATGGAAATGTTCAAGTGGCACCCAGCGGCATCACTGTGGTAAATGCTGAGCTGCTCTTCTTTCCCATCACAACCCCTGGTAGGGATGATGATGATGAGAAGAAGACTACTTGAATCTGGATTGGGCTGACACATGGCGGACAAGCCATTGGCTCGGATGTCAATCATTGTTCCTCTTTAAAAAAGGCTGTCTTGTAAGCTGAATAACACTTAGCATACAACTTCCCAACTCTCGCCCTGTGCCATATGGCCACAGTTGCAATCAAAGTAGGATCCTGAGCTCTGATTGGATTGGGAAGGGGCTGTTGGCAGGACATTTGGGGCAGGAACAGTCTTTTTGTTCTGAGTCTGTACAGCACCCTAGCACTATGGGGTCCATGACTGGGCCTCATAGGCCCTACCACAATACAAATAATAATATTCCCCATGAGGGGACCTTGACTCTGGTATTCTTATCCTGCTTTGGTTCTCTATGGCCCAGATTTGTTAATCTTCTGGACATGCTATATGGCCTGTTTTTTTCCCCTGGACATTTGGAGAGGGTGGGCTGGTGGATGTGGGACTGTTCTTTTGATTATGATGATAGTCGGGGGTATTTATAGGGGGGACAAATGTAAATATTTCAGTGGTGGGAGAGGAGTTTATTGCAGAGATGATCATTTTAATGTTGATACTGAATGTCTGAATGTTTGTAGATGTGCCCGGACAGCAGAGTGGGAGGTGGAAAAAAGCAACCATAAATAAATAAATACAAACATAAACATGAATGCTAACCTTTAAGTGCTGGCTTTAAGAGAAGGTGTTGTACGATGGTTAAAGTGGGAGACTGTGAACCAGGTTTCCTGCCTTCTAGCCTCCAGCCTGACACTGGCTCACCCTACAGCCTGCATAGCTGGAGTTGCAGTGTGGTTGGCTGCATAGATGGTCGGATGGCAAGTAAGACCTGGATTCTATTCCGGATTGTGCCTCTGCCCTGTAGGGTGACCATGGGCAAGGCACTTCACCCCTCTGTGCTTCAGTGTCTCTGTTTGCAATATGAGGATAATGATGCTAGGCCACTTCCCGGGGGTGCTGAATTAATTTGAGTTTTGAAAGTGTTTTGGGATCACAGCTGAAAATGCTGCAGAGAATTGTACTATACCCTAGCTGCAGCTCAGACTGGTTAGAATGACAGCGTGGCCCAATTTTTCTAATTAGTAAAGTTCCCTTTTTGGGTTTTTTTGGGGGGAATTTATATTGTATTCAAAAAATCTCCCCCAAATAAGGGGAGAACATGGGAAAAAGAAAAAATGGGGACAGAAGAACAGAAAGTAAAGAAAAGGAGGGGAGAGGCAGGAAGAGTGGGAGGGAGGAAAAAGGAGAGTGACATCTAGGTTTCCATCTGCCAGAGAAGTTACTTTTACAGCTCTTTTAAAACAGAGTCACTTAAAAGATCCAAGACTTACCCACAAAACACCAGACAGCAAATCGGAGCCATGTGATTGTGGAGAGCTTCAGCATGAGATAAATATTCACCAACATGGCAAATGCAGGGACGAAAGGGAGACAAGGTGCCATATATGGCAGCTTTTTGGGGTTTTCTGGCTGTTGCAAGATCACAAATACCAATGCAATGATGAGCAGGACCATCAAAACCACCAGGAGAATAGCCCACCAGCTCTCGTCATAGATATAGTCTGCACCGAAAATTATGAAAGAGCAGAAGATGAACATCAGGATGAAAAGTAGGAGCACACAGGTGGTGACAGTGCGGCCAGTAGCTGCAGTCGGGCGATCCATTTTCCCTGGCAGTCCCAGGTGAATCCTCATTGTGTAATAACGTGGCCCTATTAATTTCTTCAGCTTGATGAGATAAATGTTTTCAGACTCATCTGCCTCGATTCCTGAGGTCATGTCAACTGTGCCATAGTTGGGGTGGTTGATGTTGTAGGTGGGTTTATCTGCTTTCCCAATTAGCATCTCGTTGTCACCCAACGACGGCAGATTTTTTGCACCGCACGTGTTGGTGAGTGGGCCAGTAAACTCCTCCCCTTCGCTCACTGGAGAGCAAGCCTCCTTCTCACAGTCAGCTAGAATCCCTTCCTTCTTCTTGGTGTGTTCCTCAGAGAGGAATTTGACAAAGCCGTCAATGTCGCTCTCTGGCTGGTATCGGAGAAGCAAGACACAAACAGAGACCAAAGTGTAGGCCAGGAGTGTGCCGATGGACATCATTTCTATCAGGTCCCTTAGGCTGACCAGCAAGGAGAGCAGTGCTGCTAGAAATCCTGAGACAATACAAGCCACCACTGGAGTCTCCGTGTAAGAACTCACATGGGACAAGAATCTAGAGTGTGAAACAGTCACAGAACGTTAAAACTGCACACAGTGGAGGCTCCCTGTGACAGTAACGCTTACCTGGATGCAAAGCCGCGGTACTGGGGTTTGGAGCTAGACTAAGCTCTAGTATAATTGCTTCTCTGGGTAAAATTCCAGTGCCTGACCCTCCCAAAGAAGTGGCTATAATGACAAGGGAACTACCCTGAATTTTGGGTAGCTTGTAGCTCCAGGCAATCTCAGTATAATCTGAAGTGCACATCAGATAATTTAGGGTGAAATTCCCATTGACTTCAATGAGAGCAGAGCCTTTAACTTGAACTCAAGTCACAAAGCATCAGGGGGCAAAAATAAATGACAGCAAAAGCATGACTCACCTGAAGAGCAGCCCATCACCAGCCATGGCATAAATGACTCTAGGCATTGGGAAAAGGGAGCCCAGCAAGCTCACGGTCAATCCTGCTACAGAGCCAATGGCAACGATGAATTTAGCGGCATAGAATCCGTGGGCTACAAACATTTCCATCAAGGGGGATTCAGAATCAATGGCAGAGTATGGCACCATCAGAGTTAAGATTACACTCACCTATCAAAGACAAAAGAAGACACCGAGGTAGGAGTGGAGGAGTATAGAGGGTTGTTCTTGACTGCAGCTTATATTTCTGCCGAGGACCCACAATGGACGAGATCAGTTTCTCAGTGATGAAAGTCAGAAATATTTAAAATGTGGTTTCAGAAATGGCCACACATCCTATGTTTCTTATATAGCATACTTAAACCATTATTTGCAAAGGACAAAATATGGCCTTCACTGCAGAACAATTATCCAAATGAAAAATAAATGAAGGGACTTGGCTGGTAACTGCCATGATTAAGGAAAGAGGATAGCCTGGTGGCCTTTGGATAGGTTTTAGGTAAAACAGTTAGAACAACATTTTCCCCCTATGACTCACTCAGTTTTGTTCCATTACCCTGAAGACAGATGTGTGTTTATTTGGATGCCGAGAAGCAGAACAATGCTTCTGCCATTTCTATGCTTGCCACCCACACCCGTTACTGCCTATGATCTATGGTCTATGCTGCCTTGGGCAGTGTCCCAAATTTGTAGCAGTGGAAGTGGTTCCTCTTCCAAAGATGCAGCTTGGGAAATGTGTCCTGCATCTCTGGTGCTCTTCTTTGTTTTGCTGCAGTCTTACACACTGAGCTCCCCTTTGTATCGGATGATGTAGATTATGCATGGGGAAAAGACAGGCTGTCACATGCTGTCACATGCTCCATGTAGCTGGCACAGGAAATGGGATCCCCATCAGAATGAAACTATCTGAATCCTCCGCCTGGAAACAACAGACTGGGAGGTCAAAGGGCAGCCACAGAAAGACATTGATATAGTCAGACACATCCACAGCTGATGTAGTCATGCACATCCACCAGAGAAGGAAACATTTGTTACATGATCTCACTGGCACGTTATCTCACTAAAGAAAGCAGCACAGAAGCCACAGTAGAGAAACGTTGTATGTATTTGGTACTTACAGATACATATGCTGTCAGGCACGTGACCAATGAAGCCGTGATCGCATAGGGAATGGAGGTGTTGGGACTCTTAGCTTCTTCTCCGGTGGTGGCGATTATGTCAAAGCCAATGAAGGCATAGAAACAAGTAGCTGCGCCTTTTAGCACCTGCACAAATAATTGATTTAATCAGACACATGAAGGAAAACTAGTAGAATGAGAGATGCCTCCTTGTATTCCCCTCTCCGCCCCCATCAAGGGCTGGAGGATCCACTGTACTTTTACATAGGGGTGAGGACAGAAGGGTCACCAGGGCCATGGAGGCCTCCAGTAGCAGCCATGGAGAAGTTCCATTACCAACCCAGTGGCCTAAAGGGAGGCTTTCCCTTAATACTTCCTCCTACAGAGTTTCCCAGCGCCGAGCCGAATTATTCCTGCTGGGGAGTGGATTTTGGCTTCTGTGAGAACATTGAAATCAGTGCCTATTGGACCAAATCCTACCCCCCTTTAACGTGAGTGGAAGTCAATAAGCCTATGTAAAGCAAGGCAGATGTGGCTCAGAGCGTATCTAAGTTTTCAAACACGGATGCTTAAGCTAAGGAACCCGGTTCCATTTCAACTGGACTTTTGGACACTTAAAGGTTGATCTGAGTGCCCAAACTGAGCCTTCTAATTTGGGGCCTGCACCTGGGAGAACCAAGAATCCAATAATTTAATCTAGTGCTTCTCTTTCAACAAGCAGCTTGAACATCATGCCATACAATGAAATATCTAGAAATAAAAGAGCATTCAATAAAATTAAAACAAAAAAGTTAAACCAAGGCTAGGAGAGCTACTGGATTTGAGAGTACTCAGATTGTTCTCCACCCTTTGAGGCAGGAGGCCCTGTGCTGTTTGCAGGCTGGTGGGGTTTGGGTTTTCACTAAAAGAGAGTCATCTGCAACTGACTAACGCTTGACACAGATCTGTAGTTATGCAGCCCCTGAATCTATTGACAGATCCTGACAGTGACAGATGAGACAATTAACCAGTTTTATATAGTCACTTGCTTTCATGCTATTAGAATCCAAATCTGATTAAATTAATAGGGATTTGTAACATTCTCACACAGTACATATTAGCAAACTTTTTAATGTGACAGCAAAATCTGCTGATAGACGGACCAGAATAGATGTAATCAGATGTGTGGAGCTTTCAAAATAACTTCTGTTTTGTATGGAAACTGCAGCTGGGCTAGCAGCACCCACTGGGAACCCTTGGATGAAGAATTATTTTTACTGTTAAAATATTTTGTGTTTATTTTCTTTAAATATACAATATTATCAAGGACAGTTATCAAATCAAGGAAACAAACACTGAAGCTTGTTGAAACATTGCAAGCTTGTGCAATGGCTGAAAATTACAAATAAATGGCGAGTTGTGATTCAAATGGAGAGCAACTCTTTATTTAAATACAGACATGGAAAGAATTTGCCTTGGCTTTCTGTAAGGTATTTTATGCAAGACTGACAAAAAAGGTAATGATTTTAAAGTGTTGGTATCTCAGATAGACACAAGAAGCGGGTTAGTTTGCAATGTCTATTTATCTATCTATCTATCTATCTAGCAGTGCACTAGAGGGTAAAATTCACCTCTCTGCAGAGGGCCTCTGCACCACTTAAGCCTCATTTAAATCCTATTTTAAAGGACTTAACTGGCCTCATTGAGGCCTCATTGTGGCCCTCTGCACAAGAGTGAATTTCACCCTAAACACAGAGACTGCATGATTATTTTTACAAAATCTAAATTGGGGGCTCAAATTTAAGCTGATCCAAAACCCATTTAATGGGAAGGTTCCCATTGACTTCAATGGGCTTAGATGAAGCCCCTTATCCCTTTAAATTCTGTACTTTTGCCTTGAGTCTTTCATAGGTTTGAATACAAGAGAAATGGCTGTTTTTTCTGTTTCTCTTTGTTTATTGTTCCTAATATGTGGTGTAAAAAGGCCAAGCAGCTTCAAAAGATAAATGTAATATATGCTCTCAAGGGGACTTCTTTCTTCTCTTTAGGTTTTATCTAGCAGAAAATATTGATTTATTTAAGAGAAGAGGGAGGAAAAACATCAGACAGCCCAGGATCCTCTCTGATAACCAAGAATCTTGGTTTACTTTACTTTCTTGCTTATTTTTCTGTACAAAACCTTATGGAGTTGAACAGTGTAAATCTGAGAAATTATCTTGGCCTTAGTCCAGCTGAGATATTTTCAGTCTCTGCTCATCCTTGGATAAAAAACAGTTCAAGCAGGCTGAAAAAGCCAAATCTGTCCAAATTCTCAGTAAGCTGTGAGCTAACATCCATAAAATAAGAACTGGCAGGTGGCATTATGAAGTGCACAAAACAAACAGCTTAGAACATTTTTACTAAAGACCAACCAAAACAAATATCAGTATGTTTCCCCCTCTTTATAGAAACTGCACTAGCCCTCCCTTAACTCCTTTTCTATCCATGGCTACTGTATTTTGGAATAACATTATAACAACATATCACTTCAAATGGCTGGCTCTCGAGCTTAGAGTTATGAAAAAGTTCTAAGCTGATTCTGATGGAGTGGGGGAAGACTGGACCACAAGTGACTTTTTCAAAGACAGGCAAATGTTGTCATTTGGGATTTGGTTATGCAGATACAAAGAGGGTTTGGATCTAGATCCCAATATAGACCAACTCACCACATTCAGCTGGGAGAGAGCAGGGCTTCAGTAAAACACCTTGGGTAAAAGGTTCAAAAGCACTTAAGTCACTTGGATCCTGATTTCCATTGGAAAAAAATCAATGGGATTTTGGTTCCTAAACCACTTAGGCACTTTGGAAACTCTTACTCTTCAGTTTATTGCTGTCAGTCTAGCAGTTTGAGGTGGGTCAGGGTTTGGTCTCTGGATCAGAGCTGGGACCTGGATTCTGTATGGTTTGGACTCCCACGGTTTGAGGGGGTTTGGAAGAATGGTCCCCGTTTTGGCTCATCTTTAATCTTTTTGAAAGTCCTTCAGTTATTGCCCTGTAAATCTGTCTCTGGGAGTTCAGTATACAGCAGCGCTGGCCCTCCCTTTAGAGAGCTCAGACAGCTCCCTCCCCACCACTGACCAGACTTCCCCTCTTTCTCAGATGTACCCACAGTGCACAGAAACTACCTCAGCTGCTCCTATTTACCTGTGCTCTACCCCCTCTGACTGTGGTCCTCCCCAGACTCCCCAGTTTATCAGGCCTTGTGACCTCTCTCCATGGCCCAAGGAGCTAGGAGATGAAACCAAAGTGGTGCTTTCTAAGAAGGAAGCAGGGGAGGGGAGGGTGGCTAAAGACTTCTGTTGTTACATAGTCTGAGGAGCAATATGGGCCAGTGACTAGAGCCCTGGACTAGTTGTCAGAACACCTGGGTTCTGTTCCCAGTTCTGCCACTGACCTGATGTGTGTGACGTTGGGCAAGTTGTTTCACCTCAGTTTCCTCTCCCAGCTTTTGTCTGTTATATTTTGTTAGTGCCAGCTCAGAAGAGCTGATAGTCTACCCTGGGGCTCTGATCTAGACTACACTGGGGCTCTGATCTCAGTTGGGGCCTCAATGTGCTATGTAATACAAATAAATAATGATGACCTGCTAGCACAGCAGATGGGAATTGGAGTGGTGTGGCTTATATGGTGCGGGCACTATATGACCAGCTAGGATGCTTCAGTTGAAGGCCACTGATGACCATAGCATACCAGATTGTGTGTAAGACACTTACCCCAGACCATCCAAATGGCAAGAACTGCCCTTCAGACCAGTTGTCGCCATTGACAAAGAAAAGCCCAGCGATCATGATAAAGATCCACACTACCAGATTAATTGCATTGAGCATGTTGTTAAATCCCACAGAGTTCTTCACCCCCATGGCCACAATGATGGTTACAATGACAGCAATAACCAGAGCGAGAAGATCTGGATATGATTCCTCTCCATTCCCTGGACAAACAAAACAAAATACATGTGTAACTTTTCACACACAGTGAGAGAGAGAGACAGAGACAGAGACAGAGAGAGAGAGAGAGACAGCGAGGACCTCAGGAAAATCCCCTCCCCTGCCTTCTGGATTCTGGAGCAATATAAAAATGTGTAGAGCTGCTCTGATCCTAATGCAAAGGATTAACGGTTATCAGTAATTAATGTGCAGCAGCACCTCGGCTTACATTAGCTACGATACGTTTCAAAGGCGTTCACCCCCAAGCTTATAAAATGATTACTAGCTAGGGTCAGGAAGACATTTACACCATTTCATAGAATGGCACAACAACCAGGTGTCTTGCCGTGTTTTAGAACCTTCCTAGGAAGCATTTTGTAAGAACCAGGATACTGGCCTATTGGTTTCTTCTAAGTACAGCATTTCCCAGTGCTTTCAGTCATGTGTCAAATTGTTTACTGTGAATGGATTACCATTTTTCATTCAGGATAAAGGACACACCTCCATTCCTTGCCCTGAAGTCAAAGGGAATTGTGGGTGAGCAAAGAACGAAAGTTCAGATCCTAAACTGTATGACCATGCCTCCATTTTCCAAAATCACCTAGTCATCCACTCTGCGAGCCTCCAATTAAAAATGAATCAAACATTAATTTTGTATGAAACATTTATCAGAACTGTGATCTATTGCTACTCATTAGCATCTGCCACAGAGTAGTACTGGGTCTGCTAGACAAATAGCGAAATCACTGAAATTAACAAGCAGTTACTAGATTTTTGTGCTCCAGGCAGCTGGTTGGTCCCTGTAGAAGGAAATCTAGAAGGTGATGATTAAAAATGGCTCTGCAGCATGGTTCCTGTCTGCGGAAGCCAGGTTGCTGAATCCCTGAACCCTGAAAGCCCTCCACTGGCTTCACAGACTGCCATCTGCGTCTGGTGAGTCACTCGGCATTGATGATAACAGGGGAATGTAAAATTAAACAGCATAATGTATATATTATGATTTAGCTTTAAGACTGCCATTGGCTGGGTGCTCAGAAGTGTTTGTTTTCATTACCTTACAGATGCAGCCCATCTGATTAACCAGGAATTGGGGTTTGGAGCAGTTGCTTTGATTGCCAGTCTACTAACACTGCATCTGTGTATGCACTTTCTCACCTGCTGCTGTACTAGATTGGAAGCACACTGCTTCAGTTAGCAGTTATCTTCATCAACGTGTGTGTACGTGTGATAGGCACCCCCCTGAAACCATGTAGTGTTCTTATACCACAGTAATCAGAGAGAACTTTAGCAAATGCAGAGAATAAAACACAGGTTGTTTTCCATCTGATGGGTATAAATTAGAGATGGGCTTAGATAGAAGCCCCAAACCTGTTTCCCGCCCAAATTGCAGGGAAGTTCCACTCCAGATGCAGTTCCCAGCTTCACCCCTTGAGCCTGTCTCTAAGACAAGCTGAACTAGAACCCTGGATTGGAACAAGCCAAGCTTTGAGACTGTTTGCATTTAGAGCAAAACATGTTGCTTCAAACCCATTGCTAGTACCAATAAAATGATTTATTCTGGCCCCCTGACTGCATCAAGGAATGCTCCCTCCTGCCAACGAATGTTTTCCAATTGTGTCACCAGATGGAGAACTCCTCAGGGGTGAGTGAGCCAGGCTACGAATTCCATCACTAGCGCAGGGCAAAGCAGCCTACAAAATGCTGTGGAAAGAGTGGAACGGTGAGCACTGCAAACATCAGCTGTTGATCAAACGGGGCAGTGAGAAGGATCCAGGATGAGTGGCACTTGGATCACGTGTTGTGTATTTCCGTGGGTGTGATCATGAGAGTGCAGCACTGTGCCTGCTTGTGGGTCAAGAGGACCTTTGCTATAGTCAGCCTGAGCCTGTGGATCATGTTCCCTGGAGGCACCTTCCTCAGTTTATCCAACTCTTCTTGTAATCTTTAGTATTCGGGGAGTTTTGGAGCTGGAATCACTAGCGGCCCCAGGGCATTTGCAAACACCAGACTCTTTTGAGAGGATCCCGGACTGTTTGGCTTTTTAAATACTGTCTCCACTTTTACACTGTGTTTTGTGACTTTTTAAACTGCCCTGTGTCTGAGCAGCATCCCGTGTATATCAGCAGGAGAGAGTCACTGTGTGAATGAAGGGATTAGCAGCAGTATTTTGACATAGTCACTTACAAAGGTCTTTAACTCCTGGATTAAGGTTCCTCCATCATGAGCCAGTGAAGAAACAACAGGCTCCCACTTCCACCTGTTTATCTGCATTAATCAGTAAGGGTCTGATCTTGCAAAGTGCAGATTTCAGTGGAAGTTGAGGGAGCTCAGCACCTTGTAGGATTAGGCCTTAGGTGAGGAGGGAACACTCACCAGGATTGGTTGGCCGTTTCAGACATTCCCTCCTGAAAACCCACCTGTCACAAGACAATCTCAAAACCAGGCCAGGATGAGGCATGGGACAATGTCAGGGTCAGGCCCAGGCCCAGGTTCCATCTGTGCCTGGTTTTTCTCCTAGGTGACTCTATGCTACAGCAAGGCCTGATGGGAAGGGTGAGACAGAATAAAAGACAAGCCCTCCTTCCTGGTGTAAAGAGGGAATGGGACTTGGGTGGCTCCCCCGTACTTAGGGCCTGGTGGTCCCCTGCTAATAGGAAGGTGAGGAGAGTCAAGGGAAGGACAGCAGTGGGGTAAGGAAGCTCTCCAAGGCTGGTGACCTGGCCAGTGCTGGTGTCATTCCCTGCTGAGAAGAACTGGGAAGGGAGTCCAGGAAAGATGCTAAGAAGGTCCAGGGTGAGGTAGGGAAAGTTGGATGGAGGAAGCACTGGGAATTGTGAGCAGGGTAGTTTGGAGCGGACAAGCAGTTTGCATGGCACAGGGTCACAGGGCCTGAGTCTGGAGTAGTAGAGAGCCTGGGCTCCCTTACAGTGCCCTTGGGGTGATGGGAAGCCCCTGAAATGAAGGGAAAGGATTCAGAGAGAAGTCATGGCCTTGTGAGAATAAAGGATGGGTCAGCCCCTGGTACAAGAGGAGAAAGTGATGCCTGTAATCAAGGAACAGGACTTGCAGGTCGCACAGACCCTAGGCAGAGGGCTGCTGCCCAAGAAGGGGGAGGGACTTGTTTTGGGCAGCTATTAACTGGGCTTTCTTTTGAAAGACTTGTGCTTTAGCTATGGCGCCAAAAGCCCAAAAAATAGCCAGAGGAGGGCTCCCTCCAGAGGAGAGAACCAGAACCACAGAAGGAGGGGACCTTGGGCATGGCAGCACACCTGATGTCAGAGAGGTAAGCTGCCACCTCACTCCAACTCTACTGGGATGCCCGCAAGTAACTACAATAGCAAGACTGCCATTGACAGAGGTAATAGTGAACAGAGCATGCGATCCTTGTCTGATTTCCAAGGAGGTTCCAGTTGCCTTTTAGGTCCCGATTAACACACGTAACTACACATTATATGACAAGAGTATTAGTCTAATTCTTACCCAGTCCATTTAATGTTCCAACACTGTCAACCATCCAGCGGCTGATGGTGTGATTTGCCAGGGAGTCAAACATGCTGCTCAGGGCACTTGCGCCAGCTGCTGTGCCAATCAGGTACTCCAGGATCAGGTTCCAGCCAATGAAGAAGGCCACAAACTCCCCAACAGTCACATAGCTGTAGGTGTAGGCAGAGCCTGTGGTTTTCGGGACACGCACTCCGAACTCAGCATAACAAACACCTGTTCAGAAAGCACAAATGGCCATGAGAAAATACAGAGTGCCGGACAAGAAGAAGGAAGTTAACTATGGGCTGGGCTGTGCCCAGCCCTTACATGGGTATTCAGTGTAGGGTGGGGAGGGAAATGAGCATGGCCTGCGTAAAGACCGTGGGCGCAGTTATCGTCCCTCTGTTCTGCGGAGTGCAGGGACTACTCCTTCCCTAATCCCCTCTGGTGCAGAAAGGAGTAGGAAGGAGGTTGGGCCACAGCTTCTGGCCTGCAGAGCAGGAACATGCTTAGCATGTTCTGGGCACTGTCACACACTACTAATATACCAGAAATAATCCTCCTAGGCAGCTCAGTCTGGCCTCTGAAAGGGTTAGGTGCAATTTTGTGTGCATACTCTCAGCAGGCTTTAAGGCCAGAAGGGACCAGCCAGTCTGACCTGCTCCGAACACAGGCCAGAGATCTCCACCAAGCTCCTCATGATCTCAGGGGCACATGAATTTGGATTTGGGTGGGCAAAGCAGGAGGCTGGGTAGCAGCTGAACACCTGCAAATGCAATCTGTGCATACATATCCCGCGTATGTGTGCATGCCAAACGTGTCCTATCTGAGAGAGTGTGGCAACTCCTGGGAGCTCAGAACTGAGTCCATCCATAAGTGCTGCTGGTAAACACACAGCATGGAGGGTCAGGGTCTTAGGCTGGCTCCCGAGACAGATAAATATTTCCACGCATGTTATTCAACCAGGCAAAATTAGATTTAAAAAAAAAGCGAAGAAATCCAGTGGTAACCATCTGCTTCTCCCTTTAACTGTGGGCTACAATAGCTCTGAGAGCTGGGTAGTAATTTACTATGCTGTCTATTGCTTGTATTGAGAATGAGTATCTGGGATAAAGGTCCGAGGTACAGTCGTCAACCCCTACCATCTGCGAGGAGCTGAAAGAGGATATGGAAAGTCAGACGTTTGCCAAGCCCAGGTCTTGGCTGCTGCTGTTAGAGTAATAATAGCCTTAGGCTTTTTAAATCAGATGCTTCTCATGCAGCTTTGGATATAACAGGGATCAGTCAGTCAACCATTTCTTGCTGTGTCTCAAGAGGACTAATAATTATGTTGTGAATAAGGGAGAGATGAGGCGGGGAAGAGGGCAGTGGGAGCGACTGAGCAAGTCATGCTAGAACTGCATGACTGTGTATTCCCGTTATTTATTGAGTGATGACGGAGTGCTAGCCCTGTACAAAACTGGCAGAGGACATGGTCCCTGCCAGGAGCTTCCAGTCTAAGGGCCTGATACTCAGAAGTGCTGAGCACCTCAGGCCTGATGACGTCAATAGAGCTGGGCTCCCTTCTAAGCAGCTGTGACTCCCTTTGTGCTTGTTTATGAGCATCAGTAAAAGACAATGAGTGAGAACAAGGAACCATTTTACTCACTTTCCATGCAACTCATGTAGTGATGGATCTGGAACTGCAGGGGCAGGCTCTTTAAGAGAGTCCTTGCTCTTGCCGCAACTATCTCTATTCAGTCAGGATGGTGTAACAGAGACAAGGAAAGTCTTTGTCTCCAAGGGGTGTAAGCATTTTTAGTTAAAAATCCATTTTCCATTTTTTTTTTTAAAAAAGGGGAGGGGGAGAGAAATTCAATGGAAAATTTTCAGCCAGCCCTAATAAACAGTTCAAAACACCATCAGCAAACCCATAACTCCTCCACAAGCACATTACACATGCTGCCAGACCTTGGTCACATGGTATTCTACCAAAGACTATGATGCTCTGAGGCTTGTGGAGGGTTATTCTTCAGTTCCTCTAATGTGGGTAAGATATTACTGACATGCTGCACTTTATGTGCAGCAGCCCGGCTGTTAATTGTGGGCTATCTCAGATGAGCCATGTACCATGCCAAAGAAAACAGAGGTTTAAAGACCAGCTGCCTTGTAACCCAGGAATGGGAAGTGCTATATAAAAGCACTTCCCATTCCTGGGTTACAAGGCAGCTTTATATATAGCTAAAGCGGCTCAGTGGTGTCTTTGCATGAACCGTATGGAGTGTAGTCGTTTTGGTAGAGATAGAATTCTCCCTTCTTCCTCATCCAGCCCCAAACCATGTGGATTCTACCTTCCCCCCAAAAGTCTTATTCCTAGACTCTATTTCCTAAGTTCTTTTCTGTATATTACTAACCTTAGCAATATACTGCAATGCCACCAGTACCTGTGGGCCTTAAATGTGTACACAAATACTAGTCAAGCTAACCGGTGTCCTGTTTGTGCACGAGGGCAGAAATGGTTTATTTGTATTTCTTACAGGCCCTTACCACCATGGTACTGGAGGTGCCCTGTGTACGGTTAAACAGAGACCAAGGCCTTAGACAGATCAATATTCCATGAGAACCAGCATCCCCTTCAGAAGGAGGAAGAGGAATGCCATTGCCAGCAGGCTAGGTGAGAGGGGAGGCAGATTCAGAAATTATGAAAAAGCCTGGACAAAGCAGTGAACTTTATGGTTCTGTCTGCAAGTGGCCAGGTTTGGGCTCAGATCAGTTTCTGAAGGGAGCAAATTCCAGAGAAGAGGGCTTGCTGCTGAGGATGCCCTAGGCCCATCCGAACAAACACAGGTTGAGTGGCGGTCTCTGACATTTAGGGCTTTGTAGACGGTGACCAGAACCTTGAATATCGATGGAGGGGTTTAACTGTCAGCCACCAATGGAACTCTGAGCACAGACATCCCCCTCAAATACATGTACAGGCAGACACAGAGGGTGCATGTGTGTCCTCTATGGCAGCAGATTACTGGGGCTATCACCGATTCAGTGCTATTCTCTCTCTGTTACGATGGGCAAGCTGTTATTAACTCTTGCTGCCAGAACCTTACTGCTGCAGAACATACTTCCAACTCAACTGTTTTATTCCACCGTTTACTGTTTCATAAGTAGTTACATGCCCTTGGCCAAACACTGGCCAGGCTGTCTGTCACAGGGTACTCTTGGTAGCACCGGGGGCACTGAAGAGGTTGCAATACTGGGAAGACTGTAAGCTTGAGTGAAATTAATTGACCAGTTTCTCTTGGCATTGCTGACACCTGGGTGGTAGTTGCTGGGCTAATGAGACAAGTGACTCAGTAATTGGGAGAATATATAACGGGGAGGAACAGGCAGTAAAGGGGGATATTTTGAGGAAAGAAAGTCATGTGGCAGGTCCCTCTTGTGCTGTACTCTGTCCTGCTGGGAAACTAAGGATTAAAGGTACCTATAGTTGAAAAGATACAGTGTGCTTATGACAGGCTAGGCAGGGCTGCTCAGTGGATAGCTGATGAGATAGTGTTGTATTTGGGCACCTGCTAAAGACCCCAGCCACTGGAAAGTCAGCAGGGAGACAGAGGCTGGGATTTTCAAATATGCATAAGAGAGTTAGGAGCACAAGTCTTATTTCATTGACATGCAGGCTCTCTTGAGAATCCCACCCAGCAGTTTCTGCTTCCTGTCTGAGTTTTCTCCAAGCCTGCAGAAAGGCCAGGCCAAAGAGCACTCTGTAGTGGGAGCCAGGGGGAAAGGCTGAGATTAGGGGGCATGGTGTATGACCTTGCGTATGCCCAGGACCTGGCAATAACCACTGTGTGCTGCACACCCAGGCAGGCAATTATTCCTATTGAGCAAGAATCTGCCCAGGCTGGAGCTGAGTGTGAGAGGAGTGTACAATAATGCTGCTTTTGCAGGGTTGTGTTCTATTGTGCTTCATGCTAGAATGAAAGATAGTTGCTAATGGTTCTGAGATTGCTTAAGTATCCCAAGGTGAATTTCTGTCAGGCCCTCCTGAGTTGAATACATCTAACGTCTCTAATAATCTTTAACCTGTTCTTTCCCTGCTTTTGCTTGTTCCTTCCCCCTCACTAATATTATCATTTTACCCTGTCTGCCTTTGTTTCCCACCCACCCCCATCTGTTATATCTAATTTGGCTGTCAGCCCTTCTGGGTAGGGACTGTCTGTGTTTATACAGTGCCTAACACAAATGGGTCCCAATCTCACCTGGGCCTTCTAATGCTCTACTACAACTAATAGTAATAACTAGACCCTGAATAGGGCATTTGCATGAGTGTTCTTCAGGTCTGACAAAACTGCAGTTAAGATCAGTGAACAAAGGTCTCCAAAGTGCACCAAAGCTACACCCACTGGAAAAAAAAATCCACAGACCAGAATCTGGTGGATTGTCTGAAGGATTGACCTCTGTAGTCCTGAGAATGCCTAAAGTGGCTGGATGCTGATTGGTGGGAACTCTTCAGCATTTTCCCAAAGTGTCTAGACCCAAGGACACAACTTATTTATTTTTTTTTATTTGTACTACTGTTCTGCCCTCTGTTTAATGGGAGTGCCATGGTTGTGTCAAGGGCCAGGGTCAGACTCCAGTGCAGTGGGGACCTTTTCCAGTGATCAGAAGGGATTTTCCTGCACTTTACAACTTCCCCCAAAGTAATTTGTACCAACTTAACATTTGAGCATGACTTTATTTCTGTTTAGCATGAACTTTCCTGCATAGACCTTGCCAGGTGTGCAGCTGCTTACAGCAGTGATTCACTTGAAAGAAATCTCTTGGAAAGAATGCTTTATCACTTTCATCCATCACCTCGGTGAATGGAAACAGGGCTACCTCCATATAGGGTCATAGCATTTAAAATCCAGAAAGGCACAGCTGCTGGAACGAGGGGTTCTGGGAGTGCTCCTGCACCCCCTGGCTTGGAGTGGTTTCCATCATCTACAAGACTTGCAGTTTGGTTCAATGGCTTTCAGCACTCCCACTATACAAATTGTTACAGCACCACAGCAGAAAGGACAATTGGATCTAGCTGGGCCTCCGATATATCACAGGCCATTAAATACAGTACTACCCCTGCACGCAGCCTCTCAACCAGAATTTTAGAGCAAAACATTACAGCTGTCAGAAGATTAAACTATTGTGTGCCACAGGCAGAGAACAGGAGGGACGAAACTGCGTCACTGCCTGAGGCCTCTACAGTGCCAGGGAGCTGAACAAGTTTTGGCGAAGGCCAGTTGTGTAAAGGGGCATGTGGAATTGTTGGCCAATCAAGTACAAGTAGTCTGATCTTCATAAGGGATGAATTTCCAAGTCCGCCCCACTAAAACAGCTCCCCACATTCTGCATATCCAATGACAGCCCAATCCTGCAAGCCCTCAGTTCAAACACTTCTTGTTGCCTAGAATTGGCGTTCTGAGAGCTTATATGGTCAGGCCCCAAGTGCCCATCCAAATTACACAGAATCATTTTAGAGCTTTCCCGTATCTCTTTAATGTCACACCTGTGATATGATACTGTTGGCTCTGGAAGGTTACACAAGAGTGGTAGGGCCTGGGGGCATTTTGTCTGACCTGGTGCTGAGACGGCTGGAATGCCTTTGCTGGCATGGGAGAACCACTGCTAAAACCAGAGGTCAACACCTTTCACAGGAAGGAAGTTACCCTTTGCGTCCATAGTCCAAAAGCTAGTACAGATGGGAACACTGTCTTCCCTGAGGGCAGCTTGGCTTCACTCCCACTATGAGCATTAGGAGCCAGTGGCCATTGTGAAAGAGGACAGTTTTGTTTTCCACAGAAGAACATTATCTGTTAACAGAGGCTGAGGAACAATAAGCTTTCAGTTATGAAAAATAACTGACAAATGGCCATTAATCACAAAAAGCAAAAAAGCTTCAAATGTAGCCAGTGTAGGAGACTTCAGTGAGCTTTCACATATTCTTCAAGCTTCCCATATTATTGTTACATTAAGATCACTGAGGACCAAAAAGAGAGAGACCTGAAACATGGTGCTGAACTTTGTAAAGAACTCATTTAAAATTTGTAACTCTAATTAACAGATTTACTTCTAAATTCTTAGAACATTCATTCTGTACTTAGAGTAAGTGTTGTAATTTTAGGAGGGATATGCTGTATTCTTCATATTTAACAAACCAAGTTGTTGCTTTAATTGTGTAACTGCCACCTGTGCTTTCATAATAATTGTAGTACCATGTTTTACTTGAGCAGTTGAACAAGTAAAACATGATGTATAACCATTATTGAGCATTGTGTAGGAAAAGGTATTTAATGTTTTACCAGAAATTACTTTTCTTTGCAAATTCAAAACAGTGTTTTGTTTTTAATCAGTTTGGGATCTGAAATGAATTTGTAATTTTATAAAGCCAGAGCTCTTATAATATGTGCAGCTTTTAAACATTCAGTGTGAACAGAAAACTCTTGAATCTTTAAGTTAAATGCAAGGCACTTGTTCTTGCTATTGGCGTTCTTGTATGTTTCATACGCTTTTTAACTTGAATAGATAATAGTGCTTTTGAAAATGACACTTGGTTTTTCTGAAATGCAGGCTAAGTTGCAAGAACGAGAAACCCTAATCATCCATCCACATATAAAAAATCATTATTCAAAGCTGATTAAAAATGCATGCAATCTGCAAACATAAGACATTAACAGATTACTACATGCCTGAAAGGTTTATGAAACAGATGAGTTAATGGGGCAGGTATTCTGTTTTGCTCTTTGATGGCTTTAAAAATCATAATCCTTCTTTGAGGTAAGCCAATGAAAAGACAACATTCAAGGAAGATTGTGCCAGTACGAGTATGTATCAATAGGAGTGATGACTTCTTAAGATGACTAGATTTGAGGTTTCAATTATTCCACTAGAGTTGCCACATGGAATGATGAGAGATTCTTTTATGCATTAGTTGTAGGCATCATAGATATACTGCCATTCATAAATACCCCCCCCACACACAACTCATTGATTTCAGTGGGAGCAGGACTGGACCTATGTTTATAGTATATGATCTAGCGGATAAGGTACTGGAGTGGGATACAAGACCTGGCTTTGCCACTGGCTTTCTCGGTGATCTTAGGAAATTACTTCACTGCTCTGTGCTTCAGTTTCTCTGTGCATAAAATGAGGCACATGATATATTTACCACCTTTATATGGGGCTCTGAAACCAGTGGAGGAAAAGAATTAACTTTCTATTCTGATTTTGTGCCTCTACCTTCTACTGGATAGAATTGGAACTGATCAAGCATGTATCTCAAGCCAGAGGGCAACCTCGGGCTTTTGAGGTAGAATCCTGTGCATTGAAGCAGAAGGGTCTGAGATCTAACTCTGGTGGTCTGGCAGCAGACTGGAAATGTCAAAGTCCTGATTGGGTTCATACAGAATGTCAGCTCTAGTAGGTGGATGAGGCAGCATTAGTGTGATCTGTTGGCTATTGCCAACCGCAAGAGATCAAAAAACATGAGTCAGGCCCCCTAAAGTCATGATTTAGCCCAAAGAATCAAGAATTTTTGTAAAGATCATACTTTTGGTCATTTGATTAGACTTTTTTAACCCCCCCCCCATCCTCAGCATCTGTGTGACAATTAGTATTGCAGCATGGTCCCCTCTCCCTTTGTAGGCTGGGTATGGCAGTTCTAGAGGCTCTTCGTCCCCCTCTGCCCCATCCCAGGCAGATGTGGGAGGGGGGAGGAGCAGCTGAGCTGTCCTGTTCCTCAGAGGAGGGGCAGGAGCAGAGCTGCACTGGGCTCTTTGCTCCTTCCCCCTGTGAGAATGGTGAGCGAAGGGGAGCTGCCTGCTGGCTTCCAGCAAGGCTGAACTTATGAGATGCTCCACGCCCATCGCCAGAAGAGCTCCAGCACCCTCTGAAACCCTGTTACTCATGGAAAAAATCACAACAGTTGGTAATACTGTGAGTCACCCGACGCACAAATGGGCGTTGGCAGCCAAGTGGCTCATATGTTCGACCATATCTGAAATATATGAAAAATGATGGGGACCCCAATATATGCATGACTCCAAACACACTCTTCTTGCCACTCGAATGTAGGGTGTGAGCACTGGCAGTTCCAGAGGAAGTGGAACTAGTGCCCAGGGGAACCTTTGTAGTGGTGGCTGGAGTGGGGGGAACCAATTAAAATCTGCTGTGCTCCAGAAGAGGCTGCCTGCAATGGCTGATGTTTAAGGAGTGGCATGACTGGGGACCATCTAATAAAATGGTTTCTAATAAGCTTCTTAAGAGAAGTGCTGTGCAAAAGTCCTTAACACCCACATCTGTTCTTTCCACTAGGAAAGAGCAACTATAAAAAACGTGCTCCTCTACAGGTTGTCCTGCCCCCTTCCACTGATGCCATGGGAGATGATGTGTCGGTAGGCTTTCCTGCTGGCTCCCTCAGCAGATGGAGGGGGTGGGTTGGCCAACTCCAGAAGATCTTGGCAGGAAAGGATTCAAGCCATAGGCAACCCAGAAGACAGCAACAGGTAAGCGAAAGTCTCTGGGGCTTGGCGAGAAGATCAGGAGGGGAAGAAAAGGATGAGGAAGCGAAATCAGGGGATGTCATCAGGTTTGTTAGGAATTATTGGGGTTCTTATCCCTCTAAGTCTCCCTCCCTGCTAAATCTCCCAGTGACTGTAAAGAGCTGAGAAGTCAAGTGACCCAAACATGCTACTTCAGCTTTGCAAAATCTATTGCAGGCAGAAGTGTTTTACATAGGAGCTGGGTCTGCCAGTTAAACATTGTGCAGTGTTGTCCTTCCCCCAATGTAAATCAAGAGTAACACTTCTGAAGCTAGTTGAATTACACTGGTGCAAAAATGGTGTATAAGGAGATTGGTTCCCCAACTTCCCCTAGTAGTGTTCTCTCATTGCGCAGGAGGTCATGAATGTTGTGTTTAGAAGCATTCTATCAGGACAACTTAAGCTGAACACTTCAGTTTTGTAAAATCCAGGTCTCATAACCTAATTTCTACAAATACATTAATGATTTTTCAGTTTGTTTTTTTTATTGTACTTAACCTAGACATTGCAACATCTTTCTAATGCAGGAGAGCCAGAAAGTGAAACTGACTAGAAACAAAAATCCTTTTAGATCATGTGTTCCATAAATATACTCAACAAGAGAGGATCACTTATGCCCCAGTCCTCCAGACAGTTGGCATGTGGTTAACTTTACTTGCGTTAATAGCCCCACTGAATTCAATAGGACTCTTAACTGATTCCCAAGTGTAAGCATTTGCAGGATTGGAGCCTCGTTGTTTGGCTTTTTGTAAATCAAAACAAAATTACTCTGTTACTAAAATAAAAATTGCTCTTTGCAAAACACCTCCCTGAAAGCAACCTAGTATCTCCATTAGATGCTGTTTCCCTTCTTATTGCTAAACAAGGTTCTGAGGGTTCCCAGTACTGGTGGATTAAAGACTTTCCACAAATCCAATTATTTTGCTCCTAAGCCATTTTGTGTACATGGCAGGAATACAGTACTTTGTTTAGTGACATAGGAAACATTCATGCAGACAAAGCCTTGCTCCAAATTTGTAAATGCTCCAAATGTTTGCAAACAGAAGATACGGTACATCTCCCTGCAATATTTCTTTGAATTCTGAATTACATTTTTTTCCAATGGGGAGTGATTGCTGGCTTTCTACAGAAAACCTACCCACAAAACAACTGGTTGGGAGAACAATCTTTTTCACAGAAGACCATTTTTCTTCCAGACATTTTTTCTTTTCCCCTTGAATCTCAGCTGTAGCTTGTAATTAGTATAACAATCATTACACTGGTATAATTATATGGTTACTGATATTATTCAGGAGCAAATAAATACAGCTGAGTGGTTCTGGTTTTCAGCAGACAGGCTATTTAAATAAATTGTATAGCTTTATTTTAAACCTCCATTCTTTGACTTCTTGTTTGGGCTAAACCTTACATGAGGCAGCCAGCAGCTTCACATTGAGCATCAGAGGTACCTAGTCTTGCAGTAAACAGTGGCTCAGGGTGGATCTGAGTGCCTTGAGTAACAGATAGCATCCTGCTTTGAGATGTTGAGGACAGGATGTGTCTGGCACAGGTGACTTACTGCTTTTCAGCACAGAATGCCTCAGGGATGGGCTGTCTCAGGACTCAGCTAAGGTGCTATCCTGCTTCTGAGTTGGAGCTGTTTGACACACTGCTTCTGTTGCTAGCTATTCTATGTGGCTGCTGGAAACAAACACGTGTTTAGCTGGCTTGTGGGCTAGACAAGTAGATGATGCTCATGGATCCTGCTGCCTTTGAAATGTGTTGTCCTCCTTCCTTGCTTTCATATGGGGGATGGCCTGAGTCAAACAGTCATTCAGATCTAAGCACTCTGAAGAAGTCACCTTGAAATACAGCCTAGCATCCTCAACCTGAAGAATGTCGGGATTTACTGTACAGCTTCCTGGGTGGTTGGGATATGTTTATAAGCTATAAGTGAGGACACAGGGATAGCCACTCATCATGATTTACAAGGGGCGGCTGAGGGAACTGGGGTTATTTAGTCTGCAGAAGAGAAGAGTGAGGGGGGATTTGATAGCAGCCTTCAACTACCTGAAAGAGATTCCAAAGAGGATGGAGCTCTGCTGTTCTCCGTGGTGGCAGATGACAGAACAAGGAGCAATGGTCTCAAGTTGCAGTGGGGGAGGTCTAGGTTGGATATTAGGAAACACTATTTCACTAGGAGTGTGGTGAAGCACTGGAATGGGTTACCTAGGAAGGTGGTGGAACCTCCATCCTTAGAGGTTAAGGCCCGGCTTGACAAAGCCTTGGCTGGGATGATTTAGTTGGTGTTGGTCCCGCTTTGAGCAGGCGGTTGGACTAGATGACCTCCTGAGGTCTCTTCCAACTCTAATATTCTATGATCAGCTATCCCACCACTCTGCATGACAAAAGATGCATCATAACTGAGACTTACCTGATTTTAACTGGTATGGATGCTGAGAGCTGAATGCTCAAAAGGAATTAGGCTCCTAATTTCTATTTAAAGTTCAGAACCTTGCTTATTAGAAGGTGGTAGCCTCTATTGGCGCTAGTTAAGGGGGGTGTGCACACACTTTCTGGTGGTGTCCATACTAGCAGATTTTATATACACATGAATCCCGTAGAACCTATTACTGGTTCAGCAGATCCCATGTTAACATTGGTGAGAGCCCTAGGAGTAGAAGAGGTTCCTGGGCTTCCATGAGACAGTGGCAAAAAATCTACGCCCTGTGTATACACCAGTATTTATCTGGTTGCTGCCCTCAGTGCAACTGTACTATTGCTGATGGTGGCTGTGATGTTAGCACTAATTTTTCCAGTGTACAGAAAGCCTAAGACAAACTCGTTAGCTCTGAGGCCAGGCGCTGACTACTTTTGATATGAAGAAAGCGATGTTTTGGACAATGCTGGACACGTGAACGCTTTTAGAACTTCTGCTTTTGCTCACCTGACAGTTACTCCTCTTGACAAATGGGAAGACCAGCCACAGACACTGATGGTTCAGTATGAATTTATTACCAGCAGCGATGGAGGAAGCACTGAAGTATTTATGCTACCATATTTGTTTTGTAATTGGTATGTCTTTTAGCAAGCAAGTGCAATCCTGGTACATATGGCTGGCTATACACTTAAATCCTGCTGTAAGGATCCATTCGAGCAACTCCTAACTTACTCCTATCCAAATGGTCACTGCACTCTGATTCCCAAGAGGGAACTCTATAAATAAGAAATGCATCGAAGAGATCTCCATCCTGCAAAGACAGGACAAGTGTTGCTAGGCATATTAATACCAATGCAGATCCGTCAGATAACTGGCTCTAACAGCTGCAGGTAAAGCATGATACAGCCTAAGTGGCACTCGGAAGTATGAAACTCTTCCTTACTTCTGAATGCAGCAGAGTACCCAGCTGTGTTGAGCCAACACTGGCTGTTAGAAGTCTTTGCATGATGCAACTTTATGATGGGTTTGCTTTTATGGGGGTATTGGGTAGGAACCTGCATAGTGGAGGAAAGACTTTAATATGGCACAGTGACTGCAGATACAATTAAATCTCACTCAGTTTTTTAAAAACTAAGGCCTTAAAAAACAAAGCAAAAAAACCCCAATTATTCTCCAAGTGCAACTGAACTCTGAGCTAAATTCTACTCTCCCTTATATTCTTCACTCAAGTTCACAGGAGTTACACCAGTGTAACAGAGAGAAGTTTCACCCTACATTGTAAGGTGTTCCTAGAACCACCAGAGAGGAATAACAGACCTGGGTTCTGGCTTCTTAGCGTCATTAGAACCAAGTTCTACTCTGTCCCTCTGGTTTAAATCCACAGTAACACAGGTGGTGGTACATTTACTTCTAATGTACTTACCAGTCAGTGTGGGGTCGTCTTTTGTATAAGCAAAAGGCTGAACCATTTGCTCTAGCAGGCTTTGCAAACTAAGGGGTTGTCTACACTAGGGATTGTTGCACAAGTGCCGCTGCACTAATATAGATGCCTAGTGTAGGTGCGCTGCATTGATGAAAAATAGGCCTTGCAGGGGTGCGATTTATTTTAGTGAGGGAGAACCTGCACCTTTTGTCGCAGGACTGGCTTGTAACTTGAGTTACTGTTGGTTATAGGAAGCCATTTAGCATCTGTTGGAAACAAATACACTCAAAACCCAGCAGGGAGCAGCCTGCTGACTAGAGGATGAAATACTAGAATCATAGAATTTCATTGCTGAGCCAGCTGATCCACTTCACTAGCACATACCATATTTGGGAAGTGCCTTGAGGTCCCTGGATAATACTGCTATATATGGGCAAAATATTACTACTATTTATCTGTCACCCATGAACATTAGGAGTTCTGCTAGATGGGACTGGGTTCAAAACCAAATCAGTCCTCTATCTAGAGAGACCTCAACCAAATCCCTTGTATCTGATCTGACCAGCCTCCGCCTTTGGAAAAGTTCAGATTCTACCACTTTGAAGCTGAACCAATGACTTTGTATCAAGTGGAACTACACTGATTATGGAATAATTCAGGAACTTTAGAAGGGCGCTAAAGAAGAGGAAAATCCATGAGATATTTTCAGAGATCCTTCCAGTCCCATGAACAAGAGAGGAAAGCAGAAAATACTGGAGATGAACCATTGGCTGTATGACTGGCATAAAGCAGAAGGTTTCGGTTTTGTGGTGCATTAGGCCCTTTTCCAATGGGAGAGAAGGCTTTTTTTTTTTTAAACCTGCACCTTGTAAGTAGGGGGTGGGTAATCTTCTCAGAGGGAGAGTAGCAGGGGCAGCCAGAAGGGTATTAAACTAACAATACCCATGGAGGGTGTGAAGAAGACAAATGCAGTTCAAACTCGGCATGTTCCAGACAAACTGATTCAATGTGACAGAATGTGAAAAGTTTCAGTTGCTTATTCACCACTGCTAGGAGACTTGGTAACAAGCAAGAAGAGTGGACCATTTCACTGAGAAGAAATCTGAGATGACTGGCATTACTTAAACCTGGTGGGACAATTTGCATGATTGAAATGTTAAAATCATTGGTTATAACCAGTCCAGGAAGGATAGAGTGCATACGGGGGGTGAGGTGGGGTTTGGTGGGGGCACTCTGCATTAGAGTACCTCTTCTAGAGTTTCTGATAACTCAAAAGTGCAGGATCTTGAATGCATATGGATCAATGTACTGACTAACAAAGCCCAGGAGGAGTACTGATGGCAGTTTGCTACAGATCATCTAATCAAGCCGGAGAACAGGATAAGTTAGACATCTGTCCATAAGGTGTGGAAAGATACCGTTATTGGGGGGGGCTTCAGTTTAGGAGACATATGCTGGGGCCCTCATATAGCCCATAGTAAAATATCAGGTTTTTAAAAGTATAATTTTCTAGCATAAAAGGTTTTACACCCAACATGAGGTAACTATTTTAGACTTTATGATGGATAAAGATGAATTCATAACTGGATTGGAAGTTAGTGGCTGCTTAAGGACCAGTGATCATGACCTCATGACATTCAATAAGGGCAAAGAGCAGTCAGTTCCAACAGTAATATATTTGGTGCATCAAAAAGGGTTAAAGCAGAGGAAAAATTTCAACAGAAAATGAACAAAAATTGGCAGCTCTTTAAAGAGTTGTAGATGGTCAAAAAGCCACAATTTCTAAATCACAAAGGACAACTTTGGCTTAAACCCTATCTTGATTCAGTAGTGAAGTGAAGGCAGCAATTAGAAAAAAGTAATCTCTATTTTCCCCCTTTGTTATATAGCAGTTGATATAAATTTCAAGTTAAGCATAGAAAGTTGTTAAGGGAAGCTAAAGACATTGGGGGGGGGGGGGGCGGGAGGAATCTATGGTTAGCATGGCTAAGGACAAGAAGAAAGCTTATGTATATTGGTAATAAAAAATCCTAGCAATGGTATAGGCCTTATATTGGATTGAAATGACACAATTAATGATGCAGAAAAGACAGCAGTGTTTAATGTTTCTGTTCTGCATTTGGAAAGAAGCAGGAATGTTGTATTTGTATCATATGAGGATGATGAAGTACATGCCAGTCAACTGGAAACCAAGGAGGGTGTTAGACACCTACATTAAACATTTTAAAATCAACATGTCCAGACAACTTGTGCCAAAGAGTTAGCCAAGAGTTCTGACCTACTGATAACTTTCCCAATATTCCAAGATTTATTCAAAGTTCCAGAAGACTGGAGGAGTGGTAATAGTCAAAAAGGACAAGCAAGATCACCGAGGTAACTATAGCCCATTTAACCTGACCTCAATTCTGGATAAAATAATGGAACAACTGATATTGGATTCAGTTAATAAAGGATAGGAATATAAATAGTTCACTGAAAATTAAACACAAATGTCTGAGTGCAGTACCGTATACATTTAGAGCACTGCTAAATGTTAAGTGAAACCTGAACCAAAATAACCAGCTACATGTACAGCCCTTTCTAGCTTCTTTGCCCTGATGCAGTTTTACTTTCCAAGTTTGTGTTGCTGTTATAAATAACAGAACTGTCAACAATCAAACAAGGAAATGGCTGAAGAGACGATCAAAATATATTCCTATTAAGAGAATGTTTTCCCAGGGCTACAAAGGCAACTCAAGAAGAACAGTAAATATGGCAGACTACATGCAAGTAATATTAAGGTTAAGACATAATCCCCCAGAAAGTTGCAAGATGCTGCACCCTTGTACCTAGGGGAGAAAACCCACTTTGAAGCAAGCATTACTTTCACTCTCCAAATAGACTTATTTCAAGCTCTCCAGGCTTTTAAGTTTACTGTGGCTGAGGCAGCATAATTGAACAAGTCTGAAGAAGAAAATGTGGACGTCAGGAAATAATAAAAATGTCAAATTCTAGCTGCTATCTCTGAGAAAAATAGGTAGTAAGCTTGTTGTTTTGTTGTGGTTGGGGGAATTGGAGTCTTGTTTGATCTCAGATAAACATTCAGATCTTCCAAGCAAAAAGCCTGCATTTAATAATGTCTAGTTTTATATTTGTTCTGGAATCCCACCATTTATTTATTTATTTGGTCTCCGCTTTCCATTTTTAAGGGAAGGAGAAATGCTAACTTCCAGAAAGCACTGCACTTGAATGGAAAGTTTTTATTCACGTTAGTATCTTGTAACTTTTTGTCAGCAGACAGGGAGATAATAGAAATGAAATCTGCATTGATGGTATATGTGAAATGAGATGGCTGACTTCAGTGCAGTTTCTAGTGGGACAGAGTCACAAATATCTTCACAGCAAAGGGCCTTAAGGCTAGACTTTCAAAAGAGGTCAGCAGGGTGGGTGCTGAGCTCTTGAAAAATCTAGCTTCAACTATGGATATAAGGCAGCGGTGGGCAAACTATGGGCTGCAGGCCACATCTGGCCCATGGGACCATCTTGCCTGGCCCTTGGCCTCCTGGCTGGGGAGGCTAGCCCCTGGCCCCTCCTCTGCTGTCCCCCCTTCCCCACAGCCACGCCATGGCATGGGCAGCATGGCTGGCTCTGGCCAGGCAGTGCGGCTGCCAGTCCTGCTGCTCTGAGTGACATGGTAAGGGGGCAGGGAGTGGGGGGATTGGATAATGGGCAGAGGGTTCCAGGGGGCGGTCAGGGAGCAGGGGACGGTTGGATGGGGCAGAGGTTCTGGGTGGTGGTGGTCAGGGGACTGGGAACAGGGTGGTTGGATAGATGTGGGAGTCCCAGGGGGCCTGGCAGGGGTGTGGATAGGTGTCGGGACAGTCACGATTAGGGGTGGAGGGTCCCAGGAGGTGACATTCAGGGGACAAGGATCAGGGTGGGGTTGGATGGGTCGGGGGCTCCGAGGGGGGCAGTCAGGGGGTAGGAAATGGGAGCGGGTGGATGGGGGTGGGGGCCAGACTGTTTGGGGAGGCACAGCCTTCCCTACCCGGCCCTCCATACAGTTTCACAACCCCGATGTGGCCCTCGAACCAAAAAGTTTGCCCACCCCGATAGAAGGCATTTGAAAATCTGTTCCCTACAGGGCCTGCTTGTTAGTCTCAGTATTAAGGCCAAGGAATGGATGAAGTATGAAAACTAAGGTAAGTGCCCTTTTTCAGGGGTAGTGCTGGTTAGGACTGATATACATTGGCAGACACAGTGATGGGGGATATTGCAGGAAGTACCCATGCGGCTGTCCTTCAGTGTTCAGGCCTGCCAAGCTGACACCCTTCACAAACAGTAAATCCACACTCACAATTTAATACTGATATTGTTGTTACATTTCCATGACCAATAAGAGTTCAATTTGTGGTTCTTATTTTGGGGGTGGGGTGGGGTATGTGCATGTGTCCACAACACTCCCCCCTGCAAGATGGAATTGTATCTGCTAAGTGTGCATAATTGTTGCCTGCTTGAGTTAGACTCCCAAGGGGGACTTAAGTATTGCAATGCCTAGCTTTTAGGTACCCAACGCTTGTTGGCATTCATCACCCCAAGTTAGGCACCCAGGCTCTCCGTATGCTCTGTGTGTCTAAAAAAGAGACTCTCCAAAGCTAGCATGCTGAGTATGGTTAGCTTGGGCAGCTCCCCAAAGAAATACTGAGAGAGGTGCAGCCAAAGCCCCACTCCTGAAAAGGATTTAGTCTCCTCCATCTGGCCCAAATTTAGATGCTATCTCTAGTCAGGGTTCACAGCTGTGAGTCCTCCTCTAGAGCTAGACATGGAAGTAAGGCTGTAGAGGCCTGTGAGTTCAAGTGTAATTTACATACCCTGGTGTAAATCAGCAGTAAATCTGTTATTGTGGATTTTAACCAGGGTGACAGAGTAAAACTTTGCTGTAATGTTAAGAAACCAGAACTCAAATCTGCTACTCCTCTATGATGGTTCCAGGAATACCTGACAACATAGGGTGAAGTTCTCTCTCTAACATTGGTGTAATACCCGTGGCCTCCAGTGGGAGCTGCTGTCTTATAAGGAAGAGGAAAACTTAGCTCAATGTGTAGTTGTAATGGAAGAGAATAAAGCTATTACTATATTTTCTAAGGCTTTAGTTTTAAAACCTCAGTGAGATCACTTTAATATGACAGTAACTGTTAATACAATAAGCCTTGGCCACTGCTTGCCATTTTTAACGCAACACCCATATAAAAACAAACCCATCAATATCCGATTCTGCTATTTAATGCAGAGACTTCTCTTAACAGCAAGTGTTAAAACATCTTTACAGTTCAGTGGTAGTGAACAGACAAGGACAAATGCCAAAAATAATGAGATCATGTGGAAAGCACAGATCAATCCATATACTTGGCTGGATTCATTTACTTCATTCTCTTCCTCCTTGGAAGTATCCAGCCGCCTTTGGAAGTGTTTAAATGACTTATTACGGGTTTGTTTCTGCTTTGTCATTAGTCGGTGCTTGGTTTATGAATTATGACATGTAAATTCCGGCTGGTCTTTTAAATGTAATGGCTGAGGACTTCAAGTCTACTGTACATACAGGCCACCAGCCACGTATCAAAAGGGAACTAAGGTTGGTCACTACCATCTTATTCAGGATATACCCCAGCAACCTAGAGATTAGATGAGACGGTCTCTTCCTAGCAATTCCCCTAGCTCTTCAGCCACTCTAAAATACTTTCAGCTTGAAAGTCTCTTTTTGTTACAGAAGAAGCCTAAACATAAGGGTTAGTATTTATTTTCATGTGGTTCTTGTCCCACACATGGGGAGACAATGGATGTTTTTGGTCAGATTTTCAGAGGTGTATGCCTAATTTGCATGCATACCTGAGATAAATGGGCATGCAGACACATACCAAACAACCCATAGGCTTGTGCAGTTGCCAAGATGGGCCCACTCTCCTAGCAACTGTACGACAAATGCATGGAAAGGGTTCTTCCCCCACATGAATTCTGACAATCTGGATCTTTATCTCTTGGTGACCTGATCCTACAAGGTGAGATGGATGCCCTCATTTGCCAGTGGCTTCAGTGAGAGTTATCTATGCTCAGCACTTTGCAAGCTTAGACCCTCTGTTAAAAATAATTGCATCCTTAATGTGGAAGGCAAAACATGCACCATTAAATTAGGGGATCAGCTCTCCCTGACTGACTTCAATGGGACTACACACAGGAGTAAGGGTTGCAGGATAAGGTCCTAAGTAGAAGCCACCATTTATTTTTATCTCTTTCAACTGATATGAATGACTCACCTGACAAAATGGAGGCAACTGCTGCAATGATGAAGGAAACAATGACCCCAGGCCCAGCCATCTCCTTAGCAACCAGCCCAGACACTACATACATTCCAGTGCCAACGCAGCTTCCAACTCCGAGGGAAACCAGGTCCATTGTAGTGAGCACCTGGGCCAGCTTGGTCCCATGAGAGGTGGTGGTGCCCGTCCCCTCCAGCATTGACTCCACAGGTTTGGTGCGCAGGATCCTGGAGTGCATGGCGTTCCATGTGGCACCCCACTGGATCCTCCTGGGGTCCAAATAGGAGAAGAAGCTCATTGTAATGGTGTGGTATTGAGACAAGATAGACTTCAGCAGGGTTCAACAACAAACTTCAACAGCATCAACTTCGGCTAATACCAGCCCTTTTCAGAGAAGGTGTAGCACAACTCGAAACCACATTCTTGCATACAAAGCTTAGTTTGCTTTTTGGGTCTGTAAAAGAGAAGAAACATGTACTCGCACTAAAGTTTAGGGGAGCTCCTAGAAAAACGATAGGATCAGCCTTCTCTAGGAGTCAGATTGGGATTCAAGAAATTGTAGTTCAACTGGAAGCTGTGCTATAGATTTCCTCTGTGACCTGGGGAAAGTCATTTAGAGGGGAAATTTCAGAAGTGCTCAGTGTTGGCCTAACTGCTCCCATGGAACTCACTGGGAGTTTTACAATTCACTTTCATGGGAGCAGAGTTAAACCAACACTGAGCATTTCTACAAATCCCGCCCTTAATGCCTCTGTGCTGGTTTCCCTAATTGTAAAATGGGGACAATACTACTCCCTTTATCTGCCCTGTCTATTTAGATTGTACACTCTTACTGTGTATTTGCAAAGCACCTAATGCAATGGGGCATTGATCTCATTTGGGACCTCTAACTACAACTGCAATACACACTAGTCAGTGCCTGAGAATATATTTTGTGGACCGCTGCCTTCCAGTGGATGGAAAAAGAACTGCTCAGCTATGTTTCCTAGATCCAATTCTGCTAATAGAGAGTCTCTCTCTTAGCTCAAGAGGTAGAGGCCTGTGCTTTTGCAGCAGGTGTTTTCATCCATGTAGTCACTGTGAAAATTCCTAGCAGCCACAGAATGGAGCTAAGTGATAACCGAGCATATGTAGCTGGCTATGGATTTGGTACACCATGCACCAGGTGGTGAAGAGGATTAATAAATGCTGCAGCTGAACATTATGATGTTGTGTCTTTGGTCATCTCATGGGGTGCGATTCAATATCGTGTGCTCATGACCCTGTAAGACTGGAGATGGCCAGGAGGTGTCTTTGCTCCACGTATGCCATATTTTATACTGATATATGTGACTGGCTGAAGCTTAGTAATGTGTCTGAGCCTTAAATGGACAGAACATGAGTTTGTTTTCCATAAAATAAAGAACTGCTCCTAGAAATTGGACCGCTATCCAGGCATGAGCATTCTTGCTTGGTCAGCTTCACTCAGATTTGCCTGCTGCGGCATCCTTACTGAGACTAAGAAGAAAATATTTTAAGTGGACACTGCTGGATCAGCTTAGGCCCAAAATTTAAGTTTTGTAAAAACAAGTTTTTACAAAACCCATCACTTAAAAACCTCTTCCTGAAACAGTTTATTTTTTAAAAGTTCTCTTGCAAACCCAAAGATTGCAGCATCCTGCATATGGGACTCTGCAAATGAAACTGAGTATAAACAAAAGTGAAATTAACTAGACTAGTTCTGATGTCCAGCCTGAGAGTAAGCAAAGAGCACCAATGATGGCTAATGACATTTTTAAAACTGCGCAGTGTTGCCAACCCCAGGTGCTCAAAACTCATGAGTCAGGCTTCTAGTTTCTGAGCCTCAGAAACTGCAATTTAAAGCTCTTTCCCACAACTGTGTGTGTAAAAGCTGAGATTCTCATGCAATCTCAATTCTAAAAGCTCAGACTTCCAGAAAAACACCACAAGTCACGAGGCTTATGATAAAATTGTGAGTGTTGGCAACTAGGTTTAGTGATCTAAGGTGTTGTTGGAAATCTTTTTATAAATACGAATTTTAACATGATAGTGTCCTTAAATGTGCTCAGGAGACAAGGCAATTGTGTTTTCTTCTACATATCCAAAATAAACTTTTTCTTTAGACAGCCTATTTAATAACACCACATGGCTTATTTAATAAACATAACCCAGCATTCATTTTATTTTTTGGTTGATCTAAATTCAGAATTTCCTCAAATTTTCCCTCTAGCAATAGTGACCTGAAAAGAACTCTCTACACAATCTAAGTAAATTAGATTTTAAAAAATCACCCCTCCCACACTTGAAGAAATTTTGTCTTTTGGGATGGGAGTTAAAATTGAGGTTCTGGCCCTGGTCATTAAAGAAGTTGTCGCTACTCTGTGTGGGCCAGATTCCAGGCTAGGTAATTACATTCTATCTGAATTCCCCCTTCAGTTTCTGTTGGAAATGACGGGACAGTGCCTCAACTGGTGTAAGTCAGCATGGCTCCATTGACTTCACTGAAGCTAGACTGAATCCACCAGCTGAGGATCGGACATAATCTTCTTCTTTCCTTGTTGTCCCAAGGTTTGATCCTCAAACTGCTGAGAACCTCCAGGTCTTCTCTCAGGAATGGGCTCCTGAACTAAAATGTTGCTGTGTGACATGGAACAGCTGCTGTGTTCCACCAGGCCTGCATTTCGGTGATGGGTGAAATTATTCCTGTAAATATGTAAATATAAAGTCTGCTGCAGTTTCCACGGTATACATCTGATGAAGTGAGCTGTAGCTCACGAAAGCTCATGCTCAAATAAATTGGTTAGTCTCTAAGGTGCCACAAGTACTCCTTTTCTTTTTGCGAATACAGACTAACACGGCTGTTCCTCTGAATCCTGTAAATATAGTAACTGCTGTTAGAAAGTCATTTACCAAAAATCACCACTCTGCTTTCTCAGAGAGACAGCCATAATGGCCTGTAAGTTCAGCAATATATAGCACCCTCTTGGATACTAACGTGGTAGGAAACACACTAACTTATTACAACTACGGTCTGTAGCTTGTACGGTGCTTCTGCCAGGATTTACCATGTCTGCCTGGCACAAGCTGCAGAAGCAAGTCGTGTAGGCCTGCCCTGTGTGTCCTTCTTGTCCCCATGCCCTCTGCCCAGAGCCAATTTTTCTCATGCTCCTTCTTCCTATGGTTCTCTGTCTCCCACTGCCTCCCTATGCCGTGGTTTTGCTGTCTACTTCCCATTTGTATTCAACCACAGTGGACCCTCCATTTTTTGGCTGCCCTCCATTCACTTTGTCCCATATCCTGCTTTCTTCTCCCCGCTGCTCCCTTACCAGGTCATTGTTTCTCAGGAGCATGGAGGCTGCTCAGGGCTCCTTGCACTGCCTTACATAGTACTTCCACTCACTGGTTTCTCTCTGAGACATTAGCTGGACCTGCTGCTGAAGCTGGTACACGTAGTGATTGTTGCTTCTGCACATAGGCAAACACAGCCCAGGCATGCTGCAACTCAGACCCACCATAGACGCCATTGCCTCCAAGTTTTCCCATCAGGCTCAGGAACAATGTCCTGTAATGTCCCACCCTGTTGTTAGCCCCGTCTTTAGAGCCATCTGGGCTCCTTTGGGCTTATAGACTCCTTGGTTTTAAGGCCAGAAGAGACCATTAGCTCATTTAGTCTGACTTCCTGTATAACACAGGCCATAGAATTTCATCCAGTTACCCCTGTACTGAGCCCAGTAATTTGTGTAAGAACACTGTGTACATCTAAGTTATGTTGTTTATGTAATTTTTCCTTGCCACAGACTTTTGAACGCTGTTCTTGGCTCAGAATAGATGCCATGTTCCACCCCAGAAATTGCCACACTTGTATGGTGTGGGGGAGGTGATGCCTAGTTGAAGTGCTTTGGTATCCCCAGGGTGGAAAAGTATTGCTATTATAAATGTATACACAGCTGGCTCTTAAATCCAGTTATACCTTCAGGTATTTTTTTCTGCACTTCTCTTCGCCCATTGTTGCTGTTTATCAAACTATTTTTGTATAAATAGAGGCTGTTTTATATCCCCAGCCACCGCCACCTCCTGCCTGACTTGAGGCCCAGCCATGCAGAGTGCTGAGCACCCTTGGTATCTATTGAAGCAAGAGGGGTTGAGGTGACTCAGCACCTCACAGGAGCTCATCACTTCACTTGATGAGGTCCTATTTTGTAATCCACAATGCCAGGGTTGCCTGTATTGCAGCTGGGAGAGTCCGTGCCCTCTGCGCTGTGAAGCATAGTCTCTTTGTTTATTTGCACTGCTGTGAGTGCTGAAGTGGGCTCCTAGTCTTCAGATAACTTTTAAAATCTGAACTGGGTGTTTGTCTCTCTCGCTCTTCAAATGAATCTTCTGGTGGTCTTTGTACAGCTCACTCAGTCCACAGCTCTCCACGCCTTTTATTCATATTGAAATAGTAACTAAAGCCTGCTCTGCACAGGTAAGTTGCACCGTTTTAACTGAATCGGTTTTCAAACTGGTGCAATCCCTCCTGTGGACAACTGTATTTTAGCTTAAGAGTGGCTTATTTTGGTTTAGTTTATGCTTGTTCCTAATTAACTTAAGCTATACTGAAAAAGAGACTCTTTAAACTGAAATAAGGGTGTCCACACAGGGTTTTAGATAGTTTAATCTAAAGGACAGATTTGAACCAGATGCAATTCTCATGTAAACAAGCCCTCAGCCTCAAAAAATCCCCTCTGGGTAAGTAAATACTGCTATGCCCATTTTACAGAGAGGCAGATTGAAACACAGAATGGTTATATTTTCAAAAGTGACCACTCATGCTCTGTTCCTCAGTTTTGGGCATCAAACTAGAAGGTTCCCAAGTTGGGTACTCGAAAATGAAGCCATTCAAAATCAAAGGCCACTTTTGAACTGCTTGGCCAAAGTGACTTGGCTCAAGATTGTACTTCAAACCAGTGGCAGAGGAGGGAGTAGAATCCAGGAGGTAGGCTTCAATTTTCCCCTGCCTTAATAATCAAAAGTGCTGTTAACAGTAGAAAAACAATTAATTGCTCAAAATACATAGATTCTGCATGTGAAGTGTTTTAAGACTATCTTTCAAAGGATTGGGTTGGTTTTTTGGAAACACAAAGGTTTAGTAAGAAAATCGGTGAATAATAGTAACTGATTTCATTTCCTTTTTATAACACTATAGTTGGATTTAGTTGCCGAAGTGGCTGTTTTTAATATTTCTGCAAAAGTCTTCCTTTTCAATGGTTTATAAATCTTCACATAGACTAATTTTGACTTCCTGTTGCTCAAGAGAGCTTAGTTCCTTTACAGGACAAAAATTTGGTTCTCCATGAAGGAGCAACTGTTTCTGTGCCCTATTAACTTTCTGCTGGATAAATATTGATTTTTTTTCTCCTCTCCCCCCCCCCCCCCGCCCCATGCACAGTTTGGATTTCCAAACCATATGCTTTGGCAGACTTCTGGGGGGGGGAGGAATAATTAGCTAAGTAATTTTTAAAGTCAACAAGCACTGCCTCCAGCTCTAGTTAAGTTTTGTTTTCTCTTTTCCAAATGCCTTGCTGCTTTCATGCTATAGCCTATGCTGAAGCCAAAGAGGCTATAGGGATATTCAGTTATAGACTGGGAAAGTACAGTTGGGCCTAAAGTTTGGATCTGAGCCACCCTGTAAGACTCTGAGGAAGTTTGGATTCAACCTGAGAGTCACACTGTGCAACTCTTATTCATGAGTGGCACCTTGCTCCAGGAAGAGTCCTATTGACTACAGAGGAAGGTGCTATTCAGCATGAGTAAGGATGGCAGAATCTTGTCCTCACTGGCTGACTTTCTCTCTCGGGCTGAATGAAACCCCTGAGACAATATCTTCAATTTGTAGCAATGTTTGGATCTTGATCCCAACTTGCAGACAGGCCCATCATTACCTGAAGGTAAAATACACGAGACTGATTCAAGGTCACAGAACTTACTGGGATACCCTATGAGCAAAGGATTGCACAATGACTTGAACAGAAGTTGGAGAGGGTGAAGAGAAGAGCCACAAAAAAGATCTGAGGGCTGGAAAAAATGCCGCACAGTGAGAGTTCAATCTGGGGAGCTCATCAAAAAGAGGATGGAGGGGTGACTTGACCACAGTATAAAGCACCTTCACCAGGAGAAGAGTGCCACAAGGACTCCTTATTGTTTTTTCTGATATCAGCAGAGAAAGGCATAAACAAGAACCAGTGTCTGGAAGTTAAAGCCAGACAAATTCAGACTGGAAACAAGGAGCACATTTTTAACCGTGAGGGTGATTAACCATTGGAACAAAGTACCAAGCGAAGTGGTGGTTTCTTCATCCCTTCATGTTTTCAGACAAAGACTGGATGTCTTTTCTGGAAGAAATACTTTAGTCAAGTTATAGGGTTTATACAGAGATAACTGGGTGAAATTGTGTGGCCTGTGTTATACAGGAGGTCAGATCTAATGTTCCCTTCTGGCCTTAACATTTCTGAATGTTAGAGTGTATTTGTTTTGGGCTGGCCAAAGCCCCTAAGCTGTGAGTTGTAGCTGCATAGGCTGCTCTTCATTCCAAGGTGCAAGTATCCCCTTTCTAACCAACATAAAATGCCGGCTTTGGTATCTCCTGGCCGCCTGGATCTACCTCCTTGTCTGGGATGGGGTCTGTGATTCTGTCCAGCCCAAACACAGTATATTGCAAATGGGTTTTTGGGAATGTCCATGGGGACACAGTGAGCATGCTCCTAATGTTAGGAGCAGGTCCTTCTGTGGCTGAGAATTTTAAGGGGGCTATGACTGAATATGGCTTTATGTAGTCCCTTTCATACTCAAGAGAATTACATACAAATTTGTTACATACTAATGTTGCAATGATCTCCTAGGTGGAGACCGTGGCCTTGTCCACAAAGTGTTTTATGTTGTTACTATAATGAAAGTCCCGATGAAATTATATTCAAGTGATATATATACAGACACTGTAATTAGCTGTCTAGTATATCTATGTTGTGTTTGTAGGTCTGCACCTGGCTTTTCCTGGATGGAATCAGAACTTCTCCACTGTGTTTCATAGGCCCCATAGTGATTTCAGCTAATAGTAATAGCAATGATAGAATTTAGGAGAAACTAAATCTCAGCCATGAAGTTCTACACAGCATCAGATTTTTTATAATCCTTTTAAGAATCATTAAGGAAGGAAGTCTCAAAGTACTGAAATGCACTAACTTTTGATAACTGCAGTTACGATATTGAAATATCTGGAAGCGTTTCAGATAAGCACTTTAATTAAACTATATCAGTACACTGTTTCTTTGCAGATTTAAAAGCTTCCCTTTTGTCCTACTTGAAAGCCTAGGGAAAAAAATCTCTTGGACGTAAAACACTATACGAAGCAGTGACAAATAGCTCATTTCTGGTCTGCTCTGCTAATTTCTTATAGCCTGCTATACACGTTAAAGTAACAGTCTGGGAAGGTTTGCTTTGCTCTGTGTTGTGCTTTGATCATTTCTGACTGGCAGAATCCCCTACCTCCAAATAAGGCAGATCAGCATACTGTATATATTGGGTATATAAAGCTGTAGGCCTTAAGAGACTTGTCTTCATCCAGAGCCAATAGGAAAGATAACAGCCATGAGTAAAATCCTGCCATCTGAGCATCTTTTCATTATAAAACCTGAAAGCTCAGGAGAGCCTCTTTCAGTGTCAACACCAATAACTTGCAGCAGAAAGCAAACTCTCATTCAGTGAGTTCTAACTGGATTGCCAAGCCATACGCCATTAAGCAGAATGTCTGCATTGCCAACCAGTCTGAGTCAATTCTTCCAGCCTGCATTCTTATGAGCTAACATTTACTGCTGCAACCACATGCTTATTAGCAAGTGGTGTTTGTACTGCAACACTCTTCTTCATTAGGGTAAATTGACTAAAACAGCAATCAAATCAGCACTATCGGTCTAGGTATTTACAGGCACAAATCTTCTTTACCTTATGGATACATTTGCTGAATTATTCATAATGCAAACCTCATTGACACCCTCATTAACTGTCTTGTCTGTCATTTAAACGCTTTTGATCTTATCAGGGGGATGGATTGTGCCCCTATGGGCCCCTTCTACATATGGGTCTGCCCCTCTCTGGCAGAAAGGGGTTGCTGGTTTCACAGCACCACCCTTACCTTTGCCCCATGCCAACACCCCTCTATGGGAGCTCTGTGCAGACTGAGTTGACAGTTCAGGGGATGGGGTATTTCAGGGGAAGCTGCTCTTTTTGAGGACCCCAGTATTTGTGCATGAAAATCGGGTGGTAGTGTAGAATCTCCCCCTGGGTTCCTTCTGGAGCTGTATTGCTCAGCATCAAGGGGACCCACCCCATGGTAGCAGTCCGCTGAAAGGGACTGTAATGCCAAAGAGCAGAGGAGGCAGCAGCCATCCCTGATGAGGGCCTCTTGTTACAACATGGAAGGGAAACCCCTTCCTCATAAATCCCCTACATTCACAGGGTTGGGATGTGGAGAAGCCACCAAAACCTGCAGCCTCAAACCTCTCCCACCAGAGAGGATGCTTTAAGGACCATGCCAGGAGCTGAAACTTGGAGTCTTCCCATGTTCCCGGCCCCATGTATCTTGCTTGGGGGGAGGAGAGGCAGTCTGAGCGTGTGTGACAAACAGGTTCAAAGGAACTGGTACAGAATGAATCTAAAAAAGAGAAACTCAACAGCAATAAAAGCATCAAAAGGCAAAATCATCGGGGCCTTACTCAAATTTTTTTTACACTGAAGCCAATTTTGAGTTTGTCTGAGTAATGTTGGAAGGTGGGTTTATTTTCCTCCCTGTCGCTTCCATGAATGGAAGGGACCCTCTGCACATCTCTCCTCCCCATCCTGTGCAGAAGTGGGGCTCAGTTACCTCCAAGACACCTTCCCCTCTACCACTCTCTCCCCCTGCAAACTCCATAGAGGGTGCTCTGGGATCTGCCCTGTGGGATGAGGAGGGGATGGGTTGGAGGCAGAGATGAAAGGGTTGGGGACAGGGATGCATATTCTCCATCTGGCCCTGTGAAGATTGCCAGGAAAGATAACAAAGCCTGGGGCTCTATTTCTTTTCTTCTGGGCTTCTTCCCAGGGTATGTCCACACTAGGAAAAAGGGTGATTTTTACCACCCTGATAACTAACACGAGGTAAAATCCTAGACAGCTTGCAGTTTTAACACGTATTAATAGGTTGATGTAAAGACTGGGGCAGGGCAAGGGGAGCCTGGAGTTTGCCTCAACCAGCTAACACATGTGAAAACTACAACTGCCTTGTTCATACTAGGATTTTACCACGTGTCAGCTAATATGTGGTAAAAATCCAGCCTTCTTCCTAGTGAAGACAAGGCTCAAGTGGCCTTATAAACAGTAGTGGCCAGGGAGAGCACATGGTAGCCTGGCTCCATTTGAATCCCAATGTGCGGGGCCAGAAGGGGAACCACAAGGGGCTACAGCCAGTGCGGATAGATGAGGCCAAGTGCTATGTTAGCCCTGGCATCCCACGGATTCTGGGAGAACGCTGAGTGTTAATATCCCCCAAAGAGTTCAAATGGACCCTCAAATAACTCTTCTGGTGGAGTTCTATAGAATGTAGTAGAAAATGATAACCGTCCTGTAGAATTTTTTGAATCACCTACTGCATTTAATAAGACTTTTTTCTTTTTTTTAATCCCTGCTATAGAATTCTTTAGGATGGTTCAGTAGTTGACTAGAAGGATATAGTTCACTAATGAATTCTAGCCCCTTTTACCTTTGATTCTCTGTCTCCTGCTCTCAGTTGGGAATGACTGGGGTTTCAATGCCACGCTTCCTATGTTTCCCTCGTCCCAGTGGGGCTGTCAAAAAACTGACTATACTCCGCACTTGTGAGAGCTGGCTTCCATAGCCCCGCCCAGTGCTGAGCGCTGGCCTGCGGACCGTGGAGCGAATTAGGAAACCGTTGTCTCCGGCACTGAAGGAGGCTTGGGCTTCCAGCCCTGAGCTAGCTGGTGCAGACAGACACTGTTCCTGAAAAGAAAACCTGTCCACTTCCCTGCGCAAGAGCAGGCCAAGCTGCTCAGCCAGGAAAAGCCCTTGCTTTCTGCCATGCTTTATGTCAGCTACTCCATCTGTGAATAGTCACAATAAAATCAACTTGCTTCCCTTGCTGGGGGAATGTCTGCTAATGTAAAGCTCGATATATTGTAAGTGCGCAGCTTCATTATTAGTATCCTCCAGTTGTTTGTGATTCAAGAGGTGGGGAAACAGCAACGTAGGGACTTAGACCATAGCAGGGCAATAAATGTGTTCCCCCAGCGTGGCTGGGGCAGGGGTTGGATCACTATTCAGGCCCCAATCCTACAATGAGCTCCAGACAGGCAGACTGCCATTGGTTCCACATGGGGCAGGGACCTTACTCATTGCAGGACCAGGGTCTTTAAATTACTAAGACAAGAGGCGGACCGTATTTATATTGTTTTTCAAATCTAAATTCCCCACCTCTCCCTTAATGCTGGTGATTCAAGGAAAGTAGAACGTGGATCCAAACTGCCTGGTTCTGGTTTTGCAAAACTACCTGCTAGTCTATCTCTGGCCCTATTAACCCTGCCACATCGGCTGCTATTACAGTAGTGGCTCGAACAGTGGCTTCTCAGGGAGAAGTGCCAAAAAAAAGAAAGTTCTTGTGTGACTTTGAGCCTCAAGACAACATGTAAATATGAGGCAAGTGAGAGTCTTCAGTGCCTTGCGGCTGGCTAATAGCAATAGCCCAATGAGAGCTCTTTAAGGCTGGGTCTCTGCTGGTATTTTACTTGAACTCTCCCACTGTTGCACTAGAATTAGTGCCACACCACCAGTGGTAGCATTGGTGGGAGCACTAGTATAGACCAGGCACTGGCATTTTTAGCACCAGGTCATCTAGGTCTCCCCACAGCAGGTTTAAACGCCACAACGGTTAAACTTCTAGCAGCCCGTCCATCCGAGCGCTTCCTTCGTTATGAACATCAGTGGAGCTGCAACAATGGGAGATTTTAAGGGGGGAAAGAATAGTGCAGACAAGGTTGTTAGTTCCTGTCACAACAGGCGCTGAAGTAGAGGGGCTTTAAGAGGACGTTTTCTGTTGTTTTTTAAGTGAAAAGTATCAGGGATGCAAAAACAAAGCACCAAAAAGAAACCCACTGACGGTAAACTAAACATGACAACTCTCACTGCAATTTCCCCACTAATCCTAGCAGGGAGCCAACCAGGGGCTCTCTTTAAGATAAAATGGGTTGGATTTCCCCTGGGTTTGCACAATCAATCGTGTTATTACAAAAGTAATTATAAAAATCCCAATTGCACTACACTGTAGCGAGATAACCACCACAAACACTGAGTGCTTTTTAAAGAGAGACAGCTATGCCACAAATATTACCTGTAGTCTTCAGACTACCTAGTATCAGAGAGAGATGTGCTCTGCACCATGGTATGTTGCCATTTTGTCATGTGCGGGGGTTTGCAAAACTCATCTAAAAACTCAGAAAGACAGCTCTGAAGAATTTGCACAAAACACCATGTCCGTATCTTAGGGCTATTTTGACCTCTGGTGCTAGCAGCAGCTGACCGCATTTGGATGAAACAGATGGTCCAGCATTAAGACACAATGGACCCCAGTTGCTAAGAAAGCACTAGCCCTGACATGAGGCGCATCAGAACACAGGAAATGGAATTAGCCGGAGTCGATAATCATAGACTCTGGGCGTGCCCCTGACATAGGAAAAACTCTCCCTCCTGCCAATGGGCGTTTTGCCTGCCTTAGGACTACAGGAGGAAGGCAGATGCTTTTCCCAGCCTGCTCTCAGACACAGCCTACACAGTCTGTTGAATTCAACCTTGCCCTTTTCCTGGATCCTAGTTTTATTAACAGAGATTAACACTAAAATAACAAAGTTCACCTCAAACCTTCTCCCTGGGCTTAGCTGGGAGTTGACACTAGCTACGGACTATCCATAAATTACAGAACACATTTTTTGGTGATTTTCAAGACCCACCCCCTTGTCAAATGTAAGAAATGGAGGAACCCCCCCACCCCTAATGCATTATGTAATTTATGGACAGCCCCTTAGCACCTGACAGGATTGCAAAAATGAAACTGCTGAGAGGTAGTATTACCCTGATCACTTTGTTCGTATGTTGCAACACTACACCACCCTTTGTCTCTTTAGATTGTAAGCTCTTTGGGACTAGACCTCTCCTTTAGCATTGTAGTGCCTGTCTGCTTGTCTAGGTGCCTAGCACATTTTGGGTGCTACTATAATATAAATATTAATAAGGGCTTTATTTTTCCCTTGAGAAGAATGATTTGCTCTCATGGATGTCCCTTATAGCCTTATCTGGTGGGTTTTTTTTGTTTGTTTGTTTGAACCATTGACTTCACAAGGAATGCGAGCTTGACATGTTAAACCAGACTACAAATGGACTACACACTGCTTGCTGAGTTAGCACAGCTAGGACCTGAGATGAAAGACAAGAGAAACAGACATGAAGAAATGCACCAGCTTGGCTTCTCTCCTCTCTTTATTAATTATTAGCCTGGTGATTGTGATGCAGGCTGGTTTGAATGAATAGAAGCTATTGATTTTAATACATCTCCTAAAGCAGGGAAAGTAATGACGTCAGTAATGCAATTCAGTTTGCCTACAATAGAATTAAGTGAGTCAGACAGCAGTTATGAGCCACTGTAGATAAGGTGGAATGCTCCTGTTGAAGGATCTCGTCAAGTTAGTATTTTCCCTTCTTATGTACCTTTTCAGTGTACTCTGGTTTGTTTTTTACTATGTCAGTGCCTCGCTGTGATACCACAATAAAAGTTGTGTCATTGTTTCCATTATAAACCTCTCTGTTAAATTAAGGCAGTGGTTTTCAACCTGTGGTCCACGGTCCCTTGGGGGTCTGCAGACTATGTCAAAGATTTCCAAAGGGGCCCACACCTCCATTTGAAATATTTTAGGGGTCCACAAATGAAAAAAGGTTGAAAACCACTGAATTAAGGGATTTATCACCCAAAGACACATCCTTGAAATCAATAGGGCTCCATGCAGGTGTGGGGCTCCACCCATATAGTTCCTGTTTCAGGATCTGACCCTGAATGCTTAACATTGATGTGGGGCTGAATTTTGACATATAAACTCTCAGCCTGAGTGGAGTTGTTTGTTTTAAAATACAAATTTTGGTTGAAATCGAGCTAGTGATTTATTTTAAGCTTAGTTAAGTTTTCTTCTCCATCAACTAAACCGTTTTTTTTTTTTGTTTATAGTAAAATGAAATTTTGGGGGATTTAACAACACTTTGTGCTTCTATAGCACCTTTCATTTCAGTACCTTTATGTGATTTACGAATGTTAATGCTGCTGTAAGATGGATGAGTATTATCCCCATTTACAGATGGTGAAACTGAGGCACTGAAGGTTTCAGTGACATGACCAGAGTCACAAGGCAAGTCAGTAACAGAACCAGAAATAGAACCAGCACCTGTTCTGTATTTCATGAGTAATCAAAATAACATGCATGAATTGCTAATTTTAGCAGATTCTTCTCTCGCTCTGTTTCTGTCACTGACTTTTCTCTCCACACCCCACCAGTGAGTTGCTTGGGCTAATCATCACTCTGTTTGAAGGAAGCTGGGTTAACTAAGGCAGATTAAAAAAAAAAGCAGTTTGACACCTCAGTACTAAAATGAGCACTAGGATGGGGAATTTGGGCAACTAATTACAATGTCCGAGGTTAAAACTGGCATTCTCCTTAAAGAGCTCAGTGGTGAAGGTCATTAGGTACCTACATCGATTGCTGGTTTAAGCTTCCATGCAATTAGATGCTGCCCACATCACAAACAATTTGTCCAGACTACACTGGTCCCTTACAATAGTCTGCATTATTGCTGTAACAAAAATACCATGTGAGAAAGAGTGTAGGCATTGTGACATTCTGACAGAAGAGGCCAAAGCTGTTGGAGTCAGTGAAAGCTGGATCATTCAACCATGTGGGCTGAAGTCTCTGGGAACTGATTATAGGTGAGAAATTGCTTGAGGCCAGGATTGTAATCTGTTAAACTTTAGACACCAGAAAAGACGTTTTATTTTGTATTTGTTTGTAACCATACCTGTCTTTTTTTCCCGCTCTTGCTTAGTATCACTTAAATCTCTGTTCTTAATTAATAAACTTATTCTTAGTTTTATTATAAACGGTGTGAGTGCTGCTTTGTTGAAGTGAAGTATGAATCTGTAGCTAACCTAACATGTACATTGTCTCTTTGGAGGCAGCAAATGTAACAATTTCTGTGAGGGACACTACAGAGAGATATCTCTGCGGAACTCGGGAACTAGGGTTCACTAACTGTTGCCTTGAAGACAAGGTAAAGACTGTCAGAATCTCAAGGAGTTTGTGGGTGAGGTAGTCAGACTGGGGTGGCAGAGAGCTGACTGACAGTCAAATCTCCTGCCTCAATAGGAGAGTTTGGCAGAGTAGCAGCACAGTGGCTCACAGTTCTGGATGTCCTGAGGAGAACATCATAGGCATGAATATTAGTATAAAGTGGTATCTGCACAGACAACTCTGTCTGCAAGCCCAATTCTTTGAGCTGCTTTCTCTTAAGTGTCAGCTGTGGTTAACATATATGAGCTGGAGAATGTGCCATTGGCTCTTTGACAATTTGCTACTTTATTCTATCCTAACATGCTTGATGTGTTCTGAAGTATCAGTAACTAATAACTCTTACAACACCTGCCCAATAATATAAATTGACATTTATTTAGAGGCATTTCTTTGATGCTCACTCAGACAGTATCTTTACCTCCCAGTAAACCACATCCCATATAACTCTAGGCACCAGATTCTCTATTACCCTGCACATAGTATAGTCATTTACACCTGTGGAAAGCTTGTTTAAAATTCTGATTTGATTGCATTTTACACCAGGGTTCACACCCACTTTGCACAGGTATAAATGATTAAACAAAGTGTAGAGCCATGAAGAACCACATATAGTGTACTTAAGATAGACTTAAAAGATTGTCTTAAGACTGAATATGTTCTAAGAAATGCACTATGCTTAAAACATTCCATTTGAATTTGCAATGGAATATTTAGTGACAAAAAAGGAATCAGAATGGCAGAAAAAGTGATATAGTCAATTTACACATTTGTTAAAAAGGTCTAATATGTCATTGCTGTCTGAGATTGCAAAATAAAAGTCTTAAAAGAATAATAGTACTGCTAATGAACATACATAAATAGCACTAGAATAGTGGTTTGAGTTTAGGATTGGGAATGAGAAACTTCTCAGTGCTACTTCGGATACAGACTCCCTCTTTGATCATAGGCAAGTCACTTTCACTTTTAATCTTTCAGTCTCACTTTTGCCGTCTGTACAGTGGAGACAATTGTTATCTTGCAGGGGTGCAGTTAAGATTAATTAGCTAGTGTTTGCAGAGGAGGTTGAAGCACCTCTGAATACTGTATCAAAGACAGTAAGGCTTTACCACTTATACTACATTCTATTTAGGAAATAATTAACTTTTTATACTTTCCAATTTTCATTTGCTGCACTTGAGCGAATTTGTATTCCACATGTAAACACTATTATAATTTACAACTGTCAAATACTGCAGCCCTATACTTCTCTGTGGTTAGGGGTTATAAAGAGAATGATATTTAAACAAACGGGTCAAGATTTTCAAAAGAACGAGTGATTCTGAGTACCTCAAGTTTGGTGCCCAATGTGAGATCCTTAAATGTGAGATTTCCAGAAAGTGTTAAGGGTAAGATTTTTAAAGGTATTTAGACACCTAATTCCCATTGATTTCCTTTAAAAATCTGGCTCTAACAGCTAAACTCTGAAAATCCCATCTCTTTAAGTTATCACATATGGGTCACCCAAATTCTGAGGCACTAGATTCAAACGACAGGTTTACACTTTGAACCCACCAGCTCTATTTGGGGTATTAGAGATTCTGTACCCGGTAATGCAGAGACATCTGAAAAAAATCAATGTGTAATATTTTCTCATTTCGAAGTATCTTCATAGTAAGCAGTCTGTTTTCAATTAAACGTGTGTGTGATTTTAGTGGCACAATTGCCATTAGTATTACTTAGAGATGAGTAGCTAGAGATTTGTGTGTTTGGAACTGTGAGCCTTTAGCTATTTGTCAGGTTATACTTTTAGTAATTATTGTCTTGGTGAGAGCCAATTTTATATAACACATCTCACTATACCATGGTGGTCAGGCTGCCATTTAGTAGCACTGATCCAATCATTTTAATAGTAAGAAATAATTACTTATAAGTGTTCATTTTTTTAAATAATTGCATTTCCTTCAATATGCAGCATGAAGGCTTTATAATTACTTTGCTGCTCTTTGTTTTCTTTGCAGATCCATTTTTTCTCCTCATCTTCAAATGAAAACCATTAAAATTTACTTGAGGCTAATCATGAGAGCTGTTTCATTTGACATAATTCACAAAAGTTTATTTATTAATGTGTGAAGCATTCTAATTAAACGGGATGGATTTTTACTTTTACAAAGTCTGTATTGGCAGTGCTGTCTGATACATCATAATGACAGCTTATTTCTTTCCTGGATGTCGTGAATTTCAGTGGCAACAACACAGTTTATCTTGTTCGGGAACGAACTGGCATGACACTGACATTCCACCTTCCAAACAAGAAAAGTAACGATCAGCATTTAAAACACAGGCCCAATATCAAGAGGGATCAAATACCTACAATTCCCATTGAAATGAATGAGATTTACAAGTGCACAGCACCTCTTAGAATCTGATCAATACGACCAGTCTTATTCCTCCTCCCACCCCTTTCTCATGCTGACCTCACTCTTTGAGTAGCTTTATTGAAATTAAAGCCTGCAGTTATGGCCTGATATAATACAAAATACCCAGTGTTGCCAACTCTTGTGATGGGAGCCTTGAAATATTTGGTCTATTTCTTAAAGCCCCAGCTCCTGGAGTCATGTGATTATGTGAAAAATCTCAGCTTTCAGTTTTTTAAAAAGTGAATGTTTAGTTCTTGTGGTTGTGAGGAGAAGCTTGAAAATGTGACTCACCTGCATCCAAAAGGCTCAACCCAGAAGGCAAATAAAAAGAGCCCCATATATATTATCTTTAAAAAGCTCCTTTATTTTAAAGCCAATCTCATGATTTGGGGGTCCTGACTCATAATTTTTGAACAACTGGGGTTGGCAATATTGTGTATCTGTGGCCTTCTGGGGAATACAAGCTCTAGAAGATCAAGAATGCTGGAGACGGGCAGAATTATTCAAAGGAAAGGCTGATCTGTTGTGCATTATTCCATCCTGAATAACCCCACAATGGTGATATATGGAAAAAGCACATGCAAACCTGCTCCCTGTATTCAGGAGTTATCTGCAATTAGTGAAAGGGGAAAATGCCATTTTCCTTTATCTTAGCAGCGTTTACCTAGGGCAACTTTTGTGCTTCAGAAGGCCTGTCTGCCACACAAACTGTCAGTGTCCTGAGTGGGCCTTTTGCTTCCCTCTGACTCTTTATCATTGATTCTGTTCTTTCCGTTTTCAAATGCATTAGTCTTTTTTTGTGCAGGGGTGGGGGCTGATTCATTGGTTATCATGTTCTATCATCGGTTATACCACTGTAATTGATTATGCCTTGCTGCCCTATTTCCATGCTTTTGCCAATCAACTAATTAATGCAAGAGATGGCTGAAAAAAGGAAATTCCTGAAAACATAATATGAAAATGCACTTTTTCATGTATAGCCTATTCATTTCTCCAATGCAATCATATAATACATGCTATATTGCCGATGGTTATGCATTTCATACAAGAAAAAGCAAGCCTGTCTCTATCCCTGTCTCTATTTCTGCCATTCTGTAAGGTCATGGCTGTTGGCCCTGATATGCCATTTTTCATCTGAGATTGGCACTGGGCTGGCAGCACTGGACATGAGTATATGAACGGCCACTGCAAAAGGATGTCACAACACTAGTCATGGCAAGTCAGCAGGAACTGTAGGAGTAGTTGTTTTCTTCTGGAGGCAGGCAGATCTTCTTATAGGAAGTATACATTGCTTATTTGCACCTATTGGAACCATCGTCAGCCTTGTGTGCAGCAGGTAGTTTTAATCCGTCATAGCTCTCCATGCAATTTTAAGGGTATTGGCATCTCAGTGAAGTTTGAGGGAGCTGAAGTCCATAGTATCGTATGACAGCTGAATTATCTCCATCACATAGTAATGAGCTGACTCTGGCCCAGAGGCAGAGGGTCAAATATAAGGGCTTGTCCACATGGGGAAGTTGCCCATAATAGCTATCGCAGTCATTACAAAATAACAGTAGATGTGTCCACATGGGGAGCCATTCCAGAATTGTGCTTTAAATTCACACCCTAGCTTATTTTGGAATAACTTCCCCTTGTAGACAAGCCCTAAGACGCAGTCCTTGTGGGAACTTGTGTACTTGGCTCTGGCTTGCTAGGAGACTTTATTGCTTCTCTTTTTGGACTTTGCAAATATTATTGTTTGGGGTTTTTCTTTGCTTGTGTTATTCTTTTGCACAAACGGAGGCTGCTTTTTGAAAGCTTTGCTCAGTTTCCAGGAAACTGTTGCCCTGTTAGGGGAGTTTGTGCCGTTCATGCAGGGTGGAATTCACTTCACTCGCATAAAGCAAGAATAGCTGAGCTCCTTGCATGTGAGTTTGGGGGTGGTGGAGGTAAAATCCCCTCCCCCCAACCTGGCACTGTAGCATAGTCTCAACCTTCACACAGCAGCTGCTACAGCCAGTGGGTTGGAGTCATAGCTGGAACCTCTCTGCAGCACTTGTGCTGGGTGTTAGGGTCACTGGCTCTGCAAATTCCATGGCCAGTGTTGCACTCTGAACTAGCTACTCTGGGATTCAGATACACACACAGCACACAGCTTCCATTACAGAGCCTCACTGCTCTGTTTAAATAGTGTGGAGAGCCTAACACTAAAGCCCTCTTTATCCATGTAAAGAGGTTGAGGACAGACAGCAACAGTGCAGGCTTGCTTTCCTGCCAGAATAGCGAGCTCCATCTCTGATTTGGAGGGACGTCTTCTAGACATGAGATGGCTGGCTGTTCTCCATACTATTATGGTCCAGTTCAACAAAGCACTTAAGCATATACTTCAATAGTACTTTTGCATATGTTTAAATTTAAGTCTGACATAGACATAGGGATCATTTTGCAGTCTTTACTCTGGCAACAGTCCTTTTGAATCTAGTGGAAGTTTTGCCTCCATTAAGGCCAGGAGGATTTAGCTTTGCTTTCAATTTAATATTTTATTCAAATTCAGAATGCCACAGAGCTATCTTTGCATTTTAATATCAGTGATGTCTCCTTAAAGATTCAGTCTTGGAGCTCCATATACCTGCTCTGCTCTACTGAGCTTATTTGTGGGTCAGTTACTCATTTTGAAAAACACCTGCCTAAAAGATTCAGCAACTAAATCCCCCCTACATGCCTGTAACATAATACCAATAACTATTTTATTCAGCAATAAGCTACTTCCCTGCTAGGAACAAACTACCTGGCCCTGTAATTTTAGAAAGGCTCATGAATTAGAATGCAGTGTTTGAAAAACAGTACTGTAAAAGCTGTTCTTTTGTTCACCTGCCAGGTAGAGTTAATTTATGGTATTATGTCTTTCAGTAAATTATTGATATAAAAGTAATGCAGAATGACAATAAAACAATAGAATCACGTGGCTGAATGTAGGTCTCCTACATGGCTCCATCTCACTGTTTTTATTTTCTATAAATGCCTGGGCTTCACTTTGATGGTTTTATTGCAGGGAAGAACAATGGTCTCGTAACAACATTCCAGTCTAGCCAATACAGAAGAGAGAAGAAGTGTCAGCATTAGTAGGGCCCACAGCCTGTGTTGAGATCTCGCTCAATAACCTCAACTCTGGGCAATATGGTTAATGGTGAGATGCAGGAACCACACGTCATGAAAACATTTACTGAATGCTAGCAACATTGTTCTCAATTAACGTTCATAACTCCGCAGTATCTCATGGCTTGAGTGAATAATATTTTATGAATCTCTTCTGTTTGTGCCACTAGGTCAGAATCTGCTCTCATTTATACCAGGAGTAGCTCCAATTATTTCATGGGAGTTGCTCAGAGTTTACATTGTGGTAATTAAGATGAGTATCTGGTCTACTACTCATTTGGATTCTGTGAGGCTTTCCATTATAAATCTTATTTTCAGAAATTTAGCCAAAAAATTGCCATAATTTTTGATTTTGCACCTTTGCATGTCCTTAGCTCCCACAAAGAGAGCTTTACTCACAAAAGGATTGTACGTTCAGGCCTACGTAGAGCCTTAAACTTTACAGTGATGGATCCAGTGTGGGAGTTAATTTCTTTAACCAAGTCTGAAAAAACATAAAAATTACTCTTTTAGCTGGAGGTATCCTACCACCTCGCCCAAATGAGAAATGCTTGATTCTTATTAACATTCTTATTACTAAAGAAAATATTTAATAATTTAAACAGAAAATTTCCAGGTAGTTTTAGTTTTACAATGGACAGATGTGTTCAGGTATTTCAGGGCTGGGGCTGGGAGGGTCCAAGTTAGTTCATTCAACTATTTTCATTAAAATGTCATAAGGATTTTTAGCCTGGAGCCCTAGGGCTATATTCAACGCTATGTGACCCTTTGCCAACCCACTAACTTCCGAGGAGCTGCACCAGTTTACAAGGAGCAATGAATTTGGCCATTGAGGCCTGGCCCTGCTCTCACTGAAATCACTACCAAACTCCCATTGTCCTCAAAGGGAGCAGGATCATGCCCTTATCTGGCATGTGCAACCTCTGGATTAAGAAAATGCACTGTTTTGTATCCAAAGAAGGAAGAAGTTTCTTGGGTCAGTAGTCTGAAATGTGAGCAGGATTTACACACTAGAATATGAGCCACTATGATCTACAGTGTCCAAAATAAACTCTGCTTCTAAAAAAGGAACACAAGCTTGTGTATATACCTTTACAACAAATTCTTCCCTGCTGCCCTGAAGTCAATGAAGCTGCACAAGGGATGAATTTGCACATTGGTCAGATGAGCCTAAAGTTATTTAGATCAGTTTAAAATGTGTGTTCGCCCAAGAGGCATATAAGTTTTTTTTTGTTTGTTTTTGATGCATACAAAGAAAAGTTCCTTTTAGGCAAAGTTAAAGTTTTGAGGCAGTCTGAGGGGAAAAGTAAGGTATTCAAAGTTGAGGTGGCTTCTCATTCATTCTCCCCTCAGAGTATGTGCTGAAGCTCCCACTAGGAACGGTGTGTGAGCACGCAGTGGGGATTTTTACCTTGGGGCCTGATTCATCAAGTTTAAGCCCAGAAAGGACCATTAGATCATCTGGCCGCCTGTATATCATAGGCCTTTACATTTCACCCACTTACCTGTGTACTGACCCCAATAACACGCGTTTGACTAAAGCATAACTCCCAGAAAGACATCAAGACGTCATGATAGGACGACATCAAAGATGGATAATCAACCTCTTTCCTTTGTAGTTTGTTCCACTGGTTAATCACCCTCACTGATAAAAATTTATGCCTTATTTCTAATTTGACTTTGTCTGGCTGCAGCTTCCAGCCATTGGTTCTTGTTCTGCCATTCTCTGCTAGATTATTTTCTACAGTATTTTCTCTCAGTGAAGATATTTATACATTGTAACAAAGTCACCTCTCCATCTTCTTTTTGATAAACTAAACAGATTGAGCTCTTTAAGTTTCTCTCTCAATGCAAGGCATTTTCTCCAGCCCTTGAATCATTTTTTAAAATTCTTTTCTGCACCCTCTCCAATTTTTCAACATCCTTTTGAAAATGTGGGCACCAGAAGTGGATACACTATTCCTGTATCAGTCTCATTATTTACTGCTCTGACAATCTTTGTGTCATCCACATACTTTATAAGTGTGATTTTTACATTGTTTTCCACATTATTGATGAAATGTTGAGTAGTGTTGGGTCTAATATTGATCCCTGTGGAATCACACTAGAAACACCAACATTCAGTGATTCCAAATTTACATCTACTTTTTGAAACCTGTTAGCCAGATCTTAGTCCATTTAAGGTATGTTTTGCTGATATTGATAATGCTAATTTTTTAATCAGGCATTCCTGCAGTACTAAGTCATATTTAGACTTTTGTAAGGCATTTATCACATCTTTATCAACCCAACTTATAGTGTCAAATGACAAATTTTGGCCCACTGAACAAATATCCTGCCATGGTAAAATGTACTTGTGTACTGTTGAGGGATATTGAGAGGATTAATTCATTAATGGGCCAGATTAATGCAGTTAATATGTGTCAGAGGGAGGGATGCATCCCTAGGGAAGACAGCTGGGGCTATTCCCATTTGCCCTTCTTAGAGTTTCTGCAGGATTTGGGGAGCAACTTTTAATCCTACTGGGGGAGCAACTTTAATTCTTACTGCAGGAGTCCTGCTGACACAGCCTCAGTGGGGATGCACTAAGTCATGGTATGTAAACTGACATTTAGCAGGCAATGTAAGTCGCAGTGGAATGTGGCCCACTGCTTGTAAAGCGGCCTAAAGATGGTTGGATATTCAAAAGTGCCTAAGCGCTTGTCTACACAGTGATGTAATGTGGTCTACGGGGGTGTGATTTCTAAAGGGCACTAATGCGTTGCACATTAATTGGGCCATGTAGACCCTGCTAGGGTGTGCTAAAGGTTCCCTAGTGCACTTTACCATAGTGCTGTTTCAAGCAGTACTACTTTAAAGTGCAACAAGGGTCTTTATGTACCAATTAATGTGCAACATGTTAGTGTGCTTTAGAAATGACACCCCCGTAGAGCATATTACTCCAACATACAGACAAGCCCTAAGTGACTTATGAGCAGTGGCTTAAGTGCTTTTGAAAATTCCATCTGAAAAGTGGTAATAAGTACTAAATAATATGGAATCATGGAATTACCCCAGGCTTGAATGTGACCCTCTTATAACTCTTAAAGTCAATGGGAGTTATGAAAATTGATGGGAGGGTGTCAAGCCCTAAATTTGGGAAAATATCCTTCTCTGAGTGATGTCAATGGGTTTTGCAATCATAGGTCAAGGGTAGTATGTGATAGTCATAATGTTTAATGCCTTGATTTTTTTTCCAGCTTCAGTCATAATGTTGTTTAATGCAAGGTGTTTTTTAATACTTGCATTGTCACTATCTAGTTGATCCTTTTGCTGATCCAGGAATGGAGATTTCAGCACCTTGAACAGCACCCATGCTGCCTCCTGTATTACTATATAGAACTCCTGGGTTTTTCCAGTCATTGGCGTTTGTTAATAATACTTAGCCCTTCGATAGCCCTTTTCCCTCTTCAAAGTGCTGTGCAGACATCAACTAATCTTCATAACACTGCTCCAATGTAGGTAAATAAATATTATATTCCCATTTTACATACCCATAAATAGACAGAGAGAGAACTCACAGCTAGGATGTGAATAGAGTCAAATCCATCAACAAAAAACATCTCTTAAAGAAATGGATGAATCACTTTCACAACAAGAAAAATTAGCCCCTTTGGCTAAGGTTCTGTGTTTCGTCAACAACACCTAATGTGATGACGACGTCCAGTTCCTTTCTCCAGTAGAGACCTGTCTGATGGCAAAGGAGATCACATTGATCCTGCCAGATATCTGCAACCAGCTACTCACTCACTTAATTTCCTTCCTTACATTTTCTCTTCCCCTCACCTGATTTGCATCTTTTATATCCCCCACTCCCTTTGGTCCCACTAGTCCCCTGTGAGCGTGCGCTCTCTCTCTCTTCTTACAAGTTCTGAGAGAGAGCGCGCGCTCGCTTTTCCTGGGTACATATTATTTAATTCAGATCAGTCTGTGTTTATCCTTTCACTTTGTGCTCTCTTACTCTCTGTTTCCTATTAATCCTGAGCTCATCAGCCTTAAACCCATCATGTCCTCTACTCCCCTTTACAGTACAGGCTACTAGCACTTTTAAAAATACACATTTCTCCTCTTTAATCAGTCTGGCTAGGTCATTAAGAAGTCAGTTTGGTTTTCATCATTTTTGTTTCCTCCTAGCTTGTAGCAGGAGTAGGTACCAAGGCAGCACCTTCCCTTCTTTAGTGTTCTGGCCAAGGCTAGGAAAAGCTACGCCGGTGAATGGGAGGCCAGGAAAACACTATCCCAGGTGAATTACTTCTCAGCTTGTGCTGGATTCTCATTTCCCAGCAGTAGGGAAGCCTATATCCAAAGCCCTGGCTGTCTGCTTCTTATCCAACAGTGATGCTGCTCTGAGCCAGGGGTGCAAGGCCTCGGCATCCCTTTAGTAATTGGCAGTATCTAGGGCAGCGCTTACCAGGGGCAGGAGAGGCGAGGGGGGTACCTTGACTTCCAAACACACGGACCCTGTTCCCTCCCAGGCCAATGAGCACCCGGGGGGGGGGGCAGAAGAGGAGGGGGAAAGAGCCCAGACATCACCCTGCACCCCCCATACACACCTAGACACACACAAAAACAAAAACACCCCCCCCACACACACAAAAAACCCTCCATTTGTGAATGGCTCCTCCTCCTAGGATCAGGCTGTCCCTCAACTTCCCATGGGCGGGGAGGAACCAGCATAAAGAGAGGGGACCCCCAAACACCACAGCACTAATGGGCGCCCCCTCCCCTCCAGGGACGTGGGCAACCTCTGAGCCTCTTATGGAGGGTGAAAGGGACAACCCCTACCCCCTAGCTACCAAAGCATCAGGAGTGACGCCCCATCCCCCGTACTTCCCCCTCCACCCAGGAGAACGGGCAGGTCAGTCCGGCTCCTTCCATCCCCTGTTCCCCCCACCTCTCCCTGCCAGCATAATCCGAATCCCAGGCAACGCTGACGGGCAGCCGGGCCGAGGGGAGGCGAGGTGGGACCCCGAGGAGAGCAGGCCAGGAGCCGTGCGGTGGGTGCCCAGGGGGCTCAGCAGCACTCACCCACTGGAGGAGGACGCAGGAGCTCGACTCAGCCCAGCTGGCGCGGGGCGGGCTGGCAGCTCCGGGCTGTCTCCGGAGGAGGATGCGGGAGCTGAGCCCGGCTGGGGCTGCGGGGGGGGGGGGTTTGCAGCACCCGCAGCTCAAGGAGCCCGAGGATGAGCTCGGCTGGAGCAGGGGGCGCGGGGGGGCGGCTAGGAACGGCAGGTTTGCAGCTCCGAGCTCCTGCTGCCCTCGCAACCAGCGGGGCGGGGGGGGGGGGATCCAGGGGAGAGGCGGGGAGGGGGCCGGGCTTGCACAGCGCCGCCCGGGCTGGAGGAGGCTGCAGGCGGCTGGAGAGGGGCGTTAGCCGCTCCTCACTCCCGCGGGCGGGGGGCCCACCTACCGCACCGGCAGCTCCACTCTGCCTCTCGCCGGCCAGCAGGGAGCGGGAGGCCGGGCGCTGCAGCGCCTCAATTATTCAGCGCTCCCCAGCCCCTGCCCCGTCCCGCCCCGCCCCGCCGCCGCCACGTGATCCGGGGAGCGCCGGCGGAGCCGCCCGCCGCCCCAGGCGTGATGCAGCCGGCGCCCCCGCGGAGCCGCAGCTGCAGCGCTGGGTGAAGGGTTCCTGGGGGCTCTGGGCCCGGGGGACCAGCCTGCTGCCCTCGTGGGCGGCCCCGCAGCCCGGAGCCTCCCTTGGGGTCCCCCTGCTTAGCCCCCCATCTCCAGGGTCGTGGGGGTGGGAGTCCCTGCCTGAGCCACCCGCGCGGTGGGGGCTGGGAATCCCAGTTGATTCCCATCTAGTGGGAGTCTGCAAGGGGGCGTACTCCTGCCTCTGTCCCCACCCCATCCGCCTGGGTGAAGCCTGGCGATAGGGCTGGGAGGAGGGCAGAAGGGAACAGGTCCAGGAGTTTTACTTGTCTCTGAGTCACGCTCCGACCGCCGATTTCTCCGCTCACCCCTTCTGTGGTCCAACCTCCTAGCCCAGGAGTGAGCCGTGTCATCACTCAGGGTTGTAGAGTGCCCCTACCAAGCCAGCGCTACGCCCTGTATCATCTCTTCCCACGAAAATGGCCATTCATCATTTCCCCCACTCCAATCACAAGTGTCTGGGCAGCATCCGATTCCGCTGAAAATGCCAGTGAGAACTAATGCCTGATACATTTCCCCACACACGTAGATATTTAGGGCTAAATCCTGCAGGTATGTAGTGTAAACTCCCACTGAAATCAATGGAGGATCTCCTGGGTAAGGACTGCAGTTTTCCATAGCTGCCAAGGTGTGATGGGTCTGGCATGACAACTATGGTAGAGGAAATCCCATAGCCTGCTGCAGAAAGAGCCTTTTCCAAATTAGCTTGCAATTGAAAAATGGGCTATAAAATGTACTTCCTAGAGATTGGCTAAAAGTAGACAACTCAGATCAAGATTTTGAACACCTCAAACATGGGGAAGTGTTTGAAGAACATAAGTATGGCCAAACTGGGTTAGACCAGAGGACCATCTAGCGCAGTATCCTGTCTTCCAACAGTGGCCAATGCCAAGTGCTTCAGAGGGACTGAAAAGAACAGATGATCATCAAGTGATCCATCCCCTGTCGCCCATTCCCTGCTTCTGGTGTTTGTGTAACAACTGGCCAAATGTGTCTTTGTCACCTCTGGTGCCTGTAGTACATGAAGAGGTTTAGCAGTCTGCTGCTGCTTGAGCTAAAGGTACTCCACATTCATAGCCAACTCTACCGCTCAGAATCCTATCAGACTCAAATCTCTTCATACAGTCTAGGCACTAGAGGGGGATTAAGACACACTAGGCCAGTGTGTCACTTTTTGGTCTAGTTAGGCCTATTTTAAAGTTAGGGGCCTGTCAGGATTCCCTTCCCACTCTGAACTCTAGGGTACAGATGTGGGGACCTGCATGAAAGACCCCGTAAGCTTATTTCTACCAGCCTAGGTTAAAACTTCCCCAAGGCACAATTTTTTGCCCTTGGACGGTACGCTGCCACCACCAAGTGATTTAACAAAGAATCAGGGAAAGGACCACTTGGAGTTCCTATTCCCCCAAAATATCCCCCCAAGCCCTTACACCCCCTTTCCTGGGGAGGCTTGAGAATAACATCCTAACCAATTTGTTACAAAGTGATCACAGACCCAAACCCCTGGGTCTTAGGACAATAGAGAAATCAGTCAGGTTCTTAAAAGAAGCATTTTATTTTTTAAAAACGTAAAAATCACCTCTGTAAAATGATGAAAAATAACTTTACAGGGTAACAAAAGATTCAAAAACACAGCAGAGCTTCCTCTCGGCTTAGTTTCAAAGTTACAAAAAACAGCAATAAACCTCCCTCCAGCAAAAGAAAAATTCACAAGCAGAACAAAAGATAATCTAACATGCTTTGCCTGTCTTTTACTTACAATTTGTAATATGAGCGACTTTTAGGATGGTTTATAGGAAAAGGAGTTTTCTGGCCTGATGCTTCTCTGCTTCCCAAGAGAACACACCAAAACAAAACCTTCCCCCCACCCCCAAGGTTTGAAAGTATCTTCTTTCCCCATTGGTCCTTTTGGTCAGGTGCCAACCAGGTTATTTGAGCTTCTTAACCCCTTATAGGTAAGGAGGAATTCGAGACTACCCTTAGCTGTATGGTGATGAAAGGGCCATATGCAAAATTATATTTTGAACACTTCCACATTTGGAGGTGTCAAGATTCCTTCGCCACTCTGAACTCTAGGGTACAGGTGTGGGGACCTGCATGAAAGACCCCCTAAGCTTTTTCTTACCAGCTTAGTTTAAAAACTTCCCCAAGGTACAAACTTTGCCTTGTCCTTGAACCGTATGCTGCCACCACCAAGCGTGTTAAACAAAGAACAGGGAACAAGCACACTTGGAGATGTCTTCCCCCAAATATCCCCCCAAGCCCTACACCTCCTTTCCTGGAGAAGGCTTGATAAAAATCCTCACCAATTTGTACAGTTGAACACAGACCCAAACCCTTGGATCTTAAGAACAATGAAAAATCAATCAGGTTCTTAAAAGAAGAATTTTAATTAAAGAAAAGGTAAGAGCATCACCTCTGTAAAATCAGGATGGTAAATACCTTACAGGGTAATCAGATTCAAAACATAGAGAATCCCTCCAGGCAAAACCTTAAGTTACAAAAAGACACAAAAACAGGAATATACATTCCATTCTGCACAACTATTTTACCAGCCATTAAACAAAAGGAAATCTAACGCATTTCTAGCTAGATTACTTACTAACTTTACAGAAGTTCTGAGTCTGCATTCCTGATCTGTTCCCAGCAAAAGCATCACACAGACAGACAGACCCTTTGTTCCCCCTCCCCCCCCCCCGCCCCTCGATTTGAAAGTATCTTGTCTCCTCATTGGTCATTTTGGTCTGGTACCAGCGAGGTTATCTTGGCTTCTTAACCCTTTACAGGTGAAAGGGTTTTGCCTCTGGCCAGGAGGGATTTTATAGCACTGTATACAGAAAGGTAGTTACCCTTCCCTTTATTTTTATGACGGGGGTATTTAGGGTTATGGCTCAAGCTTCTCTCTAATATTTCCTTTTGCACTTTTCTTGATCTAATTTTTGTACTGAGTTGTCTCCACTCTCCTCGGGTCTCTCCATAAACTTCTACTTTCCATTATTCATAGCCTTGCCATTTTGACCTAAAATCTAAGATGAGGATCAGTGCTGATGCTGGGAAGAGGAGCAGAACATAAGAACGGCCATACTGGGTCAGCCCAATGGTCCATCTAGCCCAGTATCCTGTCTTACAACAGTGGCCAATGCCAGAGACTTCAAAGGGAATGAACAGAACAGGTCAATTATCAAGTGATCCATCCCCTGTTGTCTGGTCCCATCATTGGGCAGTCAGAGGCTTAGGGACACCTAGAGCTTGGGGTTGTATCTCTGACCATCTTGGCTAAGAGCCGCTGATGGACCCTATCCTCCATGAACTTATCTAATTCTTTTTTGAACCCAGTAATAGTGTTGGCCTTCACAACATCCCCGGCAATGAGTTCCACAGTTTAATTGTGCATAGTGAGAAGAAGCACGTCCTCATGCTTGCTTTAAACCTGCTGCCTATTCATTGGGTGACCCCTCGTTCTTGTGTTATGTGAAGGGGTAAATAACAATTCCTTATTCACTTTCCCCACACCCTGCATAATTTTATAGATCTCACACTCTGTTCAATCCTCTTTGTACTTTGGGAATGTTTACAAATTTCAGTTTGCATCAAAATGCTCTGAAGTGTAATGTCGTCCATTCCCAGCCACATACGTTGGAGTGGTGCCAGAGATAAGGAAGTGGAGAGGACTTGCTCTTCTTCCTCCAAACTCTGAAAGAAAAATAATTCATCAGTAAACCCAAGAATGTGGCCTTTCTGCCTCACCTCCCTTTGGGAAGCCAGGCCCTTCCCTGGCTGAATAAGACCTGCTGGAGGCTGACTTAGTGCCAGTGGCTCTCAGCAATTATGCTACATGATCCACTGGCTATAGATATAGCTTTCTCATGGTTTTACAGGTTGTAACACCATCAACTGAGCAGTATTACCTGGGCTGTTCAAGTGAAGGCCATTATTTCACAACCCCCCACCAATCCCACAGCTCATGTCTCCCTTCATCGGTCCTGAAATTCCCCCTCTTCTTCCTGGCTTTATCTCCCATTCCCCAAACCCTCAAAGATTCATATTTCAGCCACCCAACTACGGAACACTAGGCAGGATTCCCTTTCAGGTCACTTGGTCAGCTGGAGACGTCATCACTGAGTGACACGAATCATTCCTTTCCTGCAGCACTACCAAAACCTGTGAGATCAAGATGCAGAGAAGTGTGGAACACAAATTAGCCCACTCACAACTGGCAATTTTGCAAACACTGGTGGATTTTGTTCTCTCCCTTATTCTTTGGTTGCACTAGAGCAAACTTCAGAGCTGGAGTTGCCACTCTTTCTGCGTCTCTGTTGTTTCCCTTGCTCTCCCATTCTATGTTGCGTCCCTTCCTGTTTGTTTATTGTTCATACATACACCTCCTTTTAATGCATCCCTCCTGCCCCAGCTGTTTTGCTCAGTGTGTGGACAAGAAAGAGAAAATAGACTGTATACAAGTGCTGATCCCTGATCTTGTCAGTTACACTTCGCTGCTTCAGACTAGGGTAAAGCAGGAGAGGAGCAAATCCAAGTGAATGAATTTTACTCCTCCTCTTGGTACTCTGTATCAATATGCAGCACTTCTAGCGGTGTTGTGGATTATAGCTCATGGTGTTCCTTTTATGCTCATGTCCGATTCCTTTGTGGCTGCTCAGTGTGTGACTAAGTGCTACTAGGGTATGTATTTCTTCAAAGATTATGTTATTGTCACCAATTCAGGCCACATTCTGCTCTGAGTTTCCCTGAGTATAAAGCCAGAGTAATTCCACTGAGTTTAACTAAATTTCTCTAGATTTAGGCTCATGTAACAGAGAGCAGAATTATGGCCTCAGAAGGCCTCTTGGTAACAGTATACTTTTTTCACCTTTGGTACATTTCAGCTTGGTATGTTACAGTTTGGTTGAAGTCTAAAAAGAGAGACCATTCTATACATTTTAGGGCCAAAACTATATAACATGTGAGTTACGGATCATTGTCCAATATCTGATCATTTTTAATCCTAGTCCTTCTGTGCCTGCTCTCTCCCATTGCTTTCACTCTGTTGCATAGCAGTTCTCCAGTCTCTCTATTGCCACTCAGTTCCTTGTCTGTTTCCTGTATCTTTGCCAGTGTTTCAACCCACACTAGCTGTGACTAGCTATCCACACCACCACCGTATGCTGTTGAAGGGGTGAGGGCTTTGTCTGAGATCTGAGGCCCAGTTAAGATCTTCCTGATTCAAATTTTGAATTCCTCTAGTTTTTTCACTTCAAATTGCATTGGAAGCTAGAATTTCTCTGGCTGCCTCTCAAGGCTGCAGTGGTCCATAAACTACATTTGGCTCCGTCAGGCAGATAAGAATGTCCATGCTAGCTCAGACCAATGGTTCCTCTAGTCCAACTTTCTGGCTCAGAGAGTGGTCAGTAAAAGATCCTTCAGCGGAAGATACAAGAATTCCCATAATGGCCAATTATGCAATAATATGCCTATGGCAGAAGTTTACTCTTAACCCCAGGTAGTCAGCAGTTTATGTCCTGCAGTATGATTTCTCTTATACATTTTTATCATACCTATTGTAACAGTGGATAATATTTTTCCCATTCACTGAAAATGTCTAATTCTTGTTTTGAATTCTACTAAACTCTTTGGCCTCAATAACACCTTGTGGCAGTGAGTTCCAAAGGCTAACCACACATTTTGTCTTTTTGTTTACCAGGTTTAACCATATTGCCTTTTTAATTTCATGGGGGTGGGGACCCCCTTGTTCTTATATTGTGACATTGAATAAGGATAAACCTGAACATCCAGTTAATGTTCTCTCCTTCATTCATTATTTTGTTTACCTCTATCATGTCCCTTTTCATCTGCTCCATAATTGAACAATCCTAATCTTTTTACATCTCTCAGTACCATCAACTCTCTGGATTATTTACTTGTTTTATTAATTTAGGGCCACACAAATTATCTTAGTATGTTTACCTTCTACCTCCTCAAGGCCTTTCGATATCCTCGCTTCCCAGAGCCTCTTTCCCTGAAGGAAATTCCTCAATCCAAGGCCTAGCCCTGATTACTTCATCCTGCTCTCTCTACCTTGGAGTGGTTGCTTTGATTTACCTGTCAGCATCAAAGCTGACCGGCCGCTCCATATTGGCTCACCTCTCTGTTCATTGAGCTCTCTCTGTTGAACTCCACTGATATTTTTTCTCTTTTGGTGACAGCTCCTCTCAATTCCACGTGCCTTAGAGTTGTTTTCTTCAACCATTCATAATCCAGACCAGTCTCAGAACTCGATGCCCTGATAATCCCTTTGCTACTGTTCTGGCCTGCCTCACCTCCCGCTTCTTTCTGGCGAAGCCTGATGCAAGGATGGCCTAATAACATTAACTCTGTTCTACTCCCAGTTCCAGGTTGAATGAAATGCTCTCCTACCTTATTATAAATAAACTGGAGGTTGGGGGAGTTTTGCATTGGGATTTGAGACCTGCTCCTGTGGGTGCCCACTCATGGTGGCACAGGGAGATGCCTCAGCCAAGAGGCTCTGCAGGCCAGTTTGGATCGTAACCCTGGGGGGGGGGGGGGGGGGGAGAGTGGAAGGGGAGCCCTCAAGGGCAGGGAGGCCATTGGGTAAAGGAAGTGGGAGCGAGGACTCAGATCCTTTCGCTAGCCCACTTCACCAGGGTAGTGCAGAAGCCAGGAAAGTTCCCCACAATAGCGGGACTATTCCCCCGCTTACACTTGGCTAGTGTTGATTTGCTCTGAGGAAAGATTGACATTTTTAGAGAGAACTGTCTATTAGTGCAGTGCATTCTCTCCATGAGCACCGATCTGTTTATGCAGAAATCATTTATTATGCAATCACTGTGAAGAAATGATCAGAAGCGATTAGCCAGTGACTGATTCTTTATGTTTGATGAGTCAGGCCACTAGTTTGACAAATGTTTTTACACTAATTTGGCCCAAAACTTACTCAGCAGGATAATTCAATGAATAGCAGTAGCTTCTGGACATCTGTTGCAAAGTCCAGATAGCTATGCCTTTGAATAGAGACCAGATGGCTGCCTTCATAGTAACAAAAAGAAAAGGAGTACTTGTGGCACCTTCGAGACTAACAAATTTATTTGAGCATAAGCTTTCGTGAGCTACAGCTCACTTCATCGGATGCATAAAGTGGAAAATACAGCGAGGAGATTTATATACATAGAGAACATGAAACAATGGGTGTTACCATACACACTGTAACAAGAGTGATCACTTAAGGTGAGCTATTACCAGCAGGAGAGCGGGGGGGGGGGGGGGTGGTGGGGGAACCTTTTGTAATGATAATCAAGGTGGGCCATTTCCAGCCGTTGACAAGAACATCTGAGGAACAGTGGGGGGTGGGGGAAATAAATATGGGGAAATAGTTTTACTTTGGGTAATGACCCATCCACTCCCAGTCTTTATTCAAGCCTAAGTTAATTGTATCCAGTTTGCAAATTAATTCCAATTTAGCAGTCTCTCGTTGGAAGAGTATCCAGTTTTGAGAGCCCATTCTTAATCTTTCCGTTTGCTGTAGAGGATGTTGATCAGGTGGTTCCGCAGTTTCTTTGAGAGCGTGTGGCACAAGCTGTCAGCATAGTCTGTGTGGTATGTAAATTGTAATGGATTTTTTACCTTCAGTCCTTTTGGTATAATGAATTGGAATTAATTTGCAAACTGGATACAGTTAACTTAGGCTTGAATAAAGACTGGGAGTGGATGGGTCATTACACAAAGTAAAACTATTTCCCCATGTTTATTTCCCCCACCCCCCACTGTTCCTCAGATGTTCTTGTCAACGGCTGGAAATGGCCCACCTTGATTATCACTACAAAAGGTTCCCCTCCCCCCCCCCCCCCCCCCCCCGCTCTCCTGCTGGTAATAGCTCACCTTAAGTGATCACTCTTGTTACAGTGTGTATGGTAACACCCATTGTTTCATGTTCTCTATGTATATAAATCTCCCCGCTGTATTTTCCACTGAATGTATTTTTCCACTGAATGCATCCAATGAAGTGAGCTGGAGCTCACGAAAGCTTATGCTCAAATAAATTTGTTAGTCTCTAAGGTGCCACAAGTACTCCTTTTCTTTTCCCTGTATGCTGTATGTAGCTGTGTTACGGGCAGGCTTGGCAAAATTGGATTTTTTTAAAATATAATTTTGATGAATAATAATGACATTCATTTTAAGCATTTTCCCTATTTTTTATCTATTTTGAATTTTCACAGGTTTGGAAAATTATCATGGGGTCAGACAATAATTATTGAATAACAGCAGATGTTGAGATTCAAAAAGTTAAAGCTTTATAAATGTTAATTAAAACAAACTGTCAACATCACATGTCAAAATATACAAGGTAAACATCCTTAAATCAAACTCTAATGCATTTTCAAGCAACATTTTTCTTTCTTCGCATGTATGTAAATTTTGATTATTATCAAAATATTTTCAACAGTTTGTGTGTGTGTGTGTGTGTGTGTGCAGTGAAATCAATGTTTACTCACTTTTACCAAGAAGAATCTAATTCTTCGAAGCCTAGTTACGGGCATGTCTGGGGGAGTGTGGCTCGAAGGCCCATTCTGGGGACGGCCAGGGTCAAGGCCAACAATGGAGGAAGGGGCAACTCCCAGGAATCAGAGAAAGAGTGATATAGGAAACACATGAAATACATAGATGGTTTTTGCTTCCTTTTGACTCTGCCATTAATTTTGTTATGACTCTCTGGTCACTTGGATGCTGTGTTCTGTGGCTTTATGCGATGCACAGGGATATTAGATCTGTCTGCTATATTTGGCAGCAAAAAACTACTCAGCTACAGGCTTGTGGTTTTTTTTTTTTTTTGTTGTTGTTGTTAATTTTTTAACTACTTGGCCCTAGCTGGGGTGGATGTTGGACAACATGTTTAGTCTTGACTCAAGGCAATGGAAAGGGTTGATCCATCCTCGGTGAGCAGAATCTTTGACAGACTGTTTGCTTTTTTTTTATGTGCATTTTAAACCTGCAATAGCAAGAGGCTCAGCTGCATAGAGGAAATGGAGATCAGACCTGTGCAGAGAAAAGGTTAGGATCAACCCTGTCTTAAAAGATGACTCAGAAATCATGACCAGATGCCCTTTGTGTGACAGACACTAGTATTCATAGGACCACGGAGACTGAGGAGACTTGCGGTGACACAGCCTGCCTGCCACACCCGGATGAAGTGATGTACTACTGTATTCTGTAAGAGGAAAGGGAGAATGCTACATTCAGTGTTACAGCAGCTGGGCTCCTCTCTAGATTTGTAGGCTGAGTACAGGGTAGTTTAAAATGAGCTGTTTTATGTTCTTATCGGAGGCTGCAGTTGGTTAGCACTGTGTTAAGTGTCGTCTGTTAAATGGCTTTCCCTATGTTAATAATATTTAGCACAGTGTTATACAGCACTGTGCATCTGGAGATCTCAAAGTGCCTTACAAATGTGGGTCAGCATTGTCACCCCCATTTTACTGACAGAGAAAGAGAGGCTAAGAGACAGAGCTATTAATAGAAACCAGGTGAATCCCTGGCCCCATTGATTTCAGTGGGAATTTTACCATTGACTTCATTGGGGCCAGGGTTTTACCCCAGATCCCCTGACTCCACTCCTGTGTTGAGGCTACCATATCACATTACTTGGAGAAGGGATTCTTCATCCAAACATGCCTGAACTTCAGCTTCAGATCCAAATGTACAGTTCAGGTCCATTTATAGTATTTATTTTGGCCTCTTTCGTATCTGGAGGGGAGCTGGTGATGTGTGTTTAAATGAGTGGTGGCCCTGGAGTAAGATAGCAGTCACCGTCAGTACTGCTCTTCCTGCACCATATAAACATCTGAGTTAACCTAAGGGCAAGTTCAGATAATGGCCAGTGCAATATGAACCTGAATGTCTGCATCATGTGATGTGGATGAGGTGGATATGAGGGGGGGACGTGATCTCACTTATCACCAGAATCTGTAGGGCTGGGTAGTCTCGGGAAGGAGCTGGTGCAGCCTGGTGGTTATATAAAAAAAGCATCATATTTTCCAGCTTGACTCTCCCACATGTATTCAGACTCAGAGTGCAGCAGGGATGCAGATAAATGTTTTGAGGAAGCTAGGATATAGTGGCTGCTTAGAGAGAGCAAGAATTAGGGGGGGATTAAATGAGTCAATGTTATGACGCTGCAGAGTGTAATTTAAAAGATCAGATACCTTCTTTTTCCTTAGGCACAAAAACAGCTTTAAAAAATGCAGGAGTCTATTTGTTGCATATCAGTTTTCTTCAGTAAATGGTTTGATATTAATTGATTGGTCCATTGTTTCTGTTCATGGTAGCAGAAAAACATGACCTGTCAAAATGGGCACATATACACATGTCAAATCGTCTCCTTCAAATGAAGACTTTTTAATCAAGTGAAACGTGGACCAAATCCTACCATTGGATATATGTATTCAGCTCCCACTGACTTCAGTTAGAACTGCAATGGTGTAAGTGAGGGAAGAATTTGTTCATTTATGTTTATTTGATTTGAGAATTAACAGTTTAGGTATCAGAGTAACAGCCGTGTTAGTCTGTATTCGCAAAAAGAAAAGGAGGACTTGTGGCATCTTAGAGACTAACCAATTTATTTGAGCATAAATTGATGCATCCGATGAAGGGAGCTGTAGCTCACGAAAGCTTATGCTCAAATAAATTGGTTAGTCTCTAAGATGCCACAAGTACTCCTTTTCAGTTTAGGTATCAGACCACAAGGAGGATTTCTATAAACATCACAACTTTTTGAAGCTTATAGGAACTATCTCACTTCTGTCTAATTGTGTAGCTATGGATAATTCCCTTAAAGGAATTATTAATGCAAGTCTACTCCCAATGATCTTACAGCAATCTGCTTTGGATTTCATGGACCATACAATCTGCTTAAAGGGACACATTAAAAAGAAAGCAAACATTTTCTTACCAATAATTTTAGATAAATTAAAGTGAAAACTTTGCAAATCTAATTTTCTTGCTTTTGGTTTGACATTTTGCACAATTAAAAGAGATTAATTGGTTTCACCTCCCCCACACCCCCGCAACATGCTGGGTTGCAAAATTGGGGTTGCACACCCCACAAGGAGGTGTTTGTTCAACACCTAGCGAGATGGGGTCCTGGTCCATTGCTTGGGCTCCTAGGTACTAGTGCAATGCAACGTAAAAAACCATTTCACTTAAATTAAACCCCCCCTGATTTTTAAAGGTTCTATTTATTCTTTCTATTTTAATGAACACATTTCAAATGTTGTATCAAATCTGCCAGGCAGTATTTATTTAAATGGTTTTGCATTGATCTGTCACTTAGAGGTTTTCAGGATTTGTTTGGCGGAGGATGCATGGGATATGTTTTTGGTTCTAAATTCATCCGGGGTGTAATGCCATTGAGTTCTGTGGAGTCACAGCCGGGAGGAATTTAATCATAATACCAAATCAGTGTGTTACTTAAAATATTCTAAAATCTGAGGTTCACATCAAATTTGAATTGATGTAAAACATATTCTGTAATTGTTTAATGGCAGCACTGGATTCTGGCAACTGAGTGTTTATCCAACCCAGTGTTTATCTGCAAGTACTTGTGTACACTGCAGGTTTGATGATTTTTCCATCCAGAGAAGATTGTTTTGCGTATCATTTTAGTGTTATCTGTATAATCAGTAAAGATGGGCAGAGAATTAGGCTTCAAATTTCCACTTTGCAGCATGCACTGGAAATTATTCTATTTCCTTTTTTTAGCATGCATATGATATGAAAGTGGCTCATGGCTCTGCTGCAGTTGGTAATTGTTTCATGTCTTATGGAAACCTGTGTAATTCTAGAGGGAACCATTTGAGTTGATATTTAAGCAGAAGCTTGTCAGATGTCAGCAATGACTTCAGAGAGAATCTTTCCACCCTGATATCAATGTAGCTACTGTAAATCCTTTAGTTTAAAAATGTGGTAATGCTTTAGGGCTCAGTTTTGACACAAGGACTCATTCCAATGAGCCCATAGTAAGTGGCAGCATATAGCTGTCACACTCCAGCAGCCTCCCAGGGAGGAAATTGTAGTTCAGTGAGTTACAATTCTTCCCTGCTTCCCCCTTGCTTCTGGCAGTAGTAACTTATTGCTAGCCTATATTACCAATAAATTACTACCCTCTTCTACCTCACAATGGTTCATCTGTATAGGCCAATGAATGTTGGGGGGTGGAGTCTATCGATTACCCACCCATTCCTGCCCACATCTTGCTTAGCTGCTCTGGGGCCAGAATAAGTGGTGTGTATCTCACCATACTCTTGCATAGTCAGATACAAGTTCTACGTCGTAAATCTAAGACTATACGGTGAGTTCTTACTCCCCTGCATGAGTGTGTATCCAACTTACAAGCTAGCCCTTAGAATAATGATTTTATCACAAATATTATTACTAATGTAGACTTATTGTTTATTTTTCACCTTTCATACGAAGACTAAACTCATTCAGCATATTTTTTGTACAGGGTAAAGCTGGTTGAATACTGTAAATAAATGTGTTTGGGAACACTGATTTGAATTTTGAATGGCTGACTCAGCTCCAGTTATTTTTGCAAATACCTACAGGGATAAGATGTTAATACCTGTGTTTGGGGAGTAGCTGTTTGAACAAACACCTGGTTTTTGCATGCAAACAAGAGGTCATTTACTGTTCATTTTTCTCTGAGTGTAAAAATTTTCAAATATCTAATCAGGGAGCAGAAACACTAGCGTGTGACTCAAGTAACCAATCGCACACCATGAATAGAAAATAGTAGAAGTGAATGGTTTGCGAATAGCCCATAGGCTGAAATTTGTTGGCATGAACTAATTGGCAAGTCCTTAAGAACACTGGATCCCTGTTCAGAAAATAGGATGAGTCTGTGAATAGAGGGGGATTAAAAGGGCTATATTATTTTGATAGTTTATTTGCAATTAGTAATTTTACAAGCTCCAGTAAAATGATCACTTTCCCTATTGTTGAGGGGTGTATGTGCATGTGTGTAAACAGTGCACAACAACTTTTCAGGACAGAAGGTGAAGGATATTTTATGCAGTTGAAACTACTGTGGAATTTTGGGTAGCCTGAATGTAAATTCACAGTTGAAATTCAGCTAGGACATACTACAGAGGGCTCTCCACTTCTCTGGGTCAGGGGCTCAATACTGATTAAGGAGAACGGTTTCACCTATTGAATTACCCACGGCATATTGGCTGAGGTCTAGTATGCAAGAACTGACTTGGTCTGATGCTGCTTAGCTTATGAGAGATCTTGATAAGATCAAAGCCTCTGGCAACATAGGTTTAAGTTTCATTTAGTATTCATTATATCATTATCAGAGATAAAGGAGCTGGATGGCTGAAGGGGCTGTTAATAGGCCATAGAGCACTTCACTACATGACCACTGGTTCAGACAGTATCTAGCCCAGGTCAGTAGTGAGTAAAAATCACCATGTGATGGGCGTACAGTGGTTTATGTGAAATGAATTGCTGCTCTGTCTAGTTCCTCTTGGATAGGTTTCCACATCACAGAATGATTATCACAATTGTCACCCTTGTTGCGAGGCCAAAGATTGAATGAGAAGGAAAAGTGGCCTGCCCTATTACCCTAGGTAAGGAGATGATCCCTGTAGAGAAGGGCTGTGGCACATTGGTGCAGCAGCGTGGAGAAGCTTACACTGCAGCTGCCCTCGCTTGACATGGTTGAGGATAAGCAGAAAATGAATCTCCACCTCAGCCAGTCTGGCATCGGTAATGAGTTTTAAAATAAACAAGGAAGTTAAGTGTTGAAGTCAGTTTGAACAAGGCTGTGGCTGCTGTTTCCTCAGCTCTGGAATTTGCTTTCCCCTTGCATCCACACCTGCGATTTCTGTCAACTTAGGCCCTCATCTCTGTAGTGTCTGAGCACTTCTCAGTCACTAATGAAAGTATTCTGACAACACACCTGAGCCTAGGCAGGTGGTGTTATCCTCCTTTAACAGATAGGGACCAAAAGCCTGTAGAGACTGAGGCCTTGTCTACATGGCCCCTTTACAGCGCTGCAACTTTCTCGCTCGGGGGTGTGAAACCCCCCCCCCCCGAGCGCTGCAAGTTTCAGCGCTGTAAAGTGACCATGCAGACAGTGCACCAGCACTGGTATCTACTCCCGTAGGGGTGGTTTTTTAATAGCGCTGGGAGAGCTCTCTCCCAGTGCTGGTGCCGCGACTACACAGCCACGTTAAAGCGCTGGAAGAATAAATAACTAAATGAGCCAGATGTTTTATCTATAAAAATGAAATCTTACGTTGCTGTGTATTTCTTTTAATAACTTAAAGTAATACAAACTTATGGTGCCTTTTCTTTTTTGTATATTGAGGCAAATAAGACAAATCATTAGCATGCTAAAGCAGAGATGCAGATCATGGCTATAAATATACTTTAGGTGAGCTTATGTGGCTTTGGAGGGGTGGCATCTTGCTCTGGGGGATCTCCGTGCAATTTACCTTACATTACGTATGTCATCTGCCAGTTAACAATAAGAGACTGATGTTTAAGTAAGTGGGGGAGAAAAAAGGGAATGCTGAGGACGTCAGGGAGTTATTTTTTTCCCAGAATGTGTAGATAGCGGTGAGAAATTATCCAATATGCAAATTAAATTAAACTCTTCAGCTGGATCTTATACTTGGAGAAAAAAAAAAGTGCAGGGTATTTTAAGAAATGGTTTCTGAGGATGGGTCAATTTTATCCCGGGTATAACCATTGAAGTCACTGGAGTTGCACCTGCTTCCATCAGGGCTAGATCTGACACATTATGATTTTGATTATATTATTATTTATTTATGTCCTGTACATTAACTTTTCACCTTTTCAAAGCTGCCTCTTAAAAAATCACATCAAAAAAAATCAGCTGGGAATTTTCAGCAGATGAGTTAATGTCTGTTGTGAAAAGTTAACCTTTATTTCAGATGATGTTTTCCAAATCACATAACTAGTAACAAATTGAGCTGGAAACATGGTTAAACAAGCAGCCACTCCAGCCTTCTCCATAAGGAGCATGTAGAAAATTGAAAAGCATTTTTTTTTTTAGTACAGCGAAAATGGGTTTCAATTAAAAACCATGAGGAATGAGTGAGTAATTTCTTAATGCATTCAGGCTGTAAATGAGAAATGAAAACATAAATTAGACAAACCAGATTAATCCTTGGTGCATTCTCACTATCTATAGAAAACATACACAGTGCTGCTTAGGTTTTTGTTTGTGTGTTTTTAAATGGAAACAATGGGAGATCTACGTTTACCTCCGTGACTTAAGAGATCAGAGATCAGCTTACACCATGAAGCGTGAGATTCGATTACCCTTATCTTAGTCTGTATAAAGTATCTACTAACTGCTTGTCATAAAATTGTCTGCTGCTGCAGTTCAGAGGTGAATGGAACCCCATTTCCATCCCTCTCTCTATTGTAGGTCTACAATAATCTCCAGGACCCAGCAAGGAATGGGAGAAAGAGAAAGATGATGTTCATTTACATAAGCTTCATTTCTTCTCAAAGCAGCTCCATGGCTGCTGGCTGTGCAGTGAGCAGCTCCCTATTATGTACCTGCTAGAAGAGTAAAGGAAAGGTAGGCACAGTTGAATGGCTTTGAGCTCTTCCTTTGCAACATCAAAAGTAGACCTGCCAGTCAGCCATATGAGTTCTGTGAGCATGTGGAATCCCCTTGAGATCAATGGCCATATGCTGAGGGGTGGAAACAGTGTGCAGAAACCTAGGGCAGGGTATATAAAATACAGGAGCAGTAAAGGAAAAGCAAAACAATCTAATCAGCTGAGGTGGTGCATAATGTACCACACAGTTATGGGGAGAACCTCTAATTTATAATGTTCATCATTATCTCTTACACATACATTGTCACAAGCAATTAACATATGACAATGCTATGTTATTATCATAGATCCTTATAAATATTCCTAATTTTTACCCAATTTTTTTTACCCAATTTGTTCCTTTCTTTGTTGTAGGTGAAAACTAGATGTTCAGCCAGTGTGTATAGTGTTGGTCTCTATTTGCATTTCTGCCAGTTAGAGGTATTTCACTGCAACGCACAATAAAAATTTCTTACAGCAAACACTGGAGATTATAACATATTAATCTGAAATCAGTGTGTTTGTATTGTGCTAGGTGATGGCACTCTAGCTAATATCTGAAAGATTAATGTACAACAGACCTGCTCTGTGTATTAAGGTCAGAGGGGGGAAAACTTGCATGGTACTATTTGGAAATGGCACCTATCAAGTGTCAAAGAATATATGGGGTCGCCCCTGACCTCTTTATAACTGCACCAATCAAAAGTGACATTTCTTTTTTTGTGAACTGTCATTCAAACATTTCTGCTCTTCCCTGGTTCTGAAGTAACATCCCCTGTGTTTGACAGTCCTGTTTTGAAAGTGTTATGGTCTTGTTTTCAAACATTGGTGCTTAGCTTGCACCTGAAAAATGTGCCCCTTCACTTGTACAAATGGACAGTTATGCTGAAGAGCGAGTAACTGTCTTAGTTTCCTCATCTTCAAAATAGGGTTAATAATACCTGTAGCGAAACACAGGGGTCTTGGGAGACTAAATTCACTAATATTTATAAGGCATTTTGGAAATCCTCAGATGGAAGGTGTTATATAAGGGCAAAGCATTATTGTAATTTAATGACTGTCATTTTAAAGTATGGTTCTCCTCTGAAAAGTGACTATGCAAAAATGGCACTTACTTATACATAAGGGATTAGACATCCTTAGTATTCAGAATCCTATTACTTTTTACACCTGCTAGCCTTGGAGAGCAAACACAGCTAAGGGAGAGTGAGCTGGATTCCATTCCTATTTTTGTATCAGCAAGAGAATTGTTCAATAAGCTTCAATTGGTTACCCCTGTGTAAACCCACTGAAGACAATGGCACAAGTGACAGAGGGGGCATAATTTGCTGTGTACAACCTTTATTACTAGTGGTAATGTGTGGAAAGGAAAGAACTGAGCTTGACTCAGAGACCCCAGGTTGAGTTTGTAGAGCCAGCAGTGAGAAACAAGATCTGTTCACTTATAAACTGAGTATACTTGATTTGGAATTTTTTGAAACAATAAATATGGATCTCTGCGATGCCAATGTCATTTTTACTAAGCCACTTTTTGCAGTAGAACTGCGCTTCAAGGACACACTGAAAAAAATCACATTAGTTTCCTATGATCATCTCTTTATGTTGCCAGATCATAGATTATAGTTAACAGACTGAACACAGACTGTCAGTTCATTTTAGTTTTTTGTGTATTTAATTTCCTTGAATGTTTTCATAACACAAGCAGTAGTAACAATCTGCCAAAAATTTGCCATTGTATGTGTACCATGTTATGACTTATAGCACTACAGTCCTCCTTAACAGGTGGCATTTATTAAATAAAACTAAAAATATAGACACAAACAAGTAGGCTTCCACTCATCTTGAGTTCCAGCTTTCTCTGTCTTGTTTACCAGGGATTACATTCTTCCTGAAACTCTATTCAACACACAGGAACATGTAATGACTGAATAACATAATGTAAGTAAACATGCCAGTGTAGCACCTGCTGTTGAATTAAATAGGTTCCATGTGCATATATCTAAGGACAGAATTTTATTATCTTGAAGATGAATTAAACCCCAGAGGTGTCTACAAAGCTTAAGCTTTTAGAGCTGTAACATGGAGGTTAGAGTCCAGGTTGATGGGAGGTTTGATGGGGAAGCTGGTTTACGCTGTCTCACAGACATAAGGTTAACATCGTGTATATGTAACAGTAACACATGGAGTAATCTCTCTTTTTCTAGCTGGGTGCAAGCTGCTGTCTGCTCAGAAGATGGAGAGTACAATTTGATTTAGTTTTGATATTTCATACAGTTGAAAAAATTATCTTAGATCTTTGAAGCAGTGAAATTGATCCTGTTCTTTTCATGTATGTGTCTTTCCTAGCTTGAGGTTATTGCTGATTGTTTTCTTCACATACGGTGTCTAGGTGGACTGAAATCCTTCCAGTCTCAGGATTATATTGTTGACAGCCACAAAACTAAGCAGGATCCATTTCCAGGGTTTGCTACAGTAAGAAAGTAACTCTATTTGAACCTTCATTAAGCGAGCAGAAATGCCATGTGCCCTTGCACAGTACACTAATCTCTAATAACACGTTATTGGATTATTATTTTTGTTGGTATGCTGTGGTGTTCACTGTACCATTAGAGTGGTACCTGAATCTATCAGTACCATATGCTGTGTGCCTAGTCCTGCATAAACTCATTCATTCACATCTCACCAGCAATCTCCCCTGGGGTTATATATATAATCAGAGTTCAAAGTGAGACGTTTACTAGGTTCTTTCATTCTTGATTGAAGAGCACAAGAAATACCATCCGAATAGCTAACCATGTTGGCAACCCAGGAGTAGAGTCCTAAGACTGAGCTGCGCTGGGGACTGAACTAACCTCTCATCCTTCAAGGCATGTTGGCGAGGCAGTGTAGGGACTATAGAGTTTCTCATAGTGTATGTCTTGTTAATTGTTGTTAAGCCCTACGTAAAGAGCCCAATCCTGCAGCCCTTTCGGACTTGACTTTAATAATACTACAGTAAGCACATGACAAGGGCTGCAGGACTGGGCCCTAAGACTGGGGGTGGTGGGGGAGGGAATCATGATTTGGCCACTTACAAAGCTATAGTTATTTGTAATGGAAAAAGTCTGTCCATTTCAGAGCATGCATTGAATACTTAGCTTTCATAGAGAATCTTTCTCTACCATAGAGCTCAGAACACTTTTATAAAGTAAGTATCATTATCCTTACTTTATAGGTGAGGAAACGTTGGGTAGGTCTTTTCACCTCACTATTATTGGGAAAATTAGGAGTAGAAACCTGGTCCCCTGGCTCCCAGTTCAGTGCCCTATTCACCGGTATACGCTGACTTCCAAGGTGTGAAAACGAGGAGGATTCAGCCCCTGTAAAGTGCTTTCATTGTAATAATGGACGTTCAAAGCACTTAGCCAAGCAAAGCAATTAATGGTTGATATGTGAGGTTAGCCTGAGTGAGGACTTCTAGCATGGGTGGCGGGTATCATAGGTGGGGGGGAGGCTGTACCTCCCCAAACAGCCTGGCATGGCCCTTCCCTTGCTCCACCCCCCAGGCCTCCCTCTGCAGTTCCCCCGGGTGGTGGCCCCAGCTGGGGCCGTGCGGGCCGCCCTCCTGGCACTCTGGGGGCTAGGGCTGCACCGCCCGCCCTCCCGGTGGCTCCAGAGGGATCGGGGAGGCCAGCCTGGGGCAGGGGCTGTGGCTGCTCTGGGCTCTGGCAGGGGGTAAAAGGGGCAGGGCCTCAGGTGGAAGGGGCGGGGCTTGGGCTAGCCTCCCCCAGTGGGCGGTTCACACAACATCCTTGAGTTCTAGCTTTGGGCTACTGTACCAAATTCTTCCCTGATTTATCAAGCTATCCCATTGGGTTGAATGGCATAAATCAGAGCAGGATTTGACCTACAGGTTATTGCATAACAGAAAACAGATAATTTGCAGTTCCTAAAATTAAACTAAATTACCCTTAATTTATCGTGAATGTAACATTTGACTGAGTCCAATTTTCCTAATGCTGGCACTTGGCCGGATGGATTTTGTTTTTTGTTTTTAAATACAATGAACTGACCCTCCAGAGTTACCATTCATACACTTTAAATCTAGATGAGCCTCCATGTTTTACTTGGCCATATCCATTTATTAAATATTACTTCCCATCTGCTGTGGAATTGTCCAAGTATTTGCAAGGGAAGCATTTGGGAGACAAAAAAGAGCCTATGCTATATCTTAATATTTAATGTGTCTAAGTATTCAGACCTGGTATGTTGCTCGTCAGCTGCATTAGTGCACAAGAATACCAGAATCTGTGGAGCTCCTTGTGTGTTTATTTATGAAAACAAATGTGCATTTTAGCTAAACAACAATCTTACACCTTAGATTTAAAGGATCCATTCTTCCTTCTGGTAATTAATGATTTTGAAAGCAGGCAGTGCTGGACCGTCTCTGTTAATTAACATCAAATCTCATGGAGTGAAATTTGCAATGAATAAGTGATGTTCTCTCTGCCATGCTATGCCTTGGTAGTAAATTCACTGCTGTCAGGAACTGATGCTGCTCTAGCTTCTAATCCAAAAGGTAGCAGATGTCTGTGAGGAGGGGGGAGGAACTCTGAGAACAGAGCTAAGGTTGGCTCAAAAGGTTGTTGCTGAATTACAGCCAGGCCTCTGCCTTTCCCAATGGAATATGTAACTTCATGTTGTCCGCTGGAAAAGTTAGCGGGTAATTCATATCTGCTAGGAGATACAAAGTGACCAAATTCAGCTGTGGTGTAAGCAGGCTGCCTCCCGTGAAGGCAGTGGAGCTGTAGTCACTTAAATGAGAGCTGAATTATTTGGTTTTATTTGTGCCTTTTCCTGACACTTTCCCAACAGAGGTTGTAATTTTTAGTCAAAATGTAAATGTAGAGCTGTCCATTTTAATCCCTCTATAATTACAGTCTTCAGTAACCCGATCATCCTGTGCACCACATATTTATTTTTGCACATTTACTGCTATAGAAATCTATTAAAATTCAATTACAAGTCAGCCTGGGGGGGTTGCTTGGTTTAAAAGGGTTTTCTTTCTCCTACCACTATTATTTCTGATACACTAACTATGGATTTGTAACCAGCATGATAACCTCTCCCCTGAGCTTCCACTCCAGAGGCATTATAATATTACAGGCAAGCAAAATGTCTCCAAACACCAAAGCACCTGTGACTCAGACTGCATGAGGGGGAACAGAGCTTTGGATTATTCAGAAATTGTTGTTTAATCCAAAATACAGTGAATCACAGGAGACTCTGGGCCATATCCTCAGGAATACAGTATAACTCCATTGAAATCAGTTGATCTATGCTGATTTGCACCAGCCAGCTGATCTGGCTACCAATTACTACTGCAATTCCACACTGGTATATAGGGTTGTGCCACAAGGGGAACATAAATACACCATATGCAATGATTCTGGTGGGTACAAAATACAATAGAAGTATACTGTAATTTTTAAAGTAAAAATTAAAAAAATGTCAATAGCCAATTAAATTTAAATGACTAGGAACAGGAATGGTTCATAAAAGAATTCTCATTGGTGGGCTTCTGCCCTGGGGATGCTTTTGAAAACATCACCTTTTCCCTCAAGTGGGAAGAATAAACAGCATTCATGTAAGCATCTCGCCTGCAGCCATACCATGGCAGCCTGTGATCATTTCAGACAGCACATGCTAAGCAGGGTTTGGCCTGGTCAGTACTTAGAGGGAAGATCTACAAGGAAAAAACACAAAGGACCTGGTTCTCCTCCATTTTGTGTGATCAGCTACACCTGTACAAAGTGGGTCTAAAACGTTACCAAAAGAATAGTAATACTGTTGCATGGGTCTAAATGATCATACAAGGTGTGGGCAGTGGAGAATTGAGTCCTCTGTGCTGCCGGAGGCAAGTTTGGTTACTCTGCAGGGGGCATTCTGTCTTCTGAATCTGTGGTAGATCAATGCCCCAGGAGTAAGGAGGTCACTGTGTTGATGCAGTTATGCCTAACTTGGCATCGCCAAGGAGTTATGCTGGGGGGTCTGGCCTTCTGTCACTTAGTAACTAACTTCTAATGTGTTTTATTAAACAAAATGGTTGAAAGCCCAACTTATTTTCTTAGATAAGTATGAAAGACGAGGGTGACAGATACAATTTTTAGATGAGGTGTCAAAATAAAGGATCTCCTGATTGTGTATGGTCATTGTTTCCAGGACACTTTTTGTAAGAGTAGCTTTTTCATCTTAACTGGTTGTCCAGTTTGGGTAATGCATTCTGCCTTCTTACTACTAAGGGCTTGTCTACATGGGGACACTCAGGAAAATTAATTCAAGTTAACTAATGGTGTGAATTTAAAGTGGATAAGTTAAACTGCATTTAAACCCCTGTGTGGACTCTCTTGTTCAGAATTAGAATGGCCTTAATTTGCTTTTAGTTTAATTCACATCCAGTCATTTAGGATTAACTTTTCTTATAAGGGTATATCTACACTACGAAATTAGGTCGAATTTATAGAAGTCAGTTCTGTAAAAGCGTTTTTATACAGTTGATTGTGTGTGTCCCCAAACAAATGCTCTAAGTGCATTTAGTTGGCGGAGTGCGTTCACAGTACCGAGGCAACCGTTGACTTCCAGAGCATTGCACTGTGGGTAGCTATCCCACAGTTCCTGCAGTGTCCGCCACCCATTTGAATTCTGGGTTGAAATCCCAGTGCCTGATGGGACAAAAACATTGTCGCGGGTGGTTCTGGGTACATATCGTCAGGACCCCCCCTTTCCTCCCTCCCTCCGTGAAAGCAATGGCAGACTATCGTTTCTCACCTTTTTTCCTGGGTTACCTGTGCAGAAGCCGTACCACGGCAAGCATGGAGCCCGCTCAGCTCACCGTATGTCTCCTGGATGCTGGCAGAGCGGTACTGCATTGCTACACAGCAGCCACTCATTGCCTTTTGGCAGCAGACAGTGCAGTATGACTGGTAGCCATCGTCGCCTTACTCCAGGGTGCTCTTTTAGCCCACCTCAGTGAGGTCGGTCAGGAGCGCCTGGGAAAACATGGGAGTGACTCAGCCGAGTTATTTCCCTTTTAAATTTTGTCTCACGGTGATTCAATCCTGCTGGCAGTCGTACTGCACCATCTTCTGCTGAGCACCCAGGAGATGACCCTGGCTAGCAGTCGTACTACACTGTCTGCTGCCAGCGAGATCTATAAAGATAGATGAAGTGGATCAAAACAAGAAATAGACCAGATTTGTTTTGTATTAATTTTCTCCCCCCTCCTCCCCTCCATGAAATCAACGGCCTGCTAAACCCAGGGTTTTGAGTTCTATCTTTGAGGGGGCCATTCTGTTTCTCCTTGATGCAAAGCCACCCCCTTTGTTGACTTTAATTCCTTGGAAGCCAACCCTGGAAGCCGTGTTGTCAGTCGCCCCTCCCTCCGTCAGAGCAATAGCAGACAATCGTTTTGCGCCTTTTTTCAGCGCAGACACCATAGCACTGGGAACATGGAGCCCGCTCAGATCACCGCGGCAATTATGAGCACTATAAACACCGCACGCATTATCCAGCATGATATGCAGAACCATAACCTGCAAGAAAAACAAAACCAGGCGAGGAGGAGGCGACTGCAGCGCGGTGACGAGAGTGATGAGGACATGGACATCGACTTCTCACAAAGTATGGGCCCCGGCAATATGCACATCATGGTGTCAATTGGGCAGGTTCATGGTGTGGAACACTGATTCTGGGCCAGGGAAACAAGCACAGACTGGTGGGACTGCATAGTGTTGCAGGTCTGGGACGATTCCCAGTGGCTGCGAAACTTTCACATGCATAAGGGCACTTTCATGGAACTTTGTGACTTGCTTTCCCCTGCCCTGAGGCGCAAGAATACCAAGATGAGAGCAGCCCTCACAGTTGAGAAGCGAGTGGCAATAGCCTTGTGGAAGCTTGCAATGCCAGTCAGCTACCGGTCAGTCAGGAATCAATTTGGAGTGGGCAAATCTACTGTGAGGGCTGCTGTGATGCAAGTAGCCAACACAATCACTGATCTGCTGCTATCAAGGGTAGTGACCCTGGGAAATGTGCAGGTCATAGTGGATGGCTTTGCTGCAAAGGGATTCCCTCACTGTGGTGGGGCGATAGATGGAACCCATATCCCTATCTTGGCACCGGAGCACCAAGGCAGCGAGTACATAAACCGCAAGGAGTACTTTTCAATAGTGCTGCAAGCACTGGTGGATCACAAGGGACGTTTCACCAATATCAAAGTGGGATGGCCGGGAAAGGTACATGACGCTCGCATCTTCAGGAACTCTGGTCTGTTTCAACAGCTGTTGCAAGATACTTACTTTCCAGACCAGAAAATAACCAAAGGGGTTGTTGAAATGTCTATAGTTATCCTTGGGGACCCAGCCTACCCCTTAATGCCATGGCTCATGAAGCCATACACAGGCAGCCTGGACAGTAGTCAGGAGCTCTTCAACTACAGGCTGAGCAAGTGCAGAATAGTGGTAGAATGTGCATTTGGGCGTTTAAAAGCACGCTGGCGCAGTTTACTGAGTCGTTTAGACCTCAGCGAAACCAATATTCCCATTGTTATTACTGCTTGCTGTGTGCTCCACAATATCTGTGAGAGTAACGGGGAAACATTTATGGCGGGGTGGGAGGTTGAGGCAAATCGCCTGGCCACTGATTACGGGCAGCCAGACACCCGGGCGGTTAGAAGAGTACAGGAGGACATGGTGCGCATCAGAGAAGCTTTGAAAACCAGTTCAGGAATGGCCATGCTATGGTGTGAAAGTTCTGTTTGTTTCTCCTCGATGGAACCCCCTCCCCCCTGGTTCACTCTACTTTCCTGTAAGCTAAGCACCCTCCCCTCCCCCTTTCGATCTTGCACAGGCAATTACGCCAGTGTTGCTTCACATTCATGCATTCTTTATTTATTCATGACACAAATAGGAGAATAATTTCAAAGGTAGCCCGGGAGGGGTGGTGGAGGAGGGAAGCACTGGATGGGGTGGTGGAGGAGGGAAGGACAAGGCCACACAGCACTTGAAAACTTTAAAAATTATTGAATGCCAGCTTTCTGTTGCTTGGGCAATCCTCTGGGGTGGAGTGGCTGGGTGGCTGGAGGCCCCCGCATCAAGTTCTTGGGCGTCTAGGTGAGGAGGCTATGGAAATTGGGGAGGAGGGCGTTTGGTTACACAGGGGCTGTAGTGGCGGTCTGTGCTCCTGCTGCCTTTCCTGCAGCTCAACCATACGCTGGAGCATATGAGTTTGATCCTCCAGCAGCCTGAGCATTGACTCCTGCCTTGTTTCAGCAAGCTGACGCCACCTACCATCTTCAGCCCACCACCTCTCCTCGCGGTCATATTGTATTTTCCTGCACTCTGAGATTGTCTGTCTCCACGTATTTTGCTGTGCTCTGTCAGTGTGGGAGGACAGCATGAGGTCAGAGAACATTTCATTGCGAGTGCGTTTTTTCCACCTTCTAATCTTCGCTAGCCTCTGGGAAAGAAAAACATATGCAGCTGGTGGAGGGAAAAAAAAGGCGAATGCTAGTTAAAAAGACACATTTTATAGAACAAGGGGTACACTCTTTCATGGTAAACCTTGCTGTTAACACTACATAGCACATGTGCTTTCATTACAAGGTTGCATTTTGCCTCTTATTGAGGGTATGCTAGTTTGGTGTGAGAGATCACTCACGCAGGGCCGGGCAACAGAATTCGGTTTGCAGGCAGCCATGGTGAGCTACAGTCTTTTGGCTTCTTTAACCTTCATAACATGTGGGAATGGCTTCAAACAGCAGCGCCCTCATTTCCTATACGATACAGCCGTTGGGTTGGCCATTAAAAATGGGTTGTCAATTTAAAAGGAAGGGCTGCAGTTTCCGGGTTCACATGCAGCAAAAAACCAACTAACCCCCTCTTCCGCCCCCCCCAATTCTCTGGGATGATGGCTTCATCCCTCCCCCCACTGCGTAGCTAACAGCAGGGAAGATTTCTGTTCAGCCACACGCAAACTGCCCAGCAGGACCAGGCACCTCTGAATGTCCGCTTACTAAAACTACCCTATTTCAACCAGGTGACCATGAATGATATCACTCTCCTGAGGGTAACACAGAGAGATAAAGAACGGATGTTGTTTGAATGCCAGCAAACACCGGGACCATATGCTGCAATGCTTTGTTCTGCAATGATTCCCGACTACATGCTACTGGCCTGGTGTGGTAAAGTGTCCTACCATGGAGGACTGAATAAGCCTGCTCTTCCCAGAAACATTTTGCAAAGGCTTTGGGAGTACATCCATGAGAGCTTTATGGAGATGTCCCTGGAGGATTTCCACTCCATCCCCAGACATGTTAACAGACTTTTCCAGTAGCTGTACTGGCTGCGAATGCCAGGGAAAATTAATCATTAAACACGCTTGCTTTTAAACGATGTATAATATTTACAAAGGTACACTCACCAGAGGTCCCTTCTCCGCCTTCAGGGTCTGGGAGCCCACCTTGGGTGGGTTTAGGGGGTACTGGGTCCAGGTCCAGGGTGATAAACAGATCCTGGCTGCTGGGGAAACTGGTTTCTCTGGAGCTATCTACAACCTCCTCATCATCATCATGTTTCTTGCCCGCAAAACTCATTTCCATGTTGCCTCTCACTCCTTGGACAGAGTCAAAGTATAGAGTTGGGGTAGAGTTGGGCTGCACCCCCTAGAATGGCTTACAACTCATCATAGAAGCAGCATGTCTGGGGCTCTGAACCAGAGCGTCCGTTTGCCTCTCTGTTTTTTTGGTAGGCTTGCCGGAGCTTCTTAATTTTCACGCGGCATTGCTGCGGGTCCCTGTTATAGCCTCTGTCCTTCATGTCTTTGGAGATTTTTTCAAATATTTTGGCATTTCATCTTTTCAAACAGAGTTCTGTCAGCACGGATTCGTCTCCCTATACAGCGATCAGATCCCGTACCTCCTGTTCGGTCTATGCTGGAGCTCTTCGGCGATTCTGGGACTGCGTGGTCTCTTGTGATGATGGGCTCTGCATGGTGACCTGTGCTGGTGAGCTCGCCACGACGGCCAAACAGGAAATGAAATTCAAATGTTAGCGGGCCTTTTCCTGTATACCTGGCCAGTGCATCTAAGTTGAGAGCATTGTCCAGAGTGGTCACAACTGAGCACTCTGGGGTAGCTCCCAGAGGCCAATACCGTCTAATTGCATCCATGGTACCCCAAATTCAACCCGGCAAGGCCAATTTCAGCTCTAATCCCCTTGTCAGAGGTGGAGTAAAGAAATCGATTTTAAGAGCCCTTTAAGTTGAAAAAAAGGGCTTCTTCGTGTGGACAGGTGCAGGGTTAAATATTGATAATGCTGCTAAATTCGACCTAAACTCGTAGTGTAGACCAGGCCTAAGTGTCCCTGGGTAGACAAGTCCTAAATTTCCTCTGCTGTTTCAAATGGATACGGTATTCCTCTTCCTCTCAGACTGTTGTGTAGCACTGTTAAAATAATTGCTGCATTCCGCGCCTGAAGAGTCTGCATTTTCAATTATCCTTCTATGTATATAGTTTGTTGAGCACTTTTGGGACCTTCAAGATGAAAGGCGTGTTTTGTTTTTCTTTTTGATTGGGCCACCTCCAGCATCCTTCCATAAATGAGAACATAAGAATAACCATACTGGCTCAGACCAATGGGCTACCTAACCCAGTATTCTGTTTTCCGACAGTGGCCAGTGCCAGATGCTTCAGAGGGAATGAACAGAACAGGGCAATTGTCAAGTGATCCACCCCTTCTTTCCAGTCCCAGCATCTGGCAGTCAGAGGCTTAGGGACACTCAGAGTATGGGGTTGCATCCCTGCTAATAGCCATTGAGGACCAATCCTCCATGAACTTATCTAATTCTTTTTTGAACCCAGTTATAGTTTTGGCCTTTGCAACGTCCCCTGGCAATGAGTTCCACAAGTTGATTGTGCGTTGTGTGAAGAAGTACTTCCTTATGTTTGTTTTAAACCTGTTGCCTATTAATGTCATTGGGTGACCCCTGGTTCTGGTATTATGTGAAGGGGTAAATAACACTTCCTCGTTCACTTTCTCCACACAGTTCATGATGAGAGAACTTGACTCAGTAAGCAGCTGACAGATGAGCTTTCAAAAAAATTCTTACCAGTAAAATATCACGTAAGTAGAATCCCTTTCATTCTCATGGTATGCTTCTTACCAAATAGTGACTCTGATGTGAAATGAGCTGATGGTTCCAATTCACTTCCTAGTCAAGCTTGACTACTTTGACATATTTAGATAAATGAATAAATGGGGCAGAGTTGGATTGTTGAGTAATGATGCTAATTTATATTTCTATAGCACCTAAACTGACAGTTAGTACTAGCTGAAACTACTAAACTCCAGTTTGCAACCACTAATTTAAAATGCATTGCCTTGAACAACAGATTGCATAATATAAATAAATGGAGCATCACATAAAGCCCAAGTAAATCAGCATCATGGTAGATTTTAGTATTGGGGTAAGTGGTTGGGAGACCTGCATTGAGACCAGACTTCTCACACTAGGATGACTAAAGTTAGGCCTTTAAATAGAAGTGGCCTGATATTTTGGAAGGGCCGCGCCCTCCCCCCGCCCCCCGCCACAGTTCTCATTTGACATTAGTGGTCAATCTGTCTAGACTTCAGCTGGAGGTTTAGGTGCACAGCATCTCTGAAAGTCAGGCTACTTGCATGTAGGCACCTAGATATGGATTTGGGTGCCTAATTTTAGGTGCCCTACTGACAACATTCTGGCTCAAATGTCAAATTGTAGTTTTGAGCTAAAAAACTGGAGGAAAATTAGCAGCCAAAGGATGGATAGTTTAACAAATAAGGCACTCATCACATGTGTGCTATCTGATCATTTATTGTGGCAGGATGTTAATATTAAAGCCCAGCACCAATACACAATAAGCCTCGTGAAGCACAGCACATTGTTAGAGATTACTCCCCCCCCCCTCAACTGCGTACACTGTGTCTCTGTTGGACATGTCTAGGTAAGAGGTGAGGCAGTGGCCAGTCAGGCCATGCTACACATTTTACAGGCAGGAAGCAGATACTTCTTCCTGAGCATTTAATTTTTCCACAGGAGAGCTGCCCAGTTTCAGCCAGAGGCTAGAAGGAGATGTGGATTTTGTTTCTTCTCTTTTGCTTTCTTCTGTGCCTCCTGAACTGCCCGCCTTTTTCCCCTGACGCTCACCACCCTCGGTCCTACTGGGGCATTTCAAAGGACTTGAAGAATGAAGGTGATGCAGGTCAGGATGAAGTGCCTTGGCGGAGGTATGATGGAAAATGCACACTGCACTTGCCCAAACTGTCCTTTGTGTAGTCCGTGCAATGAGGTCCAGGGTCTGCACCACTGAAATCAATGAATTTTCTTATTGAATTCAACAGGAGCAGGAGCAAGCCTCTTGACTCTGAAACAAAGACTATTGACTTCACTGGAAGCCTTTCCATTAAGTGGGATGAGATTTGGATCAATCCCTTGCTTTCATTAGCACTAGTTCACCCACAAATACATAATAATCATGTTTTTGTGCCCAACTTGTGAGCCACTTCTGTTTGTATAAGCTTCATTTCTATAAGCCTTTTGAACATAAAGGCTTTTATGGCTGTAGAAGCCTTTCCCATAACACTTGTTTTCCTTTAATGTTTTGGCAGAAAATAACATACTTTAGGCATTACTTAAATTTTGACTGAAGACCTCATTACAGCCAAAAAAGAATGTTACAAGCATAATTGCTGGCCTTGCTAGCAGGGGTAAAAAGTGTAAGGATCATGGCACTGCATGAATAAAAACAAATTGCAAGAGATCATGCTGTCAAGAGTCCAGTATGTTCAATATTGAGGAGCTAGCCCATGGAGAGCATAGTACATCACTTGCAGAATTCTGCACTCCGTTCTGTAAGGACCTGATCCAAAGTCCAATGAAATCGGTGGAGACTCCCATTGATTTCCATGAGCTTTGGGTCAGACCCTAAGTGAAATAGGAAGTGTAAATTCATTAGCATAGCTTGTTAACATAAGCCATACATTCTGAGAACCAGCATCAGTAAGAACATGTTAAAGAAAGCACTGCAAATGAAGTTAAAGTACATTGTTTAAAATATTGGCTGTGGCAGAGGGAGATCTCTGAAGTTGCTATCAAAGGGACCAAATGATTCATAACAAATTAAAAATAGTTGAGTCTGCTTCAGATTAGGCACCAGTTAGTAAGCAAACATGGGTAGCATTTAGTGTGTTTTAGTGGCCTACGTGAAATGAGCCAATGGCTTCAGTCCATTTTCTAGTGGACAGGTGTCCCAATCACAAAACCCACCAGTAGAAGTGGCACAGCTGGCACCCTTGTTGGCAGTTTCAGCATAAAGACTAAGAATGGAGAATTAACCACTCTTTCTCACCAGAGGTGATCCTTCCAGGACAGGGTTTTGGATCGTTGCTGGCTATCTGAAGAAGCTTGGACCATTGCTGCCCATTCAGAGGCCTTCAGATTGTTAATGCCAATCTGGCACCTAGCTGAATTCACTTGACAGATAAATTTTAGAATTAGAAGTCCAGGATGCACTTTTAAAAGTGCTCTGAACTAATCTGATGTTGCCAGCATGCATCTCTTTGGCACTTTAAAAACAAAGAATTGATCACAGAACCTTGACTATGAGGTGCTTTCCATTTTCCAGAAGACTTGCAGTGCTTTACCATCACAGCTTATTCTCTGGGATAGAAGAGGTCACAGACTGCAAGGAGCTGGCAGGGAGGAGGTAATTTTTGGCAGAGCAAGTAAAAATGGTAAAGAGCAAAATTAGAAAATTATAGAAAGATTGCTAGCTCATTGTGAATTTCTGCTGGGTAAAGGCGTGTTGACTGGCAGCTCCTCCCATCCCCTTCAGATCAACATTTCTAGTGTGTTAGGTCATTTCCTTTTTAATTTTATTTTAAAAGAGATGGTGCTGAACCAAAACCCTGGCTCCAAACATTTTTGAAATCAGGGTAGAGGGGTTCAGAATCCAAATCTGGATCTAAATTATGCACTTGGCCTCTATCTCTGTATTGGGCCTGTCAAGGTTCCCTCCCCACTCTGCACTCTAGCGTACAGATGTGGGGACCCGCATGAAAGACCCCCTAAGCTTATTTCTACCAGCTTAGGCTAAAAACTTCCCCAAGGTACAAATCCTTCCTTGTCCTTGGATGGGTACTGCTGCCACCACCAAGTGAGTTAGACAAAGATTTAAGAAAAGGACCACTTGGAGTTTCTGTTTCCCTAAACTATCCACCCAAGACCCTTCACCCCCTTTCCTGGGGAGGCTTGAGAATAATCTACCAACCAAATAGGTAAACCAGGTGAGCACAGACTAGACCCTTGGTTTTTAGGACACTAAAAACCAATCAGATTCTTAAAAAACAGAACTTTATTATAAAAAGGGGGAAAAAAGTAGAAAAAACACTTCTGTAAAATCAGGATGGAAAGTAATTTTACAGGGTAATAAGATTCAAAACACAGAGGATTCCCCTCTAGACAAAACTTTAAAGTTACAAAAAAATGGGATAAACAGAAGGTAGGGACAGGGAAACAACAAATAGGGCTGTTTTAAAATAAAAGTTAATTGGATTCCATGTTACTTAGAGTGGTTCTAATTAACTTACATTTTAAAATCCTATTGGTCCTTTCCCCCAACATCTTGTCTACTTGCCAATCTTTCCTTAGACTGTGAACATCTCAGAGCAAGTACCATCCCCTTCTGAATGTCAAGAATGTACCCAGCACATTGTAGTCACTACTATAAATAAATAATAATGCACACTAATTTGGGAGTCCAGAGGTCATGAATTCTAAATATGGCTCTACCACTGACTCACTGTGTGTCTTGGAGCAAGTCTCATCACTTATCTGCCTTCATTTCCCTGATTGGAAGATTAAGCTACTACTAACTTGCTTATCTCACAGCACTGTCATGAAGATTAATTAATATTTGCAAAGTTATGCATAAATGCCAGATATTATCTCTTGCTTTTAAAATACTTAGGTTGAAACACTATATACATGTTAAAGATTTTAATATTGTTTTCAAATTAAACTAAGAATTGTAGGTCTGATATTAGAATAAAAAATATTACTCTAATAACACTGAAGTGAAATTGAACTTGATCAGTCCTTACTCTGCTTTCCTTTCAGCTGAAAAGATGTTCCTTTAACATAGACATTTTTATTATGAATGGATTGCACTGTCTGAGTTGTACAGCACTGAAATATGCTCTGTCCCATTTTCCGGTATTAAGAACATAAGAACGGCCATACTGGGTCAGACCAAAGGTCCATCAAGCCCAGTACCCTGTCCTCTGACAGTGGCCAATAGCAGGTGCCCAAAGGGAATGAACAGACAGGTTATCATCAAGTGATCCATGCCCTGTCACCCAATCCCAGTTTCTGGCAAACAGAGGCCAGGGATACCATTCCTGCCCATCCTGGCTAAAAGCCATTGATGGACCTATGTAGATCCCTTTTGAACCCCATCATAGTATTGGCCTTCACAATACCCTCTGGCAAGGAGTTCCAGAGGTTGACAGTGTGTTGCGTGAAAAAATACTTTCTTGTGTTTGTTTTAAACCTGCTACCTATTGTGTTATGAAGCAACAATAGTATAAAGCAGCTCATGTTGTCACTTCTAATATTGTTTTCGACCCAATCTCATTTTCCCCTGTAGTTTTTAAATGTGTCTTTAAAAAGAAAACATCTTTGTGTTAAAGATACAGTTTTGGCCTTCACCTCCTCTCTTTTGGGTTCTGCATTGCAGTCTCTTTTGCGCAGGTGGATTTTGCCGTCATAAACACAAGCAGTGACATCAAATGATCAAATATAGACGGTCTTCTCCTTTTGATTGGAGATTGCATTGTGTTGCCCTACTTGCTTACCTCTTTGGTTTGCCTTATTGGCTCACGCACTAAAATAATTGCAAATCAGAAACAGATTGTGTAATTCACAGAGAAAAATACTGTGGCACTATCCCATACCTCTTCAAAAGAGCAAGGTAAGTGAAAGGGAGGCTAATCCCACTTAGTAGCAATCTTTTCTTTAAAAGAGGAAAGACAAGAAGAGCTAACCCTTCCTTCAAGGCTGCCCAGAGCAAGATAAAATGTTAGAGAAGGTATTCTGCTTGAAACACAGTAGATGATGTTGCTAAGACATGACCACATCATTCATCTATTGTCGTCTTGAGCTGATGCTATTTTTCTTGAGTAAACTAACAAAGGGAAATTCCTATTATATTTGCCGAATGAAGCTGTTTTATTTACTGTCCTTAGGAAATCCTACGTTTAATGAATGAATAATGGTATGAAATTTTCAAAAAAATGCTTTTAAATGGGAAGTATGTCAGTGAGCTGCTGAGAATTGTTTGGTGAAAATGAAGTTAGTAGCAGTGAAAGGGGCTTGACTATCTGCCCTGGAAACTGAAGTCTTGTATTCACCCACAGATTTGGTACAGCATGGATGGCTGGAGTTTCAGAGGATTACAACCATGGATGAAAGAGTAGTTCAGTCTCCATGTTCATTTAGCGGATCCTTGACCTTTCCTGTGACTGTCAGCAAAAGGGCACCAGTTAGAGCCAATTGTTACGGTTTTCTGACACCTCTTCATCATGAACGGGAACCAGACAACTCTGAACTGATTTTTAACAAATAGGGATTTCTGCTCTGCTGCTGCATTTAGGTGATTACTGTTTGCATTTGAACCCTGTTGGGCTTTGTTAAAGCACCAGTTTAAGTTGGACAGAGCTGGAAATGGACAGCACAGAGCTATAATATTGGAATGGCTTATGTATAAGTCAAGGGCAACAAGATTGGGATTTACTAGCCTTGAGAGGCAATGATTGAAGTGGCTGGTGAGTATCTTCACCGAGCTAATGGCTATTATCGAACCAACCTTGATGATCAATTTGAGGTTATTGGACAGACCAGAGCCAGGCGATAATTTTAGATGAAGGAGTGTATGACAGGAGAGGTGTTTATAGAACAGCTGGTGAAATAAGTGGTGTGAGCTTGCAGTTGAAGGGAAAGACTCATGTAGTAGTCATGTATTTAAGTTGGAAACTGGACAACTATATAGAGCTGAACATACTCTGGAAGGGGTTTTCCAAAGCACTCAGGAATTTAATACTGTTCTCGTTGAAGTCAATAGGAATTTTACCATTCACTTAAGTGGGAGTGGAATGAGACCAATACCCTGGAAGACCATTACCAAGTGTTTGTTTTGGGGAGCAGCCAACTTTTTGCCTGATTATGCCTCCCCTCTGCCCCACAATGGATGGGGCCTTTTTGCACCTGTGTTTTTCCCAGTCCTCTGGCGCAAAAGTATTTTTTGTTTGTTTAATTACCATCGTTCAACTTTTTTACAAAGTTCTCATGAAATGGTCAAGACCCAGCAAGGAATATTCAGTCCTACTGCAAACTCCACTGAAGTCAATAAAGCTATTCCCCCCGCTCCCCCCGGTGAACTGGGCTCAGTGGACCTACAGCCTGCTCTAGCCATACATGACAGTGTCATACTTCTAATGACTTCCCGTGTTGAGAGAGGAGCAGAAATGACTTTGGGGCTTGGTTGCATGACTCTGGCTATGCTGCCAAAGGACTGAAGAGCTCCCAAGAAATTAAAACAGGTACAAAAGCAGAGATTTGCCCATTTGTTCATGTAGAGTGGCATGAGTGTGGGGAAACTCAAGGTTCTCTCTGTACAGCCTGTTTTTCTTCAGCGTGTCTTGATAATTCCTCAGAAGAACTGGATACTGCAAGCTGTGAACTGCTCTTAGAGCTGTCCTAGGTACATATGTGGCCCTCATTCCTGTAATATCTGAATACCACACACTGTATTCTCACAACACCCTGTGAGGTACACCAAGTGTTCTAATCCCCACATGTAAAATGGGGAAATGAGGCACTAAATGACTTGCCTGTGGTCACACAGGAAGTCTGGGGTGGAGAAAGGAATCAAATCTCGGTCTCTGAGTCCCAGGTTAGCACCCCAGCCACTGGGACTGGAGCCCTGAAACTGAAGATGAGCGCATGAGCTAGCTCTTTAGCTAGTCAAACAGCACAGCTCCATTGAAGCCATTAGTGCTATGCTGAGTTACATCAGCTGAGGATCTGACTCCTGATCTTTAACAATGATGCAGGCTATGATGATAGCAAGAGAAGACTGGTCACCTTATTCTTAGCCACAATGACTCATTGGTCAGAGAATGAGGAGAGCATCATGCGTAAGTGCCTGGAGAAATGCCAGGGAGCAGAGCTCTGACAGATTGATGCTGAAAACCTCTACTTGCTTTTGAGAGACTGGCTGCCATGATTCTCTTAGTTTTGCATTAGTAAAGGGACAAGGCTTCGACTTTCCTGAAGTGGATCTTTACTGTATGACTTCAGTTTCACCCAGGCATAACCCCACTGAAATTAATGACATTGTACAGGTGTAACTGAGGGCAGAGTTTAGAACAGGTGGCTACAAAAGCTTGCCCCTCTTTTCTTAGGGCCCTTGTGTGCTTAAGAGTTAAAGCTATAATCATTTTTTCCTCCAATTGTCCTTTATTGAAATGGGCATAGCAGTAACAGTCACCTTTGAGAGCCTGCATGTTCTTTACAGCTGTCCCAGCTTTCTTGCACATGCTCAGTTGAGAACTTGAACAATATATATGGGGGTTTCTCCTCTTCTGGGCACTGGGAAGTATGTCCCCATGTTCTGTGGTCAGCTGGAGTGCATTAAGGATAGAAGGGATCGCTCCAGTTCTTGAATTATGATTTGATTCCAGTGCAGCTCTCAGAGCTTCAGGAACTAGATTTTCCCTGATTAGACTCTGATGGCCTGATTTTTGGAGATTCTAAGCAACCTATGGCCCCATTAGGTCAGTGGCAACTGCAGGTGCTCAGCGCTCTTGAAAATCAGGCCACTTTAGTGCATTTTGAAAAGTGTCTAGGTTAACATGGCACCTTCTTGATTAATTTTTACTACTCTTTGTTCGATTAGCCTGGCAGAGTCAACAGAGTGAGTAGGAGTCTGTTCTTCCTTGTGCATCATCCGCAGGATAGTTCACTAAGTTCCAACTGCAAGCTCACCCGTATGAGCCTGTTGAAGATAATGCAATGGCAATTGAGGGCAGAATGTGATCTGCAGAATCTCTATGACTAGTGATAAAGTGTGAGTATGAAAGAACCCAATTTGTCTTTTCGGATCTTGAGATAAGTTTGTACGGCTCATACTTAGTCCACTTCACAAGTAAAAAGTGGGTTTTCTAACTGGATCTGAAATCATTGGGAGGCAATAACCCCATGATGCCATTCATACAGCATTATTTTTCAGAGTAACTTAAATGTCACCTTAGCAGAGCGATGACTCACTGGTGCAGCGCCTCCTGCTGGTCATCTTGGGAATTAGCTCTTCAGCCTCAGAGTGCCCTCTGCTGGCCGGTGTCTCGCCTGCCTCAGGCCCCTGTGTCACTCCTGGATCCCAGTGCACCTTCTCCTTGGAGTTCTGGCCCCCACAGTACCCCCACTCTCTGGGTCTCCCCTCCCAGAGGAACCCCCACCCCTCTATACACACCGTGCCTCAGTGGCTACTGCCATTCATCATCTGGCCCCCTCTCACTGGGGCAAACTGCAGTCTGTAATGGCCACTCATCATTGGCAAGGGGGTTGGACCAGCTGCCTCTGCCTATTCCCTGGCCTGCACCTCTGTAGCCCCAGTACCTCTTCGTAGGCCTTCACCAAGGCCTGCAGCCTGGGGGTTTACCAGGTTGGAGCTCCCCAGCTCCTCTTGCTCTTGCTCTTCCCCAGCACTGCTCTGCTCTGCTCCAGGTACTCTATTCCCAGGCAGCGAGGTCCTTTTCTCTCCACAGCTAGAGCGAGAGACACCCAGCTGCTCCCGGAGCCCTTATAACAGCCTAGCCTTTTTCCATCAGAGCGGGGTAACTGCCCTGCTATAGTCACAAAAGAATTATTTGATTTTTTAAAAAATATATATCTGACTTCACTAAATATTCTGAAGAATATCCAACTCATGCAATCGGCCATCGATGTGTGTATGATTATGTCTTATCCACAGTGGGGCCTTATTTTCAGAATTCTGATTACTGACCTTTAAAAATTACTCATAGAAAATTAGTATCTTGTTAGGATGGTACAGAACTCATCAGCTAACCTTTTCAGTCTTGATCAATCTTCTGTGGCATCTGGCAGTTACTTGGCTATTCCAGGTACTCTCTCCACTCGAGCTATGTGTAATAATCTCCAGGTCAGGTTACATTGCTCTTATTGAAACTATGCCTGAATTCTGAAAAAAAACACCCCTATTCATTATCCAGTTGGGAAATAGCTAAATAGTAATCTCCCAGTGCTCTCTCCTATACAATGTGGGATTCTGATTGTTCATGGGCTTTGAATATAGGGTCTCTACCAATTCAAGCCCCCTTCCTTTGCAGCAGTGAGTGCCATTCAGTATCTTGCAGGTACAGGCCCTCAATTGCTTTTGTCCACATTATTGTATGCTGGGGAAGATGAGGAAGCAAAAGAAGCTTGTTAGGGGAAAATACTGAGGCAATGAGATTTAGTTTATTCTCCTCTCTCACAAAATAAGCAGGTGGCCAAAAGGTGGGATTCCCAGGGGCAACACAAGCTTTCTGTGTGTACTAGACCATGCCAAGGCTTAAAATTTTTTCCCGCAAACAGCAATTCCTGTAAACTTTTCTGTCTCACAAACACCATCCCTGAGCTCTGTCATCTCTAACGAGGAGTTTCAGCAAATGAACTACTGAACACACCTTCTCTTTTTTGCACCACTGAAAATGTAAGGGGGAAAAAAAATCAAATTATCCGAAGCACCTTATCGACCTAGGAACCTGGATCCCATTTTCAAAAGTGGCTGAGGCAATTCCCCATGGCCACTGGGGCCACCACACTGCTGCTTCTGTAAGGTAGGGTGGCCAGAAGCTCTGAATATGTCTGTGTTGGGCATATGGTACAGGATTTTTTTAGTGGGCCACATCTCCATGTCCTCAGACTACGCCCCATCTCTGTGTGCATTATATTCACTAAATAGTGTGGATGAGTGTCTCTGCTCTGTTGTGCGACTAAGTTTCCCTTTGAGAGCAGGGGGATTTAGTATTTCACTGACCTACTGTGACCCAGTAACTGTTGGATGCCAACTGGCAGAGGGCATAGGGAGTGCATAGAATCTTACAGGGATTTCCTGCATCAGGCGCTTGCATATTAAGTTTACCAAAATGTGGCATGTGAGGTCTCTATCAAGATTCAATAGCCCACTGGTCATCATAATCATTGCAAAATGTACGTAGAGATAATGCTTAAGGAATTATGTATACATACTATTATAACTTTCTCCCTTTCTCTATCTCTGGTGTGTTTGTGTAATGATCAGGATGATGAAGGACCCATAGTTCAGTGCCTGAAGCTACATGATTTCAATGCCACACTTTGCTATTTGCAAGAGAATGGACAAGCATTCCCTCATCTCCATATTTCCTTTAGTTGTATCACAGGATAAAGCGTGACATAAATACAACAAGACAAGTCATAGGAAAAGAGAGCCCCTATTGTCAGATTCAAGATGTCTAGCGTTTTGTGCAGTCAGCCATTTAAATCTGTACCTGCAAGCTGGGGTGGAATCATGCAAAGTACACCCCACTGGACTATATGGGAGGATATACACACACACACACACACTCCAAAAGATCAGAACAAGCAAAGGCCATATGTTGGCAGTGGTGTCTATGAGTGAGAGCAGAGGGCTGGGATTCAGACTCTTGGGCTGTATTCCTCCCTCTGACACTGACTTACTCTCACTTAGACCTGTGCAAAGGTTAGATGCTAGAGGGGTTCTCAGAAGAAAAATTTTGGTGGCCTCAGAATGTGGCCACCAACTCTTGCTGGTGGCTGCTCTGACAAATTTTCCTAAAATACTTAATTAACTTAGGAAAAACAAACAAATATGCCCAGATACATGTCCAAATCATTGTAATTTATTTATGTAGGGTTTTTTTTCAGACTCAATAATAAAAATAATGTACAGTTGTATGTTGGTGCCCCTGGCCCTACTGCCTCCCCGCATCCTCCACAGATCCCCGCTGGTCCCTGCTACCTCCACCCACTCCCCTAGTCTCCCCATTGCCCTCACAGGCCCTGCTGCTTCCTCCCCACATTGCCCTGAGCTTCCTTCCATGGCTTCATACCCCAGACTCACCCTCTTGATTCTGGTGCCCAGTAAGACTGGCCCGGCTGAAGCCCAGAACCGGAGTCTCATGGCTGGAGCTGGCAGGGAGGGGAGGCTGAAACCCACCCCCGGAACCGACAGGGACAGGGACGGAAGCCCATCGCTGGAGTCCCACAGCTGAAGGGTGTGTGTGGGGGGGACGGGACTGAAGCCCGCCCCTGGGCACTGCAGAGAGAGGATACTGTTTTGCCCCTTCCTCCAACTCTACCCAGGAGGCTGTTGTGGCTGCAGGAAAAGCCCTGGTGGCTACATGCAGCCATGGTGGCTGCATTTGAGAAATGCTGGGGCCTGCAATGAATGGGAACCAGCAGCAGTCAAAGAAGCTTGCACATCAATAGTTTTCTTAGTAGGTCTTTTTCTCCCATTCTGTTGGATTCTATTCAACTGCACAACAGGCATGAAAGCTTTCTGTAAACAAGCTATTGTTCATGTTCCTCATTAGTATAGTCCACAGTGTTACAGAGATTCAAAACAGTTTCTTTAGAAGGCACCTTTCCACTCCTTCCATTTAATTTAATATCCTTCCCTTGGGTAAATCTGACTCTGTGTAAAATGGAGATGATAAATACTTCTCAACCTCACAGGGGCATTATGCAGCTTATTTATTTAATGCCTGTAAAGTGCATTGAGATAATCCAGTCTCAGACTGCTTTGATGCCTCCTTTAACTTTGAACTTGGCCCAGAGATGTGATAGGTGCTCTAGAAATACCTAGAGAGGGGGATTAGATAGGACATCAGACGAAAGGTGTCACATAGTGATTAAGTGCAAACTATTACTGTTGACCTCAGTGTGTGTTCTGTGCAGAGAGCAAAGGCAGGATCTAGCCCAGAGTCCTTTACTACTTTTCTAAAAAGTTAGCTAAAAAATTTCAACCAGGAAAGTGTTATTCTCTGGTCATTGAGGATGACTTTCTAATGGTAGCAATGTCTTTTTCATTACCCTAACCTCTTTAAGTAGGAATGTCTCCATTGATAAGTTTCAGAGTAGCAGCCGCGTTAGTCTGTTTCTGCAAAACAGAAAAGGAGTACTCGTGGCACCTTAGAGACTAACAAATTTATAAGGTGCCACAAGTACTCCTCTTCTTTTTCTATTGATAAGTTATCAGATGGTTGGCACTATGTGAATGAGTGCTTCATACAACTACTGTCTAAACAGGAGCGAAGGTTCAATCGCCTTCCACCAAAAAGTGCCATTTTCCAGCCCTATGTTTGGCTGCGGATGTTACTACATAATTTAGTGTTCAGGAAAAATTCAATTTAGGAATAAACCATCTCCTGAGAACACCCTTCACACGTAGGGTGACCAGATAGCAAATGTGAAAAATTGGGATGGGGGTAATAGGAGTCTATATAAGAAAAAGACCCCAAAATTGGGACTGTCCCTATAAAATCGGGACATACGGTCACTGTATTCACAGGACCTGCTTATCACATATGTGTGTAGCCCTGAGGAAACAGGTGCAAGTAAGCAGTTTCTAAGGAACCTAGCAAATGGCAAATCTTCAAACCATCTACCTAGCTCTGTTATGTCGGGTATCACCATGGGACTTATGTCTGTCACATGAGCTTGGAAGCTGTATGGTTAGGGTGGGAAGGCTGTGTGGGTGTGTACAAGTATCAAATTGCCGGCAACACCAATGATTTGACACTGCATAGAGTGACCCTTCTTTTACTGAGCCCTGAACGAGATGTCCCATTTTTTGTAGCTAGGCAGGGGATGTGGAACCCATTTAGCACCCCTTATTATGCATTTCATTAGCAGCAGTACCATAGTGATACAGGCCCCAATTCAGCAAAGCGCCTAAGCATATGCTTAAGTCCATCCCTATTCAGGAAAGCAGTTAAGCACATACTCAACTCTTGCTGAAGTCAGTGGCCCTTAGGCATATTCTCAAGGGATTTGCTGAACTGGAATAGATGTGGGCATTTGCTTAAGTGCCGTGCAGAAGTGGGGCCACTGAATGGAACTATTCTTTGAGGCTCCTATTCTGCAAGCAGATGTCTAACTGTAGGCACATAAGTAATTCATGTGCAGTCAATGGGACTATCCACATGCTAAAAATTAGGCACCTGCTTAAGTACATTGCAGAATGGGGGGCCTTAGTTATTTCCCCTCCATCCATTTGAGCCAGCATTCTCCTTCCCAAATGCAGAGTACAGCAGAGCAGCCTGTCACTCTTTCCCGCCCCCGCCACTCACTAAAATGTGATAACATCTTAAAAACAAAATGGGTGTCAGGATAAAATAATTATATGCTTAAAAATAAAAAAAACCTCAACGTATTTCTTTACCGCTGCTATAACTAGCACCTTGGAGTATAAAACGTGTAGCTGTGACATCACTCTGAATTTACACCAGGGAGCAGTGTTTTGCCCAGGGTTTGTAACAGTAGTGTCTTGGTAAATGAAACCCCAGCTCCTGCCAGTGTAGGGCACAGTGCAGTCTGATGGTCCTTACAAGATGGTCATGCAGAGGGAAGGGAGCTGCCCCTGACAATCCCTAGAAGAGCCCGTCAGGAGGCAGTACTTCCCAGCTCTTCAGAGCTGCTCCTTAATGTTCAAGCTGAGATCTAAATTCCCACTGCAGTGTCAACAAGAGCCAGCAAAAAGATGTTAAGGAAATTGAATGCAGGGATTAGTCATCGTTTTATATAACAGCCATGCCCATGCATGGAGGGCAAGAGAACAAAAGACTGCTGCAAAGATTTGTATACAGCTGATTAGTAGTCAAAGACAGGAACTTCTTAGCCCCTGCTTAGTTACCACACAGGTCCAACCTTGTTATACTTCACTCAGCGGCTTGTAGGGAAAGCAATGTCATGTAATGTCGGAATCTGAAAGGAAAAAGTCAAAGGATAGTTTTGCTTTCAGAATTCCTACTCTGATTTCAGCCCAATGACTGGGGCTAATACCCACTTGGCAGCTCTCACTGCCCGCCTGCCACATCACAGACATGCCATGTGATGCTCAAAGCTAAAGGAACATCAGAGCAACTAAACTCAAGGAAAATAGTAAAAAGAAAAGGAGTACTTGTGGCATCTTAGAGACTAACAAATTTATTTGAGCATAAGCTTTCGTGAGCTACAGCTTACTTCATCGGAGGCATGCAGTGGAAAATACAGGGGGGAGAGTTTATATTCACAGAGAACATGAAACAATGCATGTTACCATAGGTTTCAGAGTAACAGCCGTGTTAGTCTGTATTCGCAAAAAGAAAAGGAGTACTTGTGGCACCTTAGAGACTAACCAATTTATTTGAGCATGAGCTTTCGTGAGCTACAGCTCACTTCATCGGATGCATACCGTGGAAACTGCAGCAGATATTATATACACACAGAGATCATGAAACAATACCTCCTCCCACCCCACTGTCCTGCTGGTAATAGCTTATCTAAAGTGATCATCAAGTTGGGCCATTTTCCAGCACAATGGCCCAACTTGATGATCACTTTAGATAAGCTATTACCAGCAGGACAGTGGGGTGGGAGGAGGTATTGTTTCATGATCTCTGTGTGTATATAATATCTGCTGCAGTTTCCACGGTATGCATCCGATGAAGTGAGCTGTAGCTCACGAAAGCTCATGCTCAGATAAATTGGTTAGTCTCTAAGGTGCCACAAGTACTCCTTTTCTTCATGTTACCATACACACTGTAACGAGAGTGATCAGGTAAGGTGAGCTATCACCAGCAGGAGAGAAAAAAAACCTTTTGTAGCGATAATCAAGGTGGGCCATTTCCAGCAGTTGACAAGAACGTATGAGGAACAGTTGGGGGGAGGGGGGAAATAAACATGGGGAAATAGTTTTACTTTGTGTAATGACACATCCACTCCCAGTTTTTATTCAAGCCTAAATTAATGGTGTCCAGTTTGCAAATTAATTCCAATTCAGCAGTTGCTCGTTGGAATCTGTTTTTGAAGTATTTTTGTTGAAGAATTGCGACTTTTAGGTCTTTAATCGAGTGACCAGAGAGATTGAAGTGTTCTCCGACTGGTTTTTGAATGTTATAATTCTTGATGTCTGATTTGTGTTCATTTATTCTTTTACGTAGAGACTGTCCAGTTTGGCCAATGTACATGGCAGAGGGGTATTGCTGGCACATGATGGCATATATCACATTGATAGATGTGCAGGTGAACGAGCCTCTGATAGTGTGGCTGATGTGATTAGGCCCTGAATAGATCTTGTAGGTGTTTCTGTCCCACCATCAACCTCAGCCTGGACCAGTCCACACAAGAGTTCCACTTCCTGGACACTACAGTGCTAATAAGCAATGGTCACATAAACACCACCGTATACCGGAAACCTACTGACCGCTATATTTACCTACATGTCTCCAGCTTTCATCCAGACCACACCACATGATCCATTTTCTACAGCCAAGTTCTATGATACAACTGCATTTGCTCCAACCCCTCAGACAGAGACAAACACCTACAAGATCTCTATCAAGCGTTCTTACAACTACAATACGCACCTGCTGAAGTGAAGAAACAGATTGACAGAGCCAGAAGAGTACCCAGAAGGTACCTACTACAGGACAGGCCCAACAAAGAAAATAACAGAACACCATTAGCCATGACCTTCAGCCCCCAACTAAAACCTCTCCAACGCATCATCAAGGATCTACAACCTATCCTGAAGGACGACCCATCACTCTTACAGATCTTGGGAGACAGGCCAGTCCTTGCTTACAGACAGCCCCCCAACCTGAAGCAAATACTCACCAGCAACCACACAACAAAAACACTAACCCAGGAACATATCCTTGCAACAAAGCCTGTTGCCAACTGTGTCAACATATCTATTCAGGGGACACCATCATAGGGCCTAATCACATCAGCCACACTATCAGAGGCTCGTTCACCTGCACATCTACCAATGTGATGTATGCCATCATGTACCAGCAATACTCCTCTGCCATGTATTGGCCAAACCGGACAGTCTCTACGTAAAAGAATAAATGGACACAAATCAGACGTCAAAAATTATAACATTCAAAAACCAGTCGGAGAACACTTCAATTTCTCTGGTCACTCGATTACAGACCTAAAAGTTGCAATTCTTCAACAAAAAAACTTCAAAAACAGATTCCAATGAGCGACTGCTGAATTGGAATTAATTTGAAAACTGGACATCATTAAATTAGGCTTGAATAAAGACTGGGAGTGGATGTGTCATTACACAAAGTAAAACTATTTCCCCATGTTTGCTTCCCCCACCTACTGTTCCTCACTCCTTCTTGTCAACTGTTTGAAATGGGCCATCCTGATTATCACTACAAAAGGTTTTTTTTCCTCTCCTGTTGGTAATAGCTCACCTTACCTGATCACTCTCGTTACAGTGGGTATGGTAACACCCATTGTTTCATGTTCTCTGTGTATATAAAATCTCCCCCCTGTATTTTCCACTGCATGCTTCTGATGAAGTGAGCTGTAGCTCACGAAAGCTTATGCTCAAATAAATTGGTTAGTCTCTAAGGTGCCCCAAGTCCTCCTGTTCTTTTTTCGGATACAGACTAACACGGCTGCGACTCTGAAAGGAAAATAGTGTTGCTGTGTCTTTGAGTGGTGCTATATATGGAATCAAGTTCTGTGGGCCCAATCTGGCAGGAGTTGAAGGTGCTCAGCGCCTTTCAGGACTGGGCCTTAAGTAAACAAAAGTAAACTCACTGTGAATCAGGAGCAGTGCACCCTGACTTGCAGTGCACCCCAGACAACCCATATAAATCACGGCAGAATCTGTCCATTCCTGGTTCCAGCCCTGATTTACTATGTAACGTTGGGCAAGTCACTTAACCTTTCTGAGTCTAGTTTCCCCATCTGTTTAAAGGGGATATACCACCTACTTACTTCACAGGGGTATGTGAGGTTTAATTAATCAGGATCGGAGTATAGCTTTTAAGCCAAGGCCCCTTTTGGGAGGGAGAGAAGGGTGTTAAGTGAAGCCACATCACAGCAGTAGCCCCCAGAGGAATTCTACTGACTCAGCCAGCATTCCTTCAGAAACTCTGGGAGAGCGCATATTAGAGCACAGCTCCACCAGCTTTGTAAAGGGTATAGCATGTGCTCCCCTACATGCCCTGCCATCTCTGTTTGGTGGTACAGAGGCAGGCTGGTGCCATAGCTCCCTCCAGGAGGCTAGCACTGCTGGTGCTGCTAGCCATGAGTAGTGGCTCATATCAGACATCTGTGCAGGGCCCAAGAGGAGGGATGAGGCATCTTGCACGCTGTCTCTCCCTTCACTCATCCACTTGAGGGCAGTTACAATCTAGCACTTAACGTCTATAAAGTTCTGTGGGGTCTGCACAAGGAAGTTGCTATGGAAAGACAGAGCAGTGTAACAGGAATTTACTGCGCTATGAATTAATGAACTCAATAGCTGAATTTTTAAGAGGTGGTAAATCACAGAGCAAAAAATTTCCTAACTTTACCACTTTCTTTAGAACTAAAAACAAAATGTGAGTCATTGTGAAAGGTGCCATATGGTCAGCCCTGGGGCAGGAAGCCACAGAACCTGGGCAGCTTTCTCCACCCCACCAGCATGTGTCAATTATGACCTGGAAGGCCTGCTTCTAGTGGGGAGGTATGTATGTTGTTCAGTCTCTGTGCTCCATTCAGCCCTGGGTCTTTCTGCTGAGACCTTCAGCGAGGAAGCCAATTAGTGGCAATGATGCTGGTGAGTTTTCTGTGTGTGACAGGTCCACTAAGAACCAAACTGAGACAGTAGGTGAAATTCTGGCTTCACTGACATCAGGAGCAAAAGTCCCAATGATTTCAATGGGTGAAGGTTTCACTCAGTACGATTATTATTTAGTATTGGTTCACTTTGCATAGGAACTACACTACATTTAGCATTTACCTTTTACTTGGCATGGGGAGGATCAGGTTACTGTGTAAATAAGTTTAAGGTTTCACTTCTTTATATTTCTCTCCATATAAGTCAATATAAGTAATATATCGGGATGGGAATAAAACCTTAGTAAAAACAACATTTAATCAAGTAGTGTAACTAGAAGAGTTAATAGCAAATTTACCTGCTGTTATTAGTCTGTTTGACTTGGATGCCTGCCTATTAACCTATTGAAAATAACCATTTGGATGATGTCAGGATATTACTTTCAGAGAACAGTCAACATAGTAAAAAGAAAAGGAGTACTTGTGGCACCTTAGAGACTAACCAATTTATTTGAGCATAAGCTTTCGTGAGCTACAGCTCACTTCATCGGATGCATACTGTAGAAAGTGTAGAATCTACACTTCCTCAGCATGGCTTGTCAGGAACCATGCTCCCTCCTCCCTGCCCTGAAATGTTCTGAATGGAACGCCACTAAAGATAATACAAACAGCATCAGTGTTATTTCTGCAGGGGACATCTCTGCAGACATGAAGGAAAGCATGTTGCAATGTTACTAGTTCTTTTCCCTCCTCCCCACCACTTCCCTGTCCTTTGGTGTATTTCTGCTAGCCTTTCTTCCCAACACTCAAGTTAACAGAGGGGAGAATATGGGCCCTAAAGAGCACAGCCTATTTCCCCTGTTAGGCTACTCATGATATCCAAATAGTGAAGAGTGTTTGTTAAGAGTTATGTCTGGCCAAATTCTGAAGCCCTGACTCAGTGTTCACGCTATCCCTGCTCAAGCAAATTGCCATTGTAGTCAAGACTAGGAATTGAGTAAAATCTCAGTCAGGGCATCAGGATTTTGCACATTTACTAAAGTGGAGATTTGCCTGAATAAGAATTGAGTAAAAGTGAGTAGAAACGGAGTGAGGGCCTCAGTGTCTGCCCTGCGGATTTCAGTGGGAATTGCAGGTGTTCAGCACCTCTCAGGATTAGGCTAATTGGAGCCAATGGATCTCTGCCTGATGAAGGACTTTAGGATCTGACTCACAGTGGCTGAATTCAGCTGAGTCTGAGACACTATAGAGGAGGGCCAGAAAGCAAGGAGCTTTGTAGTATGGATGGTTATGAGGGTGGGTTGTTTAAGGGGCTTTTTCATTTATTCTCCTGTGCTGTGACTATATAGGACAAATATCGAGGGGGTGGAGGTGGGAGGAATATTTGTGACAACAGAAAACCCACAAATGAGATCAGAGAATCATCCCTGGCTAAAAGGCTGTGATGCCAAGGGGCTGAAAACTGCCAAGCATTATGCACAATGCATGAACTCAAGTGCTCTACATTGTACAGCTCTAATTAAAAATGTTCATGTATGTGAACTAGAACAAAGATGAAAGCTTTCATCCAGAATGAAATGTGGGCTCCTCACCAGCAAGGCATAAAATTAGCTATTCAGCTTCCTGCTAACCAGAGAACAAGCCCCAATCTAAATTGTTAGTACAAACCAAGCCCTGCTCTTGAATGGAGCCTCTAGGCAATGCTGAAATACAAATGATAAATAACAGTGAGTGTCGTATACATTTAAAATGAAAGCAGGTCCCTGTGAAGAACGTGGGAGATAAGTCGTAAAAATATTACCGATAAGTGAACCTCAGTTTCCTGGTTATGGTGTTCCTTGTTAAAGGATAACTAAGGTTAAGTCAATCTTAAGTGGTTTTGGCCATCTGGACAAATTAGTCAATGGCTTTATATAGCCCAATCGCTGGAGCACAACTGACAGTATACGTGTCAAGGCCTTTGAAATTTTGTCTTTGTCCAAGTTGGGCACAGCATACCTTAGCATAGGGCCAGGCCCCTTAAGATGGGAAACTTTAAACAAAGAACTTGAAAACTGTTAAAAAGAGCAGCCCTGTTGAAGAGTATGAGAGGCAGGGTCTTCAGGGAGAAGACAGAACTCCAAGAAACGGAGATACTTAGGATAAGTTGGGCCTACTTAAGTCTTCAGAGAAATGCTAAGCTTTAGGTAACACCAGAGACGTGCAGACCTTTTTGTTGTTTTATCCCTTTTCTCTCTGATTGCTCTGTTCCTATATGGATAAATAAATAATACTTTGTTTTGAAGTAGCTGTCGGGTGTCACTGCATTTTCCTATTTATCACAGCTCCTGAAGGAAAGTCTCAGGCAGGCACCAAATGCAATTGGGCCTGCTAAGGAAACATGATTGGTAACCAGGGGAGCTGTAGCCTGGAGACACAGACTAGAAGTGGGGTGAATCACAGGATTCCACTCTTGAGAGAAATGCAGGCATAGAGTGACAGTCAGACAGCAGAGCTAGAGCTCATGCTGAACTGTGACAGCCCTTGTCCCAAAGAACTTGCAATACAAGTGGGAACAAGACATGCCAGGTGGATGTAGAACACAAGCAGAGAAGAGGAGGGACGAAACTAGAGTGATGGTTATAGGAGCACCAGGTTGCATAGATTAACTCTGTGTACGGTTTGGAGGCTTCATGATTTTTGTTGTAAGTGAACAAGAGATATTAATGGATAACTAACAGGCCACCTGCCTACCCATTGTCGTTACATGGTTTACTACAGTCATCATAGGACAGGGAGGGCAGGATAATGGATTCGGGGATGATATTCTGTGCAGAAGAAACAGCATAGAGGAAGGAGTTGGGGGAGAGGTGGACAAGCAGGATGATGGAGACTGTCATTATTGGCAGAGAGAATGGAGCAAGCCGTGACATGGTGAGATAAGGAGGATAAGCAGGGAGGAAATAAGTTGTGAGGGGACTGAAGTTGCAGGTGAGAGTTTTGTGTTTCATGTGGAGGGGAAGGGGAGCCAGTGGAGGGACTCAAAGGAGGAGCGTGACATGGTCAAACCAATGAGCCAGCAGAATTATGATATAACAATTTTATAATATTAAAAGCACTTATTGGATTTATGCCTTATATTACTAGTATATGTATTTCATTTCATGCTAGGAATGATACAGCATGTTGCAATTAAATTATGATTGAACTGATGCTGTCTAAAGAACCTTTTAAATGCCAGATACTACGTCAAGAGAAGTGTTTCCCACACAGACATTGGTGACATACGGTATCTAACAGGGTTATTGGCTGTGTCTCAAAGACATGAATTACAATGATTCCATTTGGCATCACACTGTACCTGACAAAATTCATGGATGAGAAAATCAGTGTCTCATGCTAAATTGCATATAATTTTAAGGTCTTCAGAAGAGCTGCTGAACTATCAATGGAAGATTATAATATCATTTGTAGCTGTAATTAAATGATAATTCTTGCATATAATTTAAAGTGGCCTTTAGAAATGGTGGGTTCATTTTCTCACGTAGGGCAGAATACCCAGGCTGAACAAGCTGAGAAATATGTCTCCTAGCAATGCCCATAATCTTTGGGGGTGTTTGGATCTGGATCTGAACTTTACAGCTGGCCTCCATCTGTGCTTTACCTTGAAGCAGAATCTGATATCTGAATGCCCTCAGACTATGAAGCCCAGATTTGTATGCAGTTCCATGAAAGAAATGCTGCTTGCAGATATCTGTTGATATATTCTTTAGAGAGAAAAGGTGGGTGATGTAATATCTTTCATTGGACCAATGAATAAAAGATATTACCTCACCTACTTTATCTCTCTCTAATATCCCGGTACCTACATGGCTACTACAATAATGGAAGATAAATTCCTTGGAATGGAATTCAGCTTGTTTGGCTGAGTAACATTGGCTGAGGCTTCAGTGCGGTGGGAGAGGCCTTCTAAATCGATGTGATCAGAAGACTGGCTGTTTGTGTTGAACATTTTAAAACGAAAACAAATGTCATTGAACCTTTTCCATTTTAACAGATGGGTTAGTGGTGCGTGCATTGGATACAATAGCCAATGTACGTCATTCCACGGGCACATGATGTATTTGCAGGCAAATAATGGGCCTGATTTGAAGTCAATGGCCCAGTATTAGCAGTTTATTAAACCATACGGTACAAAGTGCTGCTAGGCTCATATTGGAACACAGGGATTCTGTCTTTCAAATACTTTTGAATATTTCACATTTTCTGTCTCATTCATGGCAAGTTTGCCGTCTCAAATATTTATGACCCATGACGGCTCTGTTGATGTATGCTCCTGTAGTTCCTCTGCAGCTCAGCACAGAATGATGAGGTGTCAGCAAGGAAGCACATGTGCCAGAGGGGTTAGTGCCCGCTACACTATCATGGTAGAGAACAGGTATTTTTCACCAGGGGGTTTGTAATTTGATACTACAATTTAATGTCTAAAAATTAAGGCTTTGCACTTATTTAGTGCTTTCCACCTGGATAGCTCCAAGCACTTAAAGTCCTTATTTTACAGATGAGGAAACTTCTTCTTAGAGAAGGTGATTTATTATTATCATTTCTTTGTAGTGCAGCAAAGCCTGGGATCCCCAGCCTCAGAGCAGGACCCCATTGTGCCAGGCTCTGTATACCACAGCATAAAAGATGGTCCCTGCCTCAGAGTCTCCAGTCTTGCCCAAAGTCATAGAGAAGTCATGAATGAACCCCAACTTCCTAAGGCCCAGTTGTATTCTCTAAATACTTCCCCATAATGCACTGCAGTACTGTATCATATAATACAGTTTTACTTATTCACAAATCACTACGCCTGAGACTCCCAAATCCTATTAATTGGGTCATTTTGGGCCTTACCCTGCAGTCTTTATACCTTTGTGTCATTGCTTTGGAATTAGGCCTATAATGACAGCAAATGTGACAGCTGAAACAATTAGAAGACAAAGTGCCAGAAAAATATTGCTAAACAATCCAAAACCCAGTCTTCTCAGTAAATATTAGTTAAGTGTCACATTGATCTGATCTAAGGTCTTTACGTCATGTCCACCATGGTAGTATCTAAACATAAGCACAATTAGTAGCCAAGAAACACAGTAAAATAAATAAGAAAATTAAACCTGAAGTTTTCAGCTACATCATATTTTCCCAAGGGAAACTGTGGTATAGGCTGAAGTTAAAACTTGGTTTCACAGGTATTATCTCCTGTTTTCTTTGATAAGGCAGTTTTGATTTTTTTTCAAAAGGCAGAGGGAAACTGCTAGAAATAGAAGGAAATTAAACTAATGGTGCAATTTAATCATTTTCATGTTTGTTTTTTGGTAAAATTCATTTCCATTTTATTTTTTTGAAAACAATTTTAAAAAAGCTAAAACAATAAAAGAACAATGCAGGGATGATGTGGTGTTGTATATTGTAAATTTACTTCATGGGCCATTTACAATAGATAAATCTATGACAGTGTTAAATTACCCATCATTTTCTATTTCTCATGGGCTGGTATAAATTCAGCGCTACTCACCCTCCATTGTTCACTTATTGCAGGCAATGTCCTGCCTGTATTTAGCTCTTCATTGGTAACATTTTTTTTAGAAAGTATTCAGTTATGATGCCTGAGGGAAAAAATATCTTTTGAAATTATTCAGTGCTGTCTTCCTGTGTCTGTGGGCAGCCTGAAACAATGTCTCTGACAGAAGTGAATTGCTCCATTCCTCTCAGTAGTCACAAGTGGAAAAGAAGGAAGCCAAACACTTCAACCACTACTGTATGCCAAAAACCAAGTGCCCCCCCCCTTCCCACCCCCACGCCACCCCACCCCACCAGCAGCTAAACCCTCTTGCCTTGCCAGCCACGCAGTTATGTGTTCTTACCACAAATATTCAGGAGAACGTTGGAAATATAGGAAGCAGCCTAAAAACAATCCAAACCCACAATTCTTATTGAACTGAAGATGCAAACAAAGAATCCAAGAACTGCTGTACTGCAGAGTGTGTTATTCATTGACAGATTTAATTCAATAAAACCCCTCTGTTTCTGAGTTTACTAGAAACTGTGCAGAAATTTCATCATGCAGCATTTGACATACTTATTGAGCAGAAAGCAGAGTTGAGAGCCCACTTTCCAAATACCCCTGCTCTGGTTACTACCATGAAATGAAAAATATGGAGTGGAAAGAATAGTTTGAGCTGCCTTCCTATTCAAAGACCCTTATCCAGATAGATCTTCAGTTACAGTAAACTGCCACAGGGCCAAATTAAAGCAACCTGAGGCTCAAGGCACCTATATGGGGATTCCCTGGCCCCATCCTCATGTGAAAGCCCCACCCATGTACGATGATCCCACCCATCATATCAGGTTTCAGAATTAAGATGAATGGGCAGTTCACACCATTTGGAGCTATTGTTTCAGGCTGTCTGCAGACTCAGACAAGCATCAGTTACACTCAGGTCATATTTTAAAACTTTTCTTTGCATCCAGAAGGCTTAGGAACATTTTTTTAAATGAAAGATGAGATTGTGATCTCATCATATGACTCTGCAGCTGGGGCCCTAAATCTGGGCCTGATTATGCCTTAATCTGGGCTTGAATTGGCAACCTCCAGTTTGTTGAAACATAACAATTTATCTTGGAAACAGTAACATTTTCTGGTTTAGCTTTTGTTTCAGCCTGTTTCTGTTTAGTGCCTCTTTTGCTAGGAAGCAAGAGCTAACAATTAACTCCTGGCATTTCGATCTACAAGACTCCTGTTGCTAGAGGAGCTCTTCCTACGTCCTCATCTGGGACTTAAATGGCTAGCTGTGTGCACCAGCAACTCTGAGAGCGATACACAGTGAGAGGTAGCAGACTTCTCTTTGGGGTCCAAACATCAACCTGGCTCCTCTGCTAATGCCAAGCATGACTACTACGGTTGGAGATGCCACTGTGGGTTCAGTTCATAAACCTGTAGCCCCCTGTTCCCAGCTGAAGGAGTAAGCAGCAGTTCTGAGAGGTGAAAAAGAAATTAGCAGGGGGCGCAAGAAAAATTCTTGGGAGCAGATTCCAAAAGGCCAGAGGGCAAAGCAATGTGCCTTACTCGCCTTCGAGCAGCCCAGATGGGGGAAGGGGACAGCACAAGCTGGAGGAGACAGGAAGCACAAAGGAGCATGCATGCTTTCAGGCAGACAGTGCCTGAAAAAGGTAAAGCAAGGCCACAGCTTACCTTCCCTCAGATCTCCTGCCTGACTTAAAAAATGGAGACAGAGGGTATGTCTACACTGCAATTAGACATCCGCAGCTGGCCCATGCCAGCTGACTCAGGCTCACAAGACTTGGGCTAAGGGTTGTTTAATTGTGGTGTGGATGTTCAGGCTCAGGCTGGAGCCTGAGCTCTAGGACCCTTCCCCTTTGCCAGGTCCTAGAGCCTGGGCTCCACCACGAGGCCGAACGTCTACACCTTGTTTACGTAGCCCCTTAGTTCAAGCCCCGCAAGCCAGAGTCAGCTGGCATGGGCCAGCAGCCGCAGGTTTTTAATTGCAGTTTAGGTATACTTTTAGAGACCTGCTTCTAGAAAGCCTACCTTTAACAAGCTAGCTAGGCAGTAGCAGCCTGCTGTCAGCTCCTCAGCCCACAGGTCTGACTCATGGTTGGCTTGCCACTTGTGCACTGTAGTTGTTTTTAAAAAAGTGGGTGTAAAAAGGTCTCAAACCTGAGTGATAATGAATAGGAGAACTGGATAAACCCACCTTCCTTCAATGCCTATGGAAAGGCAGCATTTCCAAATCAAATCTTCCTGTCTGGCAAATCTCCTTATCACTTCTACATTCCACCAAGGGCAGTCCCAAGAGAGCTGTTTTCCTTTCAGAGCAATGCTGAACAGCAGTCATAAAAAGGGAAAGCAGTCTGTTACTTCTGATCTCGCTGTGAGGGGAAGAGTTTGATGGGATGCTGTCAACTACCTGTAGGCACTAAACTTACAAAATAGAAATATTTTTATGACTTTGAAAAAGCTGAAGTGTAAACATCTCCCCACAGTACTCTGAACACAAACAAAATGCCACCCACCTGCCTCAATGGGTAGGTGGGTAGGAACTTGAGTGGGCTAGCAGTGAAAGGGGACAGCCTCAGCAGCGAGGGAGGGAGACACCAGGTAGCTCTTTCCCCACCTTGAAGTCTAGGATTGCCACCCCTAGGGAAAGATGTGCTCTGCTTTCACAGGACTGGAGAGCAGGCCAAGACCAATGGCCGGCAACTGACGCAGATGAAGGGTTGCAGGATGAGGGGATCAGCTTGGCAGGAGCCAGGACATTTTGCTTTATGGATGGTGGTGATTCAGAGGAATGCATTCCTCCAGTTTGGGATCCTGAACCATTTGTACAGGAGGTCCACAGGAAGGATTTGTGTCCAGATTTGGGGATAGCAAAGGTCCAAACGTCAGCAAGGTGGACAAGGATGACTAGGAGCAGGTGAGAGTCCCTGGGCCTAAGCCTCACTCCCATAACTCACCAAGAGTCCAGACAGCCTCCTTGGTATATGGTGGTACAGTTTGGCAGTGGCCCACAAATAAGGAAGTAAGGGGTTGCGAGCCTTGGAGGTCACGACTGGCTGCCCAGGTTGCTCCTTCCTCTGACTCTCCTCCTCAAGGGATGTCGGGTGATCTGGCAAAATCATTGGCATTGGGGGCTCATAGGCTGGCCAGCCTGCCTGAAAAAAGTGGGCCCCTCTCAAACAAGTGGGAAATGTTATCACAGGTTTAGGGCAGGACTGATATCGTACAAAGGGATATGGAACAATCAGGGAGGTATGGAAGCTAAAGTCCCTGGATCTTATGCAGGAGCTGATCAGTCCCTTGGGAATCATCTTTCTAAAGGGGTTAAGGAAAAGATTTGGAAGGGGGAATTCATAGATTTATTTATCTTACTGTTTAGGGAAAAGCAGATGGAAGAAAGGGGGCAAAAAGGACAGAAAGGACAAGGACAAACTCTTCAGACCTAAGGTGCCTCAAACTCTTGAGATCTGGTCTGTGGCCTTTCACATTTATGCAAGTATAGGAGGAGCCCCAATAGATGTATATGCTTCCTCAAGTATGAGGACTTAAACAGTGAGGGCCTATGCTATATACGGTGGGGTAGCATGGTTAAGATATGACAGAGGGTCACAAGGAGTCGGAATTACCCTGGGGTAAAATAGACTAGGAACTTTGCCTGGAGTGTGTGACTTCTTACTGCTCCGCCTAGCCTGGCAGGTTGCCAGTGCCAAAACATTGGCTTCAAAATGTGGCTATAAAAGGGACTACCTTTAGGCCATAAACTTACAAAGTAGAAATGGTTTTATCAATTTTAAAAAGCTGAAGTGTAAACGTCCCCCATGCAGTGTTGTGAACGCAAACAAAATGCCACCCGTCTGCCTCAACAAGTTTTGCTCCCAGTGCAGGTACAAACACCGCTTAGGAGGTGTGGGGGTCAGCATAGTGCCCTCTCCCGTTTATGGAGGTAAAGGGCAGTTCCAACAGGGTGGTAGGAGAGGGGTGCACAAGGACCCAGTGCTTCAGGAGATGCTACAGGAGGAGGAAGTAACCATGGGAACAGCTCCTTCTACAATTAAGTGCAGGTTTTACAGAATTTGTTATTGGTCTACCCCAACAAAAAAAGATGCTTCTTATTTAGGGAATGGATTTTTTGACTGGTTTTCAAATCCTGTATAAAGGAGTGAGGTGCTATTACTAAAGAAATTCTCCAGCCTCCATTTTTGTATGCCTGATCTCCATTCTGGACAAACAGGAGCTACTCTACCCTAAGGTGGAAGCTGCTCAATATTAAGATAGGGTGAAAAGTTCAGTCAACTAGTGGCAGGCCCAGAATTTATAAGATGTCACCTTGGCAAAAAGCCAAGTATGTAGGGGTCAGCAGAATCATAGCTCTGAGGTAAAAAGTAATGGTGAGCATGTGCAAGAACATGCCCAGGAAAAGATCTGACAGCCATGGAGCACAGTATATAAACCAGACACTCAGTAGCTTAGTCAGTGGACCAGGAGAAGACAGACAAATTGGAAGCTGACCTAGTCATCATACATCACTGCTGGCTCAGTTAAACACCTCATAAATGGGTATGATGTCAGCGCGTTGCCCAAGGTATGGGTCTGGTCCCTGGTTTTCCTGTACTCAATCTCGAGCCACTTAATCTGCTCTGTGACAGTGTGTGTATCCCACACCAGCCCCTAGAGAGTTGAATTAGGCCAGATGGGTCCAATCAACCAATTAAGCTACAAAGTGGGGGAGGAGGGGGTGATTTAGGCTGTGTAAAGGCCACTATTTAGAAGGAAGTTCACCTGTGAGGGAACAGGCAGGGCTTCTATAAAGCTGGGAGGCAGCAGGGAGGAAGCCTGTAGTCTGTCTTCCTGAGTTAAGGGTGGTGGTAATGGTGATAGCAGCTCCTGAGAAAGGGTTCCCCTACTAGGCCTAGGAGAGCGGGAGCTGAGTAGGAAGGCTGATGAAAGAGAAGCTTAAAGAAGCACAGTGGGAATTAGTCCAGGGGGCAGAGCAGTAGGATTGGTGAAGTCCCAGACCTTAACTGCTTGCTACCTGGTCCTGGACTGGCACTCAGAGTAGAGGGTGGGACTGGGTTCCCCTACCATCCACTGCAGAATGGTATTGCATGGGGCAGTTAATGAGAGGACTGCAGGGTGACCTAGTCAGGGCAGCAGGCCTGAGGACTGCCTGATGCTGCTGGTACAGAGAGACTTTGAGGGACTACCCTGGAAGGGCAAATCACAGTGGGATCTGGGCAGAGAGCTGAGTCACAAGGCAGCCATACTGCAACTCTGTGAATGGAAGGAGATCTGCAACAGTGGAAAAGAAGAAACCTGGCACTGAACCAGGTAGAGTTAGTCCCCAGAATTGCCAGAAGGAGGTGCCACCCAGTAGTGAGTAGAACGCCCAGTGACACTCTTCCTGCACTGGTCTGGTAAATTTGCAACTCTGCTAGCTTCTTTGCTTTTTGCTGGTATATATGGTCATTCCTGGTACGTTTACTGAACTCCACACTTATGCCAGAGATTTACCAAATCTGGCTGTGTTCCCATGACCATGAAGCAGCATGCTTTACAAAAGACTTCTTCTGTTCAGCCTCCATTGCAGACACAGAAGGCTCTCTGATGGTGTGTTTGCTGTGGGATGCTCAGAAAACAATGGAAGAGTTAAACACTGGCTCGCTGAGTTGCTGCACTTCACCAAGGGGCGTTGCTTCTGTTTTCCTGGAGTTGACTGGAGATCCTTGGGATAGGAAGGAGAAAGGAAGTTGGGATACTTTTGGTGGACTCCCAAGACCCAAGTTGGGGGTAGGTCTGCAGCTACAGTGAAAAAACAACAGGGTTTGAACTCTCCAGCCCTGCAGGAGCCTAGGACCCTAGGTCTGAGCCCAAGTCTGAGAGACTTGTATATAGACAGGAAGTGGGGTTAGGCTCAAGTCTGAGCCTGGGGTTACATTGCAGTGTAGACATACCCTTAAAGCAGTGATACTCAGACCTTGCGGGTCTGGGAGCCAAATTAGTGATGAACATTATCCAAAAGAGCCATAGTAGTGTGAATTCATTGTGTCATTTACTATATTGTGCTCACAGCAAAATGACTGACCAAATATTATTTTATCAACTACACTGGGTTAATAACCTAGTAAAAGTATTCTGATGGGTTGTTAATTAAATCACACAGTATTTTAATATCCTGTGCTGCAAAAAGCTGCAGAAGACACATTAAAGAGCTGCTTGCGAGCCTCAGTCTGAGTATCCCTGCCTTAAAATCTTCAAGTGTATATAGTAAGGGCGAAGATCACCACCGAAGAGGCAGCAGGGAGAGTGGCAGGCTTCTTCCAATACTAGAATTGTACATGGATGTGGCACCAAGAATGCGAAGGGGGAATACAGTTTTATCCATCCCCTGTCCTACCCCCAAGGCTCATTGGTAAATGACTTTATCAACCCCCAGCTGTGTTTGATGAGATACACCTCCTAAAATGAATGTTCCCAGAAGTTAAAAAAAACTTCAGATGTTGGTGATGGGCTTTGGGCTCATGGGACATTTCAAGCACATACCTAAAATGCTTTCAATTACAAAAATTATGGCTAAATGTATAGCCTAAGTATTTTGTGGTTAAATGGGGACCACACTATGCCCCTCCCACCCCCACAAAAAAATCCCGGCTCTTTCAGGCACTGTGGTTAATCCCAGAGTTTACTATGCTACCACATGAGAGAGACCAAGTCATAAGTGACCTCAGATATCCTGCTTCTGGACTGGTAAAGGTTAATGATGTTTAAAGCTTGAGGAGGGAGAGAAAAGCAGGGATGCTTGCATTAAACTTAAGGTGTGTCTGCTTGCTTTATATCCTACATGCACATGCTTTCTCAATGGAGTGAGAGAGCAGGGATTAAAAAGGGAAGAGATGATGGCCAGTCCCCATGCTGAACCTTTATTGAAGTTTGGAAAAAGTTCAGTTCCCTTTTTCAGTTGCTTCTTGTTCTTGTATAAGGGGGTGTTTCCAGGTAGCAAGTGTGCCCCAAAGTGAAACTGAGGGTGAAAACCACTTCACAGTCAGTACCTGCAGCTCTTCTTGTTGAGATGTGGAGGTAATCAATATTGTAATCAGTAATGAGATGTGGAGGTAATCAGCCTTTCTGCCAGCTGTGGTGTGTGTGAATATGGATAATGTTGTCCTCTAATGAGTGAGCCACAGAGAGGCTAAGGGATTGTTACTACTAACAGCTGCAGCAATGCTCCTTTGCTTGTGGTGGCCTGTATTTTGGAACTGAAAGCCCAGGGATCTAGTCTTAGCCTCCTGACTTCTGTAATAATTGTGTCCGTTTCCTGCAACACATGGATTCCTTACAACTCTCTGGCTCAGGCCCAATATTTGCAGGTCTCCCTGGTGAGAGACTGGTGGTGTAATGCTCCTAGTCTAGCTTTGAAGACTCAATGGGTTCCAGTAGTTTAACATTTGAATGGAAGGCTGTTTCACTGGACCAAACCACTCAAATTCTGGGGGATGCAACTCTTCCAACATCCATGACTATCACTCTTGTTGTTGGGCCACTTGATTTTATAGACATGGACTAAGTTTTGCCTTAATTTATACCTGTGGAACCCTGGGCAAATAAGTGGAGATGCATGGATGTAACTGAGAAGCTTACTCTCAAGGGAGAGCCACTCCTCTTGACAGAAATAACTAGGGATGGGCCTGCCTGAAGATCCAGACCCAAATTTTGTGTGTGTGAGGAGTAGGGTTGGAATACGTCTGAATTTTATAACTGGTCCCTAATTTCTAATAGGCTAAACCAAAACCCTGGATGTGAATGCTAACCTTTGGGGGCAGAATGGGGTGGATATGAACTCCAGATCTGTTTTTTGTGGCTCAGGCCCATTTCTAATAATTAACCTTTCTGTAGTGCTCTTCAACCTGTTCTGTGACAAAGGAAATAGCAGAATGACTTCAAACACAGTCTCAGCTGAACTGGCACCAACCTCAACAGCTGACCTGCTCCAATAACTCTGCATAGCAATGGCTTTAGGAGAGGAGCTGGAACATACTATGCCCAACAGCATGGGGAGTAGAAGTAAATCAGAATGTAATCACAGAGGCTGGAATTAGGGTTAAAACACCATTATAGATGCAATGCTGTATGTTTGGAAACTGACTCTCTAGAAGAGAAACCAGTTTATTCTTCCTAATTCTCTACCACCGAATCCAACTGTAAATTTCAGGCTCCACAGCTTGTGCTTCTCTGCATTGCATGTTTTGAACTGGGTGTCCTCTTGTTTGAAATGCCTTCTTGCAGCTGATGAGCATCTGCTTAGTACTAGACAAACACCACCAGCTTTATTTCCTGTTTGTTTGGTCTCAGATCCCCAGCTTGAATTGAGTATTGCAGCTCCTCACTAAAGGAAATGTAAATAACTATGAAATTTAATGTATTTTTAATTACCTGGAGTTTGCCATTTTAATCTAGTGAATTCCCTTTTTTGATAAAAGGAATGTTACTGTGGAAACCAGATCCAACAGAGAAGGCATCTCCAGCCTGTATATGGACAGATAGGAAATCAATGCAAGAAAAGGGCTTTCAGTCACTGTGCACAGAACATGATGTTAGAATGAAAATTCAGTCCTGAATTCGTAGCTTTTTAAAATGCAGACGAGGTGTCATGCGCTGGGGACATTTCTTTGATACTTATATGGACCCCATGACTGTAATCCAAACTTCTCACAATCTTTCATGTGTTTATCCACACAACACTCTTGTGAGATAGGGCAGTGAAGTTATTTTCACTGTACAGATGAGCAAGTGAGGCACAGAGAGACCAACTGACTTGCCCAAGGTCATGCAGGAAATTGAGCTTAAGTCTCCTGAGTCCCAGGGTAGTGCCCCAACCACAGCAATTCTGCAGCTTCAAGGCAGCAAGAAGCCTTAACGAAGGGAATTTGTAGTATAAACTTATGGGAAGACAAGTAAACAGAGTTTGCAGAAGTGCTATTTTTGTAAGCAAGCTTCAAACTGAAATATAGAAGCTGTCATTTTCCAGTATTAGTTGGGAACAGGAAATAAAACAAAATGGAAAATAGACCTAAGGCTCTAAATCAAAATGAGGATTTATGTGGGGGCTTGCAAGCGAAAACTAGACACTATATCTCAGAGTATGAGAAATACACATGATTTATCGTAAGATATCTTCCTCAAGCATAGTTCAAGTGGACTTAAATGGGTTTCCAATATATCCACTAAAATACAACTCATCAGCATCAGCTGTGTGTTTATGAACTGTGTGCCTCTCGTTATTGTAGTTGAGATTTATTGGGTCCATGGGTGTGCACGCACGTGCGTCTTAAGTGTTAAATCTCTTCAAGATTTAGAAGCTCATTGAGCCTTGAACTGATTGAACCAATAAGGCCAAATTCTACCCTGCAGTACACCCTGTGTGTCCCCACTGAAGACAGTGAGCATTGCTCCTGTGCAACTGAGGGCAGAATTGGAGCCGTAGATTGTCTTGTGGTCAAAATACACAAGATTAGAGAGTATGACATCAGTTATAACCATGGTTTTTGGATAGATGAGGTACTGGTAATTGGATATAGAACTACTAACCTCTAGGCTACTAGATCATATCTGTCTTGGCTCATAGAAGAGCACCCAACACCTTGAGAAATGGCTCTGAAGTGTACTACCTATTTCAGAATGTATGCCCCTTGGCCCCATCTTCCTCTGTGTTCTGTCTCACACCAAGCATGCTGAATATAACATTAGTGCAAGTAATGCAGCCACAGCAAGGGGCAACTAAAGCTATTAGTACTTCATTCCTAGTACAGAGAAACAGCTCCATTGTATTTTAATGATCTCCTCTAGAGTTAGTTCTAAGGATCAGATACCAATACCCTTGTTTGCAACAAGTAGTACCTTATTCCAGCAGCAGTCACAATCCAGTTTACTCCAAAGCATGGAGCAAGGTGCTACTCCGTGTGAGCAAAGGATCAAAATCTGACCCTAAAAGACAACTGGTCACTTTGGACTAGATTCTTGAACTGTCACCCTTACTTTACAAGTTGTCCCACTGATTTCAAGGTGCTACTCAACATGAGTAAAGATGGCAAAATATAGCCATTCAGTGCCCCGGTGTTTCTTTTTCCCCAGTCAGATGTCCAGAGTGAAGAGTTCAGAATGATGCCGTCTGGGGTACGGAATAGACATGTCCGCAGCTTGGATGTTCTAATTTGATTGTGCACATGACTGTATCATGAAAGTTTTAGTTACCAAGTGGAAGTCCTGATATCTAATTTCAGTGATCTGTAATAGATGGTTAGAGTGCTTTAGTGAGATTTTGCAAAAGAATAAACATTCATCTCACAAGTAGAATGAAAAACTAATAGAGCTGATTTCCATTATATGGAATCTTCCTCTATTATAAGAATTAGAAGTGAATCTGGAAGGATAAATCTCACTTTATCTTAATCTGTTAGTCCACTCTGGTAGCTAAACTGTGTGTCACTATTTGAGATGGGCCTGAGTTGTGAAGTCTGGATTAAGATGAATTTCCCTCTTTTGAGGGTGGTTAGATCTGGTGTTCTGGATCAGCTCATTAGTGAGAGAGAGAAGCACCAGTTTCAAATTTTCCATCCAGACCTGAGTCTAAGTTGCCCCAAAGATTGAAAAGGGTTGTGGGGACAGGTTCAGATCTAATATTCCATTTCAAGCCCCTGTCGTCTTGTAATTTATAAATCTCAAATTTATTGTAATGGAAAAAATAGCTGTTTTAAAGGGTTGACTTTGGAAATATCAGTGGAAGAAACTTGTGTAACTTTTTTTTTTACGGATTCAATCCTCAGACTTTCTTTAAGGTTCTCTTAGCTAATGAATCCAAATCCCTGTTGGTTTTTCCTGTGTGGTAGGCATCATTATAAAATGGACATTTCCTGAGATAGCTAACTTAATGCAGTATTCCCATTCTAAATAGAGAGAACATGTGGCAACACCCACATTTTCAGGGCATCCATTGCGAGACAATTGTCTCGTTTCTTAATTTAATGGATTAAATACATCAGTACACAATGCACGTGCCCTTATCCAGATGAATGGAATTATTTTACCTATCTCATCAAGTGTAAATACATAAGATTGTCACTGGCAAAGTCTCAGTAATTACAGCATAGTAAAATGAATGAATATGAAAATGAATAAAATGAATGACACTTACAGTAACTGAAATTAAATGTGGTTGTCTTGTCCTATAAATGTAACAGGCAGAAAGAGGATGTAAAAAACCCCATCACAAGTAGTTTATTATAGGTAGTTTTTTGATCCACATAGTGGTCTTACTGACAACTCCATATTCTCTCAATCTTAGTATAGTATAATATTTCAATGAGTTCAAGTGGAAAACCAGTCATGGCGGGGGGTTAGTCCTGCCTACAGATAAAGAGAAGCCTAGAGCTTGTTCCAAGCAATCTACATGGTCAAGTAAAAGAGGCCTCTTCCACTTAAGAGCAAATTTTCCCAAGCTCAGAAGCTGATTTTCAAAGAATAAGCTCCCACAACTGGGGCTGAATTTTTATAAGAGCTCAGCTCCCATGTAGGCATCTAATTAAGGGACAGACCTTAATTGCAGCACCCAGCAGCTCCCATTGTGACACTTTGTGGCCAGACTTTCAAAAGAGCTCAGCACTATTTTTTTGACATCTGCCCCGTACTGTAAGGCACCTGGGATTAACTCCACTTCAGTAGCTTTCATCCTCGGCTGTGGGGCTTGGGTTAATTTTGTTATTCCTCTCTCCCACCCAATCCAATATCATTCTTTTCGAATAAATGTCTGTATTTTAGAGACTGTTAACCTGGCCACCTCTCATAGGTATATTACATTGGGAAATAAAAGATTTGTCTCCTCAGAAGGAGTGGATGGAGCAAGTTTCCTAGACACTGCCCACTACTCTCTCCTTGGGGCCTGGACCCCCTCCTCATTTTGAAAGAGAATGAGCAGGAAATCATGTTTACATTTCCTCTCTCTGAGATATTTGGGGTTTTTATCCCCCCTGTAGGAATGGATGACTATGGTCCTTTGGGCGCTGAGCACTCTTGTTTGGTGTTGGAGTCAAGGGAAGCCTAGGGCATTTGGTACCTCACAGGAGGTATTTCACCATTTGTAAGATCAGGTCTGAAGTAACTTTTCCAAAGCCACAGAGGGAGTTGGTATTGATCCTTGCATTAAGAGCCATACTTCCTTTACCAGAAGAAATGGAAACCGGCCCACAAGGATGTTCCAATTTTTAGTCAGAATGTTTTGGGGTTTTTAACATCTGAAAGTTTCCTCAAATTAAGAGATGCCAATTCTGGGCCTGAGAAGCAAAGTGCTAGTCTCCTCAGCTCCCATTGACTTAATTGGGAGGTAAGGGCTCTCAGTGTGTCATGGGTCAGTTCCCAGACTGCTGCACTGGGCAATTGGGGTGGGGGGAGGCAAATATAGTGCCCATCTTTAAAAAAGGGAAGAAGAATAATCCAGGGAACTACAGACTGGTCAGCCTCACCTCAGTCCCTGGAAAAATCATGGAGCAGGTCCTCAAGGAATCCATTTTGAAGCACTTGGAGGAGAGGAAGGTGGTCAGGAACAGTCCACATGGATTCACCAAGAATAAGTCATGCCTGGCCAACCTGATTGCCTTATATGATGAGATAATTGGCTCTGTGGATATGGGGAGAGCAGTGGACATAGGTCTTGACTTTAGCAAAGCTTTTGATACGGTCTCCCACAGTATTCTTGCCAGCAAGCTAAAGTATGGATTGGATGAATGGACTAGAAGATGGACAGAAAGCTGGCTAGATCATCAGGCTCAACGGGTAGTGATCAATGGCTTGATGTCTAGTTGGCAGCTGGTATCAAGCAGAGTGCTCTTGGGGTTGGTCCTGGGGCCAGTTTTGTTCAACAAGTTCATTAATGATCTGGACGATGAGATGGTTTGCACGCTTAGCAAGTTTGCAGCTGACACTAAATGACACTAAACTTGGGGGAGAGGTAGATATGCTAGAGGGTGGGGATACGGCACAGAGTGACCTAGACAAATTGCAGGATTGGGCTAAAAGAAATCTGAGGTTCAACAAGAACAAGTACAGAGTCCTACACTTCAGACGGAAGAATCCCATGCTCTGCTACAGGCTGGGGACCGACTGGCCAAGCAGCAGTTCCCCAGAAAAGCAACTGGGGATTACAGTGGATGAGAAGCTGGATATGAGTTAAGAGTGTACCCTTGTTGCCAAGAAGGCTAACGGCATATTGGGCTCCATAAGTAGGAGCATTGCCAGCAGACTGAGGGACATGATCATTCCCCTCAATCAGCACTGGTGAGGCCACATCTGGAGTATTGTGTCCAGTTTTGGGCCCCCCCACTACAGAAAGGATGTGGACAAATTGGAGAGAGTCCAGCAGAGTGCAATGAAAATGATTAGGGGCCTGAGGCACATGACTTACCACACTAATCAGAGGAGAGGCTGAGGGAACTGCGTTCTTTAGTCTGCAGAAGAGAAGAGTGCTATCAAATCCCCCCTCAGTCTTCAACTACCTGAAAGGGGGTTCCAAAGAAGTTGGAGCTCAGCTGTTCTCAGTGGTGGCAGATGACTGAACAAGCAGAGTTGCAGTGGGGTGAGGTCTAGGTTGGATATTAGGAAAAACTATTTCACTAGGAGGGTGGTGAAGCATTGGAATGGGTTACCTAGGGAGGTGGTGGAATCTCCATCCTTAGAGGTTTTTAAGGCCCGGCTTGACAAAGTCCTGGCTGGGATGATTTAGCTGGGGTTGGTCCTGCTTTGAGCAGGGGGTTGGACTAGATGACCTCCTGAGGTCTCTTCCAACCCTAGTATTCTATGATTCTAGGAATTGGGCCTGCAGTTCAGATAATCGGTCATTCTAAGTGAAACTGATTTAATGATACTACTAAGACTGAAGTACCAACAAGCGAAATGGAGGAGACCCACCAATACAGCATCATTAACTCTGCATTGGTAGGTCTGGTAGTAATGGCAGCTGCCATTACATCTTTTAAGTGTTAGCTCACTCCTGGAGAATGCTGTGTGGTGATAAAACCACATTTGCTGCAGTAACTGCACACAGTGGAGACGATACACATACCAGGGCAGATTTTGACCTTTTGCCACATTTGATACTCTTTCCATTTTTCTTAAATTGTGTTTTCACTTTCTTGATTTTTTTTCTCCAATTCTGTTCACAGTAAGGGGATATGTTTATGGCCTCTAAGCATCTCTTAGGGTAAGAGAAGGGTCTGAATTTTTCAACTTCAGATGCAAAGAGAGGTGCTACCCCTACATCTATTTTTATTTATACAATACCTTTATCTCTTACAGCACTTTTCATCAACTGTGCTCAACATGCATTACAAAGGAGGTCAGAACCATTATCCTCATCTTACTGATTGGGGAAACTGAGCAGCAGAGAGGGGCAGTGATTTGCTCAAGCATCAGAGCCAGAAATAAAGCTCAGCTCTTCAGAGTCTTAGTCCAGCCACTGCAGTATACTTCATCTCTCTAGATAGGTAGTTGTATTGTAACAAATTGAGTTACAATGAATCATAATCAGATTTGTGGCCAATAATTCCACTGTTCAAATTATTTCAATTTGAGCCTGCATCATCACAAATAACTTTATGAAAAGTAATGTTCCTGTTCTGTACGTAATTTCCAAACATCCTTATCTGAGCCGACAATTATGGGGAAGTCAGTATGCTGGGGATACTTAACTCCTATGCATAAAACCCTCAGTGCTTCAATGTTGCAATATAAGGTTAAATTAAAATCTTGTTCCTGATGCATACTACCTGGTTAGATATGAATCATTAGTATAAAAACAAATTTCCCAATTATACTTTAATTGTGAGAGAATGCAATTAATTTTGTACAGTTATTTTATCTTGGTTTATGTCCGTGCCCTCTCTGTTCCCTAGAGCCATGCACCATTCTCCTTTGAGGCTGTTGCCAATGTTATCTTTGCAGCTGGTAAAGGTGGTGGTCGGTGTATGGAGCTAATATTTAGCAATGTTCCCAACCCCAAATTGAAGTACAATAGGCGTGTATGTAAAAATGGTGCATCGTTCAGATGCTATACTATTTGCTAACAAAGGCAAATAGTATAACATTAGCAAAAATCATCCGTAGTAGTAATGATGATTTTGTTGCCTGCCAATCCATCATTCTGTAGATGTTGTAGGTGGTTCACATAAACATACCATACTAAAACAGATAAAAATAAAAGGCTAAATTTTCAAAAGATCCTCTTAGCTTGTGCCTGCAAAATTTGTGTATTGCGTAAGTGGGTACTTATTCCTTCCATTAGCTACAGGGTTTGAATACATAAACTGGTATGGGCACAAATTTTGCACATCTCATTTAAGAGGCTTCTGTGAAAATCTGATCCATAAAAAACACATTAAAGCATAAAAATAACATCATTAGTTACCGAAGTGAGTGTTTCTACAGGTGTTTACCCTAGCTTAACTAAATCAGTTTAAAAATCATTTCAACTTAAAATGATGCAATTTCTGTGGGTAGACAAAATCTGAGTGTCCAAAACTTGGCCCTTTCCTGGGGTTTGGAAAGGATAATGTAAAATCAATAATCTGCCATAAACCTTAGCCTCAACTTCCTGTGAACTAGTGTTCCTAGAGTTTTCCCTCTAGGATTTCCTCTCTCCTAGCTCCTTAGTTTCCTCTCCTTAGAAAGGCAGGCTTAGTTACCAGGTGGAGTTTTAGTTTTTATTATTATTATTCTAGTAGTGCCTTGGGACCAACTGTGAACAGGGCCCCATTGTGCTAGGCACTGTACAAGCACAGCTAATGAGCTGCAGCTGCCAGCAGAACTCGGCCCCTTTCTGTAGGGGTTCTAACATCTGCTGCAAACACGGTGAATCAACAGACAAACCCTACCACCTTGATACCAGAGGGAATTCACTGCTAAAAACATTAAGAGAAATAAATCATGCAAGTTCTCGGCTCCACTTAGTGGGCAAAGAACAAACAGCACTTTTCAAATTACCAAATTATAAAAAAGGTTTATTAGAAGAATGCAGCTTATCAGCATGTAACAAATAGCTTCTCTTTCTCCCTGTAAGACCATTTTGAAGTTCTGGCAAATCAGGATTGGGTCTATGGAAAGTTAGAGTGAGCTGCTGAATGGAATTACCTGCCATCTTTTGGCTTTCTTCATGGAGCTGACTAAGAAATAGCTTTGAATAGATTTTTTTTTTCTGCTGAATAAAGATCATTTAATTAAACCAGTAAAAAATGTAACTATGGCCTTCTCTCCAGCTTCTGTGACACTTGCATGCTTGGCTCTCACACTAACGATAAAAGCAGAGGAACTCTGTTGACTTTGGTGGATTGATTCTAGATTCACACCTTATGACTGAGAACAGAATCTGGCCCAGTATGTCTGTAAAATGCCGTGGGCACTAAATAGCAATAGGTAGGCTTGACTGTAGAGGAGGTTCTGAATATGGCCCAGATCCTGCATGATGCTGATCATCCTCACCTCCCAAACTCTGCAGCGAGAGCTGAGGTTGCACAAAAGTTTCCCAGACATTCTCATGGTCCTTAATAAGAACATCACAGTTTTAAAACTGTGATTTTGTCTGGTGAAATCTCTCTGAACAGTCATCTTGACAGATTAAGGAAATGTCAGGGATTTCCCTACACCCCCTCAGTTTTGTGAACTAGTTACATGCAGTGTTGCCAATTTAGTGATTGTTTGGAAATGTGAATTGAAATTGAAACATATTTAAAAGCATATACAGTGTATCTGATAAAGTATAATAGATTTGAAAAGTATGAACACAGACTAGCTTCCTTATACAGCTGTTGCTCTTATGACCATGTCAGTGCATTCATTTTGGTGATGTTAGCCAACCTAATAATTTCAAATTATGATTTGTAAGCAAAGTCTAAATGAACTCTCCCTGACAGCCAGTGATAGGCTGGGGGGAAAGGCTTCAGGACAAGACTGTATTTACATTCACACCTAATCTACTAGGTATCCAACAAACAGAGCTGTGTTGCCCAAGTGATAGATTTTTGGCTGGGGTTGGGTTACAAATCACTTGAATGGGGTAGAAATGTTGTTCTTTTTGTATGAGTAAAGGGCAGTAGAACTGTACTTAGCCTGTGCTGACTGAGGGCATCAAGAGAGGGTGGGGGCAGGTGTTTTGCTTGATGGTCTGCCTGAGTCACAAGTACTATTTGATGTGCCCCTCTCCACTGTTTAAAGACAGAGCTGATTAGGCTCCATAGATAGTCTTTTGTTCTCTTAAGTGACCACTACAGCTGAAATCACTGAAAATCAGGTCTAACTGCTTAGACCTGCTGTGGGACAGTGCTTCTGTGGAAGAGACAGCCCAGTCTGCACTAGCAGTGAGGTTCCCCCACTGAGAGCTCAGCTGAAATCACTGAGAGCTGGGTGGAACCTCAAGAGACCAACTAGCAGAGGTCACAGTGGCAGATGGCGGCAGAAGGTGATGGCGCAGGGCCATTGGCAACAGAGCAATGGAGTGAACGGTGGCACAACAAACAATAGGGGCCAGAGCGAACAGTGAGCAGCTGGAGGAACGAGCAAGGTGCCTTTTGCCCCCCACCTGGGATGTGAACTCATGTGAAAGCACCTCTGAACTCAGTCTCCACTGACCAAGGACAACACCAGTGAGTGTTAATGGGGCTGTTAAGAATGTTGGAGACACAACACAGTTCATGTAAACAAACACGGCTGTGGCATCATACTTTCTATTTAAGCAAGAGATGCCACACGCTACAAACTGGAGGCCAATGTTAAGTGCATTGTCACTTGTTCATCCTGAAGTTGAACACTGGTTCTGAACAAGACCAGCAAATGCTCACTATCTTTCTGCAAGAAACTCAACTGACTGGCTAGAAGCATTTGGTGCAACAGCAAAAGACTCAACAGTTGAAAAAGTGAAGAATTCTCTCACCACATTCAAAAAATTTGTATACATGGCTGATGAATGCACCAATACAAATGGTCATCAAGTATTAAGTCATTGTGTATGTTATCTTGATGTCAGTGGTAGGCCAGTAGATGCATGTCTAAATGTTCAAGTTATAGAAGACAGATTGGCTGCATCTGTGACAACTCACATCTTAGTTAAATGCTTGTCAATGGGACCCCAAACAGATGGCTGCTTGTGCATTTGATGGAGCTGCAAATTTCTCTGGAAGACATGGTGGAGTACAAGCTTTGCTCAAAGAAAAGTGTAACCCTAATCTCCTATACACACTGCAGAGGCCATCTACTCCAACTAGCACTAGTACAAGCTGCAGACTCTTTAAAAAACATTAAAAAAGCTATAAATGTCTTCATTATATTCTTTTTTTCAGCAAGAGTCCAAAAAGACTGAATATCTTGGAAAATATAGATCAAATTAGTCCAACCTGGGAAAACCCCCTGGCTTTCTCATGAGTGATCCTTGGCTGTTGTCTAAAAATTACTCTAGCCATTATTACTGGCTTTGGAAAGTATCTACCAAGATGGGATGGATCTAAGTAGTGAGGCTGGTGGATTACTTTTTCTAATAAGTTCAGAGAAGACTATTGCCATTGTCTCTTGTAAGTCTACTGTTACTTGGGTCATTAAACAATGCCATCCAGGCATCTGCTACAACAGTAGTAGATCTTTGTCCAGCAATAGAAGCTACATTTGGATCAATCAGAGAGCTATCCATTGAAAAAGTACTGGAAGAAGCAAAGACTTCAGTCCAGAAGTTGACTAATGAAGATATTTATATTGAATCCTTAAGTGAAGAGGACAAGAAGTGTTTGTTAAGACAACTGAAAGTACACAGACTCGATTCTTAAAAATCGACAACAGCGACTTCTAGATTCTACTCAACCTCTATGTAGCTTTTACAGATCTGTGTCTTATAAAACACCTCCAGTTGAGTGGAGGGAGGCACTACCATAAATGGGGCTGCCGTGTGCTCAGGACAGAACAGAGAATTTGAATACAGAGTGGAATATCATATGACGAATGAATGAAGATTTGACTTCAACTTCTTTTTTTATCACTAGTGGCTTGACCTGATCTTTATGCTATGTTTCCTGGGCTGAAAGAAGTAGGAATTCATCTCTTGCTACTCCCAGTCACAACAGCTACAGTTGAAGTGTTCTTTTTAATCATTTGAATAGAATTTTGTGTTTTGAAAGAAGTTGCCTTCTGCCTGATCATATGAATGAACTAATGAGCATATCAGTTGAAGGAATGGAAGTACCAGACACATGAGAAGCCACCAAAGATTAATGCATTGCATTCAAGAAGTTCATTAACAGAGTTGTGCAAATTTTATACCAAGAAGGATGTAGTGCTTCAGAGAAGGCTTGAGTAGCCAACTTTAATTTGTGATTTTAAAATCTAATAATGGTCATGAAACACTTTTTCAGTTTTTTACTATGGTGCCATACAGCCCACCTTCACCCTCCACAGTCTCACCTCCCCCCCCTTAATTTCAATTCTTGGGGAAAACACTGGGGCATGTCCTTCCATAAAATTTCCACTAGGTACATGCTGTAATTTTCACCTGAATAGCTGGCTTCCAGATCTAGCATATTTTGACCTTTTTGGCATTTCATTAAAGAAAATGTTTGATATGGTTTAATTAAGTGTCCCCTAGTGTGATTTCAGTTCAGCTGTGCCAGATACTCCTCAAAGCAAAGCACCTTCTGTCCAATTAGATAAACACAGTTCCCTCTGTGACTAAGTCTAGTTAAGTGGAAGATAAAGCAGAAGATCAACACCTAGCTTTCAAATACCCCTAATTTCAGTCCCAGAGTTCCCTACGCTCCACAGAGATTTTGTGTCAAAAGTGAGGGGACAATTGTTTACATCAGAAATTAAAGAATCATGAAACTGAGGTTAGAGAGAGTAACTTACACAAAATGGATGAATCCCACAGCATTTTCAAGCTTCCTCCATGAATAATTTTAAAAATAAAACTCATTAAGGAAATTCTGAAATTAGTGCACTTGCAGCCATGGATACAGATTGGTAACATACAATAGATTTGTGTTTCTGTGCTACCTTGGAAATCCATAGTCACATACTGTTAGAGATTCTGCCACATTGGATCAGTGGGAATGATGTTCCCCACCACAATCAGTAGGACTGAGGCGACTAAATACCTTTCAGGATCTGGTCTTAAATGGCTTGAGAGGTGATTGGAGGACTCTCTTTTTTGTAAGACTAAGATTCCAGGCAGGAAATCAGGCAGCCCCCCAACAACCCCTTTCTAGATGTAAAACTCAAGACACTGCTGTGCCATTAAGAAAGAAGGGACCTGTAATTTTCCACCAGTGAAGCTCCACCTGTGGTAGCAATAATGGAGGCTGTAGTGTAGACAAGGCCCAGGTGTTTCTAATGGGTTCTTGGTAGCCCTTGCTACCCTAGTGTCCACTGTAACCACCTCTATGGAAGAAGATTACAGAGAGAAGAGGTGGCTTTTCCCATGTACAGTTCCTGAGCCCCACGCAGTGTCCTGTGAACTGGAGGGTGGGTGCTACAACAGTGGCTATATGCTCTCCTGCTATAGAGGTGAGATCTGTGTATTGAAGGTCTCTTCCTTTCTCAGTTCCTAAGAACAAATCTGTCCTAACATAGCGTGTTCAGTGCAATATCAATACTCAGTATGTTTTAAAATGTACTTCTGAACAATAGACTAATAAACCAGGATTTCCTCTTAGAATCGCTGTTAATACTTGCAGACTTCTTATGGGTTAAGACTGATCTAGGATGAATTTACCTAGGAAAATGGGACCTGTAATCTTCCATCAGTGTAGCTTCCTGGATGGCATAACAAGGGTAAAATGTTTTTCCCACCCAGTCTCCTAAGAAACTGAAGTGAACACCCTGACTCTTGGAAGAAGTGCCATGGCATTTTTAATGACCATGGTGATCAGGATTTTCATGTTATATCTTGTCTAAAGGACAGTGCTTCCACAGAAGTGTCCCCTAGTACTATGCTATAGCATTGATTCAGCTGGAGAAGTGCCATCTGCCCAATCATCAGCTCCATTTTCTAAAGCACTTACAGCAGGTACCTTATTCTTGGGAGGTCTTCCATCTAGGAACTGATTCAAGCCACCTGCCAATGCTGGTTCATAATGATAGAATATCAGGGTTGGAAGGGACCTCAGGAGGTCATCTAGTCCAACCCCCTGCTCAAAGCAGGACCAATCCCCAAGTTTTGCCCCAGATCCCTAAATGGTCACCTCAAGGATTGAACTCTCAACCCTGGGTTTAGCAGGCCAATGCTCAAACCACTGAGCTATCTCTCCCCCGCATAATGTGAAATCTCAGGTAATCACAGCACATGCTAGAGTAGCACCAAAGAGCCAGATCTTTGCTTTGAGTCTAGTCCAGGGCAGGCTGCGATTACCAGAGACATGCTCGGTCAAGTCATTTGTTTTGCTCTTGTCCCATTCCTCTTCTCATTTCCTTTCTGATCCTTACTGCATATTTTTTATTATGATTATTCCTGGATATGGCACAGTCACTCACTGTCTTTAAAGACAGTGCACCAGACTCCTAAACAGCTGCTGTTCCCATGACTCAATATTTTCCCAGCTTCAATCCTGTTCCATTGCTGACACAACCCTGATAAAAGCACTCGGTGGTGGTGGTGGTGGTGGTGGTGATGAGCACTGTGATAGCTGCACAGCAGACATTGGACCCACAGTCCATTTTTTGGCAGTTAATTAGCAGCTCTGCTATACACATACACAAAAGGGAAAGTTTTAATTAGGCTCGTAAAGGAAGCTGGAAAAATTGGCCAGGAAAGTAGCTTCTCTGTGCATATAAGTGTAGGGTAAACTTAATTATAGCCAATAGAGAGAGAGTGATGCTAAAACCTAACTGTACTGCAGGAGGTTAAGAAACGGGCTGTGTGACTGTGACCCTAAGACAACCCCAATGCCAGATGTCAAGGGGCTCCTTGGTATGTAACATTAAAACTCAGCTGGCCTGACCAGCTCAGTACAAACCTGCCCCCCCCACCACCACCACACACACACTGTTGTCACAATGTTTATTTAAAAGGGGTCTTGTGATATCACTTGAAAACTAATCACACTGGTCACTAATATCTGTGAAATGTATATAATGTTGTATGTGAAATCATGGATGCTCTCTGATATTATGTTTTGGAGTCTGTAAGGGGGCAAAACCTTTCTCCCCTCCTCCTCATAGAGAATGGCCAACACCTCTCGAACTTGATCACAAATCAAGCCAGATGTGGCCAAGAACAATGGATTATTCATTTGCACTGGGGATCACAGAAAGATTGCAACAGTTAACTTGGCATGAGCTCCTGGTGGACACAGAAAGCTGAGCCCCAAGGAGGGCTTCCTGACTTTGATAACAGAGATAAACATTGAGGATATAAAGAACTACTGAAAGCCTTTGGGGTATCCATCACTTAGGGGACAAATTGGAGAAGCACTCTCTAAGCTCATGAAAAGCAGACCACATTGGCCTGGCTGGCAAGAGTAGCTGGAAACTGAGTATAGGTGCTTGGACAAAGATTGTAACTGGCTGAAATTAAGTTAGTCACTGAAAACATGTTTTGAGTTACCTGTAACCATTCTTGTCTCGTCTCTTCTTATCACTTAAATATCTGTTCTTTAATAGACTTCTTCTTTGTTTTATGACAAAGCCATATCAGTGGCACATATTAAACTGAAGGGTAAAATCCTCATCCAAGCAACCAGGCTGGCGAGTGTACTGGCTCTTTGGAGACAGTGAACTTCTAGGAGGGACTGGACAGTGCAGGGGAGAGGCTTCTGGGAGACTCAGGGCTGGAAGGGTTGTTGGTGTCACCCTGTAAGGAGTAAGTAGGCTGATGGCAGCTAGTGTGAAGCACCCAGGGTTATGGGGCAGGCAGTGACGCAACCCTTAACTGGTCTGTGTGAGTGTCAGTGACACTCTAAGAAAGCAACTTGAATAGAAAAAGATGGGAAGGACTGAGGTCGACCATGAATCCACCCTCTGCAATTCAGTTAAGGCTCTTCAGGGTGGGTGTATCAATGCAGGATGAGGCACTTCATCATACCCTTTGTATTCCAGCACCTCCCCTGTTTTGTAGTCAAATACAACCTGCTCTTTACCTGAGGTAATTAGCTTCAAATACCTTTGTGTCAAAGGTAGGGAAGTTCAAAATCTAATGAAAATAGATATGTCCCCCTGAATCTTTCTAATTCTGCCATGAAATAAACTAGAAACAAACATGAAACTGACGAGTTGTCTTTCATTGTGTGTGCTGAGCAAAATGCAAACGCTGAACACCCCTACTTAGGATGAAAGGTAAATTAGACTTTAGATGCAATTTTAATAATCTAAAATAGTATTTCTGATTATTTGCTAGGGATTGACAATGTACTCCGTACTTAGCAAGCCATAAAAGTGCAGATGGTTTCTGTTCTGACAGAGACTGACACAAAAAAGGCATCTTGCTCTGAGAATCCAGAGTATGGAGCTTGTGGTTTCCTTTTATAGTCTATAAATATTCCATTATATTAACTGATAATAGTTAAGTCACATGAACATTTTTAAGGTTTTTATTTTTGACAGACTCTCTAAGATAATCTTCATTTTGTTTGCCTCTTATTTCTTGAATAAAGCCTGAAGTGGTCAGGTAGTTTTTGAACAATTTGAACCCGGTGAGGCAGAGAGAGGTCTTAGTCTGCAAGGTCTGTTGTGGAGAGCAGTAGGGATAGCAAAGTGGCTTTTTGCTAGTGGGAGTCAAGGCTACTGGGTATGTGAGTGGTGTGATGGTGGTGTACCCTCTGTATTCACTGGAAGTTTCAAGCCCCTTGTGCCCTCAACACTTGCAAGAATTCAGGATAAAAAGGGTTGTGGCCGTGTCTGAGGAGATGTGCTTAAATAAGCTCCCCAGCCTACAATTCTTCATGTTCCCACTCTGGCCTTACTCCTGCTATTAGACAGGTGGTGTAATGCAACATCTGTGCAGCAGTGCCCTTATTAGCGCAGGATGGCATGGTGCTGAACTCTCTAGTCCTGTTTCCTCCTCTGCTTGAATTTACAGGCCCAACACCCCACAGCGGTACTGTGCACAGTACCAGATTTACCATGGCTCTGGGCCCACGGTCCAAAGGGGGCCCGGCCCGCTCTTCTCTGCGCCCCCGTGGGGGCAGACGCTTGGTGCGCTCGCCCACCTCCCGGGTTTTCCAATAGGTGCAGCCGGGCAGGTTCTGCTGGCAGCCAAGCTCCTCCCCCGCCTCTTCCCCCAGTGTGTTATGTTCCCTCCTCTCCCACTCTCCCTGCTGCTGATCAGCTGTTCACCGGCAGGAGGGAGGGGGAAGAGCGGAGCCTCAGTTTGCTCGCACCTTCGGGGAGGAAGAGAAGAGGTGGGGCAGGGACTTAGGGAAGGGCATATCCCCTCCAGCCCCCTGCTGTGAGCAACCCCAGCACCCCTCCACCCCCTGCCCTGACTCCTGCACCCCCTCACACACACCCTGACCCCCCTCAGACCCCTGCCCTATCCCCTGCCCCCCCACCCCATGCCCTGACTCCTGAACCCCCCACATCCCCACTCCCATCCTGAGCACCAAATGGGAGCACCTGCACCCCTTGCACCAAACAGGAGCTGCCTCAGGTAAGCGCTCCACACCCCAACCTCCTGGCCAGACCCTGCACCCCAATGTTTTTTTTATAGTATTTGGAAAGATAATTAAGTGGTCCGTTGAGACCCTCTGTTCTTGTAATCTAACTTATTTTTCCACACACCACTTTAAAAATCACAATCGAGGTACCTCACTTTATTTCCACTTACTTGCTATTACTTATAGGAGGAGGATGAATGAAAAACAGGGGTGGAGGGAGATAAGTGTGTTTTTTCTTGGCTGGGTCCCAAGTAGGGGCCCCAAAAATGAAGCTGAACACAGGGCCAGGGGTCCTTACTAACTCTAAATCCACCACTGGCTGTCACATCACCTGGGCTGGGGATACTGTGTCAGCTGATCCCCATAGTCTCCAACCTACCTGGGCAGTATAGCAGACATGGCCCTGCCCATTAGCTCCTCTCCACTCCCTAGCCCACCCACCCCTTGCTTCCCACAGCTTAAGGCTTAGCCCTCTCATTTTTAAAAAAGATTGCTTGCCCTTCCCCCCCCCCCCCCCCCCCCCCGGCTTTTGTGGCAGCCCTGTTGCCAGGCATCCAGTTTTAGACTGGAAACTCCAGTAGAAAATGGGACCCGAGTGTCCGCTTAGCAGTGCTGACTGGAAACTAAAAGTCCGGTTGGAGGAGTAACTGTATTAGCCTCCACTCCTCCCACTCCCAACACCCACCCCAGGGGGCTGGAAGAGAACTCGCCTTGCTGCTGCTGGATGTCACGGAGTGTGGGGGAGTCAGGGTCCTGCACCCCCCACTTCCTGTGATTCACCGTGACTCTCAGCCAGCCAGTAAAACAGAAGGTTTATTAGATGACAGGAACACAGTCAAAGCAGAGCTTGTAGGTATGGAAAACAGGACCCCCCAGTCAGGTCCTTCTTGTGGGGTAGCGAGCCCAGACACCAGGGCTGGAACTCCCTCCGTTTCCCCAGCCAGCTCCAAACTGCAACCCCCTCCAGCTTCTCCTCTGTCCTTTTGTCTCTTTCCCGGGCCAGGAGGCCACCTGATCTTTTTGTTCTCCAACACCTTCAGTTGGCACCTTGCCGGGGAGGGGCCCAGGCCATCAGTTGCCAGGAGACAGGGTGTCAGCCATTCTCTGTGCAGACAGCATCACACCTGCCTAGGGCTCTGCAACAATCACACACCCTTATCCCACCACCTAGATACTTAAGAAATGCATAGGGGAAACTGAGGCTCCCACACAGTATTCAGAGAAAACATTAAGAACATTCCCACTTTGTCACACTGGAGGAAGGGCAGCTCAGTGCAGAGAGAGACACAGAAAATGGGCTAGAACCAGGGAGAAGGTGGCCGCTCTATGTGGGCAGGAGCCGGGGGGAGGGGGAGAAATCCTGTTTACCCCCTCCCCAGCCCTGCCATGCTTGCAGTTTACCCCGGCCCCTCCCTTGCTCCAGGAACCAACCCTAGCTCCTGCCCCACTGTGCTTTTGCCCCCAGCCCCTTTTACAATAATTACCCAGGGGGCCCACAAAAAGTTAATCTGGCCCTGACTGTGCAGGATCAAGTTGATTGGTACATAATACCACACATGGCAAGCCATTGTTTACACATATACATGGTTTTACTTTGCATGACAGAAACATTTCAACTTCTTGTATTGTTCTCTGCTTCTAACTGTCCACTCAGCAGCACAATAATGCTAGAAATCCTAACCATCAATACATTTGTTGTGTTGTGGTGCATTTCCATATATGTAATATGAAAGTGTGTGTTTTATATTTCTCAATATTCCTGTATAGGAAAATGAATTAATAAGCTGATTGCTGGGTTTTGCTAGCATGTTTTTTTTACAGCCTCATAAATTATTCTGTACTTTCCATACTCCTCTCTGTAAGACAGAGGAAAGCTTGCTCTGCTCTGAACTCTTCTAGTCATCTCTCATAGACTTGATGCATGTTCATTATTTATTTTCTACCAGAATGCAATGCTCCCCAGGCTAAATAACATAGTTTCTTTGGGCCAAGTGGTTAACAATTTCCAGGGAGAGGGGAATGAACACAATGGTGTGGGGTTATCCTCTCTTTCGGACATGTATAAACAAGGTTTTAAATACTACAAATGGATATAAATATATCGTGTGCTGGTGCAGTTTCAGACTTGACCTCTGCTGTGTTCCCCTTTCCCCGGAACATCTGAAATAATACAGTGAGCGTAACTAAACCTCACAAATAGTGCCAGTGGATTTTTCATCCTTTTTGCCATTCTGGTGCCTGGTTCATTCTGCAAAATTGTTTTAGGAGCTTTGCATCCGTGTAGGTGTCTGGCTGTTAGAGAGGTTATTTTATTAAGGTGCATATCAGATAGGCTGCTGTAAAGTTTCCTGACGCTCTCTGAGGTAATACCGTTCCAAAGTACCCCTGCAGCCTAATGACTGATGGCCACCATCCTCATTTATCTCTCGCCAGAATTATTCCTCGGTGACTCCTTACTGCCATTTGTTGTAGACAAAGCCTTGTACTTGTAAGCAGATACAACGGAGCAAAGTTCCATCACTCATCATCCAGGGTGCAGAGTGCAGGATGTCACCCACTCCCTGCCAAAGTCTCAGCCATTTAACAATCAGCTGGTAAGATGATAGCATTTTCATTAATTGATCTGAAGTAGCTAAATATGAGGATATTTTGGGGGGGGATTTAACAGTTGCTTTGCCCCCATCTTCCTGAATACGCAGGGAACAAAGAAAGCTACCCATTTTGTCCTGAAATAGCAACAGCTTTATTTCAGTTCTCTTCCTCTGGTCTCTGCAGGGCGTTACCGCTCACAAGTCCATGGGAGTTGGGTGCCTAACTCATCTTTGTGCGTTCCTTTGAAAATCTGCCCCTAAATCTTCACCACAGCTCTTTGAGGTAGCTCACAAGGTAAAAGAATGACCTTCATTTTGTTTTCCATGGCGATCTAGGGGACAAAGAGGTTAAGTAATTTGTCCAGTAGCAGAGCTTGAACTAGAACTTGGGAGCTCTCAGCCCAAGCTTTTGTCCCCCAGATCCCTCTGTCTATCAGCTGGTGGCTCTAAATTATGGCATTGCTTGCCTCCTGGTGACAGCTGATGTCTGAATGCTGATTTCATATTGCAGTTTTATGTCCTTTCTGAGTCCTTTAAGCAGTGGGGCTGAGATCACCAATCAAAACATATCTTTTTGTGATTTTAATTATAATTTTCATGTCACAGTGGAACCAGATCTCTTGTGAAAATTAAATCTGTGACTTTACTCGTAAAAGTAATGTGTGATCCTGGAACGTTTAAGTCATTGTCTATTATTTTACCTAACAAGTGCTTTTTTAACAAAATTATATTTTTTTTGTCAAATGCGCTTATTTTCCTCACCCTTTTTTCTTTTCTTTTCAGTGGCCTAAATATGCATTCAGAAAAGTTCATTTCCAGTCTCATCCCATCTATGTGTGCAGAGAATGCACAGGTATGGATATTTCAGCAGGGCTCGCCTTTCCCTTTCTCTAATAAACCTGATTGTTCTACCTCCACTAAGGGAATATCTGATCCTTGCTCTAAGGACCACAGCCAAGATTTTCAAAGGGGCTAGAGGTTTTGAGTGTCTCAATTTTTGGGTACCCACTGAGACACCATAAAGGGGTTTGATTTCCAGAAAGTGCTGGGCACTCACCCTCTGAAAATCAGGCCCCTTTAAAGTGTCTCCAGCTGGGTATCCAAAATCACTAGTCATTTTGAAAATCTTGGTCCAAGTTCCTGATCTTGATAGCAGTTCTCAAAGTCTGAGGACCTAGTTCTCCCATGGCCTGCACCTTATGCAGTCACTTGCATCAGTGCAAAGTAAGTGTGAAACACTCATTCTACATCTTCTTTCAGCACAAGGTGCAGAACAACAGAGAATCAGGCCCAGAATGTCTCTTCTCCTTTGTGATTCTAGAATGATTGGCTGGCATGCCCTTCAGAGACTGCACACTTTGGGCTAATTTCAAAGAGCTCAGACATGGTGACGTAAATTACACATTGGCAAATTGCTAAATGGAACCTTGCTGGTGTAATTTGCTCACTAAGGGGAGATTGACACTGCTGCAATTGATGCAGCGGGGATCGATTTAGTGGGTCTCGTGAAGACCCGCTAAATCGACAGCAGAGCGCTCTCCATTCGACCCTGGTACTCCACCTCTCCGAGAAGAGTAAGGTAAGTTCCCTGGAGAGCATCTCCTGTCAATGCAGCGCAGTTAAGACACCAGGGTAAGTCGACCTAGGCTACATCAACTCCAGCTACGTTATTCACCTAGTGGAAGTGAAAACAACCCCTAAGAGTAAAATCCTAGTGCTACTGAAGTCCAGTAGCAAAACTGCCATTTGTGACACTATGCCACATATTCTTCATAGAGATATTATTGTGATATGATTATTGCATAACTATGATGTACTTTTTGCAAGATAGGTCATGTGAGATATCATTGAAAAGGTTATGATTTACTGAATATGATTATCCTATTTGTATGCATGTATCATTTTGGTATCTGAAGTTAGGAATATTGTCTGTGCATCTATTACAAATGTGTTTACACCTGGGGAACGCCCACTAGGCAGAATGCAATCAGTCTAGATGGCTGCCTGGGTCAGGCCTTTAGGGAGAACAATGGGTCTTAGAAGAAGCTAATCTTCCACCGGGGAGCCTTCCTGAGGATACTGCAAACAGCCTCCGGGTCATGGCTGCTATGACCATATGGGGAAATGTGACCAAGTCATCTGGTACTGGACTCCATCTTGGAATACCAGTGTTTTTCCGGACGTGGGAACCAAGCTTGGAGACAAAGGATTCCCATCATAAGCAAAAGCTATTTAAGGCAGGGGAGTGATATCATCGGGGTTTTTCACTGACTCCCTGCCCAAAGGAGACTCTTGGAAACACCTGAGGAACAAGGACTGAATTGGTGGAGAAGTGTTGGACCCAGGCTAGAGGGATTTCTAGCCTGTGAAAGAAATACCTGGGGTTTTTAAGCTGCAAGCAAGGGCAGCTGGCCCCTTAAAAATCCCTGCAAGCAGCTTAAATCATCATTTAGGGTGAGAAGTTGCTATTCATATCCAATCTCTTTAGTATATTAAGATTAGATTGCATTTTTGTTTATTTACTAGGTAATCTGCTTTGATCTGTTAGATTTTAAGTGATTATAAGGGATAGTAATCTTTTGTAGTTCATAAACTTATTTTTGCTTTGTCTAAAACCAGTGTGTGGGAGTCATAACTGGGGGCAGAAAGCTGTATATATTCCCCTCCACGCTGAGGGAGTGAGTGAATTTCATGAGCTTACGCTGTGCAGTTTTCTGTGCAGTGCAAGATGGTATAATTTTGGGTTTACACTCCAGAGGGGGGTGCATGCCTTAGGAACTGGGAGGTGCCTTAGCCGATCCTTCCCATGCAGAGCTGATCTCAGCATCTGTGTGTAGTTGCAGCTGGGTATGTCCCTACCTGTATGTGTGCTGGAGGGGCTTAAGGGCTTGTCACAGCAGTTCAGTGTAAAGGAAGCCCGGTCAGGTGGCTTAGTGGTACCTCAGTTCCAGGTGGCACCCTGGGGGAACCTGTCACACCACTGACTTCAGGGAGGCCAGGATTTCACCCTGAGAGCTAAATTCTAACTTTACATCTGCTCCTGGCCCTTTAGGCCCAAAATCTGCACAGGGCGTATTTAGCAGAATTTGGCCAGAACTCATTACAAGGTAGCCATTAGTGTTTAAGGTGGGGGCACTTCTCAGCTGAAACTTTCCATACCTTCTTTGCTTTTTTTCTTTCTTTCTGAGGTTACCTTCTCTTCCAGCCTCACAGCTTCTAAATTACACCAATTTAGACCCACTTTCCTCAGTATAATTAACACCATTTTACATCTACTCAGAATGTTGTCCTTTGTCTTTGTGTAACTGGAACCTAAGGATTGATATAAAAATAACAAAAATATGAACAAGGACACTTGACCCAAGGTCCTTAATATAGATTTCCCAGTATGATCCCATATCATGCAATCCAAATAGGATATGACTGGATTTAATTACTGTACTGGATTGCATTCCTTTCTACATGTAATTAAAATCAGATTAAAATAAGTGCTTTACATTTGTTTAAATGAATTTAATAATCAAATATTAATGTTTATAACCAAAATAAAGTAACTCCATTAAAATGGAGAAAGATCTTTCAAGCCAAAAGCTTTTGCCTCTGTGTAATGTTTTTCAAATAGGTTTCTGTTAACATCTGATCTTTATTTCATACAACTTTTATCTTTCATCACCGAGTCCTTGGAGAATGTTCTCTGGAGCTTTTCATAAGACAAATTGAAGTAGCAAGAGTGTGCAGCATTGAGTGCATGATTTTGCAGGCTGTTCTTCAGGAATAAATCCATCCAGAATCTTGATATTTCAATCTTCCTGTCCAAAAACATCAAGCTTTATCTACATTGTCTTGTGGGTTTTACTGCAATTTTATTACACATGAATGATTTAAAAGATAAGTTTTTTACAGGCTTCTATCCCACTGGAGCTATGTCCATATTAGAGATTGGCCTGGATCCAAACCCTCTAATCTTTGAGGAAGGCTGCGTCTGAATCCAGAATTTCAAGATTGAGTTTCTTTGTAATGACTGAAGTCCCAAATTTTGGAGAAGTTTGGATCTTTAATCTTTAATGATGATGTGTAGTGTACCATAGTTGAATGCGCATATCTCTAAATAAAATATACGGAACAATATATATTTCAGGGTTTAGCTATGAGTAACTGCCATAATAGTGAAATATTTGTCCTTGTCTACACTGATTGTAAAATTGTGATGGCATCATGAGTTACCTCAATTGTTAAAACTGTTTAAACACAATAAAATTTCAATGTAGAAAAGGACTTATTTCTGTTCAAATTAATACACTAACTCTGTTGTGAGCTGGGATTTGTTGCAAAGCTTTGCAATGAAGTGCTGCTAGAAATGTACACTAATTTTGTTTTAAAATACCTGTTTCAGTTCTGAAGTTCTCTGCCATAGTTTATAGGACGTATACTGTATACAAAGCACAACCAGTTCTGATTTAGCAAAAAATCAACCATTTTAATGACTCAATAATATTAAGCTGAAGACCTGGAGGAGACTTTAAAATGACTCCTTAAGATAGGATTGCCTATTAGCAATAGACTTAGTGCAGGTTTCACTGTCTGTATATCGGGCCTAATTCCCCTCTTGTTAATTTCATGACTGTGTGACTGCATTGACTTCAGTGAAGTAATTCCTAATTTATATCCGTGTGCCTGAGAACAGAATCAGATCAGTATTCATTAAGCTGCATTCTCTTCTCATTGATTCTCTTCTTGCTGGTGTAAATTAGAAATAACTCCACTGAAGTCAAGAGAACAACTTGGGTATAAACCTGGTGTACCATAAGACACAGTGGAATCAGGCTTTACATTTTCAATTCTAGACACCTATAATGTGCACACCAATTAACACCCTGCATAAAACATGCAGTTGGATGCACAAATGGGTAGCTGCATGTAGAAATGTCCATTTATATGTGCATCCATTCATTTCTCTTCCCACGCTGATGTAAATCGGAGGTGACTCTGCTGACGTTGGAGGAGATGCAGTGTGAGGCTGTAAATGAGGAGAATTGGGCCATGTGCTTGCTGCTAGGTGGCTGTTTGCATCTCCACATGCATATTTAATGGAAGTCTTTGAGTGCATAAAGTAGGGACTTCCTCAAAGTCTGGAAGTGTTTGGAGCTGGAGTTTTTGTTCAGGACCATCTCCAGTGCAGAGCTACATGACGATAGTGAAATATTCCCTGTCACTGCATGATGGGATAGCAAGACCGTCACCTGTACTGTTGCCTTGTACACAGGACTAGTATTAATTCAACTGTCCCTTTACCCATCCTTGATGATATGAACCATGGAACAATTGAGACAGCCATGGCAGATACCAGCTCCTGCTCTAACGTCTTTTGCTTCATACCAAATGTTTATAAAATGTGACAACTTCTCTATGGTGCATGTGCAAAAGCGAGGAAGCCAAGTGAAACAAAACTATTGCACTGCTAAAAAAAAAGAGGTGTGATCCTTTTATATTTTACTTAGGGTCCCTTTTGCCATTACTTTATTTGTAACCCCAGCAGTTTTCTTTGTTTTGCCATTACATTATGGTAGAGGTCACCTGCTGAGGGATGCTCACATATGGTGGAGGGTCAGGCAGCTGAGGCAGTTCTGAGTCATTTCTGCAAGCTCCACGGCCCCTTGTTGCTCAACTTTTCTGTGGATGTTTGGTCTCAAAACCAAGTCTCACTTCATGAACTAGTTGTCAGCACAAAGAGCACCAGAGACTGTTAACCCCTTCCCTGCTGGGTGTAGGCACCAGCTGAGTCAACAATCTCTCTCACACTCACGCACAAGCTCTATGCTCAGTGGATGTACATTGTCCATGCTCTGTGTTGCCGCTGTTTACTTTGTTTTTTCATTGTTGTGTATCCCAACTCACAGCCAAAGGAGGCGACTCTTCCCAGTTCTGGTTTCAGCTCTTATCGCGCCCAAATTCATAGCTGCTATCACTCCCAGTTTGGCCCATCTTGGGGAATGTCGTTAGAGGTGTATGGATGTAACAGAGCAGAATCTGGCCCCATTAATGGTCTCACGGCCCCCCTATACAATAAGTATTTATTATCACCACCATTTTACAAATGGTTAATCTGAAACACAGACATGCACGGTGATTGCATGGGATTCCTGGCCCCACTGTGACTCTGTAGCAGAACTGGAATTACAAAGCTCATGCTCAAATAAATTGGTTAGTCTCTAAGGTGCCACAAGTCCTCCTTTTCTGTTAGCGAATACAGACTAACACGGCTGTTACTCTGAAACCAGCCTAGAAATCCTGACTCAGTCCCCAGTGCACAGTGTCTAGGAATGTTAATTCCGTAGGATTGTAGTTCTGTCCCAAATTCAGTATAGTTAATATGGTAACAGAGTAGATAACAGCTTACAGGATGCATGAGAGCTTATCTAGTTTACAGCCTGCAATGGCATTCAGCACTGAGTCAGAAAGCAATTTTATGCCTGAGGACTCTGACAGGAACTCTACAACCCCTGTGAAGAAATTGACAAGTAATTGTGATGAGGAGGCTGAGTCAGAGACTGATGCAGGAGCTGAGATAGAACTCTGGCATGAGCAGATACATGAGCTTTGAACCCTAGAGATATTAGAGAACCCAGCAATTGCTTATTGCAGGTAACCTCCTTAAATGGAATGCCTGCTGATGGATCAGACGCATGTAATTTCAACCCTGTTCCACTTTTTTCTATTGTTCATGACAAGCTCTTCTCACAAGATTGCCCAGACTAACAGTCAGCAGCATTTATTAACCAGTACTGTTGTGGTATCAATGATATGGGCTAGATACTGCAACCCTTACTCATTTCTTAAGCAGTGAATGGGAATTATGAAGGATCGGTTGTCGGGTAGCTGGGATTGGGTGGAGGAATGGGGTGAGGTATAGAGCCCCCATTTTGCAGCCCCCAGTCAGTAATGTATTAAACCATTTTTTGCACTTGCCCTACGAGAACTATTTTCAGAAATCATAAACACATTTGTATAATACACAGTAGAACAATACAAAGGAAAGAGCCAGCTGATCCTCCCAGGACAACCTGGGAGGCAGTGACCATGAGATGGTTGAGGTCAGGATCCTGACACAAGGAAGAAAGGAAAGCAGCAGAATACGGACCTGGACTTCAGAAAAGCAGACTTTGACTCCCTCAGGGAACTGATGGGCAAGATCCCCTGGGAGAATAACATGAGGGGGAAAGGAGTCCAGGAGAGCTGGCTGTATTTTAAAGAATCCTTATTGAGGTTACAGGGACAAACCATCCCGATGTGTAAAAAGAATAGTAAATATGGCAGGCGACCAGCTTGGCTTAACAGTGAAATCCTTGCTGATCTTAAACACAAAAAAGAGTCTCACAAGAAGTGGAAGATTGGACTAATGACAGGGATGAGTATATAAATATTGCTCGGGCATGTAGGAATGGAGTCAGGAAGGCTAAATCACACCTGGAGTTGCAGCTAGCGAGAGATGTTAAGAGTAACAAGAAGGGTTTCTTCAGGTATGTTGGCAATAAGAAGAAAGCCAAGGAAAGTGTGGGCCCCTTACTAAATGAGGGAAGCAACCTAGTGACAGAGGATGTGGAAAAAGCTAACGTACTCAATGCTTTTTTTTGCCTCTGTCTTCACGAACAAGGTCAGCTCCCAGACTACTGCTCTGGGCAGCACAGCATGGGGAGGAGGTGGCCAGCCCTTTGTGAAGGAAGAAGTGGTTAGGGACTATTTAGAAAAACTGGACGTGCACAAGTCCATGGGGCCGGATGCGTTGCAGCCGAGAGTGATAAAGGAATTGGCGGCTGTGATTGCAGAGCCATTGGCCATTATCTTTGAAAACTCATGGCGATCGGGGGAAGTCCCGGAAGATTGGAAAAAGGCTAATGTAGTGCCCATTTTTAAAAAAGGGAAGAAGGATGATCCTGGGAGCTACAGGCCGGTCAGCCTCACCTCAGTCCCTGGAAAATCATGGAGCATGTCCTCAAGGAATCAATTCTGAAGCACTTAGACGAGAGAAAAGTGATCAGGAACAGTCAGCATGGATTCACCAAAGGCAAGTCATGCCTGACTAATCTAATTGCCTTCTATGATGAGATAACTGGTCCTGTGGATGAAGGGAAAGCAGTGGACGTGTTATTCCTCGACTTTAGCAAAGCTTTTGACACGGTCTCCCACAGTATTCTTGTCAGCAAGTTAAAGAAGTATGGGCTGGATGGATGCACTACAAGGTGGGTAGAAAGTTGGCTAGATTGTCGGGCTCAATGGGTAGTGATCAATGGCTCCATGTCTAGTTGGCAGCTGGTATCTAGCGGAATGCCCCAAGGGTCGGTCCTGGGGCTGGTTTTGTTCAATATCTTCATTAATGATCTGGAGGATGGTGTGGATTGCACCCTCAGCAAGTTTGCGGATGACACTAAACTGGGAGGAGTGGTAGATATGCTGGAGGGTAGGGATAGGATACAGAGGAACCGAGACAAATTGGAGGATTGGGCCAAAAGAAATCTGAGGCACAACAAGGACAAGTGCAGAGTCCTGCACTTAGGACGGAAGAATCTAATGCACCGCTACAAACTAGGGACCGAATGGCTAGGCAGCAGTTCTGCAGAGAAGGACCTAGGGGTGACAGTGGATGAGAAGCTGGATATGAGTCAACAGTGTGCCCTTGTTGCTAAGAAGCCCAATGGCATTTTGGGGTGTATAAGTAGGGGCATTGCCAGCAGATCGAGGGACGTGATAGTTCCCCTCTATTCGACATTGGTGAGGCCTCTTGTGGAGTACTGTGTCCAGTTTTGGGCCCCACACTACAAGAAGGATGTGGAGAAATTAGAGAGGGTCCAGCGAAGGGCAATAAAAATGATTAGGGGACTGGAACACATGAGTTATGAGGAGAGGCTGAGGGAACTGGGATTGTTTAGTCTACGGAAGAGAAGAATGAGGGGGGATTTGATAGCTGCTTTTAACTACCTGAAAGGTAGATCCAAAGAGGATGGATCTAGACTATTCTCAGTGATAGCAGATGACAGGACAAGAAGTAATGGTCTCAAGTTGCAGTGTGGGAGGTTTAGGCTGGATATTAGGAAAATCTTTTTCACTAGGAGGATGGTGAAACACTGGAATGCGTTACCTAGGGAGGTGGTGGAATCCCCTTCCTTAGAAGTTTTTAAGGTCAGGCTTGACAAAGCCCTGGCTGGGATGATTTAGTTGGGACTGGTCCTGCTCTGGGGAGGGGGTTGGACTAGATGGCCTCCAGAGGTCCCTTCCAACTCTGTTATTCTATGATTCTATGACAATGAGGACTCTAGCTTTACAGCATCGTGTGCTTTTTTGTGTTTATTGAAGCTTTTTCCGCAGCACAAAACTGTATAAACGTTCCACAAAGAACCACTGGGGGGCTGAAATATCAACTGGTAGAACCTTCTGGATGAAGGTATGTGATAAATGAAGGAGGTGTCGGGGGAGCTCCCTTTTATAGACCCAGCCCCAGCCAGTTAGCTATAAAATCCCTCTTTAAGTAGAGAACAGCTACTACCTGTAAAGGGTTAAAAAGTCTCCCTGCATAGGTAAAAGGAAGGGAGGGAGCACCTGACCAAAAGAGCCAATGGTAAGGCTAGAACTTTTTAAAATTGGGGAAAAAACTTCGCCTCTGTCTGTCTGTCTGTATTGTTCTCCCGGAGAGACGGGACAGAGCAACTATCCTGTAAGAAGCTTGGGGCCAGATATGAAAAGTCATCTGAATCATACCTAGAAAATACTCACTTGAAACCCCCAGATATGTAAGTAGATCAGGAAATGTCTAGGAAGATGCAATTAGATTTATTTATTTTTATCTCTTTATGGTTTGTGGACTCCTCTGTGCTAACCCCAAATGCTTTTGTTTTGCTGGTAACCGTTAAGCTGGACCTCAAGAATGTCATTCTTTATGCTGAATATTTGTGAGGTTTTTAAAATCTAGCAATAGCCTGAGTTTTCAATGTATTTTCTTTTTGTTTTTAATCAAATTTACTTTTTTTAAGAACAGGATTGGATTTTGTGTCCTAAGAGGTTTGTGCACATGTTGTTTAATTAGCTGTTGGCAACAAATGATTTCTTTCTCAGCTCTTCCCTGGGAGGGGTGTGTGTGTGTGTGAGAAAGGGCTTGAGGGTACCCTACTGGAAGGAATTCCCAAGTGCTCCTTTCTCGGTTCTGCACTTGGGTGGTGGCAGCATCTACCCATCTAAGGTCAGAGAAAAGCAGTAATCTTGGGAGTTTAATACAAGCCTGGAGTGGTCAGTATTAATTTTTAGAATCCTTGCGGCCCCCACCTTCTGTACTCGAAGTGCCAATCAGCCTTGGCAGGGTAATAGACTGATTTTCAGAGCTAGTGGCCTCTGATGAGAGCTTTTGAATCATTACCACTTGCATTTCCTTACTGGAGGAGATGGCAGAATCTGCGTGGGAAGACCTTGAAGAAAATTAAGCACAGCTTGATAATTAGCATTAACTACCTAGAGTTGTGGTTGATCACAAAGAAGGAGTTGAGCAGTATTCTGGAAAAACCATGTTTGGTGTCAGAGCAACAGCATCCTGTTCTTAAGGAGCGTCTATGGGTTAACACTGTCCTACAGAAGAACATGGTCTGTGTTTTTAATGGCCGCTGAAAACCATGACAGATTAATATTCAACTACTGTAGTGAAGCAAGCCAGTCATTCAATAAACTTCATGGATAAAATGCAACAGTTTGTTTTATTGCTACTATAGGGCCATACTACAGCTGCTCCTTTCCAGAGTATTAGTGCTCTCATCTTTGAGGTTTGCATCTATAGATGTGTCTCTGATGCTATAGAAAACTCAAGACGTTTCTCATTGGTTGCCTGGGTCACTTGACACTGTTAATGATCACTAGCTGAATTAGGGTGACCAGACAGCAAATATGAAAAATCGGGAGAGGGGCTGGGGGGTAATAGGAGCCTATATAAGAAAAAGACCCAAAAATCAGGATTGTCCCTATAAAATCGGGACATCTGGTCACCCTAAGCTGAATGGTGCTTTACTCCTTCAATGTACAGTTACAGTAACTTGTAAGTTGTGTATGAGAATGGCCACCAAATAAGGCAAGACTGAGATCTTTGTTTAAAGGCGAGTACTTGGTTGCACTGAAATATGCTCTCACTCTACTACATTCCTTATGTACGGCTGAGCAATCCATTATGCTCACTTCAAAATATTCAAATCTCCAGGTTTAGATGAGCCACAATATCTGCCATCTCCCTAAATACCCATATTACAATACAGCAAAGCAATGATCACAGCTCATTGCAATGAAATGTCACTAATTTGAAACACTGAAGGTTTGTAGATACTTCACTGTTGGAAAAATTAGGCAATGACCCGATCCTGCAAACCCTATTTCTTGGAATGAATCCTTACTCATGACAAGAGTCTCCTTGAATTCACTTAAGTAGCTATGTGAATAAGGTTTTCCAGATCAAGTTCTAAACGATGGTGTGGTCCAAAGCGTAGTGAATTTGAAGGCAAGACACCTATTGACTCCAATAGGCTCTGAATGAAGTGTTAAGAATATGGTGACCACTGGAGAAAATTTTCCTTAAATATATAGGGTGGAATCCTGGTCCCCTTGAAGTCAATAGGAGTTTTACCATTGATTTCAATGGGACCAGGACCACTCATAATATAGTATCTATTCTCCCTTATATACATATACTCTATTCTTTGTACAGATTTTTTAATCTTTATAACCTTAATCCTATTCAGCTAAGAATAAACACCAAACCAGCAGGGATTTATTCATATGACAAGTGCATTTATTATATGAATTTAGTTGGATCAACATCTAATGCATGACTTTTCTTCACTAGGGGCTCAAATGTGCAATGACTTGAACACCACAAATTCCTGAAGTTTCCAAGAAATGTCCTGGTTTAACATTAGCACAGTATCAGGGTACTGTGGTGTTAGGTGCTGTACAAACATAGAGGTAAATGTGGTCCCTACCCTGAAGAGTTTACAATCTTTCTATGTTTCAGTTATTAGCTCACTGAAATAAGACTAATGAAATGTGGATATATGTTACTGCCAGTATGCAAATACCATTTTTTGCCACTAGAGATAAAAATAAAGCCATCAGATGGCATCTGTTAAAAAGGTTGCAAACTTAAACAGCAATGCCAAGCATTTTGAGACAAGAACATAAATGGATTCATGGCTAAACCATGGGTCAGAACCTCAGCTAGAGTAAATTGATCTAGTTCCATTGAAATGAATGGAGCTATGCTGATTTACCCCAGCTAAGGAACTGTCCCTATATAAACACAATTTGGATAGACTGTTTTGCTTTCATTCACACAGATCCACCATGCATACATTTCCTGTGTAAAATTACCTTTTATTTTTGATGAAGGCAAACAAGAAAGAACAAAAGTGACATCCTGATGAGAGATGGGGTATGTGTGTAAAAAATCTTGTCTATTTCAGGTTAAAATCAGCTCTGCAAACTAAGTGGTTGATGAAGTCTCCACACAAGCAGAAATTTAGGAATTAGAAATTGAAAGCTGCAGAACACAGAAAACAAACAAATCTACCCATAGTTTTGTCTGTATACAGCACAATTACGGGCTTAATCTGGATCCATTTTAGAACTAGCCCAGATTTAGCCCTAATTGTAAAGCAGCTACTTATCAATAACCTTGTAAGTAAAATGTGAAACCTCCTGGTTTTTCTGGAATTTATTTGTGACATATCACTGACTTGCTGCCCATCTCTGTTTAGTGAACAAAGAAATCAGCCTTGCAGCTAAAGACTCAGAAGCATTTCCTGGTATTACGCAGACTCTGTGCTGGTTTTTTCCCCCCTTCATCTTTCATAATGTTCTGTGCAGAGTGTCCTTGGTTCCTACTCCGTAGATAAACCATCCATAGAGTGTAACAAAATATTTTAATCTGTGCAGCCCCTTTCAGCCTACACACTGTGTGACTTTTTGGAAAAGCCAGTCAGGCCTACGTACAAGGATATCCAATAATAAGAAACATGAGATTAAATTGCTGCAAACAAACTCCTACAAATGAATCCTCCTCTTCTATCAACAGGTTCTAATGAAACAGAGGCAGTTTTGTCAATGTTATCTTTGGTCTGTTTATGCAGAAGGAAAAAAAGTCTCACCAAGAGGTTCCTTGTTGATAAACAATAAGATGACTTGAATAGGACCAAATTCTGTCCTTGGATGGGAGTTTTGTGCATGTATTAGAGAACAGAATTTGACTCTTAAACTTTAAGGTCTGGACTCTCAGCTGATGTAAATCAACATTGGTCCACTAAACTCAATGGATACATGCCTGTGAACTCAATGGAGCTATGTCTCTACATCGAGTGAGGATCTGGCCCAAAATTAGTGCACTGCAGTATGAGAGATGTCCAAGTAAGGAATTTACATCCACTACCTGCTCCACTATCTGCCTTTAAAACCAGGTCAGACACTGGTGGATGGCTTACAGCACTGTGTTTGGCAGGTCCTGAAGGACAAAGAAGGATGAGTGTAGTAGAACTGTTGGTAGGATACATGTAGTTATGAATCCCTCTATAAGGGTTATACAGTGAAACAGGGGTGCTGGAATTATTTGTATAGTGTGTGTGTGTGGGGGGAGCTGAGAGCCATTGAACCAAACTGTAAACCCTGTATATGATGGAAACCACTCCCTGCCAGGTGGTGCAGCAGCACCCCTAGTTCCAGCACCTATGCAGGGCAGGAGAGCTTGGTGGCTGCTTTTTGCTTATTCAGGAGAACCCTCTTATAATTAACTCTTGCTTTGTGCAGAACAGTCACTGTAGGTAAAACACTGCTGTGCAGGGCTGCACAAGGCCTGATCACTATGCAAGTCCTATTTAGGCCTGGTGTGGGCCTCAACATGGGCACGAATTTCACTGCAGGGGACATTGTGTAATTTTAACAAGGGAACCTGACAGAACCTCTAATTTTTCCTCTGTCTGTTGGGAGCCAGGTAGGATTTCCCAGTGACTCATCCAGGGTAGGTATCAGCAAAGACTCCTCTGTCCTCTCCTGGCAAGCGATGGGGGAAAGGTAAAGTCCTTTCCTTATCACCTCGAGCTTCTGCTGGGAACACAACCAGCCTTTCAACTGTGGGGAGGGAAGGCTAAGTCCTCTTCTCTTCCTGGTACTTAGGCTGAGCAGGGTGTGGGAGGGTATAATGACTTTAACAGGAAACATCCAACATTTCCCAGATGTGTCCAGTGCTGCATGTACCATAATAATGGAACCTTCTTCGCTACAGGTAGAGTGAAGCTTCCCTGTAGGCGGAATGAAATTCCTTTCCATTGTACTGAAGCATTGAGGGACTTTCATTCCACTTCACTGTATGCAGAGATGCACTGTAAGCGGACTCTGCTGTCTGTGTCAGCTCTGATTGTGTGTCCAGCTCTGCTGTCATGCAGGTGAATGTAGCATAAGTGGTGTAGCATGATTGACTCACTGAAATGTGAAATGAAACACAGTAATTGTAGAGAAGGAGTTTTTTGGGCCAAGGACTGTGACAGTTTTTGCATTGCATCCAGTATGATGGCGACCTCATCCTGACTGGGACCTCTGTGGACAAGAGGGGCTGTGTGCAATGTTAAATTCTCAGCTGAAGGCAAAATTAGTTAAAATATTCTGGAGCCAGGTTTGTCAGTCCTACCTTGTCTGCTTGCCTTTTGCAGTTATGTTGTTCAAAGTAGTGTGGTAGATGGAAGCAAAATGAATGTGATGCTATATGGAGTATCCAGGAGTCAGGTACACACTGACTTGGAAGCCATACAAATTCAGTTTGTCATGAACATAATGAAATGCAGGAAGCATTCTGAGCTTTTCCTGAAACCCTTGCGTAGTACACAAGTGGCTATGTAATGCGTGCTACTGCATGAAGAGGAAGGATCTGATTTGAGCTACCTTGTTCTGTCAGTCGTCTACACTGCAGATATCAGTTATGTATTCTGAGAGAACCCTTTTCTTCTGCACTTTCTACTGAAGTGAAATGGCAGCAGCCAAACTAGAAAGAACACTTCTTGGCTAACTTCCTGTATCAGGAACCTCCACATCTAACTGATGGTTGTGCCCTTTTATTTTCCCTTGCGATAGGAGCGGGAGCACTATTAGGTTAGGGCAGGCGACCAGGGATTGGTACAATTCCTGATTCTGCCGCTGACTCCTTGTGTGCCTCAGGCTAGTCACTTAGGCCCAGACCCTTTATCACCTATTGATTTCAAGGGATTTAGGTGCCTAAATATCTTTGAGGATCTGGGCCTTAATCTCTCCATACTTCACTTTCCTTGTCTGAGTCTCATAAATTTACGAGGGCTTTATGAGAATTCATGTTTGTAAACCACTTCAGTGTCCTATGATGAAAGATGTGAAAGTGAAAAGAACTATAACAAACTGGCTAGTGGGTATATAGACTGCTACCTTCAACTGTGTTTCATATGCTGCATACTGCTAAGAGCTAAAGGTGATTGTCTTTTAGTTCAAGCTGTAGGATCCGGGACTTTTTAGAACAAGAGGATCTGAATTTTCTCTTTGTTACCTACATGAGGTTCCAAGTAGCCTTGGTGTGCATCACAGTGCCAACCAGGAACTATTGCTGGCCACGGATTTGTCACCGTATTATTATTTCTCCAGCTTTCTTGGGTTAATGTCCACCATGCGCTTTCTTTGGCAGCTTGTTCCAAATTCTCACAAGCCTTTGCATGGAGACATCCTGTCTTGAATTGCCTGCATTATGTTAATTCTCTTCCTTGGCTTCAGCACATGTAACAGCTTTTCAAATTAGTTTTGATCACATATAAATCTGAGAGGCATCAGTCTGTTCCTGGACATTTATAAACCTCTCCAATCCTTCACTTGGGCCCTGTTCTAATCTAATTACATCCTGCGTATCTCTGCTTTTAGCATACTTCTTATTAAAACTCCCATCATGTGTCCCCTTCTTGCATTTCAATTGTGCAATGTAGATATTCTCCTTGCTAGACTGGTGGGGAGGAGCATGGGGGTGGGATGCACCTCAGGAAACCTGCTTCATAGCTGGGGGAAAAGGCATGCAACCCAGATGGAGTAGAAATAAGGCAGGGAGTGTCTAAAAGAAACAAATTACGCACATTCCAATTTAAAGGAAAAAAGAATCTCAGAGAAACTGGGTGCATAAGTTAAAGCAGCTCCGAGCCGCTTTAATTTGCGTGACTGGCACTTTAGTAGCAGATCCCCTGGGGTTTGCTAACCATGGCAGTGTGACAAAGGTCATGTACTCGCATGAATGAACCGTTCCTGACTAATTTCTACAACTCACTGAGATACTAGCAGAGTTTCCCTCAGGACTAACATGCTTGTCATCTCTTTCCATCTTCCTCCAAAATGAGGAAATATTGGGGCCATCGCAAGAAAAAATGCCACTTGTCATTCACACATCTGAAACCTTCTGCATTGCAGGAGACTAGAATACAGTGCTGCATGCCGACAGGGTGCCTGTTTCTGTTAGAATTCTCGTCTCTAATTCCGCAGCGCAATTAAGAGTGTCTAGGATCGTTTACAGATACAGTGTGCCCCACTATTTCTGCTGTCAGAGATAATAAACAACAGTTTGCCTTTATGAATGATATAACATCATGTGGTAAATACCAAACTGAATAATGATGATAATCCCCTGGGCCTGGCACACTCTGAAACAAAAAAGGAAGGGGAGACCCTGCCCCACATATCTTATAAAACAGCAGAGGGAGGAGTTAGGAGCACAAAGGCAAATACAATCAGATCAGCTGGCTGCTTGAGAGAGTAACACATGGCTGGTGTTGAGGGCAGCTGCACTGGGAACTAGGAATTCAGCTCCCCCAATAACTATTCAGGTCAGCTCCGCCCTTGCCCACAAAGGGAAGGGAAAGAGGAAGCACATCCCCTTCCCAGTGCCAAAGCCTCAACCACCTATTGCGGGATAACACCCCATATGGCCTCCCACACCTTCCTGGGTGACAGGTGTCTTCTTAGCACTACACAGCTGTCAGTACATCCATCTAGTGGCTCCAGCCTCCATATGATATAATCCCTACAGCTAATGGGCATTCCTCTTTAATTTAAATGCTGTAGATCTGTGATTTTGGGGGAGTGGAAGGTTTAGGGTTCTGACCTCTGTGCTGCATACATATAGTCCAGCTGGCAGTTTTGATGTCTGTTCTCTGTGGCCTCAGGTCAGTGACAAAGGGAGTGGGAAAACGGGAGCATTAAGCCTGATCCTTTTCTCATTTAACTTGATGGGAATATCTCCACTGACACCAGTGAAGACTGGATTGGAGTTGAGAGGAGATACCAATGAAAGAGGTGTTCAGAAGCAAGTACAGAGGGAAGGGTTTGAAAGCTCCAAGACAGGTGTCCTGGGGATACTTGCTTTGATGGAAAATATGTAAACAGATATCTGTGCAAAAGTAATTACAGCGAAACAAGTTCTAATAACAGTAAAGATGAGAGAAGGGGTGGCTTGGATTAGTTTGCCTCCTACTCCTTTCGGACCTGATCTTTCCTCATTGAAATTGGTGGAAGTTTTGCCATGAATTTCAGAGGAAGCAGGGCCTTGTTTGATACCTGCTTTTTTATGATGGTCTACTCTCGGCTGTTGGAAGCCTTGTGACCTAAGGGATCTTCCATTACCAGCACGGTTTCAATGGAAGCGGCACTCAGAGTATGATTTTGTATAAGAGTTCCCAGTTCCTCTCCGAAGTTTATGGGGCTTATTACGACTTTGACCCAGCCTGCAGCTTTTCATCACGTTAGTACAGATTTGTCATTCATCTGCTTTCTTTCTCATTTACATCCACCTTCTCTTCCCCCTCCGTCTACTAGTTGTGCTTATTTTTGCTTTCCAGAAAGCTTTCATGGACAAAACACTCCAGCATAACCGCAATTCTCTTTTCTGTGTATAATGGGCCCTTCATGCCAGAGTTCTTCCTTCAGTGCTTGGCATCTCAAGTAGATTTAAATGGCTATTCACCATCTCACTGTTGACTGTCTTCAGGCCCTGGATTTTGTGAATGACCATTGCTCTATGAAGCGAATACTGTTATGTTGCAGCCTGCCTGTAGGCTATTTGCTTCTTTTTATAAAGAATGACTTGAGGAAATAATGGTTTATTTATCAAACCTAAATTTACTCCAATGGCCCTGTAATCTGTGCTCAGGCAATCCTTTAAACCAGTGGTTCTCAACCAGCAGTCTGGGGACCCCGAACGGATTTCAGGGGATCCGCCAAGTAGGGTCAGTGTTCGACTCGCTGGGGCCCAAGGCAGAAAGCTGAAGCTCTGCCATGTAGGGCTGAAGCCCAGGGCCCTGAACCCTGCCACCTGGGGCTGCAGTCGAAGCCTGAGCAAGGTAGCTTTGCAGGGCCCCCTGTGGTGTGGGGCCCTGGGCAATAGCCTTGTTTGCTGCTTCTGCTTTTATACGCAGAAAACATTTTTTGTGGCACAGGTGGGCCATGGAGTTTTTATAACCTGTTGCGGGGGGGGGGGGCGGCTCGGAAAGAAAGAGATTGAGAACCCCTGCTTAAAACATTCCCAGGGCATTTCATCACAGTGATACAGGAAATATATACCATATAGTAAACTAAGAGAAATCAAGGAAGTCAGCTGCTTTTTCCAGTAAGGGTTAATTAGCTGGGGGAAAGGGTTTGTGTGTGTGTGTGTGTGTGCACGGGCACACATACACATGCTTTTTTATGCATGAGGGCCTGACTTCTATCCCAGCTAAGGAACCCACTGCTAGACAACATCATAGAATCATAGAATATCAGGGTTGGAAGGGACCTCAGGAGGTCATCTAGTCCAACCCCCTGCTCAAAGCAGGATGAATCCCCAATTCATTTGCCCCAGATCCCTAAATGGCCCCCTCAAGGACTGAACTCACAACCCTGCTCAAACCACTGAGCTATCCCTCCCCCAGGTCTCACATTCACATGCAATTGTCATAGGACCCCAAGGAAGGGATTCTGTTGTAACCATGAGATCATTACAGATGGCACTTGACTATTGGATCAGTATTCCCTGTCTTTTGGGGTTTCCAGGACAAGCTCCACCCAGTGGGGGATGAGGGAGTATGTAATGCCTTGGCCCTCTTCTGGATAGAACAGCAGGACTGCCGATCAAGTGATAGGGCCCTCTGTTTTGGAGCAGAAGGATTTAAGTTCTATGCTCGCAAGTCGCAGAAGTGCATGTGACCATGAGCTAAATTATTGGCCATGATGGTGATGAGCTAAATTCTCCTCTCAGGGTACGTCTACACTGCACATTCCTTATGGCAGTGTAGAGTACATACGCTACATGCCCCCTCAGCATGGGTATAAATAGCAGTGTAGATGGTGAGGCACCACTAAGGTAATTAAAGCAGACACCTCTGAATTCTTGAGGCATGTACCCTGCTCAGCTCTCTGTGCCCAAGCAACGTCTCTCCTGTCTACACAGCTGTTTTTAGCAGTGTAGTGTCCCCCCGTCTCCCATCTAATCAGGAAAATTGAACTCCTCGTTTCCATGGGAGGCTGGGTCTGGGTTGTGGGAGGGCTTTTTTGTTTATTTTGTTTTGTTCTGTATTTTGGGAGTGGTTTTTGCACTTGTAAGTCAGAAAACTGCTTGGGTTTGGTAATAGCTCATATTCTTGGGTTTGATTCTCTTCTCACTTAAACTAGTTTTACTCTGGTGTAAATCTGCTGATTTCAATATAACTATCTACTCCTGACTTAGGGCTCTTTTACATAGGGCAATTTACCCGTGTAATTGCATGGCTGTAGTTATACCAGTATAACATACGCAATATAATTTTCTAAGACATTCTTAGATGAAGCGTGGTACTTTATCCAATTGATAAAAAGCCATTTGGACTGAAGAAAGAAGGAAAGGAAAAGGTAAGGGCCCGATTCTCCTCTCACTCACTAGAGTGAGGGCTTGTCTACATGGGGAAATATACTGGCAGAACTATAGTGGTACAGTTATACTGCTACAGTGTAAGTATGTAGTATATTAGTGTAAGTAACTCAAACTAAACCAGAAAAAGACATGCTTATTCTGGTATAAGAATACCCACTTGAGAAGTTATACTGGTATAACCAGCCTCCCATGGAAATGGGGAGTTCACTTTTCCTGATTAGGGGACAGATCATGGAACTTCATATTCATACTGGTAAGGATTTACTTATGTGCATAGTCACATTGAAATGGTGGGATTACTCATATGAGTAAGTGCTCACCGATGTAAGTAAAAAGTTCACAGTCTGGTCCCAGATTCTAGATATATTGAAGATAACTATTATTAGTTTGAAGGCACCCAAACACATGCTGAACACTTTACAGGAACATAGAAAAAAATAACCAAGATTCCTGCCTAGAAGCACTTAAAGTCTTATGGAGACATGGTGCCACGGCAGTGTGAAAACAATATGGGGGAAGGAGTGAGGAATAACAAGTGTGACAGCAATAATTTTCACACGGTGAATTGGTGTTGGGATGTGCACATCTTCAGCACATGTAACGATATTATATATGTGGGGCAGATTTTCAGATGGTGTGAATCAGTGTAGTACCACTGAAGCCAATGGAGGGATGTCAGTTTACACTTAGAGAGACTGACATATATTTATACGCTCAACTCTAAAAGGCAATAGAGCAGAAGTGAGTTTTACTTGCTACCCGGTGAGCCAGCTTTTTGCTTTATTTTGTACCCCATTTTAACTTTGACTTAAATGGCACTGTCACGGTCATGAGGAGCTTTGGATTTACTGTCAGTACCTAGTTGCCACAACAGAGTATAAATTAAAGATAGGCCCTAGCTGAAAGTTCAGACCCTGATCCAAACAGACACTAAGCTCAGCCCCAGGTACTGGTTCAGGCCCACTGCTAGTAGAAACAGAATGTAAAATTAAGGGAGTTAAAATAATGATGGATGAGAAGACGCAAGTGCTATTTTTTTTAAATGCAGGACACATACTGCAAGATATGCATAAAGGCAAACGTATTAGGTATTATCTTTGAGCAGAATTGCACTGTTTCTGTCAGACACAGATCTGTATATCTGTTTTAGGTATGCTTGTTGTTTTGATCAGTTATAGGATCAGAGCCTCAGCTGGTATTGATATAGTTCCATTGATTTCAGTTCCGCTGATTTCAGTGGAGCGTCTCCAATTTAACAAGTTGAGAACCTGGCCCTTAATCTGAAGAAATAAATGTAGCACTAATCAGTTTTATACATGATCCCATGGCACCAGTGACTGAGCCTTTTTTTTTTTTTTTAACGGATCAGGAAAGAGTGCATATCCTAAGCTCACTACACAGGAACCTGTCTCTCTTCCAGGTCATACTAAACCACAGATAATAATCAAGTGGACTGAGAGTCAGTTGCATGGCAGCAAATACGAATGCTCCCAGGATGGTCTGTCCTGTGATGCCTGTGGTGCATCAGCATGTCCTCTCTACGTGCCATGTCTGATCCGACAGAGCAATGTGCTAAAGGGCTTCCTCAGAGCATTTCCTAGTAGCATTTCTTTTGTCCCCTAGTTTGTCTAGTTTTAATTCAGATAGCTCAAAATTATGTTTTTCTTTTACTGCTGGAACCCAGTTACAATGCCTGAGACCAGAGCATCTCTATAAGAAGCAGTGTCATTTAGTGGATAGGTCACTGGACTCTGAGTCAGGAGAAAAAGATTCTAATCTTGACTCTGTTAGCTGTGTACCCTTGGACAAGTCTCTTCACTTCTCTGACTTTGCTTCTCCTCCTACCCTGGTCTGCCTTGTACTTAGATTGTAACTTAGCTGACAGGGACTCACTGTGTTTGTACTGGAGCCATGATCTCAAAAGGGGCCTCTAGTTACCACAGTCATAGTAACTATAAACAATATTTATCTTAATGTATAATAAAATACTATATTCTGTAGGACCTTTTAGCCCCAATGATCCCGTAAAGTCACATGCAAACTGAATCGAGGAATCACTTTATCCTCTGGTGATGGTCGCTGTCGGAGTTAAGCAAATACTTCCCAATTAATAATTTATTATCATGGACCAAGACTCCCTTATGCTAGGTGCTGTACAAACACAGGACAAAAAGACATTCCCTGCTCCAAAGAGATCACAATATAGGTATAAGCCAAGAGACAAGAGATGAATATAGACAGGGGAGTACAAGGAAATAGACAGTGCTGGTCAGAATGACAGGCAGTGGTCTCCGTGCACCAGCAGCCTAACTGCCGCCAAGTTTTTTTGTAGGCATCATGGCAAAAGGGAGTTTTAAGGAGGAAGCTGAGGATGGATAAAGAGGTGCCTTTGTGGATGGCTATGGGGCGCTCCTTGCAAGCGTGAGGGGCAGTTTGGGAGAAAGCACAAAGGTGCTTGTTTGAAAATTTTACAAATGGATGATGGAAGCTGGCACCATGGGCTGATCAGAGGCAGGAGCCGACATCTCACTAGCAGATGAGAGATGACAAGTCGTGAAGAGCTTTGAAAGTAAAGGCAAGCAGTTTGTTTGATGCACTAGAGAACGGGAAGCCAGTAGAGTCATTCAGAGAGAGGGGTGGCATAGAAAAAGCACCACACTAGAAGAATGATCCTTGCAGCAACATTCTGAATGGGCATTTGTCAGGGCCAGGGAAAAGGATGTTGCAGTAATTTAAATGTGAGATGTTGAGTGCCTGGATGAGTGTTTTAACTGTGAGGATGGATAGGAAAGGCCATATTGTAGAGATGCTATGTAGAAAGAATCTATAAGTTTTAGCCATAACTGGATGTGAGGATGCCCAGATTACAGGCCTGAGTGACAGGCAGGAGGGTGGTGCTGTCTACAGTGATCTATTAAAGAGATGAGGGGAGGGATGGGGAGAAAGATTAAAAGCTGTATTTTAGCCTTTTGAGCTTGAGCTGACAGCTAGACATCCACAAGATGTCCGAGACAGGCTAAAGTTTTTAGTTAGGCAGATGGAGGCAGGGCTGGAGTAGCAAGCTAGATCGGTGAGCTGTCAGAATAGAGATGATAGCTGAATTTGTGTTCGTGGATGAAATTACACTGAGGTAAGGTGTTAGAGGGAGAAGAGAAGGGGACTAAGGACAGAGCCCCCTGGAACCCCCTCAGAAAGTTTGAGGGGAGATGCACAGGATCCTCTGAAGGAATGAGTGACGCGAACCTATAGAGGACTGAGTCTCAGAAGCCAACGGAGGACAAGATTTCAAGACGACCATGGTTAGTGGTGTCAAAGGCAGCTGGCAGGTCAAGGAGGATGAGGATAGAGTACTAGTTCTGAGTTTTGGTTAGGACTAGGTCATTGCAGCCTTTGACAAGAATGGTTTCAGTGGAATGCAAAGGGCAGAAGCCAGATTGCAGGAGGTCTAGGATGGTATTGGAGGAGAGGATCTCCAGACAGCCATTGTAGACAGCACGTTCAATGAGCTTAGAGATGAAAGGCAGAAGGAAGATAGGGCGGTAGCTGGAGAGGTAAGTGGGGTCAAGGATGGGGTTTTTAAGATGGAAGAGAATAAATCATACTTGTATTGTGAGGGAAAAGAGCCTGAGGAGAGTGTTTAGCCTCCTTTTCTGCTCATGGAATATTCATGAGTGGGTTGTGATTTCCTTGTATTTATCTGTCATTCTAAATTTGACACATTTTTGGTAATGTTTTTAACTCTGTGGATTAATCAGCTCAGCTACTGTATTTCTCAGTATTCATGATTCCAGGCATCTCATTTAACGGCTGGTCAGATAGGCCATCACATGGCCTGGTTTCTGTTGTTTGACTGCATGAGCATTTCTACTGTGATTTTTTTTACACCTACACACTTAAAATTCAGTCTCCACAGAAACTCGCTCCTGTGATTTTTGGGGAGTTTCCCTGGCATGAACATTCATGCCAGCAGAACTGTAGCTACTGGTGGGAAGGAAATACAAATGGGGTGTGAGTATGGCCAGAGGAATATTGGGGTAGATATTTGCAGAAGGTGTTTTGCAGCATTTGCCCAGGTCTGCACTCTCTTTACATATATTAGACTTCAACACCTGAATAGGGCCTTGAATTTGCAAAGATTTATTCACATGCTTAATTCTACATATGGAGTAAAATCTTGACCCCATGGAAGTCAATGGCAATACTTCCATTGACTGTAATGGTGCCAAGATTTCACTTGCTGTGTGTAACCTCACTGAAGTCAATGCATAAGCACGTCCCTATGTGTTTGCAGACTGGGGCCTTTTGTTGTTGTTCACAGTGCTGAGCCTGTGGTCAAATGACTTTTTTCTGATGCTCTGGTCAGGTTTGTGATTCACTCAGTCTGTTTCCCTGTACAAATAGCAGGAAGGGCATAGCAGGATACTCCTGCATGCCTCCCGTTTCCTTTGATTTGTGAGTGACCACACTCAGTCAGTGCTGGGTGATGGAAATTAGAGCAATCACTTCCCTTCCTGATGGGGGTGGGCGTTATTTCCTCCCCATCACCACAGCTGGGCCCTTCCTTAGACCACACAAGCCACACTGTAAATAAGAACAAAGAAAGAGTCAGCAGGGGAGGTTGAGAGATTTATCCATTTATTCTAACTCCTTTTTAACACTAATTTGGATACAGGACCTGTTTGTATGCAATCTTACCGGTTGTTTTTTCCAGGAGATACTGTACATGGAGATACTATATAATAGAGTTTTAATAGTATAGACACTATGTTTAAGCTTACACGCTTAAGCACTCAGTCAGCAACTACCAAAGTTAAGGCTGCACATGCAAGCTTAAATCTGTCCCCCTGTGCACATGCATTAGGGTACAGAGCCAGATCTTCAGCATAGTTAATGGATCTGGGCCAATTTACACAAGCTGAGGCTTTGGGCCACTGTCTTTAATTGCATGATCTCATCATATTTATTAAATATAAAATCATACAGTTTTTGTCTAAACCCTTAGATACCCATGTTTAGTCTCTTGTAGCATTGTTTACTATTATGTATATGCTGTTAGTCTCTTGTAGCATTGTTTACTATTATGTATATGCCAAACAATGTTTGTTAACATCATTTGTGTGCAAAATACACAAGGAAGGTGAAATTAACTCCGTACAAAAAGCCAGCACAAGGTGCATTCCCACCACTTACATTTCACTGAAACTTTGTTTATATGAGGGCTACAGCTGGACTTAAGTGGTGCTTCATCTTTGCTGTAGCCCCATGCACAGAATTTTACCCTGAGTGCGGTTACGTTCCTGCGAATCTCTCCTTCGTTTACTTGTGTACTTTATGAAGTTATGGGGTGATAATGCATTGTGCTGTATTATTTGAGAAACAGTATGTGAAAGTCTGTATTGTGTATGTACACAAGGGGGCAGAGTAAATGTTGCATGAGAAACTTTGACTTTGGAAGGGTGTGATTTTGTGTCTTAGTTTTGCAATTTTAAAAGTTTTCTACTTAAAGAAAGAAAAGAATCCTATAATTAGAACTATTTTGTTGGCCATTTGGAACTCCCATGCAGCATGCATGCTGACTGAGACAAGGGCTTCTGAAAAGTCCCACTGTGCAACTTCTAAGGTTGTACAACCAATGGTCCTGTCTAAGTGAAGGTTTCATCCTACTTCTATTGTAAGTCAGTCGTGATCTTTTCATTGACTGCAGTGGGACATGGATGAAGCCCTGAGCATGCCACTGAAAACTGTTCTCTGCCTAACGGCCTTAATGCAGAACAATCAGTAGACAACATAACAGGAATGTTAGCCTTACATAAAAGTAAAAAAGCTTTTCCAGGATCCATTGGTTCTCAATTCTCACCGATTAAACTAATCCATGCAAAATTGTAAACCTGGGTAATTTTGTAATCTGTGTCTGAGCTGGGACTACAGAGCCTCTCAGAGAGGGCTTTAAGATCTGACAAGTTAAAAGCTTTTTCTTAACTAAGTTATCCAGTCACATTACAACAACTGCTTAACTGTATCATGAGGCTGCTGCAAAGTGAATGTAATATTTATGCCTATTTTCCAGACAGCCAGGTAAGAGAGTCTTATTAGTGTCAGAAACATGACTGCATATAAGAATCACCTCATGAAATTTCATCTATTTTTGGTTGCTCGATGCTCATGTTCCATCTCCTGGATATGTCACTTCTTGTGTGGAAGTGAAAAATGGATCTGCTGTACAAAAGAATGAGCAGCCAAAACCTGAAGAAAGCAAACATTTCTCATTCAGCTCTAAGATGGACAGCACCCACAAAATCTGGAGCCAGATTTTCAATTAGGCAGCAAGACAAGTGTCCAGATTTCAGCAGAGCTCAGCATGTGGAGAGTTGTTGGGTGCTGAGCTCTTAAGAAAATCTGGCCTGACTTGTGGGTGCTGAGCACTTGAAAACTCTGGCCATAAGTGATTTTGAAAATCTGGCCCCACAAGCCTTACATCCTTCCTGAAATAATTTGAAAATACCAGATGATTAGGAACCAGCTAAAATCATATTGGGAGGATTAATGCATCTATTTTCTTAATGAAAAATAACTATTGTAAACCTTTCAAAATAGATGAGGAGACAGCAATGAAAGCTTCCCTAGAGCTGTCAGCAATAACTACAGATCCAGCCACAATATTGTGGGGGAAAAAATGATAAAATTTACTAGGGACAGCCAGTGAAAGAAGGGAACCTGTTGCTGCTAGTGTTGTGATTTCAACTTCCAGTCTGGTTAGGTGCATTAGGAGCTACCCAATACCCACATCCCTGAACAGAGGAAGCTCTCAATATTCAGATCTGCCCTGGTTGCATGGTGTACTCCTTAAAAGTTAAGCATGTGCAAAAGTCTTAGCAGAATCAAGGCCTGTGGGCCAACTTTAGCAGAACTGGACCCTAAACTAATTTGAAGGGATTATTTCCTACACCACTGACATGCAGCCATCTCCTGGGGGGAACCTGGCAGTTGTTTAGCAGCAAACAACAAGACTGCGTAAGAGTTTAGGACAGGAGATGAAGAATATTATACACAAGTGGAACTGCAGGGAGAATTTTAGGGACTGTTTGTACAGCCCTTATTCATGCAGCTGCTTAGTCATGCACGTAACCCTTCCCCCAAGTCATTAGGAAATAATGGAAAGTCAGTGGGGCTACCTACCTGAGAAAGGATTGAATGATCATGTCCTAAACTTGCTCTGTACAGCATGGGAAAAAATGACAAAAAGGTCCATATTAGAACATCCTTACTGGGAGGGAAATCATTTCCAAATCAGGTTACTATTTTCAGCATATCATAGTGGAACAGACTGAAATGCAAACTTTCATTTTGAAGAACTTTCTGTGGGAAACCCAACATGTTTTTATCAAAAAAATTAGAACAAAGATTTTTTTTCCCATTTAGAAATTCCCACTTTTCCAACCAGCTCTAGGAAATGAGAAGTCCTCCCCAAACAGAAGAGATAGTGAAGCAATTCCTTTGTCCAAAGACATGGGCTCCTTTATGAAGACTGAAGATGTGCTCAGTTTTCTTCTCCTCACGTTCCCTCTTTTTGCTGGAGGACTTTAGGAAGACATATGGCGAATGGTGACTGGCCCGGGGGGTGTCATCTGAATCTCAGTCAACATCCCTTCCCCTCAGTTGGTAGCTGAGGGAACTACAGCACACCTTTCAGGCTCTTGTGGAGTCACCATCCTGGTCCTCCAAGTATCTCACCAAAGTTCTTTAACAAATGAGAAGAGGGAAGTCAGAACCTGATGTTACTACTGCAAAAATCATGTAACCATAGAGCAATCACCATGCTCCTGCTCTTCCCTTAGCCAAATCCTTCCCTCCTGGGCTGGGCAATACAGAGCTCAATGAATGTTGCCACCAGGCCCACCTACTGCAGTTTCCTATCTCCAACACAGCAGAGCTGTCATGCTTCCATTCTGGGGGATTTCTGAATTTCACCCTGAGTATTAAGACTGCTCAGTTCCTTCATGACGCAAAATAGGAATTTCTCTCCATTCATATTTATAAGTCAGTTCAGGAATGTAGCTGGCTAAATCCTTCATAGCATATGCATTAATTATGGATTTGGTGAGGCCTCATCTGGAGTTTGGTGAGGCCTCATCTGGAGTACTGTGTCCAGTTTTGGGCCCCACACTTCAAGAAGGATGTGGATAAATTGGAGAGAGTCCAGCGAAGGGCAACAAAAATGATTAGGGGTCTGGAACATATGAGTTATGAGGAGAGGCTGAGGGAGCTGGGATTGTTTAGCCTGCAGAAGAGAAGAATGAGGGGGGATTTGATAGCTGTTTTCAACTACCTGAAAGGGGGTTCCAAAGAGGATGGCTCTAGACTGTTCTCAATGGTATCAGATGACAGAACGAGGAGTAATGGTCTCAAGTTACAGTGGGGGAGGTTTAGATTGGATATTAGGAAAAACTTTTTCACTATGAGGGTGGTGAAACACTGGAATGCGTTACCTAGGGAGGTGGTAGAATCTCCTTCCTTAGAGGTTTTTAAGGTCAGGCTTGACAAAGCCCTGGCTGGGATGATTTAACTGGGAATTGGTCCTGCTTTGAGCAGGGGGTTGGACTAGATGACCTTCTGGGGTCCCTTCCAACCCTTATATTCTATGATTCTATGATTCTATGGGAAAGCATCTGAGGATTCTCATAGTTTACAGCAGGCCCAACAGCTCTCTGGGAAAATTTTAAAAAGATAACTTTGAGCCAGTCAAATATTTGAGACTAGAATTGAATTGGTCTTATACCAATTGTCAGTGCATTACTGACTCAAAGCATCTCAAAGCCCATTACATACATAATGGATTAGGTTAGGTACCAGTATTATACTGACTGTAGAGGCAAACATGGCAGCCGTTATGCATTCACCCTGCATATAGACTTGGGTATTAAAATCTGTTTTATTGGCCAGGCTACTGGGGATATTCTATCCTTCTCTATAAGTACCAGGGGTTCTTTAACTTCTGCTTGGATACATACCGGAGACAAAAGCAGAAAAGACTGTGATTTGACAGCCCCTAGAACAGAACAGAACTCGCTTCATAGTGCATGGTAGAATCAGCACTGGCTATGAACATAAGACCAGCTAGTTCAAAAGCACAAATGCTGCTATGTTTCAGAGTAGCAGCCGTGTTAGTCTGTATCTGCAAAAAGAACAGGAGTACTTGTGGCACCTTAGAGACTAACAAATTTATTAGATCATAAGCTTTTGTGGGCTACAGCCCACTTCATCGGATGCATAGAATGGAACATATAGTAGGAAGTGTGTGTGTGTGTGTGTGTGTGTATATATATATATATATATATATATATATATATATACACACACACACATACAGAGAACATGAAAAGGTGGAGTAAGAGGCTAATTAATTAAGATGAGCTATTAGCTATTAGCTCATCTTAATTAATTAGCCTCTTACAGTTTGTATGGCAACTTCCACCTTCTCTATATGTGTACATATATATATATCTTCTTACTATATGTTCCATTCTATGCATCTGATGAAGTGGGCTGTAGTCCACAAAAGCTTATGGTCTAATAAATTTGTTAGCAGCATTTTAGAGACTATCTTATCCATGTGGGTCGCCCGTAGAGCTTGAGCTTAATTATTTCTTTTCTCGCCTTGATTTGGACAAGGACACAGTGGTCACCTTTGTTGTACACTTGTTAACATGATTAATAGAGAAACACATGTGGGATTTTGTTTGTCTTGTCACCAAACTATTCTGTTCTAAAGGAGATTTAATTAAGGTTATGGTGGACAGTGCAACTCGCTGAAGGAATTATAGGTGATAACAATCACACTTCAAAGGCTGGTCTGACTCCAGTGGTGTCAGGTTACTTTTGCAAGCTCCACTGCATAGTGTAGAAGGTACAGCTGTGTAATTACATTGATATAATGAGACACTGGACCTGTGCCCATAAATTATACCAGATTGACTGAGTAACAATCACACAGCTCTTTAACATAGTGATTATTAGGGGCCTGAACTAAAACCATGGAGCCACAGCCACTGAATTTTGGGATGTTTGGAATCAGAACCCAGATGGATCTAAATATTGCAGCTGTACCTTCTCTCTCTGATGAGCTAAACCAAAACCCAGGACCCAGACTTTGAAAGGAGTGGGTATAAATATCCACGCTCAGAAATTTTGTGGTTCACGCCTGTCTCCAAACAGAACTTGGGATATCCAGACTGTTCATCATTTTATCTGGTTACAAAACAGGGTTGAGCATGAGATGTGATTTCTGCATAAAAATTAGAAAAGTGCCTGTCTGTTATCTTAGGACCTTCCTCACAACACCCTAGGAAGGTAAGTCAGGATCGCATGCGAACTCCAAGTTGCAGAGGGGCTAAGTAAAATAGCCACGGTTACACAACCGGTCAGTGGCAGCCTTGAGAATAGAATTCAGACCTCCTGTGCCTGAACCACAAGGCCATACATTAGCTTCCTACTGTAACTATTTAGACACTCTTTACTACTGTGTCAAATATAGTGGCTGATAATAACCAGGGAGAGAAAAACTTTATTCAAAGAAGGAATCTCCATAAGACTTAGCTCTTCAGGAAAGTTCCAGATACACACATCTCCCAGCAAACAATTTGAATCTAGCTTGCAGCAAGAGCTGAGACTGCAGGGTCCTGAGCACATCCTGAGAGGAACTGTGCACCTTCCAGTCTCATTGCCTTCAGTGGAAGCTGAGAACACTCAGCACCTCTGACGAGCACTTGGCACCTTCAAGGATCAGGATGTAATGTTGCTAAGCAACAGCTAGCTAACTGTTCTCTCCAGCATGTTTTATCTCCCTGCTCTCCTGCCCCAGTTGACTTCTGTGGTTACCTAAACATCCAAACAGCTTCCTTTCCTTAGCAACTCACCATGAAAACTGTTCTGCCCTGCGCACAGCATGCAAATGAAAATCATCAGTCCTGGAAGGAAATTGTAAGTTGCCGTTAACTATCCTTCTTGCTGGTGTCTATTAGAAACCACTCTTCTGCCTAAGTTGACCACGCTCTTATTGACCCATCAATATTTTTAGAGTAACAAAATTATGTTGTCAGATATTCCCTTGCTAGTACTAGTGTCCACATTAATATTTCAGAGGAGGAGAAGGAAAAGCTAAAACCATGTAATCACAGCCAAGCTATGTTCCAGTGGTGGAACATATTGTACTCAAATGTGGCACTTTAACAACTGAAACTGCAGATGTAGGGATGGATGCAGCAGAGGCTGTATTAGAGGCACTTTTAACTGTCACAGTGACATTACTTTGGGAGACCCAGCACTGCTCTCAATTCCTCTCTACCCATCTAGCTACTTGTACCTCACTGCTCACCAAAGTATCTGAGAGCCCATGAGTCAAATATCAGTTCCCTGAATTAATAGTAGCCCCTGCATGGAGGAGTGTTTTCCAAAAAATTGGATGTCTTGAAAGATTGTTAGTATCACATGATGACTGATTCTATTCTGGCCTGCACCAGGAGTGATCAAACTTCCTTGCTGTTTTGTGTTTTGAAGTGATTCAGAAAAGTACTTGACCACATGCTTAACTTTAAGTATATGCAAAAAGAAAAGGAGTACTTGTGGCACCTTAGAGACTAACCAATTTATTTGAGCATAAGCTTTCGTGAGCTACAGCTCACTTCATCGGATGCATTCAGGGGAAAATAGTGAGGAGATTTATATACAACTCCAATGAGAGACTGCTGAATTGGAATTAATTTGCAAACTGGATACAATTAATTTAGGCTTGAATAGAGACTGGGAGTGGATGTGTCATTACACAAAGTAAAACTGAGAGACTGCTGAATTGGAATTAATTTGCAAACGGGATACAATTAATTTAGGCTTGAATAGAGACTGGGAGTGGATGTGTCATTACACAAAGTAAAACTATTTCCCCATGTTTATTTCCCCCAGCCCCCACGGCTCCTCGGACGTTCCTGTTAACTACGTGTGTGTGCAGGGTTCCAGTCACACAATTCCCTATGTCAAATTCATAGAACGCTATAACTGACTGTTCTTGGAGAGATGCAACTATGCAATTATTTATCTCACCAGTACAAAGCACAGTTAGTTCAAGGTTGTAATGGTGGCACAGAAGCATTGGAGAACTCATTTTGTACCCATTTGTTTCATATTGCACTCTCTGTCTTTATGAACAGACAAAGAAATATAGCTACTCAGTATGTCTTTAATGACTTTCATTTAAGAAATGAAACTAGGGTTTGGCTAGTCCAGTTTCAGAGACAGGCTCAGCCAATCCTTATGCTAATAATATAACAAATCTTGCTCAGTGTTTGTCAGAGATTCCACTCTCATATTAAAACTCCAGTCCTCTCTTTTTCCTTCCAGTTCTGCCTTTGCTAAGTGTCTGTGAAGTGAATTGCAGAAAGCATTACTTCATCAAAGCTTAATCCTCCATGCACCTTTCTTTGTGTATGTTAATGAATTCATCCAAATTGTGCTAGAAGAGACCCCGGTAAAGTCACAGAGGCACAGCGGTCATTAGGAAACTTAATTCTTCAAGCTGATCCCAAATGATTAGCTTTCGTCTATCTTGGTGCTGAAGATTTTAGGATCAAATTCTGGCAAGAACAAAGAAAGTGACATGACTGTCTCCTAACCAGGTGAATTATATAGGCAGCAAAAATAGCGTTCATGTATTTTGGCCATAAAATTGCAGCCTCTCTGCACAATCTGTGTGTGTGATGGTGTACAGAAACCACTGCAAGATCTGGGAGCATATATATACAATCTGCAGAGTTTCCTGGCTTCTCAGCAGCCCCCCTGCTGCCACGGAGACAGATTGGCGGGGAGGGAGGAAACCTGCTTGGCCTCCATCAAAATTTTATTGAATGTTTCAATTTTGAGTAATTGGCATTTTCTGACAGAAAAAATGTTCTGTGGAAAAACTTCCAACCAGCTCTAGCTCTCAGGGAGTGGTAATTATACCACTAATAAATTACTCCTGCCTGCACCCCTCATGCACTAGCTCAGCTACTTTGGCCAGTGAGTTGGTTTTACTTGTTCCCCATCAAACTGTTTCGGGGAAGGACTAAGTGAGTCTATAGCCCTGCATACGCCTATGAATTCGGACTGCATTATGTGTAGGGGGGAAACTGTCTGATCATGGGGGGACTTCAGTTTGAGTGACACATGCTGGAGGTCTCGTGCTGCCTTGGCATTTCTAAACATTATAGACAACAATTTCCTAACTCCAAAAGTGGTGCAGCCAGCACAGGGGAATTCTGTATTAGATCTTGTCATAACTGATCACAGAACTAATAGTTAATGGTAGCTTTAGATACAAGTGATCATGACTTGAACACCTTTATAATGTGTAAGCAGAATGAAGGCCAGTAATATATATATGTGGTTCTTTTAATAGGGCCAATTTCACAAAGATGAAAACAATTGTGAGCCAAATCACCCGAGAAAAATATGAATTATAATTGGGAATCATTTAAGAACACCTTACCAGATGCCACAATCCCACAACTGAGGAAGAAAGTCATGCTGGTTAAAAAAAAAATCTGGTTTAGAGGGAATATGAAGGCAGCTATAAAAATAATACAAAAAATGGAAGAAAGGGGAAGTTGAGAGTAAAGAATATTAATCAGAATTTAGAAATTGTAGAAAATTGATAAGGGAAGCCAAGGTACACAAGGCAAAATCTATGGCTAGCAGAGTTAAGGACCATAAGGAGTTTTTAAAATATATAAGGAATAAAAATAATCCTGACAATGGTATTTGTCCATTAATAGAGGGAAATGGTGGAACTATCAATAATAATGCAGAAAAGGCAGAAATATTCAATAAATATGTCTGTTCTGTATCTGGGGAAAAACAGATGAAGTAGTCTCGTGATATGGTGATAACATTCTTTCCAGTCTATTAGTATCTCTTGAGGATGATAAACAGAAGCTACTAAAGTCAGACATTTTAAAATCAACAGGTCCAGATAACACATGGAAGAATTTTAAAAGAGCTGGCTGAGGAGATTGCTGGACCATTAATGTTGATTTCCAATAAGTCCTGGAGTATTGGGGAAGTTCCCAAAGGCTGGAAGGAAGCTAATGTTGTGCCAGTTTTTAAAGAGGGTAAACAGAATAACCCAGGTAATTATAGCCCTGTCACCTGACATTGATCCCAGGCAAGATAATGGAGTGGCTAGTACAGGTCTTGATTAATAAAGAACTAAAGGAGAATAACATAACAGAGTGTTATGGAAAATAGATCCTGTTAAACTACTTGACATTTTTTTGATGAGATTACAAGTTTGGTTGATAAAGGTAATAACGTTGACATAATATACTTAGATTTCTGCACAGTGTTTGACTTGGTACCACATGACATTTTGATTTAAAAAAAACTAGAACAGTGTAAAATTTAAATTGGGACACATTAAATGGATTAAAAACTAGCTAGCTGATATGTCTCAGAATGTAATTGTAAACAGGGAATCATCACTCAGCGGGTCTGTTTCCAGTGGGATCCTGCAGGGATTGGTTCCTGGCCCTATGCTTTTAAATTTTTTTTCCAATGACCTGGAAGAAAACATAAAATCATCACTGATAAAGTTTGCAGGTGTCACAAAAATTGGGAGAGTGGTAAATAATGCAGAGGACAGGTCACTGATTCAGAGCGATCTGGATCGCTTGGTAAACTGGGCACAAGCAAACAACATGTATTTTAATATGGCTAAATGTAAATGTATACATCTAGGAACAAAGAATGTAGGCCCTATTTACAGGGTGGGGGACTCTATCCTGGGAAGCAGTGACTCTGAAAAAGATTTGCCGGTTGTGTCGGGTAATCAGCTGACCACGGTGACACTATGGTCAAAAGAACTAATGACAGGTTTCAGAGAAGCAGCCGTGTTAGTCTGTATTCACAAAAAGAAAAGGAGTACTTGTGGCACCTTAGAGACTAAAATTTATTTGAGCATAAGCTTTCGTGAGCTACAGCTCACTTCATCAGATGCATTCAGTGGAAGAACTAATGCGATCCTTGGATGCATAAATAGGGGAATCTCAAGTAGGAGTAAAGAGGTTATTGTACCTTTGTATTTGGCATTTGTATGACCACTGCTGGACTACTTTGTCCAGTGGCAGTGCCCCAATTCAAGAAGGATGATGATAAATTGGAGAGGGTTCAGAGAAGAGCCATGAGAATAATTAAAGGATTAGAAAACCTGCCTTATAGCGATAGACTGAAGGAGCTTAACCTACAGGAGAACCTCAGAGTTATGAACACCTCGGGAATGGAGGTTGTTTGTAACTCTGAAATGTTCATAACTCTGAACAAAACAATATCGTTGTTCTTTCAAAAGTTTACAGCTGAACATCGACTTAATACAGCTTTGAAACTTTACTATGCAGAAGGAAAATGCTGCTTTTATTTATTTTTTAGTAGATTATGTTTAACACAGTACTGTACTGTATTTGCTTTTTTTGTTTTGTTTTGTTCCTCCTGCCGCCTGATTGCGTACTTCCAGTTCCAAATGAGGTGTGTAGTTGACCGGTCAGTTTGTAACTCTGGTGTTCATAACTCAGATTCTATTGTATTTAGCTTAAAAGAGAGAAGGTTAAGGGGTGACTTGATTCCAGTCTATAAGTATCTACATGTGGAACAAATATTTAGTAATGGGCTCTTCAGTGTAACAGAGAGAGGTATAACACAGTACAATGGCTAGAAGTTGAAGCTAGCAAATTTCAGACAGGAAGTAAGACATATATTTTTGACAGTGAGGGTAATCAACCATTGGAACAATTTACCACAGGTTGTGGTGGATTCTCCATCACTGACCATTTTGAACTCGAGATTGGCTGTTTTTCTAAAAGATCTGCACTAGGAATTATTTTGGGGAAGTTCCATGGTCTGTGCTAGACTGGAGGTCAGACTAGATGAGCATAGTGGTCCCTTCTGGTCTTGGAATCTATGAATCTGTGATTATGAATCTATGTAAGGTCTGGATTGTCCAAATAATGGTGTAAAGAGAGGTTCTTACTCCATCATGAAGGTGTCTGGTACATGTTGGGATCTAACGCTACATATTTTTCATCCCTTCTTTGTGTTTTTATTTTTAAAAAAGCTCGGCACAGTAGGCATTGCTGGTCTGCACCATCACAGTTGATACAGCGACATCCTGTGATTTGGATATTACAAAAATCACGCATGTTAGCAGTGTGTCTTCCTCTTATATTGTTTTGTTTTCGTGGTTATTTTTGCATGTGCAATGAAGAAATAAGTCAGAGTAATCTCTTCAGTATTTGGATTTTGAAATATGTTAGCCGATGCAAAAAATATTTAGAAGTTGAAAAATGGTGTTCCTTGTCAGGAATAGGTATTATGGAAGAACCTTAAAATACTGCGAGTCATACACACTTACACCACTCTGATTTAAAGTCAGCTCATGGAACTATCCAGGAAAAGGTAAAATTAGTTGTGGAAAATACTCTCAGCTGTAAAACCATATTGTGATCATCTGGAAACTGGCTGGACAATTAACTTTTCCCCATAATTCTGCACTCCTTTCAGTTTTTTAAATGTTAATTACTAAATCTAATTTTTAAAAGTTGCTTACAAGGCAGTGTTGCAGAACCTGAAAATCATTCATTGGCTATCAGGAACTCTCTAATCCAGCCTTACTCAGAGGTGTACTAGCTCTTTGAATTGGTAGCAGGAAGCCAGGGAGGAAGGAGGCTGGGAAAGAGTCTAGGCAGAAGCTCCTTAGTGAAGCAGAGAGAAAGAAGCATTTTCTCTATTCAGATAAAGTTCCTTGTTCAGTGTTAGAAGAAAGTGAGTCTTTCTAGGATTTGTTACTGTTGCCATATGACAGCATGAATAATTTTTGCTCATGTCAATTTGTCCTATTAGGGGACTTAGTTGTCAATGGGACTGTTCCCATAGGGATTGCTCACATGACTGAGTGTTGCAGAATCAGGCCTTATATTTGTAACTTCTGTGACAACTGATCACAATGTTCTTTTCATGAATGCTGAGATGTACTGCATGTAAAAAAAGGATTAGACAAATGAAGAGATTCTATCCCAGGATCACAAAAGCTGTTACTCAATTAAGTGATGGAAATGTAATGCTAGATGCTAAAGTTAAAGCAAATGTAGTTTTCATTTAAATAAGTACGTTTTAAGAGTATGTCTGCACAGGAGCTGGAAGGCGTCATTTCCAGCTCCAGGAAACACACCCGTGCTAGGTCTGATCAAGCTAGGGTGCTAAAAATAGAAGTGTAGCCACAGTGGCGCAAGCACCTGCTGCTGCGGCTACACTTATATTGTTAGGGTACTAGGTCAGTTAGAGCTAATGTGGATATGTCTCCTCAAGCTGGAAAATACACCTTTCAGCTCCAGTGCTGACATACCCTAAGAAAGCCAATAGCCAGGATAGGAACTGTGGATATGTGGGCTGAGAGACAGCTAACTCATGAACCTGTGGTATGCCTAAGGTTATATATCTAGGAACACAGAAGACCGGTCACACTGGCAGGATGGGGGACTGTCTCCCAGAAAGCAGTGGCTGAAAAGAACTCCGTGGTCATGGTGGATAACAAACTGTAATTCTGTGGCTTAAGTGGGCTAATGTGATCCTTGGATGTAGAAAGAGGGGAATCTTGAGTAGGAATAGGGAGGACCTCTATACATGGCATTGATGTGACCATTGCTGGAGCACTGTGTCCCGTTCTGGCATCCACACTTCAGAAAGCTTGATGAAAAATTAGAAAGGGTTTAGAAAAGAGCTACAAGAATGATTTAACATCTGGAAAACCTGCCTTACAGTGAAAAACTTAAGAAGCTTGTTAAAGAGAAGGTTATGAGGTGACTTAAAGGTAGCGTAGGAAATTCTTAATAAGGCAAGTTCTTTATTAGCTTTAACAGTTATAGCTCTAGGTTAGTATCCTTTTCTGATCTCTCTCAAGGACCTCAAATCACCTGGATCTCCCAGCTGGCAGTACAAGCTGATGCTTATATAGTATCATATTTACAGTACATCCCCAGGAGGATGGAACGCTTCGATCTATTCAGTAATAATGTTCAGTTCCAGTTATTCTGGCACCATGAGTTTAGACTTTCATATCAACCCCATTCTTTATTTCAAGGCCAAACATCTACGTCTTTTTGCTACACGGCACAAACATGTTCTTTTAAAGTAAAGGGTGGGTGAGCATTATGGTTAAGGCCTGGGAATGGCAATCCAGAAATCTGGATTCTTTTCCCCTTCTGCTATAGATTTCCTCTGTGAATCTGCACAAATCATTTACTCTGGGACTTAATCTGCCCATCTGTAAAATGGGGGCATACATATTTCCCTACCTCACGTGGGTATTGGAAGACTTAAACCATTAATGGTTGTGAGAATGCTCAATGGATTACTATCTCACTTTAAGGAAAACCTTCCTGTATTTGTGTTTTTATCCCTCAATGCCGAGTATTGATCAGGAGTTGGGGGAAGCCAGTTAAGAAGCTTAAGCCTTTTTGTAAATTTCAGGCTTTAATGATTTACACTAGATCCACTTGAGTGCTAGTGACAGCAGATAAGCAGATGGGTCTGGGGAAAAAACAAGATAGGGAGATGATCAGAGAACATAGAAAGCATGTGGCAAACCCGGACTTCACATTCCTCATTCTATTAAACACTATGATCATTTGGAGCGTCACAGCTTCAGTGAGGATAGACCTCAGGTCCTCCTTCTCTTGAAGCACAGGTTCCTACCACTTGAACCAAAGGAGAATCTCACTCAGACTATTTAGACCTCTGTGCTGAGTCCTCTCTTGCATAAAAGAAAGTATACTAGTCCCTTCCAGAGACTCCTATCCTCTGGGCTCAGTCTGAGGAGCACCAGCAGAAAGCTTTAGCCTAGGGCTTCCTCTTCATGAGCCCCAGCTCTCAACTTCATCGGTCACCTTTCTGGAGGGTCACAGGTATCAACTCTTCTCTTCAAGCCTGATGCTTAAGGCAACCCCTGGGGAATGGGGCCTGCCAGTGAAGGCTTTTAACCCCCTTCAGCATTCAGTCATGAGCAGGGTTCCTCGCCCCTTCACAGGGTCTGATACACAGATCTGGTTCCATCCATCAGGGGGCAGTGGTGCACCTACACCCAAAATCCTTCACCTCACTATTATTGTGTAATCACATTAAAGGAAAGATTTAGGACTCCCCAGAATGGTCCACCCCAATTATTACATGAAGAGCTCACCCCATTTAATGTTTCTCATGTTCACAATTTCTGTCCTCCTTCTGGCTCTAATATGTGGCTGGCCCAGTGCTTGCTCTACTTGCACTGGCTGTGGGAATACATTGGTGCTGTAACATGGGATAGGATTTTAACTGACTCTTGACTTGATTGCACATTTGAATTATTGTCAGAGGAGTCTTTTTTGATGAATATGTAGCACCAGGGCATACATTCCAAAGAGGAATGGGTATCTGCTCTCCTTTCATTATTCAATAATGCAGAAAAGCACACACTGTGCTTGGTGAGTGCAAACAACGAATGCTATTTCCTTCCTCATAATCTCTTTCCTCCCCACAGGATTAAAATGGTCAAATGTTGCCTAGCAGTAAGATGGGGAAAATGTACTGATATAGTTACACCTGCATGAGTTCTCTAGAAAAGGTGTAATCAATGCTGGGAAATCCCCTGTCAGTCTCGTATCTCTGCTACTATGATTTGTAGCCCCAGATCAACTAAATCTTCTCCCCAACCTCCGATGGTTCTAACTGAAACCTAGTGGTGCCCATTCTTCACCCTACATTGGTCAAATAGGAGTCCAGGGCAGAAGTACAAGACACTCCTTTGTTCTTTGTTTTGTCAACTCCATGACATTGATTGATTAGTTCCAGTAATTTCTTAATATTGTCAGAATTCTTAAACCACAATTCTAAGTCTGAAAATTTACTTCATGATAATGACATCTTGAGGTTTGGTATTTCCAGATAAAACTGGACCAGCCTTCCAAAGGGAGTAGTGGGGGCAAAAAACCTAACTTGTTTCAAGATTGACCTTGATAAGCTTATTCAAAGGATGGTATGGTGAGGTTACCTGCTCTCAAGGCCAAATCCCAACTCTGGCACTTTGAGTGCAGAAGGTGGGGGCCCACAAGGATTTAAAAAATTAATACTGGCCATTCCAGGCTTGTATTAACTCCCAAGGTTACAGCTTTTCTCTGACCTTGGCTTGGTAAATGCTGCCACCACCCAAATGCAAAAACCCCCCTTGGACCCAGGAAGGAGCACTTGAGAATTCCTCCCTGTGGGGTACCCTCAAGCCCTTTCATGCCCTCTCTGGGGAAGAGCTGAGGGGGGAAAAAAACAAAGGAAATTAGCTGTTGCTACCAGCTAATTAAACAACATGCACAAACCTCTTAGGTCACACTGGTGGGGTGGAGTGGCATGCTCTTAAAAATACCAAATTTGGTATGATCTCACATATACCATGCATCTGAGGTCACGCAGGTGGGGTGGGGTCATGCCATTCCCAGAAGTATCAGAATGTCTGATATTCTGGGAATGCATGATTGGCTACCCTATGCCCAGCCAAAGCCCTCTTCTCACATAGGCCAAATTCCTGGGGGACTCACATATACCCTAGTTTTAGGGGTGGGGCTGTTCAGCTATCTCTCAGAGCTATCTTAACTGAAGATGGCAGTTACACCCACTCCATAACAACAAGGTTTAAATCAACCCACAACAGAGGGTTCAAAACAGTGCAGTTAGGCCCTGGAATTACATGACAGACATCAAAATTCACAAGAGACCAAGGCAGGTGAGGTAATATATTTTATTGGACCAACCTCTGTTAGCACGAAAGCTTATCACTTTCAGAAGTTGGTCCAATAAAAGATATTACCTCGCTCACCTTGTCTCTCTAGTATCCTGGGACCAACATGGCTACAACACTACAGCAAACAATCAAAATTCACTTCAGTTTATAACTTGGCTTTCAAGTTCTCGGAACCAGGGTAAGGATAGGTCTAAAGGTGCTGACTAAACAACATCCTATGGGAGAATCACTTTCATTTTTATGCATAAGAAGGGTGGTTTTCAAAGGCACAAAGGGCAGCCCTCCCCCCACTATTGGAAGTCAATGTGGCTTACTTACCAACCTGTATTGGCTTTCGGTGGCCATCTCGCTGCCTATTGTGCCTTTGCCCAATGTCCCCTCTTTGTTTGTAAATGGTTTGGTTGTATTATTTAGAGAGGGTCAGGGGAAAAACAAAACAAAAAAATAACCAAACAGATTTTGAATCCACTCCTGTTGCCATTGATATCGATGGCAGAAATTGCATTGTTGTTAATGTGAGAAGAACGGGGACCCGTTTTCTGGGTCTGCTTTATTTTATTTTTTTTAATATTTGTGTATCCATCATTATAAGTCACTTCTGATGCTTAAAAAAGTGTGAGCTGCTGTGCATATAAAAGCCTGGGGATCAAATCTTCAGCTGGGGTAAATCATTTTCTCTACTGGCATCAGTAGAGCTTTGCTGAGTTATATCAGCTGTGAAGCCAACTCTTGGTCTTTGAAAACTCATCAAAAACTTGGATATGCAATATTGACTAGACTGCCCAGATGTGGCTCAAACTGCAGAAGACACATCCCACTAAAGTGTGCCATACAAAGCTGTAATAAACATCTAGGCATAACCAAGCACTCCTTGATCCGCCGTAAAATTCAAATATTTCCAAATCCTCCGAAGAATTCTATACAGCTCCACATAGGTGCTGGAACTAGGGGTGCTGAGGGTGCTGCTGCACCCCCTGGCTGGAAGTAGTAATAACAACCCAAATACATCCTTCATCGCCCCCACTATAAAAATTGTTCCAGCACCACTGCAACTCCATCAATCAGTTCTTTTTTAAATTCAGCATCATCTGAGCACATTCCTCCTTCACAAATTTAAACCCTATGGAACCCTCAGATAGCTTTCTATGTACGTATTGGCTAGTATCTGCATGCACAGCCATTTTTCTGCTCCTTATCATTAATAATAATAATAATTAATAGCAGTGTTCATTTAGGTGCACAATGGTTAGCCAAATGCTGGTTTTCTATTACTAATCTATTCATCACACCAGTTATGTGTAGCTAATCAATTTAATGATAATCATTCTTTACTGACCATCGAATTATTATTACAGATGGAATTTTCACTGCAGTAAGACCACGTTTTACTTCCCTGTGATATCATTAAACACACTCTCTCTTTGCCCTTTTCCGTTTTTGTTTTCACATTTCTGGGCCACATACTTGGCTCCAAGTATTCAGGGCAAATAATATATTCCTTTAGTTCAGCAAAGATTGAGATTGTTGATATATTTTAAGTTTTGGAAACAAGCAACCTATTTATCAAATTCTGACCATGAGAAATATATCAAATATGTTATCAAACCTATGGGAAACATTTATGGAAAATGAATGCAGCATAGTTTAATCTCTATACACTGTAAAAACAAAGACTTGCGGATTGAATTCCAAAAGAAAAGGTAAATCATAGACCTGACTAAATGTTTTGTAGCAAATAATGAATATGATCAATGTATCGTGATTTGCTGTTTGTGCATAAGCCATTTATGATTTTCTCAAATTTGTTTGAAATTATTCACAAAATTATTTCGGTAACACATTCTTGGTCCATAAATCGTTTGCAAACAGTTGACTGTAAGTATTTCAATATACTAAATCTTAAATGTAAGTCTATTATTAGTTGTAACTGGGCACGTGCATTTCATGGTATAGATCCCTAACTGGCTATGTCAGAATGATATTCCTGGTGTGAATACTTTTGGTAATGATTTCACATTCTCTTTCCACTTAGCTTTTTCAATTTGGGTTGATGAATTTGTCTGACAGTAACCTGGGGGCCCAATCTTACAAGCACATACTCAGATGAGTAATCCTATTGACTTCAGTGTGGTTACTCATAGGAGCAAGGATTGCATGCATGCATAAGGGTTTGCAGGATCTGGACCTGTGATTGCTGAGCCAGGTTTTCTCTTGCTGGGAAAATTAACTAGTCTATGTCTATCTGATCAAATCGTTTGTGGTACCTCAAGACCCAATTGCTGGTGTAATGACATGGCTACTGCAAATATGCTCTGCTCACCATTGTATAGAATCAGAACTGCTCAGCTGAACATTCAGAGGTCCTGTGTTGCTGACAGCTAGTGGATATTTTACTTTAGCTCTGTTTTAATGGTTGGGTGCTAAGCTTTTGAAACAGGAGTATCTGGGTTCTATCTCCAAGGCCACTGTGAAAGGCCAGTTAGCCAGATATGGAGCTTAATGACAACCATGAAGCCCTAGATGACCATGGATTTGCTATTATATTAAGTCTGTTACTACTTTTAGGATTATGACCTGACTATAAGAACAATGGATTGACAAGCTACTTCGGCACTTTACTTGGTTCATTGCTTGGAACATCTTTTTGCAAAGCCTGTAAGCGTATTGTCTACTTGCTATTTTATCTCCTAAATTGTGCATAAAAGAAGGTAACAAGTAATGTTGATATCCAAAGTGGAGGCATGATCAGTATATGCCTGGAGCCTGAAAAGGGATGTTCCGATTCCAACTTTGACACCTAACTGCCTCTCTGGTGTTGTGTGAAGTTAATGGAAGCTCAGCACATGTGGAAATCAGGCAACTTATGTAGATGCCTAAATATCAATTTAGGTGCCTAATATTAGGAATTCAGGTTTGAAAATATTGGCCTTATCCTCTCTGCCTCAGTTTTCCCATCCATAAAATGGGGGATAATGATATTGGCATATTTACCTCCCAAAGGAATTGCGACGTTTAATTATTTAGTTAAGATTTGCAAAGGGCTTTGAAGATGTGTGCTGCAATTTTCAAAGCTGCCTAGAGGATTTTGATACTCAAATCCCATTAGTTGTAATGGTAAATTAGGTATCCAAATAATTTAGTTGGCTTTGCAAATATCAGCTATAACATGTACATAAATTGTAAATATTCTGTTTATAATTGTAATAATTTTCCACCTGACTGCATAAAAAACTCACAAACACAAGACGGAAATCCAGGAGGATTACAAAAGTCATAATACTTTTGTACATTTTCCAGATGTACAGGCCTCCTTTTGTAATACAACAAGGAGTGTGGCCAATGTCTTTAAATACATAACTACAATATAACTTTTACGGTATCAATTCCATGTCATTGTGATCTCAAACGGATAGACAGTAGTAGAGAGAGTAATGAGGATTTAAACAGCAGACACCGAGCTTGCTATTTAAAAAGCCTTCTGTGTCCCTGGTGGAATTTACTTATGAGGACTAAAAGACTATGAGAAGAACCCCCAAAGTCCACTGGAACGAATGCCATTTTTCATGCCCTACTTTTGATTTCACAGCACGAAGTGAACTTTGATTAGCAGAGTTTGAGAAAACCAGGCTTCCTGCTAGAGATGAGTAAAAAAGTTTTCTGTATCATGAACTGTATTTTGCATCTGTCACAGACATTTCAGCACCTGCCAAAACACTAGTCCCTTTGCACCATTTTATTATTTTTTATAAACCCTTCTGATTTCCAGTGCTGAGCTCACTTAAGCTGGTTTAAACCAGGAATGACTCAACTGACATCAGTGGAATTACACTGACGTAAATCTGATGTGAGTGAAAGGCCCCCAGTTTTCATCGGTACTAGTGTTACATATGATCCTCATCTCATTCCCCCACCCAGCCTGATTCTGAGAGGTTCTGAGCATCTCCAAACTGAATGGGAATTCTGTCTGTTCAGGATCAGGCCTGGAGTCCTGAAACTTAACTGTTCCTGTGCCCACACCCAGCCATTAATTTATCTAAGTAATTAGTAGTTATGTGACACAGATGAGCAAACTTTGTTTACTTTATTCCCTAACCGCAACTCCTACTCTCTTAAGAATCTTTCAATGTTTATTGTTTACCCTTTGAAGTCAGACATTTGACATCAAACTAGACTTTCTTTCATTAGTTACCCACAAGAAAATATAACATGACTGGTCCAGCATATTCATGAGTTACTTAAATTTCTACAGATTACAGGAAATACCAAAAACTTACGCTCTGACCCCGATTTGTTTTTTAAATTACCCCGAATTACCACATATCTATCTATCTCCCCAATCTTCAGAAGATAATTACTGAAATTATTCTGAAAAGAAAAGGTAAAGGAAATGAGGTTTGGGGATTGATTGTTCTTTAAAAAAGCAGAACTTTCATTATGCGCTTTGATGTGGTACAGTTCTGTTTGTGCTTTGACTTTTTCCTTTCTAAATCCTATATCGTTTAGTTTCCAGTGAAGTTTAGCTTGCCCAGGTATTGTATAATTTACTATGGCCAGTGCTACCTACATATTCTCGTACCCTTTGCAGTGAAATTTTGCCAAAGAAAAGTGACCTTGGTGAATATTTAATATGCTTATTTTTTATTTAAATTAACCGTCGGTACTTTGTGAACATTTGCAACAGGAGCATAGTAACTCTCCTCAACTTGCAGCCTTTATCCCTCTGAGCTAGAAGGTCACATATTTTCAAGTCTGCTACCAGGAACTGGGCTCACACCCAGTGCTGACACTGCTGGATAAGTGTTGTTCTACTGTTAGCCATGCTGTCCTTTTGGAATGGGTGAAAAACCAAAATCCTGTTGTTGGGTTTGTGGTCAAGCTGTTTATATGGAAAATTTAAAGAAGCTCTTTTCTCTTTAAAGAGACCAGGTGGATTGTGGGAATTTTGAGAAACTAGACTTTAAGCTAGCAACCTATGCAGGAGAAAAGCTCTTGGTAAGGGCACTGACCTATTTTCTTACCATGAGTAAAGACACTTTGTGATTCCAGTCCCCACCCAAAAAACATATACATAAGGTACGTAATACGTTCTGCCAGCTCTGCTCAGTGTTGACTATTGTTTCACCTGCTTTGAAACAGGAACTGAGATAAATGACATGAACGATTATCTCCTCTATTTCATTTTAGCTTTTTAAAACTCTTCCAGGTCCTCCCACAGCCCAAAGAAGGTGTGAAAGAGATTCAGAAAGCCCAAAATAATGTGGGGCCTGATCCTGAGAAGGGCTGAATGTTTCTTTTCTCCCAGGTGCATTGGGCCCTGATCAGGCCCTGATCTCACAGGCCATGATCCAAAGTCCAGTGAAGTGAATGGGTCTCTCCATTAGCTTCAATGGGCATTGGACCAGGCCCACAGTGGGTAATGTTATCATAGATAGGTAGTCTTTGCTATCTGTCCTTCCTGTAGGAAAATCTGACTGTCCCAGTTTCAGGGTAACTGCTTCTAGCCTTCACCTCTCTTGAGCAGAGACCCATGTCTCTCTCCCTCCTGACTGGAGGCTTTAAGGCTGCACAGATCTCTGCCTTACACTGTGAGAGCCTCAGCAAGCCAGTCTGCCTGTGCTTTGCTTTCTCTCTGCAGGCTATGAATAGGGTATTGACAGCAGTTACAAGTCCCCACACAGCTCTTTCTAAGCAAGCATCTTTCTTCTTAAGGTAAAAGCATTACAGAGAAAATCTTAGGTACAGATTTACAGAGGTCACCTATAAGTCTTATGGGGCCAAAGTAGGCCAAGCCTTTTGCAAGGGTTGCGGCATTTGGACAGAAGGTCCTGTCTGTTTGCTTGATCAGAATGAAGGCCCTGAGTCAGTTTAAACACAGCCTTTTTATGCCAAAAGCCCTGACTTTGTCTGTTGGTCTCTGGAAACTCCAGTTTGAACCTGTATATGCAAGTCTGCCAAGGGGTGGTACCACTGTGGTGCCACAAGTACTCCTTTTCTTTTTGTAACCAGAGTGATTCATCTTCATCACACCTTGTGACACCCTGGCACCCCTTTATTCACCACTGTCATATAATTAGGATATGTTTTGCAGAAAGTATGCCTTGTGAATATCATTCTAAAAGTCTTGATCTGCTGTATATTAATATCTCGTTGGATCGTATGTGCTATCTTCGTATGTGAAGTTATGAAGTTTGGCTAGGTATGTGTTACTGAAACACGTTGTGAGATGGAAAACACCCACAAGCAGCCTTTCAGGTACAACAGTAAAAAGGCCAAAAGATGTTAATGGCTTATTGAGGAAATGCACACAAGCACAAGGATTAGCCCAGGAACTGTGTACAACAGAAACCTCTCAGAGATAGCACTACACAATGGGAACTGTTTGACCCAGGTCACAGCAAAAGAGCTTTCCAGCAAGTGGGAAGAAGATATAAAATAGGGAAATGACATCATGATGGTAACTCACTCTCCCTACAACAACACACCTGAAAAGACCTGAGGAACAAAAACTGAACTGGGGGAAGTGAAGGACCTAGGCTAAAGGGATTTCTAGCCTGTGTATGAAAACCTGTGAAACCCAAGCTGCAAAGCAAAGGCAGCTTGAGCCTTAAGAATCTGCCAGCCTGTTTATCACTCAGGGTGAGTATTTGCTAATTCGTATGCTACTTATATAGTATGTTAAACTCAGTTTGTGGTTTTGTTTATTTACTAGGTAATTTGCTTTGATCTGTTTGCCATCACTTATCACTTAAAATCTATCTTTTTGTAGTTAATAAGTTTATTTTATGTTTTAATCCGAACCCGTGTGTGTTTGACTAAGGTGTCTGGGGAAAATCTCAGCTTGGTTACCACAAATATGCATGGTCCTCTTCACATTGAGGGAGAGGCGTACCGGGTGTTAAACTCATATACTGTCTAGATTTGACCAAGGGAGGACGGTATTGCTCTGGGGTCCTAGGCCGGGAGGCTGGTGGTTAGAGAGCCTGCATGTAACTGTAGCTGGGTGTGTCCGTACCTGTGTGAATGAAGGTGAAAGTGCAAGCTTGGAGAGCTTTGCATCTTGTCACTGCAGCACAGCGTGAGAGGGAGCCCAGGCTGGTGAATCAGAAGGCTCAGTGGTACCCCAGTTCCAGGTGGCATCCAGGGGGAACCCGTCACAAACTCCCACTGTTCTTACTCCTGGAGGAGCTGTGGCAGCACCGCATTCCGTGCACCCCACAGGGTTGCACACGTAAATCATTCATACACTTAATACAACATGTTCCCCAAACTTATTGCATGCAGTTGTAGCATCTCTCACACTTACCACTAGCATCTTTTCCACCTCAGCAATAGTTTCTTTGGCTCATAGGCTGAAATTCCATCTGTCTCACACAGGCGAAAGGATGCCAACAGTTTTGTAGCTGGATCTCAGATATAGCTGAAATCGATGTTCTTTAGAGACAGTTCCCCCTAACACTGACAACGTCTGCCTTTTTTTCTGGTCAAAGTGATTCAGAAAAAGATTTGTCAGGTTCAAGATCCTTTCAACAAGCACATTGTTGTCAGCTTGCATAGTTTAATTGGGAGTCTTTCAATATCTGTGTTTAAAGCCCCAGGTCCTGAAAGCATGTGACATGAAGACCTCTGCTTTCATTTAAAAAGCAAAATCAGCTTCTAACCCTCATGGCTGCAGAGGAAAGTTGGAAAACATGACCTCTAGAGGCTCAAAAAACCAAAAGATAAAAAAGAATCCATATCTTTTTTTTTTTAAATGTATGATTTTAAGCCAATCTCATGATATTTGTGGCCTACTCTAATCCCTACTCATGATTTGTGAATGCTTTGAGAAGGCAGAACTGCAAACATTGAACCAAAAACAAAGTGTGTGTGGGTGTGTGTGTGAGAGAGAGAGATCATAAATAAACAGGCAACTGAAGCAAGTGTTATCTATTTTAAAATGCACATTGCAGTCTGGATATTCCACAGTTATAGACTCAATAAACATTTTAGTTTTTGGCAGTTCAGCTGGGTCAATGGGGTGTAGTCGTATTGAAAACAAACAGCAACTCAGTCTAACTGCAATAACAAAGTCTTCATAAGGATGAGTCTCATCTTCATTTTGTTTTCATTAATTTCTTTCAGCTGCAACATGGTTCCTCATGAAAATACATCATATAAATATAAACCCCCTTGGGCAATCCACAGTCACTTTCAAATTCCAAATAATGAACGCTTTCCATCATGTTGGAGAGCAGCAAAATCATTATGGCAGGATTTATGGGGTGAAGAGATAGTTGATGTCTAGCCCTCAGAAGGGTAGATATAAAGTCATGTTTTAAAAAATAGTTACAATCAAAGAAAGACAAGAAAAACATTTATTATGCCAGGATTCCTCAAAAAGACTGGCAAGCCACTGGTATCAAAATAGAAGGAAAAGAGAAGTAATTTCTGGTATTCTCTGGTTTAAACCCTCCAGTCTGGTTATGATCTTGAAGGCCACTGTGAATCTATAGCCCAAAGCCCTATCATTGCAGTGACTCAAACCATGACATCTGTGAGCTTACACCTTCTTCAGAATAACCTAATTTTATCCTATGTCATTTGGATCAGTGCAGCAGTGAAGTCTGATCACAGATAATTGAGCCAAACGAAAGGCATTCTTCTCCTCTCTTGAGTTGTATTGGGTTAGGTGTATTGGAGTACTGTATGTCAAATCTCAGCCTAATGTATCATGTCATACTGGGACTCAGACTTGGGTTTCTGACACATCACAGTGTAAAGCAACTCTCATTTCTCGAACCAGCTACCATTCTATGCATTTGTTGCAATTAACTGCTTGCAAAAACAACTCAATTTGCCACTCAATGGGAAGTCTAACTGTGATCCAATTAGAGTATGCCCTATGCAAGTACCGCAAAATGCTTTACAATAGTACTGGATGACTGAGGCACGGAGGGTGGGATTTTGAGAAACTCTCATAGGGTATCTCTAAGTTGCATTAAAAAAATAAATCATAACATCCTGGGCTCACGCTATGGGGTTGAAAATAGCAGTGTAGACATTCCCGCTGGAGCCTAGCCTCTGAGATCCACCCCCTTCACTGGCTCTCAGATCCTGGGCTCCAAGCCGAGCAGAAATGTCTACACTGCTATTTTTAGCCTCGTTGTGCAAGCCTCCAAGCCTGTGTCAGTTGACCAGGGCTCTGAGACTTGCTGCAGTCGAGTGGGTTTTGTTTTTTCTGCAGTGTAGCTGTACCTATTGTTGACTTAATTCTGCTCCCATTGAAGTCAGTGGTGAAACTCTCAAAAGTTAAGTCATCACTGAGAGCTTCTGAAGATCCCACCCTTAGTGGTTAAGTGACTTACCCAAGGCCATTGGCAAAGCCAAGAACAGAGCCCAGATCTCCTGATTCCCAGCTTTGTACTTTAACTACTAAATCATGCTTCTCCTAATAAAGCAAGGGCCCACTGTTAGCTAGTATGAAAGATGAACGCTAAGAAGAAGATTGATAAACATTAAACTAAGTCTATAAATACCTGCTGGTTTTTGCAGCAACAACAAAATGTGGGTTTTTTCCCCCCATGTTACTGTGCTATATGTCAGCAGTCCAAAGATTTTATTAGGTCCAGAGTCTCAGCTAGAGGAATAAGGCTATATTCCATCAAGTATCCCATTTCGGCCTGATGCCAAAGAGAAGGGAGATGCTTATCCCCCAAGGGTTTGCATTAGTCTGAATGTATACTATAAGCTGATGAAAGAAAATCTCTGAAAAGACTAATGTGAAAAACACTTGGAATCTTTACAGCAGCCAGCAGTTAGTGGGTAAATATTTTCTACATCCCATGGACTTTATCTTCCAACAGTGCAAATATTATTAAAGGAAATGGCAGGATGAAAGGGAATAGCTGCAGGAAGCACTTTAGGTTCCTTTCAGCACTGCTCCAAGGAGACAGTAGAGTGATAAGGAGAGGGAGAGGGAAATAGTAGAACTGGGACTCAGACTGCTTCCCCAGAGCAGCGCTGTTCACATGTAACACTGCGTAAGTGGCGTGGTATATGTAATGGTGACAGCAGGATGCTCTGTAAGGATGTCAGGGATGCTTCTAGGAAAGCATGTACTGGAGGCCATTGGGGGTAAGGAGAATAGTGAAACAAAGAGCAGTGATAATGAGACCCTTTAGTCTGTGAGCCTCATTGGCGGAACCAGGGCTCAAAGGCTCTAGCAGCCAATGGTAGCATGTCATATCAGCTGCTTCTGCAGCCATTGCTGAGGGGTGAGTGGAGAGTGTGGAAGGAGAAAAGACCCTCTGTGCATCTGGCTTGGGTTCTAAGAGTTTGCGGCTGGGTTTTCCCAAAGATTCCTGACAAATGACCAGGGAGGAGTATAAAAATATTGCTCAGGCATGCAGGAGTGAAATCAGGAAGGCCAAATCACACTTGGACTTGCAGCTAGCAAGAGATGTTAAGAGTAACAAGAAGGGTTTCTTCAGGTATGTTAGCAACAAGAAGAAAGTCAAGGAAAGTATGGGCCCCTTACTGAATAAGGGAGGCAACCTAGTGACAGAGGATGTGGAAAAAGCTAATGTACTCAATGCTTTTTTTGCCTCTGTCTTCATGAACAAGGTCAGCTCCCAGACTACTGCACTGGGCAGCACAGCATGGGGAGGAGGCGACCAGCCCTCTGTGGAGAAAGAAGTGGTTTGGGACTATTTAGAAAAGCTGGAAAAGCACAAGTCCATGGGGCCGGATGCGTTGCATCCGAGAGTGCTAAAGGAGTTGGTGGCTGTGATTGCAGAGCCATTGGCCATTACCTTTGAAAACTCGTGGCGATCGGGGGAAGTCCCGGACGACTGGAAAAAGGCTAATGTTGTGCCCATCTTTAAAAAAAGGAAGAAGGAGGATCCTGGGAACTACAGGCCAGTCAGCCTCACCTCAGTCCCTGGAAAAATCATGGAGCAGGTCCTCAAGGAATCAATTCTGAAGCACTTAGAGGAGAGGAAAGTGATCCGGAACAGTCAGCATGGATTCACCAAAGGCAAGTCATGCCTGACTAATCTAATTGCCTTCTATGATGAGATAACTGGCTCTGTGGATGAGGGGAAAGCAGTGGACGTGTTATTCCTCGACTTTAGCAAAGCTTTTGACACGGTCTCCCACAGTATTCTTGCCAGCAAGTTAAAGAAGTATGGGCTGGATGAATGCACTATAAGGTGGGTAGAAAGCTGGCTAGATCGTTAGGCTCAACAGGTAGTGATCAATGGCTCCATGTCTAGTTGGCAGCCGGTGTCAAGTGGAGTGCCCCAAGGGTCAGTCCTGGACTGGTTTTGTTCAATATCTTCATAAATGATCTGGAGGATGGCGTGGATTGCACCCTCAGCAAGTTTGCAGATTACACTAAACTGGGAGGAGAGGTAGCTACGCTGGAGGGTAGGGATAGGATACAGAGTGCCCTAGACCAATTAGAGGATTGGGCCAAAAGAAATCTGATGAGGTTCAACAAAGACAAGTGCAGAGTCCTGCACTTAGGACGGAAGAATCCCATGCACCGCTACAGACTAGGGACTGAATGGCTAGGCGACAGTTCTGCAGAAAAGGACTAGGAGTTACAGTGGACGAGAAGCTGGATATGAGTCAACAGTGTGCCCTTGTTGCCAAGAAGGCTAACAGCATTTTGGGCTGTATGAGTAGGGGCATTGCCAGCAGATCAAGGGACTTGATCATTCCCCTCTGTTCGACATTGGTGAGGCCTCTTGTGGAATACTGTGTCCAGTTTTGGGCCCCACACTACAAGAAGGATGTGGAAAAATTGGAAAGCATCCAGTGGGAGGGCAACAAAAATGATTAGGGGACTGGAACACATGAGTTATGAGGAGAGGCTGAGGGAACTGGGATTGTTTAGTCTGCGGAAGAGAAGAATGAGGGGGGATTTGATAGCTGCTTTCAACTACTGAAAGGTGGTTCCAAAGAGGATGGATCTAGACTGTTCTCAGAGGTAGCAGATGACAGAACGAGGAGTAATGGTCTCAAGTTGCAGTGGGGGAGGTTTAGGTTGGATATTAGAAAAAACTTTTTCACAAGGAGGGTGGTGAAACACTGGAATGCGTTACCTAGGGAGGTGGTAGAATCTCCTTCCTTAGAGGTTTTTAAGGTCAGGCTTGACAAAGCCCTGGCTGGGATGATTTAGTTGGGGATTGGTCCTGCTTTGGGGATTGGTCCTGCTTTGGACTAGATGACCTCCTGAGCTCCCTTCCAACCCTGATATTCTATGATTCTATGGCTTTATTTGGTGTCAACCTCTGCCCCTGCTGCAATTTTGCAAACCAGAAGTTGGGAGAGGAACAGAGCCAAATAGTAATTGTATTCCACAGGGATTTGGGGCTGCATTGTTTCCTGCCCCCTTTGGATTTATATGGCAGGGCAACTGGGGTCTAAGAGCCTGATTGTCTCCTTTGTGAGGCCACTCCATAGATCAGTGTGGAGGGTATAACTGAATGGAGACCCAGACCACTGTCGCCACCTTTATCTCCTGCACCTCAGCTGTGCTGAGCACAAGGTTAGCACAGCTAGGACTGTCTATTTATCTTCAGTATTTATAGAGCCTCCATCACTATAGAATCCGTGCTCCTCACCATCTTTAATGCACCACAACAGCCCTTGTCACACAGCAAGTCGGGGCAATGAGGGTACAGCAGGGATTTGAACCCAGTGCTCTCACAGCCCAGGCTAGTGCCCTACCTACTGGACCCCCTTTTCTCTCTGAGGCCATAAACTTTTGCTTTTGAAAATAATATTCATCGTTTGCCTCACTCTAGCGTTCCCGGTTTCCTAGAGCTGTGAAATTAAATGAAAAAAAAAAAGATAATTACTGGCATGATGATAATTTTATGCATTGTACTCTCAGCAGCACTCATAGAAATGAAATAAATACTGTTTTCCCTGCCACTGTGGAGAGGTGGAGAGGCTGAAGTTAACTAAAATAAACTGTACTAATTTTTCAAATCTATGTTTTTATTCTTTAAACCTGTCATGTATATATTCCAAAGCTAACTCCATGGGATGTTGCTGGTTAATTCAAGAATACAAGAAAAAAGGGTTATTTTCATCCTTTGTGGGTTGTGCTGTCCAAATCGAAAAGCGATTCTTGACCTTCTGTACCAAAATGAAGACTCCTCTTTCATCTGGTTTCCATTCTATTATTTGTGCACCTTATTGTATTTATCATTGAAATCCTGTTTTCTTCTCCTTGACCCGTGTTCCAGTGATTTATGAGAAATTGCTGCTCCAGATGTTATCTTTGGCATCTGGTGATTCAGTTTAGACAGACCCTGACGAATGTGGAGAAAGTAAATGTGTTTTCTGAACTGCCTAATGACTCTACTTTATACTCAGCAGATGGGCCAAAAAATGCCAGTTGAAAATCATTCTTAATGAGTCACATATTCCTACTTGACATTGCTAGAAGAAAACTAGTGTGATGATCAAAATTTTAAGAAAAAAACTAAGATCTAAATTACACTTAATTTTTTTGTAGCAATTTGTCTTGCCTGGTTAACTGCTAGCTAATGTGGTTAGTGACTCAAAGTCTTCACCATCTGTTGGCTGTTTGGTCTGATGGTCCTAGTCCAGTTCTAGGTAGAAAGCCACCAACTGGCAATTTCAACAGAAAAGGCCAAGACATGAGTGGCCATGGAAACTAAAATACTTTTTCACACCCTGAAGGGGTCCCTCTGGATTGAGTTACCAGTGGGGAATGCTTGCCCTGGCAATCAAAGGATGTCAGTCTCCAGGACTGCCACTTGACACTTTTCCTGTGCAAAATTCACCCTAAATTACAAAAAAAAAAAAAAAAAAAAAAAAAATTTGAAAAATTGACTGCAAAATTGTACGTATATCCCTAGATGTTTGCAATCATTGGAGAGCTGCTCCTATTTCATATGTCATTAACCTATCACAAAGATTTTGGGCAACCTTCCTTTTATACAGGTATTTTTTAATACCCTAAGTCAGTGGCTCTCAACCTTTCCAGATTACTGTACCACTTTCAGGAGTCTGATTTGTCTTGCGTACCCCAAGTTTCACCTCACTTAAAAACTATTTGCTTACAAAATCAGATGTACAAATACAAAAGTGTCACAGCACACTATTACTGAAAAATTGCTGACTTTCTCATTTTTATCATAAATTTTAAACTAAATTGATTGAAATATAAATATTGTACTTACATTTCAGTGCATAGTATCTGGAGCAGTATAAAAAAGTCACTGTCTATTTGAAATTTTAGCTTGTACTGACTTCGCTAGTGCCTTTTATGTAGCCTGTTGTAATACTAGGCAAATATCTAAATGAGTTGATGTACATATTGGAAGACCTCTATGTATCCCTAGGGGTATGTGTACCCCTGGTTGAGAACCACTGCCCTAAGTTGCTCTCTGGTGTTAGCTCTTGCTACTGTTTGTGGCAACAGTTTCCAGTACATTAGGTGCATGTAGATGAGCCTCAGCCCGAACCCCATATCCAAACACTTCTTTGCTTGGAAGAAGTTTGGATCCAAACTTTGAGCCGGTTTCCTAAAAGCTCTGGTCCATCATTTAGACATTTAAATCAGCAATTGGCATGTACAACAGAGATAGGATGTTTTCTTTAGATGCCTGCTTTTATGTAAACTCTGTGTAAGTGACCATCAATTTAAAATGCTAGAATGTTTGTGAACTACTGGGAACCAATGCATGATGGGCAAATTCTGCCCTTGGATATGTGCCAACATGTTGCATTTTCCCCAGTGAGAGTTGTGTTGACAAATGCTAGTTCCGTTGCTTAATCTTCTTGTGGGAGGCACTCAGGCCTGGTCTACCCTAGGAAATTAAGTCAGTATAACTACATTGGTTGGGGCATGAAAAATCCACATCCTCGAGTGATGCAGTTAAACAGACCTAATCCCCAGTGTAGATAGCACTAGGTTGATGGGAGAATTCTCCTGTCAACCTGGCTAATGTCTCTCAGGGAGGTGGATTACCTATGCTGGTGGAAGAATCCTTCCCGCTGGCGTAGGGAGTGTCTACACTGAAGTGCTACAGCAGTGCAGCTGCACCACTGCACTATTTTAAGTATAGACAAGCCCTTAGATACTATGTTGGTGTGGATGCTATAAGAACCTGAATAAGCTCTCTGAAGGTAAAATTGAGCCCTCGATTTCCATTGCACAAGGGGGAAAAAACTTGTGTTCTTTTCTGCACTCCTGGATCTGCATTGAAATTAGCGTTGTCTCATTAAGCTGCAGGTAACAATTGCAGATCCATACTAACTGCAGCCATGTTCAGAGTTTTGGGGTGTTATGCCTACCTAATTTTCTTTATGATCTTCCCCCACACTGCACATAATGGTTAAAGTGGAACCATTCTTTGGACTTCACCTCTCTTGATGATTGTTACCATGGAAAACAATGAAATTCTCAAGTATGAGCTTTTCTTTCAGTGCTCTATCTCCAGTCCCTAGAAATTGTAACCTGATCTCCATCACCACAACCGCTTCATGTTGGATCATTTTCAGCCTCAGGGCCATCTTTCAGGATCTGCCTTCTAGCTTTTCTTTAAGCAGCTGGTATATCCCTTGCTCCCTGTTGTACTGATTTCATAGAACTATGTCCATTCACACCAGCTGAGGATCTGGATCATTTTCTCTCCTTTTCCTGTACCTATAAATCCCTCTCTTTCACTGTTTCATTAGCTCTAACTCTGAGGTGCAGTGTTTATGAAAGACACGGTACAGAATGAAGTCCAAATTTGCTGACTGTAATCCTGAGGACTACCTTTGGCCTCAACAGGAGTTCAGCATCAGAGGGATTGGACCCACTTGTAATGTATAGTTTGCCTAATCTAGACTTTAAGGTCCTTGAGTCAGGGACTGTCTTCCTTTATATACTGTAGAGTGCAAGCACATTAATAGGGAATAAGAATAATATTTTGTATTGTATTCCTTGGAGAAGCATGACAGTGAATATTAATGGTGATAATGGGGACTTAGAATTGTTTTCCAAATGAAATAATTTTCAATTGAACTTAATACAGAGTCTTCTACGTGCCAGAGGTTAACAATATTACATTCAGAAATGTGTACAAATTCTATTTAAAAAGCAGTGCTCTCCTATTCCATAGAAGCTAAAGTTCCAGGCAAGCTCTGTGAAATGCAATATATGGCCTAAAGACGAGCTGTATGGAGCTCAAAAGATTTCCTCTTTCACCAACGTAAACTGATCCAGTAAAACAAGATATTACCTCACCCACCTTGTCGCTCAAATATTCATCAGTAATTTAGAGATATTGCTCCATCTACTGGAACATCAATCCACTTGTAAGCTTGAATTCTATTATACTGCAGCAAACAGCCATACACCAGCAACGAAAGAAATGGGTTGGGCAAACATCAAAAGGTTCTAATGTTCCATACGGTCAGATTAGTCTCAACATTTGGATGTTTATCTAAACCCTTTGAGATCTCTTGTGTGTCTTCCTCATTGCAAATTAACTCAGCCTAACAAAATAAGCTTACCTTCTCGGAATGGGGAGCTAAGAAGGTGTTGTTTGTAGAAAGCACAGGATGGGGTGTTATGGATTCTGTTCTCAGCTCTGCGACTGACATTTTTTATAAACACAAACAAACAATGTAACCTCTTGGTCCCACAGTTTCCTGGGAGGAGAAACAGAGGCAGGGGAAGGGAAAATGACTTCCCTAAAGTCACAGCAAGTCAGTTGGATAGCCAGGAATAGACATCAGATCTCCTGGAGCACAATGTGGTGCCTTAGTCATTAGACAACACTGCCTAAAGGTGAACTGGTGTTGTCCCATTTACAGTAATAGCCATATTTAAACTCTAGCTGCAGCTGGCTGCTACGTGCTGACTATTTTCCAGTATATTTTTCCAAACAGTACAAACATCATAGCAAATATTTGCTCTTAAAACCCCCTCCACCCACCCTCAACAAGTTTTTAAGGGAATGTTGCAGTCTACCCATGAAACATCACACTTCACACTAGACAGGGCAAGGATACCAGACTGATTCAAAGATGAGGCTAAAAATGACACTGAAAAGCAGCTTCTTCCCTGCTTCCCTTGAATCAGGCAAACTGTGGGTATGCTATAGTTCGAGGCCCTCAATGGGAAATAAGGGTCAGTGCCTAATTATCATAAGGAAATACTGATTTTCCACATGTTTGTGACAAGTTTAAAACTGATATTAATGAGCTGTTGCAAATGTTCCAGGTCAAATGAAGGGGACTAGTCAGAGGAAATGGACAGTGAATGGGAAAGTTGGATAGGAGGAAACCGACTATGAAGCACAAAAAGGTAAAATAGGGAGGCGATGGGGAGTTGGATCCTGGCTGATCTGGACCATGAGAAACCGTTATTTTGTTTCTTTTTTTTTTTCCTTTATTTTTGTTTGCATTCAGCACCACTGACGTTTGTTTTGTGCTGTCTGCTGTGGTAAAGCTTTTGCTTGAATATTTATCCTCTCCCAGTGCTGTGTTTCCAATAACTCTGCACTGATTTTTACAGATATGCAGTTGCTGTACCTCCTTTAATAATGGGCTTCTGCTTATAATTAGCCTGTATTAAATGGTTTGATAGCCAAACACATTTTGAGATGTTTGTTACCACTTACTTCTTTATCTGTGGGCTTAGCACTTGTGCCTTGTCCTTGTTTCTGTACAATAGAATAAGGTACTCTCTGAAGGTGCTGTAGGCCAAAAGAGCAGGAAAGCTACATGGTGTGTTATGATATGCAGGGAATTATGCAAGTACTTCCATTAATGCTCACGATTATTAGCCGAATCCCACATTCCTCAGTCTTTACTCAAGCTAAACTTCCATTGAACTCAATGGGAGTTTTGCTGTAACAAAGATGTCAAGATTTGGCCCTACCCCCCCAAACATACACACGCACGCTCTCTGTCTTGCTCAGACGAGTTTACTATAGGTGAAGCTGGTAGCACCACCTAGATAGTAAAGGTTGTCTAGTACTTTCCATTACTCTTCATTCGTTCCTTACAACTACCAGACTTCAGCTGTTCCGGATGAAAATTTCCATGGTGGGTATTTGCCTCAGGCTGGTTTTGTTTTAGAAAATTTCAGCTGAAACAGTCCAACCACTTCCAGAAATGAAATTATGGGAAAATATGTTTTGCCCATATCAACAAAATTCATACAACCATTGACTCAAGCTAGCTGCAGTGCTTCCAGGCTTTGGACCAGGGCCTCCTCCAGGCTTTGGGAGGGGCGGGGATGACACTCCAGTGTCAGGGTTGTGCCTTTTTCTGAGCCACCCAAATGCGTCCAAGCTGTAAACATCTGAAAAAAATCTCACTTTGAACATTACTCCTAGGGGAATTCTGCACCACTAGGCGCATGCAGAATTCATGTCCCCCGCAGATTTCATTCCTTCCCGCCGAAAAATTACTTCTGACGGGGAAGCAAAAGGAAGCTGCAAGAGTGGTAAATCACTGAGGGAGGGCAGAGCTGGGGAATGCCTTCTATCATGCACCAGGCTTAGCTGCTCCTCCCAGCTGAGCTGTGGAGGGGGGGGGGGGCTTCCTCTTCCTCTAAAAGGAGCAGCCGGGACTGAGTCAGACCCATCCCCAGAAACCTTCCCTGATACTGCACACCCCCCTGCTTCCTGCCCCCATTACTTCTCAGCCACGGGGGGAGGGGGGTCACTGTATGGGGAGCTGCTATCCCAGCCCCCTGCATCTGGACCCCCCCCATATGCAGAGACCCACACTGATCATCACCCCCCCACCAAACCCCCTGCACCTGGATCCCTACCCTGCCTTTCCAAAGTCACGCTTTTCCTGTGTTTGCACAGGCCACACAGCTAGCATGTAATCAAAAAAACTCCTGAACTGGTTAGTTGTAGCTAAGGACTTGTTGACATCGAGCAGTGATGTGGACTGGGGGTGGGGGTGGGGTGAGTTCGAAAGCGCACGAATAGGGTGCACATTAATGGGCCACATATACCCTGCTGACACACACTAAAGGTTCACTAGTGCCCTTTAATGAAGCACTGTTTGAAACAGTACCATGCTGAAGCACACTAGGAACCATTACCAAAAGAGTACACTATACACCATTTTCTTCTGTAATTAATAATGTATATTTTGTGCACTTTTATATATTACATTACATTAGTCACTAGTCTACACAATGAGAGATCCCTAAAAAACCCCTGATTTTTGGCTAGCCCCCTAAATTATATTTATAAACCCTGCAAAACAGAAGCCGTACACATAGAATCATAGAATATCAGGGTTGGAAGGGACCTCAGGAGGTCATCTAGTCCAACCCCCTGCTCAAAGCAGGACCGATCCCCAATTAAATCATCCCACATACTACACATTGACCAATCTGCCCCACACAGCATAGAAGTGGAATGCATGTATGTATTTATCAATCATTAGTAATCATTTCTAGGCTGTAACTTTACAGGAAAAGGTTTCTCATTAGACATGAAATTCTTGAGCAATTTATTTCAAAAGCCACTTGGAGATTTTGTTTCATAGCATGAAAAGTTAACACATATGTGAAGGCCATGGAAAAGTGGGCCTTTGAAAATTCCGCTCCATTATCAGTCAGAGCACCCTATCAGTGCTCAGAAAATAATTAAACTCCCTTTTAAAATATCAGTTTGAGTGTTTTTGCAGTTTGCACTGAGCCATATCTGTGAAATGATGTTGCAGTGCTGTGAAATCCCAGATCTTTGTTTTCATAGCTTTTGAATAATGAGTGTGTAGCTTAGGCTAAATAGCAATTGCAAGAGTAATAGCCAGCACCCTTTAAAGCAAAGGACAGAAAACATGGTAGTGGTATCCTGTAGGTGTTATGCTGATTCAGGGATGCTGCATTTAATGTTTTTGTTGTGTCAGCCTGTTTGAAAGGGCAGCTTATCATTTGAAATGTGACTCTTTGAATTAGAGCGGGGCATTTTTTTTGGACAATAATCACGAGCCTTTCTTTGTCTAACTAAATACAGCAACAAAAAAAATGCACTGGTAAGGTTTGGGGAGGGGGGCGGTTTCTGAGCACAGTGTTTGTGCACTTACAGCCAAAAAGCAATATCTTTTAATACTATTTTTTATTTCAGTGTTCAAATATGAAATTCCTGTGAAAAACACTCAGGGTCTTTGGCTTTCAAATAAATACAAAGAACACTCATGACTCTAATGGAGTTGCTCCAGATTTACGCTGTGCTGAATGAGAGCAGAATTTGGCCCACTACTTAGTCATCTGTGCACATCATTGGTTAAATTTGGGCAGCTGTAAAGACACAACTGACTGGTTTCAGTTCTGATTAGAAACAAAATTGTTATACATTATAATTGCAGTAAGGATTTATGATAGTCTTCAAAGGCTCTGATCAGAATTATGCTGAGTGCTGTACAAACACAGAAGAGCGAATCCCTGTCCTGAACCTAGATTTCCAAAAGTGACTAGTGACCTCAGTTTTAGGTACACAACAGGGAAGGGGCCTGATTTTCAACCAGCAGTATTTATTTGAAGACTACTACAATTATCATTCTATATGCATTCAGAGCTAGGGCCGTATTTACTGACCATCATGGCTAAGATGTTTCAAAAGCAGAAGGGGAATTATAGGAGTCTGGCAACCTCTCTCCTTCCTACCTCTGAGTCTTTCAAGATGTGCATCTTAGCAGCTCCAAAACAGACCACCATCAGGGCTGTGAGCAAGGTCACATGTTTTCACACAACAGAGGACTGAAAGGGACCTCTAGAGGTCTTCTAATCCAATCCACTGCAAGCAAGGCATGACCAAGTATTATCTAGACCATCCCTAAAAGGTATTTGTCTAATCTGCTCTTAAAATCCTCCAATGACCAACCTACAAAATTTATTCAAGTGCTTAACAACCCTGACTGGAAGTATGCTGCCATTTAAGCCCATTGCTTCTTGTCCTAGCTTCAGTGGGTAACAAGAACAATTTTTCTCCTGCCTCTTTGTAACAACCTTTTCTGTACTTGAGAACTGTCATGTCCCCACTCAGTCTCCTCTTCTCCAGACTAAACAAACCCAAACTTTTCAACCTTTGCTTATTATAGGTCACGTTTTCTAGACCTTTAATCATTTTGGTTGCTCTCCTCCGGACTTTATCCAATTTTTTCTACTCTTTCTTGACATGTGGCAACCAGAACTGGACGCAATACTGTATCAGCACAGAGTAGAGCAGAAGAATTATGTCTGAATTATGGGGGGGGGAGCTGCTTTCAGCTACCAAAATACTGTGTGAACTGTCACACAGCATAAACCTCAAAGGGAACGTTACAATGGATAACAACCCCTAACACAATTTGCCACCATTAGTTTAGTTCATGGCCAAAATTCTGGATTAGGCAAGATTCCTTTCAGTGAAACTAGGATTTGGTCCTTAGACCACAACCTTTTTAGGACAGGCATTAAGTATGCTACTATGTAAGATATCCACAGCTAGATCTTGCTTATATGAAGAAAATAATTGCATAGTCCCTAATCCATTTTATTCTGCTATTTTAAAGTTTGAATTATTTCATCCTTGATTTGGGATCCTCTGATTTTAAATACAGAACTGCTTAGTCAGCCAACTGAGCAAAAAAATTAAATTCAGGATTAGGGAAAGAAATTCTAAATTCAAAGAGGGCAAGAAGGACTTTTTAAATGTGACTATCAATGGGGACTCCGTGGATTTTATTTCACTGGAGAAATACAACTAAATATGTATTCCTTATTTTAGTTTTTAAAATACTCCAGTAGTGGGGATTAAACTAGAAAACTTGGTGACAACTGAAAATACTAAAAGACATTTATTTGTATTCCAACATAGGCATATAAGCTACATGTTAGCACACGGCACTTTACTTGTTATTTTCTGTATATAAGCAGATCACTTTCTTGAGCATCATCAAAATCTTGCTTTTCTTTTCTAATTATATATGTACATCACACCTTCAACCTTTACGTTACCTAATTTGAACAATTTAGTGTTAAAACTTTTAGTTTTACATGGTTTTCAATTTTAGGCATGTTAAGATGGAAATAGTTGGTCAAAGGCCTTCTGGAGTCACAAGAAGTCCTATAAGAATGCCAAAACCCAAATGTGATTATGTGTTCTGAATGCATGCAAATTTAGTGAAAATGCAAGTGCAAAGTGCCCAATTTTCCTCTCTTTCAGTGGTTTTACACCAGTGGAACTCCACTGACTTCATAAGAGTTACTCCTGATTTACCCCGATGAAAGAGAATTGCAAACGAAGTACAATTCTCTACACTGACCTTTCACTGTGAATGAAAACACAAGAAAGGTTAGTAAGCTGACCACACTTCAGCAGGAACTTTTTTTGAAACAGTGTACAAAACCTTTATTCACCAATAAGTTAAAGTGCTTTCATAAATAGATGTTTAGTCTTTTGTACGCTGTTTAAGAGTATAAAGCTTTCAGTAAAAGCTTCATTTATTCCTCAGACTCTGATCCTTCCTCATCTTGACTGATTTGGAAGTAGCGCAGCTCATATGTCTCCTTATCAGATGCGACCACACGAAGCCAGTCACGAAGATTGTTCTTCTTGAGATATTTCTTTGTGAGGTATTTCAGATACCTTTAAAAAAAGGCAAATATCAATTAACATTCTCTCATAAGGCTTCTTATTGCTATCTTGTGTGTGACATGCCGGATTCAATTTTATGAATGTAACAAATACAAAAACTGCAGTTTTTAGTATACATTGAATATTTCCAAAGGTCACCGTGCCTCACACTCCTGTTCAGAAATTAAAATGGACTCTATGTATATTAACTACTTCATGCAGAATTTCATTCCTGAAGTATCAAATTTTCGCAGTGTGTTATACTTCACTATCACACGGTGCTATGTCAGTGAAGACAGCGATGTCAAAGCACCAGAAACCGACGCTAGCACTATACTAGTTTAGTATTCTCCCCATCCTAAAAGCTTATCTACACACACAAACTGTAATCCTTAACTGTTAAAGGGGTACAATCCCCCCCAAATTCCCCAGTGTGGATGCAATTACACCAATATAAAGGTGCTTATACTGATACAGCATATTCCCCTAAATTATGGGAAATAAGCTAACCCAGTATAAGGCAACTTTATCAAACACTGACTATGTCTATCCTAGCACTTTTGTCGGTCAGGGGTGTGGTTTAATTATGCCAATGCAGGAGCTCTCTCCCCTTGGCTTAGGGCACCTACATGGGAGAACTTACAGGGGCACAGCTGTGCCACTGTAAAGTTTGTAGTGTCAACATAGCCTTAATTCACACTAGGAGTAGACTGATTTAATTATTTCTGAACAAAAATACATCACACGGCTAAGCATAAGTTTAAATTGATATAAAAACTGTGTGTAGGTCTGGTTTAAGTCACTGATATTTACATGTTAAGAAAATTAGATATTACACTATTTTCTCTCTATATATCAAAATTAGATTATATCCTGTCCATCTAATCATAATTCAGAATCAGTTGAACCATAATATGTATACAAGGACAAGAAAATCAACGATCACCTTATATATAAAAACGATACCCACCTTTTAGAGAACTGCTTCTCAGATACGACTGTGATCTTGTTCTTAAAACGTTCAATGTGAACTATGTTCCCCAGGTTTCCAGTTTTTCCATTGACCTTAACCTTCTCCTTTAGGAACTGTTCCTATTTCAATAAAAGAGGAAAAAAGGAACACTAGGGAATGGTGCCCTAGGTATGCACTAGGGAAGGGACCCTAGTCATATAGCACATGTTAAAAACCCAAATGTACTGTATATGTTATGTACATAACACAATAAAATCTTGCTGTAAGCAACTGAAACAACCTCTAACAATCTTGAATAACACTTTTAATGTAATTAATAAAATATTTCTTATCTATAAAAGATGTTTCATACTTTTGTTTGAAAATTCAAGCCTTTTTAACAAGCGTTTATGTAAAAGATAAAACTATACTGACTGACAATTGACTTTCTTAAACTCATAATAAATATACTTTGTCAGCTGTGGTCTGATCTCCATATATACTTAAACATATTATAAAGTTGTTCATTAAGAGTATGAAAAATAGAGCTACTTACAAAATTTCCAGAATCAAATATTCCATCTTCTACAGGATGGGTGAGGTCAAGGCTAAACTTCCAAGTTGATTTTTTTGACTTTCGGTCTTTCTGCTTTAAAAATAAGTCAACTAGTTATTACATATCACTCCCCCCCAACACACTTAAAAAAAACACAAAAAAACAAAAACCTACTACTATCAGGGACATCTGCATGAAAACAGAATCCTGTTTGTTAGTTTATTTGTGCTATCATTAAATGGACTCATTCACTACCCCTGGCAAGGAGTAGGCCACACAATTACCTGACACCTCCTGTTACACTGGCTCTTAAGGCCTAGGCTAAACTTATGTATTTTATTGCACTGGTATGTCAGAAAGGGAGTTTCATGTTTTACTAAAACAACGGGAGTCTTATGACACCTTAAAGACTAACAGATTTATTTGGCCAAATAAATCTGTTAGTCTTTAAGGTGCCACCCGACTCCTTGTTTTTGTTTTTTTTGGATACAGATTAACACAGCTACCCCTCTGATGGTATACTAACATAGCTATGCTGGTAAAAGCCCTACTGTAGTTGCAGTTTCACCAGTGTAACTTCACTTATATTAGTAGAGCTCATGCCAGTACAAGCACTTTTATACAAATATAAGAGTTTAATTATACTAGCAAAGCCTTCTTGGTGTAGGCCTTAGTATCTTTTTCTGTATATATCAGTGATTGGACTTCTCATTACCAGTGTACTTACGGTAAGTACTGAAAGCCCTTACCAAACTGGCATTAAAAGTCAACTTGGGCTAACTCCCAAAATAGAAGGTACAGCAACAAAGCATGCTCAGAGGATGGAGACTTCAGGCACCCATGTCTGAAAATGTGAACCAAAACAGGCGCCTTCACAGAAGATTCTTGGACGTACTGAGCATCCCCAGCTCCATTCAAATGAATGGGATCAGGGAGTCTTCAGCACCTCTGAAAAAAAAGCGGGCCACTTCTACTGAGGTGCTTAAATATGGATTTATGTGCCTAACTTTAGGTGCTCATGTCCGAGCACCCCAGCCGGCGCACAGAGGGGTCGAGGCACAGTTGGGATTTCCCAGGGTCCGAGTCAGGCTACTGAAAGACCCGGTTTGAACGCGCTGGGCAGTTACATGGTGCCTTTCACCTTAGGACCTCAGCGCCCTCCGCGAGGCTAATAACCACCTCGGCACGGCAGCGAGGCGTTAGCTCGACTTCGGGGAAACTGAGGCACGGACGCAGTTAGGCGTTTAGCCCACGGTCATCCCGCGAGCTCTGCAGTCCTGATTGCTCCCTTCATGCGCTACCCCAGCCGCGGCCCTGCTCCCCCTGCCCTCAGCGTTCTGCCTCGGGATAGCGTCAGCCCGAACGTAAGGCGGGGGAAGGACCTGTCCCGCTGGCCGCCGGGCTCCAGGCTAGGGGGGGCGAGGAGCTAGGCCCCACTGAGGCCCATTGGAGCCATGACAACGGGGCTGCCCCCGTCTGCGGGCCGAGAGGGCCAGCGCAGCGCTACCGTGTCTTGCCCAACCCTCCCGCGGCCGCCGGGGTGCCACGCGCCCGGCGCTCTCACTCACCGGCGCCATCCCGCCAGCCCGCGCTCAGGCCTCTCAAAAGGCGGAAGCCGCTGCCTCGCTGGGCTTTTATGTCTAGTGTGGGTGTGATGTCATCACGCAGGAGCGTGTGGCGTAAAGGAGGGACACGTGGCCGAATGCTGCGTCACAGCCTGCGAGGGGGCGGAGCGTGGGCGTTAGCAGTGGCTGCGCTCTCTCCGCAGGGCGCTCGCCGGCCTGTGTCATGTGGCGCGGGGAGCTGGGAGGGGCAGGGGCAGGCTCAGCGCCTCTGGGAGTGGAGGATTGCGTTCCTTCTTGTTTGCATGCCACAGAGCAGGGTTGGGAGCACTGTTCCTGCTAAGCTGTGCGCGTGGACACAGATCCTAACCCCCGCCCCCCACGGCGAATACCACGCACACAACAATTGGCACAGAATATTTTTGTGTACATGACCAGAACAGAAGAGAGCACATTGGTCAAATGAAGCACAATCAAAAATTTCGCAAAAAGAAAAGGAGTACTTGTGGCACCTTAGAGACTAACCAATTTATTTGAGCATGAGCTTTCGTGAGCTACAGCTCACTTCATCGGATGTATACCGTGGAAACTGCAGCAGACTTTATATAGACACAGAGAATATGAAACAATACCTCCTCCCACCCCACTGTCCTGCTGGTAATAGCTTATCTAAAGTGATCATCAAGTTGGGCCATTTCCAGCACAAATCCAGGTTTTCTCACCCCCACCCCCATACACACACAAACTCACTCTCCTGCTGGTAATAGCTCACCAACAACCACATACCACACAACAGAACCACTAACCTAGGAACTTATCCTTGCAACAAAGCCCGTTGCCAATTGTGCCCACACATCTATTCAGGGGACACCATCACAGGGCCTAATAACATCAGCCACACTATCAGAGGCTCGTTCACCTGCACATCCACCAATGTGATATATGCCATCATGTGCCAGCAATGCCCCTCTGCCATGTACATTGGTCAAACTGGACAGTCTCTACGTAAAAGAATAAATGGACACAAATCAGATGTCAAGAATTATAACATTCATAAACCAGTCGGAGAACACTTCAATCTCTCTGGTCATGCAATCACAGACATGAAGGTCGCTATCTTAAAACAAATAAACTTCAAATCCAGACTCCAGCAAGAAACTGCTGAATTGGAATTCATTTGCAAATTGAATACTATCAATTTAGGCTTAAATAGAGACTGGGAGTGGCTAAGTCATTATGCAAGGTAGCCTATTTCCCCTTGTTTTTTCCTACCACCCCCCCCCCCCAGATGTTCTGGTTTAACTTGGATTTAAACTTGGAGAGTGGTCAGTTTGGATGAGCTATTACCAGCAGGAGAGTGAGTTTGTGTGTGTATGGGGGTGGGGTGTGAGAAAACCTGGATTTGTGCTGGAAATGGCCCACCTTGATTATCATGCACATTGTAGGGAGAGTGGTCACTTTGGATGAGCTATTACCAGCAGGATAGCGAGTTTGTGTGTGTGGTTTTTGGGAGGGGGGTGAGGGGGTGAGAGAACCTGGATTTGTGCAGGAAATGGCCCAACTTGATTATCATGCACATTGTGTAAAGAGTTGTCACTTTGGATGGGCTATCACCAGCAGGAGAGTGAATTTGTGTGGGGGGGTGGAGGGTGAGAAAACCTGGATTTGTGCTGGAAATGGCCCAACCTGATGATCACTTAAGATAAGCTATTACCAGCAGGACAGTGGGGTGGGAGGAGGTATTGTTTCATATTCTCTGTGTGTATATAAAGTCTGCTGCAGTTTCCACGGTATGCATCCGATGAAGTGAGCTGTAGCTCACGAAAGCTCATGCTCAAATAAATTGGTTAGTCTCTAAGGTGCCACAAGTACTCCTTTTCTTTTTGTGAATACAGACTAACACGGCTGTTACTCTGAAACCAATCAAAAATTTGTACGGAAGAAATTTTTTGCGTGCTGGGCCTGTCAGAAAATAGAGGGAACATTGGTTGGGAGGTTGGGTTTTACCCCACCTCCCTTCCCCAACTTTAAGAAACAGATTAAAGCAACATCAACAAAACAAAGCCTAGGATTGCCCCAGGAATGGTTAATTGCCAAAATGTTAAGAACTAAGAAAAAAAAAGTCAGGCTTTTTAAAAAGGAAAAAATCTTTGCACTAGTAAGGCAAATCCATCCAACCTAAAACAAAACCTTGGGGAAGTTTTTCAAAATGTTATTTAAGGTCCCGCTCCTGCCATGAGCTTTGCCCAGGTGTACCCCTAAAGCCTGGCAGAGCTCCGTGCGGGACTTTTGGGGCCTAATCTTGTAAAGAGGAAAAGGGGAGGAAGCATCTGCACTCATGCTTGTGCCCTTTGCCCTGCAAATACAAATTGTATTGCCTGAAAATGTTGAAGCAGTCACACTTTGGGCCATCATTGACATTGTTTTTTCTTGGCCCAGGCAAACTATGGCCCTTACCCTGCATTAGGCTACAGCAGGGATTGGCAACCTTTCAGAAGTGATGTGCCGAGTCTTCATTTATTCACGCTAATTTAAGGTCTTGCGTGCCGCTAATACATTTTAATGTTTTTAGAAGGTCTCTTTCTATAAGTCTATAATATATAACTAAACGATTGTATGTAAAGTAAATGAGGTTTTTAAAATGTTTAAGAAGCTTCATTTAAAATTAAATGAATACAGATCTTATCAGTTTAGTGTGATCCTTGCCTTTGTTTTTCCTTGCTGAGTTTTCCAATGTCTGGCACGTATTTGGATACTTTCAGCTGCACAGAGGCTTCTGAATGATCAGTTGTTAACCAGCTCCAATAGGGACAGCGGAGAGATTTCATGTGTGAACGTACAGGTATGTGGATCCAAATGCTGAAAGCATTGCAAACACAATTTTCTTCAAACAGTTAAATTTAACTTGCAGGGACGTCCAGCAGGTCAGAATAGAGGCCCCATGATCTCTCTCAGTAGCTTCAAGTGCACTCCGCAGATCTCCAAACTTTGATGCCCACAATTCTGAGCTTTTTAACTGAATGAGCTGCATTTCGAAAACTTCAACACCCACCCACTGAAATACAAACAAATCCAAGTCACTTTCGTTGAACTTTTCAGATTTAATTAGAAAAGAAAGCATTGGGCCAAACTGCTGGAAATCTTGAAATCTGTCAGAAAATTCTGATTCCAGTTCTTGCATGTACATTCTAATCTCAACGTCAAATGCAGAGCGCTGTTCCACGTGGCATGACAGTGATGTAAGCAGCAAACCAGGACTTAAAAATATCCCAGCACAGTGGTGCTGGAACAATTTTTTAAGGTGGGGGTGCTGAGCTGTGCCCCCTCTTTCCCCTGTCTGTACTCCTCACTGCCGCAGGCTGGGGTCAGTGGGCCACAACTGGGGGCAGCTGCAGAGCCCCAAGCTGGCGGCTGGAACCCCAGGCCATCAGCGGAGTTCCCAGGACCGGTGGCAGGGACCTGGGGCCAGCAGTGGGCTGAGCGGGACTGGCGGACGGTACCCCAAGCCAGCAGTGGAGCCCCTGGGACCCGTGGCCAGGACCCAGGCAGTGTGAGTGCCGCTGAAAATCAGCTCGCGAGCTGCCTTTGGCACACGTGCCATAGGTTGCCTACCCTTGGGCTACATTAACACAGACCTTAGCACCTTTACAGCCATCCCACTGATTTCAGTGAGACTCCACAAAGATAGAGGGCTCTGTTGTGTTAGCAGCTCCTATGCAGCACTCAGCCTACAAATCATTTTCCTGTACTGTGTGCCTTTCGCAGCCAGCAAAACGTCCTCAATAAGCTATAATGACAGGTTCTAATCCTGAAAACTTCTACTCCTTGAAATGGTGAAACTTTTTCTCTCTCATCCTCAACTCCCCCAAACCATCTTTCACACCCTCTGTTGTAACATATAGTCACCCTCTCTCTGACTGGAATCCATGTAAAGTGGTGACCTGCTGTCAATACAAAAGGCTTTAAGATCAAAGTAGAGAGTGAGTCAAGACACCAGCACAGTGGGAACATAAGGACAGTTGGCAACAGAAAACAGAACAAGAAGGGGAGATAGAAACACACAACTAGAAATGGGGGAGGCTGTGGAATGACAAAATATGGAAATTCAGTCAACTTTGCAATAGGTCTGTGTTACCCTTAGATGGTGGTAGAAGAGATAGTGCTTGCATACAGGGAAAAGAAAATCTGTATCAGTTTCAAATAGATTAGCACTAAGGGACTGTTGCAGCAGGACAAAGGGCCATTGGACCACACTTAGGCTGGGAACAATCCCTATATGGTCACAAAGTGGCAACACAAACTCCCCATTTATCTATATAGCATAAGCTATAGCTATATATCATAATATTCCAGGAACCTGACTCTGGAGCTTAGAATAACTGTACTCAGTGTGAAGCAATGGAACCAGCTACAAGCATGGTTGAGAGCTCTTCTTATTCAGAGTATCACCAGGTTCAATTGTTACCAGATTTTGTGGTCTGTCACTGCCCAACTCTTAAGGTCTCAGCATTTTTGACTTCTTTTACACACATAACTCTATGAATTACTCCTGTGACAGGCTAGTACAGGCTTTCAGCTACTAAAAGTTAATGTCTACATGTTGCTTTAAATTATTCCTTAACTTTACATACTATAATGACAGAAGCCCACCCCGACCCCTAACATTTCTTCTCTCCTGATCCCCACAAAGGTCAGGGTTGTAGCTTGATTGCTCCTGTATCTTTATCTTCCTTCCCACCAAGTCTCAGTTTCCCCTCCATTCACCTCTGAGCATCCACTAGGTCCAGTTTCTTCCTGTATGTCCCAAGGTAATAGAAAACTGTCCTTTTAATTTCCTTCCAACTTTCTCCTTCATGATTATGATCTGGAAAAACCTGTTAGAAACACTTCGGACAGCATATATCAGGGGGCTATTGTGATGGGTTACCCCCTCCCCCTGATATACTGGGGTACCACTGAGCCCGCCTGTTCCATCAGCCTGGGCTCCCTTACCCTGTCCTGCTGAGCCAGGCCCTCAAGCCTCCTCCAGCACACACAGGTAGGCACACACCCAGTACTCAAGTGCACACCCACCTCTGGAGTGCAAACCCAAAATATCATCTTGCGCTGCACAGAGAACTGTACAGCATAAGCGTGTGAAATTCGCTCCCTCCCTCAATGTGGAGGAAGATATGCACATTTTTTTGCCCCCTCCGCCCTAGTTATGAATTCCACAAATTGGTTTTAGAGAAAACAAAAACAAGTTTATTAGCTACAAAAGACAGATTTTAAGTGATTATAAGGGATAGCAAACAGATAAAAGCAGATTACCCAGCAAAATAAACAAAAACACAGTTAAGCTTAAGATACTAAAAAACTGGTTACAAGTAGTAGTTTCTCACCCTAAAAGTTGTTTTAGGCAGATTGCAGAGGTTCTTGTAGGCAAGCTGCTCTAGCTTGCTGCTTAAAACTCCACGTATTTCTTTCACAGGCCAGACACCTTTCCAGTCTGGGCTCAGTCCTTCTCCCCCACCTTGTCTTTGTTTCTTAGATGTTTGGAGCAGTCATCCTGGGTGGGGATTCAGTGAAGAATCAACCCTGATTAAGTCACTACCCTGCCTTAAATAGGTTTTACATATGGTGGGAACACTTTGTTTCCCAGTATGGTTCCGGGATCGTGTCCCTCCCTCCCACCTGGAAAAATACTGGTGTCCTATCACGGAGTCCAGTACCAGGTGACAGGATCACATGATCCTGCAGGGTCAAAACAGCCATGAGTAAAAAGTTTATTTGCAGTGTCCACAGGAAAGCTTTCCAGGAAAATGATAAACATCTTCTAAGACCTATTGTCCTCTCTAGTGGCCCATCCAAAATGATTGCATTCCGTCTGGTGGGCGTTCCCCCACTTGTAATTGATACATAGTCAATGTTCCTAACTCCAGATACAGAAATTATACATGCGTACAAATAGGATAATCATAATCATAACCTTTCCAGTGATATCTCACATACCTTATCTTGCACAAAACAGATCAGAGTTATGCTATAATCATATTATAACAATATTTCTATTAAGAATATGGGGCGTAGTGTCACAGCTATACAGCCAGATTTGTAAAAAGAAATGGCCTATTGTCACTGCTGGGCCTATGCCCATGTGTACATCAGCTGAGGCATCATCATCAAATGCTGGTGGCCAGATTCTCAGTACACCTAATGAGCAAGACAGCTGAAGCTGGCTCACTTATGCACCTACACAATTCTTGGAATAATAGCCTCAGAACTCTGTAAAAAAACAAACAAAAACACACACACACACAACAAAACAGGATTTGTGTAAATACTGCCGCAGTTCAGGGCAACTGCATCTGTATGTCCCCTCTGTGGTCCCTTGAGGCTGTAGGCTCCCAGCTCCTCAACTGTCATGTGACTTGGATAGAGCTATGAGCCTCTGGCCCTCCTGTCTGGGATTTTTCAACCATGGTGTTACTTTTCTAGAGGTGTTACAAACTGAATGAATTGGCCTAAACACCCGCCATTACTCTTAGTTCCTAGAGGAGCAGTGGTCACCTTCTCCCATGGAATTACATATGATCCCTGGCTCACAATGATACATTAACTTAATAAAGTCTGAGCTCCCAAAGACAGTGCATATAGACAGTGCCATATCTATCACACCTACACAACAAGCAGCAAGTACTTCACACATAACTTGAAAGTTCATTTTGAGTCCTCATCGATGACCACAAAATTTCACATTGGGTGGTGAGAGATTCTGTACAATTTTCATGTCTAAACGCCAGTGACTATATAACAGCCATATGACCAGTTTAAAGATAAGTAATCCCAAATACGGTTGTTACAGTCTCTGTGGTGTAACTAACAATTAAAATGTGTACAAGAGTTAGTGCCACATAGAATTATTTTTCTTTTTATTTAGAAACATAAAACATACCCACACATAGGCTCTGAGCACACTATTAAATTTAAAAAGAAAATCTGTCTTACCTGAGAATTTTCATTCAAGCACCTTCTGTGTCAGACATCTGCTCCATGGTTAGGGCACACATCTGAGCGGTGGTCAACCTGCAGTCGATTCCCTGCCTCTCAGGCAGAGTGGGAATCTGCACTCACAGCTCCCACACCCTGCGTGAGTGTCCTAACCACAGGGCTATTGGGTACAGGTTGCACCTCATTTTTCCTTAAGGAAAGACTGACCTGCTTTCGGCACCTAACATCAATAGTGGGTTCATGGCTGTGAAGCTGAAGTATGGAAAGGCACCTCCCGAACACCTAGGCCAGAGTTAGGTGCTTAAGTCATTTGAGGGCAGGGCTTAGACTCTACCTTTCTCCTCAGCATTTCCTACTGGCTAACTCAGGCAGCTCCCCACTTAACATGCTCTGTTTTTTAAGCACCTCACTCTCCTCAATCATTGAGTAGGGGGCCCTGATGCATAACTTGGGGATGCAAATTCCACTTGGTGGCAGGGGACCTAAAAGTTAAGCACTGCGGTGCTCAGCCTAAATCCCTCTTATGAATCCCACACTTAAGTGCCTAAATTACATGGGCTTTCAATAGGACTGTCATAACCATACAGCTAAGGGTAGCCTAGAAGGGGTTAAGAACCTCAAATAACCTAGCTGGCACCTGACCAAAAGGACCAATGTGGGAAGAAGAACAGGAGTACTTGTGACACCTTAGAGACTAACAAATTTATTTGAGCATAAGCTTTTGTGGCCTACAGCCCACTTCATACATCCGATGACCACAAAAGCTTATGGTCAAATAAATTTGTTAGTCTCTAAGATGCCACAAGTACTCCTGTTCTTTTTGCGGATACAGACTAACACAGCTGCTACTCTGAAACCTGTCATTATGCAAGGGGGAGGAAGATACTTTCAAATCGGGGGTGGGAAGGAAGGCTTTGTTTGTGCTCTTTGTTTGTGTGTTCTCTTGGGAAGCAGAGAAGCACCAGGTCAGAAATCTCCTCCTATAAACCATCCTAAAGTGAGTCTCAATATTGCAAAAAGAGTAAATAAATAAGGCAGGGCATGTTAGATTACCTTTTTTCTTCAACTTGTGAATTTTCCCTGTGCTAAGAGGGAGGTTTATCCCTGTTTTTTGTAACTTTAAAGATTTGCCTAGAGGGGAATCCTCTGTGTTTTGAATCTGATTACCCCATAAAGTTACTTTCCATCTTGATTTTACAGAGGTGCTTCTTTTACTTTTTTTTCTTTATAATAAAGTTCTGTTTTTAAAGAATCTGGTTTACCTATTTGGTTGGTATGTTATTCTCAAGCCTTCCCAGGAAGGAGGTGTAGGGCTTGGGGGGATATTTTGGGGGAAATAGGAATTCCAAGTGGTCCTTTTTCCAGATTCTTGTCTAAATCACTTGGTGGTGGCAGCTGCATACTGTCCAAGGACAAAGGATTTGTGCCTTGGGGAAGTTCTTAACCTAAGCTGGTACCCTAGAGTTCAGAGTGGGGAAGGGAACCCTGACAAGGACAATACTCTTGAAAATTTTAGCCCAAATTATGTTGAGTTAATCCACTGAGATTTATACAATCAGTTTAATGCACACTTTCTATGCCTCTTTGGTGAGGATGACAGGCAGCTAGATCTTCAAAACAGTAAGAAACATAGGCAGGCCCATCATGATAAATTTGGGGCCCTAGTACATCATGTTCAGTGGAGCCCCACCTCCTCACATTTCACTTTATTTACACAGATGTTTTGGGCTTCTTCGGTGCTCAGCGTCCCAGTACAATTGTGTCTCCCTCTCATCAGCCTTCAACACAGGACTCACTTAAGAGAGGAAGTTGTATATTCCCAGTTCACACATAAAAGCCTTAGGAACATGTCAGAAATGAGCAGAGTGCTACCCATTTCCCTTGCCAGCAAAGCGAGGCTGGGAGCATCTTTACAATCTTGCTGTCTATGCTAGCACAGCTCAGAGGACTTGGAAGAGAAGGTGCTAGATTTCTAGAAACAGGTAATGAGGGTGGTGGTGGTGAACAAGCATGGGGATAAGGGTGATTCAATAGCTAGTGTACTTAAGTTTTCAGAAAGCCTTTGACAAAGTCCCTTACCAAAGGCTCTTAAAGCAAAGTAAGCTGTCATGGGATAAAAGGGAAGGTCACACCTAGAAAGGGTAGGAATAAACAGCCAGTTTTCACACTACAGAGAGGAAATAGTGGCGTCCCGCAGGGGTCTGTACTGGGACCAGTACTAAGGTTGTCAGTTTTGGTTGGCTATATTCCTGGAGATTTCATCACATGACAATCTTTAATTAAAGATTAATATTTAATGCTGGAAACTCCAGGCCAATCCTGGAGCACTGGCAACCCAAACCAGTGCTGTTCAACACATTCATAAATGATCTGGAAAAAGGGGTAAATACTGAGGTGGCAAAATTTGTAGAGGATACAAAACTATCGAAGATAGTAAAATCCAACGCAGACTTTGTAACTCTTCAAAGGGATTGTACAAAACTGAGTGACTGGGCAACACAATGGCAGATGAAATTCAATATTGATAAATGCAGAGTAATGCACATTGGAAAACAATTCCAACTGTCCATATAAAATGATGGGGTCTAAATTAGCTCTTACTAGCAAAGATCTTGTTAACTCTGGATGGCTCTCTATGAAAACATCCCTTCAATTTGCAGCAGCCAGAGCCGCTGTCAAAAAAGCAAATAGAAGGTTGGGAATCACTAAGAAAAGGATCAATAGTAAGACAGGAAAATATATTACCTCTATGTAAATCCATAGTACACCCACATTTGAATATTGTATGCAGATGTGGTCACCCCATCTGCAGACAAGATATTGGAATTGGAAACAGAAAAAGACAAAAATGATTAGGGGTATGGAACAGCTTCCATATGAGGAGAGATTAACAAGACTGGGACTTTTCAGGCTGGAAAAGAGACAACTAAGGGGGTATACGCTAGAAATCTGTGAAATCATGACTTGTGTGGAAAAAGTAAATGTTATTGACTCCTTATTGATAGGCAGCAGGTAAAACAAACAAAAGGAAGTATTTGTTGACCCTATGCAGTGTCAACCTTTAGAACTCTTTGCTAGAGGATGTTGTGAAGGCCAAGACTAGAACAGGGCTCAAAAAAAACCAAAACAAAACACACACTAGGTAAGTTCATGGAGGCGAGGTCCCCCAATTGCTATTAGCCAGGGTGGTGTTCCTAGCCTCTATTTGCCAGAAACTGGGAATAGATTACAGGAGATAGATCACCAGATGATTATGGCATTGGCTACTGTCAGTAAAACAGGATACTGGGCTAGATGGACCTTTGGTCTAACCGAGTATGGCCATTCTGATGCCTCTTTGCAGCGTGTCACCCCATTTGTGTTACGTTAGAAGCAATGGATTAGTAAAACCTTGCTTCTTTCCTAATTAGACGAAACCCAGCAATTTGAGAAATCTATAAGGAGCATGACTGCAGCATTCAGAGAGCCATCACCTTTCTTTCTAAACTATCATTCAGTTTGTTAGGGAAGTACTCTTCCAACTTCAAAGTTTCTACCTACTCATATACAAAGGAGTATTTCCTGATAAAATCAGGTTCTTATATCATGCCCATAACTATGATATTTCTTTATTCTTGGAGAAATTTACAACATTCACAACATGTCAAGAAATAGTCACTATAAAACGTTAGAGTTTGATTTTATTTCTTTTGACAGGAAAGTCAGCACTCCTCTGCCCCCAGTACAACTTTATGACAAGCCCTTCTAATTTAAAAAAAATGTTTTTCACACGGAATGAACAAATGTATTGCTAAAGGTAGTGAATAAAAAAGGTATTTTAAAGACTGGACCTTAAGTTTAGCTTCCACTATCCCCCTTGCTGTAACTAAAAGTCAAAATGTGCAAATATTTCATAGAAACATTTTAGCCAGCTTCTTCATCATCTAAATGTTAAAGGGCCTTTTTTCAACCATCTTTTGTAAGCCAAACTTCCCTTACTCTTAGTAACTACAAAAAGAAAAGGAGTACTTGTGGCACCTTAGAGACTAACCAATTTGAGCATAAGCTTTCGTGAGCTACAGCTCACTTCATCGGATAGCTGTAGCTCATGAAAGCTTATGCTTAAATAAATTGCTTAGTCTCTAAGGTACCACAAGTACTCCTTTTCTTTTTGCGAATATAGACTAACACGGCTGTTACTCTGAAACCTCTTAGTAACTGAGAGCTTCACTATTACAGAAATGAAAGATGTACAGTTATACCTTTCAAGTTATTGGTTTTATGACTTTAAAAGCAATATATGTTCTACAATATATAAATATTTGAATCCTTCCAGCTGATAACCAACAGGTCTATTTGCTCACTTATCCCTAAAGACTAGATACAATAATTTACAGGGTTTTTTTTTTTTGCGCTATGTTTAGTAAGATGTCATTGCATAAATACAGTAATTAAAACATCCCTCCCCTTCCTTCTCCCTTTTTAAAAAAATACATTGACTAGTACTTGATATGTTTATAATATAGAATAATTTGAGAATAATGGGGTATCATTTATTTTACAGTAATATGCAGCAAGCATTTAAACTAAACAAGAGTGTTTCTAAGTTTACACTGGTTATTTACCACAATACAGAATCACCCTCAAAAGCCAAATACTTTAGGGTTAGACTACAGATGTTAAAATGAGACTCAAGAAGCTCTAAATTAACTGTGCAAAACTAAATTCCATCATATGTTCAGCATAATATATTCATGTTAAGATTTATACCTTCATTAAAATGGTCTTGATACATAAAATTCACTGTGATACCCAACAGCCTTAGTAGTAAGGACATACTGAATCTTCCTTACCAAACCGGAATTCTTGTAACAAACTATATTCTAATTATTCATCAAAAAGTGTATTTTATTGAATTTTGAAGTCCATTTAACAATTTAACATGCTTGAATTCAGTAAGCTTGCTAACTACAGTAGTTGGACCTATTCCCAAATGTGATTCTTTTACAGATTATGTAGAATACAGTATTCTGAGACTATACAGACGGTGCACCGTCTTTGGCAAGCTACAGGCTACTATGGATCAGACTTGCAAGCAGTTACTGTTAAAATAATGAACTTCAGCCCTGAGAACAATGCATTCAAATCATGGCTCAACTGACAAGTCTAGTCGAAAAGCAACCATATCAAGCAAAAATTAAGAGGGTCCATTTAAGTTGTTAAATATTTATCAACATTTGAGGCCAAAAACAGCCTATAGTACATTTAAAGACTTGAAAAGACAAAAACCCTATAAAGACTGGTGCCATAAAAGTGTAACAGTAAGTGAAAATATTTCCTACACCCCTTAGTTTTCCACCTTTCAATTTAGGGAATTGTAGCAGCTGCTAAGAGTTCGCAGTTTTCATGTTCTTGTAGGAGCAAGTTAATTAAAAACCCCTTAATTTAGAAGCTAGTAGTACAAACCAGGTAAATAGATAAGATCTGTTTTAAAGTGGAGCTTTGAGTGCACGAAATTCACCCTCATGAAGCTTCTGACAGATTTCAGGAAGATGCAGCAATTTGAACGGCTACTAGTAGCTAATTTAAAGGTTTATTGTAAATATGACTATTGACAATAAGCTGAAATAGCTTGCTATTAAAGAAATGGCTCAAACATTGGTTTTAAGTTTAGTAAAACATAATACTGTAACTTAACTGATGAAGTGTCCAAGATACTAGTAATAGATTAATTCTCTCCAAGCAACTCCATATGTTGGACCACCTAATAATTACTTGCATAGATCTCAAAGTGCTTTACAAAGGTGGATAAGCAATAGGTATTTAGTCATATGCAAGACTGCTACAGAACCAGCCAACAGAACAAACTCTTGTTTGGAGAAGTACTGTCATCTCAAAGCCTATATTTTGCAGAATTGCAAGCAGGGGTTAGCAGAACTGCCTTTTAGCTCTAAGAAATCTCTCAATCAAGGGACAACTTTGAGATAGCTAGTCCTATACCTTTTGGACACACTTGTGGACCAGCTGCATCCAACATCTGATTGCATGAAATATTTGTGTTGCATGTGTGACCTTTAAGTGTACTAACACAGTAAGTTGCTACACTAGGAGTTGAATTTGTCCAGCCTTTGAACAATATTAAAATATAGTTATAGCAGCCAGAACTTGCATTAGCTTGGTTATGTCAGTGCTAGACATCCTAGCTGGTTGCAGGCTCCGCATCTTGCCCTTAAGACCAGGTCCAGAGGCACTGGTTATTATTGACCCACATTAGGAGATACTGAAATGTCATAACAAGCACTGCTGTTCCCTCCTACCCTCCCACACTCCACTTCCTGGTAGAGTACAGGAAGACAAGGAGAGCACTGAGGTTCAGCTCTTAAGAAAGCACTATAGATTTCAGCCTGTAGTAGGGTGCAGAGCCCTGTTTTAAGAATCAAGTTTATTGTTGCATACGAAACAAGGTGCCATTTAGGAAGTTCAATCACAATGCCCCATAAGCAAGGCAGAAATATGTAGTGATACTTGACTGCTGTAAGGATAGTTACAGTACATTGTGCTTTGACGATGGATTAGGTAGCTATTTATTGCTAGCCTGAGCTGCATGATCATGATTGCATGATTATCTCCCCTCCATCATGGTATACTAGGCACATATATACCTTCAGTGTGTTTTACTTTTCATCACTCAGGTTCATTAATCTACCATGATGTAGACTAGGTTTCATATACAAGTTCAGCTCATAAGATAGATAGTTGCTCTGCTCCAACCCCTTTAGTAGGTCGGAGAGTTCCTACCGCTAAGTTAAACCTATTTCAAGAGTGTATAGTAGCATGAAGTCATGGCTCCTGTAGCCAATGAAAGATAGATTATGAACAGTGTATCTTTTGCAAGGGTAGCATTCCAAGTATTTAAATCTTCCCAAATTAGTCAATAGCCATTGAAGCTTAAGGCAAGTTTTTAAAGTGGTTCATGAGAAGTAGGCTTGGAAGGACAGATTTTTAATCCATCAGTAAAAATCTATTTGACCATCCTCACAAACCAACTACAAATGTCGGCATTGATAAACAAAATGTACAAAGAAAAATGCTGTTTGAGCAGTTTGATTTAAGGACATCTAGCTGTATATTTTGACACATGATGTTGGCCATTTGTGTTTTAGAGATTTATAATGGTTAACTTTTTGAATCTCAACATCTGCTGTCATTAAGTAGCCATTATCTCCCCCTGCTCCCAAATTTCCTACAACTGAAATTTAGAGTTGATAAAAAATACTTAATATAAAAAACAAATTTAGCTTTGCCAAGCCTCATTATAGGGAAATATGACTTAAGTTTAAGCCATGAACTAGTCGTAGAACTAATTTATAGAGAAGAATGAAATTTATGTGTAAAAGCACTATACAGAAAGCACAAGACGCTAAGTTAGTGACAATTCTGTCAGTTTTGCAGAGCTTTTCATGTTTGCTGTTAACAAAGTCATGCCTAAATACACATTTTTAAATGAGTCAGGAACAACTGCTGTGTTGATGGCAAGTTACCTATGTAGCTTCTGCCATGTTTATTTCTAGAACAGGTAGATGTAGTAACTTACTATTACTACTCCTATATTTGAGCCATGATTATGTTTTATATTGGTGTCTGCTGTGCGTATATTTTACTTTTCAAATGCAAAAGTTTGCATTTATAATAGTTAAGTTTCCTTTATACAAGATGTTCATTTAAGTCTCAATGCTACAATTCATTTTCAAAAAAAAAAAGTGGTCAAAAACCTATACTCATTGTGCTATAAAATCAAAGTAGTTAGAACCTGAACATTTACACCTAATGCTGGAAGCACTGCAAGAGATTCCTGTGGAGTTAGTCACTCCTTTTTATAGTTTAAGATAATACAATAAGAGCAACTGAACTGCATTTTTCTATTTTTATTATTTAAGTCTGACAAAGGCCTCAAGTGAAAGTGTCACTTTAACATCTAATCCCACCTATCTGTGCATCTTTAATCCGGCTATGTAACATCCGACCAATATTCTGACTGCCTGCCTACACCAAAGGCAGATTTTGACATTTTTATAAAGTTACAATAAGCAAGCCAACAAGTTGGCAAAGGGAGATTATAACAAGAGGTAATACAGTTAGTTGCACATGGCCACCAGGACTTTGTCAAGCTAATTGGCATTTTTTTTTAATCACTTGAATTTCATGGTCTAAGAAATGTGATCAGCACCCACAGTTCAGTGAGAATCCCAATTCACAAAATATTAATGTCTAAGTTAAAACAATTCTATATTATGACAGTTCTACCTAAATGTTATGGCAAAAAACTAAATACTATTTATGTTCTAGGTTAATTTATAATCCTAGATACCATTGACTATCTTATCTAAAATCCCCTGAATACTGTACACTGTCTGTTCACACAGACAGACATGTTTTGCTCAAACAAATAAAATATACCTGCTAATGAACGAAACCATCAGGTTTCTTGGACCCATAAACTGAAGCCTACAGGCATGTTAGAAGAGGTACACAATTCAGAAGGAATTAAAACCTCAGTGATTATGAAAATTGCCAGTCAGCCTGCAACACTAATCCAGAATCCAGCACTATTTTGAAACAATCCAAAAAGAAATGAGGTTGCTTGTGAAGGCCATAGCTTTGGTGACAATCAGAACCAAATTTAAGATCTGTGGTTTGTCCGGACCTGAGCAATTGCTCGAGCCTGGAGATCCCATTTATTTGCAGGGCTTTATGGCTACAGCATATTCTTCGCTCATTGCACACATGACTGACACCTAGAAGACAAAAGATAAACATTAAAAATGTATGGATGACTCAATCACAAGAAACAAACCAATATGTGATAAAAGAAACTTCACCGAAAACTAATGTTGGAGGGACTCCTATCCCCACCTCCTCTTGTTTGAGAAGTAGCAGTAAATACAGATAACATGGAAATGTGTTTAATCTGATACAAAAAGTTTCCTACAGCTGGTCATTCCATCTGGCCCTATGAGGTGTTCTCTCTGGATATTCATCCCTTTCTTTGCCCTGCTGCTTGGTCATCTGTTATGTTAGTGACTGGCAGCTCTTGGTTCTTCTCTCATAGCAGATGTCAGAGACAGCTAAACCTATCTATACTGACAAACCCTCCTAGTGGAGATGCAGTTTATACTAGCAAGAGTGTGCTTTTGCTCATATAAGCTGCATTTCCGTTACAACTTTTACCTTTATAGCTGTGTTGGGTAATGGTGTAATTTCCCGCCTTCCCCCCCGCCAAAGCTCCGAGCCCACACAACTACGCCAGCAAAACTTAAGTTTAGACCAGGTCTCAACTTGGCTTGTAATTTCCAGTTTGTGGCACAGCAAAGAGTTTGGACACATGCAAATGCAACTGAGGTGAGAACCGGCAAGCTTTCCATCAACCACAGAAGGGACACCACTTAACTGCTTGAGCTGGGTTATGGAGGTTCATTTGTAACAGCTATACTCCTAAATTTGGTAGGAAGGAGTTTGAGAGTGTGGGAAACTGGTATGCTTCCAACTTCAGATTGAGAGAGTAAGAGACCAGGACCATTCTTTATCACAGAATCTTATGGAAAGTACAGAACCCTTTAAACTTGCCCTTTAGTGGCACCTTGATACTTTGTTCTTACCTGTACATCTTCACCTGCATTGTATTTCCCCTCTATTTCTTTGCCTAGTTCACCTTCTGGCAGCTTCAAATCCTCACGAACATCACCACTTTCTGTCAGCAGAGAGAGGTAGCCATCCTGAATACAGATCAGCTATAGGGAGAAGTTGGTTTTTAGAAAATTCATCCTGCTAATTTGTCTAAATAGCAAGATTTACTAGTTTGTATTAATTCAGTGTATCAACTATGGAAACTAGGCCATCCTGTTACTTACTGCTTCAAATATCACAGTAGTTTGGAGACAGATTCTACATCATCATGTTAACTTTGTTGCCTAATCAGGCTGCAAATCATGACATGACTGTTTTAAATGACCTTTCAAGAGAAGGGATTGAAAGCTATTAGCTTCTGCTAAACTAAGTTAAGTTGCACATTTGTTTTAAGTGGTCAAGTTATTAAGCACAAGGGTAAGTGTCCTGGGTGGTAGCACCTATAAAACAAATAAGCTGACTTGATGATTTAGAGAGTATTTCTCTAGACCATCACATCAGATTCCATTTATCTGAATGAACCAAATGCAGTGGTTTTTAACTCTAGCTCTTAAGTGCTGCTTTACAAGGCACTCACAAGGTGAGTCAGGAAGAAATTCTAGACTGCCATTCTCTGTATGAAAGTTAAGCTATTTTAATTTTTGAATGGTAACAGTCAAGTAACTAGCTTTGGACACCAAAAGGCTAGAACTGCCCATAAGACTGCATCACATATGAAAGTTCATATATCCTAATGGCTCTAGAGAGGGCCTTACTTTTCAGTAGCTTACTAGAGGGACCTCTAAGTGAACTAAAGAACCAGGACAACAATGCTAAAAATACAAATGGGAAGCTCAAGCTCTAATATTGTGATTTAGTACTTGGTATGTAGCACCAACAGCTCTGAAGAAAAGTTACTATCCAGAACATGTACACTGCAGGCTGCAGTGTACATGATGCATACCGGGGCAATAAAGAACAGTCCACCTTGATTAGGAGCTTTAGCATTAGTACTCTAACCATGTGACCTTGAGTTTGCCAATTAATACTAATTGAGGATGTCATTTGATCTGGACAGATATCAAATAATAACTTTAAGATGAACACCATATTTTGTTACCATCCTCCATAATTCATTCGTTCAGAGTAATCCAGCTTTTGACATCATTTGCACTGAGTTAGTGGACTGAATTTCTAGTGCCCTTGGTTCTAAGATGTTTAACTCAGTGCACTCTGAATTCATCAGAGCTGTCGTTTCACGCAGACTAAAAGCCTGAATAGAAGCAACAAGGCTAGAAACTTGACTATCCTAAGATGTTAATTATGTTATGGAGAAGTGAAAAGTAGACAGGAAGGTGGCAGAGATCTGAGGTCTAGTTAATTTGTCAGCATCCTTCTAACACTTCGAAAAAGTTATCAAGTTAACAAAGGACATTTGTGAACCAGTTCCCTGCATCTACACTCCTCAACAGTGTTCAGTAGAATCAGAATGACTTTGGAGCAGTGCCAGCTAAACAGTTCAAGTCTATTTCAAGTCAAAAGAAATTCAGTAGGTATACTCAAGCCCAGAGTAAATGTGCTGCTCTGAAGGAAGTCCAGAAATCTTACCAAAGATAAGTCTTTTCTCGCCCCTGTAGTAAAGATACTTTCCCATCCTCCAGTATATAACCATTTTCCTTTCCCCATTAGAGAGTCATATTACCACCTTGCACTCCCTGACAGCAAAATGAAGTTAATATCCCAGACTTCAGGCCAAAATTTTAGAGCTAGTATGTTCAACAAGGGAGTAACTACCCTCAGAAGAGAGAAAGAAAAAGGGTCTGAAGTGGGAGAAGCAACTTTTTAAATTTTTTAAGCTAGCTACAATATGACATGCAGTTTAGGAGTGGAGCTAATTTACTTGTAGTATCTGAAATTTGTCATTATGACAACAGTTAGGAAGCTGTCTAATCACATCATCAGTAAACGGACTCACTTGATAGTCATTCCTCTTGATATTTGGAACATCCATGTTATGAGTGGATGGGCAGATATCTTCATATTTTTTGCCAGTGAATATATCAATACCAACCAAATGAACCTGCAAGAAGAGTAGTAAAGAGCAATTAGTTTTTTCTCCACTTAGGATCAGTCACTGGCAGCCTGCTGTTCAAGGCAACAGTTTAAGTTACTGGTTCATTTTATATATAAAACCGATTCCACTTTGAATGGGAGGGGCAAGAATTTTAGTCCAAGAGTTTATGGGTAACCTGAAAGAGAAAGTTCTGCTTGTACCCTTCCCCCCACCTCCGGTCATATATGAAGATGGTTTGAAACATGTGTCTTAAAGGAGGAGACTAAGAAAATTAGAGCTTTGGTATCCCAGTTCTACAATGACATCACTAGATTTGATATTTAAGGCTATGTTGGTTAGGAGTGTGAGAAAAAAAGTCACTCTTAACCAGTACAGCAATGCCAAAAGGTCTCTTTTCCCAGTATAAGCCAAGTCTACAGTAAAAAGTCTGTGCTGGTAAAGATATATACTTACAAATCTTAGCTTGGGCCAGGCCTGAAAGATGAGAGAGAAGTGGGATTTAAGCCCTTCTCCCCCAGTAGTAGGGGCATTTCTAAAAACTCCCTAGTAGTGCCAACACCAAACTAACCTATTCACAAGTCTTTTTGCTATGGTCTTAGACATTTTTGTGATGTTACATGTCTATGCTAAGACCCCCATGATTGCCAGACTACGCTGAACTAGTATTACCACAATGGAATGTAGACTAAAACCTGGTATAAACCAGGCTATCAACTGTTAACACCAATTAAGGTCTCCCTGTCCACCCTCTTAAACATCAAAATCTGGGCTGTTTCCAGGTCAATTAACTAAGAGACCCAAACGACCAAGGTTGTTACCTGCCCTTATCTTTATTTTGGTAATTATTTCAGGGCATCTTAGCTGCTGGTAGGCACTGAAGACAACTAGTTTTAAGAACAGTTTCTAGAAAAAGATTAACCAAAAGTGTGTCTACACTATAACTGCTACAGCTGCACAGCTACCACAGCACTGCTGTAGCACCATAGCTCATATGCTCCATGCATCAACAGAAAACATTTTCCACTGATCTAGGTAATCCAACACAGCTCTGAGTGATGTAGCTAGTCAACCAAACAACATGTAGACGAGGCCTGAGGGTCTGATCAGAACATTTTAAAGCCATTAGAGTGTCCCCTGCAAACCCATATATTGCTATACTGTTCCCAGGGGCGGGTGTAGGTCTCGTAGATTTTTTTTGTTATCTTTAGTTAATTGCTGTTACCCGCTATTGTTTAGTAGACAGACATACCTTAGGCTTCTACTTCAAGGTACAAAAGTGTAGTGAAGACTTAAGTACTCAATTAGCATGTGGTAAAAGCCAAGTATTTGTCACCTAGAACAGAGGCAAGGGAATGTCCACACCAGCCTTCAAAAAACAGATTAAGTAAATCAATTAATTGCCAGTTAGCTAGAGACATAAGAATTTAGTGAAGCCACACCAAGGACTAGTGCAAAGTATGTCTACTTAGCCAAGCCATTTAGATGGTTTCAAAAAGTGGGGCAAGACTCTTTCATACAGTACCTTAATTCTAGATAGTCTAAATTAGAATTTGGAAAGTCTATAAAATGGGTTATATTGAGTCCTTTAATATGTTAGAGGCACCTCCAGTTGTTTACAGTAGGCTGTTAACATCCATTACCCAATGCCTTCCAAATCCACGTTTAGGCAAAGGCTAGTCTGTAATCCCTCTACCTTCTTAGAGCACTTCCATCAAGTCCATAAACTCTGGTCTACCCCATGTAATTTTCAAGATCCTACAAGGAAAATGCATACATAGGATCTTGTCTTTAATATTACCCCCACTGTTTATCATTTGCTGAAGAGTTGGGATTGAATAGTACAGAAAACTTGCCCTGAGGCATGGGCACACTGGTATTATGTCCATAATAATTCCAAAACTAGAAGTTTCAGAGTAGCAGCCGTGTTAGTCTGTATTTGCAAAAAGAAAAGGAGTATGTGTAGCACCTTAGAGACTAACAAACTAACAAAAGCTTATGCTCAAATAAATTTGTTAGTCTCTAAGGTGCCACATGTACTCCTTTTCTTATAACTATAAGTGTATCTAAAGATCTGACAGGTGATTTGTGCAGAGTGTGTGTGTGTGTATACATGTGTACACACACAACATTATTAATATAAAAAATAAAGTCATTGAGAGAGAAGATATTCAAGCCCAAAAGGAAAGGTATGAGAGCATGCCAGTCTGTTTACCTTGGCATGACCGTGCTTGCCGGTCTTAGAGGTTGACATTTCAACAATTTTGCAAGGACGTCCCTTGAGCACGACGAAGCCGTTCTTGCGCAGCGCAGAGCACTGCATGGGGTAGGTGGAGGAAGCACCAGCATCTCCAGTCGTGAAGTCAATCTCATCGGCCATGGTGCGCTGGGTCCGTTAGCGGGTACTACTAGAGAATAAGGAGCGGATGCAGCTTTTACCAGCAACCAGACAGCTTAGAGAAACGTGGGGGGGAGGGTCCCAGGGCATCTACACAGCAGTTAAGCAGCCCCTTAGCCCGGGCCGGGCGCGGGGGTTTAGCTGCGGTGCACGTGTACCCTGCCTGGGCGCTGAGCGGCGCAGGGAGCCGACCTGCCCCAAGGCTGCTGGCCGGCCGGGCAGCCCGTGCTCCTGGGCAGCCCCTCAGCTGGGCCCAGGGGTCGGCCCGCCCCGGGCCGGCCAGCGGCGCGAGGGAGGCCTCCGGCCCTGCCCACGTGCCTGCGGAGACGCCGTTGCGGCGCCCGGCCGGACTGCGGACGGGGTGCCGGCCGCGTGGAGACAGGGCCGCGCTCGCCACACACACCGCGTGCGCCCGGCCCACCCGCGGGGAGGGTGAAGGGCTCCCACCTCCCGCGGGGCGCCCGGCTCAGTGGCGGGGTGGCCCGACCCCGGCAACTCCAACGGCCGGGAGCGGCGCGCGCCAGGCCCGGCTCTTACCCGCCGACAGGAAACGGAACGTCGCCCGCTGCGCACACGCGCCCGGCCTCTAGCACTGCGGCAGCCGGGGAAGCGGGGGGGAGGCAGGACAGAGCGGTAGAGCCTCACGCGCACACCGATACTCCCCCACCTCCCCCACTTCCGCTTTGTAGCCGCGGGCGCAGCTCTCATTGGCTGCCAGGAGGCCAGGTTAGGCGGGGCTCCGGGTGCCCCGCCTCTTCCATGTGACTCGGAGCGCACAAACTTCCGGGTCACCCGCGCGCCGCGCCGCGCCCCTACCGTGGCGATTCACCGCCGCTCAGCATTGGTTGGAGTCTGACCACGTGGTGCGGAAAGTTCACTTTCCCCTCCCCTCGAGCTGCTCCTCCTCCACATGCCTTAAAGCAACAGCACTTCCGCTTGGGGCGTCTCTCCAACCGGAAACAGGTTTCCCCACAGACTTGTGGGATGATCTGCGTCTCGCCTACTATGGAAAGCGGCTTGGGTCACAATATCCCTTCCCCCCACCAACCAGCAGCTTTGTCACGTGACGCTGGCGGCCATTGCTACCGAGGCAACTTCTGAGCGTGTAAAGGGGCTGGTTTGGGGCTTGCCCGCTCTGCTGTAAGGGCCGTCCCTTTTTTGGTGCCACACATCCTGGCGTGGCGACTCGTCTTACAGTCCTGATGCTGGGCGTACGGCCTGCCCGGGGTGCGCGTTCTGCAGGGCGGTGGCATGTAGGGTTGCTAAAGTATTTCCAAAATAAGGGGTTGTTTTCTTAGCAGCCCTGCACCACGCCTCTTCCTGATATTATTATTAGTATTAATAATAAGCAGCGCTCACTTACATTCACCAGGGGTATTTCTTGCTCCTTTTTGCAGCACTCAGCAATTCCTGATCTTGTACAGAGATGAAAAAATAAGTCCTTGTAATAAGGGACTATTGGTAACCCTAGACTTAACTGGCATGTCCCCCCCACCACCTATGAAACACCAGGCCTGGGAATGAGCCTCGCATTCCACCCTTGCCACATTTCAGAGTTTACTAGGCAAATCAACAGAGCACTAGCTCAGAAGCAGCTGTTGCTCACCCAAGGTAGAGAGAGGGTGGGTCAGAGCTGACCAGGCTGACTTTGCCATGTTGCCTTTCAGATAGACAAGCATACTTTGGCCCATTTAACTTACACTATGTGGATCTTTGTCTCTTTCTAGTGGTTAGATGTATACCAAGGTTTATGAGTACGTTACTACCACCATCCTAATGTGCATTATCGTTGTGCTCTAGTAAAAGTTAATGCTTTGAGATCCCAGGTTCAGTTCCCATAGCTGGTCAAGAAGGGGCATAGTTATATTTGCTATGCTCTTTCTAACAATTAGGTCATACTCTGCTAACAGAAGCAGGAACAGAATCTGATTTGTGTCCATTTATTCTTTTGCATAGAAACTGACCGGTTTGGCCAATATACATGGCAGAGGGGCATTGCTGGCACATGATGGCATAGATCACATTGGTAGATGTGCAGGTGAATGAGCCCCTGATGGTGTGATTGATGTGATTAGGTCCTATGGTGATGTCCCTTGAATAGATATGCGGACAGAGTTGGCAAAGGGATTTGTTGCAGGGATAGGTTTGTGGGTTAGTGTTTTTGTTATGTGGTGTGTAGTTGCTGGTGAGTATTTGCTTCAGGTTGGGGGGCTGTCTGTAAGCGAGGACTAGCCTGTCTCCCAAGGTCTGTGAGAGTGAGGGATTGTCCTTCAGAATAGTTTGTAGATCCTTGATGATGCGCTGGAAAGGTTTTAGTTGGGGGCTGTAGGTGATTGCTAGTTCACAAATAGTTGCATTAAAGCCTCTTTTATCCCCAGGTTTCAGAGGAACAGCCGTGTTAGTCTGTATTCGCAAAAAGAAACAGGACAGTGGGGTGGGAGGAGGTTTCATATTCTCTGTGTGTATATAAAGTCTGCTGCAGTTTCCACGGTAAACATCTGATGAAGTGAGCTGTAGCTCACGAAAGCTCATGCTCAAATAAATTGGTTAGTCTCTAAGGTGCCACAAGTACTCCTTTTCTTTTATCCCCAGTTCAGGCTACTCCTCCTAGAGGATAACAGCATGCCTCCCACACCAGTCACTCCTACCTGCTGACATGTCTAGGAGGAAAAATATATTTGTTAGTTTGAGAACACAGGAATAATTATTAAAATGAGTTTATATTGTAAAACATTATAGTTAGAGGTGAATTTGGGTGTTGTGTTAATATTTGTTTTGTTATTCTATTTTCAGTGTTTGTATTCTGGTTAACAGGAGCTGCCCCTTTGAGAACAAGGTGGGGCTGAGGGTAAGGTTTGAAGAAGACAGAGTAGTGTGGGGGAGCTGTTGCTTCTGTATGCAGAGATTGGAAGACTCATGAATCAGCCCATATCTACATTATGGGCGCTGCAGCCGCAGAGCTACAGCTCTGTGTCTGTAGCACCGTAGCATAGACACTTCCTACAGCAACTGAAGGGTCTCCCCCGCACCCCCGTCAGTGTAGGTAATCTACCTCCCTGAGTGGTGGAGCAATCAACGGAAGATTCTTCCATTGATGTAACTGCATCTGTCAGCTTAACTATGGTGCGGTGGTGTGAATTTTTCACAGCCACTGAACAATGTAGCTAGGTCATGCTAAATTTTAAGTGTAGACCAGGTCTTAGCCATCTTGCTTTAGCCTAAGGGCTTATCTCTATGGGGAATTTACCAGCATAACTATGCTGATAAAATTATACTGCTATAGTTATGCTTCTACATTTCCCCGTTTAGATAAGCCCTTACTCGACAGAGCATGACCACAGCAATTGAGTTCCATATCCTGGCTGTCATGCCCCATGTCCACACTGACGCTGTATCTAATAATGGGAGACACAAAGATTTCTGGGTGTTTCCCATGTTTCGTGTGCTATTACATCTTTGTGCTGTCAGGTATGGATCCCATTCAGTCTAACAACTGGAACTGACAGATGCTGGTTTTTATGGAGACGATGTTTTCTCTGGCATGCAACTGCCAAAGCCGCTGCAGGGGGTGATGTCACGTGTTTCAAGGGTGGCTTTTTGCCCACAGAAGATAGTGGCAGCTTGCTATTACAAACAGAAGGAGTAAAGGCCAACACCTTGCGGACATAGAGACATGGACTTAGTTGATGTGTTTTTCCCCTGTAGAGATCAGAGCTGGATCGGGGCTACAAGCATAGAGTTGTGGGAATCCATTATGATGGAAATATGCAATGACCAGCAGTGGGCCCCAAATTTTCATACGAGGAAAGCAACATTCCTTTAGCTGTGTGAGAAGCTTACCCCAATCCTTGAGCTCCAGTACACCTGGATGAAAGAGGCAATAATACTCCAGAAACAAGTTGTTATTGCCCTCTGGAAACTGGAACCTTGGACCGCTATAGATCTGTTGGTAATTGATTCAAAGATGGCTAATCCCCAGCTGACATCACGGATAGGCAATTATCACTCTGCTGGTAAAAGTTGCCACAAAACGCCAAGAAGTGCTGGTATGGGTAATAGACATCTATCAGTCTGGACACTTCATAGCCTCTCATTGGTGCGGTAGCCAAAAACCTCACAAACACCCCTGTGAGGTGGAATAGTGCTGTTATCCTCATTTTACAGATGGGGGACTGATGCCCAGAGAGACTAAGTGACTTGTCCAAGCTCACCCAGCCTGCGGCGGAGCATGACATTGAACGCATTATTTTTCATTTGGAATTAAGTAGCACCTAGAGGCACCAGTCAGAGATCAGGGTCCAATTGTCCTATAGCCATTTACGGGTATGTCTATAGTTCGAGTGCCACAGCAGTGCAGCTATAGCAATGCAGCTAGGTCACAGTAGTGGTGCAGGTAGACGTTCGCTACAGCACCGGAAGAGCTGTTTCTGTTGCTGTAGTAACTCTGCTCCCTCAAGACACAGTAGCTAGGTCGACAGAATTCTTTCGTTGACGTAGAAGTATCTACAGCGGGACTTAACTACATCTCTCAGGGATGTGAATTTTTGAGGGATGTAGCGAGGTCAACCTCAGTTGTTTGTATTACAAATCAGGATTAGGAATCAGGAAATCTGGGTGTAAATCCCAGCTCTCTGACATACTACCTTTGTGACACTAGGAAACATTCTGACAGAGGTAACTGTCCGTTCTAGGCAGGAAAGGCCTGAGCTACACCCGGATTTTGTACAGTATAACTTACAGTTAGGTGTGATTTTTTCTGAAGTAATTATAATGGTACAACCTCTAGTATGGATGCAGTTATACCAGTACAAGTAGATGGGAATAAGCTATTGTCCATTTATTCCTGCAATAAGCACATTTAACAGGTATAACTGTACCCACGCTAAGGGGCTGGTAGTTAAAGTGGTGCAGACATGGTCTTGTGGGGGTGGAAAAGTGAGAGCTTTCCATTCTGAGGTTTCAACACGGTGCTTTGACTGTATCACAGTGATTCCTTTGAAACAACCTCCATTCCCCTCACACAATCTTAATATTTTCCCCTCCAAGATATATCCACTGAACCTCACACAAATATGAGGCAAATGAAATGAATAAAATCGAGTAAAATATGGTTGCAGGTTCTCCAAAAACATCTGTCATCTGGGGTTGTTCCTGTGAGAAGCCTCTGTTCAATGGTTTCTGCTGCACTTTACTAATTTGGTCTGCAGGTGGTGCTGGTGAGTATGAAAGGAAAACATCTAAGCTAAATGGTTTCAGAGTAGCAGCCGTATTAGTCTGTATCAGCAAAAAGAACGAGGAGGACTTGTGGCACCTTAGAGACTAACACATTTATTTGGGCATAAGCTTTTGTGGGCTAAAACCCACTTCATCGGATGCATGCAGTGGAAAATACAGTAGGAAGATATATACACACACAGAGAACATGACAAAATCTTAATTGATCACTCTTGTTATAGTGTGTATGACAACACCCATTTTTCCATGTTCTCTGTGTGTATATATATATATCTTCCTACTGTATTTTCCACTGCATCTGATGAAATGGGTTTTAGCCCACGAAAGCTTATGCTCAAATAAATGTGTTAGTCTCTAAGGTGCCACAAGTCCTTCTGTTCTTTTATCTAAGCTAAATGTGGCATTAAGAGCCTATTTATTATGCAGGTATTTGTAACAGGCACAGTTTGGCTAATGATGTTATAACAATCTTGGGGTTTATTAAATGACAAACCAGTAAATGAGAAAGGAATAAAACTTTAATAAAACAAACTGGAGAGTGTCTCTGGTGAACAGCCATGGGGTGTTCCCAACCCCCGCCCCCCACCCCTTTCCAGCCACATCTCCAAATTCCCACACTCATAACACAGTCCCTTATGAGGGAGTCTCTCCAAATCACAATAGTTCGTAAACATATACATCTTCCCATTTAAAGAAAAAAGAATTAACTCTCTCTCTCTCTCTAACAGTTAACAACTATCTAATAACATACACATAAAATTCTCAACCCATCTAGTACATTTCTATAAACCCAATGTCTCAACTACTTAGAGAGGAGAGGTTACCAGCACCTCACTGTGGAGTTAGTCTTTACCATTCACTTTCCTCTAATACCCCTTCTCCAGGCAGGTTAGCAAGTCTCTCTCAGTCTTTCAGGACCTTTAGGCTTCATCTACACAAGTACTTTTGTTGATAAAATTTTTGTTGTACAGGGTTGTGAAAAAAACACCTCCCTGACCAACGTAAGTTTCACCAACGAAAGTGCTGGTGTGGGCAGCACTATGTTGGCAGGAGAGGCTCTCCTGCAGGCATAGCTAATGCGGCTACACGGGAGACTTTACAGCATTTCCTGCTTCCACTTCTGAATTTCTTTCTTCTGCTGTATGGTTTCATTGTTATGAGATTTCAGCAGGTTAGCATCAATTGGTAAATTAGATCTGCTCCTTCTTCCCATTAACTGCTGAGCTGCAGAAAAGCCATTCTCCAGAGGTGTATTTTGGTAAACCAATAAAACTTTATACAAATCATCTCCACTGTCAAAAGCCTTTTTTCATAAGGTTCTTTTGTGTCTGTATAGACCTTTCCACAGATCCATTTTATGGGGATAATTTGGACTTGATGTTTTGTGATGAAAATCCAAATCTATGGCAATTTACCTAAAATCTGCACTGGAAAATTGTGGCCCATTATCGCTAAAATCTTTATGTGGAATTCCATGTCTGGAGAAGATTCCCTTCATGCCAGCTGTCACTGACTTACTGTTAGTACTGTTCAGTGTGCAAATTTCTGGGTATAGAGAATAATAATCTGAGACTGTTAAATAATCCTTTGATTGCCAGATAAATAAGTTAGTGCCGACCTTCTCGTTAAGTTTTTGCGGAACTGGATGAGGTCTCAGTGGCTCTGCTTGTTGGCATGGCTTGGATTTCAATTAGGAAAAGCAGTTTCCCACCACATTAGTGATGTTGTGATTGATCTGTGGCAATACACAACGCTTGTGCTCCTTTGCACTTCTCAATTCCTAAATAACCCTGGTGAATCTTCTGTAGAATTTATTTTCGGAGATCCCACTTTTGACACCATGTAACGAGCTTGGGGTTCATTAAATAAACAACCAGTGAATGAAAAAGGAATAAAACTTTATTAAAACAAACTGGGGAGCATCTCTGGTGCTCAACTGCACAGAGCCATGCTGTGTTCCCAACCCCTACTTCCAAGGCACATCTCCAAATTCCCACACTGACATCACGGTCCCTTATGAGGGAGTGTCTCCAAATCACAATGTTTCATACATATATCTTGACAGGTGTCAGAACTAGAGACTTGGGGTTATAGATTTCATTCCGACGACCTAGCTGGGATAAATGGGCTAGAGAGTGTTGATACTAACATTTTGTGGGCTCTCTTTAGAGTTGATTGACAGCAAAATGCCAACTTATCCGCTTCATCACCCTCTGTATTCTTAATCACATGTTCTTCTGATGTGGTGGATTAGTATACAAGTACTTACTGAGGCAAAAGTGGCAATTAACTAGTCTGACATCAGAGCATGAAGTTGAAACTCATGTCTTCTAAAGGTAACAAGCAGATTTCTGTGTTTCAATGCTAATATGTACTGCAGATGGCTATGATAGGAGTTGATATTTCTCCTTAACTTGGGGGGAAGTGCAGAAGCTTGTTTTGTGCTATTTCCTTTGCAATGAATACCATAAGTACACACACACACACTTTCAGAGGTGCTGACTGCTATGATGTCACAAATACTCCCATACAGCTAGACAGATGGAACCCAAAGCAGAACAAGGCCTGCTAGTTATTTCTGAAATCCCCAACTCAGTTGCTTTAATGCTATTAGTAAGACAACAGAAGCCACTTAATATTCCCCCCAACACCCAATTAAGAGCATGCCTGTTTAATTGCGATAGGGACTACATTCAGTGCAATGTTTATAAATGACTCTAAACAATAGGCTAATCTAAGTGGCATCTCTTGGTGTTGTCTGCAAACCTGTTTTCTTTAGTTAACAGCTGTGAATGGATATTTGCTGGCATACATCTTTCATTGCAAGAACTTTTTTTCACTTAAAGCAACTTTTCTGCTCTATTGTGGCTACTAAGCAAATCAGTTTTAATGTTTGAAATAGTCCATTGCTGATTTCTAAATGAAGCTTTAATTTAATAGGCATATATCTGTCTAGATCAGCAGTTTTCAAATCTTTTCATAGATTCATAGTTATTAAGGTCAGAAGGGGCCATTACGATCACCTAGTCTGACCTCCTGCACAATGCACAGAATCTCACCCACCCACTCCTGCAATAAACCTCTCACCTATGTCTGAGCTATTGAAGTCCTCAAATCATGGTTTAAACACTTCAAGGTGCAGAGAATCCTCCAGCAAGTGACCCGTGCCCCATGCTACAGAGGAAGGTGAAAAAGCTCCAGGGCTGCTGCCAATCTTCCCTGGAGGAAAATTCCTTCCCACCCCAAGTATGGCGATCAGCTGAACCCTGAGCATGTGGGCAAGATTTGCCAGCCAGATACCCAGGAAAGAATTCTCTGTAGTAACTCAGATCCCACCCCATCTAACATCCCATCACAGGCTATTGGGCCTATTTACCATGAATAGTTAAAGATCAATTAATTGCCAAAATCACGTTATCCCATCATACCATCTCCTCCATAAACTTATCGAGTTTAATCTTGAAGCCAGATAGGTCTTTTGCCCCCACTGCTTCCCTTGGAAGGCTGTTCCAGAACTTCACTCCTCCGATGGTTAGAAACCATCTCATTTCAAATCTAAACTTCCCGATGGCCAGTTTATATCCATTTGTTCTTATGTCCACATTGGTACTAAGCCCTGGTCTACACTAGGAGTTTAGGTCGAATTGAGCAGCATTAAATCGATGTAAACCTGCACCAGTACACACGATGAAGCCCTTTTTTTCGAGTTAAAGGGCTCTTAAAATCGATTTCCTTAATCCACCTCTGACAAGTGGATTAGTGCTTAAATCGGCCTTGCCGGGTCGAATTTGGGGTACTGTGGACGCAATTAGACGGTATTGGCCTCCGGGAGCTATCCCAGAGTGCTCTATTGTGACCGCTCTGGACAGCACTCTCAACTCAGATGCACTGGCCAGGTAGACAGGAAAAGGCCCGCAAACTTTTGAATTTCAATTTCCTGTTTGCATGGTCACCTGCAGCTTGCCACGCTGGCCAGAGCTCATCAGCAGAGGTGACCATGATGGAGTCCCAGAATTGCAAAAGAGCTCCAGCATGGACCGAACGGGAGGTACGGGATCTGATTGCTGTATGGGGAGAGGAATCCGTGCTATCAGAACTCCGTTCCAGTTTTCGAAATGCCAAAACATTTGTCAACATTTCCCAGGGCATGAAGGACAGAGGCCATAACAGGGACCCGAAGCAATGCCGCGTGAAACTTAAGGAGCTGAGGCAAGTCTACCAGAAAACCAGAGAGGCAAACGGCTGCTCCGGGTCAGAGCCCCAAATATGCCGCTTCTATGAGGAGCTGCATGCCATTTTAGGGGGTTCAGCCACCACTACCCCAGCCATATTGTTTGACTCCTTCAATGGAGACGGAGGCAACACAGAAGCAGGTTTTGGGGACGAGGAAGATGATGATGATGAAGTTGTAGATAGCTCACAGCAAGCAAGCGGAGAAACCGGTTTTCCTGACAGCCAGGAAGTGTTTCTCACCCTGGACCTGGAGCCAGTACCCCCCGGACCCACCCAAGGCTGCCTCCCGGACCCGCCAGGCGGAGAAGGGACCTCTGGTGAGTGTACCTTTTAAAATACTATACATGGTTTAAAAGCAAGCATGTTTAATGATTAATTTACCCTGGCATTTGCGACTCTCCTGGATGTACTCCCAAAGCCTTTGCAAAAGGTTTCTGGGGAGGGCAGCCTTATTCCACCCACCATGGTAAGACACTTTACCACTCCAAGCCAGTAGCATGTACTCGGGAATCATTGTAGAACAAAGCATTGCAGTGTATGTTTGCTGGCATTCAAACAACATCCGTTCTTTATCTCTCTGTGGAGAGTGATATCATTCATGGTCACCTGGTTGAAATAGGGGGCTTTTCTTAAGGGGACATGCAGAGGTGCCCGTTCCTGCTGGGCTGTTTGCCTGTGGCTGAACAGAAATTTTCCCAGCTGTTAGCCGGGGGTGGGAGAGTGTGAGGGGCTAGCCACGTTATGGAGGAAGGCAAAATGCAACCTTGGAATGAAAGCACATGTTCTGTGTATGTAATGTTAACAGCAAGGTTTACCATGAAAGAGTGTAGCCATTGTTCTAGAAAATGTGTCTTTTTAAATACCACTGCCTCTTTTTTTTTCTCCACCAGCTGTATGTGTTTCAGTGATCACAGGATCTTCTCCTTCCCAGAGGCTAGTGAAGATTAGAAGGCGAAAAAAACGCACTCATGATGAAATGTTCTCTGAGCTCATGGTGTCCTCCCACACTGACATAGCACAGACAACTGTGTGGAGGCAGACAATGTCAGAGTGCAGAAAAGCACAATATGACCGGGAGGAGAGGTGGTGGGCAGAAGAAAGTAAGTGGCAGGCTGAAGAGATTAAGTGGTGGGCTGAAGCTGAAAGGTGGCGGCAGCGTGATGAGAGGAGGCAGGATTCAATGCTGAGGCTGCTGGAAGATCAAACTAATATGCTCCAGCGTATGGTTGAGCTGCAGGAAAGGCAGCTGGAGCACAGACCGCCACTACAGCCCCTGTGTAACCAACCGCCCTCCTCCCCAAGTTCCATACCCTCCACACCCAGATGCCCAAGAATGCGATGGGAGGGCCTCCGGCCACTCTACCCCAGAGGATTGCCCAAGCAACAGAAGGCTGGCATTCAATAAGTTTTAAAGTTTTAAACTTTTAAAGTGCTGTGTGGCCTTGTCCTTCCCTCCTCCACCACCCCTCCTGGTGCTTCTCTCCTCCACCACCCCTCCTGGGCTACCTTGGTAGTTATCCTCCTATTTGTGTGATGAATGAATAAAGAATGCATGAATGTGAAGCAACAATGACCTTATTGCCTCTGACAGCGGTGATCGAAGGGAGGAGGGGAGGGTGGTTAGCTTACAGGGAAGTAGAGTGAACCAAGGGGCGGTGGGTTTCATCATGGAGAAACAAACAGAACTTTCACACCGTAGCCTGTCCAGTCATGAAACTGGTTTTCAAAGCTTCCCTGATGCGCACCGTGCCCTCCTGTGCTCTTCTAACCACCCTGGTGTCTGGCTGTGCGAAACCAGCAGCCAGGCGATTTGCCTCAACCTCCCACCCTGCCATAAACCTCTCCCCCTTATTCTCACAGATATTATGGAGCGCACAGCAAGCAGTAATAACAGTGGGAATATTGGTTTTGCTGAGGTCTAACCGAGTCAGTAAACTGCGCCAGTGTGCTTTTAAACGTCCAAATGCACATTCTACCACCATTCTGCACTTGCTCAGCCTGTAGTTGAACAGCTCCTGACTACTGTCCAGGCTGCCTGTGTACGGCTTCATGAGCCATGGCATTAAGAGGTAGGCTGGGTCCCCAAGGATACATATAGGCATTTCAACATCCCCAACGGTTATTTTCTGATCTGGGAATAAAGTCCCTTCTTGCAGCTTTTGAAACAGACCAGAGTTCCTGAAGATGCGAGCTTCATGTACCTTTCCTGGCCATCCCACGCTGATGTTGGTGAAACGTCCCTTGTGATCCACCAGTGCTTGCAGCACTACTGAAAAGTACCCCTTGCAGTTTATGTACTCACCGGCTTGGTGCTCTGGTGCCAAGATAGGGATATGGGTTCCGTCTATGGCCCCACCACAGTTAGGGAAAGCCATCCACTATGACCTGCACATTTCCCAGGGTCACTACCCTTGATACCAGCAGATCTTTGATTGCGTGGGCTATGTGCATCACAGCAGCCCCCACAGTTTGCCCACTCCAAATTGATTCCCAACTGACCGGTAGCTGTCTGGCTTTGCAAGCTTCCACAGGGCTATTGCCATTTGCTTCTCAACTGTGAGGGCTGCTCTCATCTTGGTATTCTTGCTCCTCAGGGCAGGGGAAAGCAAGTCACAAAGTTCCATGAAAGCGCCCTTATGCATGCGAACGTTTTGCAACCACTGGGAATCGTCCCAGACCTGCAACACTATGCAGTCCCACCAGTCTGTGCTTGTTTCCCGGGCCTAGAATCAGCGTTCCACTGCATGAGCCTGCCCTATTAGCACCATGATGCCCACATTGCCAGGGCCTTTGCTTTGAGTGAAGTCTGTGTCCATGTCCTCATCACTCACGTTACCGCGCTGACGTCGCCTACTTGCCCGGTATCGCTTTGCCAGGTTCCGGTGCCGCATATACTGCTGGATAATGCGCGTGGTGTTTAATGTGCTCCTAATTGCCAAAGTGATCTGAGCAGGCTCCATGCTTGCCGTGGTATGGCGTCTGCACAGAAAAAAGGCGCGGAACGATTGTCTGCCGTTACCCTGATGGAGCGGGGGGCGACTGACAACATGGCTTACAGGATTGGCTTACAGGCAATTAAAATCAACAAAGGGGGTGGCTTTGCGAGAAACTGAATGGCCCCCTCAAGGATAGAACTCAAAACCTCAAGGATAGAACTCAAAACTGGGTTTGGCAGGCCGTTGATTTCACAGAGGGAAGGAGGAGAAAATGAATACAAAACAAATCTGGTCTGTTTCTTGTTTTGAGCCACTTCATCTATCTTTATACATCTTGCTGGCAGCAGACTGTGCAGTACGACCGCTAGCCGTCATCATCTCCTGGGTGCTCGGCACAAGACGGTGCAGTATGACAACTAGCCATCATCTTCTGCTGGCTGGAGATTGCCGGTAGGACTGAATTGCCACGAGACGAAACTTAAAAGGGAAATGACCTGGCTGAGTCACTCCCATGTTTGCCCAGGCGCCCGATTAAAAGAGCACCCAGGACTACATCAATGATGGCTACCAGTCATACTGCACTGTCTATTGCCAAAAGGCAATTAACTGCTGCTGTGTAGCAATGCAGTACCATATCTGCCAGCACCCAGGAGACATATGGTGATGGTTAGCTGAGCGGGCTCCATGCTTGCCGTGGTATGGCGTCTGCACAGGTAACTCGAGAAAAAAGGCGCAAAACGATTGTCTGCCCTTGCTTTCACGGAGGGAGGGAGGGAACGGGGGCCTGACAATATGTACCCAGAACCACCCGTGACAATGTTTTAGCCCCATCAGGCACTGGGATTTCTACCCAGAATTCAGATGGGCGGCGGAGACTGTGGGAACTGTGGGATAGCCACCCACAGTGCAACGCTCCGGAAGTCGACGGTTGTCTCGGTACTGTGGACACACTCCGCCGACTACATGCACTTAGAGCACTTGTGTGGGGACACACACAATCAACTGTATAAAACCGCTTTCTACAAAACCGACTTCTATAAATTCGATCTAATTTCGTAGTGTAAACATACCCTGAGTTTAAATAATTCCTCTCCCTCCCTGGTATTTATCCCTCTGATATATTTATAGAGAGCAATCATCTCTCTCCTCAGCCTTCTTTTGGTTAGGCTAAACAAGCCAAGCTCCTTGACTCTCCTTTCATAAGACAGGTTTTCCATTCCTCGGATCATCCTAGTAGCCCTTCTCTGTACCTGCTCCAGTTTGAATTCATCCTTCTTAAACATGGGAGACCAGAACTGCACACAGTATTCCAGATGAGGTCTGACCAGTGCCTTGTATAACGGTACCAACACCTCCTTATCTCTACTGGAAATACCTCACCTGACGCATGCCAAGACCGCATTAGCTTTTTCCACAGCCATATCACATTGGCGGCTCATAGTCATCCTGTGGTCAACCAAAACTCCAAGGTCCTTCTCCTCCTCCATTACTTCTAATTGATGCGTCCCCAGCTTATAACTAAAATTCTTGTTATTAATCCCTAAATGCATAACCTTACACTTCTCACTATTACATTTCATCCTATTACTATTACTCCAGTTTACAAGGTCATCCAGATCCTCATTTATGATATCCCGGTCCTTCTCTAAATTGGCAATACCTCCCAGCTTTGTATCATCCACAAACTTTATTAGCACACTTCCAATTTTTGTGCCGAGGTCAGTAATAAAAAGATTAAATAAAATTGGTCCCAAAACTGATCCTTCAGGAACTTCACTGGTAACCTCCCTCCAGCCTGACAGTTCACCTTTCAGTAGGACCCGCTGTAGTCTCCCCTTTAACCAATTCCTTATCCACCTTTCAATTTTCATATTGATCCCCATCTTTTCCAATTTAACTAATAATTCCCCATGTGGCACTGTATCAAACGCCTTACTGAAATCTAGGTAAATTAGATCCACTGAGTTTCCTTTGTCTAAAAAATCTGTTACTTTCTCAAAGAAGGAGATCAGGTTGGTTTGGCACAGTTTTGTAAAACCATGTTGTATTTTGTCCCATTTACCATTGACCTCAATGTCCTTAACTACTTTCTCCTTCAAAATTTTTTCCAAGACCTTGCATACTACAGATGTCAAACTAACAGGCCTGTAGTTACCCAGATCACTTTTTTTCCCTTTCTTAAAAATAGGAACTATGTTAGCAATTCTCCAGTCATACGGTACAACCCCTGAGTTTACAGATTCATTAAAAATTCTTGCTAATGGGCTTGCAATTTCATGTGTCAATTCCTTTAATATTCTTGGATGAAGATTACGTGGGCCCCCGATTTAGTCCCATTAAGCTGTTCAAGTTTCGCTTCTACCTCAGATATGATAATATCTACCTCCATATCCTCATTCCCATTTGTCATGCTACCATTATCCCTAAGATCTTCATTAGCCTCAAGACTGAGGCAAAGTATTTGTTTAGATATTGGGCCATGCCTAGATTATCCTTAACCGCCACTCCATCCTCAGTGTTTAGTGGTCCCACTTCTTCTTTCTTTGTTTTCTTCTTATTTATATGGCTATAGAATCTTTTAATATTGGTTTTAATTCCCTTTGCAAGGTCCAACTCTCCTTGACTTTTATCCTTTCTCTCTTCATCCCTACGTGTTCTGGCCTCAATAAGGTAGCTTTCCTTGCTGATCCCTCCCATCTTCCACTCCCTGTATGCTTTCTGCTTTTTCTTAATCACCTCTCTGAGATGCTTGCTCATCCAGCTTGGTCTACAGCTCCTGCCTATGAATTTTTTCCCCTTTCTTGGGATGCAGGCTTCCGATAGTTCTGCAGCTTTGATTTGAGGTAATCCCAGGCCTCCTCTGCCTTTAGATCCATAAATTCTTCAGTCCAATCCACTTCCCTAACTAATTTCCTTAATTTTTGAAAGTCAGTCCTTTTGAAATCAAAAACCCTAGTCACAGATTTATTTTTGTTTATCCTTCCGTTCAGTTTGAACTGAATTAGCTCATGATCACCTGAATCAAGGTTGTCTCCTACAACCATTTCTTCTATGAGGTCCTCCTTCTTTTGAGCCAAGTCCTCTCCTTTAGTTACAATTTTTGGTTGTGCACCCCCAATACTTGCCCCTCCCCACTCAGGTTTTCGGGGTGGGAGAAGGCAGTGGGCATGGAGGCGGAGCCAGCACTGGGCATGGAGGCATTGACACTGACCCACAGGCTGGGTGGCCTGCTGAAGTGAGTCAGGAGGTGGATGTGGCACTCCCTCCCCAAACCCCCAATGTGCAGAGCTAGCCCGAGCTGCCTGGCATCACTACTTGCCTCCCCGAAGGTTCCTCCACACCCCCTAGTGGTGCACACTCCACAGTTTGAAAATCTCTGGCGTAAGCACGTGCTTAACTTTAATGGGTTTTGTATAAAATTATGCACATGCTTAAGTGTTTTGCTGAATCAGGGCCTTGATCTCTGCCAGATTCATGAGAACTTTCACAAAGGAGCTCCCACTTGTCCATGACTTCAGTGGGAGATGAACACCTTAGAAAGTGCACAGCACCTCAAAGGACTGGGCCCTGAATTTATAGCAGAACTATTGACTCAGCCTCTTTCTCATCAGTTGTTTGATTCAGTAGAAAGAGGATACCGAGTTGGAAGGAAATTGTGCAAAACAGCATGAAGTGGTACAGAAAAATCTGCAATAGATTTATGCAAAAAAAAAAAAAAAAGTTAATGGGTCCAAATGTCCTGATCTTGTTGGATTAGGGAAATCAAGCTAATTTTAAAATGATGTTTTCAGTCATTTATCTGACACAACAGAAAAGTCCTAATGGCAATAATCTCAGCGCATTAGGAAAACACCATCAAAGCTCTTGCTGACAGGATGCTTTTCCAGGGATTATTAATTATAATGTGTTATTAGCTAACTGCGGCATGGGAACATCCTTTGCATGTTAACTAAAGTGCAACAACCATTTAGCTAATAAGCATGACTTGGTCTTTTAAATTATCTTAATGATTAGCAAATTGGTAAAACTGTAACATTTAGAGATAAAAATCAAGACTGGACAAGCTGTATATCAGGAACAAGTTTAAACCGGATCATGCAGATAAGGGGTACAGGTTCTAAGTGCCAAACTGATGTGATGAGACAGCAGTAAACATGTTTCTAGATTTAACAAACTCTGTAATGACCTTTTTCTTTGCAAGTCACTGGACATGGTAAAGTACACTTGCAATAGCTTGGCCTAACGTAGAATATTAACCCTACAACATAGATAAAGGCTTGTGTGTCATATAGTGTTAATAATCTGGTCAGCGTTGGTCCACACAGTGATAAAAACAGCCTTTTCAATGCTACAGCCTGCACCGTGCTACCACTAGCAGAGGGGCACCCCCTGGGAATTTTGTGTCTGAAAAATCCTTGTGTACACATAGCCCTTTTCTCTAGAGGAGTCTAGCGGGGAGTGAAATGATTTGGAATAAAACTGATCAAGGAATGTTGTTCAGGAATGGCACCAAGAGCACAGATGGGATTCCCCACCGTGATTCTGTAGCTCATAGACCGTAAAAGCATTTAGATGCTTTCCTTTGTGTCAGCATTAGCTGAGAAGCTAACAAAGTTTGCCCAGAAGCTCTGTACCAACGGAGCTGAGAGTGTGTGTTAAGGTGATGCATATTCGCACTGCCTGATTCACATAATGTTAGCAGCAGCACATAGAAAAAATAGTCATACATACAGAAAAGATAAGAAATGAATCTGTTGTGGGATAGTGGCTGCTACCTTTGCTGGACTCCTTCTCCAAGCCATACGGACAGTGATGCTGGTTTACCAGCTGCCAGCTCTTGCCAAGGCTTTAAGGCCTCAGCCAAGCACTGACAAATTCATTGCTGGAAACCAGTCCAGCTCACCCGTGTGCTAGCATGGTTAAGACGGGTATTGAACTTATAACAATGTGTTTAGTATTTAGTCCTTTATGAAATGCTTGTAAGGCGCTACATGTATTAATCTACATATATTAGTGTCAATCTCCCATGCTATAAGGTCATTCTACAGTGTTTGTGCTATAGCTGTAAAATATATATTGTGAACTATGCAACTCACCAAACAAGAAAAAACTGTACCTTGTGAAAAATGCTAAATCCCTATGAAAATGTATTACCTCTTGCCCATCAGGAAGGACTATCAAAACTAAATGGGCCATTGTGGGACATCACAGTACAAAGATATTGCTAATTGCCCCTGCACATCCATGAAGAGGCGATGTGCAAAAGGGCTCATCCCATCAGCGTGAATGCTGGAAGAAGGAAATAAAGATACCCAACAAGAAAATTTTTCATCTCTTTTGCTGTCTGGACTCTGACAGGGCCGGAGCTACGAAACAGAAGTAGAGATCCCCAGGGTCAACCTGGGGTAGCCCTAAAAGACATTCAGAGCTGACAGATTACTACAGCTCTGTCACCTGTTAAAACCATAGACTGTAACTCATTTGTGTATTTACGTTTGCTTGCTTTAACATTGTAATAACTCTTTTATTTCTTTTCTTAGTTAATAAATCCTTAGTTTACCATAGCATTGGCTACAAGTGACGTCTTTGGTGTGAGATCTGAGGTACAAATTGACCTGGGGTAAGTGGCTGGTCTCATGGGACTGAAAGCAACCTGAATCTTTTGTGATCTTTGATTTATGGTGACCAATTATCTCTAAGTCCAGCTTTCCGGGGTGGCAAGATACACCGGCGTGCCCAAGGGATTGTCTGGTACTCTGTAGTAAGACTGCTATAATGCTTCAGGAGTTTACATTTGTTACTGGGTTGGTGAAATCTAGTTATAGAACATACCACCAGTTTGGGAGTCTCAGTCCTGCTTTTTTAAACTCTGCCCTGAGGTTGGCATTCACAGTCATGAACCACTTCAGATAGTGTGGCAGAGACAACACTCCAAACTTCAGTACAAAGCTTCACAATAATGTGGGGTAAAATGAAGAGAGAAAGACTGCTTAAAACTACAAAGTACTTTTAATGGACAGTTCTATTTAGGGAACCATTTTACAAAAGGGCTTCTGACTCTTTGGCGAGACGTTACTTAAAATTCAGGTATACATTTATCAGTCCATGCTTTTTCAATTGGTATAATTTAATAAATATATTAATTTAATCAACGCTTTCACTATCATTCTTGTACAGACATACAACCCTTACTGGAAACAGGAAAACCAAGGGCTTGGCTACATGGCCCTGTAGTTTGGACTACAGGGGCATGAATTGCAGCACATACCAAAGAGCTGCACTGAAAACCCACCCCTTACCCCGTGGATACTGCAGGTGTGAACTAAAAGGTACCTAAGTTCATGTGGGGGTAGTTTTCTTCAAACGGTCTATGGCAGCAGTGCCCATACGGGACAGTTTCAGCACAGCACTTTCGTGTGTACTTGCAGTTCACACCTCCATAGTCTGAATTACGGGACCGTGTAGAAATAGCCCAAGACTGGGTGAATTTACTGGTAATAAATGTCCTCTCCCCTCTAAGACACTACTTTAAACCTAGCTCAGCTTGACAGTGATGTTTTATACGGACTTAACACCACCGACATCCCTCTTTATGAAACAGTGTGAATTATATACATAATGCAGAACAGAGTTCAGCTGCAAGTGATATAAAAACTTATGAACATTTGGTATCTCATGTTGTACAATCTACATGAATGTCTCAAAGAGCATCTTCCTGCTAAAATCTGATTTTGTTTTGCCTTGAAACATTTGCAGCACCCTGTTAAAAGACAGGGTATGTCCTCACTGCAGAGTTAGCTCAAATGCTTTTGTGGCTTTTAGACCAACCCTCTGCCGTCTACACACAAAAACCTTTTCCTGAGTTTGGAGGCGTGGGGTGGGTTAGAGCCTGCGCTCTGCTGTAGCTGGTCTGGAAGGAACCTGCCATCTTTGCAGTGAGGATGTAGGCTAAATCACTCACTGGAATGCTGATAGTTCATAGAATCATAGAATCATAGAATATCAGGGTTGGAAGGGACCCCAGAAGGTCATCTAGTCCAACCCCCTGCTCGAAGCAGGACCAATTCCCAGTTAAATCATCCCAGCCAGGGCTTTGTCAAGCCTGACCTTAAAAACCTCTAAGGAAGGAGATTCTACCACCTCCCTAGGTAACGCATTCCAGTGTTTCACCACCCTCATAGTGAAAAAGTTTTTCCTAATATCCAATCTAAACCTCCCCCACTGCAACTTGAGACCATTACTCCTCGTTCTGTCATCTGCTACCATTGAGAACAGTCTAGAGCCATCCTCTTTGGAACCCCCTTTCAGGTAGTTGAAAGCAGCTATCAAATCCCCCCTCATTCTTCTCTTCTGCAGACTAAACAATCCCAGCTCCCTCAGCCTCTCCTCATAAGTCATGTGTTCTAGACCCCTAATCATTTTTGTTGCCCTTCGCTGGACTCTCTCCAATTTATCCACATCCTTCTTGTAGTGTGGGGCCCAAAACTGGACACAGTACTCCAGATGAGGCCTCACCAATGTCGAATAGAGGGGAACGATCACGTCCCTCGATCTGCTCGCTATGCCCCTACTTATACATCCCAAAATGCCATTGGCCTTCTTGGCAACAAGGGCACACTGTTGACTCATATCCAGCTTTTCATCCACTGTCACCCCTAGGTCCTTTTCCGCAGAACTGCTGCCTAGCCATTCGGTCCCTAGTCTGTAGCTGTGCATTGGGTTCTTCCGTCCTAAGTGCAGGACCCTGCACTTATCCTTATTGAACCTCATCAGATTTCTTTTGGCCCAATCCTCCAATTTGTCTAGGTCCTTCTGTATCCTATCCCTCCCCTCCAGCGTATCTACCACTCCTCCCAGTTTAGTATCATCCGCAAATTTGCTGAGAGTGCAATCTACACCATCCTCCAGATCATTTATGAAGATATTGAACAAAACCGGCCCCAGGACCGACCCCTGGGGCACTCCACTTGACACCGGCTGCCAACTAGACATGGAGCCATTGATCACTACCCGTTGAGCCCGACAATCTAGCCAGCTTTCTACCCACCTTGTAGTGCATTCATCCAGCCCATACTTCCTTAACTTGCTGACAAGAATACTGTGGGAGACCGTGTCAAAAGCTTTGCTAAAGTCAAGAAACAATACATCCACTGCTTTCCCTTCATCCACAGAACCAGTAATCTCATCAGAAAAGGCGATTAGAATAGTCAGGCATGACCTTCCCTTGGTGAATCCATGCTGGCTGTTCCTGATCACTTTTCTCTCATGCAAGTGCTTCAGGATTGATTCTTTGAGGACCTGCTCCATGATTTTTCCAGGGACTGAGGCGAGGCTGACTGGCCTGTAGTTCCCAGGATCCTCCTTCTTCCCTTTTTTAAAGATTGGCACTACATTAGCCTTTTTCCAGTCATCCGGGACTTCCCCCGTTCGCCACGAGTTTTCAAAGATAATGGCCAATGGCTCTGCAATCACAGCCGCCAATTCCTTCAGCACTCTCGGATGCAACTCGTCCGGCCCCATGGACTTGTGCACGTCCAGCTTTTCTAAATAGTCCCTAACCACCTCTATCTCCACAGAGGGCTGGCCATCTCTTCCCCATTTTGTGATGCCCAGCGCAGCAGTCTGGGAGCTGACCTTGTTAGTGAAGACAGAGGCAAAAAAAGCATTGAGTACATTAGCTTTTTCCACATCCTCTGTCACTAGGTTGCCTCCCTCATTCAGTAAGGGGCCCACACTTTCCTTGGCTTTCTTCTTGTTGCCAACATACCTGAAGAAACCCTTCTTGTTACTCTTGACATCTCTTGCTAGCTGCAGCTCCAGTTATATTAATAAATATATTAATTTAATAAACGCTTTCACTATCAGTTCTTTCACTATCCAGTTCTCCAGTGCTGTCCCACAATTCCCCCAAAGGACAGACAGGTTCTCCTGCAATTGATTGGGAAAGAATCCTAGAACATCTCAGCACAAAGAACCATGGGACACACGTGGGTCAGTGCAGAACCGGTGAGGACACAGTGATGCAGGTAGAGCTTTGCTGTGGGGATGCTCACACCCAGACGAGGCTAACTCAGGCGCCAATCATCCAGGCTAACTCTACAGTGAAGACATAGCCTTAGTATCAGCCCCATGAAGGCTTTCAATCTAATAATGCTTTGCCTTCCCAATGAGGCTCTTGAAGTGCTTTCCGAATACTAAAAAGTCAAGCTGCACAACATCCACGTATTGTACTCATTTTACAGATGGGCAAACTGAAGCTTTATCTACCCAAAGTCACACAGTGAATCAGTGGCAGAGCCAGGAATATAAACTAGGGCACACACAACTCCCATTTACTTCAAGATTATCAGGCTCCAGGATTCCTGACCCCCAGGCCTGTACTCTAACCGCTACACAGCACATTTTAAAATCAGTTTGCTCAGGGCCAGTGCAATGATTGCAACACAGGGAGATCTGAGCATCAGAAAAGCTCGTCCTGAGACGCTAGCTCTTACGTTCAAGGGGTCTAGCTCCCACAGTCAAGACTGACCTAGGGAAAGTAGCAACAAAAGCCAACAAACATCGACAGCATTGTTCATGGCACTTTTATGTAATAGGCAAAGATAATAACATTGAAGGCACAAGCCTAATATCATTCACAATATCTATTTTACTATTTAACGTACCGTATAAAACTCTTGACTGGCAATCTCTGATACTTGCCTCCTGTCACATCTGTACCATTTTACTTGTGAACAAGTGTTTTAAGGTCTGACCTCCTATTCTGTGGTATCTCAGTTGGCACTGCTGGTTTTCACGTGATCTTGTATGCATAGTTTCAGCTACCGCTTAACCTGTGATCAGTGTATCACATGACAGTCATTGCTCAAATTCCTTTCCAGTATAATGGCAGCCAAGATTACAGAATTACACCAGGAATGAATTTAGCTGATTGTGTTAATCTTATTACCTGAATATATGCTATGGGGCCAAATCTGGGTCCCACTGAAGTCAGTGACCAAACTCCTATTGTCTTTAATGAGTCCAGAATTAGTCTTGAAGCCTTAACATCAAAGGAGTAAAAGTTAGAGAGGAAAGAAATATAGGCCAGGCTACACCACTGTAGGATCAGGTGGCAAATTCACTCACTCTTTTATATTTAGCACCTTCAGCTAGTTATGTCTTTATACTAGTATGACAACTACAGTAGCATTTGGTTTTCCCAGGCTTCCTATCACTCAGCAAAGGAAGAAACAGGCATGGGAAGAAAGGATGAAACCATCCATAAGAATAAATTGCAGCATCTCTTTTCTTTCTTTTGCCCCTTCTGCATTATGCTCTTGGTTGGTGTATACCTGTCTCCAGCGAATGAAGATTGTTACTGTACTGAATCAATTCAGTGCACCATGGAAGCCTTTCTGTATTTATTCCTTCCATTCTTTCCTATGTCTTTTTAGGGCAACACCAAGATACACTGAACCCTTAGACCATAACGTCAGGTTAGTCTCAGGGGCAGTAGATACATACACTACCAGGTATATCAGTCAGAAGCATGGTACTGATTTGACCTACTGGTTTTTGATCAGCGGTGTTTTTACAAAACCATGCTTTTGTCTAAGGTGTTTTCAGATGCATTAAAAAATATATTTCTTTACTCTCCTTCTTGTACACAGTTTGCCGGTTTTTATGCTTCCTGGCTGCCTCGCAAACCCTCCAGTTCAGTTGCAGCTTTGGGTCCTTTTGTTGCTGAGCGCCCCTTGCGGCGGAACTCAGCTGAAATCTCTTCAAAAGACTTTCCTTTTGTTTCTGGTACTTTAAAGTGTGTGAATAAAACGAAGCCGAAGAGCAGAACGGCGAAGGTCATGAACACATAAGGGCCACACAGATCCTGTAATGGGAAAAATGAAACCATAGTGATGAATTAATAACAACCCCATGGTTTCCTTATCATTTGTATTGCAAATGTTAAGATTTTCAAAGCAATCTAGAGAGATTTAGACACCCATCTTCCGTTAATTTTAATGGAAGATATGTGTGTCCACCCCCCTACACTATTTTGGAAATCTCAACCAATGTTTTGAGGGTGTCTGTCATGTGCAAGATTTTAGGAACTTTTCTTACTGCAATGTACTGGAAACACATTCCAATGATGAAGTTGCAGGTCCAGTTGCAGAATCCAGCTATGGCTATGGCGGCAGGGCGGGGCCCTTGACTGAACAGTTCAGCAACAATAAACCAGGGGATTGGTCCAGGCCCGACTTCGAAGAAAATTACGAAGAGAAAAACTGTGACCATGCTCACGTAGCTCATCCAAGCAAAAGTGCTCTATAAATAGAAGTAAGTAAAAGTGAATTCACAACATGAGTATAGGTTTCCAATACAGTCATCTTTCATCACTGTTAATTTCTTGAATTGTTGAGCTGCTGCAGAAGTTTCTTTCAGTTCAGACAAGCTGAGTAAAAGCAACAGACATGCCGAATTAAACTTGTAATGGATTAAAGGCAGCAGGCCTTTACTGATCTCAGTTACACTGGGGTAAATCCAAAGTAGCTGCATTAACATGAGCTGAATTACTCTGGGTTCACATCAGTGAGAAGAAGTGCCTGTAGACTGCTTAGATCCCCATCCACTGACCCAAATGCAAGTTATATCCCTATGCATCACCTCTGGATGTGATCCACTGAGCCAGATCCTTAGTTGGTGTAAAACAGCATAGCTCCAGTGAAGCCAATGGAGTGATGCCAGTTTTCACCAGATGAGGCTTTGGACCATAAAGAATCTGAGTCACAGGGAATCTAAGGGTATGTCTAGACTATAAATTGGGGATATGTAATTGTAGCACATGTAGACATCCCCAAGCTAGATTTAATCCATCTAGTACCAGAGCAGAGAAGCCACGGCAGCGTTCAGCATGTGCCAGCCACCTGAATACCTACCCAGGATCCCAGGGGGGCTTGTTTAGCCCACACTGAAGCCCCATGCTGCTATAGCTTCACTATTATTGGTACCTAGATTAAAGCTAGCTCTGGTACATCTACATGTGCTGCAATCAGAGCTGTGCAGCGTACATGTACCCTAAGCAGGTGAAACATATACTGATTATATTTGCACTATGGCAGCATAGTCCCCTGGCACATAGTCCCCTGGCAGCAGCGTGTAGTGCATGTGTAGCTACACACCACAGTGAAAAGCAAGGCGCATCCATACTGCAGGGCGTAGCTACATGTGTCAGTGAAAGGCTCTGGCGGAGGGGTGGAAGCAGAGAGAGATTCCAGCAAGGGGGAAAGGCTCTGGCTGGCTCATTTCTCCTCGATGGGGAAAGGCAGTGGGACGCTACGCTGCTCAGAATAGCTGGGTAAAGGCAGAGGCAGAGCTTGGGCAACAAGAGAACGGGTATGGTATGTGCTTGCATACATGCCCACACCCTCCAGGCATGTCTTTATTCTACTTGCCTAAGCTGCGCCTCGCTAGCTACACCGCTATGTATACCTGTGCTAGGGGTATATAGACTGCATGCCACTGAAGGAAGTGTGCAGTGTAGATGCACCCATTGAGTGGCCAGAGAGAGGAGAGTAGCAGAGGAAGCAACTACCAGGAGAGTGTAAGAGGGTGTTTATTAAAGAAAGTCACCTGCTACTTTACATCACATCTTATTTACATGTAATTTACACCAATATTTTAGATCTCTTACACTCAGATTCTGTTAGGCTCAGAGCATGAAATCCTGACCGTATTGGTATTAGTGGGAATTTTGCCACTGATTTCAATTGGGCTAGTATTTCACTCCCTTACATTTACACATTGACAGGTAAGATTCATAGCCTTATGCATCACCTATGTATTTGGCTGAGTGGATTTACTCTAGTTTAACTGAGGGTAGAATTTGATTCCAGATTCCAAAGCACAAAGTCACAAAGACATATATTTGATTAATTTATTGGGACAAATTCTGCCCTCTAGCGGATACCAAATTCTATTCTTATTAGTGAGGAGAGAATCTCAAATGGTTCAGAAGATCCACCACCGAAATGTACATTCCCCTCTGAATCCCCCTATAAATGTATTCTGATGTTATAGCCTGTTCCTAATTCCAAACAAAGGTTCCCACCCCAAGACTCAAAACTGCAAGTACAGGGACGAGAGACAGGACAGAACCACAATGCTTAGATTCACTTCTAGAAAAGGTGCTTCTACAAAGCATGAAGGTATATAGTCTGTGGTTGTGGCTGGGGCTTATAATAAGAATATAGGAATTGTCATATTGGAGCAGACCATTTACCCTGCAAGTCTGATATCCTGGGTCCAGCAGAGGCTAGTGCCGGATGTTTTAGAGGAAAGTGAAAACACAGGCTAACTGAGCACTGCCTGGCGTAGTGAACAATTCCTTCCTAACATCTATAGTCATCAGCTTATGTTCTGAAGCATGAGATTTTATTATACCTGCCATAGTGTGCATAACTGTCAATTTTATGAAATGTCTTGAAATTAGCCGATGATTGTACTACATGGAAAGTTCTTAAATGCACTCTCTGAAGGACTGGTCCATTATGGTAGAAGTTCCAACATTCTCAAAGCTGTATGGGGTTAGCAAAGCAGGCATCAGAGTTTACTTATGTTGTGTGAGATCATCTCACAAGGCAAGGTGTAACATGTTTGTGTGAGCTGGGAGTTCATCATGTGATTTGAATGATGCTTATGAAATTTTGCATGAGGGAGGATTATTTTCTGATCTCCTTATCTGAAATAAACTTGCAACATACTCAGTGTTAAATAGAGTCATTGGCAATATGTTTGTATGCAAACGGACAAGAAACCAAACCATGGAGTGAAACCAGGAAAAAAAAACAACTCACCAGGAGCACAAGTCCAACTGTCATGGCTACGGCACTTGCTAGCATACCTATCAAACCAGCAATAAACAGGGACCGTCTCCCTGTTTTCTCCACAAGGAAGACCTGTAGAAATTCATGATGTATATTAGGCTTTATCAAACCTGCAGTCTTCAATTAGTAACACATATATGAAACCTACATCAAGTCCCCTTCCAGAAATTGGTCCTCATAGATTATAACAGCCTACTACTGCTATCAGCTAATGGTTTTGCTCTTTTAACTCATGTGTTAGAGCTTTGCACTTAGGTACTGAATGAAGATCCTTAATTTACACTATGATGATATCTGCTGGTGGAGATTGTTAACCAGCTACTGCACAGAGCAACATAGCAAAGGACAATGCAAATCCATGGATGTGCAGAACTCACATATTCCAAAGACTAAAGGTATCTCCGCTGCTTTCTCACACAGGTTATTTTCTATAGATTCTAACCTTCCAATTTGAAGAAAAAAAATCAAGACCTTTCTTATTCTGGTGATTGTCTTCCCAAAGTAAAGTGATTCATCATGGAATTTTTGTATTCAGAGACAGAGGCTTTGTCCATATTGGAGTAGATTCTAGTCCCCGGTGCAAACCCCTAGTGTAGATGTAGTTCATCAGTTTAAATTGTGGCTGGCATGAATGCAGCTTTTCTTGGTTTCAATTAGGATTTTTCTCTGGTGAAGGTGCCCCAGTGATCCTTTACATTTAGCAACCCATTGAGATAAGTGGAAGAAGCTTGCACCTCTTTTGGGGATATTTTACTAGTCTGACCTTGTCTACATTGGGGTTTTTAATCCACCTGGATACACGGCACCAGTGCAAATTTCAAACCGGGGTAATATGCACCAGACAAGTCATGGCTTACACTAATGTACCAGGTCTACTCTAGGGTTTGCGCAAGTGCAGCTGTATCAGAGTATGTCTACACTTAAAACACTACAGCGGCGCAGCTGCATCATACTTCAGTGTAGACACTACCTATTCTGACAGTAGTGATTCTCCAGTCGGCATTGGTGATCCATGTCCGCGACCTTCTGTCAACATGTCACAGTCTACACCAGGGGTTAGGTCAGTATTGCTAAGCCGTGGTCTACACTGGGAGGGCGGGAGATCGACCTAAGATACGCAACTTCAGCTACGTGAATAGCGTAGCTGAAGTTGGCGTATCTTAGGTCGACTTACCTGGCCGTGAGGATGGTGGCGAGTTGACCGCTGCTGCTCCCCCGTCAACTCCGCTTCCGCTTCTCGCGAGCTGGAATTCCGGAGTCAATGGGGAACGCGTTCAGGGATCGATTTATTACATCTAGACGAGATGTGATAAATTGATCCCCGATAGATCTATCACTACCTGCCAATCCAGCGGGTAGTGAAGACCTTCCCTAATAAGTGTAGTGGACTTCACACTCCTGAGAGACATAGCTATAGTAATGTAAATTCCTACTGTATATGAGGCCTCAATCTACCTACTTATTCCTGCAGAACATCTCAGGACTTGCTCCACTTATGAGTCCCTGGCTGGCCTCTCTTCCCTGTGGCCAGGAACACTCCTTGCCTCCTACAGATCCCTAAGCAGTGGTCACTCTGAGACTGTTGATAAGACATGATCATCTATTTTCCTAGAGGTTAAATGGGGCTTTTAGCTCAAGCAGTTCATCTCGCTGGGTTGCAGATTGCAAATTCTGATTGCTATTTCTGCTCCTTTTGTCAAGGTCCAACACAGTGCAAATGGTTTGGGAAAACAGACAGTAGGTATGTAACTGATTGACAAATATTAGGTAATATTTAAATACTCATGGTCAAAGAATTGAAGAGTAAATGTCATCAGGCAGCAAGCTAAACATGACTGTAACTGATATGCCATGGCAGTAGAACATACAAAGGGCTGTCACAGGAACTCATTCTAAACCCCTCATTTCACAATAAACTACACAAACCACCTTCTAATAGGGAATGCTGGTGTTTTTTCATGAAAGCAATTTTGTCCAGAGAGACTGGGGTGGCTTACAGGCTTGGTGATGGTAGGCTACACAGTTCTACAGCTGTGGATTGATGGTTCAAATCCACTCCTGGTTGTTAGTGGGTGAAAGTCACCTCATCATCAGAAGGCTATCTGGAGGCCTAAGGAAAATGATTTGGTTTTAAGTATCCCCATGAAAAGAACCTCAATTGGTTACTAACTGGAATTTTGTTGGCATTCTAGGCAGAAAGACTATTGATCAAATGGGCCATGAAGTTTGAACTATCCTCTTGGTCGTACAGAACATCATCTAGATATTACCAGGATGGGTGCTATATAAATACAATAGATAATATCAGAGATAAGACAGAGGTTGAGGCACACTGGCAGGGCAATAATGAAAAGCATTTACCAGTGTTCCCCACACTGTAGCTGTTCTATAGACAAGACTAGGGCTCTAGAGGTGATCCTGGCAATTACAGTCTGGTAAGTCTAATGTCAGAACTGGGCAAATTAGTTGAGACAATAGTAAAGAATAAAATTGTCAGATACATAGAAGAACATAAATTGTTGCACAAAAGGCAACATGGTTTCTGTAAAGGGAGATCGTGTCTTACTAATCTGTTAGAGTTCTTTGAGGGTGGTCAACAAACATGTGGACAAGGGGGATCCAGTGGACATAGTGTACTTAGATTTCCAGAAAGCATTTGACAAGGTCCCTCACCAAAGGCTCTTATGTAAATTAAGTTGTCATGGGATAAGAGGAAAGATCCTTTCATGGATTGAGAACTGGTTAAAAGACAGGGAACAAAGGGTAGGAATAAATGGTAAATTTTCAGAATGGAGAGGGGTAACTAGTGGTGTTCCCCAAGGGTCAGTCCTAGGACTAATCCTATTCAACTTATTCATAAATGATCTGGAGAAAGGGGTAAACAGTGAGGTGGCAAAGTTTGCAGATGATACTAAACTGCTCAAGATAGTTAAGACCAAAGCAGACTGTGAAGAACTTCAAAAAGATCTTACAAAACTAAGTGATTGGGCAACAAAATGGCAAATGAAATTTAATGTGGATAAATGTAAAGTAATGCACATTGGAAAAAATAATCCCAACTATACATACAATATGATGGGGGCTAATTTAGCTACAACTAATCAGGAGAAAGAGCTTGGCGTCATCGTGGATAGTTCTCTGAAGACGTCCACGCAGTGTGCAGCAGCAGTCAAAAAAGTAAACGGGATGTTAGGAATCATTAAAAAAGGGATAGAGAATATCGTATTGCCCTTATATAAATCCATGGTATGCCCACATCTTGAATACTGTGTACAGATATAGTCCCCTCATCTCAAAGAAGATATACTGGCATTAGAAAAGGTTCAGAAAAGGGCAACTACAATGATTAGGGGTTTGGAACGGGTCCCATATGAGGAGAGATTAAAGAGGCTAGGACTTTTCAGCTTGGAAAAGAGGAGACTTAGGGGGGAAATGTTAGAGGTATGTAAAATCATGAGTGGTGTGGAGAAAGTAAATAAGGAAAAGTTATTTACTTGTTCCCATAATATAAGAACTTGGGCCCCCAAATGAAATTAATGGGCAGCAGGTTTAAAACAAATAAAAGGAAGTTCTTCTTTACTCAGTACACAGTCAACCTGTGGAACTCCTTGCCTGAGGAGGTTGTGAAGGCTAGGACTATAACAGGATTTAAAAGAGAATTGGATAAATTCATGGAGGTTAAGTCCATTAATGGCTATTAGCCAGGATGGGTAAGGAATGGTGCCCTAGCCTCTGTTTGTCAGAGGGTAGAGATGGATGGCAGGAGAAAGATCACTAGATCATTACCTGTTAGGTTCACTCCCTCTGGGGCACCTGGCATTGGCCACTGTTGGTAGACAGGATACTGGGCTGGATGGACCTTTGGTCTGACCCAGTATGGCCATTCTTATGTTCTTAAGACTATAAGCAAGAGAACTTCAGTCTCCAGGACTCAGTTTAACAACTGACACAAGTTTTACTTTTGCAGAAAACACAAACCAGTAGAGGTTCATGATTTGTACAGAACCAGGCAGAGTTTTCATTCTCAGTACATTTGATAGTGCAGTTTGTACTTTGGGACTTGGCCTTGCAATCATTTCTCATGCAAGTATTTTTCCTGTGCATAAGGTTTGCAGGATCAGCTCTTTGTGACTTTCTTGGCTCCACAACTCCCTCCAATACCATGATTAAATCTTTTTCTTATAATCAAATTATAGTGCGTTTTCTTTTGACTGGGCTATCAAGCTATCTAACAAAGAGATATCTACTTACGGCGATAACTGTGAAGACAGTGTTCACGACACCAACACCAATGGTTGCATAAACTGGTTGATCAACTCCTGCTCTTACAAAAATGTTTGTAGAGTAGTAAAAGATCTATTGAAACAAATTAGGATGAAAGGTTATACCCCACTGCAGGTGGAAATTTCTGTCTTCGAGGGAAGATTTGCATTTTCTTGGCTGAGATTTGAAGTAATTACGATTTGTTTTTCCAACTATTTTTTAAACAGTTTGTTATAATAATTAAGGTTAGAAATTTCAAAGGAGCCTAAGGGAGTTAGAAATCCTACTGAATTTCCCATCTTAAACCACTGAATATATACATTTAAAAAAACAAAAACCCAAACCTGCTTTTCTGCCATATAATTCTGGGTTTTCTCTTGAAAGCCAATTCGCCAGAATGGCAAGCTTCTTTTGCATGCTAGACAAACCTCTTAATATGGCTGATTTTTTAAATTAATTTTTAATACACTTTCCTTCATTAGAATAATTTAAATGTTTTCCTTTCTCTCCAAAGAGAAGGTGAATCCTTTCTCACTGATGTAGAGATAGGAGGAAAAATGAGTAGGTCACCTACTCCATCTCCTCTGCCAGTGCAGAATTTCCCCTTACAGTATATTGTAGGAAGAGAGGAAGAATGGTGCAGTAATTAGAGCACTAGTCTGGTCTTTGGGAGACCCAAGTTCATTTTCTTCTCTGCCATAGATTTCCTGTCTGACCTTGGGCAAGTTACTTAGAGTTTGTGTACATTGCAGCTGGGAGCCTCCCAGCCCTGGTAGAGATTATGGCCAGAAGGGACCACTAGATCATCTAGTCTGACTTCCTATATAGCACAGGCCACCAGCACCACCCAGCATCTGTACACCAAACCCAACAACTGAAATGAGACCAAAGGAGGTCACATGAGACTAGACTGTCACAGGCAGAGAATAGGAGGGACAGACCTGCTCCAGTGCCTGAAGCCCCAGCAATGGCCGGGAAATGAGTCAGTGAGAGCTAGCACGCTACAAATAGCAGTGTGGACATTGCAGCTCTGGTGGAGACTTGGGCTAGCCACCTGAGCTCAGACCTGGGGGTTCTGATATTTGCCATCCGAGCCACAATGTCCATGCTGCTTTTTTTTTGTACAGTAGCTTGAGCAGAAATAGCAGGAGCAGGGCCGGATTAACCTTTTGTGGGCCTGGTGCTAAACATATTTGTGGGCCCTCATGGAGGCAATGGAGCATGGTGCGGGGAGGTTAGTCCCCGGAGCGAGGGGCCAGCCAGAGGCAATGGGGCATGGCATGGCAGGGGAAGCACCGCTCCACCCAAGGTGAGGGCACTATTTACAAACCGGCAGTTGCCAGATGCACAGTGGCCGGCCCGGCCCTGTGCTGCCAGTGTGCCCATTCCCCTTGGGAGTGGGCCCATGCCACGCCACACAGCCCTCCCGACTTCCTATGGCCAGATCCCACCCGGACCCACTATACCCAGCGCCCCCCCAGACCCACCCACAAATGCACATGCCCTGCACAACACCACCCCTGCCCACATCCCCACTACAGCTGCCCACCACCCCCCACAGAACCCCCACTCCTTAGTGCCCCAACACACACAGATCTTCCCTGCCCCTTCATAGCCCAGCACCCCCCCAGGCTCCCCACAGACTCCCTCCCCCAAGCCCTGCCTACCGGCCACACTCACTGGCCCTGCTGGAGGCGACTGTGTCTGCCAGGTTGAGCTGACAGCACAGCCAGGGCTGGTCCCAGGGCCAGGAATTGCTCTGGCCCCTCGGGAGTGGCGCGATCAGCCAGGCCAAGGTCTGCCCCAGCCGGGGTCCTTCAAGACGCACTTGCTTGGAGGGGCCCAGCCAAGCCCTCTACACTGTCTCCACCTCCACCTGGCTGAGACTGGCCAGGCTTCTGCACTAGTCCCAGGCGGCTCAGCTCCGGGGAGACAGGCGGGGGGCCGCTCAGGTGGTGGGAAGCTGAGACTGCCCGGAGCTGGAGGTGCACTGGGGTTCAGCCAGGGGGCAGAGAGGAGCAGGGAGTGGGGCCAGGGAGCGGAGAGGAGCCCTTGGCTAGCTGGCGGGCAGGCCGAGAGGAGCAAGTGGTGGCCGGGGGAGCCAGCAGGGTTTTGGGGCGCAGTGCAAGCGGAGCAGGCCAGAGCCCTTTCTGAGCATGGGCCCAGCTCCATGGAGCCACTGGAGCCATTGTAAACCCGGCACTGAGCATGAGTGTCTACCTAGGCTGGGAGGCTTGCTCCCAGCTGCAGTGTAGACATACCCTTAGTCTTTCCGTGCCACCGTTCCCCATCTGTAAAATGGGGATAGCAGCACTGCCCAGGGTGTGTTGTGAGGATAAGGGATAAGTATATTAAAGACTGTGAGGTGCTCAGATACCATGGTGAGTAGGGCCATATTAGTACCTAACATATATTATGCAATCTGATTTTCAGCAGAACAGGCTCATATATACACCCATTTGATTTCAATCTGCAAATACTGAAGGACCACTGTGGCCTTAGATGTTCCTTACAATACTGATCAGTATCAATTCTTTTAGAAGGCAAACTCACTGCATTGATTCCTGAAAACTGCTGAGATATTTGAACCATCAGTGCCACAATGACTGGCTGCCTGTAACTGGAAGAGCTGAAAAGCTTCCTGATGGAGACTTTCTTTTCACTGGCAGCTTCTTGTTTTTCCTTTTCCATTTCGGCGATCTCTTTCGTGGAGTCACAGTCTCCTCTGAGCCTTTTCAAGCCTCAAGGGAAAAAGAACATGCTTTTATCTCAAAGTAAATATCAAAGGACTGAGAGTGCATTAACAACCAAACCATTCCAATCAATACCAGGATAAGGACAGATCAAAACGAGAATTAACAATACCGTGTACTTGAGCTGTTCCCAAACTATGGTCTGTGGACAACTGTTGGTCTACGAAGCACCTCTGAAGTACTCAAAGGCTGTACAAGTCTTGCTCCTCCTCTCTGTTTCCAGTTGTTTCCTAATGTGGATGGCTCTTGTTTCTTGTAGAAAAAGCTGGAAATAGAGAGGAGGAGCCAGCCACACTGCATAAAGGCGATTGCTATTGTTGTCACACACAATGTGCAATTGCAGGTTGCATTGGAAAAGGAGGAGAGGTGTCCATGAGATGCAGTTCCACTAAACATGGTTCATGATGGCATGTCTGTCTGATGGAAAATGCTAATTCATCAAACTGAAAATGTTCGTAGCCAGAACAGGTCAATTACAACAAAATTTCATTACAAAAATTACAATGAAATGAAGCGATTCAATAACATTTTGATTCTTTGTTTCAAAACAACTTTCTGTTTAGAAATTTATTCATATTATAAGTTATAGCCATAGATTTTCCTTGAAATACTGAAATATGGACAGATGGTCTATTCTAAAGTCCATGGAAGTCGTTGGAAAGACTCCCATTGACTCCCATGTGCTTTGGGTCAAGCCCAGAACAAAAAGTTTAAACAAGTCAAAGTCAAAATGTTTCATCAGTTGACCTGAAAGGAATTTTTTTTGAACATTTCATTCTGTGGAAATTTTTTGAAATTCTTTGTTTTCATGCCAATTCAGCATGTAAACTAATTTCAGAATGGTGGGATTTTCCCGAAACCTGAAATTTTAGTTCCCACACAGCTCTGAACTCCATTAAGATGTGTTCTGCTCTATGCAAATTTTGACTAACCCTGGCTTAGTAGATAAATAATAACATATGATGGGGTGTGCATTTTTCAGTGCATAGACACACATATGGTGTCTATGGCTCTCAGTCCAACAAGGCTCATACATGGAATGGAATAAATACCCACAGCTATGCAAATGAGTTACCCAGGCACTGCTCCAAGCAACCAGAGTGTTTTATTTATGTATGATTTAAAAACAAAACAGAATAGATGTCTTACATTTTTTAGCCTCCTCCACCTTTCCTAGTTTAATGTAAAGATATCGAGGGCTTTCTGGACACAATAAAAGCAGGAAAAACTGAAGAAGAGCAGCAGCACCAGATAGACCAAGAAGTAGAGGCCACATGTCTTCACTGCCAAGCAGAAAGTCTAGTCCAAGGATCTGAAATTATGGAGCTGTGTTAAATGTATCAGACAAAATTAGGTTGTAAAACCAGAAATTCTAGACTAATATTGAACTTTCAAATATCAGCTGGGAAGGAAGTTGGAAGCAAATAGGAGCTCCCTATCCCAACAGCTTGGTTCCATAAATTATGGAACATATTTGTAATGGACAAACTAACAAATGGCATGAAGCCTTGGCCAAGTCATGTCAAGGCCCTGTTTAGATGATGGACCAAATTGTGGTGCTCTTGGTCACTGTAAATTTGGAATAAGTCCATAGACTTAAGTGAAGTTACTCTATATTTACACCAGCATAGCTGACAGTACAATTTGGTCTTCTATGCCCTGGTCTGCACTAGGACTTTAGGTTGAATTTAGCAGCGTTAAATCAATGTAAACCTGCACCTGTCCACACAATGAAGCCCTTCATTTCGACTTAAAGGGCTCTTAAAATCGATTTCCTTACTCCACCCCTGACAAGTGGATTAGCGCTTAAATCGGCCTTGCCGGGTCGAATTTGGGGTACTGTGGACACAATTCGACGGTATTGGCCTCCGGGAGCTATCCCAGAGTGCTCCATTGCAACTGCTCTGGACAGCACTCTCAACTCAGATGCATGATTGTTTGCCGTTGCTCTGATGCAGGGAGGGGCGACTGACGACACGGCTTACAGGGTTGGCTTACAGGGAGCTAAAATCAACAAAGGGGGTGGCTTTACATCAAGGAGTATTTCAGGCAGGACTTCACGGAGGGTTCCAATAAGAAATGGTGCACCTAAGTTATTGTTCTTATTGGAACAAGAAGGTTAGTCTGACCTCTGATTGATACATGGCTAGATTTACCTCGCTGCACATTCTCTGTGAGTGACTGCAGTGTGACCTAGAGGAATGAGTCTCCTAGACGGAGGGTGGGGGGGGGCGTTTGCAAATGAGTACAAAACAAATCTGGTCTATTGCTTGTTTTGATACACTCCATCTATCTTTTACATCTTTGGCTGGCAGCAGACGGTGCAGAAGGACTGCATGCCATCCATATCTCATGGCTGCTCGGCAGAAGATGGTACAATAGGGCTGCTAGCCATCCTCATCTCTTGCCTGCCCGGCAGAAGATGATGCAATAGGACTGCTAGCAATCCGTATCACCTGCCTGCTTACCATAAGATGGTTCAAGAGGACTGACTGCAGGACTAAAGAGAATGACTTGATCAAGTCACTCCAAATTTAGTCCCTGCACCCATGTCTGCCCAGGCGCTCCTCATCGACCTCACACAGGTGACCAGGAGCACCTCGGATATGATGATGATGGCTACCAGTCCTATTGCACCATCTGCTGCCACAAGGCAATGGGTTGCTGCTGCTGTGTAGCAATGCAGTACCGTGTCTGCCAGCACCCAGGAGACATACGGTGACAGTGAGCTGAGCGGGCTCCATGCTTGCTGTGGTATGGCGTCTGCACAGGTAACTCAGGAAAAAAGACGCAAAACGATTGTCTGCCCTTGCTTTCACGGAGGGAGGGAGGGAACGGGGGCCTGACGATATGTACCCAGAACCACCCACGACAATGTTTTAGCCCCATCAGGCATTGGGATCTCAACCCAGAATTCCAATGGACAGCGGAGACTGCGGGAACTGTGGGATAGCTACCCACAGTGCAACACTCTGGAAGTCAACTCTAGCCTCGGTACTGTGGAAGCACTCCTCCGAGTTAATGCACTTAGAGCATTTTCTGTGGGGACACACACACTCGAATATATAAAACCGATTTCTAAAAAAACGACTTCTATAAATTCGACCTAATTTCGTAGTGTAGACATACCCTTAGTTTAACTACACATGGGTATCTGGCACAGTTAGGAGTGCTTGTACTGTAACGCTGTTTTTTGTTGGTAAAGTAGATGGGACAGTATGATTATAGAAGTATCTGACAGCCTAGGGACAGAATCATTGATGAAACTGCATAATTCTGCAGCTACACCATGAATGGAATGCCTGAATCAGCGCATGTGGCCAAAATTAAGCCCTACTGTAAATAACTCAAGAAAAATGACATTTTTTTCTCCTCAGACCTTGTTCTCCTGGATTCTTGTATTTTGTAAATGGGATGTTCTTAGGAAAATATATAACATGAAAAAAATATGTTACAGAACAGTCAATTGGACCAAAATTTGCCTACAGAAATACATGGGATTCTTATTGCTTTCAGTGGTGACAGTTTATGAACTTCCAAAAGTACAGTTCTGCACTTTGAGTGAATTCTTTCCTATGAAGTTCTGCTTTCACCTTTCTTTGCTCTCTCATCAGACTCACAATGAATAAACAAAAACAATGAGGAGTCCTTGTGGCACCTTAGAGATTAACAAATTTATTTGGGCATAAGCTTTCGTCCAATTTTAACGTGCCTGCACCTATGTCCTGAAAAGCTCACGAAGGGCCACAGTTCATTCAACCTTCAAAATTTACACTGTGTGATGGCTAGTTATCAAAGTCACAGTCACTAACACAACACAGTGTGAATTCTGAAGTTGCAATGTGCAATTTGAAATGTGCCTTCAGAAAATATTCAAGCTTAAAATTTGCTTTTTGTGTGTGTTTGGGCTCAAATGCTATTGAAAAGTGAACACCAAAGGGTTGTAAACATTGTCAAATTGAGATTAGGTTTCTAAACCAAATAAATATTGGCAGACGTTTTCTTTTCACCGTTTGCCGAGCTCTTCTAACAATCATGACCAAGGAGGGATACAACACTGATGTTGCAAACAGTGAATCTATTCAAGCAGTTTCCTAAAAATGTAGAGAGTGAAATTCTTTGGCCTGTGATATACAGGAGGTCAAAGTAGACAAACATAATACCCCTCCTAACCTTGAATTCTATGAATCTTCTGGGACAGGAGCCATGCCAATTTCCATAGCCCAGGCTTTAGCCCACTAAGTTTATTAATACTAGGTATTACATTCACAGTGTTCAACTTCAATGTGAATGACAGTGTATGAAGCCCTTCTAGGGAAGGGGGATAATTTGCCATCAGTAGTGTTTTTCATCTCTTGGGTGTAAGTCATTTTATTAGGAATGATTTAGTATCCAGGAAGGAGGTGCCATAAATCACCCCAAATTTCCCTTCAGCTTGCTAGTGGCATTTTAAGAAGGAGCCCCTGTCAGTATATCATTGGTGTAACCCAGCTAGTTTAAAACGATATCACTCAGTGCTTCTGTGTACCCTCTTACGTACCTGGCTGATGAGAATACCCGTGACTATAGCAAGCTGGTGCAAAGTTCCCAGGGCTCCTCGAAGGGCTGTAGGTGATATCTCACCAACATACATTGGAACAAGTCCTGACGATAGCCCTGAAAAAAGCGTACATATGAGTTACTGTAAATGACCGCTCAGCAATCAGCAGAAATAGCTCACCACAGAACGAATTTGGGCTCAATTCTGTGTGATCCTGAGCACCTCCTGCAGGGTTATGAGTTCCCTCCATGCCCATTGGTCAGAACAGAAGTGAAGAACACTCAGCACTTGGCAGGAACTGTTCGTGGAAGCCCCAATTCAGAAGGCCATTTAAGCAAGTGCTTACATTTAAATATATACATAAGTGCTATCCAGAATAAAGAAACTTTCCTGAATCAGGACCAGAATCAAGCTCTTGTTTTGGGTAAATCTGTTTCCAATAGATCAAGATTCACCATTTTTCTCTGCTGGGTAACCAACTTTTGAGCTATGTTATTTCAGGTCGGAGATCCCTCCTAAGATCCCTTAGTCTGACTCATAGGACAATATTCAGATGTATTGTACTTACATCAGTAACCAGAGATAAGGAACTGATTAAGGGAGAAAATGTTTTTCTTGAAGGTAATTCTTTTTTATTGATCTAAAATCTTGTATTTCCATGTTTATCTTCCAGATTATAAGCACTACAGGCCAGGGCTGCATTAAACAGCACCAAGTACATCAGTGCTTAACAAATAATTAATAATAATGAACTTGACCCAGGAATATGGATGCGATAAAACCCCATTCATTAAGATACAGCTCACTGAAGGTAGGCTAAACAGCTTCTGGTTGATATAAAATAAACTCAATCCTTGCTAGGGCTGGTCACAATTTTTTCAATAAAAAGATTTTTTATTGTAAAATGGGATTTTGTCAAAAACGAGAGGTTAAATAGTGAGATGGAGAGTAGGGGACCCAACATTTAAAACTCACCTTTTTTTAAAGGAAACATTTTTCATTTAGAAAAATTTAATTTATAATGTTTGTTGTTGGAAAAAAAAAGGAGGGGGAATTGAGAACAAAATGAAAACTTTTGTTGAGCTTTCAAAAATTTTCACAAAGAAACCTCCCAAGGTTCTGATGAGCTCTACTCCTTGTAGTTGCTGTGGAAACTGGAAACTTCTTAGCTAAATGGACATCATGGCCATAATTTCCAACTTTGTTAGTGATGATCACTGAACCTCTTTTTGACAAAGCCAATTTGTTTCTGTAGTTTGACATTTCTGATTTAATATTAATATTCTGGATAATGAAAAATGGGGCCAAATCTTCAGCTAGTGTAAATCAAAGTGGTTTACTTGAAGTAAATGGAGCTGTGCCGATTTACACTAGCTGACAATCTGACCCATGACTTTTAAGTCGGCAGAGCTCCCATCATTGTGAATTTGGACTTTTCTCCTGTGCATAACGGGAAGCATTTGGAGTTTCTTTCCCAAGACTGAAGGCTAACATTATCAAGGAGCTAGACCACTAATAACTGAAAACACATGGGTCTCTGCCTTATTTATTTTTCCTGCAAAAGAGGAATCGTGGCTGTAGAAAAGGAACCTAGGGGATCTGCCTGTGGAGTGTCACGGTTCAAAAGGCAGCTGTAGTTTCAGGCAAAGAAGCACTTTAAGCTGTTTTAAGAACTTACCTAGAAAGCCAACAGAGCCAGGGGCTTTTGATGAAGTTCTGAGTGCTACTAGTTTGGTAGGTTTCTTCTGTAGAGACTGGAAGGTCCAGCTCTTTAATCCGGCCTTGACTTAAACGGGTTTTTGTGAAGTTTTGAAAACATATCGTTTGTTAGAATAAACACTCCATGAGTGCAAAATTTGTGCTCCTTGTATTTGAATATTCTTATAATATTTAGTCAACCGAATCCTCCTCAGTCCTATGGAGCATCGGATTCTTAATGTTAGAAACACCTTTCACACTTGTTCTATATTTTTTTCTTGTTTTAAGGTAACAAAAAAGTTCAAAAAAGAACTAGATAAATTCATGGAGGATAGATCCATCAATGGCTATTAGCCAGGATGGGCAGGGATGGTGTCCCTAGCCTCTGTTTGCCAGAAGCTGGGAATGGGCAATAGGGGATGGATCACTTGATGATCACCTGTTCTGTTCATTCCCTCCCTCCAGGGCACCTGGCATTGGCCACAGTCGGAAGACAGGATACTGGGCTAGATGGACCTTTGATCTGACCCAGTATGGCCGCTCTTATGTTCTAACAAACTAGCAACTGATCTGATTTATTTAGTTGAAAGAAAAACCTGCCCATTGGTACGCTGTAGAGTTGTGTTTAAAATTTAAATGAAAAGAGATCCCGCTCTTCTACTTCATGTGAGTCACCTTCCATTTCCCAAGGTCTTGGCATAAACATGAGGTTCCATTTGTGCTGGTTAAAAAACAAGTCCCCTCACTCAAAGTTTCTTCTTTATGTTTTGCCGCCATTTTGGTGTGCACTAGCTTAGTACAATGGGCTTATCTTGGCAGCCCACTGGGAATACACGTAGACAAGCAAGATTTTAGAATTTGCCTTAACTTACCACAGTACAGCCCTGTGATTGCTCTCCCAGCTATAATAAGGATGTGAGATGGGCCAAATTTTGCCAGCCCCATGAGGAGATTTCCAATGATAGAAAGAACATTCACAGCCAGCATGGCTTTCACTCTGCAATTCATTAAGAAGAAAACTACATTGGGATAGTAAATCCAGCACTGAATTCAGTTACACTTTAGATATTCTGAAGTTCCAGGAGTAGTCCCATGCTCTTTACATAGGCCTTATTAATTATTATTATGCATTTCTGGATATAAATTCAAGTAAGGTCACTATATTTTCCAATATAATTGCATCTGTACTGCCAGGAATAATAATAAATAATAATAATAATAAAAAAGACAATTCAAATTACCATATGGACAAAAACTGGCCCAATTCTGAGGGCTACTGAGCACTCTGTGTGGCATGCTAAGTGCTCAGGGAGTTAAAGGTACTGGAGTTACTCCATATTTATATCGGTGTAACTGAGAGCAGAATCTTGCCTTAAGTTCTTAATCAATGTCTTGTTCACTAGGAGTACTATATGCTTAGGGCCTACTGATAGTCTATGGGACCTGAGGGCACAAATCACTACACACAATCTGAACTCAAAGCAGCAAGCCACCATCACAAGGGAAGGACTGGCCCATTGTTTTGCCATTTACTTGATTTAATTCTGGATTAACTTCCCTGCTATTCACATGATTTGCTTTCTGTCAAAACTACTTTGCAAAGATGCTGCATGTATGTTTCCCTGGCACTTAAATGAAGAAATACGCCTATCTTTTAGGCATTATAATACAAATGTAGACCAACTGTCAGTGAGTTAATCAAAGCTAAAGGATAAAGAATAATGACTGTGCATATTGAAAAAATGTATGGCAGAGGTACAATCAGAATAACTGAATGGCTAATGATGTCTAATATACATCTTGTACAAGCTCTTTTCACATATACTGTAGTCTCTTTTGTTATGGGGGAAAAAGGCTAGAATTAAAACTGTTCACCTCTTTATTTTCTGAAGTGATAAAAGCTACAGGTAACAATAAAAAAATCAGAGTTATAATTTAGGATTTTAATAAAGCAGATTTTTCCTATTTTACAGTTTCAGTAGCCATGTTTTGGAGGGTTCATTATTTTTTTTCAAGCTGGAGAAAATAATAGAGAAACAATTTCAGGAGAGGTGTCTCCACGTGAAAATTCAAATCTAGTGGCTTAAGGTTTAATCACTGGAAATGAATAGGAAAGGATTTTTGCACTGAGTGCTGTAATACAATTTGGAGACAAAAGTCTGATTTTAGTTCTAGATTAGGCTTTCGGTTTGTGGACAGTCCTAATCATCAGATAAGATATTGGGCCAGATCCTTGACCCTAGGTCTGGCTCCTTTGTGCTGTTCTGGCAGCTCATAGCCAGTTAAGATGGCTTTCTGACTGCAATCTGAGGATTTCCTGGGCCATCTCAGCTGGCTCCCATTCCCTTTCCTAGTCAGTGTTTTCTGGCTATTTGTCAGTTTACAGAGATAGAGTGTTTCTCACCTGCCTAGCTTGTCTCCAATCCATCCAACAGCGAAAGAGGAAATCATGCCACCAATGGCAAAAATGGACACAGACAGGGACCAATACAGAGTCAATGTACTCTTGCCTACATCCAATTCTTCTAGGTCTGGGAAGATCATATTTCCATTCGTGTCTGTGAAATTCATGGCACTTCTGTCAATAGGGGCAATGCCCAGCACACGGCTGTAATGGGCCTCTATTACCTGCAGTGAGAAACAAATGCATCAGTTCTTTTGCTTCTAACTAGCTAAGCAGCCTTCATTTCCTAGTCAGGGTTTTTCTACTTTGCAGCCCATAAAACCCAGTATCACAAGGTAGCTGGTCCCTGTGGGCAGACTAAGCCCAGCGCCCCTGGACCAGAGTAGGTGAGTGCAATCTAGCTAATTAAAGAGGGCTGGGCTACAGCTGAGCCTATAAAAGCCTGCATCCTGTGGAGGGAAAGCCACCCTGGAGCAGAGCTAACTCCTGTGCTGGATCCCTGGAGCAAGGGGCCAGGGGCTAGGGCAGGGGTGGGCAAACTTTTTGGTCTGAGGGCCGCACCTGGGTATGGAAATTGTGTGGCGGGCCAAGAATGCTCACAAAATTGGGGTCGAGGTGTGGGAGGGGGTGAGGGCTTTGGCTAGGGGTGCGGGCTCCGGGGTGGGGCCAGAAATGAGGAGTTCAGGGTGTGGGAGGGGACTCTGGCTCCTACATGGAGATGTGGCCAGGCAGCTCTGCTGCACGCTGTCCCGTCCGCAGACACCACCCCTGCAGCTCCCATTGGCCGTGGTTCCCAGGCAATGGGAGCTGCGGGGGCAGCAATTGGGGTGGGGTCAGTGTGCAGATCTTAGCTCCTGGCTACCCCTATGCATAGGAGCCAGAGGGGGGACGTGCCACTGCTTCCGGGAGCTGCGTGGAACAGCCCCCGACCCTGCTCCCCAGCTAGAGCACCGGACTGGGGCAAGTTCCAGACCCTGTTCCCCAGCAGAAGCTTGAGGGCTGGGTTAAAACAGCTGGATCCAGCCTGTGGGCTGTAGTTTACCCATCCCTGGGCTAGGGGCTCAGGGAAGCAGCCCTGCAGCTGCCGTGCCAGAAAGGGAGTCGAGTCAACTGATGCCAGGTAGCTGCCAAGAACTGAAGTGCCAGAGATCCCTGGAAGGGGTGACCATGGGGCTGAGGGCAGAATTAAGACTGTTTTCTGTTTGTTTGATAACCTCTGTTAAAGAAATAAACCCCCTTGCCTGAGCCTGGAGCTGTGAAAGCTTCTTGGGAGAAGCCCAGCTCAGTGACAGCCTGGCTCTGTAACATTATGGGTGAAATCCTGGCCCTACTGAAGTCAGTGGGGTCAGGATTGCAACCTATGAACACAAATGTGTGTTTATACCAGTTTGGGGAAAACATGGCTGTGTTCACACTGAAGCTTTATTTTACAACAGAACCACGCGTCATTCATGTTTGCATGTCCACACCTATCAGGCTACCTGACTCCGATAGTTTCAGTGCATGCTGGGAAAACCTGGGTTGTTATCTCATAAGGCCTGGGTAGGGGGCAGACCGCTGGGAGGACACAGCTAGAGGGTGGCGGGGACATCCCGGGTGTCAACTTAGAAATTCACTTGCAGCTGTCTCAGGGATTATTCTGTTACTACAGTCCTATTCTTCCGCAGGTTATTTACCCGATTTCAGACTCACATTGTGTGCTTTGCTCGCACTTATATCATCTGACCAACAGCTTCAAAACCTTTTTACTGTCTCTATGGAAATGATGGTAATGAAAGCAATGAGAAGTTCATCTTAATGGCACATGCTTTTGTTAATTTATTGGTTATTATAGATGAAGTCTTTGCGGGCAGGGACTGTTTTCCTGTGCATTTGTAGAGCACCTGACCGGGGCTCTGGGGCACTAACACCATATAAATAATAGTATAGCCATGAAGCAGGGCTTATAAGTGCTGCTGCAAGTCACGGCCTGTTTTGAAAGGAATCCTATATGCTGTACTTGCCCTTTGAGGAGCGTTGATGACACCAAGGCTGTATCCATACTGGAAGAAGCCCAGCACTGCGGTGAAGACAGAGAGAACCAAGGTTCCTGTGAGGTGCTAGGAGAGGATTGCGAAACAGAAAATGATGTCACTTTTCTCCACATTTCTGCCATATAAACCTTGAACACGTTGGGACGGATTCTGCTGTCACTGAAGTCAGGGGGTTTGCATGAGTTTACGTGGGAGCAGAATTTGGCCCATTCTGTCTGCACTGTCCTGGCAGTGCAAAGCAGCATAACTAGCTGGGGGAGGATTTTTTCAGTGAGTGTAAAGCTGTTGCAGTAACTCCTTCATGCCCCCACTCTTGGCCTTCCTGGTGTAAGGGCATGTCTAGGAGAAAGGGAGCGTATCCAGTTTCTGGTGATTCCCAGATGCCAGAATGATCCCATGGGTTCATAGGTAGTTGGGAGTAGGGAAGAGAAATCCTGAGGCTTCTTCAACTTATGCCAGACTGATTGCCTGCCGGTCCCAGTTTCATAATGCAGCCAGAAAGCCAGTGGAAGGGACATAAGGGGGGGCATATTGGGGGTATGCTGAGAGGAAGGCCTGTGGCCAGCTGTAACAGCTTTTGGAGGGGCCTTTCAGTCAGGTGTAGCTTGGAGCAGCCCTGAGATTGCTCTAAGTTGCACCAGAGAACAAAGCAGCAACCAGCTGGGCTCAGGATCAGGGGGATAGAAAGGTGGCCCACCTGCACCACATGTAATTAAGGATTTAGTGGATGTATTGTTTCTTGACTTTAGCAAAGCTTTTGACACGGTCTCCCACAGTATTCTTGTCAGCAAGTTAAGGAAGTATGGGCTGGATGAATGCACTACAAGGTGGGTAGAAAGCTGGCTAGATTGTCGGGCTCAACGGGTAGTGATCAATGGCTCCATGTCTAGTTGGCAGCCGGTATCAAGTGATGTGCCCCAAGGGTCGGTCCTGGGGCCGGTTTTGTTCAATATCTTCATAAATGATCTGGAGGATGGTGTGGATTGCACTCTCAGCAAATTTGCGGATGATACTAAACTGGGACGAGTGGTAGATATGCTGGAGGGGAGGGATAGGATACAGAAGGACCTAGACAAATTGGAGGATTGGGCCAAAAGAAATCTGATGAGGTTCAATAAGGATAAGTGCAGGGTCCTGCACTTAGGACGGAAGAACCCAATGCACAGCTACAGACTAGGGACCGAATGTCTAGGCAGCAGTTCTGCGGAAAAGGACCTAGGGGTGACAGTGGACGAGAAGCTGGATATGAGTCAGCAGTGTGCCCTTGTTGCCAAGAAGGCCAATGGCATTTTGGGATGTATAAGTAGGGGCATAGCGAGCAGATCGAGGGACGTGATCGTTCCCCTCTATTCGACATTGGTGAGGCCTCATCTGGAGTACTGTGTCCAGTTTTGGGCCCCACACTTCAAGAAGGATGTGGATAAATTGGAGAGAGTCCAGCGAAGGGCAACAAAAATGATTAGGGGTCTGGAACATATGAGTTATGAGGAGAGGCTGAGGGAGCTGGGATTGTTTAGCCTGCAGAAGAGAAGAATGAGGGGGGATTTGATAGCTGTTTTCAACTACCTGAAAGGGGGTTCCAAAGAGGATGGCTCTAGACTGTTCTCAATGGTATCAGATGACAGAACGAGGAGTAATGGTCTCAAGTTGCAGTGGGGGAGGTTTAGATTGGATATTAGGAAAAACTTTTTCACTAAGAGGGTAGTGAAACACTGGAATGCGTTACCTAGGGAGGTGGTAGAATCTCCTTCCTTAGAGGTTTTTAAGGTCAGGCTTGACAAAGCCCTGGCTGGGATGATTTAACTGGGAATTGGTCCTGCTTTGAGCAGGGGGTTGGACTAGATGACCTTCTGGGGTCCCTTCCAACCCTTATATTCTATGATTCTATGATTCTATGATTCTATGATTTAGCCTGAAGATTTTATGCCTTTTACCATGATGACTGAATGGCACATTGTATATAAGAGAAGGTCTCTTGAAAAGAATTCATTAAGGCAAGATCCGGTGAGCACTCACCACTCTTATTGATGTCAAATATATCATTAAATGCAATTCATCTCATGCTCAAGTCTAAAATATGCTGTCCTAATTCCTGGTGCCTTTCCCCAGATCTCTTCCCGGGCCTGCCTTACAACTTAGAGCAGTGGTTCTCAACCTGTGGTCCGCACACTATGTCTAAGGGGTCTGCAAAAGACTTCAACTGAAAGACGTTGACTGAACAGAATTCGTCTATCCATACAAACAACAGATTTCTAAAGGGGTCTGCACCTCCATTCACCATTTTTTAGGGGTCCGCCAATGAAAAAAGTTTGAGAAGCACTGACTTAGAGGACCCTGATCTGCTGGACAGCAAGCTCAGACAGTGCGTTGCCTTTCAATCCTATCGCACGACCACACGGAGGAATATGAGTAGTTGGCTGCTCCCCTGGTCCCTCTGTTGGAAGGGAAAGGTGGCCTGATCTGTAAGTCACTCAGTATATGTAGAGGCCTCAAAAGCATGGTGCCCCAAGAAGTCGCTTGTGTAGATGACTGGCCTGATAGTTATTTCCCCTCTTCAGCATGAAATCCTCTAGGAATAGGAACTTAAGGGTGGGAAAAGAGTTACTGATACACCTGCCAATAACTGGTTCAGCATGGGAAATGGGGACTCTGCTGACTCTACCGTCATGTCGAAACAGGAGATTGTAAAAGCAACAATAATAGCGATCCCTGAGGATGACGTTTGCTGGCTATGGCAGGACGTGGGCAGGGAGATCGGAACATCCAGGGGGTTTGCAAGGAGGGGAAGTCTTGCTGCTTCCCCTGCAGATCAAATTCCTCAGTCTGGTCTAATCCTGCTGCCACTGAGGTCTGTGGCAATTCTCTTCCTCCCTCCTCCCCCCCCCCGCCCCGATACACACACTATTATGCTGAGCACCCTCAACACTATTGAAATCAGTGTGTGCTGAGGACATGTCACATCATGCAGGATTGAGTGCTATAAGAGGTAGATCTTGGTGGAGATCCCATAAGCTAGTGAGTGCCTCTTGGGAGGTGCTGAGTGCCCTCGATGCCCATTAGCTCCTTTGCGAGTTGAAGGCAAACAGTATCTTTGAGAGGATGCTCCCTACATTGCAGGACTGGGCCCTACAAGCAGAACTGCACATTGTGGGCATAAAGCAATTGGGATTTTCATTCTACTCACCAGTGTGAGCAGAGACTGGCCACAAACAGACTCTCTAAACAGATTCCTCTGCACAAGAAATATCCTAAGGAGCAGTAATTCAAGTGCCTCTTTAATAAGTTTAAGATATAGTACATAAAGTTTTAAAAAGCATGTATTTAATGTGATGGGCTCAGTTCCTCAGTCTTTACTTAAACTTAAATCCTACTGAAGTCAGTTGCATCATCAATTATGCAAAAATTGACCAAAGGCGGCACATTTTAGTAAAACATTTGGTTAACAGAAATGATCCTTTAAAAAAGTTCTAAGCAGGTCCCAAACATGGACAGTTTCTTGCTATGAGCAATCAATAGCTCCCCAACTCTTTGGTATGCATTCCCCACTAAGCAGCCTGACACTGGCACTGCACTAAAATACCAGAGAGTCAGTTTTACCTTTTCTTCTTGCATTTTACTAGCCTTCTCCATTCTGTTGGTCTTGCAGAGGATTGTCTGGGTGCAGTCCTTTCCCAAGCCTTGAGACTCTTCCAGACACTGAGAGAGTACTTATATCTCAGGTGTAGGAGGAGGGGCAGTTGAAAGGAGACAAGGAGGGGAGGGTTGGGGGAAAATGACTTGCAGTCAGGAAGATGGGATTAATCAACATGAATGTTAATGAAAAACCCAAAATTCAGCAGCACTTCAACACCGCTTAGCTCGGAACAATAGTAAAGGATAAGAGATCTGAAGAACAAATCAACAATTTGGAAACAGAGAAAGGGATCAGAAGATATGGTGAAATTTAAAATGCCACACTTCTCATTTTTCTATCAGTCCAGCTTCATGAAGGGTAAAAAACAATAGACAGAGTCTGCAATAATGAGAAATTGTGTTGTATTGTGCAGCAGCAAAAGTATAGGATGCCTGAACTACTTCAGTATATGTTTACAGTACATGCTGTTTGGTTCTAGCAAGATCGATAGAGCCATGATCACCTTCCTTGGCTTCAGTGCAGGATTTGTGTATTGAATTATAATGCTTCCATTTGCCTGTCACAGAATTTCAATAGGGAGATTGGAAAGAAAAGCTTTCCAGCGGATATAATAAAAAGAGTTGGCTCACAAAATGAACAGAGTGGTCACAGTAATTAACTCTTAATCAAACATCAAACTTGCTTTAAAAGATATCTGTGTGTAATTGGCACTATGGTAATACAAATAAATAATAATACATACACCCACACCAAAAGAGATCTACTTATCTGTACACAATGCACACTAATACATATCTATACAAATAAATAATAATTTACCATAATGTACTAACATTTTTTTTACACATATTATAAATAAAACACAAAATTACCCTTAATGTTTTCACAATCATTCTTCATTTTAAAAAATCTTATACCCAGCCTTTCAATAACAGTTCAACAGTTTGTGTTTTCTTGTTCATTAATACCATTTAACCTTTGGCTCAGGTGACTAATCAAAAAAGATGAGCTTTGTACTAGGTCATTAGTTTGTTCTTGGTGCTAGTTCATGAGCTCATGTCCCTGAAGGGCAAAATGAGCTAAACTGGTACTCCTTTAGTCTTAGCGATTGGTGACATCTTGATCAACAAAAAACCACCACAATAACTGGTATCTGCAGCAGAGCAGCCAGCAGCTGAGTTACTATAGAGACTGAGTAATACTTTTACTCCAGAAGGGAATCCGTATTGGTCAGAACTGAGGAATTTCACATGGCTGCAGCCTACGTTCTATCTGTCCTTTGGACAGAGGACCTAAGATATCAATGTAGTCAATCAGGCATCTTTCACATGGGCATAAAATGTACTTTGTAAAGAAGAAAAAAAAATATTTGCACTGGGTGCACGTGTAAGTAAAACTTTAACTTAATGAGAAAAGTTCAGTCCGTTAATTTATTCCAATTGATTTTTGCACTGTCTGAGGTTCAGCCACAAGAACTGCAGGTATTGAAGTGCGTTTGTTTTTGAAGAGGGGAGGGAGTCTAGTCTGAACCTTTTGAAGTTTTGCCCATATTTTTAGCTTTTATTCGTTATTTTTGACCACATCCTTTCCTCTTTCCATCAGTGTGTGCTTGGAAAGTGTGGATTTTACAAACACTATTTTTTATATGGTATTCAGGCACTAGGCAGAGCAAAATACCTATATATATGTCGGCTGACAGGTCAAGGGAATTAACAGCTTTTCAAGTTTGGGTTGGATTCAATGGTGAGTAGAGATGGGCCCAAACAAATGTATTGAATCTAAATAATCCCGAACATTGTGAAAATCTGAGGCTCGAACACCTCTCTCATTTAGACATGTTTCTCTTTGGGATTTTTTGCCCAATTCATTATTTATCAGTAGATATTAGAGACATAGGCTAGGATGTAGGGTAGAGACAGATGAATCATAGCAGATTTCAGTGGGAGTTTGCAGTTGCTCAGTATTTCCAAGGATTTGGCTCCTTGCATATAACAAATTGTTTTTGGTAATTCTTTACATAAACTGCTAGAAGGCACACAGAGTAATAGCATAGATGTACTTCTGGACTTGTGAGAAGTAAGAAGGTAGAACTCTATCCTTGGTTATACTGTACATTTGCAGTGCCAAGAAAGAGCAATGAGCACACTGCTCATGTCATCTCCCTGTTTCAAAGTCAGAAGTGGTGTGTAAGTGAGTCGAAGGCCTTGTCCATGCCTACGGCTCATATCAATGTAGTTTACTTACCAACTTTGTTCACTTACAATTTAGGTTACTTACCAAATTAAGCTAAACTGATTTAAATACTTTAAAAATTGATTTAACAGAGACCACACAGAGTTTTGCACTGATTTAACTAAATCAGGTTTAAAACACAGTTTAGTTAAATGGGTTCAAGTTTATGTGTAGACAAGACCTAAGTGGGCTGAATGAATGTATATTGATAAACTTTACATTCTGAGGATCTAGAACTCATTTAGGCCCCAGTTCAGCAATCCAGCCCTATTCAGCAAAGTATGTCATCACATGCGCATGTCCCATTGACTTCAGTGGAACTTGAGCATGTGCTTAAAGTGAACACCATAGGCCCAATGGAACGCTCATAGAAGTCAATGGAAAGACTCCCATTGACTTCAATAGGCTTTGTTATCAGACCCCATGCACAGAATTCCCATTGACTTCCATGGCAGCACTATGTGTGGAGGGACTGCAGGATCAGAATCTTAGCTAAGTGAATCTCAAACTGTATCCATGGGCAATGCATAGGAAATTAACCTAATGGACCATTAGTAATCTCTGTGTTGTTTCAACATATGCCAGGGAAGCACATTTATCACACAGTAAATCAAACCATGCTTTAATGCAGAGGCTTGGTGTTCACCACACCTCTGCTGCAGACATACTCATATTTACAGTTTAAACAACAGAGAGAAAAGCAGCTGCCAGTGATATTAAGAATGGGGAGCTGCAACAGGCTGACAGGGGAACCACACAAAGCATATACTCAGCAAATTTTGCTCTCCTTTATGGACTCAATGGGACAACCATTGCACCCATGTAACTCCGAGCAGAATCTGGCCCATAGTAAATAGCTGGTCAACAACAACATTTTTAAATTTAGGGCAAGACTTTTTGTCTCATTCCAAGTTCTGCCCTTGGTCCAAGAGGGAAGCCACCAGCCCATACCAAAAGCAGATTATTGTACCTCCCCGTGGATCTCAGCTGTGCTGGCCTGCATGTTGGAGGGAAGGAACCCAGGGTCCACCCCTTTCGCCCACCTCTCTTTGCTCACTCCCTACTGACCCCTGACCTACATAGGTGATAGCTACCCTGTGGAGCCTGCTTTTACCCCACTTCCTCCCCTTCAGGCCAGCAATGCAGGGAAGTCCTAAGGGGAAATCTTAATGTGCTCCTTAATTCCTATGTGGCCACGTATGGTAAGTCACAATCTTGTCTTTAGGAAATAGTAGGAAATTCTCCTCTGTTATATCATTGTAAATCCAGGTTTCAGAGTAACAGCCGTGTTAGTCTGTATTCGCAAAAAGAAAAGGAGTACTTGTGGCACCTTAGAGACTAACCAGTTTATTTGAGCATAAGCTTTCGTGAGCCTTCCCCCTACCGCAGTGAAAGGCTCTGGCAGCGGGGAGGAAGCAAGGAAAGGCTCCGGCAGTTCCACACAGCAGAGCCTTTCCTCACCACAGGGAGCTGCAGGAGCCTTTTCCTGCCACAGTGAAAGACTCTGGAAGTTGAATATTTTATGGGTTTTTTTTTTATCTTTCAGGAAGGATACAACATAAAACTACTTTATTTCTTAGACTCCAGAACCCTAACTCACAAGAACCGTAAACAGAGAGAAAGACAAGGAGACTCCTTCCTAAGGCAGAGACGCACAACTCAACCCACTTTGCTCTAGGCTGGCTCTGTGTAGACTGACTGCTCCCAGCCAGAATGCACATTTCTCTACAGAGCCCACTAGCCTGCAAGCCATAGCTTGTAATGTTGACACAGTTTTCAATATACCACACCAAGTGCCTTGCACAGCAAATCTAGGGCCATATAAGAACTTGAACCCCAGTCTCCCAAGTCCTCTCCTAATAGCTGAGCCATCCTCACTCTCTTTATGGCGAGTGAAATGTTTGAAATATCTAGGTGCATATATATATATATATATATATATATATATATATATATCTCATCCCAGCACATGACAATATACACTGCCTAGAACTATTTTACTCTTTGGTTTTAGGCTGTCAGAGAGTTTTTAAAGCTTGTTATTAAATGAGACATCATGGTCTGGTTCTTATTCTAAGGGAACTTTTTGTAATCACATCCTTTAATAATCCTTCACTTCATTCCTATTTTTGAGCTGCTGGAACCCCTGCTCTAATCATTGGTAGATATCTGCTTCCTCTTACCAGTGCCCACAGGGCTGACAATGGGGCTTGCTTGTGTTGCAGGTGTCCATCATAGTGCCTGATTGCTACTGAAACTAGAGAAAGTATAACAAGAGTTTACATTTTACCTATGATCATTCAGAATGACAGTGCAAGGTTTCTGACAAGAAAACCCTTCAGCGGACTCCCCATCTGTGTTCTGCAAAGGTGTGATGTTTACAATATTTGCAATATATTCACATTTGCCAGTGGGTGAGGGGGAAAGCTCCTAATGCTAATTTCTTCTCTCAGTTACACGGATATAAATCCAAAATATAGAAACACATTGAAGTCAATGCAGTTATTTTGGATTTCTACAGGTGTAGCCAAGAGCAGCATTTGGCTTATGCTAATTTTCATTTTTTGCTGCCTGTGCTGAGTAAAATGGGTTATAGCTATTGTTTTAAAAAATGGATTTTGACTCAACAGATTGAACAGCTGTCCCTTAGCCATGATGTTCTATTCATGCAAATTCTTATTCTGCCTGGCAGGTCTGTTGCTAGTGGGGCCTGGGACAAATCAGCCTCCCCGCTAGTCTCCTCGCTGTCCGTCCAGCCCACCCTCCCCATCCCCCTGACTACCACTCTCCTCCTTGCTGTCCGTCCGCCTGCCAGACTCCTCCCCCCACTCCCACCTGCTCCTCGCCTCCCCATTCGCCTCCTCAACCCACTGGCCCGCCCGCCTCCTGCCTCACCTCCCCACCCTCCTCCTCACATGAATATCAGGACAAATGGCGTCCCGATTGTACATCGGTCGGGACAAAGGGCTAAATATCAGGACAGTCCTGATTTTATCGAAGCGCATCGCCTCGATTCGCCCTGCCCAAGGGACAGCTCTGGTGCTTGGTAGATTGTGGAGGCACTAGAGAGGCATCTAAGCAGCCAGGTGGTGTTGTGGGTGACCACTACTAAATCGGAACGTTAAAAAGTTCTGTTATTTTCAGCAGGCAACAGTTCCCACAGCAATATCTTCTTGACTACAAAGGCCACGTATTTATTTAGAAAATGGCAGGTCAGTGTTTGGTATTAATGGACTGCAAAATGTAATTTTAAAGAAGGACTGGGTTTGCATTCAACAAATCAAGACAGGAAGGCTGTGATCTAATTGTCACAGCAGAGAACTGGGAGCCTCTAGTAACTACTGAGCCCTGACACTAACTCTTTCTGTGACCATGGACTTGTCACTTATCTTCATTTTATGAACAAAGTTACGAATATTTAATTATGTTGCAGGGAAGCTGTGAGAAGTAGCTGTGAAGGTAGCCACTGCTAATACCAATCAAATCCAACTTCCCTATCATCTGTTTGTGTAGCCATTAAATTATTCGAACTTAGAATGAGACTTTATGGACTGAGGCCAACTTTTCAGACTTGAATGTGTAAAATTAGACACGTCGATGCATATTTAGGCACCTAAACAGCATGATGTGATATTTCATAGTATTTGTCACTTGCATTGATTTCAATATTAAATATCTAACAATAAGCTATATATATATATATAGCTTATATAATTAGTTGTATAAATCACATTATTTTGATGACATAATTAAGTATATTAACCCAATTTATAGTTTCTTACCCTCCTACTGTTTTATACCCAGGTTAATTTGGCTTAAGGAAAAAATAATCACTGTCTATGTCACCATTCCAGTTCAGAGTTTCTGCAATCCCAGTAGGAAATGTTTGGCTCCATCAGAAGCAATGGCCTTTGGTAATTTTCCAGGAACAATCTGTAGAAAAAAGAGGCACAGGCTTGTTAGGTGGCAGCAGTCTTGGTAACAAAAAGATATTGCAAGAAATAAATGCATGGACGTGTTCAGCTTTCTCTCAGTAAAGCACATTAGTGCATGTTTAAAGTTAAGCACATGCTTAACTGCTTTGCTGAATCAGGGCCTGTGTGGCTTGGCTAAATCTATCATGGGCCCATGCCTTGTGGTATGTGAGTGACTGGAGATATTTAAATGTTGGTTAAACGGAGCACTGGAGAATGTTCAGTCAGGGGACAATAATCCTGCTCTGCCTCCAAAAACAGTTTTTCAGATAGCTGCTCGGTCTGAGCTTTTTCTGAATGTAATGGTCCAGGATGCCCCAAAATTTGGAAATTAAACAATTCAGGTCAGACCAAAATACCACTGGCTCATGTTTAGTGAGCCCAACTCCATGGGTAGTCCTGTTGACTCCATGCAAATAAGGGAATCACGGTCTTGCTCTTATATTTTTCTATTTACTGAATTTTACTGAATTTTATTTACAATTCCCGAACTATTACAGTTAAACTGCTTGTACTGAAAGGCTTCATTGCCTTGCAATTATCTGAATATTAAAAATAATTAAATGGCAAAAATAGCCACACCACCACTTATTCATACTAATCCATGTGAATATTCTTTATTTCCTCATACACCAACTCATTATTTTGCATTTCACAGTAGACACAATTAGCAATATTTACAATGCATACAATGTACAATGGATACAATTTGCTGTCAGTCTTTACCTATGACTCAGGTTTAAAATATTGAAATTAAAAAATAATAAGCCAATATAATTAAAACTACTTTCTCTGTCTCCTACTAAAGATATGGTTGAGCCTGATTTTCACTTACACCAAGTTCCCTTTACACTGCTCTGGATGTTATTTACACCCTTCTTTGCACCACCAGTGTGGCTTAAAAGGGCCTCTACTGTAAATAAGAATCAGGCCTGGCAGTGGCATAGCTTCCCTGACAAGAGTGTACTGATGAAAGGTACAGCTCAGTGATGCAGAGAGAGAGAGCGGATGTGTGTCATGAGTTTGTTAATCTTTCATGCATCCTCACAGCTCAGTGATCCAAGATAGTAATGGACAGTCCTTTGAGTTAGGTATTACTCATTTTTTCCTCAAAGACCACAGAAGAATACTAACCCAGTGTTACCAAACCCTGACCTTTGGAAATCCTGGAGCCACAGGCCAGCAGAGAGAGAGGATGGGCAGTAAGAGAGGTTGGGCAAGGATTTCAAGATAATGGATATAAGTGTATGCTTGAAGGCAGAGAGAAATGATCCCTAGGAGAGAGTGGTTGTTAAAGATAAGGGGGAGTCTGGAACTGGCACAGGGAGCTGTCGATGACATGAAGCACAAAAAGGTTGGTGACAAGAGGGCAGGTTGAAGAGCTATAGGCAGAAAGCGGAAGACAGACCTTGGAATTGAAATCAGGGGTGAAGACAGTGTTTCTTGTACCATGTCCTGGATAATAACATCAGGGGACTCCATTCTTATTAGATAAACCGGGCTCTTAATGAAAGCAGCTTAGTATAGAGCTGCTCCAACTGCAGCTTAACATTTCCAGTGTTCAGCACACAGACTTCCTGATTCCTCTTCCAGACTCATCCCTCTGCATCCTGGACTCATCCTTCCATGTTCCGTGCAGATGGCTACAAGCAGCATAGTCCTGAACTGCCACATCCGATTACTGTGCTAAGAGAGATAGGAAATAATATTGGTGCAGGACAGGCAGCAGGGGATACACCATCACCTTATAAACCAAGAATTAAGATGAATAGCTTTCCAGTAAGGGACATTGTAATCTGATCATGCATAGGGACATGCCTAGGAACTTTAAGATCTTTTCTTTCAGGAAGTGCTTTTGGAGAAAGGAATGTGTGCGTGTCGAGGAAGGAATCAAGCCAGAATGTTGGACTGCCTTGGTTCTCTCTCTATCTCTCTGCTTGTACACAGAACACCAATAGCTCTCAAATGGAATATTTCCCTGTGTTTATTTCCCCCGCCCGACAGTTCCTCACACGTTCTTGTCAACTGCTGGAAATGGCCCATCTTGATTATTACTATAAAAGGTGTGTTCTTTTGTTTTGTTTTTTTCCCCTCTCCTGCTGGTAATAGCTCACCTTACTATACACACTGTAATGAGAGTGATCAGGTAACACCCATTGTTTCATGTTCTCTGTGTATATAAAATCTCCCCACTGTATTTTCCACTGCATGATCTGATGAAGTGAGCTGTAGCTCACGAAAGCTTATGCTCAAATAAATTTGTTAGTCTCTAAGGTGCCACAAGTGCTCCTTTTCTTTTTGCGGATACAGACTAACACGGCTGCTACTCTGAAACCTGTCATTATGCAAGGCACTGAATTTAGCCGTATGGAGTGGAAATCTATCAACTTCATGAAAAAACTCGTACAGATACAGACAGACATAATCTTCCTGTCCAAATGCAAACAGATGGACATCATACCAAAAGGACTGAAGGTAAAAAATCCATTACAATCTACATACCACACAGACTATGCTGACAGATTGTGCCACACACTCTCAAAGAAACTGCGGAACCACCTGATCAACATCCTATACAGCCAACAGGGGAAGATTAAGAATGAGCTCTCAAAACTGGATACTCTCATAAAAAAACAACCTTCCACACAAACTTCCTTGTGGCTGGACTTTAGAAAAACTAGACAAGCCATTTACAACACACACTTTGCTTCTCTACAAAAGAAAAAGGACACTAAACTATCTAAACTACTACTTGCCACAAGGGGCCACAACTGTGGTTCTCTTAACCCAGCCAGCAATATTGTTAATCTATCCAGCTATACTCTTAGCCCAGCAGAAGAATCTGTCCTATCTCAGGGCCTCTCCTTCTGCCCTTCCACTCCAACGAACATGATACAGTTCTGTGGTGACTTAGAATCCTATTTTCGATGTCTCCGACTCAAGGAATATTTACAACACACCTCTGAACAACATACTAACCCACAGAGACCTTCCTATCAAGACTACAAAAAGAAGGATTCTGGGTGGACTCCTCCTGAAGGTCGAAACAACAGACTGGACTTCTACATAGAGTGCTTCCGCCAACGTACACGGGCCAAAATAGTGGAAAAGCAGCATCACTTGCCCCATAACCTCAGCCGTGCAGAACACAATGCCACCCACAGCCTCAGAAACAACTCTGACATCATAATCAAAAAGGCTGACAAAGGAGGTGCTGTCGTCATCATGAATAGGTCGGAATATGAACAAGAGGCTGCTAGGCAGCTCTCCAACACCACATTCTACAAGCCATTACCCTCTGATCCCACTGAGGGTTACCAAATGAAACTACACCATCTGCTCAAGAAACTCCCTGAAAAAGCACAAGAACAAATCCACACAGACACACCCCTCGGGTATTCTATCTGCTACCCAAGATCCATAAATCTGGAAATCCCGGATGCCCCATCATCTCAGGCTTTGGCACCTTGACAGCAGGTTTGTCTGGCTATGTAGACTCCCTCCTCAGGCCCTACGCTACCAGCACTCCCAGCTATCTTCGAGATACCACTGACTTCCTGAGGAAACTACAATCCATCGGTGATCTTCCTGAAAACACCATCCTAGCTGGTATGGATGTAGAAGCCCTCTACACCAACATTCCACACAAAGATGGATTACAAGCCGTCAGGAACAGTATCCCCAATAATGTCACGGCAAACCTGGTGGCTGAACTTTGTGACTTTGTCCTCACCCATAACTATTTCACATTTGGGGACAACGTATACCTTCAAATCAGTGGCACTGCTATGGGTACCCGCATGGCCCCACAGTATGCCAACATTTTTATGGCTGACTTAGAACAACGCTTCCTCAGCTCTCGTCCCCTAATGCCCCTACTCTACTTGCGCTACATTGATGACATCTTCATCATCTGGACCCATGGAAAAGCAGCCCTTGAGGAATTCCACCATGATTTCAACAATTTCCATTCCACCATCAACCTCAGCCTGGACCACACAAGAGATCCACTTCCTGGACACTATGGTGCTAATAAGCGATGGTCACATAAACACCATCTATACCGGAAACCTACTGACCGCTATGCCTACCTACATGCCTCCTGCTTTCACCCAGACCACACCACACGATCCATTGTCTACAGCCAAGCTCTACGATACAACTGCATTTGCTCCAACCCCTCAGACAGAGACAAACACCTACAAGATCTCTATCAAGCATTCTTACAACTACAGTACCCACTTGCTGAAGTGAAGAAACAGATTGACAGAGCCAGAAGAGTAGCCAGAAGTTACCTACTATAGGAGAGGCCCAACAAAGAAAATAACAGAACGCCACTAGCCATCACCTTCAGCCCCCAACTAAAACCTCTCCAACGCATCATCAAGGATCTACAACCTATCCTGAAGGATGCCCATCACTCTCACAAATCTTGGGAGACAGGCCAGTCCTTGCTTACAGAGAGCCCCCCAACCTGAAGCAAACACTCACCAGCAACCACACACCACACAACAGAACCACTAACCCTGGAACCTATCCCTGCAACAAAGCCCGTTGCCAACTGTGTCCACATATCTATTCAGGAGACACCATCATAGGGCCTAATCACATCAGCCACACTATCAGAGGCTCGTTCACCTGCACATCTATCAATGTGATATATGCCATCATGTAGGCCAGCAATGCCCCTCTGCCATGTATATCGGCCAAACTGGACAGTCTCTACGTAAAAGAATAAATGGACACAAATCATACATCAAGAATTATAAAATTCAAAAACCAGTTGGAGAACACTTCAATCTCTCTGGTCATTCGATTACAGAGCTAAAAGTGGCAATTGTTCAACAAAAAAACAGACTCCAACGAGAGACTGCTGAATTGGAATTAATTTGCAAACTGGGTACAATTAACTTAGGCTTAAATAAAGACTGGGAGTGGATGGGTCATTACACAAAGTAAAACTATTTCCCCATGTTTATTTTCCCCCCCTACTGTTCCTCACACGTTCTTGTCAAGTGCTGGAAATAGCCCACCTTGATTATCAGTATAAAAGGTGTTTTGTTTTGTTCCCCCCCCCTCCTGCTGGTAATAGCTCACCTTACCTGACCACTCTTGTTACAGTGTGTATGGTAACACCCATTGTTTCATGTTCTCTGTGTATATAAAATCTCCCCACTGTATTTTCCACTGCATGCATCCGATGAAGTGAGCTGTAGCTCACGAAAGCTTATGCTCAAATAAATTTGTTAGTCTCAAGTACTCCTTTTCTTTTTGTGGACACAGACTAACACGGCTGCTACTCTGAAACCTCTCGTATGGACATACACCAAGGAAAGGCACCATTTCAGAAACAACATCTAAAGAAAGCACTTACTTGGAAGGAAATAGGGACCATGGTAGTCCAGAGAGAGCTAATGGCTATTTCCTTACTGAATGTTATTTTGTGGCAGGGAACATCAGGACTCAAAGCATGGGCTTGATCATCCCAACCTGACCAACGCAGTGTTACCAGCTCTCATGAATTTATCACAAATCTCATGATATTTGGTATTTTTATTTAAATCCCCAGCCCCTGGAAGTAAGGGATTACATGAGAAGCTCAGCTTCCATTACAAAAAAAATGTTTATCCCTCATGGTTACAGACCACAGCCTGAAAATTTGACGCCCCCCTCCCCCCGCTGCACCCTGGAAAACCACAAGGCAAAGAAAAAGATACCCAATTTATGACTGTTTTAAAATGTCTAGATTTTAAAGCCAGTCTCATGATTTTGGGGGCCCTGACTCACAATTTCTAAATGTACAGGGCTGGCAATCCTGCCAATCTTTTGAGGCAGAGGGTAAGAATGTGAATTCCATCCGACAGGCTTCCTTACACTCCTGCATGCTGCGTGCCTATTTCCCTATTCTACCACCTCATTCCCACCTTCCTTCAGGGCTCAACTGTAGCTGCAGCATAAAGTGTCATTAATCTCCTGAGAGTTTGTGCCTGGCTAGGAGAGTGGCATTGAGACTGGTGCTGTTGTGAGACCTGTTCCTGAGGTGTGTTGTGACAACAAACTGGCTTTGGGACACTATCACTTTTCAGACTAAAAAAAAGTTTGTACATTTCCAGTTTGCGTGGATCTAAATGACTAGGCTGGCACCCAATGGATAATTTCTGAAGTTTTCATCTTGAACCAAAATATAAAATAAAGCACCTACAACAAAATCAACTGCTTTTGTTTGTAGGTTGCAGTGAGTTAATATAGGACCTGCCAAAATAAAGGCCAAATGTTGCCAATGGAGATTTGCACTGGGGAGACTACAATTTCCAGCATTCAGTGCTTGGTGTTGATCTGAGTGAAAAGGTGCTGGGAACAAGATGGATCATTGCATCCTGGGACATGTCTGGCATACAGCCGTGCTCCGTTGAATGTCTGAGTGTTTGCAGATTGCTGCATTTTATGCCAATTATGTGCTGCCCTGTTGGAGTCCTGGCAGGTTACTAGTGCAGTTAGCACCTGGAAAAAGTCTGGGTGGTGTTTAACTAATGGAAAATCTCAAAAGCTGTATCGATGTGCATGTTGATCCCTCGTGTTCTTGGGACAATAAAACTGATCTCAAGCAGTCTCTATCACAAAATATTGTCAGTGGGTCATAGTTTTATGGGTGACCTTGACTGTAATTACTTAGCTACACGTAAAGGTCTCATTTGTGTTTCAACACTAGATAATGCCAGTTGGAACCTGCCAAGAGACCTTTAAAACCAGTCTACAACTATGATGGGACTTGGATTGCTCTCATATCTGTTGTTTATTTATTTGTTGCTACAACTGTGTTCTCAAAAGCTGTGATCTCTTCAAAGTCTTGTCAGCTCTGCATGAACAGGCTAGTCTAGTACTTAAATAGAAGACTTCCAGAGAAAACCTATGAGTCAGTAATCTAGCAGGGTGTTGGTAAGTGGGGCTTGGCTACTGTGTTCATGCAGTAGCACTCATCCAGGTGTAAACCGGAGGTCCTGATTACTTATGGCCATTGTGGCAGATAAGGCTGCTCTGTAATGCCCCCTGTGGGAGCCAGAGGGGTACTGCAGTTAAATAATAAAATAGACTCAGGATTTGGCTGTTTGTGCCTTTAAGTATAGAAGGAAAACTTCCAATGCAAGCACTTCATTGTAGCACTTGAAGGCAAGGCTATGACCTGGCCTTGGGTTCCAGGCTAGCATGGAGGTTCCTCCTCTGTTCCAGGCTCCCCCAGCTCTGCCACAGAGGAAAAAGAAAGTAAGCTGTCTTAACTGATTTGCTGGCTCTTGATTGGTCAGTATTTCCTCCAGGCCTTTCTAGGTGTCTGGAGGACTGTCTTGTTGGTAGCTTGGTCTGAGTGTTTTTCCTTGTGCAGTGGGTGTCAGGGAACTGATGCCTCCTGCAGGGGGCAGAGCAAGCGTGATAGACCGCCATCACACACCTCTCCCACACAGAACAGGCTCTAGGTCTGATCTCCCCCTTCTGCAATAACTCCACTGTCCTGGGAAAAGAAGTCTGTTGTGGTGCTGAGAAACAGGTTGGTGTTGCAGACAAAAGGCATATGGTTGAAGTGCCAAATACCACAGAGTAATGTGTGGATCAGTGTCCTTCATTGCCTGCAACCATTTAAGCGGTGCATGGTCCATTGTTAGGTCAAAGGGAGCCCCTAAAAGACAGCCTCACTGTCCATTTGATGGCTAGGTACTCTTTCTCAGTCGTGGAATATCTAGTTTCTTGTAGTTGCAGCTTCCAACGTAGATATAGTACTGGATATTCCACACCCAACAGCAGTGCTCCCAATCCAACCGTGGAAGCATCAGTTTGTAGTATAAACGGGAGTGAGACATCTGGATACCAAAGTACAGGCTGTTGACAGAGGATATCCTTTATCTTGATAGAGGCCTCGTCACATTGAATTCTCCATCGGACTGCTCGGGGTGCATTGGCCTTTGGGAAGTCTCTCAGTGGTGCCACAAGGGTTGTGAAGTGGGGCATGAACCTTTCATAACAGCCACCCAGTCCCAGGAAAGCCTATACCTGTTCCTTAGTGGTGGGAATTGGGGTCCTCCTCAGAGGGCCTCTGTCTCATCTTGCAAGGATTCCTATTGTTCCCCCTGGGTTACCTCAGGTACAGGGTTTTCTGCTTCCTGAACTTAATTTTTTTGGGATCGGTAGTGAGTCCAGCTTCCTCTAGTGCAGGGGTTCTCAAACTGTGGGTCGGGACCCCAAAATGGGTCACAACCCATTTTAATGGGGTTGCCCAGGCTGGTGTTGGCCCTGGGCCCCAGCAAGTCTGAAGCCCAAGCCTAAGCCCCACCACCTAAGGCTGAAGCCGAAGCCCCACCACTTAGGGTTAAGGTTACTTGGGCTTCAGCTTGGCCCCCCCCCGCCCAGAGCGGTGGGGATCGGGCAGGCTCTGTCTTTGGTCTCCCCTCCTGGGGGGTTGTGTAGAAATTTTTCTTATCAGAATGGGATCACGGTGCAATGAAGTTGGAGAACTGCTGCTCTAGCGATTGCAACACAGAGGCCCCAGATGTGACTGTCAACATGTACTACAAACAACGACGCTGTCCAAACCGTAAGCTGCAAACTGGCTGTGCAATCTGGAAAAACCCTGGTCAGGAGGGAGAGAGAGCTACAGTATGCAGATCGCCACCCAGGAGAGTAACGGCTGAGGAGTCAGGAGTCTAGAAGGGGTGTCTTTACTTGGCCAGGGAGGGAGAATAGAGGGGCAGGAATAAGTGCTGTGAGTGAACATGCAGCTCTCTGAAGGCAAGGAGGAGAAGCTAGCCTTTGAGGTAGAAAGAGACAAGAAACCCAGGAAGGGATTCAAGGAGTATGGAGTGGTGGGGAGGGTGCGTGTGACATGGTCAGAGCAACATAGAGAAGGCAGGTGATTTTCCACTGCAGCATTTCAGATAGTACAGAGGAAGAGGTGAAAAGCCAGGACAGAAGAGAGGAGGTTGAGCTAGGGGGAGAAATCGTGTGCCTATAACTGTACATGTAGTAAATGTCTATATAATAGGATCTTGGGGCGATGCAACATATTTCATTCCACAGGCCTTTGTCTGGGACAGGCACCTTCTTTCCTGAACATCAAGTCTATTTTTGAATAAATCTACATTGGAGCTCACTGTGTGTGCAGTGCCTTCAAGCGTTCATTTTATCATCCTAGAAACAGACACGGTAATGTGGAGGCCTGCATTCATGCCTTTGGCAAGGAGTGGTGCATTTCCATCATTGCTGCTGTATAATTAAGGGCCTATAGGATTCCACTTCGTCTCCTAGTTTTGGAATCACTTGTTTATAAGTGGCCCCAATTATATATTTTACTACTACTCATTGTCATATAAACATGAATCTATCCATGTCGGCTGCTAGTTATGAAAGAAACCTTCATTTCACAGATTCACTGGGGAAGGTTTGACATGCAGGCTATGTGCTATCCATTATTTTTTGTCCCAGACACAGTATGCATGCTGTCCATTAGCTTTGACACACACTCTGCATGCTGTCCATTAGCTCCAATACAGTACCCTTGCTGCCCATTAGATCTGGATTGCAAAATAGGCATTAGGCTGAGTTAACCAAGACACATTTCTGAGTAAGAGCTCCAGGTTAGAGTAGGTTTATTTATAATCTACCAACCTGTCAATATTTCATTCAAATGGATGACTAGGTGAGCAAACATACATCTCGCAGGGTTACTGGATTGTTTCAAGGGGGGATAGATACTTGGAGTTTAATTTCATACAGTATGTGTGAAGAATTCTGTCATAATTATAAAGGGAAGGTAAACACCTTTAAAATCCCTCCTGGCCAGAGGAAAAACCCTTTCACCTGTAAAGGGTTAAGAAGCTAGGATAACCTCGCTGGCACCTGGCCAAAATGACCAATGAGGGGACAAGATACTTTCAAAGCTGGAGGGGGGAGAAACAAAGGTTCTCTTGGGCTGTGTGTTCTTTTTATTGGGACCAGAACAGGAATGCAGGTCAGATCTCCTGTAAAGGGCTAATAAGCAATCTAGTTAGATATGGGTTAGATTCTGTTTTGTTTAAATGGCTGATAAAATAAATTGTGCTGAATGGAATATATATTCCTGTTTTTATGTCTTTTTGTAACTTAAGGTTTTGCCTAGAGGGATTCTCTATGTTTTGAATCTGATTACCTTCTAAGGTGTTCACCATCCTGATTTTACAGAGGTGGTTCTTTTACTTTTTCTTCAATTAAAATTCTTCTTTTAAGAACCTGATTTCTTTTTCATTGTTCTTAAGATCTAAGTGTTTGGGTCTGTGTTCACCTATGCAAATTGGTGAGGATTTTTATCAAGCCTTCCCCAGGAAAGGGGGTGTAGGGTTTGGGAGGATTTTGGGGGCGGGAAGACGTTTCCAAGCGGGCTCTTTCCCTGTTATATATTTGTTAGACACTTGGTGGTGGCAGCAATAAAGTCCAAGGGCAAAAGGTAAAATAGTTTGTACCTAAGCTGGTAAAAGTAATCTTAGGGGGTTTTTCATGCAGATCCCCACATCTGCACCCGAGAGTTCAGAGTGGGGAAGGAATCTTGACATGGTGGGAGCAGTGGGATTAACTTGTAATCATTTTGAGATCAATTTGAGATTTTTTGAACCAGAAGCACAGATTTTAAAAGGAAAATTTTTTCCCTTTGGGCTGTTGGAAAGCAGGTTCTAAGCTGAAAGCAGTTAGAGGTTTTTTTTTGTCTCTGCCTGGGGGCCAGAGCAGAGACAAAAGGGATTTGTCTTTTGTGAGCTGGAGTTTTCTCTACCTAAAGGCAGGGTAGTTAACCTCCTGCAGGGAAATTCACAAGTCTTCACTGACCTGAAGTTGTTTTTTTACCTAAGAGCAACTAGAGGGGTTTTCTGTCTATTTGTCTGGAGACAGAGGGGTTAGGGTTTTTTTAAAGGATTTTTCTGTAGGCTGACAATCAGTATCAGAGAACACAGGTATCCGGTTACAGCACAACCTATTTTTTTTTCTGACAAGCCAAGTTTTGTTTGTTTGGTTGTTTATTTCTACCTCTCGGGTGTAAAGTTAGTTAAAAACAGAGAGGCAAAGATGACAGAGCCCAAGGCAGAAACAGCCAAAGAGGCTGCCTACAGGTGAGAACTGGAGGCAGCGAAAGAGGCAGAAAAACACCAAGAGGCTGCTCACAGGAGAGCTATGGAGGCAAAGGAAAAAGAAATGGAGGAGAGGGAAAAAGAGAAGAAGCATGAACTGGAGTTGGAGAAGGTAAGGGCTGAGCGGAATCTGCTGGATAACCCTAACCATCCTTCCCCAACAATCCACAAATGGGAGCGACTATGTCCACAGTATGATGAATCCAGTGATATTGCTGAATATTTTCTCACCTTTGAGAGACTGTGCACTCTCCATAAAATTCCTGAAGCTCACAAGATGACCACATTGGTCGCAAAATTAACTGGAAGAGCTATGGACATTTTCAATAAAATGCCTATTGATGAGGCTTCTGACTATAATAAGTTCAAGGATTTGGTTTTAAAGCAATTTCAAATTACATCTGAAATGTACAGAGTAAAATTTCAAACCCTTAAGGGAGGGCCTGGACTAAGTAATGTGGTTTATCTAAACCAGATGAAGGATCTGTTAGATAAATGGGTCCAAGGAAGGGGTGTCACTAGCTTTGACGGAATGTGTGATTTGATAGCTCAAGTTTTAACCTAAGCTGGTAAAAATAAGCTTAGGGGGTTTTTCATGCAGGTCCCCACATCTGTACCCTAGAGTTCAGAGTGGGGAAGGAATCTTGATATGGTGGCAGAGCGGTTGTCAAGGTTCTTTCCCCACTCTGAACTCTCGGGTACAGATGTGGGGACCTGCATGAAAAACCCCCTAAGCTTATTTTTACCAGCTTAGGTTAAAACTTCCCCAAGGTACAAACTATTTTACCTTTTGCCCTTGGACTTCATTGCTGCCACCACCAAGCGTCTAACAAATATATAACAGGGAAAGAGCCCGCTTGGAAACGTCTTCCCCCCCTAAAATCCTCCCAAACAAGTGGGACAATTTGCCCCAGACCCCAAGCCCCGCAGGGGCCCCCACGAGAGTTTTCAGGGGCCCCCACGAGAGTTTTCGTCGGCACTTCGGTGGTGGGTCCTTCAGTGTAGCCAACACACCCGGAGTGAAGGACCCGGCGCCGAAAACCTGCCGGCACTTCTTCTGCTCTGGGTCTTCGGCGGCAATTCGGCGTCGGGGGTCCTTCCACTTCATGTCTTCAGCAAAGTGCCCTGAAGACCCAGAGCAGAAGAACCCCCGCTGCTGAAGACCCTAGGCCCCCTGAATCCTCTGGACAGCCCTGTGTGGACCCTAACAGTCCTCCAGCAGCTGTCCATAATGACTGACATTGACTGCTCCAGCCACAATTGTGAACTCCACTGCCTAGGGGCCACCGTGACTGGAAGGCCCCCCTCTGCTTTAAAGCCCTGTGAATTTTTGAAATGCCTTTTCCTGATTGTCCAGCTTGGCAACCGCATCCAGCAGCTCTCCATTGCTATGTGCAACTGCTCAGCTGACCATACTGGCTACGCACTCCAGGCATGCTCCGGTTTGGAGCAGACAGGAGATATTGGATCTCCTGGGCCTGAGGGGAGAAGAGGCTGTGCAGGAACAGCTATTCTTGTCAGCAAGTTAAAGAAGTATGGGCTGGGTGAATGGACTATAAGGTGGATAGAAAGTTGGCTAGATCGTCGGGCTCAATGGATAGTAATCAATAGCTCCATGTCTAGCTGGCAGCCAGTATCAAGCAGAGTGTCCCAAGGGTCGGTCCTGGGGCCGGTTTTGTTCAATATCTTCATTAATGATCTGGAGGATTGCGTGGATTGCACCCTCAGCAAGTTCGCAGATTATACTAAATTGGGAGGAGTGGTAGATACGCTGGAGGGTAGGGATGGGATACAGAGGGACCTAGACAAATTAGAGGATTGGACCAAAAGAAATCTGATGAGGTCCAACAAGGACAAGTACAGAGTCCTGCACTTAGGATGGAAGAATCCCATGCACTGCTACAGACTAGGGACCGAGTGGCTAGGCAGCAGTTCTTCAGAAAAGGACCTGGGGGTTACAGTGGATGAGAAACTGGATGAGAGTCAATAGTGTGCCCTTGTTGCCAAGAAGGCTAGTGGCATTTTGGGCTGTATAAGTAGGGACATTGCCAGCATATCGAGGAATGTGATAGTTCCCCTCTATTCTGCTTTGGTGAGGCCTCCTCTGGAGTAGTGTTTCCAGTTTTGGGCCCCACACTACAAGAAGGATGTAGAAAAATTGAAGAGAGGACAACAAAAATGATTAGGGGACTGGAGCACATGACTTATGAGGAGAGGTTGAGGGAACTGGGATTGTTTAGTCTGCAGAAGAAAAGAATGAGGGGCGATCTGATAGCTGATTTCAACACCTGAAAGGGGGTTCCAAAGAGGCTGGATCTCGACTGTTATCAGTGGTGGCAGATGACAGAACGAGGAGTAATGGTCTCAAGTTGCAGTGGGGGAGGTTTAGGTTGGATATTAGGAAAACCTTTTTCACTAGGAGGGTGGTGAAGCACTGGAATAGGTTACCTAGGGAGGCAGTGGAATCTCCTTCCTTAGAGGTTTTTAAGGTCAGGTTTGACAAAACCCTGGCTGGGAGGATTTAGTTGGGGATTGGTCCTGCTCTGAGCAGGGGTTTGGACTAGATGACCTCCTGAGGTCCCTTCCAACCCTGATATTCTATGATTCTGTGAACTGGGTCAGTCATAGCTAGGGTGACCATATTTCCCTATGCTGAACACGGGACACCTGGTAAAGTTACTCGTATTCAAGCCTGTTCAATGCCAGTCAATCAGAACTATGCAGTACAAACGTTCAAATTAACATTGAGTTGACTAAGCCAATGGTATTTTGGGCTGTATAAGTAGGGGCATAGCGAGCAGATCGAGGGACGTGATCGTCCCCCTCTATTCGACATTGGTGAGGCCTCATCTGGAGTACTGTGTCCAGTTTTGGGCCCCACACTACAAGAAGGATGTGGATAAATTGGAGAGAGTCCAGCGAAGGGCAACAAAAATGATTAGGGGTCTGGAACACATGAGTTATGAGGAGAGGCTGAGGGAACTGGGATTGTTTAGTCTGCGGAAGAGAAGAATGAGGGGGGATTTGATAGCTGCTTTCAACTACCTGAGAGGTAGTTCCAGAGAGGATGGTTCTAGACTATTCTCATTCGTGGAAGAGGACAGGACAAGGAGTAATGGTCTCAAGTTGCAGTGGGGGAGGTTTAGGTTGGATATTAGGAAAAACTTTTTCACTAGGAGGGTGGTGAAACACTGGAATGCGTTGCCTAGGGAGGTGGTGGAATCTCCTTCCTTAGAAGTTTTTAAGGTCAGGCTTGACAAAGCCCTGGCTGGGATGATTTAATTGGGGATGGGTCCTGCTTTTGAGCAGGGGGTTGGACTAGATGACCTCCTGAGGTCCCTTCCAACCCTGATATTCTATGATTCTATGATTCTAAGCCCATTAAAAAGAAATACAGCATAGTTGGATTCTTTTTATTTACCTTCTTTAAGGCTTTAGGGTTCACCTGGGTAGAGGTGACACACACACACTCCTACCCGCCCCACACGCGGAGCGAGGTGACACAGACACACACACTCCTGTACACCTTTCTTACACGGGGGGGTGGGGGCGTGACCGACTGACCCAACTCTCCCTGCCCTGCGCTCTCTGCACCTGGCTGGCTGGACCCCTGGGATGGACCCGCCTCTCCTGGTACCTGGCACCACATCTTTCTGAGGCAAAACGTGGTGGGGCACACAGGGTTGCATGCCCCCGCTCCCCAGATTTCTGCCAGGGTTCACACCAGAATGTGACCATCAGCAGCCTTTCGGTACTGTGCAGGAGAGAAAGGACAGAAACTGCTTCCAGCCGTAGGGGAGTGGGGGTGGAGAGGAGGGATGACCTGGCCCATGTTTTTTGCAGAACTCCTCTCTTCCCCCTCCCCATGGCTGGAAGCAGCTTGTCCCTTCCTGCCTGCACAGTGTCGAAAGGTAGCTAACACCTCCAGGCTGCTGCTGGCCACCGACATAACCCAGCTGCCTCTGGCTACAGCACGGGCAGGAAGGGGTTAAGCCCTAAGTATGCATTGTGCACCAGGGCCCAGGGAACCTGACTGCAAGGGCTTCCGCAAACCGGGCCAAAGAGGTGGCTCAGCAGAGTATCATGCACATTGTGTAGAGAGTTGTCACTTTGGATGGGCTATCACCAGCAGGAGAGTGAGTTTGTGTGTGGGGGGGTGGAGGGTGAGAAAACCTGGATTTGTGCTGGAAATGGCAGGACAGTGGGGTGGGAGGAGGTATTGTTTCATGATCTCTGTGTGTATATAAAGTCTGCTGCAGTTTCCACAGTATGCATCCGATGAAGTGAGCTGTAGCTCACGAAAGCTCATGCTCAAATAAATTGGTTAGTCTCTAAGGTGCCACAAGTACTCCTTTTCTTTCAGCAGGGTAGGGTGCTTAGGGGATGGAGCAGCCCCACACTCCCTGGGGGCAGAACCCAGGGCAAGGGAGAGGATGCTAAGCCCCTTCCTGGAGGGCTGCTGTGGATCCTGCATGGCCGGGGTGTGAACAGGCTGGAAATCACTTCCCTCTGCCCCGCCACGCCAGAGCTTAGCTGAGGGGCGGAGAGGCTTCCCCATGGCAGTGCTGTGCAGGGCTTTGGCATATGCAGGGCTCGGCTCCTCCTGGCCAACATCCCGGGCCAGAGGGTCTTGGCCTTTCCTGTGGCGCCAGCCCAGCCAGAGGTAGTGGGGGAGGGAAGGAGCCTGCAGGCCAGGCAGTTGGTGAGCTGAGCGCTCCGACCAGGGGCTGGTTCTCTGCACAGCACTGGGAGCATGACGCAGCCAGCCAGGGGGGATATGGCACAGCAGTGGGGCTGGGGGGTGAAGGGGCAAAGCAGGGAGAGGGCAGGAGAAGAGGAGCATGTAAAGGGCCAATGGGTGGGCAGCAGAGGCGACACGTAACTGGCCGCTGCCTGGCGCCTGCCTGAACTCACCCACCACCGTAGCACGCAGCCAGCACTCCATGAAACTTCCATACTCTACAATCTTCTACTGAAGTTTCTAGGGAGGGCTGCCTTATTTCTTCCTCCGCTGTAGGACACTTTCCCACGCTAGTCAGTGAGAACTTTGGCAGGCACCATTGCAATACATAAGCAAGCAGCATACAAGCCCCTGGCAGCTTCGAGACACCACCAGCAGTTGTGTTTTGTTACCCTCAGGAGTGAGATATCAGCTAAAATCGCCACTGCCTGTGGAAAAGGGTGCCAGTAATTCAGTGCCATTGCCCTATACTCATAGTTTCATGCAATGAGCTATTCCCTTCTCATTTCTCTCAACCTGGTCGGCCATATTCACCATGGCTGGTGTTAAGAGTTGTGTCATACACAAGCACTGCAAAGCAGAAGTGTCAATGAGCATGTCTTGTTTAAAACCTCAGGGGAGCAAGGGAAGGGTGTTTTGAATCTTAACTTCCATTTTCAGTTGTGACTGTACTGTCAATGGTACCTCTGTGTGTTTTATCTGCAGCTGAGGCCTTGAGGGGGTCCCCCTAAAGATCCATAGAACGCTTGACTCAGGTAAGGATGCGGGATGACATGTTCAATGAGATCCTGCAAGCCAGTTCTGCATCAGACCCCATGAGCAAAGGGCCAGGAGGGTGAACATTGCAGACTGTATGGAGACAGAAAGCAGACAGGAGAAAGACTCTGGAGTCCCAGCAGGAAAAGGAGAGGGAGGTGCACCAGGACATAATGCTGCAGCCTCTTGTGGTCCAACAGGTTCAACAATGAGTGACTCATCGCCGTTTGGTAGTCCACAGAGAGCTCAATTACAGCATCTCCCTACACATCTGCCTCCCATGTGGCATCAGGGGCCACATCCCTACCCCTATATTACGGACAACCCCTGCTTCACATACACTGTGAGAGCCATGGATTGCTCTATGTGTAGGTAAATTAGAAAGGAATGTTCTTTCCCCTAGTTAAGTTTTGTTCCATTAGTTTATTAAGTTTTTAATGAATTTGCTTTTAAATTGCAGAGATTTTTTTCACGGTTTTGTTATAGAATAAAATAATTAATCTTTATTAGTTCACAACATAGGCTGCAGAGTGCCTAGTGGTATGGAAAGCACCCATTTACTTCTTAATGGACAACTCACAGGATCAATGACAAACACTGTGTAATCATAAATGTACAGCAAGCACCACAAAATTAATAGGTGCATTGACAGTGCTGTATTCACAGGTGTACCCCAAGCACCACTCAGTACCCAAAATTGCAGGGCCAAATAGAGCACAGAACACCACAACACACTAGTGTGGCTCACTCAAAGGACTCTTTCAAAGCCTTCCTGACCCATATAGCTCTGTGTTGAGCTCTTCTAATAGCCTTTGTGTCTGGCTGTTCAAACTCAGCAGACAGCCTCTCTACCTCTGCCCTCCATCCCAGCAGCAACTGTCCCCTGTTTGCTTTACAGATATTACGCAGGACACAGCAGGCAGTTATAACCTTTGGGATATTTTTTTTCACTGAGCTCCAATCTTGTGAGTAAACATTACTAGCGTCCCTTCAATCTACCAAAAGTACATTGAAGTGTCATTCTGCACCTGCGGAGCCAGTAGTTGAAGCGTTCCTTGATGCTGTCAAGGTGGCTGATTGCAGCTTCATAAACCATGGGAGCAAGGGATGGGTTGGGTCCCCCAGCATCATTAGTGGCATTTCAACATCACCAATGATAATCCACCAGTTAGGAGACAAAATCCCTGCTTGTAGCTTTCTGAACAGTCCTGTGTTCTTAAAGATACTGGTGGCATGTCCCTGTGCAGATCAGCCAACATAGATGTTGGTGAAGCATCCCGGTGATCCACCAACACTTGCATAACCATAGTAAAGAAGCCCTTTCTGTTGATGTACACTGTGGCAAGGTGGTCTGGTGCCAGAACAGGGATATGCGTGCCAGCTATTGATCCTCTATAATTCATGAACCCCATTGCTGGAAATCCATCCACTATGTCCTGCACATTGCCAAGAGTCACAGTCCCATGTAGCAGAGTCACAGTCCCATGTCCCCTGCACACTTGCATGACAACTGCCCCACTGTGGATTTTCCAACTCCAAAATGATTTCCCACTGACTGGTAGCAATCCAGCATTGCAAGTTTCCACAATTCAATCGCTACTCACTTCTCCACAGTCAGGGCAGCTCTCATTTTAGTGTTCTTGTGCTGGAGAGCTGGGATGAGCTTGACTCACAGATCCAGGAACATGGCCTGATCCAGCCAAAAGTTCTGTGCCCATTGCTCATCTTACTGAATCTGCATTATGATGTGACCCCACCAGTCACTGCTCACTTCTTGGGCTCAGAAGCAGCGCTCTGCTATCTTCAGATACTAAATTAATGCCACCAAAAACCTTGAATTCTCTCTATGTCCCATAACATTCTGTCATCCAAGAAATTGTCATGTTCCAGGCTGATTTGGGTCTTCTTATGTGCCCTGTGCTTACAATGCTTATGACAATAGTGCAGAGCTGTGTAGGCTCCATGCTTCTGTCTGAGATGGAGACAGCGAGGAAGGTTGTGCGGATCTCAAGGGATTTTTAAAAAAAGGCACAAAAATTATGAGATATAGATGACATTATGGGGTGGAAACAGTTGCATGCTGGGAAGTTGACCCCTTGCTCCCAGTCACTCCTGCACGATATGGTTCTGACCCACCATGCATTACCAAAGCGTCCCAAAGGACAGTGTGTTGGAGGGTGGCAGGTTTCACCCTGGAATACCTATCCACGGTGCACCACACTGTGCCCCGACACAAACACTCCTGATGAGCACGTGCAGCACCAACTCAAGCCACTAAGTATGCACGTGCACAACAATACACTAACTGCAGTGGCTTTATGCCAACACAACTGGCATGGACCAAAGTCTGTAGTGCAGCCATGGTCTCAGTAGCACTCGAATTCTGATGGCATCAGCCAACCAAAAAACATATCGTGGACAATAAAAGGATTAGATATAAAATGTGGGAATTTTTATTGAGGGGGGAGAGTATATGTATTGTTCTAAATATGTTCAAACTCAGACCTGTTTTGTAAAAGAATATTATTTATAAACTGGCTTAGACTGTAGGAGTGCATAAACTACATCCAAGAGCATGGGATGAACAGACAGACAGCTTTGATTGGCTGACACGGGGTTCCAGGTTACGTGTGTGTGTGTGTGTGTGTGTGCCCATCACTAAAGCCACAATGTTGAGGCTTCTGCAGTTACGCACCTTCCACAGCTCCAATTACACATGACAAGGCAAATGATAAAGGGAAACCCATGTTATGTTCAGTTCACAATTCTGGTTTTAAAATTATTAAATTTAGAAGGAAAATACAAGATCAAAGAAAATGGAACTACCATGTATCCCCCTTACAGGAATGGACAGATGACAAATAATCCTGCAGGAGGGTTGGAGGGTAGTCCCCACAATGAAATTTCATGCAACACACACATAGCGTTTTAACCAAATATAAACACCGCATCTGAGCCCTATCCTGCCTTCCTTGTGCACCCATAACTCCCACTAATTTCACTAGACAGGGCATGCAAGGAATGCAGACAAAGGCACAGCCACATGTTACGAATTTTACCTGGTAGGACACGCACACAACTACTGCGAATTATACCTGGTAGGACACGCACACAAATGCTGCGAATTATACCTGATAGATCACGCACAAAACTGCTGCTAATTATACCTGATAGATCACGCACAGTTCGAATCTAGGCTGAGGCACATGAACAAAATCCACAACTGCAGAGTTCCCAAAAAACACCAAGTTTATTATGCTTGAGCATGGTGCCCCCCTGCTAGCCAGGAGGGGACCCCCGAATACAGATTATACAAAGGTTATATACCTCTTAGCAAAGCATGTTGCCCTCGTGCATCGGAAACCTTAGCCAATAAACAAACCCTTTTCTTATCTACCACCTCTCTCTGCTTGATGCATTCCTTGTGCTAAACTAGTATGTTAATTACACAGCATGGTCCTAAAGCAGTGAATCAGTAACTTTTATTATCAGGATGGGAGGCCTCACATCAAAGGCTAGGAGATAGGGAGTTAGGGACAGACAAAGAACAGATACCGGGAGTCAAGGCAGGCTGGAGACAAGGAGGAGGATTTTCACAGGAATGCAGTATCTAAGGAACACTTCTCCTGGTGCATGATATGCTTGCTTTTAGACAATGGTGAGCCCCAAACCAAAATGGAGTCACATGTGCTAACTTTTCCTTAACACACATAAAAGGAAGTTGAGTGAGAATGTGAGAGTCCTGAAGCCATTCTGAGGGGGGCATCAACAATGTGGGGAAGGGAGGACCTGGTTTCCCCTAGTGGTTCCATCTATGAATGCAGGACTGGCCCTTCATTAGGAACCTAAAATCTATAGCAGCTTTTTAGGAATGAATTGAATTCAAGGGTCTTCAGCCCAGCAGGCAGCTGAAGCCACTTGGTGAAAATCAGATGTTGGTACTAAAGAAAATGAACAACACCAATGAAAACTTTAAATCTGACTCATATTAATAATAATAAAGTACAGCACCTAGGACAATGGGGTACTGGTCAATGACTAGGGATCCTACAGCATTTCCTGAGATGCCAGAGATTCAGGGGAGACCCGTTTCTATCCAGAACCAGAGCCTTCAAGATGGCCTTCGGGGCTGACATAGTCTCTTTTCTACGGTTGCACAGTGCCCAGCACAATAGGGCCCCAATCCTGATTAGAGCCTTTTGACACTACTGCAGGATAAATAGTGAGATGTCTGCCCCGATAATGATCTGTCCTGTTGACTCAGCACAGCTCGGAGGTGGAGAGCTTCTCCAAAATCATCACTGGTTGTAGGCTGCTACCTAATCTTAAGTGCTGCCGCACGCTCACATTCAATGAAAATCAACCAATTACAAACCAGATATACAGGGAAAAGACCTTTCAAGTTAAACTAAAAGGACTCTCCTTTATCATGATTGGATGCTTAATACAGGCTCACTCCTCTTCCTATTGAAGTCAATATGAGTTTTGCCATCAATTTAAATGAGAGGAGCTTTGTGCCCTTAAATCAGTGTTTCATTTCATCTACTTGTACTTGAAAAGAGAATTTTATAACAGTTCCAATGCACACCTGGGTACGATAAAACAGATACATTTTGCAGAAGCTGCATGTCTTAGAGTGCGGCACAAAACCATGCATGCATAGCTCATTAATGCAGCATGCGCTGGCTCCCTGCATATGTTGCCCCTCTTGATCAACCCTGAGAGAGCTGTGAGTTTCTCAGCACCGACATTCACTCAATCAGATCTTTACTATGATGAGTTAAACGAAAAAGAATCAGAATGTTCAGCGACTCGGCATCATGCCCATCTGCAACGGATGGAGTTTTCACTTTGAGCAACTACTGACAGCAGTTTTGAATTTACTAGGGAGTTTGAGACAGAAAAATAACCCAGGTGATGTTTATCACTGCAGAAAAAGAAACACCTTTTGTTAATATTATAAGCCTTGCAATTGTACATATCTATTAACACTATAAACAGAAGACTTAAATCAGCAATAGAGAGAGATTTGTACAATACATCCCATTTTACAAGCCAGTTAGCTGCTGCGTCTGTCCAGTTTTACTTCCAGCTGCAGTAGAAATAGCATTTTGTTTATTCTTTCACCACAAAGTGCAATCAGAAAACATTTCAAGAAACTTCACGGGCAAGACAGAAGCCAGCACAATCGAGTTTTATCAGTGGAAGGGACTTCTCAGCCTATGGGATATATAAATGGTGCAGAACCAGGAAATAGACCAAAGCATTCACTTCTCAGCACATACAAATGGCGATACTCATGTCTCCCCCGTCGTACGAAATTGAGGGCAGATCTACACTAGAAGCACTGACATAGCGCCGGCGAGGACAGTGCTTAGGTCACTGTAACTTGCGTTGCTTTGGCGGGTGTCTTGGGCTCTTGCAGAAACATTAGTGTCTCCATCTTAAGAGGATCTTTGCTCTGGCAGTTGCATACATGTGTCTAAAAACATGATTCTGATCTAATTTACACTGATTCTACAGTGGTGTAACTCCAATAACTTCAATGGAGTTAACTCCTCATTTACACCAGCATCAATGAGAACAGATTCCTGGCTGGTGGTTTTATAAATGGATTTTCAAGCATAACAAATTGTAAATATGAGCAAAAATCCAAATGCACTTTGAACAGAGGAAACCTTTGGATCAGGATCCGGCCTTTGCTGATTAGGCCGGTTGCTACTGTAAACATTAAAAGCAACTTAACACTCTGGAAATTTCATCTAACTACCTGTCACACTGGAGGGCACAAAGTTGCTTAATCTTCACTAATTGCATTCCTAATCAAACATGAAAACATGCTGCATACACATCAATTTGGTTAGCAAATTAGAGTATTTTTAATAAAAAAGATAGCAGCCTAATATTCGCCTCCCACTCCCTAACTGAAATGATGATTGAGGAGGAAGTGATCAGTACATGTGCTTAATGGACCTGATTTGAGGGTCTCATGGAGTGAACATGTGATTGGGAGCCCCAGAAGCTTCTGAGTTTTAAGGTGGCTCTGGCACTGAATTGCTGTGTGGAACTGGGCATGTCTTGACCTCTCTGTCTCATTATCCCCTTGTGTAAATTAAACATGGTGATAACACCTGCTGTGCAGCAGTGTTGTGATAATCAAGATTACACCATCAGCAATGATGCAGAGTGCCATAGAAGTGTTACGAATGTGACAAAGTTCCTCCTCTACCTTGGTGGGTCTTGCGCTTATTGGCGGATTTGCTCGCCTTGGAGCTTCACGGCAGCCCTTAGTTTGGCCGTTTTCGTGAACCCACAGTCCAGGTCAACTCCTCCTGTGTCTGACCAGGAGTTGGGAGGTTTGGGGGGAACCCAGGCCCCCCCTCTACTCTGGATTCCAGCTCAGGGCCCTGTGGAATGCAGCTGTCTAGAGTGCCTCCTGGAACAGCTGCGTGACAGCTACAACTCCCTGGGCTACTTCCCCATGGCCTCCTCCCAACACCTTCTTTATTCTCACCATAGGACCTTCCTCCTGGTGTCTGATAATGCTTGTACACCTCAGTCCTCCAACAGTATGCGTTCTCACTCTCAGCTCCTAGTGCCTCTTGCTCCCAGCTCCTCACACACACACCACAAACTGAAGTGAGCTCCTTTTTAAACTCAGATGCCCTGATTAGCCTGCCTTAATTGATTCTAGCAGCTTCTTGATTGGCTGCTGGTATTCTAATCAGCCTGCCTGTCTTAATTGTCTCCAGAAGGTTCCTGGTTGTTTTGGAACCTTCCCTGTTACCTTACCCAGGGAAAAGGGACCTACTTAACCTGGGGCTAATATATCTGCCTTCTATTACTCTCCTGTACCCATCTGGCCTGACCCTGTCACACGTATTATACCTTTAGAGAACAATGAATGGCCTTTACTATCAGGAAATAGGATTTTCCAACATAAACTGTTAATGCAAAGTACATTAGGGACCAGCCTTGGAAAGTCCTGACTCCCTATAGCATGGTTTTAATTGTTACCCAAGTACTAGCTAATCTGCCTTTTACTAGATTTGCCCATGTGGCTTTCCGGACACACCAGAACACAGCCCTATAAAATATGCAACCCATAATGCCAACACGACGCTGTTCAAAGGACTGTAATGAATGGTCATTTTTCCAGTGACCTTCAATCAATTTCTGAGAGGGTGGGAAAAAAAATAATTTTAATACAAAAAGGTAGAGATGTTTATATAAAATGTTGCTAGTGCTTTCCTGACCTAGTGAGTGCAGTACTGCGTACTGTCAATAAGACTGGATCAGGAAGATTATGTTTTACAGGTATAGGACTTGATTCACCTCTGTGCCAGCACCCTAGGGTAGGCAAAGGGTGTTTGTGTTACCCTAACACTAACTGTACCTCTTGTGTTCCTGCCAGAGGATAGCATATTTAATGGGAGTCAGGACTCCTTTGAGAGCCCTGCTGATGGAGATTGCTTGTGCAGAGATATGCCAAATCAGGGCATCTCCCAGACATAGCTGGAAGAAGTTTTTCAGACTAAAGTCCCACCCCCCACACACCCCGAAAATGGCAGATTTGGGTCCACTGAAACATTTTGTAAATTTGTGTTGAATTCACTAGTTGTTTCAGTTACCGCCCCCAGCCCCCCAAACCCCAACAAATCTGAAGAAAATCATATTTTGTTTTGACTTTTTCTGTTAGTTTTGAATTTTACTACAATGTTATTAAAAAGGTTAAAACTTGGCAATGAAATGTTTTGTTCTGAGTTGAACAAATATTGTATTCAATCCAAAACAATTGTTCTTCATTTTTTTTTTTGGTTTGCTGAAAAATTCAAAGTTTTTCTTTTTTAGTCAACCCAAAATGAATGCCCCCCCCTGAATTTTCTGGATCAGCCAGTGAACCAAGATATCAGCTATTCATATAGCTCTACCTCCAGCGACTCTCGCTAGCGATGTATACTTTGGGGGCTGCACTGGCAGAAGTGGTGGAGAGTACTGCTGCAGCTGCTTTGCACTGTCACAACCCCCTTCTGGGTCTCGTGAGAAGCCAGTGTCTTCACAGGCTGAATCAAGCTCATGGTTGTATAGGAGCCAAATATAATGGACTGGAATGCAACTGAGAGTTTGAATGCAAGAACAGCCTTGCATCTGGCATGCCAATATAATACAAGGCTTTATCACAAGGGTACATTATGTTCTGGTCTGCTTATCTTACTTTATTTTCTATACAGGAGACTATCTGGATCTACAAATGATATAAAAGATGTGGAATCCGGGGGTGTTCATTGAATAGATGCTATGCAAAAAGGACAAATGACCTCTTTTAAAAACAGTTGAGTGTTTGAAATTAGAGGTCTGTTGAACACTGACGGACATGTTGGTCACATTTTTGTCGGTTTCACCTAGGATGCTATGGAGGGACAATAAAATCTCTTGGTTCAGGGCATAAATGAGAGCTGCAAGCACCAGGGAGATATTTCCACACTTTTCTCAGGCAGGGTACCAGACGTGATGGGTCAATGATCTGATCTTTTATGGTGAATCTTATTTTTCTAAGAACGTCTGTTTTGTTGCAGAATATTGAGCCTCTAACTGCCTTTGAAGGAGTGCGGTTTATTTTGCCTCTGTGACTTGCTAATGGTTATTACCCCAGGGGAGAGGGTTTGTACAAAAATATAAAAGGCATGGCTTGATGTTTGAAGTTTTGTGTTTTATTGTAGTTGGCACCAGAAATGTTTTTGATCTATGTTATGTTCACATACATCCTCTGTAAACAAGAATGCATCAATATTGGTTTCTTATGATTTTGTTTCAATGACTGTATGGTTTTTAAAAAATACATTCACAAACCACCTTATGTTTAAACACAATGATTCCCTTTTATTTCATAACTGTTCCCAAAAAACCCACAATAAAAAAAATCATTTAAAGCTGTGTATTCTGAACATGACACTTTAGGGGAAAAAAAAGTCATCAGTTTGCAACATAAATTAATGAGAAGCTTCTGGTTTAAGGTAGCCACAGTGAAAATATAAAGAGCTGGTGGCAATCACTGTCAGTGAAGAGATTTACTCTGATTCCATTTTAATTCCAGTATCCAACAACTACAGCAGTTGCTAAATTTAATCAGAAAAGTTATTGCTAAATAAAACCACCATTGCAATAAAAAACACAAGGGTGTGTACATGTGTGGTAGTGGGAGATGTGGGCTGAAAATGGAGGTCCTTTTCTGATCACTCAGTGGCAGCTCTAGGTTGAAATTATAGCTAGCCCAAATTATATATTTGCTCTTTAATTAAGGACACTTTTCAAAGTACCCACAGTGCTTTGCTGTGGCTGACAGCCTGAAGTCTCCCTACTGTTGATTTGGAGACCCCTACAGGAATGTGCAAGCCTAGGCTTGTTACTGAGGAGAGCTGGTAAGTGCTTTACTGTGGTTTCCATGGTGCTCAGTGAAGTACTGCGCTGATTTCAAGGTCCCTGCTGGAACATGCACTACAAGCTTTGCTGGCATTTACCATTTTCAGAATTTCCCACCACTTGCAGCTTCAACAATGTTAGTGCTAATTCAGACAAAATGCTGGCGGCCACTGGCATCACGCCCACAAGGTTGTGTAGACGTGCTCTGAGCATGCTTAAACGACAATGCCGTGGCTAACGTGCCATTGGCTGCCTGGAGGCTTGTCTGCATTAGGGCTCTCGCCATCCCTGCCATAGGTGGAGTGCCAATGATCCTAGCAACAGTGGGAAATTTCAGATAGATAGGCTCGTGTATACACAGCCAGACAGTCTGAGCCACCGAAGCAACTGCCCCTGCACAGATCCTGTCCATCAAACCAACAGCCATGAATAGTGCTTTGAACAGAGCTAAAGATCAAGTTATCTTACTAGGGTTTTATTTTCTGACTGAGACTAGCACCCTGGTGACTTAATGGCAGAGGCTCAGAAATGGAGCTGTAAAGCTGCCTGGATTCCCTTAACTGCCTCTAACCTACGAAGCTGCCATGTTGAAACTTTAAGAACCACAGGCCAGAAGTAGCATATTTTCACCAACTTGCTATACATTTGCCCCGGATTTCTGATTTTTATTGTGCTCTCACTGATGGTATGGCCAGCAACCAATTTTAAATGACTATGAACAAAACTAATGCCTACCGGCACAATAATGGATGGTGCAGTCCATTACAGGGCCGGGGGACTGACAGTGTGAGATTCTTTTTTAATCAGTGAAGGATTCAGATTTGACCAACGACAGTTGATTTGTTTTTTTAATAGCATCATTATTACTACATATAATATCAGAGATTGCCAGTTAAGCTCTCTACATCTTCCTGGAGCTAACAGTGCTGCAATAAACAGCGAAATGAAAAACAAAACAAAAACGAACAAAACGAGGTAGGTTAAAAACAGCAACACAGATCTCGTTATGCAACACCCTAATACCACGGGCAGCCATGCTTGTAGCTATTGAGAAAAAAAAAATCCCAGATACTCACTTAAAATTTAAATCAGTTGAGCAGAGTTTTAAGGACACAATTCAACCTGAACTAAATACATACATATTTCTGCACAGATGTTGTCGTTCACTGTATGTTGGGTAATTCGGGGGGAGTGGAGGAGGGGCAGAAAGTGATTATAGTTTCAGAATCGTCACTCAAGAAACCCTATTTTTAAAAATTCTTTACAATTCGGCTGTGCAATCTCCTTTTGGCTTGGTTTAGTAGCTAATCCCCTCTCTCCCCTACACTGAGCAGACACTGGGCCTCTCAGAACCTTCTAACTTGCCCGTCCCAGTCTTCATATCTGGAGACGAGACAAAGTCAACAGAAGCCACGTTATCACTGGGGCCACAATCCTTATCGGTGCTAGGCACACTTAGCTATCACTGACTTCCAGGGCAGTTCTGAATGCACAGCATCACTCTTAAGTGGGGCCCAACCATTCAGCTGTGCACACCCAATTAGTTCTCAGTATGACTGGATCCTAAATTAAAAACCCTGTCATCCAAGTGGCTCCATGCATCCCTCCAAATACATCTGTCACCTGAATGATCTTGTGTTTCTCTCAGCCTTTGTTCCATCCCCTTCTTTTGCCTTGACCTCTTGCATAAAGTAGCATGGGGGAAAAAATGCTAATACACCCTCCCACTGTTTTCAGGAGTAACAACAAACGACACTACTTTCTCTATCAACACACACTATTATGTGAAGATCCAGATAGAAATATGGACTGACAGACTGACAAAAATGTTGTTGATTTTATTAGTCTAAGGCTAGTAGTTTAGCCATTTAAAATCCATTTCCCAAAAGAGGGGAAAAACTATTATTTTTCTTTTCTTTAAAAATCCATTAAGCTGTTGCTGCCAAAAGCAACATGTAAATGTTGGTGAAGGCAAAAGATTTCCCAAAATTACTTAGCTATATGGTTATGGCCTTCATCGCAAAGATAAAAGGTACATTTATTGTGCTGTCTTTCACCAGTTTTAATTAATAACTTTACAGCAAACTATATATTTGATGCTAGCAGGCAGACAGAATTAAAAACATACTTTTTGACACTATTTTCTTCCCCATTCTTACAAAGTAGGGGACAAAGAAAAAGTAAAATAAAAAAATTCATAACCCACTATAACACAGCTTAATCAGGAGACCATCAGAGGTTTCTTTCTCTACTTTTGAAGTGCATATGTCTCTTTCTGCCCCAAACATAGTGTTGCATTCTTAGGGATCTCCAGTGAATCCTCTCTCTCCATTACCAGACTGCAACAATGAAGGGTGTACTGTATTGTGAGAGTGTGTGTAGGGAGTGGTGTATTCCACAAGGCTTTCCGTATCTGCCTCGAGAGTGTTAGTCCACATGTTTAATGTCCTTTAAATTAGAAATAATGCCATGAAGGTAAGTGTCAAGCGTTCTTCTATTACCAGTTCATCATGGAATTTCTGTTGAGGGTCATGAAAAAAACTTGGCTACTTCCTCCAGATCTCACTGATGCAAAAAATACCTGTATGGGAAGAAAGGGGGGGGGGGGGAGTGAAACAAAAAAACAACCGCAACAAGTAGTTAATTGCATGTTTTTTCAGCTTTTTAGATTTAACAGCCACCAAATGTCTTTTAGTCATTAATGACCCAAGCTAGAGTCAAACAAGCAACCTAGAGATGGAAGGTTCCTTATCCCATTACCAATACCTTGAGCCAACCAGTTTCCCCTCTTCATTTTTTTTTAAAATTTTCTCAGGAGAGCTGAATGGAGACAGGGCACCTGGTTTCCAGTGAAATTCTACTTTAATCCTGTTTCTCAGGTAGTGTGACTGCAGTACAAGGAGGCTGTGATGGAGCAGAGAAACACCATACCAGCAGAGAAGGGATGAAAGAGAACCCAGTTAGCCCCACCCTACAATACATGCAGCTAACACCAGGCCTGGAGGGAGAAGAAAAGGAGAGGACCTGGCTCAGTTCAGGAATGTCTGGTGAAGGAGCAGGATGCAGCTCTGCCTCTCTGCATAAGGGTAGCTTCACTACAAGCCTGACAGCTGGGACAGCCACTGAGGCAGAAACAATGTGTCCCTGACCAGAAAAGACTCTTGAGGAGACTGGGGAACACCCAGTAATGAGTGGACTCTACGGTTTACTTGAAGGAAATTATGGGTCCAAGCCCCTCCAGTCTTCCAATCCCAATCCAAGGGGTGAAGGTTATAGAAGCATCCAGCAAACACAGGGGGATAGAGACTTTCCTCCACAATGTACACAGAGACCTGCAGCTGTGGGAGGGTGCCGGAAAGGTCCACAAGTGGACACTGCTCCAGGCAAGCCATTACAGAGGGCAAAAGTGTTGACGGATGCCACAAACAGTACTAAGTTTGAACCTTATACCTTGCTAGTATCTCAAGACGACATAAGAGTTTATGAACAACAACCTGGCAGAATTTTCTTCTAGGGGGGTCTCAGTCCATCATGTAACACAACCTCTCAGTCACTGCAGATGACAACATTCTTCATTCCCACATTTTCTATATGCAAAGGGACACTCTCCAAGACTAGTACAAGGAAACTGAAATCTAACACTTAAGACGTCAACTGAGAGAACTGGTGCTATCATCTAAGGGAAGTTCAGCAAGTTGGTTGTCTCTGTATTGGCTGTATTCTGAGCAAATTAGAACCACTGAAGAATGACCCACCGAGCCAGATCATCATTAACGTAGGTGTCAATAAAATTATGGGGCTTTCCTGACTTGCTGTCAGTACCAGAGAGGAGAGCTCAGCTTGGGGTTGCTCCATAGTGCCATGTTTATTATAGGCAGGACTTCCCATTTTAAGACCTTGTTTTCAATTGTTTATCACTTTGCCAGGCTGTTTGACCTGAAATTTTTCATGCTGGTTGTCTGCCTCAGGCCAACCTTTTGGAAAAATTCAGCCAAATTGTTCAGCCATTTCTGAGAATGAAATTAGGGAAAATTCTGTTCTTTTGCTATGTTAAAAAAAGCTGGTGACCTTTTCTTTGAACAACTCTAGCACCCCCATACTTCGTATCCGGGATTTGAAATTTGGCAGTGGGGTGGCCTTTACGATAGGGATGTGCCTGTTGCCATCCTTGTAGAATTCCACCAAGTTATAAGCCTTTGAAAAATCGCAGCTTGCACATGCTCAGCAGAGACTTTTGATTTTTAGCAGCTAAAAATCTCTAAAAATTCTGTCTTCATTGAGCATGCCCCATCCCCTCACAGCTCCCATGTGTAACCAGACTGTGCATCCACCATCTGCTCGCAGCTCCTACGTGCGAGTGGATTATGTATGTGTCATCCCCACAAAGCAGCTCAGCATGCTCCCTCCAGTCCAGGACTGCAGAAGCAAAAGCTGGCTGTTCTCTGTAATGGCTGCTTCCAGCTGGAATGGGGCTCAGGGCTGGAATGGGGCTAGGCACTGGACCTGAGAACAGGGAGCCTCTCTCTCTCCTGTACTCTCCGTGACCCCACTTTTCACACCCAGGTAATGTGGAAGGGGAATGCATTGGAAGACAAAAGCTAGGGCAGTGGGGAAGAAAAGGAGCAGAATGGGACAAGGAGTCTGGTGAGATTGGAACTGAAGGGGTAGGGGGAAGAAAGAGAGTAACTGGCTGGGCAAAGAGCCTGGGCTTAGGAAAAGTAGCCAGGGATGAGCAGACAGGATGGAACAGGGCCATGTTGGAGAGGATGGGGCAGAAGTCATCAAGTCTGGGGAAAATGTGTAGAAGAGTCTGTGTCCACTAGAGAGCACTCTCCTCCAAAGCCTGGAATGTAACTCCCAATTCCTGAGTCTCACCATTCCTCTGCTGTTAGCATACGTCTGTGAAACCCTTTGGCAAATATGGTCTCTCATCCCTCCCTTGTGCTGATCCACACAGAGGATGACATCCTATTACTGCTACCAGTTATTCCGTTAGCCCAAGAGGCAGAGATCTGTGCAGTGGATCTAAACAGTCCAACTCTGCTGATGAGTGGGTATCAATATGATGTCACATGATGGAATTTCTGCTTTATCAATTTGCTTTTTGAAAAACCTAGGAATCTACACACAAAAATCTACATTCAAAGAACATTATTAAGATTGTATCACAATGCGTACGCACAAGGGGATCAAATTAAGGTTGCAGAGGCAACCTTCATTCTGGCATTTCTTAACTTCTAAGTACTTGACTTTGCAACATTAATAATGTTCTTTTAATGTAATGTGTGTGTGTAACTGTAACTGACCTGCCAAGATTCTAAATGGATTTATTTCATGGAACTGATTTGTGGCCATGCAATATTTTAGAGTACAGGCTATTGTTTAGGTGAGGCAGCTTGAACTGGAGTATATATTTCAGCATCCATTTCTGCTGGATGGGGGAATGGTTATGCAGAAAATCATTATAATAGAATCTGTAAATGGAAACACAACTGATCCACTCCAGCTGATCAAAGATAGGCAAATGGGCCCATTAGGTTTTGAGCAGACTCCTCAAGTAGCTTTGTCATCACCACTTAGGAGAAATTCAAGCTGAGTCAACATAGGGCTTCTCTCCATTACTGATTGTCTCTACTTAAGAGAATTACTTGGAGTGGTTTGCTTGTGTGTTGTGTGCATTAAGCAGATCATCACATTGATTACTTATTAACCTCAAGACAAACTAGATCTGAAACCTCAAGGTAGCTGGTTGTATCTTAAAGATGTAAAGCACTGATGCACACTCTGAGGCAGACTTACCTTATCATTTCTTTCACATAGAAATTTTAACCTTTGAGCTCGCTTGTGCATAAATACTCCATCCAAATGTCCTGTCTCCACTGAACGGATCTCAATAGCTTTTTCTCCCCAGCCCATTATTTGATTGGAATGAATGTAGGCTGTCAAAAGGAATTTCCAAAAGAGCATTAAAAACATTTGGCAGGCTATTAATAACAAAATGGGCAAAGCCGCTCTCAACAATCAGTATTCAAAGACTGTCTAGAGGAATCAAGTAGCTCTCCATTTGCCAGAAGTAGCAGAAGCCAGCCACATCAAGAGAAAGCACTCAAATAATAGATAATAATAATGGTTCTTATATAGTGCTTTTTCCTCCATAGATCTCGAAGTGCTTTAACAAGAATAAAGCATCCTTATCCCCATTTTACAGATGCGGGAAACAGAGGAACTGAGAGGAGAAGCAAAGTCACACAGCAGGCCAATGGTAGAGCCAGGAGTTTAGAATTCAGGTTCTCCTGACTCCCCAACCAGTGCCCTCTTCACTGGAGCACATTGTCTCCCCGGTCTAGTGACTTTAAGTAGGGAGTCCTCAAGGCCCAATCTATGAATGGACAGCAACTAGGTCCATCATCTGAGTGAGAGCGGTCTGCTTTGATTGGCAAGTTCCCAAATGACCCCATCTTAGTTTCCTTTATTTCTCATCTTATTTTACATTTGTAAATGACAACGGAGAAGAGGAAGGGTTCACCTACCCACAGAAGTAGGCATTTCTCCCCACTGCAGCACCACGTCTTTAGTTATCCGTCCATAGGTGTTCACATATACCCCTTCATCCTCATAGCATACGAGCATCTCCATCCCATCCGTTTTTGGCAGGATGACAATGGCGTGAGGAGTGATATTGCCCTGAATCTGTGATTAAAATAACCCCCCCAAATCAGAATTAAATCAAAGAGGGGAAAAAAGTCTAAGAAAATCCCACCCTGTTAAACAGCTATGCCTGGGCATTTAAAGGATCGGCTCGAAAGAGAGTAATTTGTCACGTTTACCCCACCATCAAACTGTCTGAAGTGTCAAAGATAAACAGCCTCAGCCATTATAAGGAGATTGCAACATTTACACCCCCAGAAAACGGCGCCTGACATTTGACAGTACCATATATCAACTGCTATTGACCACTAAATACATCTTGTGTTCAAATGATAGCGAAACAGAAATTAAGAATACTGGGTACAGAACTGGGGAGGAGGAAATCTTCTCCTTTCTTGAATAATCAGTGTTTGGAGGAAGGATAGAAACTAGGATGCAGCTACTTTGCTTACATTTCTGATCTTCAGTCGCTAAGGCAACATGCTACCTTGGTGGCATTTCCTCCACCTTCCTGTCAGTTATCAGGCACTGACAGCACTATCAGGCAATGGATACTGTCCTAGATGAGCCACTCGTCTGATCAGATAGGGAATTCCTATGTTGATTTAAAACACAGTTCCAGCTGCCCCGTTTTCTCCAATGGTTTGCTCAAACGCTATATATAAGAACATAAAAACATAAGAACGGCCATACTAGGTCAGACCGATGGTCCATCTAGCCCAGTGTCCTGTCAGCCGACAGTGGCCAGTGCCAGATGCTTCAGAAGGAATGAATAGAACAGGGCAATTATTGAGTGATCCATCCCTTGTCGACCAACCTCAGCTTCTGGCAGTCAGAGGTTTAGGGACACTCACAGCATGGGGCTGCATCCCTGACCATCTCAGTTAATAGCCACTGATGGACGTATCCTCCATGAACCTATCCAATTCTTTTTTGAACCCACTTATATTTTTGGCCTTCACAGCATCCCCTGGCAGTGAGGACCACAGGTTGACTGTGTGTTGTGTGAAGAAGTACTTCCTTATGTTTGTTTTAAACCTGCTGTCTATTAATTTTATAGGATGACCCCTGGTTTTTGTGTCATGTAAAGGAGTAAATAACACTTCCCTATTCACTGTCTCCACACCAGTCATGATTTTATAGATTTCTATCATATCCCCCCTTAGTCATCCCTTTTCTGATCTGAACAGTCCCAGTCTTTCTGATCTCTCCCCATATGAAAACTGTTCTATACCCCAAAGCATTTTTGTTGCCCTTCTCTGTACGTTTGCCAATTCTAATACAGTATATCTTTTATAAGACGGGGCAACCAGAACCTCACGCAGTATTCAAGGTGTGGACATACCATAAATAGTTAAAGTGGGCATACCAAGTTAAACCTAAACCCCAGTATGTTTTGTAACCTCAGTTCAGTCCTGCTTTGGCCTTATTCACAAAATGCGCTTAAACCAATTTAGTTGAAACCATGTGATGAGAGATTCTTACCAGAGTTCAGCAAAATCGGCTTCCAGAAAAGGCTACATTTACTTCATATTGTCTTGTCTCACTTAACTGTCCATTTTTGTCTGTTAACCATACACAGAGTTCGGAACACAGCTTATTCCGTAAAGATCCTGCAGCCCAGTCCTGCAGCCCTTACTCAGAAAAACTACTTCACAAGGGAATGGGGTGAAGGGCAGGATTTGGAACTCCCTACAAGAGATCTGCACTAAGAGGCCCAGTTCCTTGGGATGCCCATTTTGTTTGTTGGGGCAGAACCTGGTTTCCTATTAACCATCCCCCCAGCACGGAAACAGAAGCTATGGAATGGCACCACGATTGGTCCGTGGTGTATGTGAGAGGATTCCTCTTTCCATGCCTGACTATGGAGGCTTGGCATGGGGCTGAATTTGCCCCCAAGTAAGTAAAGACTGTCGAATCAGATCCTTTATCTTTATTAACTAGGTGTATGGTACCTCTCACCCTCTCTCATTCGCTTGTCAGAGAGGCCATTACCAGTGATTTTAGTACTCACAGCAAGATGCCATGTAATTAGCCATGATTTCCAACAGCCGAACCCTCTTCCAAATCTTGTTTGGGACGTACTTTATTCATCATGTTAGTCATACAGTAACACAGCTCCTCCGTGTACTCACGTGAGATGGTATATAGATATCATAAGAGTTCCCTGAATCTACATCAATCACATGGAATCCAGTGTGTGATCCAAAGATAACCTTCAATCTTTGACCCTCTTCTACCGTGAGGTCCACAAGCAACGGTTTGTGCTGGAGATCTGCAAAAGACTTTTAAAATCCCTTCAGTCAGTTTCCTGAGGTACAAACAAAGCCCACTATTGGCAGCACATTACAATTATGAAACCACGTTTGTCTCTTATTAAATGTGTCATTGATATTCCTATTGCATCTCAGATGCCCCATAGGGTATTACTTGGTCACTCTGTCTGTCCACGTTCATTTGCTAGTCTGGCTCTTTTTGTATTGCTATATCTTACAAGAAGTTTCAAAGTGCTGCTGTAATGTTTGTCTTTCCTGTTATAACCATCAGGTTGTCTGACATGTTACATACATGCTGCATTTCACCATGCAGGGATAGCAGTCACTGGAAAATATGGATCCAACAGCTGGAATGAAAGCTCAAAAGACAGCCTGTAAAGATACTGGCATATGCCACCCATCCACACCAATGGGTGGGGGAACTTGATGGGGCCAGCCGTGAAAGGGAGACAGTTCCAATAGCAAGGGAGGGAGATACTTGCCAAAGGACAATAGGTAGCTCCTCTGTTTGGGAGTCTTTGGCATGCATTGGCCAGCTGGGGGAGTGGGGTGCTGACTGGCCAGCATTCCCCAGCTCCCAGGATTTAGCTCCGAGTGTGGGTCATGTGGAATCTCATTCACCTCTGTTCCTGCAGCTCACCCTACCCATCCAAATTAAGAACAGGAACGCAGTTTGACAGATGCTGTGGGTTACTGTTTAGGTGGGTCAGGAAGGAATTTTTTCTCCCCTAGGCCAATTGGCAAACTACCAGGGAGCTTTTGCCTTCCTCACAGCACCTTGAAGCCACAGTGGGTTGAGTAGGAATGTGCTTGGTACATAACTGAGGTACTGGGTGGAGTTGTTTACTCATTGTGACTTGTGGCCAGTTTCCAGTGCGGTTAAGAAACTAAAATGAACAGTTCCCAGAGATAAAAGACCTGGGATTTTGGTGTTGGGTCTTGGGCTCATGTGATAGGGTGAGACTCTGTGGCCTTTGCATGAGGAGGTCAGACCTTGTGGCCCTCATTGGCTGTGGTCCCCACCCTGCTGCACCCTCTGTCCCCCTTGCGAGGGCGAGGGTGCTAGGACTCAGAGAGCTGAGTCCTGGGGGAATAGGCTGAGGAGAACCTACCCCACGTTATGGGTTATATGATAAGGAGCCCTATAACCCCATGCACTGGAATCAAGTAAATACCGGGTATAGGAGAGTATGGGTGATGGGTGGGTAATGCCCCTCCCGCTGTGTTAGAGTTTAATGAAAGTTGCACCCTGCTGCTTAATTCCATTCACGCGTCTGTCCTTATTTTGCTGCTCTCTCCACATCAAGCTCCACCATCCCCCCTTCAGAATAATCACTTAAATTCCCTCTGTCTTTTCCTCACAGAGATACTCGAAGTTTAGGGTCATAACCTGCAAACACCCTCACCGCTGCGAACAACACACGAATCTCTGCCAGCGTTGATAGGCTTTGAAGTAGCCAGTACACATTCCTCTGCTGCATGCACAAATAATTTGCAGAGAGGTGGTGTGTGCAGGGCTACTGCAGGGTCAGATGGTGTATGCATTAAAAAAAATGTGACTCACAAGCTCCTCCCCTGCATGGTATCTTCTGTGGGTTGGACAAATTACCCCCCCCCCCGTCCCCTAGGCTCCCCCTTGTGAGCACTGTTCTTTTTTCGCAGGTGCCTCTGTGCAGCCCCAAAATTTGGGCCTTTAAACAGGATCATGGAGGAGTACTCATTTTCATTTGAGAGAGTGTTTCAGCTAACACATAAGGAGGAATTCCCCCTTCCAACCCACAGCAGGTGCTCTGTGCCGTGTAAGGTCTGTGTTGGTGTGTGGGCAAAGCAACCAAGGGTGGGAGACCATTTGTATCCTGTCTGAGTGGTTTTCATGAGGACTCTGAACAGGAATGAACTATTAGGGGTGGGGTGGGGCAGGGCAAGGAAGGGCCACCCTGTATTTGCATAATTCCAGTCTCTGTGAATCCCTGAACAGGTGTGGAAAGGCAGTGATGCCCATTTAGTCCATAGATTCAAATAGCAGCCACAGGAGAATTCAGCTACAGCTTCAAAACTTGCCCGCAGCTTGGGGAGGTGGATCCCATCCCATTCTAAGGCCGGGTCTACTCTACCACTTACTTTGTGTGAATAAGCCACCCCCCTGAGCAACGTAAATTACACCGACCTATGTGTGGACAGCGCTATGTCAGCGGGAGAACTTCTCATGGAAGTGGATATATTATGCTGACAGGAAAGCTCTCTCTCCCATCAGCATAGAGCATCTTTACCAGACGTGCTACAACGGCGCACCTGTGCCAATGTAGCGCTTCTAGTGTAGACTGCCTTAACTCTGCTTAATTCCTCATATGAAGTCCACTTCACTTTATTCAGCATCAGATCACACTCATCCTCCCTGAAAAAGCCATATTTGCTAGAGGGATGCAGTGTTTACTCAGCATGAAACAGTCTCTGAATCCACTGCCCCTTTCAGTTAGCCCTCTGCAAAGATCTGTGGATGGAAAGTGCTATAAAGTGCTGAGTGTAAAGTACACAGAGCACACTTAGTTTAGGTACAATTTATGTACAAGCAGAATGCTGGTGAAAAATCCTGGGGGAAGATAGGAAGGAAAAAAAGAGAAAATGGCCTCAGATTATCTTATTTACCTTAAGATAAAAAATTAACATTGAGGGGAAAAAAGATGCAAAACACACTTCTAAAAATGCAACTTTTTAATGTCATTAAAATGTAAATTAGTTTGAGACAAAATAATTTATTTAGTCGATATGAAAAAAATAACAATACAGCACTGGTCAAAAACTTTCAATTGCAGAAGAACATATACCCAGAATATACTAATAAATAATTATCAATAATACCTAGCACTATTATAGCACCTTGCATCCAATAATCTCAAAGGTAGTATTAAGTACAATAAATTCTTGATTCTTGAAGAATCTTTCTGTGTGCCTGCCTGAAGTATGAAAGAGACATGCCATTGTAAAGTCTGCCCGGTAACTCTGCCAGGTCAGTTCTATGCATCACAAAAGAGACCTGTGTTTGATTCCTTGTCTGGCCTGATAAGGGGAGGATAACCAAGGAAATGATACACTTTCATAATCTGTATAATAAAGAAATTCCCATGTACTTATGATGATGGATTGTATTTTTGTAACAACGTAAACATACCTTAAATGCCATAAACTTGTGATATGGTTTCGGAGCCCAAGCATATATCTCTACAGCATTCTTTAAGGCAATCACCAAGAACTTGATTCTTTCATATTTCACTAAAATTGAAATGAAACCAATTTTTAAAACATCCATTTTACTCAAACAAGACTGCACAATTTATCTCAAGGAAGAGCTTCTCACTATCTTTCCATTGGTAATGTTTTTATCTACTACATAGCGATGGATTAAAAGCTTAACTAGGATTGTGGCATACTGATTTTTTTGTTGCCTCATTCCTGTACCTCTGTTCAAAATAGTATCAAAGTACAAAATACTGCAATGGAATTTTTTTGGGCCAAACCACCTAGAAACAAGAGGGGGGAAATCCTCTTCCTTTTTGATTAGATCAGATCTAAGACTGCAGAATCAAAGGAAAAAAATAAGATGTTTGATTATCTTTCTTCAGCAGTTATTATTACATGTGATTTAAAAATATTTAATAAAGGGGAATATTTAATAAGCCAATTTTAAAGACATTTCCTTCAAAAACTCTTCCATCAGACTAAATCTTCCTCCACAGTGGACTATGAGCTGTGAAAGAAAGAGCACAACTTAAAGATGATTAGTCCATTTATATGAATTACCCCCAGCAGTTATAGTTAGGATCAAATTTCCAGGGACATCAATATTCATGCCTCATGGCATAAACAGATCACCAACTGATTTGCTAACTGAGTTTGGGAAGAAATGTTCTTGTCCACAGTAGAAAATATTGTACAGTTATGTGGGCTTTTATATCACCCTGTGAAGCACCTAGCACTGGCCACTGACAAAGAAAGGATTCTAGACTAGATGATCCATTAGTTTGTTCTGGTGTGGAAAATCCTATATTCCTATCGGAAGAGCGCAAGGATACGATCACGGCTGATAGGTGATAATTTGAACAGTACCACATGAATGCTTGTCATTCAGTTTGGTGGTTTTCTTCAATGCATATAACCAAAGAAATAGTCTCTTCCTGATTGCTACTGCCTGGGTGAAACTGTGATAAAAGAAAAGTCTCTTCAAAATCGTGAATTGTTCAGAAATAAGGAAAACTGAGTGAAGACCTCTCAAAACCAACTGGTCAATGATTAATGGGAAGATGAATGATTGAGAGTCCGATTTTCCTCTCAGTGACACCAATTTTACATTGGTGTGACTCCATAAACTTTAGCGGCGTTACTTCTGATTTACAACAGCGAGGGGAGAATCTGGCCCTGAGGATCATGTAAACATCAAGCAGAGTTGTCCCTCAAGTTCACTACTGTTGGTACCTCACAGTTTCTCTTTTAGTACTAGAACAAATGTAATGATTGCTTAATTTTTGGTTTTAATGGCCACACTGAATTTCTTAAAACATCCTTCAAGTGAAATCCTCATGAGGTGAGCAGATACAGTACATACATCCTGTTCCGCTTACCAACTTTGTAATGTATGCAGCCTTCCAAGTCTCCAACAGTGATCCAGCCTTGCTTCTTTTCTACTTCTGGGTCATTGTGTAAAATTCTATTTCTTAACCATGAAAGGTAGTAAACTCGCAGCTTGTTCTTCTTTCCTAGTGAAAAATGAAAAAATATAATGCAACTATAACTCACACTCACTCAATATATCACTGTCCCCCTCTATGTGTCCCAATCACCAGTACACAGGTTTATGAGTTTTGGCTAATAATAGTGTGTCTTAGTTTTGGCAGTGAAGGCTCATGCTTTTAGATCCAGAGGTCCTGGGTTCAATCCCTGCATCTCACAACTCATTTAGGGTCATCGCATTGCATGACATTGATCCACTACACATTCCAACCTCACTGCATGAGCTTTCCTCATACCATTCTCCCACATCTAAATACCTTCTGACTTCATCTGGTCCATGAACCCTTCTGAATAGCTCTGCAATTTTAATCTTGCTCACCAGCTACTGCTATTTGAGATAAGTTCCATTATTTGACCACACACTAAGTTTCTGTGTCTGGCTATGTGGTGTGGCACTGCACTCTACTGGACAGATTGTCAGATTTGGGGGAGTGTGATCATGTCACCCTCCAGTGGCTGCAGTCTAACCGGATATAAACCCTAATCCTGTTACTCAAATGTGAATATTTCATGGGTTACCACTAATAAGTGTTAATAAAGACCCAGTTCAGATGCATTACATGGCTCCCACTGAAGTCAGTGGAGTTAAGCCAGTAGGTTAATTGGCTAATCCCAACTCAGAGAATTCCAAATCACACATACGCAATATTCCAATCACCTTTGCAAGTCTGTTAAGCTCACCACAAATGCTCATAATGGATTTCTACCTTCACCTTTTTCTTCCTATGGTACTACAATTCCTATCATTTATATTCTTTTCAAAAGTACATGGGAGCAATATAAGAAGGTAAATCAGGAAGCAGCATTTTAAAAGAAATCTTCAGTGAAAGGAAGAAAAGTCTACACTTCAATGGTTAGTAGGCTCAGGAGGAAGAAAATATTAAATAAATGAGAGAAAGGGACAGGATTGCAAACAAAACTACAGCTATCAAATTGTTTCGTTGGAGTAAATTTTGTCACTCTACCCAGTGAGAATTAAATGTGCAAAATAAGTTAACAGGAAAGGTTTCTGCAATTCCCTATCTCCTTCCATCTATGGATGATGGGGATACTAGTGTCAGCTTGCTGAAATGGGAGCTTATTCTAAAGATCTGATTCTGTAGCCTCTCTATAGGTGGGACTGTCACATTACTTCCATGGGAGTTCTGCATGTGGAGTGCCTATACAAACAGGTGTGAATACTGAAATACCCAAATTATCCTTTGATTCAGGGTTGAGAGCACAGAGCTGTTGGCTGAAAACTGAAATGGTGACGAGCCCTTGATTATAGTGGTGCAGCCGGGCATCTTGCAACTGAGGATGGACGAAAATGCCCTAAGAGGTGTTTTCCAGATCTAATTTCTTGGATTCTGTAATTAAACTAAAAGCTAATCCTACAGTCCTTCTTCTGACATTAAGGGGCTGGTTTCTGTCTGAGACAGAACTGCTCCCAGGAAATTAGAAAGGAAAGGGTTGTGAACAGTGAAGCAGAGTAACAGGTGTACCTGATATTGTTACAAGGACATTAAGTCCCTCTAGCACATCCATCTGTTGAAATCGCCTTCTGTTGATCAGGTTGTACACCTTTCCTTGGCCACTTCGATCCAACAGCATCAGTCCATTTTCTGTACCCACTAGTAGGTTAACACCTAGATATTAAACAAGCAAATGGGATGACTTAAACCGCGCTCCACAGCTGCTGCTTTAAGGGCCTGGTCCAAAGCCTACTGAAGATAATGCAAGTCTGTCAATTGATTTCCATGGACTTTGAATCAGGCCTTAAAGTCTCATTCTCTGCTACCTCAGGCTCCCAGAAAGGACAACAATCACAACCGTACCAATCTAGCATGAGACTATGTACCATAAGTATGGCCAGCATCATGAGGAGCACTCCATGACTGCATTCCATTGGTGTAGATATTATTATCCCCATTTTACACATTGGCAAATCCAGGCACAAAGAGGTGAAAAGTGCTTTGGCCTAGGTTGCCCAGTACAGCAAGGAAGAGAGGTCAGTCATACTTATTCCCTGTCCACTGCTCTATCACTAGAGCATGAGTAAAATTTTCAAGAATGCCCAAGTAACTTGGCTGCCTAAGACCTATTTTCAGTAGTGAAAAAATCCATGACCCTGAGGCTGCTAATTCTCATTGATGTTCACTATTGAAAATTGGACTTAGGCTGCTGAGTCATTTGGGCATTCTTGAAAATTTACACCTCATGTTGCCTCTTAGGACCCTGACTGCAATAGCATAACCATTAAAAGCAAGCACTTATAATGTAAATTGCTGGACAATACACTGTAGCGATGAAACGAATACAAGGCAGAATGAGTTTCTGAAACAGAGATCTCAATTTTCAACCTTGAATGCATAGTTAGACACCCACCTTTGAAACTGGGGGCTTTAACTGGCAATGGGACACCTCTGGGTGTCTAAGGGCCCATTTAAGAGCCTACAGATGATGTGGATACTTAACTTAGAGCTTGCCTACATAGCAAATTATTGCGCTTTCAAGTAGTGAAGCTGCACTCTGGGACTTTCACTGCAGTGTAGCAGTGTCCACGAGAGATGCTACTGCCTGGCAAGCTGGTGTGCTGTAGATTCAGACCTTGGTTTGCTGCTCAGTAACTCATGATGCAGACAAGCCCTTGGGTCCTCAAGTTTCCATCAGTTACAGATTGTTCAAAGTGCCTGTTGCGTAGCACGAGGCTGCTGCAGACTGAGGCATGGTTTAAAGCAGTCTTTAAAACGATTCACTTTTCATTTTTAACCCCAGGCTCTAGAAAACTTTGCAAAGAGTGTTGGGTACTTAGCAGTTTACCCCATAAAGCAGCACAAAGTATTTCCGAATTGAAGCGCTTCTTGTACTTCCGGATCTCCGGCGTGTCGCTGTGGGGGCGGATATTGGTAGGGTTCACATTTACCACAGAGATTTTCCTTGCCTCATTCAGTTTGGCCTGTTCTTGTCTAAGCAGTTCACTGGTAAACAGTGCTAAAAAGAAAACATATTAGTAACAGCTTCCTCAACTCCATCACAACTGGGCTACTTTTCCAGTCTGCTTGATTCAGTAGAGAAATGTTTATTTTATTTTCTGATTAGGGATAAGACATTAAAAATGCAACAAATGACCTGGCCTTTGACTTAAGATAAATAGTTAGGTGATGGATGAACACCAAAAGCTTAGGTAGCTGGTGTGCTAAGACCGTAGCTTGTCATGCTCACCAAAATTGTCTCATTGTTTCCTTGAGCTCCCTTCCTGTCTGTCTGTATCCACCTGCTGTTTCTTGTCTTATACTTAGACTGTGAGCTCATTGAGGCATGGACTATCTTTTTGTTCTGTGTTTGAACAGTGGGGTCCTGGTACAATTAAATAAAATAATAATAGCAGCAACCAAACTTTCTGAACTATCCAAACTTCTATTTGAGTCTGTAAAAGGGTCCTGGAAATCTCTCCCCCACTGACAGAGAGGGTGAGCACATTTTCACTATAGATCCTGCTTCCTCTCAGACCTCTCCCATGGTATTTTATCTTTTCTGGGTTTTGGATGGAAAGTGAAAGGAATCACAAAAAAAAAAAAAAAAAAAAAACAAACCCCCAACCAGCCAACCCACCCACCCACCCCAAACAGGAGTTAATGAACATTTTAAGGTCTGGGTTATGTTCTGAGTGTATACTCTGATCTCATTTAGACCACACCCCATGTTGGCTGTATTGCTTCCTACCTGTAGCAGATGATTCCTCATCATCATCTTCATCTTCATCAGTAGGGGAGGTCTGATACACTCTGGTATCCACAAATGGAGTGAAAGAGGCTTTGGTGCTACTTCCCATGCCATACTATAAAGCAAGAAACAGGATGATGGCTCAGAGGAAGGGAATAATACTTAATACCAATGTTTTTACTTCCAGTGAACAACAAACTATAATCTTCCCCCATGGGGGACTGTTCAAAACCACGCTCTTTGCCCTGTCAGATCAGTTTTCTATATGCATTGAAAAAATATAATTAATAAACATTATATAAAAAGGGTAGATTCATGAAAGTTTGCATTGTGCTTTGAAAATGAAAGGTACTACAATATGCACTGTAAGTGCTAATTACTGAACACATGATGATGTAAAAGAAAAGTCTTATTGACAAAGGTTTGGGATGACTGCATCTCATGAATGGTGAATCCAGGAGTGAATTTTGCAGGACATCCCAGACAAACACAACTGAAAACTTGAAACCACACAGCCCCGCATCATTGTGTAACAGGGACATGCTACACATTTGAGAGAAAAACGACTGCAGGAATGTTTGAGAGTTTTTTTTTAAAGTATTCCCATTGCTTGTTTTGGATGCCTATGCTTGTAAAACTAAGATGTTTTAATTAGCATATCTTCAACTATACAGTTTTCAGAAAGAGAGAAAAATAAATAATACATTTTAGAAACCTCTGAGAACTGTCTTGGCGAGCTTTTGCAGACATAATAATGTGACAGTTTGGCTATTCACTACCCTGTGATATGCCAGGGCAAAAATAGAAATATTTATCCCATTGGTAAAGCTACAAATTCTGGCCCTCTAAAAGAAGCACCCATTGCTGGTCCTGATGGGGTATGTGATATTGGACTTTAAATCTATCATTGGTCCAGGAATGAATACTGCTCATTGTGTTTGTCAACCTACTTTAAATTCTCAGATGAAATCACATGTTTGTGGGGATGTGGAGGGGAGGAAATATTTATGTGTCAGGTTGGTAGCAGAGATTCAGTGTCTTAGAAGTAGTCCCAACTGCTGGCAGAAGTGGATTAGTGGATAGAACCCAGGTGAGGTGTTCCAAGAAATGCGTTAAATGAAATTTATCACCTTGCTCTGTGATCTACCATGGTTCTGCAGTGTATCACACGGATGTAACCACCTCACATATATAATATACATTGTTATTAACTCATATGACTCAGCACTGGAGGTATTTCAATGGGCTACTGTGTTTCAAGAAGCTAGCTTAAATGACTGCAAAATTAAAAAGTGAGAGGGCCCCAAAGGTAATTTCTTAGCTAATAAAACTAAACCTGAACATATCATAGCTGATGACAAAGCTGAGATTTTGCGATAGGAAACTGAGAAAGTTCTCCCATCACATTGCTCTCTTTTTAAACTCATGTTTTGTTAGTGCAGAAAAATGAGGCGAAGACCTTCTCCTGAACAAAATGAAATTCTTATCATAGGACTCATGATGGCAAGTTTTCTTCCCCATACTTGAGCAGCTTATTTTTCTATCATCTTATTTGCCCATGATATGCTATATTTATGACTTATATTAAATGCTGTTACAATAGCAAGAATCAAATGTTTCCACAAGAGAAGAAACACCATTCTCATTTTTCCTCCTTAGCACAGATTTCTTTTAAGCCACTAAAGGCCAAAATCAAATCTGCTATCACTGTACAAAGCCAGAGCTAAAACTGCACTGAGTAATTGCATATCACCCTGACTATAAGAAGATAAGCATAGACTTTTATAAAGGTAGTTCTCTCAAAGGTAAGCATAATCTTACACTGCTCTCAAAATGCTACTTGGGTTTCAAGCAAAGATCTCTCAAGGAACGGATTAACCTAATAAGTTTAAGAGCAAATATGTTGAAAAGAGCTCTCCTGAGTTTTTCATGATTCAGTTATTTGGCTTCCAAAATCTCCCTGTGAAGGTTTGGTGAATTAAAGTCAAGCTCATGGAACACTCTGAAAGGCATTTGATTTAGAAACAATTCTTCTATGTCAGATTCTCCCTATTCTTCTCTGCTCTTTATCAGCAAGGATAGTTTATAAAAATATAAAGGCGGTCTTTATTATTAAAGCGGAAGGACTGGGAGCCAGGAGATCATGGTTCTAATTCTGGCTCTGAACTTTGGCACATTGCATAAAGTCAGGCAAGTCACTTATACTCTGTGTCCCAGAATGCCTTTGGGGGATCAGAATAGTGACCACAACTACCTCACAGAGGAATTGTGAATCTTCTCTTATTCAACACACTTCAGACAAACAAAGTTTGAGGATGGAAAATGCCATAAAAGAGCAAAGTAATACCACAAAGAACAAAAATCCAGTTTGAATAAACAGTTCATCCGCCACAAGAATTATCAGTGGACTGGGAGGGCTGATCTAAGGAAATTTGAAAAAAGCTTTATGAATAAACTTTTCAAAAGCACTTAAGTGACTTTGGAGCCAAAGTCCCATTGACAGTCAATGGGAGTTAGGGACTTTGTAAACTGTACCCCCTTATGTAAAGCCTGGCTAAAGTATGATTAAGGAACTATTTTAACAGCCTATAAATATTTGAAGGGTTTCAACACCAAGATGGCAAAGGGATCATTTAGGATGTTACAGGGAGATATAACTAGGGCTAAGGGGATTACATTTAGAAACAGAAAATGTAGGCCTAATATCAGGAGAAACTTCCTGACAAGAAGATGTACTGTAGGGCATGTGGAATAGCCGCCAAGGAAAGTAGAAACAGCCTCACTGCTTAAGACTTAACATTAACTGGAGAAAACACTAGAAACTGTACCTTCGGGCACATTCCTGCACTGGCAGGGAGATGGTTCAGATGAGCTAGCATTTGTTTTTAGTGCCCACCTTCCATGATTCTCCTGTTGTTTTCCCCCTACCTTTCTCTCCTATTCATAATCTTCTGTGACATCACTGTTGTCTCCATAACAACAGAATGTGATGTCAAAAATAAAGAATAATTAATTCCCGTGCAGAGAATTAACAGCCTGAGATGAACTCTGCAAAAAACAGATCATACTTTCATGCAAATGTATTAGCAAAATATAACCCATAGATACACACACAGGCACAATTTTGTGTGTGTGAGATAAATATACACAAGCAAAATTGTTTCTACATAAAATGTCTTTTTCAAAATTTTCCGTGAAGCATCAGCAACTCTAGAAGGGAAAATTTAATATTTACAGGGATTCTTTTTCCAACTAAGGATAAGGCACTTTCAAATACATGATTTATGATGGATGAAATCCTCCATTCTGATGCGTCAAGCTTTTTCTTTCTTTGCTCAGACTCAGCTATTCTCCATATAAGACGCTGGCATTTTAATAACTTTCAAATCTGTTATTTAAATATTAAGACCTCATCTTCCTGCAGGTCCCGTTCAACCGTTTATAAACCTCTGTCTCAGCTTCCCAAGCTGCAGTATGAGATAATACTAGTTCTCTTCCAATCTGTTTAGCCCTGACATATCACGGCTGGTTCTGCTGAACTATACAGATGGAGTAATCACTATCTGTCAGTTCCGTAGCCTTGGTTCAAACCCACTCTTGATTAAAGTGACCAAACTAAAAAAATACAAGAAAACTGATTTTTAATAGACATACCCAAAGGATTCACTTTAAAACAAGCTTGGGTCATCTTACTCCCTTCCTACACAACACAGGTACCTGCCACAATACTCATATAATCTTTGACATTAGTCAGCATGGCTGACACTGTTTCACAAGGGATGAACATGTAATCTGAGTCTGCCACAGGGCAGTTAGAATACATATGTGATGGTGAAGTTATGCAGAAAAAATTATTTCTCTGCAGGAATAGACTGCAACCCTTAGACTTCTTCTTCCCACAGCCCTCTCACTAAAGGAGAAATTCATTCTGCCCACATAGAGTATTCCACCCCCACAAAACAGGGCCAGGGCAAAGTGCTACCACATAGTTCTTCCACAGATACTCTTCCAGCCAGTGGGTCTGTATAGCAGCTGCAGCCCCACCATGTCATCTGTATGAGGCACCCGGGGCCACTGGATCTTTACAAATGTGACTCTGAAGCCCTTTCCCAATGCGGCCTTCTGCACATATACAAGGCCAACATGAGGATCTTTGCCCTGCTACATAGGGGTATGTAGGCAGCCCTGCATGAACTCATAGACAACACAAACACCATGAAGCCCTTATGCAGGGCTTAAGTATGTACACACTTGCTCTGGGGTGAGTTTCATCCTCCATTCCAAACTTCCATGCAACAAGATTTCTATACAGATTCCTGCTATGACAGCGGTTTCTGATAGCAGTACCGTGAGTCATTCAGGAGTCTGAACTGAAGCCAAAACTCTCATCTTACACCCACCCTCAGCTCGTCCAGCCCCAGAAATTCTATTTTTGAAACTTACAGGGTTTTTTTGGTGCATACACTATAAATGTATGTATTTAAACACAATCCCTTCATATTGTGTCTCCATTTTTAAGAACAGTCTGAGAATGACCCCAGAAATATTTGCTTTTATAAACAACTGACTCCCTCTTGTCCTTAGAAGGAAACAGATAAAACCTTTAGGCCAAAACATGTACCATAGATCCTTACATTTTAGAAGGAATGGGATCCTTTATTTCAAGAAGATTTTTAATTTATTATTATTAAAAGGGATCCTTAAAACAGCCGGATAATCTAAAGTGAAGACAATAAGGTGATAGATCATTTAATCTATGTCCTACACAACAAAATAAAAGGTTTATTTCTTATTGGACATTCACCCACAGATTTTACTTAATACTCGGTGATGTGGGCTTGCATCTGAGAGCAGAATTTGGCCCAAAGGAAAGTGTGTATGATATATAGCAAGTGACAGTGAACAGCAGGCTTTGATTCACTCTGTTTATATGGAAGAACTTGAGTTTGTTAGGATTTTTGTATCCTATGCAGAACACCCCCCATCCCACACACACACATTTAACCACTTCACTGCCAAGCAGCTGGTATCAGAGTCACTTCACCCTGAATGGAAACACCCACAACCTGAAAGGTGTGCTACATTTTTGGCCTAAAGAACTTCACAGCATCTTTCTAACCAGTCTTTTAGTTCATCTTACCATTAGAGATGAGCCACAAGGTGGAATCCGGGCCCCAGTGGAATCAAGGTAAAATGACTTCAATGCGGCCAAGATTTCACACTAAGTTGCTAAATTGAGACCCACATCTAGACTTTCACAAACTTCTGGGATGTTTGGTTAAAGCCCAATACCACGAAACATTGACATCAACTGCTGGATTTGAAATGAGCTGTAGTGCAAATTTCCACCATTCAAACATATAACGATATATCTATTACTGAGTGGATTCAATGTTACTTCAACTATGTTCATAATCACAATCATGGACTGAAAACAAAGAGAGAGGAGAGCAGAGATGACTGGAGGAAAACACTGAGAAAGCCCCTTCCTCAGAGGATGTTAATTCTTGTTCAGAGCAATGCGAAGGAAGAGGAATAGCCATGTAACAAAGAGGCCCCACCACCTACTTCAGGCACTGAGTCCATGTCTTGCACATGCGTGGAGACTCGCCCCAGGGCCTCAGTCGGTGTGCCTGCAGGCGAGTGGCTTTGCTGTACCAGATCAGGGAGATTGATGTGCCCTGCAAAGCCATTGCTGGCTGCATGGCTAGAACGCTTTTTTTCACCAGTGGTCTGTAGAGACACAAGGTACAAGGAAGAGAAGAGGGAAAAAAACAAATAGATGTATTGCAGTAACCCAGGTACCAAAGCAAGCACAGAACAAGAGCCCTCGCTGCCATATTCTCCCCATGCAAATCGGGCAAGCAGCAAAATATAAAACAGGAGAAAGAGAGAATTAATCACAAAGTAACTTCAGAAGCAATTAGCCATGTTAAACCAAAAGGAGAAGTCTGATGACGATGATTTTGGATCAACCTTTTTGTAACAAAGTAATCATGGACCAAATTCTCACTTTGGGCATGCAGGTGCAAATCTCCCTTGGCCCAATGGTACACCCAAGTCAGTCTGTGAGAATAGGCCCAGGCCTATTGACTTCCATGAGATCTGGGCTTGTATAGTGAAGGGCAGATCTGGTCCCTCTGCCTTTTAAAAGCAACAGTGATAAGGGGTCTGATTGCAGGATTCCCACAATCGCTAATACAGCTCCAAAAACATGCTTCTGGAGTACAAAACAGCAGTGAAAAGCATCAACATTTCCCTTCCACAGAACAACAGATCTATTCTTGTCTTGATATGCTCCCATTAGTGTCAACAAGGGTTACACGCCTCTGTGGAAAGGAGAAAAACCTACTCCAGATACATTTATAGGTAAGTGCTCTAATCCAAGAAAGTCTTATTTAATTCTCTCCTGTCTTATAGGCCCCCACTGGCAACCAACAAAGCATATCTAGACTGCACAAGTCACATGTGATACCTGTTTGGAGAATCAGGAGTCTAGCAGAACTCACATCCAGGGCACTACAATTCCAACTAACTGCTACTACTATCAGTTATTAGAGAAATGCTTGAGCTCCTGTACCTGAAAGATTACTGGGGTTGTGATATGCAGCCACAGATGACATAGCCCTGATCCTTGCAGCTGCCAAATTCTCAGGTTAGTCAAGTACCAAAGACAGAGGAAGGAAGAAATGATTTATCTGAAACTTCTTTGGGGCTCATCAATGTTTAGAATTTAAGGTCATTCTCCATTTCTCCATGACATAACTGAGCCTGCCATGTAACTGTCTATATCAGATGCCTTTGCAGACAAGGGCCCTGTTTCTTTCAAACAAGGAATCACCCTCTCAGCATGTGTTTTTTCCCATGCAGATGGGTATTGTTATGGAAGTTCTCCCCTTATTGCTATTTTTATTAGCAATCACACCTGCAGCATATCAATTTCTGTAGCTAAGGAGATATGTCCATCTGAAGCGTTGGTGTGTCCCTCAAAACACAATCTGACTAGGGTAACAAGTGCTGCTGCTAAGTGTGATAGCCGTTTGCTTTATGCAGTGTTGTTGTAGCTGTGTTGGTCCCAGGGTATTAGAGAGACAAGGTGGGTGAGGTAATATCTTCTATTGGACCAACTTCTGTTGGTGAGAGAGACAAGCTTTCAAGCTATACAGAGCTCTTCTTCAGGTCTGGGAAAAATACTAACAATGGCACAGCTCAATACAAGATTGAACAGATAGTTTAGCATAAGTAGTTAGCTTATGGGGTAAGAGACATGTCCTCTGATGACTGAACATCTTTCACCTTAAAGCTGTGCACTGTCCTTGTGTATGGAAGAGGGCAGAAAAGCCCTGACCATAGAAGTCAACAAGAGTCTTTCCATTGACTTCTTTGGGCTTTGGATAAGGTCCTACGAGAACAACAGAAGATTTGCATATGACACTATATTTTCTATTGCCAGTTAGATTTTTCAGCTGACTGTTAGTTTTAAAGTCCTTATCGGACACCAGTGCTCTCATCTGGTATGGTTTGCGCAGAGCAAGTTTTACAGTAGCAATGCTTAATACTAGCATTTCAAAAGTGGCTGGATAATCATGGCCATCGCTTGTACTTGTATTCAATTTAATTAACTTCACTGGCATGACAAGGTGGACAAGTATCACTATGCTTCAAGAATCTCTGTACAAACCAGGCTGAAGGGCAGGAATGATTAGATGGGTTTTATACGGTGTGCTCATTTTGCATCAAATCCATTTCTGATTCTGTGGCAGGATGAAGTTCAAGTTGTGAGGTTTTTTCTGCTGTCTCCTTTTTTTCTTCTAGAGTTACATGGGATTTCTCTCTCTCGCTTTGGGTCTTAGTGAGAAGTCTTTGGCTATTTCGAAGGTGGGGGAAATAGCTCTCTCATCTTTCTTTGTATATTCTTCCTGCAAATGGCTACTTCCCGATGACATATGTTTGGCTGGTGGAGAGTTTGGGACCATAGTGCCGCACTCCCCTCCCCTTCCCTTCCCACATCCCTGTCATGGCCTGGAGTAATATTTTGATGAGGGCATACAGCTACATTATCAACTGTTGGAGGGCAAGTGCCTGTTCATAGGTCATCTAGGGCTAGCCCTTGGAAAGATGCATTTTTCCCCAAAGGAAAAAAGAATTGATACAGTAATAAATCATTCTGCTCTAAGAACACTGGGGACTGTGAGTAGCCACCTTTTCCAATCTACTCTAAAAACAAAGTCCTCCCACACTATGTAAAGTCCAAACTCACATCCCTCCTGGGGTTTGGCTTTATTTCTAAACAATCAGATATCAACGATGAGCTGAAACCTACCCCACAGGCTTGGCAGCTCCTAAGGTTCCTCCCTCAGGACTGCCCACCCACATCCTAGATCCTTTCCGTCTAGGCAGCCACTGTCAACTCCTTTATGTTCAGGCAGGGCAAGGAGTCACTGGCTATACTGACTCAGCAGAATCCACTTACTCCTCCCACAACAAGCTCAACACCTGCCAACAGAGTGGGGCTTTTCAGGCAAATACCAGCCACCTGTTTCAGGAAAATCTACAGCCTGATAAAGAACCACAACAGAAAAAGAATCTGAGGCTTCTCCATGGGCAATTTTTTTTATGTTCCTTCCACAGTCTTGCTCTTTTATCACAGTGCAGTTGAAATCAAAGTCGTCTTTCTCTAAATCATCCCTGCACTCCTCACCAGGACACCCATATGAGAAACAAGCATGGTGGAATAGAAGCCACATAGAATTGAACTGGGGAGATTTGATTAATGTGGTGGACCAAGATTTCAAACTGGAAAAGCCAAAAATGTACCCAAAATATTCTGTGGGATGACCACAGCTTTACTTCAGCAATTCCTTAAAACCAGAAGTCAAGTTTATTGTGGCCTTTGGAGACATGCTCGATGTCCAGCCAGGAGGCTTCTCCGCCTTTGCATTCCATCGTCTTCATAAACACAATCATTGACATTATGTTCTAGGTTTTTTGGTCCTCCTTGTACAGGAGCCAAGATATTGCAATTAGAGTGCTCAGATAAGAAGTTATAATTGTACTAAATCAACTGAATGTCTTTGGCAGATGGCTAAGTGGAGGTTGGGACAGGTTGAAAAATGGTGAAGAGAAAGGGAAACTTTGGGCCAGATTCCAATCTCTCTAACAATGGTGTAAGTTGAGAACAACCTTTTTGGCTTAGACTTCCTCTGGTTTTGCAGCAGAGTAAATTAAATCAAATCCCATCCCTGTCTTCTAGTATTACTATTCACTGCTGTTCGTAGTTGCGAGAATCATTTGTTTGTCATATTTGTTTATACTGCATAATTATATTACCGAGCCATTAATGAGCACAATTTAATCAATCATTTTCTGTTTAGAATACACAGTAGAATTATTTTTCATGCTTACAAAGACAAAACCTCCTGAAGATGTTCCATAGAAATTCTCATCTCTGACTTACCTCCCTTACCATTAAAGTCCCTTCCCTGGAAATAGTGCTAAATGTATCTGAATGGGATGTTTCTAGACCATGGGATGCCACCATTCCTAGGTTGTATGGCTCATTGCTTCCAGGAACTCCTGTTGGTCTGGTGGTAAAATGGAAAACATTAGTGATGCAAATTTCTGTCATTAATGTAGAAAAATGTATTATTTCTTCTGCATTTTATTTCAAGATAGAATATAACTGGGTGTACCACAAAGGACCTAAGGGTATGTCTACACTGCATGTTAAGCTCTTGGGACCCCATGAGTAGGGAGGGTCCCCAAGCCCAAACGTCAACACAATAATTTTTAGCCCTGCAGCCCAAACCCCACAAGACCAAGCCAGCCGTGCCAGCCACAACAATGCTGTGGGGCTTTTATTCCACTGTAGACATACCCTGTGGGACCTGGGCTTGTGGACTCAGTGTTTCCAAGCCAGTGCTTGAGCATCCACACTACTTGGTAAACCTGGGTTTATGATTGCTGGACCCGGATCTCACAGCCATGCTGACATATGCATACTGCACTAAGCAGACCTTCTGACTTGGGGCTGCAGCTTGACCTGCATCCACATCGTAAATAACAAGGCTTGCACCTGAGTCACAGTGGGACTCGGGCTCTGACTCACCCCCCTAGCCAGGTCCTAGGACCCAGGTCTTGAGTGTTTGCTGATCTGGCTGAGACTGATTTGTCTGTGAACAGAATGGGAGCTTGGGCTCACACCTGAGTCAGAGCCCAGGCTTAGTGTGCAAGGTAGACAATCTTATTAGTATACTGGCACTAAGAGTAAGGATCAGGTTGTGGTGAATTTTCACTGCTTTCTCTTTATAGGGTGTCATTCATTTCTTGCCTATTGTAATCTTGCTCATTCTGTTCTTGTATGCACATGCACCTGATTGTAACAGCAAAGAAAGTCTAACTGTCTACTTGGAGGCTAATGCAAGCAAAGTTTTATGATCAAGCAGTACAAGTGATATTTCTAGAGAGAAAATCCTTCAGTCTTTACAAATACAAGTAAAAGGGCAAGAGACAGAGGTTGGATTCTCTAGTCTGTTAAAGTCACTTTGCATCATGCAATTGGCATAAAGTGGCCAGAGATAGCCAGTGAAGAATTTGCCCTATGTAGAGGGGGGAGCAGAAGGGCATGTCAGGGACATTCTAGAGGCGGTTTGGTGGAGCAGAGCTCCCCCATGCCTGATCCTCCTCTGGCATAAGGTGTCTTGCCTATTGTGTGAATTAAGGGTATATTGCATTCATGCTTTAAACTTGTCTGCATGTAAGATACTGTAGTGTGCATATATATATAAAGGGCTCCCCCTGTCTATCTCTTTATGGCAGGGGTCCCCAACACAGTGCCTGCAGGTGCAATGGTGCCCGCTGGGGCAGTTGTGTGCGCCCGCAGGACACTGCGCCGCCAAAATGCCGCCGCCGGGTGCGGCCACGGAAGAACCGCCTGCCGAAATGCCACCAAGAAGCGATGCAGTTTCTCTGCGGCATTTCGGTGGCGAAGCTTCTTGCCGCTGCCGCTTCTCGGCGGCATTTCGGTGGCGGGGTGTCTGGCGCCCACCACAGTCTTCTGGGAATAGGAGTATGCTATTCCCACAGAAAGGTTGGGGACCACTGCTTTATGGTATTACAAAGTGCTCTCATGACTTGATTGGACAGCAACAAGCCCTGCAAGCCACAATTACTGTTCTCCTGGTATCATCAAAACAAGAAAGGGAAGTACTTTATCATGCTAGAAATACAGTGATAAGGTCTTATAGATATATTATAAACAAAGCACGATAGTTTAAGATGTGTTTTTAATACATATTTAACACATACCATTTTCCCTCATGGTATGCATTAGAATTGGACTAAGTTTATCATGGTTCTGAGTAAGTACAAATATGTCAAACCAGTGGTTGCACTTCATTCTTCATCACATTCAGCCCTGGAGTGCTCATGACTTGATCCTGCATGGTGCTGAGTGCTGTCAACCCTTACTGGTATAGTGGGGCCACACAAAAATACAACTGAATTCAGAGGGAAACGGCAAACCAAGCAAGGATTAAGCAGGACTGTCTATATTACAAAACATGTCAACAGCTGTTATGAAGTTGTTGATGAGTCCTGCAACTTCGCATTGAGAATGCTTTCATTGGGTGTTTTCAATCAATACAGAGCAATCTGTTTTTAAATGCATTATTCAGGTGCACACCTCCTTCTCAATGGCTACTGTTGCCAAACAGGCCACTTTGGGCAGTGCCCATAAAAACGTGCGTGCACCAATGCACATGCAATGTCCCACCTTTTGTCCACAGAACATTGCTTATGTCATGCGTGTGCACCCATTTGTGCCCAAAGCCTGTAAGTGTGCCCGAATGTTTATTGGCACGTGTGTTCTTGATGTTTAGATTCTGAATCACATTCATAACTGGTATCAGCAGGTGCAAATGGAGTTATCCCAGCTGTGAATTTGATGCCTTACCTATAATTTGCCCTGTCATGTATATGGCAATCACTTTGGGAACATCTTTACTGCAGTTAACTCACACTCTTATTCAGGTGTTGCCCCTAATCTCCCTCCCAAGTTTGGCAGTGCTGTAAGCCTGGTTGGGTTGTGGGTTAGAGTTTGGGTGCCATTTTCACTTGGGCTGGTAACCCACCCATTACGGATACAGATTAAATCCCTTGAGTGCTGATAGTCTCTAATACTTTCCCACAATTCCCCCTCTCACCCTGTGTGCCCAGGAGAGACAAGTTCTCCCACAATTCATTGGGAAAGAATCATAGAGTGGCTCACCTTACTGCAGCACAAAAACCATGATACACAGCCCCAGAAGTCCTAGTAACACACACACAGCATGAGTGAGGACACAGTAACTCAAATGTGGCTTTGCAGTGTGGCTACTCATACCTGGGTTAGATTAACCTGGGGGTCCCGATCACCTGCGTTAACTCTGCAGCAAAGACATACTTTTTGGGACTACTGGTGACATCCTGCGCTAATCTCATAACAACTGCAATATCCAAGTACAACGAGTGACTTGCAGAGAAGTCACAACCTTAATGCTGTAGTACATGGATTTTAAGTCTGTAACTCCCCCCTGTTTATTTCATTCTTCCCATGCCAGTGATGGTCTATGGTTAAGCCAGTGAACTGGGTCCTAGGAGAGCTGTGTTCTAATCCTGCCTCTACCACAGGATTCTTGCTTGACCTTGCACTCATCACTGAAGGCCAGATCCTCAGGTAATTGAAATCAGCATAGCTCCACTGAAGTCAATTTACGCTAGCTGAGGATCTGGCCCTTCCTCTTTTTGTGCCTCAAATCCCCATTTGTTAAAAAGGATTCATAATACTTTGCTATCTCAGAGGGTTGTTGTGCAGATAAATTCATAAATCATTGTGAGGGGCTCAGATACTATGATCAGGGCCACAGAATAGCTGATAAAGATCAAATGAGAATTGAGGGAGTGCCACGCCTCACAGGGGGCACTCAACATATTTGAGGATTGGGCCCTCAAGCATTGTCTGTTGTGGTTTTGGAAGATGAAAAGCATGTACAGTTACTATAGCAACTACAGTAGGCCTGATCTGGCTCTCACTGAACTCAGTGGGAGTTTTGCTGCTGAGTTCAATGGGAGTAAGATCAGGCCCATTAATTTTAGGGCAATGCTGAGAATTTGATTTCTCCCAGTAAATAACTTTCCAATTGGCCTTATGAAATGACTGATTTTCAGAGTCAATGAATCATCCCAAGTTGTGACTGAGCTCCTAGGACCAGTCACTGAATTCAGAAAGATGGAATATTGACACCACCACACCAGAAGCAATAGGAATAGGAAGGTCAGTGCAATATTACATGGTTCTCAAACTCTTCCACAATGCAGACCACATCTTAGCAGAGAGTGTCCTATGGTCCTCTCTCTTTCCATTCATGACTGCACTGTGGCAACTATAATGACTGCAATTGCATGGAAAGTAAAATCAATGAAGTAGTGATGCATTTTCAACTTAAAATTCTCGGTGAAGAGCCTAGACAGTGAAGCACATGGCAATAAGGAGGAACTAGCCCATGTGACCTGCTAACTCTCCAAAGACTACCAACTCTCTTTCTACCAAAGACTACCAGCAGGCAAGTGGACTGTCAGTGGCCCATGGACCAGTTTGGGAACAGTTGTGCATCAAGGTAAAATTATAATTTCTTGAGGAGAAAAACATTTTGCAATTTCACAGCCTCGCCCTCAAATAATTGGTCTCTTACATAAGTCTTGGGATGTCACTGACAGGCACTGTCCCATCGTGCGTTTCACTTTCACCATCCTCCTCTTCCTCTTCACTGCTTTCCGATTCCTCGCTGGAGGAAGAGTAGTCAGTCACCTTTTTCAGAGGGCGATTGGTCTCTTCGATACGCAGTTCCCTCAACTCTTTGGCTAATGCAGTCAGGTCCTAAGGGGAGGCAAAAAAAATGAAAAGCCAACGTGAATTGTATTTAAAGCAAGAAAAGTGTCACACACATCTCTTCGAAAGCCAATGCTACAAGCACAAGCAACAAGATATAGCAAAACAGAATTATTACAAACATCAAACAAACATAACACAATGTTTGTAGCGTGTAGCATTTATTAAACAAAATGAAACTGACTTTATGCTTGTTGAAAATCAACAGCCAACCTATTTTTTAATATCTTTGTGTGTGTGTGTGTGTGTGTGTGTGTATAAACACATATATATATATACACATGTCAAAATTATATTTGTTTTAAAGGTGAAGTTCAGTCACCATCATAGTAAACTGGAAAACAATGTTATTTCAAAGGTAGAGCGCTGCAGGAGAAATTCTCCAAACCTGTCTTCTTCTAAGCCTTTCAAAGACACACCATAATGGTATTTGCTCTGTTATAAATGCCACTGGAAAGAAAGCAATGGCCGCATTTCCGACAGAATGGTGCAATCCCCAAGGCAAGATCTGTTTCAATTATCAGTCTGAGCTGGCAGGAAGTTGCCGGGAAGCAGTGAGACAGCATCAGAATCAAACTGCTCAGCTCACTGCAGCACCAAGTTTGATGAAGTTTTTGAGTCATGGCTCTGAGTCAGCCACAACAATTTAAAAAAAAAAAAAGCCCTCAGCAGAAACAGCTTAAAGTGAAAAGGTGCAATACTGTACCTCCTAGCCTGACAATTAAGGCAAAAATGAAAAAGAAGTAGAAGTTTTTTAAAAAAAAGTCATTTTTCAGTTTACCATGACTTTGATGAAACCTTAGACCTGACAGTTATATAAAATAGACAGTTACTTAAGTACAAGGGACATTGCAGGCACAATGTAGAAAATAGACTTTTTATTATCTTACATGCTTTTATAGCAATGCAGGGGGAAGCAGTAGGGCAAAAAGAAAAGCATGAGAGCTCTAATTAGAATGGGTTAGACAAAGCATGCACATGACGAACAACGCATTGCAATTGTCAGTCTTACCATTTCTCCCTATATTAGTGACCGATGTAGCCATCAGTGCATTCGGTCAGAGATAAAGGATTAGGGAGAAAGAAACTCATTGAAAAATACTAAATTCCACAATTTTCTTATGGCCATATTCTCTCTCTACTGTATTCCACAAATCTCCAGTATACTGTTCCAGCAGAGTGACTAGGATAACAATATTAATTAAAATTGTACAGGGAGGTCTTAAAATTTACCCCTTGACAGGAGAGAAAAAAAATATGAAAAACATATACAATTGAGACTGAGAACCCAGTTTATTTTTAAAAGAGAAGCTGTAATATTTTGCAGAGCAAATTTTACTTTAGTTGTTTGTTATTCCTGGCTTAAGGATGTAATAAATGCTTCGGGCATCATTCGGATTAGAAACTCAAAATGAAGCCCTCACAGCGTTAAGTGAAATAAGTAATCTTTCATCCCTAATTCCACACAGATCAAATAAAATGCTTTATTGACATTTAAATTTGCCCTAAAGTCAGACCTAATTGGTGCCTGTTGCAGTGAGAAACCATCAGAAACTGTCAATCATCTGAAGGGGAAAAAAAGAAACAGCATGACTGTTTCACACTTCCGAGGGGATTTTTATTAATATCATGGTTTTAGGTCAGTAGTCTTTATCTCAATGCAATGACTTAGTATGGAGACATGCCTACATGCTGCTCCCAGTTACACCCTATTGACTAGCAGCTATAACCCGTTTGATTTACTCCCATGCAACCATACCAAATTCATTTGAGGTCAGTGTAACCAAGTTTAGATTTTGGCAGTCCCTGTAGATACACTTCTGATTTCTGTGGCAGAAAGACATCCACTTCTGGGAAGGACTTTTTCCTCTCTCACACTTTTCTGTGCCCAGCCATCACTCTAAGCATGAGCAACATGGCCACAGAAGAAACTTGAGGATCATTTTTTAGATCAGTGTAATATTGACATAAATCATTTCATCCATGCTTTGAGAAACAGATAAGAACGTATTCCATATTAAAGAGCATGGTTAGGGGTTCATGACTGAAAATAGAGGGCCATATTCTAAGCCCATTAAAGTCATTGGAAAGACTCACTGAGTTCAGTGGGCTTTGACCAGGTCCCATAAATGTCAGTAAAGTAAAATAAAAATAAAATTAAAATTCAGGTTCTGTTTTATAGGAAATAATACCTTGCTTTTCTATAGTGCTTTTTCATTTATAGATCTCCAAGCACTTTACAAAGGAGGTGAGTCATTATCCCCATTTTAAAGATAGGGAAACTGAGGCACAGAGTGGGAAAGTGACTTGCCCAAGGTTACCCAGCAGGCTAGTGGCAGAGTTGGGAATAGAACCAAGGTCTCCTGAATTCCAGTCTAGTGTTCTATCCATTAGGCAACACTGCCTCAGATATGCTACATTTCTCACAAAGACAGAATGTTGCTCGTCCCTTTAAGAAAGGATCTTTATTATGACTAAAGAGAGAATATGGTATTTAAGAGTTTATTTCCAATGCCAATAACTTGGTGACTGCAATATAGTCAAATCCATAATCATGACGACTAATCAATCAAGCAGCTTCTATGGCTTGTTTGTTTGGTTTTCCTAAACTGATGAAATAAGATTAAATGAAGATTTGAACTATCTAAAGATGTTTTCAGTCTATAGTCAAAAACCTATTCATTAAGTAATCACTTTTCATCAAACTGGTTAGATTTCCCCCCAAATTTCTTAAGCAGTATAAAAGAAAACTGCAAAACAGCACCTCTTTTCTCCCTACATTTTAGGACTAGCACCAATTATTTCCAAGTATCAAGGGACCAGATTGTGAAAAACTGGTCTCCATTTTCACACCTGCAATTTCCAAGCCAAGGTAACTGTGCATATTAAATTGCATCCGCATTATCTCTGCTCACAAACTGCAGCAACCAAGAGATTTAAATCTGAGCATGGAACTCTGGTTTCTTAGAGCCACCCAACCATTCTTAAAGACACTGAAAAGTAATTTATTCTACAAGTAGTTCCATTTAAATTAATCAGGTTGCTCCCAGAGTAAGGTACAACCTCAAAGTAATAGTGACAGAATCTGGTACTTAGAAAACAAGCATGTAACATCTCTCAATGTCAGAAAAGTCTGGGAGTGTTACAATCCTTCAGCCAGACACAGAGTTGATTAACATAAATATATTATCAGTCTGCTATAGTCATCATCAACAGATAGTTAACAAGTATTGTTTAATACCAGCTTAATTAGTTTTTAATATATAATTTTAAAATTATAGTGGCAATAATACTCACAGCATCAGACAATACCATGAGATAATCAATATTTTCCAGTGTAAGCTTTGCCGTGGGGTGGTTAATTCACTGATGCTATCATTTTCTCTAGATAATCACTTTGTAGGGTTTTACTGATTCATCGCCTCAATCTTGGACCAAAACCCCCTCAATCCAACAGCTAGAAAGGAAGTGCTCTTTAGCACCAAATATATGTTTGAAATGTTATTACTGAAGATGACATAACATATGAGATAGCACTATCAATCAGTTAAATTACTCTTAATTGCAAAGACTTCTTTAGATTTAATATTTTCTGGAAACAGGTCAGTTCAGTTTCCAGAATCACAAAGCTCATTTAACTTGAGTTTTACAATAATGTTGCCCCTATCTGGATATTGATTTAAGTGTTTTCATTAGCAAGCTCTCTCATTAAACAAAATGCATTGCTCATGTTCAAGTCCAAGAGAACTAGCTAGCTATTTTCTCTTATTTCTTCTACTTTTTATAGTAAATCATTTTAGAAAGGGGTCACTTACCACTGTATGTAGAAATGCAAGTTATCAGTGCAGTTAACAACAGAAGTTAGTGCATGTTCAAATATTTGTAAGACATTTCATAAATATTAGATCAGAAATGTACTACTGACAATACAGTCTTTTCCGTGTATATATTTAAGACTTCAGCATTGTTAGATGTACAAATCTGTTTGAATAATATTTACATATGGTAAGAACTGTAAAATTCATATAACTTAATTTCTGTGTTTAAAAATATGGATGGGCAGTAAGACTGGCACTGCCAATCAACACTCATTGTAGCAACACTAGGTTTGAGCCTTCTAGATTCAACCCAGTTATCTGAATGCAATTGCACTGTGGTTACTGGTAAAGTGGTGGATAGGTTTGGAAGCCAACATAAAATCTGTCATTAAATGTGAAGACAGACACAGCTCAGGTGAACCCAGATCTCATCAGCTATATTAGTGAAATCCACGTGCAGAACATGGCAAGAAGCAGCCACCTCGCAAACCAGCTCTGAAGGTTTGTTGCATTTGCCTGACAACATTGCATAACTTTGGGCCTAATCCTGCAGGGTGCTGAGAGCCTTCAACTCCCACCAAAGTGAAGGAGAGTTGAGTGCACTTAGGCGCTCACAAGAGAACTGCTCAGCACATGGCAGGGTTTGGCCCTTTATTAGCATTTCTATTTAGTATAAATTCACTCCTACTCTGATGTATTAGCTAGAAATATTTTGTGGCATCATAAATACAAGTGCATTAAGTGACATCTGTATGTCAAAAAAGGTGCTACCATGACTGCCCTAGCAGATGAGATTTCATTAGCCACAGCAGGGACAATGACTGTGCAAGCTTCAACCTATACTGCCCACTTATGTACTCTAACCTTATTCTGCATGTTTCAGAGTAACAGCCGTGTTAGTCTGTATTCGCAAAAAGAAAAGGAGGACTTGTGGCACCTTAGAGACTAACCAATTTATTTGAGCATAAGCTTTCATGAGCTACAGCTCACTTCATCGGATGCATACTGTGGAAACTGCAGAAGACATTATATACACAGAGACCATGAAACAATACCTCCTCCTACCCCACTCTCCTGCTGGTAATAGCTTATCTAAAGTGATCACTCTCCTTACAATGAGTATGATAATCAAGTTGGGCCATTTCCAGCACAAATCCAGATTTTCTCACCCCCCGCCCCCACCACAAACTTACTCTCCTGCTGGTAATAGCTTATCCAAAGTGACCACTCTCCCTACAATGTGCATGATAATCAAGGTGGGCCATTTCCAGCACAAATCCAGGTTTTCTCACCCCCCGCCCTTTTTTCCAAAAACCACACACACAAACTCACTCTCCTGCTGGTAATAGTTCAACCAAAGTGACCAATCTCCCTACAATGTGCATGATAATCAAGGTGGGCCATTTCAAGCACAAATCCAGGTTTTCTCAGCCCCCCCCCCCCCAACCTCACTCTCCTGCTGCCAGGAGTTTGGCGGGGGGGGGTGGTGGTGGTGGTGAGAAAACTTGGATTTGTGCTGGAAATGGCCCACTTTGATTATCATGCACATTGTAGGGAGAGTAGTCACTTTGGATGAACTATTACCAGCAGGAGAGTGAGTTTGTGTGTGTATGGGGGTGGGGGGTGAGACAACCTGGATTTGTGCTGGAAATGGCCCACCGTGATTATCATGCACATTGTAGGGAGAGTGGTCACTTTGGATAAGCTATTACCAGCAGGAGAGTGAGTTTGTGTGTGTGTGTTTTGGGGGGGTATGTGAGAAAACCTGGATTTGTGCTGGAAATGGCCCACCTTGATTTTCATACACATTGTAAGGAGAGTGGTCACTTTGGATAAGCTATTACCAGCAGGAGAGTGCGTTTGTGTGTGTGGTTTTTGGAAAAAAGGGCGGGGGGTGAGAAAACCTGGATTTGTGCTGGAAATGGCCCACCTTGATTATCATATACATTGTAAAGAGAGTGGTCACCTTGGATAGGCTATTACCAGCAGGAGAGTGAGTTTGTGGGGTGGAGGGGGGGTGGAGGGTGAGAAAACCTGGATTTGTGCTGGAAATGGCCCAACTTGATTATCATACTCATTGTAAGGAGAGTGATCACTTTAGATAAGCTATTACCAGCAGGAGGGTGGGGTGGGAGGAGGTATTGTTTCATGGTCTCTGTGTATATAATGTCTTCTGCAGTTTCCGCAGTATGCATCCAATGAAGTGAGCTGTAGCTCACGAAAGCTTATGCTCAAATAAATTGGTTAGTCTCTAAGGTGCCACAAGTACTCCTTTTCTTATTCTGCATGGAGCTCCTCTAGGGACTGCAAGAGAGTATCGCAGAATCCACATCCATTGAATCCTTGCTCTTACCATTCAGGCTGCCAACAAATTGTGGCAATGTTTAGTGAAGTCTTCTTCATTCAGAATCAGACAGAGCCAATCAAATCATTGCTTGGGGGCAAAGGACTCCATATTCCACCGTCACTTCTGAAATATCTGAGCTCCATGCCTACTAACCGTTTTCCAAAGAAGTGAAAGTACCAGTTTTTTTGGTCCTAAAATGAACCCAGGTGAGTTTACACTATCAATAAAACACAAATGGTTTTCCATTCAGCAAGTGTGTTTTAACACGTCACCACCAAATTCACATTATAAACATTGATTTTTTTTTAACCTTGATATTTGTAAAACAAAAATATCTCCTCATGGGAAAAGACGGGATACTGAGTTAGATGGACCATTGGTCTCAACTAGTATGGCCATTCTTATGTTCTAAAATGAGGTTCTCTGAACTGCTATTAAAAGGGGTGAAATGCGGAGACATTTGAGTAGCAGCTTTGCTCTGTTTACAGTCCCATAGAACTCAATGGGGAGTACCAGCAGAGTAAGGTACTACTCAACTTGAGCAAAGACATTGTAATCTGGCCCTGTTTTCTCCCCTTAAGTGCTAATTTGGGACTTTGTCTATATTTGGGATTAGACCCAATTCCAGCCAATGGTATAGCTGCAATTGGTACAGGCTTCACTTGTGTAAAGCCCACACATAGGCAAGAAAAACAGTGATTTGGACCAGTTGTGCTTTCCCGAAGCAGGGCAAGCTCAAGTAGTGTAAGTCATTGCTTTCCTTGTCTGTCCTTAGGGTTCTGCCATTCATCAGTGCAAACCCCAAGTATACCCAAGGCCTTAAAAGGTATAGGTATTCTTAGTTGGTGTCAATCAGCACAGCTCTGCTAACTACAATGCTAATTTGTACCAGCTGAGAATCTGGCTCAAAGTATTATAAACTAATATTTCACCTGTGATTAACCAGCTCCCTAAAGTTATCATGCAATAGCCAGAGCAATGCAATCTCAGAGCATCAGCCCTGACACATGCTGTCAACAAGAATGATTGTTATTAGGACATGGCTTCATTTGAAAAGCAGATAATTCTGCTCTTAGTTAAATTTGTGCTTCCTATTGAAACCAAAGGGGTCAGATCGGGTGTAACAGAGCAGAATCTGGCCTTTGCTGCAATCCATTGAGACAGCCTTTGTCAGGGTAAGAAAGTTCCAGTCTCAGTTTATTCCCTATAAAATCCACAGAACACTGATAAAGTGATTTGCTCTGCTCATGAAGGTTCATAGTACAGTAGTTCTTGGTTTGGCCTCTGTGCAGGTGGTCTGCAAATGAATTTTGTGAAGCCAAATATACTGAGCAAAATGTATTAACAGATCAATTCCCCCCCCCTTAGATTAGCTCACTGTATCTAAATACAATCTTCCAGATCTGAAATCTGAACCATGCTAGCATTGCCACCTTTTTGAATGTAAGCACCAGGAAAACATGGTTTGATATTAAGCTCTAACTAGTCAACCTTGCAAAGGCATGACCAACTAAGAAAAGATATCACTAACCTCATCTATAGCTTTCTTATAGCTCTGGGAGTAAGGGAAGATTAATCAGCGTCAGAGGAAACAGATCGGGACAGGAAAAAGCCAGAGGAAGGGCAAGCAGGTTAGAAATAAAATTAGAATTGTTAGCGCAACGCTGTGAAGTGTAAAGAAAAACAACATCAACAAAACATTAATACACATTAAAGGAGAGAACAGTGGAAATCCATTTGGTTATTGAGCCCAACGCACTCTGCAGTTTTAAAATACAAACATCAGACATAACATTAAACCAGAGACTTTGGAAGGGTTTTTCATGGGCCTTTGCCAAAAAAGTAATAAAATAAAAGGGCACAGAAATTACTCCCAGTTTTTTCTTAAACTGGGGTGACTAGCAACGGCTGGGTAGCAAGCCTTTGAACGCAGCACACCCCCCTCTGCAAGGTTGCTCTAAAAATCACCCTACGATAACACAATGTGAAAGTGTGCTATATACAAACCCTGGCCCCAATCCATCAAAGCGTAAAATTAAGCTGTGCTGAAGTTCTTCTCTTGCCTGGGGCCATTGTAAATCATGCAATCTCTATGCATTAATATATCCCACGGACTATTGCTATACTGCAGATTTAGAGCCTCAGAACTGGCGATGGGACTGCGTTTGCCTCTTTCTATGGGTTCCTAAGGCTGCGTGATTGCCATTAATGAAAACATGGCAAATTCTACCAACGCATAATTTAAGACTCACAGCAGGTCGGCTTGGTCGTGTCACATCCCTGCTGTCCTCCTGTTTCATCTTAGATGGCTCATGAGGGAGCACAGGTGACCCTTCAGGTTTGGCATTTCCTGGGCAAAAACAAATCACCGTTGTTAGTGGGAGATCAAAGACTTTCACCAGGCAGTAGGATACGCAGAATGATGTTGCACACCTGTGCACAATGGCACCTCTGAGAAACCTAGTAGCTCCTCATTCATTTCAGGATCCAGTTCAAAATGATCCTCCATGTTTTTAAAAACACATAATCCAGTCACAGTCTCTCTGCTTCCCTGTCTGATCTCTCTGCTTGTCTAAGAAACAAACCATCAAATAGCACGTGGCACTTCTAGAGCCCCTTCTATCTCAGATCTTAAAGTGCCTCACTCACTTTAGTGAGTTACGCCTCACAACCTCTAATCCAGAGGTAGGCAAACGGTGTTCTCACTTTACAGAGAGTAAGGTTGTGCCACACTGGCAGAGCCCTGTGTGGAGTGATACAGAAATGTCCAGCTGCAGCAAGAGCGTGGGAAAGGATTGGGCTGAGGCACAATCCCACCTGAGCTCCCTGGTGAAGAGAGAGAAAGAGCAAGCAAGCTGCACCTTCCTGTGGTAGGGAGCCCGTAAAGAATGGGGACAGCCCATGGACAGTCTCCTTTAGTGGTGACTTGCAACTTCTGGGATACAGAGAGAGAGAGAGAGAGAGCGAGCAGTACCTGTGCTCCTGAGCTCAGACTGAGGTGGTCCCTGGCTCTTGCAGTACCCTTACATAAGCGTCATGGACAGCCTGGCCCTGAGTGACTTGCCCAAGGCCAGAGAGTGAGACTGTGGCAAAGTCAGAAAAGGATCTCCCAGAGCTGTGATTTGATCACAACTCTATGTAGTCTAGCATTGTCACGCCAAACTATCTTGCCATGGTTTTCACTCCTAGAGCATCTGTTGCCTCTTGTTTGGAAAATCCTTTCTTGTTTCTCTCTACTTCATCTACCGCTTGGCTGAAAACAGCTCAAATCCTCTCTCCCTCAGCCATCACTTTATTTAATTTGTAATTGTATTACGTGACTCTGTAAAGCCTGTTGCTATGCAGTTTACTTGAAACGGGCTCTCCACGATATAGCTCTATTGCATTGTCCTCTCTCAGTGTAGCAAGAGCATTTATAACTAAACCTAATCCCCATATATGGCACTCTCAACATTCTTGTCCTTTTTCTATTAAAGAAACATTCACTCTGCAGAGGAGCTGGGCATATGATAAATTGGAAGCACTGTGTTATCTGATATAGCAAGGACATTATTACTCGCAGAATTCCTCATTAACTAAAAACCAAAAACAGAACAATTGCTGATAAATTACTTTTATTGACTACCTAGAGGAGTGATTATTTTAACAAGAGACATGCCAACTTACAGTCAAGGTGGGGGTGAGGTAATGTCTTTTACTGGATCAACTTCTGCTGGTGAGAGAGACAAGCTTTTCAGCTTACACAGAGTTCTTCTTCAGCTAAGCTCAAAAGCTTGTCCTTCTCACCAACATAAATTGGTCCAATAAAAGACATATTAACTCACACACCTTGTCTCTCTCATATCCTTGGACCAACTTGGCTACAAACATATTGCATAAACTTACAGTCAAGTCATAAAAAATTCAAAGCATGGGTGCAGCACTTGTTTTAATGTGCTTTAGTCTGTGGATTTATACTCCAGGGCTGTGAGAGAAATATAGATAAACTGGCTGGATGTGCTTTGGCAACTCCTACTGCAATTAGATGGGGAAAAAAGAAGATTTTCAACAACTATAAGATGCCAGGAAACAAATCAGCCAGGAATGTAAACCCAGTGTAAACATGGTTCTGTTCTGAAAGACTTTTAGAAGAAATGGCTTTGGAGCTAATTCACTTCTCTATGCCCTGGAATGCTCACTGCACACAAAGGAAGTAAAACACCGAAAAAAAGCTGAATTTGGATTAGAGAAGAAAAAAAGTGAATGAGGAATTCATTATATTTCACTACAACAGAATCCCTATTTCTTTCTATAGGACGATCTTACAACTACATACATACAGAATATTGGACCAAAACTTGTAGTCACTTTACTTGTAAAATGCTAAGTCAGGTCTATGAGGGTTTTGGACAATAAATAAAGTTCTGTACAAACATAGCCACTTCAGCAGACAATCTGAAAGCACTGTGAAAAGGTGAGTAAGTATCATTTCCATGTTAGAAGGGAAAAAAACGAGGTGTAGGAGAGGAGCCTAATCTCGGAAAAAAACAGTTGTCTAAAATCAGGTGCAACTCCATGGCTTCAGTGGATCTATTTAAATCAGCTTTTCACACACATGAGATCAGATCAGATCCAGGGGAGGTAAAGTGACTTGCCAAAGGAGTGGAGAAAGGTTACAGGATCAGGGCCTAAAGCTTAAAAAAGAAGTCATCTCACCTCTGACTCTATTACGTTCACTGGAGCCAGCTTGGGAACCAGGCTGGGAGCCTCCCTGGGAACTAGGCTGCGAGCTCGGGGTGCTGGAACTGGAGGAGCTGCCACTACTGGTCCTCTGTAGGGGACTCTCAATGACGGGCTCAGTTCTCCTCAGGTCAGGGTTACTGTTGCACACCAGAATGAAGGAAAACTGCAGTTAGATGGTGTAACTGTTCTGGAGAGTTGGGAGAAAGTCTTCATTCAGTTGGAAGCAATATAACAGGTTAGTGTTATTGAAGCAGCAGGTCCTTTCAAAGTTGACATGAGAGGGTCAGATCTACCATGGCGACATGCAATACAAGATGACAAAACGACTGTGGAAAGTTTAGTATTGTATAATTCTGTGCATTTCACAGCCTAAGCATTCTGGGTAAAATTTTCATCCAAGTGACTTTTCAAAAGGGCCTACGTGACTCAGGAGCTTACATTCCATTGCAAGACAGTGAGGGCTTGTCTTCACTACCCAGGAGATCAATGCTGCGGCCATCGATGCAGCAGGTGTCGATATAGCGGGTCTAGTGAAGATCCGCTAAATCGATGGCAGATCGCTCTCCGGTTGACTCCAGCACTCCGGTTCCCCGAGAAGATTAAGGTAAATTGACTGGAGAGCGTCTCCCGTCAATGCAGCACAGTGAAGACACTGCAGTAAGTCGACCTAAGCTACGTCGACTCCAGCTAAGTGAGCCGTAGCTCATGAAAGCTTATGTTCAAATAAATTTGTTAGTCCTTAAGGTGCCACAAGTCCTCCTTTTCTTTTTGCAGATACAGACTAACACGGCTGCTACTCTGAAACCTGGTAGCTGGAGTAGCGTAACTTAGCTCAACTTACCCCAGTAGTGAAGACAAGCCCTGAGACTTAATCTGGTAAACCACTAAGGATGCATCTGCATTAGGACAAAGGGTGTGGTCTTAATTCGAATTAGCTAACATGTGGTAACTAACACGAGGTAAAATCCAAGTGAAGACAAGGCAGTTTGTACTTTTAATGAGCAGATCAAGGCAAATGCTCTGCTCCCCCACAACCTTTAACTCAACCTGCGATCATGAATGAAAACTGACAACTGTTTTGTCTTCACTAGGATTTCACCTCAAGTTAGTTACCTTGTGTTAGATAACTTGAGTTGAGAATACACCTTTTTTCCTAGTGAAGACAAGATCCAACTGACTTTAGGCACATTTGAAAAGCAGTTTAGGTGCTTTTGCAAATGCTTCCTGGTATCATTAACTAGTAGTTTCCAGAAACTAAAAGACAACTAGCTGACACAGTAGCCAGGGCCAGACAGAAGCTTTTGCTATGCTAGGCAAACTGGAATTGGTCACGTCCTCACAGCCCCAACAAACATTTTACTGGCTTTAGAAATTTTTTGCCCTAGAAAATCCAGGTATGGCAGAGCTAACCCTGATATCATCACCATTCAGCCACTGAAGTCAATGGGGCTATGCAAAATGTATACCAACTGACCTTAACTCCAAAAACCGAACAAAATCAAAAACTGCAATTTAAAAGTTACTTAATTTTAAATGTTTAAAAATATTCTGTTTTAAAAAGTAGGGGCTTGCAGATTAGCTATTTTTCTGTAATATTTGTTCCCTTGCTAAAATCTGCAACGTGACTGCAAAGTATATTTGCTGGGCATCAACATTCCCAGATCTTCATGGTCTCATATCTCAGCCATTTCAAATGGCAAGAGGCTGAAACCTGACACATAAGTTGCCAGCTTTATCATTTCTCTTTTTCTATCTCACTGTTTCTTTCAAACACATGCAGAGTTTTAAATTAGAAAAAAAAAGTGGTTTTGATTTACAGATGCAACCAACATTTCTCAGAGTTTCACGTATCTTTATGGAATTAATCCTTGGCACTTAAATGGCAACAGAAAATATGTTCATGCAGCATAGTACAATACCTTTTCACACAATGTTTCTGCTAACTGATTTTATTATTCAAAGTCTTTCTGTAAATGAGTGGAAGCTTGTTACATGCAGTTCAAGTAGGACTGAGTCCTGACAACAACATGTGCAATACTTCTGCATTATATAATATGTAATCTGGAATCAAATGCACAGCATAAGCATCATAACACATGAGATATACGTGATCCTGAATAATTTAGCTAGGGGTCAAAACAGCACAAATTGCATTTATTGTGCAAAGTCCCATTGCCATAAATGATTTCTTGGCAGGATCAGTTTCATTTGGATTTTGTCTTGGATGTATCTTATGTAGAATTACTGCCCAGTGTACCTTGATTTTGCATAGGAAGTTATTAAGAAGATAACAGCAATATTAACATGCTTGTGCAGAATGACAGTAGCTTTCTGTGCATAGGGTTGCCAGGTGTCTGGTTTTTGACTGGAATGCCCAGTTGAAAAGGGATCCTGATGGCTCCGGTCAGCACAGCTGACCAGGCCGTTAAAAGTCCGGTTGGTGGTTCAGCGAGGCTAAGGCAGGCTCCCTGCATGCCGTGGCTCCACGCGACTACTGGAAGTGGCGGCATGTCCTCTCCTCCGGCTCCTAGGCACAGGTGCGGAGCCCCCCACCCCAACTGCCAGTTCTGCACCTCCCATTGGCTGGAAACCACGGCCAATGGGAGCTGAGGGGGCGGCACCGGCCCACGGGGCAGCATGCAGAGATGCCTGGCTGTGCCTCCATGTAGGAGCCAGAGGGGGCACATGCTGCTGCTTCTGGGAGCTTCTTGAGGTAAGCGCCGTCTGGAGCCTGCACCCCTAGACCCTCCCACCATGTCCCAACTCCCATCCTCCTCCTGCCCTCCAAACTCCTCAATCCAAGCCTGAAGCGCTGACCTATGCCCCAAACCCCTCATCCCCAACCCCACCCCAGAGTCTTCACCCCAGCCAGAGGCCTAACCCCCCCCTGTACCCCAACCCCCTACCCCAGCCTGGAGCCCCTTCCCATACTCTGAACCCCTTGGCTCCACTCCCCAGCCTGAAGCCCCCTCCTGAACCCCAAACCCCTCATCCCTGGTCTCACCCCAGAGCCTGCACCCCACAGCCAGGGCCCTTACCCCCTCCCGCATCCCAACCCCCTGCTTAAGCCCAGAGCCCCCTCCCATATCCCAAACTCCTCATTTCTGGCTGCACCCCAGAGCTCGCACCCCCATCTGGAGCCCTCACCCCCTCCCACATCCCAAACCCCTGAGCCAGCGAGTGAGTGAGGGTGTGGAAATGAGCGAGTAAGGGTGGGGAGAGTGAGTAACGGGGGGGAATGGAGTGAGTGGGGGGCAGGGCCTCAGAGAAGGGGTGGGGTAGGGGCAGGGCAAGGGTGTTTGGTTTTGTATGAGTAGAAAGTTGGCAATCCTATGATGGAAATGCACCATATAGGTTACAATAGAATAACAAGTAAAATAATATTGAATACAAAATTAGAGTTTATACAAAGCTGGAAGGAATCCAGAAAAGCAGTGGGGAATGAAAGAACAAGAAGAGAAGATACAAAAATGTTATTGCTGGATTGAATGGTTAATTTAATATACTTTTTGGCATTATTGTAACTGCAGTTGAACAGTTGTGGAATTCTACATTATGCAGTATAGCTGGTGTTGTCTTGGCTCAGATGTTATCTGGTTAGTTGATGAAACTTCTTTTAAAACTTTAGCAACAGCACATTTATCTATACCAGCGGTCTCAAACACATGGCGGCCTGTGGAGATATTTGCTGTGGCCCGCCAAGCTCCCCACGCCCCCACCACCCCTCTCCCAGTTATTTCCTGCAGCTGCCAAGCTCCCCTCACCCGCTGCCCCTCCTCCCCCCCAGTGCGCCACGTCCCCGCTCCTCTGCCTACCTTGAGACACTTCCTGCCACCAAACAGCTGTTTGGCGGCGCTTAGCGCTTTCCAGGAGGGAGTGGGGAGGAGCAGGGAGCCGCACGCTCAGGGGAGGAAGCAGAGAAGAGGCGGGGCAGGGGCAGGGATTTGGGGAAGGGGTTGGAATAGGGCCAGGAAGGGGTGGAGTTGGGGTTGGGACTTTGGGGAAGGGATTGGAATGGGAGCAGAGTTGGGGCGGGGACTTTGGGAAAGGGGTTGGAATGGGGGTGGGAAAGGTGGGAAGGGGCAGGGGCAGGGGCAGGGCCAGGGCCAGGGGCAGCGGGGTGGTTGTCAGTGATGCAGCCCTCAGGCCAATGTACTAGTCCTCATGCAGCCCTCGTGGTGATTTGACTTTTAGATCCCTGATCTATACCAACTGCAGTCAGGTCGTTGAGTCCGATAGAAAAACTGGATACCCTTACTTTAGTCAAACAGTCCAATGGTATCATTGTTATTCTAAGTGCTGGCTCTTCCTCGTGTCATGACTATGTACTGGAATATTCCTTGCTTCTAAAAAAATTTCCTTTAGGGCATAGTTAAATAATAGCGAGAGATTCTGTTTTGGGAAACTGAGGATGCTTTGGCCGTGGGTAATGGAGGTGACTAAAAGCAAACTGTAGCAGGGTTGGCCACCTTCTGAGCACCCCCTGAAGGTCAGAGGTGGCTCTATGGCACCCTACCTCTCTTTTCCCTCTCCAGGGTCCCTTAAGAACTCCACACGGTCTTTCTCCTGGCTACCACCACCCATGCCTGGGGCTGGTTTCATACCAGAAACAGTTCAAACACAGTCCTCAGAGTCCCAAAATGAAGTCCATCACCACATCATAAGTTCATACTCAGTTCTGGCATTTTCTACCACACTCAAAGCTTGTCTTCTGTCTCAATCTGTTCCCCATGAAGCTGCTACTCCCTGTCCTTCCTAGTGGGAGCTCAGCTTTCTGGCTTTGGCTTCCCAGCTCCGGCTTCCTGGCTCCAACCCTTCTCCCAGGCAGGGTCTCTGGCAGGAGCTTCCTGCTCGTTACAGATCTTCTTTGCCACAGCTGCTTCTTCCTGCTTCCTGTTCCCCTCTGGCTCTTTACAGGGAACTTCTGTCTCTATCAATCCCCTACTGAGGCTCTTGAACAGGCCCGGAAGGGATGGAGCACTTCCTTCTTAAAAAGCCCAGTCCACCCAGTGACACTCAGAGGTAAATGGCCTTTCTGCTCATAACAAAGAGAATTTTTTCTAAAACAATTTGGCAATACATATTTCTTTGGCTACCCTAGCACCCACCTTACACTGAGCCTGCTATACAGCATGCAGTGCTGCTGCAGAGTGAATCAGACTGGCTGGGAAGAAAAGCTTATGCTGAAAGTCATGACCTATTGGTAATTTGGCTGAGAATATCCTACCTAGGAACATCTAGTTTGAAGCCTTATACCTCATCCTAAGAGGACAAGATAAAGAAAACATGAAACATTTCCATAATACAAAGATATATGGAATACAGATATTTATCCTGAGATTTAAACTGGCATTTCATTTGAAGAGATCTGGAGTTCTGCCCATCATACTATCACAATCTGCAAATCAAAGACAAGATCTCACCTGTCTAAGCTCATTCTTTTGCTTCTGCTATGACTGAACCTGTTGCATTTTCTATTGTTTTAAAAAGCTCAGGGCTAGATCCTATAATGTGCTGTCCTGGTGCACAAGGGGAAAGGGAGAAGAGGTTATAGTGAGGATCAGGGGAAGTTAGGACAGGATCTTTCCTGGGAGTGCTAGGAGTTGGAATGGTTAATAGGCCAACCTGGGCTAACAGAACTGTCTAGTCCCCAACTACTTAATGTCAGTGGCACATGCTAGCCAGGGACACACACTGTTCCTATAGGACCCATTTACCATAATGGGAATTTTGTCATTGACTTGAATTTAAGACAGATTAAACCCTTATTAGACAATAACAATGCAGAGTCCTCCCCCCCACACAGTCCCTTGCACATCGGATGGAATCCTGCTCTGATTAGCAGGGATACTGGAGAATGTATCTATGACCATCTCTGCTCACCCCTCAGCATCACTGAGTTAGGCAGAATTTGACCCTCAGTGTGCAGCAGGAAGGAGTTGAGAGGACCAAATCCTGCTTCCACTAAAGTTATGGCGAAATTCCCAATCAAGACAATAGCAGTAGCTGAGAGTCCAGAGTATCTTCTGCATCCAGCTATAAATCTTGGAAAGTCCAAGAACGTAGACATTTCAACTCATCAGGATTTTGCACAGATAATATTAGGAGTCCCAGAGGCCAAATGTTCACAGCCTTTGGTGATGCTGTACAATTCTAATTAATGCAAATCTCAAACTTCATCGAGCTATGGTGGAGATGCAAAGCGATTGTAGTTTATCAGTAAATCCATGTTAAAAGAGAGCAGAGAGTGCTTTATTTTTTAAATTTTGACTAGATTTATTGACAAGACGACTAAGGACTGCATCCTAGGAGTTTTACTAAAATCATTGGTTTGGTGTTTGTTACAACGAGACTCTCTGTTTCCCGCAACAGCAGTATATAGATTGCGGTAATCCATCCATTGAATGCAGTGGGCACTGGCTCATGACCCAGTGACCCCGCTTCCTTTGTGAGGCTCACAAACCAGGGCACCAGGAAGAAAATTATAAAACTAACAGACAGATTCATTAATATTTTTTTCCCTTTCCCACATGGCCTTCCGTACCTTGCTCTGATGGGCTGTGATCCTAATCTAGTTCCCAACGCAGTGCCATTCCCAGGAGAGTTCTTTCTCGCTAGTGCTGGGGATATGGAAGTTGTTCGCTGAGGCACCTGAAAGAAAATTGAAAGCGTCACAGCTATTAGGACTGTACAATTGAACTTGGATATTCTCTTCATGCATTTGGGGGAAGATCAGGTTTCGGCAGGTTTTCGAGCTGGATATGTAATTACTTTTCCACTGAGAGAGATGAAATATTTACAGCAGTTATAAAACACAAAGTTCTTGGCACGTACAAAGAATCATAGATGTCTGAGACAGGAAAGACCTGAAAAGTCATTTATTTTATCCCTCGTAGAGCAGGGCCATTCCCAACTGTATAGTCGCCTGAAGTCTAAAAAAAGCAGGTGTTAATATCAAGCAGTGAGCACCAAAATTAACAAAAAACACATTCAAGACAGAACAGTCCTAAAATCTGGACTAATCAGAAAGCTCAATGTAGCAGCTCTTAGAGCTACTTGTTCAGGTAAAAATAAATGACTTGTAATAATACCACAGAGGTAATGTGGCCTAGTGGTCAAAGACAAAGGATGGGAAGAAGGAAGGTCCCTGTGTGGACTCCAGGCTGAGCCATTCAACTACCTTGATTAAGTCACATGACTTTTTGGCCTCAGTCATTTCAGCTGTACAATTACCTGAAAGCCAGATGTCACTGAAAACCAGATGTTCAAATTAGGACAGATCACCTCAGATATCCCAGAACAAACAACATTCCATAGTAAATAAGGGCTTCTGGACTCAGCACCTTTTTACACAAGGCTAGAACCTTGACCTTGACTCACTCCACTGTAATTTTGAGCTCTCTGTGTGCCTGTTACACATCAATATCATACAGGATGTTACGCAATACTTCGGCCCTATAATAAGAACTGAGGTCATTGCTTACCTGTGGATCTCCCTGCCACAAGATGAGGCAGAAGCCAAAAGCTTAGTAGGATTCAAAAAAGGATTAGACATTGCTCTGATAATGGGAAGATCCACATATTATGTTAGATAGTTAAAAAAATTATTTTAGGCTAAGAGAGAGCGATGTCTTCATGTTTCAGGGCATAGCAACCAATAAGTGATTAGATTAAGAAGAAACCTCCTCCATGGATAGATTATTCCCTAGTTGTCTTTTTCTGAGCTTCTTGCACCTTCTTCTAGAGCATCTGGTTTTGAAAACTTTCAGGCACAAGGCACTGGACCACAAAGGCCTATGGTCCAATCAGGTATGACAACCAAAAGTCTGCTAGCTTTTATCCATGTCCCTGTAATGTCTCCAGCAAATACTAGGTAAGCAAGGAAACAGCTCGCCCTGGATCAGCAAAAAGAAATGGGCCACAGTGTCTGCAATATGCTATTGATACCCATCTCACAAGCTCCAACAATATCCTTACATACTGTTTGAACAGAGGGGCGACAAGACTGGCCCTAAGAGACTCTGCAAGTGAGAACCCTGGGAGGACAGCAATTACTCTTCGTAACCTTTTGGTAGACAATGAATGAAGACAATTCAAAACAACTCCTATCCATCTCTGCCAAGTCCTCCAGAAGAGTCGGCAGCTCTTCCCAATCATAATAGTATTGAAGAACACCGATAGGATGATCAGGCAGCTCACCGCTGTCCATTACTCTGAGTAGAACATGCAACCTGTGCCAGGTCTGAATCTCAACTGATTGGATTCCAAAAACACTGGAGGGTAGCCGATGTAAACTGGCCACTAGGAAATTTAGATTAGAAATTAGACGAAGGTTTCTAACCATCAGAGGAGTGAAGTTTTGGAATAGCCTTCCGAGGGAAGTAGTGGGGACAAAAGATCTATCTTGCTTTAAGATTAAACTCGATAAGTTTATGGAGGAGATGGTATGATGGGATAACATGGTTTTGGTAATTAAATATTCATGGTAAATAGGCCCAATGGCCTGTGATGGGTTTTTAGATGGGGTAAGATCCAAGTTACCCGGGAAGGAATTTTCTGTAGTATCTGGCTGATGAATCTTGCCCATATGCTCAGGGTTTAGCTGATCGCCATATTTGGGGTCGGGAAGGAATTTTCCTCCAGGGCAGATTGGAAGGCCCTGGAGGTTTTTCGCCTTCCTCTGTAGCATGGGGCACGGGTCACTTGCTGGAGGATTCTCTGCTCCTTGAGGTCTTCAAACTACAATTTGGGGACTTCAATAGCACAGATATAGATGTGAGGTCTTTTTTAGGAGTGGTGGGTGAAATTCTGTGGCCTGCATTGTGCAGGAGGTCAGACTAGATGATCATAATGGTCCCTTCTGGCCTAAATATCTATGAATCTATGAATCTATGTTGCCAGAGTTGGGCAGCTGACATCTTCTGAATCACATTAGTAAGGAAAGGCAAGACACTGCACGGTAACTGGTCAGAGCGTTAGCATCAAGAGATGTGTTTTCACCAAAGGATTATCATATTTAAAAATTACTGCCAGCTTACTCTCCCCTCAGATAAGCACTAATGGATCCTCTCAATAAGATGGTTGCCAAAAGTGTAAACAGTATTATGTGCGGACACAATACATCATGGCTCCCATACATAAATAACAGATACTTTATTTTAAAATGCAAGTTGATTATTTGCTGGAGCACAGCAAAACTGCATTTAAATCATGGAAAAATACTGTTTACTTCAATGTCTCTAATCAATTTGCAATACCTTTCTCTTTGTATATATGCTCCTGAGCTTAGAGCTGATTCCATTTCAGGAAAATTTTTAACAGTAAAGTTATAATTCATTCCCTCACCACCCCCCCCCCCATCCCTTGCAAAGAAGCTTATGAACAATGCAACTGAAATACTGTAACAGAAGAGCCTTAATTAAAGAGGTACTGCCAGATGCTGCCGTAATGTCATTGAAGGTATAAAGCTGCTGGAGCCCTTACAAATCTTCCATCAGGTATTGATTACAACTGGAGGCAGGACACTGAACTAGAAGGACCAAAGGTCTGAGTATGACAAATTTTATGTTCCTAAATTATTCAATTTAAGCAGAAAGCATTTTTTTCCCCCAAGGGAAAATAGATGTAGATTTGTTCTGGATTCAGCCTGGGCTTGAGAATTTTCTTTGCAGTGTATCACAAGACTTACACACATATAGTGGTAATAGGAAAAAAACCTGCATACCAGCTGAGGGCCAAACCTGCAAACTGCTGAACATCTCTGAAGTCCTGAGCACCCTCGTGCTTACAATTATGCAGGAGATGCTCAGCACTGCACAGGACCAGTCCCTGAATTTAACAGGATGTGAACTCCACCGGTTCAGAAAGAAGCCCCAAAAGTCTGTCCCCTGCATTGCAGCGCTGAGCAGTGCTGAGGGGATGAGCTCTGAGATTGCCTCTTTCAAGCTTTCGATGTTAGGAGCAATACAAATGTTACCTTTGGTGGAACGTCCTCCTCCTGTCGTAACCAAGAACTTCGGTCAAACTTTTCAACACGAGGGGGGAGAGGAGGGTTTTCTGAGGTGGGGTCCGAGTTCTGCCTTGGCATCTCAGTGCGGTGAGAGGTCACCGTCAGAGCCTCCTGAAACCCAGCCATTCCCTTTGCGGGTTGTTCGTGCAGTGACTGAGAGCCAGACAAGGAGGTTCCTTGGGATTTCACACTGACCAGATGTGGAATCTAAGCACCAAGCCAAAACAAAACCATCAGCATAAAATGTTTTAAAAAAAAATTGAAAAAATCTCAATAGTTCTAATGTATTTAAAAAAAAACACCTAGGTTTGAAATCTGCACTGTGTTTTGGTTTCAGGTCTTTCTGGCTTCTTACACAAACTCCATACGAAAACGTTCTTAAAAGAACATTAAGTTTGCACAGTTCAGCATTCTAAAGTCATGAAATGCCAAAGTTAGGGTTGCACATGTAACTTTACTCTGACTACTTTTGCAAATGCATGATGATAGTCTTCATATACATGATCACATATTATTTCTCAAATAATACAATATAAATATATCATGTATTTTTTTCTATAACCTCAAATACACAAGGAAGCATAATTAAGGTTGCATGAGAAACCTTAACTTGGCATTCCTGTTTTTTTAAGTTCTTAGCCATATAACTTTAACATTACCCTAATGATTTTGGTATGAAATTTCCTAGAGTTTTTAATTAAAAAAAAGAAAGAAAGGAAGAAAAAATGATGGAAAAAATAAATGCAAAGAAACAGCTTCAGTCTCCAGAAAGTCTGAAGCACTGATGGCTTTAAAAAACAACAAAAAAGCAATAATGGTGTGAATCTCCACAGTCTGGCTAGATAGCATCCTGTCCAATAGACCTAAGGACTCTCTCTCTTGCAAGTCTTAGGAGTGCAACAGTTAGGATGGCACTTGCACCTCATCCATTCGAGAATGCCTAGGTTACATCAGGTCACAGCTGCTTCCCAAAAACCTTATAAAATCTGCAAGTGGCCTTGCTAAACCCCTTCACACTTACAGGACCTGGAGGGATTTAGCCAAGGGCTCCTCTGAAAAAGCATAAAATGGAATCCTCTATTACCAGTGTAAATAACAAATTTACACACACATTTATATGGGGTTTTGTGCGTGAAATGATAAAGTCTTTCAGTAACATATTAATAATGAAAAAATGAATGCCAGTCACAGACAATTAATGCGAGTCACTTTTTTAAAAAAGCATAAGGTTTGGAAACTTTTAAAGGAGGCAAGCGAAGTATATTTAATTTCTGTCAGTGAAAAGACTGAGGTGAGATGGGATGTTTATTGTTTGTTTAATTCTGGACTCCAGCTGAAAAAAAAAAGTATGCTGCAGGGCCTTCCTCACATAGCAAGTTAAAGTTCACGTTGCACTGCTGACTCACCAGGTGGTACGAAAGACTTTAGCAGAGGCAGATACCGGAATGCGGATGGAGTTCAGTTAATTTGTGGATTTTCCTGTAGAAACCACATACAAACTTGGGGCAAAGATTTTATATCGAGGGCTGGCAGCAGACACACCCCTGGAGCCCTCACTCCACGGGAGTTGTGCCTGCTTTTCTGGGACAGAACTGGGCCCGACCGCTACACCCTTACGATGGCTTGTGAAAGTGTATATTTGGAACTTGTGGTTGGGTTTTTCCAGATGTATGACTGCGACTGATGTTAACTAAATGTTTAAAAAAAACACTGAAGGAAAAGATGCAAAATCTTTTGCCGATAACCCTAAACACTGAGCCATACTAGGCCTACTGTACCAGGCTCTGCAGTTTCACTTTGGATAAAAAGGGTCCCATCAGAAACAAAGGAACTGTCATACTGGAGCAGACCAATGGTTCACCTAGGTCCTTTAACTTGTCTCCAACAGCAGCCAATACCTGATGCTTCAAAGGAAGGAAAAAAACATCATAACGTACCTAACAGTGCTAAGTTATACTATGGAGGGGAGAAGAAACCTTGTCTTCAACTAATGATCATACTATACTTGGCAGCATGAGAGCTGTAATCCTTTTATTTTTATTCCATGTAGTGTAAATGCAGATGCTGCTCTTATTCACAAACAAATCTAGAGCTGAGAAACCCATGTGTTAAGAAATTGTTTCCTTTTAATCCACAAATGTTGTGATTCTCTTACCAGAACCACCAGCCTCCTGGTGTAATTAAACTTGCAGGGACCTAGGACCAAAGTACCATACCTGTGGATCCACTGGTCTGAGCATGGGTGGTGTCCGAGCTGGCTGCACGCCACTAATGCTAAAGGACTCTGAACGAGGAGGCAGGTTTGGATCAGATATTCTGTTAGCCACTTTGTGAGGCATTGCTGGGGAGCTTTGCCGGTTGAGTCGAGAACGTTCCTCTACCTGAGGCAACACAACAGGAGAATCAATGAACACAAGTTGCTTCACTTCCCCGCAATTCTACACCCAAGTCACCTGTATAGCCATTTTCCTGTATTTCTAATCAGTACATTGTTTCATGCACCTCTTTTATACCCATTAACACTGAGCACCAGATGCTTGGATTCAATAAGGACTTCCATATTAGGGCAAACTTGAAAAGGAAAATGTTTAACCAATGTTCCCTTTTCTGCATTTCCTTGCTATCAATGCAGATCAGTGGGGTGAAAAGTGGCAATTTCAGAAGTGGTAATTTTGGAGCTCCAGACAAAAGGAGGCTGGGAGTGGGGTGGGGGATGCTGGAAGCTGCCTAGCCTCCCGGTGGGCTGCAACAGAGCACACCCAGCAGGAAACTATAGACAGAAGTGGGCATTGCAGCTGAGTCAGAAAGACAGAAGAAAGAAAGATGGAAAGAAAGACGACATGCAGAGAGAGTGGGTGGGGTGAAGAAGAGGTAGAAAAGAAAAGGTGCCAAAAAAAGAAGCTAAAGTGGCATGGCGAGGGAGATCTGTCTTTGAAAATAAATCCAATCTAGAGAAAATGTAATGTGTGCACTGTCCCTTCTCTCTGTCCTTTCCATATTTTGGTCTAGTCAGTTGATTCTTTTCCCCTCCTCTTCCCACTGCTTAACCTTGTTCTTCTGAAGACACCAGCTCCTCGACACTGACTAGGGGCTCTATTTCTGGCAGGACAGATTTCCTACCTCTCTCTTCTGTTTTCCCTTTCTCATCTACTTTCTCTCTTGTGCTGCTTCCATGCTGCAGTTTTCTCCATCCCTTGGTCTACTTCTCTTTGCCACCTTTCTTTTACCTATCTTACTCTTCTTTTCCTTTCTCTCTCTAGACTCCTTCCCCCCTCCGGGGTCTACCTTTCAGACCCCAGTTGGTTTCTGTAGCACAAGCAGAGCACAGAGCGGAGCTGCTGGACAGTCTGGAAGCAGCAGAAGAAAACTCTCAACATTGTAGGCAATATTAGTGGGAAACATAGTGGTGCTGTTCTCAGGAGAGGTAAAATAACAATAAGACTAAAAAAGGATCTTCCCAGAAGCCATTAGTTCTTTGTCTGCCACTTTATACTTGAGTCTCATTTGGGTCGAAGTTCTGAGGTTGGCCAATGTGCTACCAATGGAGCATCATTCTGCCTCATGAATAAGCATCCAAATTCTGAACCAGCCCCACTCCGTTTTTTGCCAATTTGAGAAAGCAGGTTGTTTAAAGTCAGTGGAGCTGTACCAGCCCACACCCACAGAGAACTTGGCCCTCTACATACAAATGTCTTCCCCAATATACAAGTCCTTTTTTGATTTTAACAGAATCAAACTCACACGAAACCCAACAGCGTATCCCTTCCCCAGAGCCTAAACTGAACTGTTTGCTTGGAATCTCTCCAAATGTAGTTCAGTGATAGTTTCGCAACTGTTAGCCAGACCAAACCCAATTTTCGTTTCATTGTGTATTTGAAATGCCTTGGTACTGATTTGAACAACCCTTTCAAAGTGGCTATACAGGTTACAGACAGTTTTACACTTGCCTTGAAAGCAGTCCCTCAACCCTGCCAAAGCTTACTGCAGGCAGAACCTGGCATTACTGCAAGAGATTATAATTGAACAAGAATATGTATTTTTGCAACATGTTACAACAGCAGTCATTTGACTGTTGTGTTTGCAAAATCTGAGACCATAAATTGATCATATGATCAGGAAATCTCGCAGTGGCAGTTCCAACCCCTGAAAGATGAGAAAGACCCACAAAAACAGCAATAGGCAATGGAGGACCCAGGCATGCAAAAACACCCTCCTCCTTCAAATATATTAGGCTAGTGGATGTCTTGAGGAATCCAAGTTACCAGGCAGACAATACGGTAAATGAATTTTCAAGACACCAATAGACAACTTATATTACATTTCCTTTTAAATCTGAAAGGGAAAACAAAGATTCAAGAGGGCATTTCCAGCAGATGAATCTGAAGAAGAGAAGCTCTAAGGGGGTTAAGATCCCAGCGCAAATGTTCTGCAGTGCATTCCCACTGAAAGAAATGTCCTTACCTTTAATACTGAAAAAACACCGGGAATGCTTTTGTTAGATTTGAAAGAAACAATGAACATGGCAGCAAGAAGGTGGTTTGTTTTGTTCTGAAATTAATAAATCCAGTACCTAGTCCTCCGTTGTGGACAACAGGTGTGTTGCTAATCCAGAAATGAAAAAAAATCCAGTTGCTTTCAGCTCATCCAGATGGAAATACAATTGTTTCAGCCAATCCAGGTATAAATGCAATGCATGTGTTATTGAAATCAGACTGTACAAAGAGCAAATTAGTGTGTGCATAAGCTTGTGTTGGAAATCAGCTTCTAAAATAAAAAAAATGTACATGTATATGTGAAAGGAATAATAATTAACTCTTCTTCAAGTAAGAAATGGATCATAAAATTCTTCCAGGAGCCTTTAAGTTGATACAAATGAACCATTCACTCTGAAGTTGGGGTCTTAGAGAGACTAATATGGCAAACCCAAAATTAGGAAGTAGACTTTCTAAAGGACACGGTTTTTCTCCTAAGAATGTAGGCCTGTGAAGAATTTTTTAGATCATGAATGACCAGCTAGCATATCTAGAGGTCCAAGCAGAACAACTACACTTTCCCCTCCTGCATACACTTTCAGTGGCAGTTTTGACGTCAGTTTATAAGCTCCAGCAGAGAAGACTTAGCTGCGTATACAAGGACAGAAGGGATAGCTGAGAGAGAAACAGCATTTCTTTTGGACAAGGATGTATCTGCATAAATACTAGGATACAGTCCAGTCAGTGACAGCCTCATTTCAATCTGCCTCAAAGGAGTTCCAGTAAATCTGCCTATTATTCAAGCTCAGGCACTAACTACAGCAGCCAAGGCTGATGAAACTGGAGTCCCCCAGCCAACTTCTGGAGCTCATTGACAGAGTGGCAAACGAGAATATGCAGCTGATTACAGAATATTTCACAGCGAATGTGGAGGAATAGGTGGCAGAGTAATGTAATGGGGAGGTATGTGTCAGAGACCAGGACGTAGGTGGTTGTTCTCAATGGGCAGAACAGGAATCAGGGTTAGTGGTTAGAGCATGTGTCAACAGCCAGGAGCAGGAGCCCAAAGTCAGAGCTGGAGTCAGAGGCCAGAGCCCAAGCCAGAAATCAGAGCCGAGGGTCAGGACCAGGTTCCTTGGAGTGAGGCAAGGCAGGAGCAGAGCTGGAACAAGCAAGCACAGGAGCTGTTGGAGCTGTGGGAGAATGCTTCGAGCAACCAAAGAACTGCTGCTGGGCTTAAGAGTTGGTCTGCTGACTCTTCCAACTAGTCAGGCAGCTTCTGGGAAGACAGCCACGCCTTGTCCCCTATGGCCAGATTAGAAACAGGCTGACAGTCTTAATCTGCATAGGGTTTATAGTGCTTCTTTGGTGGATTGCAAGTGTTCCTTCAGCTCCCAATGCACCCGGTGTAGATGGGAAACTAAATCAACAGCAGCCAATTCTGGGCGGCTCATGGCTAAGTCTCGGTGTAAGCAGGCGTGAAAGCCATCGTTTGCAAATAATGGGCTGTGTGGGGTCGAGGTGTGGATTGCATTGTTATATGTGAATTCGGCATAGCACAGCAGAGGAAGCCAGTCATCCTGGTGGAAACTCAGAAAGGAGCAGAGATACTGCTCCAGGATTTGATGACTCTCTGCTTGCCCTTTAGTCTGCAGTTAATAGGTGGATGAGCTCAATTCCTGCCAGAACTGGGAGATGAACTGGGGACCCCAGTCTGATAAAATGCCTAGCAGTAGCTAAATACATTTCCCAAGAAGAGCCAAGCTGTCTCCTGTGCAGTAAGAACAGTAAAGTGTGGGATGAAGTGCGCCATTTTTGTTAAGAGGTCGGCAACAACCTGGATTACGGAGTGCCCCTGGAAGCATGGCAGTTCCACAATGAAATCCATTGATACAGTAGACCAAGGCTGTGGAGGCATGGGCAGAAGCTGGAGGAGACCTAAGGGTCTTGCTTGTGGGTTATTGGGTATGGGCATAGAAATTGCGGGACCTTATATAATCCTTGATGTAAACTTGTAGGCCTGGCATCCTGGGCCTGCAAGGTATGAGGGCTCCCATTATCTCCATGAGAGAGACACTGGCCTTTGAAGAATCCAGGCTCACTATATCAGCTATAGTTCTCTTATTATTTGTGTTGAGACTGCTCAGATTGTCAGAGACTAGGACTTGGGTGGTGTGCCCAGTGGTTAGAACAGGAGTCAGAGGCCAGGTGCCAGAGCTGAAGTCACAAGTAAGGAATTGGAGCCAAGAGTCAGAACTGAAGTCAGACGCCAGATGCCAAACTCAGGAATCTGAGGGTCAAGACCAGGTTACCTGGAGCAAGGCAAAGCTGGGGCCAATGCAGAAGTAGGGCAGGAGGAATGCTGGGAACAAGCAGACACAGGAGCTATTGCAATCACGGGTCAATGTTTTGAGCAGCTGCTGGACTGCTGCTGGGCTAAAGACCCAGTCTGTTGACTCTTCCAACCAATCATGCAGCCTACTACAGGCCAGCGCTCTCATTAGGTTGCCCAGAGACCAGCTCTGCTGCAGGCCATGCTTCCAGACTGGCTGTGTTGTGGACCATGATTCCTGACAGTATGGACTGGGAGAGAGGGATGCTCCTTTCTCTGACTACCAACATCTCCTTTCCATACACTGTATGTCAACAGCATAACAGGAGAAGATACACTGAGGCCTCCCCAGTTCATCTCCTCAGTAATCCTACTGATTATATCATTACACAGAGTAAAAATGAAAGTGCTCCCAAGTGCCAACTCTGCAAGGATCCAATATCAGCTCAATTCACCGGCTGCTTCTTAGATAATGCAAGCTTCACCTCTATTGCAAAAGAACCCCTGGCCACTTCCACATCCCATAGGCAAGATAATCGGAGAGAGGCATCATGTGGAAAGTGATTAATAGTTTGATACAGTATTTCAGTGAAAAAAAGGACAACAAAAGCAAAGTGGGCTGAGGGAAGAGGTGAAATATTAATCTAATTTGAATGGCAAAGCGTGGCATTCATAGATACAGCTGAGGTGAAAACTGTGCATCGCAGGAGAAGCATTAAACACATGCAAAAGGTCACTTCGAGGCCAGTTCCAGGAAATCTGGGGTCCCTTGGAAGACATTCAACTGAGTCCTCCCAATCCAAGATCCAGCAAGTGGCCACCTTTCCCTCTGCCCCACACTCCTCTGTTAGCTAGGCAAGCTAAGGCTGTGGCCATGGCCACAAGAGAGAGCTTACAGTGGCGCAGCTGCCCCAATGCAGCTGTGTCACTGTAAGTTCTCTACTATAGCCATTCTAAGCTGATGGGAGAGAGCTCTCCCGTTGACTTAATTAATCTACTTGCAATGAGAGGCGGCAGCTATGCTGGCGAGGTGAAATCACACTTGAGCTTCACAGGGTGACTGGATTAGCAGCACAGAGTAGCTGCATCTCCACTGCATTATTAGCTTACTCCTCAGCAGCACTCAGGCTCTAGACCATCCCCCTGACAGGCCAGCTAGTTTGAGTTTGAGGCCCAATTTAATTCCACAGAGATCTGTGGGTGTGGATGGGAGTTGGGTTAAGGGCAATACTCGAGTGATGCTTCAAGCTAACACAGCAAGTGAAGTCAAGTGAAGTCAGTGCCAGAGGAAAGGGGAGTAGAATGGGCATGCGTAGAGATTACATGTGTAGAGAGTAGAATTGGTGTGTGTGTGGGCGGTGGGGGTGGGGCATTGGAGGACTATTGGATGAAGGTTTCCTGTGAGGCTGTAGGAAGGAAGAACCCAGACTATGCTTTAGTCAGGGCTGGGATAGAGGCGTTACATTCTAGTTCCCAAGCTGAGGAGACCGATGGTTGTTGGGGGAGGTGATGAATAGGATGGGGGGAGAGGACAGTGGGGACCAGAATTTGCCCCCTCAAGAAAGTATGAAAGACTAGCAGGGAGGCCATGATGTGGGGAGAATTTTCATGTGCCAGCCAATATCATGAAAAAATTCCCCAGAAGCTTGATGCCAAGAATGTACAGCATTAAATACAGGAATCACACCCTCCCAAACCACCAAGAATGATCCACTGACACAGCAATTCTATGTACTGCTACCTCAAGGCTCCAGTTTGAATCTCAAACCTACCCTTTTGCCACAGAACCTGGTAGGCGTGGGGAGATATGAATCCTGCTGACCCTGGGCCTTTTGGGGGCTTTTCTAGCTGAAATATTAATTTTACACATGAAAAGGATATACGGGGGTAAAATAATTATAATTTTGGGTAGGTACTACTCAGACCCTGCACATAAAATATTTTGGACACTGTATAAATTCCTACAGAGAACCACCATTTTGTGAAGCATATATCCTTGAACATTCACTCCCTCTCCCATCTGAATTGTATCTCTTTAGATGAATATACTTACTGCAGAAATTTCATTTTCTGTTTTTTATTAATATTTTATACCCATCGTTCTTTATAAATAATATAAACAACAAGGAGTGAACAATATGGCATTTGGAAAGATCTTCCGCCCATAGCTAAAAGCAGTTATCACACTGCTTCTAATAAAACCCAGCTGAGAAAGAAATGTGCAGGGAACAAGATCAAAAGTGGGTAAATGTCTGGCTGTGAAGATATGACTCTGGACTCATTAAAACTGCTGATTTTAACCCAAGAATGATCCCAGAGAAAACAGAGGATTGTCACTACCAATGCTGATATTAATCAATCTAGAAAACCTTCAGTGCAATATGTCCATGCAATTTGTATAATTTCTAGCATGGCCAAAAACTGGCAGCCAGAACAGCAACAAGCACTAACACAGACTAGCTTGAGAACCAAAAATGGAGTCTGTCAGGACACAACCTAATGAACATAGGGCGAAAAATTGTGAGCACTGATGTCCCATGGTTCAAAGCGGCCAGCTACCATAATAAAGGAGACTGGAATGTGATAGCAAAAAACATGTGCTGTATGATTTGAAAGTATGGTTAAGAGGGGAACATCTGTTGTTTTTATGTCCACAGAAAATGGAAGGTTTAGACTATTAACAGCTAGACTGTACAACCCACGGTCATGTTACTCACTCTATAAAAGTAACTCCTTGTGAAGTAAGTGTACTAGGGTAAGTGCTGAGAGAGTTTGGGTTGCACAACCTACCCCTTAAATACAAAATGCTGAGAGGCACTAATGAAAATTTTGTAAATACTGATATTATTTATAAAGATATTGAGCTATCTACATGTGTATATTTTCTGAAGGCCTAAAATGTGCACTCTAGTTCATTGTATTCCAAAACTACTTCATAGTATATTTTTCCTTTCATTAGAAAATTTACCTGATTATACAGATAAATTAATGATTAACTCTATGAAATTTTGACCATATATCACTCCTTCCCTATAGTGTGTATTTCAGCAAAAGGCTTAGGGCCAAATTCTGCTGCCCTTACTCACGCTGGGTCATACCTTACGTAATAAGAAATGGGGTGACTCATGGAATCAGATACTACTCACCATGAGTAAGAGTGACAGAATTAGGCCCTTGCACTGGAACTGACGGCCAAATCTAGCACTGTTCTCCCTCATCCCAACCAAGAGACAACGTATTAAGTCTTGACCTTTTTATAGACAGAACTGAAGATAGTAAAATGCCAGAGGCATGTTAGGAATTTAGAACAGTTTATTCAAAGCTGTGCTGTTAAAGATGAAATTTCATCCCATTTTCCTGCTTGCTGCCACACATTTCCACCATAGCACAAGCCCAATAGACAGCCCTGATTTTTACAATGCTAAGGAAGCGCTAAGCCCACTGGAAGTTTGGGAAGACGTCACCCACCAGAGGTAGCTCAGAGTTAAGTTGTTCTACGTCTCTCAGATCAGGAGTGCTCGATGACAGGAATGTCTTGGTCACAGGCAAATTTAAAAAATTTTTTCCATTACATACTTGAGGAGAAAGCTTGGGAGAACAATAGGAAGAATTAGAGAATGATCCTGGGGCTACCTGTGAAGACATGCTATTTGGAGCATTTCCCCTGAAAACTTTAGCAGCCTGAATCAGATTGGAATTAAGGGGAAAGGAAAGTAAGTCCACAGAAGATGAACGGGAGTGAGAAGACAAAGGAGCCAAAATGGCTGCATTCCAATGAGAACATTGTGGAGAAAGACCAAGAGATGGAAGGGGAAGCTGATCCACGCTTCTTCCTATTTTCTGTTGCATTTGTGTACGACGGATCCCTGTAGATGGCAGGAGTTCCGGAATACTGTCAACAGAAGCATGGAGCTTCTTATGAAGGGCTTGAGTCTTTATTTTTCTTAAATTGTGTTCTGGGCTAGAAGCGCTTAGGTCTAGGTTATCACACATCAAGTCGATATTGTTTAATGATGGAGTGCTTCTTGAAGGAAATAAGGGACTCGTAGGCATGAGTGAGGGAGCAAATTTTCTTCCCCTATCTCCATTATGTTCTTTAAAGTCCATTTTCACTCCGTTACTAGGCAAATGTGAATTTATTCCTTTTGAAACATGAAGAGAAGAAACACACGTGACCTCCAATCCTGATTTTCTAACAGGACTACATCCTTGAGAGCGAGACCCTTTGCGGGATATCACACCATCATTCTTTTTCGATCGCTCTTGATGCCCAAGTCTAATTTGAGAATGTGCCCAGATGGCTTCTTCTCCCTTCTGGGTGCGTTGCTGTACCTGGGGTCTTGGTTTAGAAATCTTAATAATTGGTGGAACCTGTCTTGGCTTAGCAGAGACTAATGGCTTCACTTTCCGAGGATCTAATGCTTGTAGGTATTGCAGATTTGGTTTAGTTGAGGGTTGTGCCTTGGAAAGATTAGAAGAAGGCTTAATGTTGGATTGTGATGTTACATCTTTGCCAGTAATGACGGGTGCCAAGTGTCTGGCAACAGATGAGTGAGTCTGCTTAGCTGGGAGAACAGGCGAGTTATTAAGATATCGTTGTTGTACCTGGGAGTAGAATTACAAAATTATACTATTAAAACACACTATTCTAGGACAAACAGCAATAATGGACAGTGTTCTTTCTGGGTAACAAAATATCTCTGGGGAAGGGGAAAAGGGAAAGGAATGCATCTGATCCAGAGACTGCACTGCATGCTTGCCTCTCGTTCAATACTGGTCAGTAAAATTATATCTAGTATTCACATCTTACTTTTAAAATAAGCATGAATAGATGCTGTTCCCTGTTTTTGCATTAAAAAAAAGCAACAGAGATTGTGTTCCTGAAAAGCACAAAACAACAACAGCTATATAGGACAGTTGGTACCATATAATTTCTACAACAGGAAGAAACACCCTTCCAGTGCATATCACCAGCAGCTTCGAGTTCAGTACTCAACTAGAATGTGAACAGTGTACAGGAATCCACTTCAGAGCAACTGAATTGCACTGGACCACTTTTCATCCAGCAGCTCTCACCATAATAATAATGACAGCAGAGAGGAGAGCATCACGCTCTTAGTCTCAGCCTGGTTTCAGGAATCCTCAACAGTAATCGAACCACAAAGTAAACAAGACTTTCAAACAGAACTACATCCCATCCCGGCTCTCCATTTATAAAGGGTAACTTTGTGGGGACAAACAAGGATCTGGCACAAATGGACTCAGTCTTTCCTACCTCCTTGGCCCAAGCTGGCTTCTCACTTGCATTCATTCCCTCCTTGTAATGGTACAGTGGCTTCTTCTCTGCTGGCCTCTGGTCTTGCCGTTGCTGCTGCTGTTGCTGCAGGGAGACCAGGTAGTCTCGCTCCTGCTGAAGTTGCCTCTGCAGCCTCTCCGCTTGTCTCTGCTCCTCTAACTGTTTGCGCTTATACTCCTACCCAAGGAAAACACCACCGTAACATGGGTGTGAGAAGCTGTATAGATATAGTCAGGCTAGCGTGTGAGCGATCAGATATTTATCAGTTTGGTGAAAAATAAACCCAAATAAATAGCATGGCTTAGCCCTACAAAGCCAATCAGTTCTTAAGCCTGTGGAGGCCCAGTGAAGGAGTAAACCATAAAGAAACCTGGAGAGAGACATAGTCTAAGAGCCAGAATCAAAAAATCCTGAGAGTTTTAATTCCAGCTTTGACACACTTTGGCAAGTTAGGCTCTCTGCCTCTGCTTCCCATATGGAAACTAGGGATGCTAATATTCTTAACAGGGGCACTGTGGAAATCAATTACTTAGGGCCAGATTTGGACCCCTTGCTCACACAGGGGAGCAGCTGCTTGCACAAGTAGTTCCATCGAGGCCAATTAGTCTGAGCAATCATTCCCCACTGGAGGAATGGGATTCTGGCCTTTCATGATTATAAAGAAGTTTGGAAATGAAGGTCCCCATCAAGACCTTGTACATGCAGCTCCAGGGCTGCCAACATAGTCACTCACCTCCTCTTATGCCAGGGTTAAATTTGGTCCAAGGAGGGCTACATAAGTACTAAGTACATTAACTTCAATCACTGTGGTTGAGATTTTAAAGCCACATTTCAAATGCGAGCTTGGTATCTAAATCCCTTAAACAGCCTGTGTGTTCAAAGAATAGAATCAGGTTCACACTGAGTTGACCAAACAGAAATCCATTGAATAAGTTGAGATCCTTGCTAGATTTGTAAATTACAACTGCTTATCACCAGGTTTTGCAGTGGATCCATCTAGTGAGGTGCTGAGTGCCTTCATTTCATACTGAAGCCACTGGGAGCTGATTGGTACTCAGCAGCTCATAGGAGTGGGTGATTGTGACAAGAACTTGAATTGCAGAGCCAATTAACGGCTCTCTCTGAAGCACTGGGGCTTTTTAAAGGTTTAATTAATAATCATTAATACTTAAGTACCTTTAAAAAGGAGGGATTTGTATGAGTTCCCTCTTTCTCTAAATAAAGCCAGTGGAAACAGAGACCAATAATGAGCTCTGTTTTATTGAAAAGAAAACCATAAATACTGATAAATATAATTCTCACTTTAAACAAACAAACAAACAAACAAAAAGGGCAATTCAGGAGATAATGCAACAAAAAACATGGTCTAAAATGGAAGCAGCATGAGAAGGGAACATAAAATGTTCCTGTCAAGAAAGTAAAACTAATAGATTTCAAATGAAATATGGCTATCAAATCCTGTAAAGCTGAGTGGGTATGCAGAGTACAAGTACATTTCAGTTTGATTGTATTCCAGTACACTGCTAACGGCCTTAAAAATTACTCTGCAATAACCACAGTGGGGCTGAGAAGGGGCCAGCACTTCTAATGAAGCCGAAAGCATGCCAACGTCACAGAGACAGACTGAGTGAGAAAGGAGCTCACAGCAAGGATATCGAATCAGTGAGAGGTCATGGAATTGAGGAAAAAAGATACAAGAATTCAGAGCGCCGCTCCATTTGTATTTATGAAACAAAAAAAAACCCAGCATGTTATTCTTAGCAGAATGGAGTCTTGGAAAATTGTGTGGTTATGAGGCTTATTGGTTTAATTAAATCCGTGCAGCAGGTGATCGTATGCAAGTTACCTACACAGCCCGACTCGTTATACTAGCCATTCAGAGGGCATGGGGACACACAGGCGCACACAGACAGGCACACTACAAACAGAAAGCGGGTAAGCAGGGATGTGGTCTCCCCATTACCAGAAGTAGAGCTTGTTCCTGCAGTAACTGCTGCTGCAGGATCTCTAACTGTCTCTGCTCTTCCTCTAACTGTCGCCTGATGTACTCCTGGAGACATGGGCAGCAGGAATCGGGATGGGGGGTGTGGAAAGAGAGAAAAGAAAAAGAGCCAGTAATTCCACAGAGGAAGGAGCTGCTGCATGAGGGATAGAAATGGCAGAAATACTAAGGGGCCCTGGCTCAAACACAGAGAGATTCAACTGCAAAAAAACGCAAAGACAATTAATTTTAAACTGAAAACACTGAGAATTTCACCTGCCTGTAGCTTATTGAAATGACACAAGCTTTACATTCTACTGTATTGAAAAACAGTAAAAAGGCACAGCTATAATTTGAGGGCAACATTTTGTTCTGAGTTACTCCAAAGTAAATAAAGACTACCTTCATTACAGACTATGGAGGTACTAGACCAGGTATATTATACGGGCAAAACATTGGTAGTATAGACAAGTATTCCCAACCTTGAAGTGGCATTGCAAGCCTTAATTAGTTAGGGGAAGATCCCTTAAGACCTTGCTCATGGAATGCTCCAGTGTAGGAGATGGTAGTTCCAATGAAGTCAATGGGAATTTCACACACGGTTCTTGAACAGGACCAGGTCTTTAGTGCTTATACAGTGTCTTGTAGATGTAAAGCACCTTTGTAAGTTCTGCAGTGTTATTAGAAAAGTTGAAAAAGTTCTATGGCTACTATGAATTATGCAAAATGTTGCTCAACGGGACAGCCTCAGGACTGTGATATACATCTTATTTTCATGAGTGGGGATGAGGGACAAGCGTTAAGCACACCCCATTCTAAAGCTGGCACTGACAAATCAGCACCTCTACTCTTTATATATATATTCCTTTCTACTCTTTTTACCCTACTATCCTGAGAAGCCAAGTGTTCTGAGAGCTATAAAGAGGTAAGTTCAGGCAGAGGAGGGACCAGTTTTGTTGGGTACCAAGGTAAAGTACAAGAGACAGTAGTAAACAAAAGCTTTATATAGGGAGCATGGGAGTGGGAAACTGTATATTAAGTGGCCCCAGAATTGCTGGCCACAGATAGAAGGGAATTAATACAGTGAAAAGCAATAAACACGAGGTTAGCACTTAAGCAATTTACTCTTTAGTAATGAAAGTGATCAAATGTGAGAGTAATAAGTAGATTTGCTTTTAACTTATTAAATGAATTGTAATTTGTTTGCAAAGAACTAAAACATCACAATAGGCAATAAGCCCAAAGGGAAGCAATTTTGACCTCAGAATTCAGCCTTCGATGTTGGGGACTGATTCACCCAGAATCCTCTGCAGAATACCTGCTCGTGCTCTGCGCGCCTCCTCTCTTCCTCTCGGCGCATCTGCTCCTCATAATGCCGCCTCTGCTCTCTTTCCTGCTGCTTCCTCATCTCCTTCTCTCTTCTCTGCTGCTATGGGTGCAAAAAACCCAGGTAAACTATGAAGGTACTTGCAAATGCAAATAAAAAGCAGGCAGAAGTTCTTACAAACGCTACGTCACTTAATAAAAACATTCTTGTCCATGCTTTTCAGAAGCCATTTTACATGGTGAGAGTATGTAAAGGCCGGATTTTCAGAAAGACCTCCAAAACTGGGTCTGAACTTTTTCCACTACCATGTTTGTCCTATGCAAAAAACACGGGGCTCTGTTATCCTCTCAGTTGCATGCGTGACTCCCAATGACTTCAACAGATCTTGTGCACGTGTGTAACTGACAGAGTAGCTGGGGCCTGAACATGTAAATACAAATATTAAAAAAGTGACACTGATTGCTGCCAAAATCATGAAATTTCAGAGTGCGGCAGAAACACAAGGACAGGATGGAGGCAGAAAGTGTGTGACAGAGCAGGCTGCTGTATTTTGTCAGTGAGCCATAATAAGGCAAACATGTCCTTGGTTGCATACCCAGCCAAAACTGCATGGCAGCTTGGATGTTGCTCGTATTGGCATGAATGGGGTGCTTGGTGAGCTCTGTGTGAGAAGAAATGCTCTTCCAGCTCACTGCCATTTCACAGAAGGGCTGATCTCTGAGCTCTGAAAGGCTAGAGGGATGGGGTTTGGCTGTACCACGATCTCTTCTGTATGCTTTGCAGACAACAGCTGCAATTCAGAGGCTGTCTGCATCTGCAACCACACTGGTCACCAACAAAAGAGTTAGACAAAGGCAGTTTAGTGCTGACAGACATCCACCCACAGGCCTCGCCTGAGCAGTGCTGCACACAGGACAAAACAGCACGCAGCTTCATCGAACACAAGGGCACGGCTTCCACCCACTTGCAAAAGAAAACAAATGTAGGGGCCAAATTGCTGCATTTTATAAATAAATAAGAATCATGTGAGGGGCCTGATCCTGAGCCATAAGGGGAGTCTTACTGGAGTGAATGGGACTTCTCACTGAGAAGGTAATGCTTGCCTATTATGCTGGCAGGATCAGACCCCTTGTATGGTCTTTTTTCACCAAGTTATCTTGTTTACTAAGAAAAATAAAGCTTTTAATCAAGTCATTTGAAGATCAAACTGCTTTTTATGTGGAAGATCTGTATGTTTGCAACCTCTTTCCTGAAAATCAATATGGTTTTCTAATTACACGCCACTCAGGTCATACATGCAGTGCATCTGCAATATCAATCGCGCAAAGGGCGAGATGTGCTGACAACGTGCCCAACATGCTCCAAGACAGAAATGAAAAAGTGTAAAATAATTAATTAGCAATGGGCTTAACTGGTTCAGCCACCTCCACATACAAAGCTGGCTGGCTTTCAGTTTCTGCTGCGCTGTTCAAAATGCATTTCCCAACCTTCTCAACTTGTGCCACTGCTTACTATTTTATCTACTGTACACGTGTCTTTCTACTGGGGGGAAAAGTGCATCTCGCCATACTTACGCTCAAAATTACAGATACCATCACCACTTATATAACATTTTGCTGGGGCACTAGTTCAGTCCTGAATCCAAGGGAAGAGTGCCAGCTACCACCAACTGAAGCATCTGGTTATGCCTTAATTGAGGGGAGTGACTTGTTCAAGTACAGAGTTATGAAGAGTTCACTCAACTTGAGTTGATCTGGCTGGGGAGGTAACCATGAATCTGAGACTAAATAAGCTTTAGAGTCAAAAAACCTGTTTCTCCTTGCCTTTGTACTGGTCTTACTCCAGTGTAACTCCACTGACTTAATCCTGATTTTCATCTGTGCCAGAAGAGATACAGGCCCAAGATATTTGAGCTACCCTGGCAAACAAATAATAGAAAGATGATTGCCAGCCAGCATGACAGCCAGCATGGATTCACCAAGGGAAGGTCATGCCTGACTAATCTAATCGCCTTTTATGATGAGATTACTGGTTCTGTGGATGAAGGGAAAGCAGTGGATGTATTGTTTCTTGACTTTAGCAAAGCTTTTGACACGGTCTCCCACAGTATTCTTGTCAGCAAGTTAAGGAAGTATGGGCTGGATGAATGCACTATAAGGTGGGTAGAAAGCTGGCTAGATTGTCGGGCTCAACGGGTAGTGATCAATGGCTCCATGTCTAGTTGGCAGCCGGTATCAAGTGGAGTGCCCCAAGGGTCGGTCCTGGGGCCGGTTTTGTTCAATATCTTCATAAATGATCTGGAGGATGGTGTGGATTGCACTCTCAGCAAATTTGTGGATGATACTAAACTGGGAGGAGTGGTAGATATGCTGGAGGGGAGGGATAGGATACAGAAGGACCTAGACAAATTGGAGGATTGGGCCAAAAGAAATCTGATGAGGTTCAATAAGGATAAGTGCAGGGTCCTGCACTTAGGATGGAAGAACCCAATGCACAGCTACAGACTAGGGACCGAATGGCTAGGCAGCAGTTCTGCGGAAAAGGACCTAGGGGTGACAGTGGACGAGAAGCCGGATATGAGTCAGCAGTGTGCCCTTGTTGCCAAGAAGGCCAATGGCATTTTGGGATGTATAAGTAGGGGCATAGCGAGCAGATCGAGGGACGTGATCGTTCCCCTCTATTCGACATTGGTGAGGCCTCATCTGGAGTACTGTGTCCAGTTTTGGGCCCCACACTACAAGAAGGATGTGGATAAATTGGAGAGAGTCCAGCGAAGGGCAACAAAAATGATTAGGGGTCTAGAACACATGACTTATGAGGAGAGGCTGAGGGAGCTGGGATTGTTTAGTCTGCAGAAGAGAAGAATGACGGGGGATTTGATAGCTGCTTTCAACTACCTGAAAGGGGGTTCCAAAGAGGATGGCTCTAGACTGTTCTCAATGGTAGCAGATGACAGAACGAGGAGTAATGGTCTCAAGTTGCAGTGGGGGAGGTTTAGATTGGATATTAGGAAAAACTTTTTCACTAAGAGGGTGGTGAAACACTGGAATGCGTTACCTAGGGAGGTGGTAGAATCTCCTTCCTTAGAGGTTTTTAAGATCAGGCTTGACAAAGCCCTGGCTGGGATGATTTAACTGGGAATTGGTCCTGCTTCGAGCGGGGGGTTGAACTAGATGACCTTCTGGGGTCCCTTCCAACCCTGATATTCTATGATTCTATGATTCTATGATTCGTTCTGGGCTACTCCGCTCAGAGCAGCATAAAACAAAAATGCTAGACAATGCTGCATCCACCAGGAGTTTCTTAGGGGCATGACCTATAAGAGAGGGATAGGCTTAGAAACAGGAGCCAAAAGCAATAGACACACCTGTATGTTATCTGCCTATTTTCTATCCACATTATACGAAAACATCAATTCCATGGATAGTGAGACAGATTGACCACTAGAGGACAGTAGTGTGCAAATATTGGATAACAGGGACCTTGTGGGTCTGGGGGAACTCCATAGGTTCCAGTGTAGTAACAAACACATAGCTGTAATAAGGTGGCAATACACACACACTTCAGGAATTACACACATTTTTTTAATCAGACATCTCCAACACTGCAGATACAGTTCCTCAGGGCCCTGTAGTGGCTGGGTAGGTAAGTGATGTTCTGTACTGCAATATATTAGGCAAATCATGTGCATTACAATGGCTCCTATGTAGCTGCTCTGTTTTGGGAAAATAATGGCTGTATTAACATTGCCATTGTGCACATGCTGTATTTAAGAATTTTAAAAAATGTATCACGTGGTGTAGTACAATAGAGTCATAGTCACTCTGAAAGGGCCTTTCACCTTAAAGACACTGGTCTCATTAGGTAGGTCTGCACTGCAGTCTTAGGTGTGATGCAGCTTGGGTAGGCACACCCACGCTAGCTTTCATCTAGCTACAAGAGCTAAAAATAGCAGTGGAGACCTGCTGGAGTAAGTTTCATCGTAGTTAGCAAAGGGAGTAGATACCCAGGGCTACCAGATGGGGTTATACAGTTTACACTGCCACATCTTCATGGCTATTTTTAGCAGCGCTACCTAGATTAAAGCTAGCCTGTGTATGCCTACCTGAGCTGCAACCACACCTGCATCTGCAGTGTAAATATACACTACTAGTGACATGGATGGGGATGGGTATTTGGCTGCATTTTGGGGAAATCTCCCACCGTTATTCTAGTCCCAATGCAGCTCTAATGACATTCCACACAAAGATGGACTACAAGCTGTCAGGAACAGTATCACCGATAATGTCACGGCAAACCTGGTGGCTGAACTTTGTGACTTTGTCCTCACCCACAACTATTTCACATTTTGGGACAATGTATCCCTTCAGGTCAGCGGCACTGCTATGGGTACCCGCATGGCCCCGCAGTATGCCAACATTTTTATGGCTGACTTAGAACAATGCTTCCTGAGCTCTCATCCCCTAACACACCTACTCTACTTACGCTACATTGATGACATCTTCATCATCTGGACCCATGGAAAAGCAGCCCTTGAGGAATTCCACCATGATTTCAACAATTTCCATCCCACCGTCAACCTCAGCCTGGACCAGTCCACCCAAGAGATCCACTTCCTAGACACTACAGTGCTAATAAACGATGGTCACATAAACACCACCCTATACCGGAAACCTACTGACCGCTACTCCTACCTACATGCTTCCAGCTTTCACCCTGACCACACCACACGATCCATCGTCTACAGCCAAGCTCTGCGATACAACCGCATTTGCTCCAACCCCTCAGACAGAGACAAACACCTACAAGATCTCTATCAAGCGTTCTTACAACTACAATACCCACCTGCTGAAGCGAAGAAAGAGACTGACAGAGCCAGAAGAATACCCAGAAGTCACCTACTCCAGGACAGGCCCAACAAAGAAAGTAACAGAACTCCACTAGCCATCACCTTCAGCCCCCAACTAAAACCCCTCCAGCACATCATCAAGGATCTACAACCTATCCTGAAGGACGATCCCTCACTCCCACAGATCTTGGGAGACAGGTCAGTCCTCGCTTACAGACAGCCCCCCAACCTGAAGCAAATACTCACCAGCAACTACACACCACACAACAAAAACACTAACCCTGGAACCTATCCTTGCAACGAAGCCCGTTGCCAACTCTGTCCACATATCTATTCAGGGGACACCATCATAGGGCCTAATCACATCAGCCACACTATCAGAGGCTCGTTCACTTGCACATCTACCAATGTGATATATGTCATCATGTGCCAGCAATGCCCCTCTGCCATGTACATTGGCCAAACTGGACAATCTCTACGTAAAAGAATAAATGGACACAAGTCAGATGTCAAGAATTATAACATTCAAAAACCAGTTGGAGAACACTTCAACCTCCCTGGTCACTCAATTTCAGACCTAAAAGTTGCAATTCTCCAACAAAAAAACTTCAAAAACAGACTCCAATGAGAAACTGCAGAATTGGAACTAATTTGCAAACTGGACACCATTAAATTAGGCTTGAATAAAGACTGGGAGTGGATGGATCATTACACAAAGTAAAAACTATTTCCCCATGCTAATTTTTCTCCTACTGTTACTCACTCCTTCTTGTCAACTGTTTGAAATGGGCCATCGTGATTATCACTACAAAAGTTTTTTTTCTCCTGCTGATAATAGCCCACCTTAATTGATTAGTCTCGTTACAGTTGGTATGGCAACACCCATTTTTTCATGTACTCTGTGTATATATATCTTCCTATTGTATTTTCCACTGCATGCATCCGATGAAGTAGGTTTTAGCCCACGAGAGCTTATGCCCAAATAAATTTGTTAATCTTTAAGGTGCCACAAGTACTCCCCGTTCTTTTTGCTGATACAGACTAACAAACACAGTTACCACTCTGAAACCAGTGGTAGGAAAGTTAGTGTAGGTCGGCCACTGGCATTTTTTATCAGTGTTATTAACCCTGCTCAGAGCAGGAAAATTACATTTTTCTAAAACTATTTACAACTGTAGGGTTCAGAAAACAAAAATGTCACAGTGTAATCATAGTCACATTATCCACGTTTTATTTAATATTTCATCTAGGTGTGTGTGTGTGTATATCTTATATATTTGTATCCTTTTTTGACTCCATATGACTTTTTATGTTGTGAAAATCTATACTATAAAATACACAGGACATGGCTGAATGCAGCAGCTGCCATAATTTATGGGAGTTCCTAACTTCTGAGTGCTCAATCTGACACCCTAAAATGTCCTTCTAATGAAAGCACTCTATCAATGGAGGTAATTGTCATTACATGTGTGCACAGACACACCATACATATTTACACACACACACACCCCCCCTCATGAAAACGCTCTGTATAGAACACACCATTTGACAACTAACTGGATATACTAATCTGAACTTTCAAATAACTACTGAGTGCTAGCTATAATATTGCACTGTTATCTTAATAACACATCAACAGAATAAAATAAGTAACACCTGGCTCCTCAGACTGATATGGTGAAACTGAAATATGTTTGGAAATCTAGACTGAGAATACCGAGCTACTGCATGACGTCCTGCCAGCATGATAGTCATTTGTCAGGTCACATTATGACCGACTGCAGCTAACAGCTGAGTGAATTAAAGGCCATTTCACCATAGATACTATGAATTAGCAGAAGACTCAGTCTCCTGAGGTGCTGGAATTGCTTCAACTCACTGCTCGGCTTCTACAGCCGGCAGGCATTCGGAGACGACCTGGAAGCATGACAGAGTGGGTGAAGATTCCAGCACTGCATTTTTTTCTCATCTACCCCTGCCTATGCAGCTGCCAATTTCACCGGCTCTGGCTGTGCTGAATCGATGCTGTTGGAATGACTGAAACAGAGGTTCCTCTCAATCAGGGATTCAGAGCAGCAGGAACATGACAGAAAATGGCAGCAAAAGATTAGAAGATGCTTTTTTGTCACCTTTTCTCCTCTATCTGTCCATCTTCTCTTTTTTCCCCCCGCCATGTGATAATGCTTTCCTAAGCCCCAGGTTTATTGTATATGTTCACACGATACAGATCTTTTATTCATCCAAGGCAAGACTACCAATTCATTGTGAGTGTATTTCTATAGCTTCACAGGTGAGGCTACATGCAGCTTTTTGGCAGGACACAATGAGATCCTATTTATACAGAATTAGAAAGGACAGGTTTGAAATATTGATGGTGGGAGCCACCTGAAGGCAAAGCCACTACTGGGAAGGTCCTCTGAAGCCTGGCATGAAAAGATGGCTTCAGAAGCATAACAGTTCACTCTGCTAAACTAGACACACTTGGGAACAGGAGTATAACTGAGTCATAGAAGGCTAGCACCATGGGACAAACCGCAGGCTAATTCTGAAAGGCAATAATGTTCGTAAGAAGCAGCTCTTGAGAAAAATTCAGCTGCCACAACCAAATGTAAATATGAGTCACCAGACAGGAAGAAGGGGAACTCCAAGTAACAAATAGAAACGCATATTCTGCGTGCCAGTGTGTTTGCGATATGCTATCACTCTAGGCCACCAGTGAACAAGGAAGCGTGCCTGAAATACCATCTCTTTAGATGGGTCAGGCATTTGAACACAGATAGATATTTCCCATTAACGTAGGGGCCTGTTAGGTATTTCCCATTATTGTGAATAAGGGTTTTGTATGCATTGAATGGGAGTTGGAACTTTAGTCTGGGAACATCATGGTTAGCCCATAGGACCCTATTTTCTAAGACAGCCTCCCCACACCAGAAGGCTCAAAGTATAAGCTTTGCAAGCTTTCAAAGACAAAGCAAAGGTAATGGTAAAAGGATGTGAAGTAAAGGTGACTGTTAAGTAGAAGTGAAAGAATTCTGCATGAACTGCACACCTGTCCCAGGTTTTAACTTCATGAAACTAATAATGCAAAGGATAAACCACCACCTGGACATTCTGAGGGCATGAAAACAATGGCCCTGTCTATACCAAGAGTTTTGGTAGTGGCATAGCTAGCCAGGTGCAAAACTAGCATAGATGTGTGGCTGCAGCATGACTGAGCCTGTAAGTGGTAGTGGTACAATGTTTCTACATTAAGGGTTTGCATGAATGCAGTTGCATTAGTGAACATTCCCCTAATCCAGGGATCATCAATCAACCTTTGGCACGCAGCCCACCAGGATAAGCCCCCTGGCGGGCTGGGCCAGTTTGTTTACCTGGAGCGTCCGCAGGTTCGTCCGATCGCGGCTCCCACTAGCGCGGGCCAAGGGATGTGCTGGCCACCACTTCCCGCAGCCCCCATTGGCCTGGAGCAGTGAACCGCAGCCAGTGGGAGCCACAATCGGCCAAACCTGCGGACAAGGCAGGTAAACAAACCAGCGCAGCCCGCCAGGGGGCTTACCCTGGTGGGCCACGTGCCAAAGGTTGCCGATCTCTGTCCTAATCTAAACAAGTCATTTGTTTCTTGCTCCTGCAAAAGAAAATGCCGATGGACAGAGTCATAGCTGGTATAAATCTATCTATGAGTGGGTGACTGCTGGGGTTCCTATGCATTGTGTTTTTAAGAGTTTGTCAATTGCTCCCAGAGTGTGGAATAGATGCTCTTCTATACTTTTAGTTTATATTTAGATTAATAAATAGCAGTGCTACAGAAATTTTTATCAGCTGAGGATCTGGGCCCTAGAATGGCACTGAATGAAAGTTCACCGGTATACAACAAGGCACTCGGATTTGTCTCACGTATTCACTGTAAAGATTTGAACTTTATATTTTCTGCCTGGAAGCAGAAAAGAAACCTACAATATTGCCCCGGAATGTGGCTACATAAAACATTGGCTAAATGTGTCTGTCCCCAGTGGTGCTGGAGCAATTTTTATAGTAGGGGTGCTGAGGGCAGAAACCATGTATTTGGGTGGTTGTTATTACGTCCAGCCAGGGGGTGTGGTAGCACCCCTGGTTCCAGCACCTACGTTGTCCCTTTCTACTGGTTAGCCTGCACTGAAGAGATGTGTTGATTCAGCTGAGCTACTAGTTGGAATGGCAGCAGTCTTAGCCTTGGTGCTGAAAGTCCTGGGTTCAATGCCTGCTGATAACCCTAGGGCGGTTATTAGACAGCTATCTTTTAGCAACAATAGAAGGGGAAAAATCAAAAGGTGTTCTAGCCAGCTAAATAACTCTTTGCCATACGAATATTTTCTTTGATGTTATTCAGCTCTGATATTCTTTTGTCTTTTCACATCTCTTTTTGTGATTAAATCTCGGACCTGTTTTGGATTCATGTGCCAAACTTTCTGTCGCAATAAAACAAAAAGAGGATGACCCTTGTTTCTTGAATTCTCTTTTATTTTCAGCACCTGCTTATTTTGCTCCCTAACGAACAAGAGTTTGGACCAAATTCTGCTCTCATTTACACTGTTCTGACTTCCATTGTCTTGGAAGTTGCAGCTGTGTAATGGACAACAGAATCTGACACACTGCTTCGAATACAGTCAACAAATGTGAAAAGTTAAGCGGCACCTGTGATCTCAGTGTACACCCTTGTAGGATGGAATCCTGCCAACACAGCTACAGCATTTCTGTGTCCCTGGGTCATCATTTGAACTTTAATTACCTTCCGAGTCAAAAGGCTCTGGCTGTAAGTGTCACTAAATCCTTTTAAAAGTTAATAACATACTATCACAGGTTTCTTTTACTCAAAGGGATGATCCTTCCGTTAAGAAGACCTCATTAAGCCAGTTTCAGGACACACTGTAGTGTGTGTGTGTGAGAAAGATGCATATTCAGCCACATTCAAGCTAAAATTCCAAGTAATTTTTCAAATACTGTTTTGATGCTAAATAGTTAAGGAAGGACAGGACTCATTCCCTCAACCAATATTGGTTAAGTTGTAGAAGACATTAGGAGGTGGTTCCTTTCTGTGGCACTGACTGCTTTTCTTCCTTCCCCTTCATAGCCTTTCCAAATCACATATTCCCCACTCCCTGCTATGATAGACATCACCCCAGCCCTCTCACTGCTGTCATTTTCCCATGATCAAAACTGAAGTCAGGTACTCCTGGCAGAATGCAGGTTTGAGGATATTCCGCTCTGGGGTGAGGAAGGAGAATAATGCATTCACCTCAGTGCCAGAAGGATGTGGACCAAGTGAGAGGGATGTCACAGAACTATCACAGAAACTGTGAAGACTAAGGCTGAGATTTTCCCATCTGCCTAGTGGATTTAGATGCACAATTTTCACTGAAATGAATGTGCACCTACATTTCCTAGCTGGCTTTGAAAATCGCAGCCTAAAAGAATAAAATATATGTAGGTTGGTTAATTGACGACCAAAGGGGATATCCCCAAGTGTTTGACAGGTACGAACAGAAGTTCTCAAAGTTCTTGTTGGAGGCTTGTAGAGAGCTGGCTCTCCTCTTTAGTTTCATCAACTGAACTGCATTAAAAGATCACTAACAACATTCAAAACTTTCTTGATTTTACTTTTTCCATGAGAGCATTTTCTTTCTGCGTCACAGGGATGTCATGAGATTGTGAGTGGGAGGACAAGTGTCCATGAGCAAGTCTTCCTACTAAGCTGTGGTCTACACGATGAAAAAGTTCAAGAATCCCTGATTTAGGATCACCAAAGGAGGGATCATCATACAAGTGATGAGATGACATCAAGGAAAGAAATGCTGAAGAAGGATTTCTGTATGGTGAGCTCTGTTAGGTGGGGGAAGAGGCCATTGCTAGTGAAATGTTGGAAATTCCATGTCTTGGGCTATTTAAAAATAGACAGGACAAAGCAATAGAAAATGACAGGAAGATGGGCTAGATACCCTGACAGGCCTTTCCCATCTCTAATTAATATGATTCTATGACATAAGTAACCATATGGCATTTCTGAAGCCCGAGCATAGCATCCTTCGAAGTCATTCTCTTTGGCACTGCACTGACTTCCAGCTGACTCATTCATTCATTCAGCTTGGCCTTCTTTATAGGGATTTATTATGTGTCTGGACACTCTCTATAAACACTGATACATCTGACACTACTAGGCAGGCTGACTTACAAGCCCAAAAAGAGCCACAGGTGCAGGGTGTTTGTGTGACCCAGATTGGGTTTTAAAGGCCAATTTTATTTTATTTTGAAATATCATCAGTAGCCTCCATCTTCAATCTGCTCCCCTTTTCCTCTTTTTACAGTGATCTGCTGATGGAGAGCTGCAATCAAGATACATTTTCACTGATCATGCCCAGTGCCTCTCCAATCAAACTTTTAAACAGTATAGAACATATTTTGCTCTTAATTACACCAATATAAACCAGGAGTAACTCAACGAAAGTCAGTGTAGAACTGCTGCAAGCGAGAACAGCCTCAGGTCCAAAGTAAGAATGCCCTACTGCTGTGAAAGGACTTGTCCCCACAGTGGGGTAATGCCCGCTACTCTCTAGAGCAAATTCCAAATATTAAAGTAACTTCCTGGGGGCAACAAACTCAAGGGACTGGCTATGACATCCAACCCAATGCACTTGTGATTGCTACCCTTTGGTGACTGTTCGGTGCTCTCAGTCCAGTCCCTGGTGGACAGGTGATCATTACCACAGTTGGCACTAATTGGCATCCTTGAAAGGGTATGTAGACCAAGCTTCCCATTCACCCATGGCGGTGGTTCCACCAGTCAGGATTGAGGCACGCTGACATTGGGCACTACCCTCTTCTGTGGATTCTACCCTCTTCTGTGGATAGAATACTTCAGTCTCCTGGTCTCATGCTGTGACCCCTTTCATGAGCATTAAACTCAAGTGGAAAATTATAATTGTTAATTGTTGGGGAGAGAGGGACAAGGAGCCCATTTGCCAAGCTCCCTGAGAGCAAAGCAACTTTGTTTTCACTGAGCCCCACTTCACTATTTTTCTGCTACAATGTATTTTTGTTAATGTTCATTGCTAATGGAATAGGTGCAAATGGGATATGGCATGCCAATATACCTGCTATAAATTATGCCCATTGAGAAGTTGTAGGAACTCATACCAGGGATGCAGAGGAAATGTTTATGATATTAGAGGCTAAAACTAGATGTGAGAAAAATGAAACTAAGCAAGAGAAAGTATAAGCTGAATATCGGGGAAAAAATCCATGTTAGCAGTGTGTAATGGGGAGGCATGCCCCTTTAAGGGCTGTGGGGACAGTCAATCCTAGTTATTAAGGACGCATATCTGAGCAGGGTTCAGCTGATTCCCCTACAAGGAGCAGCAGGAAGCTGCAGAGAGAGTGAGTTCTCAGGGAGACCAGAGTGGAGTGCAAAGGCTGCTGGGAGGGAATAGGCTCCAGCAGAGAAACCTGGGACTTCAGACAGGAAAGGTCTGGGAGTGGCCTGGTAAGAGAACAAATGGATGGACTTGAGGAGGAACTTGAGAACTTTCTTTGTTTTTTATGATCATAAAACCAGAACCTGAGAAGGGCTGTGAAGGGAAAAAGTGTGTGTGAATTACTGAAGAAGTTCCATGAAGGGGGAAACTGAGGTGGGGACTGCTTGCTGGCCACGTTGAGGGGCTGTTTGGTGCCCTATTGCTTGAGCCATTTAAAACTAGAATAAGACAGACATTGTACAGAATGATCCTGAATTTGCAAGGGGAAGGACAAGCCAACCTAACAGGTCTTCCTATCCTTGATTTCTACATATGTTCTATGAGATTCCCCACTACATTCATAGCTACATCCTAGAAATATGTATAAACAGGCTAGACAGACCAGCTATATGCCATAGTTAGGGGGTGATTTTGTTGCAAGGTCACAGATGCCATGAATTCCCCCCTTCCTCTATATAAATGGTCATAAAAGGTCACCCCCACTGTGGAAATACAGGGCTAGTTCTGTGACTTCAAAACAAAGTCATCCTTCTAACCATGGCATATACATAGTATACCTACATCTAATTCTACCTACACATATTATAGAATATAGATATTAAAGTGGCAAGAACCACACAGAATGCACAGTCTATGGATGATTTATCTATTGCCAGAAACCTGCCTGCTCTGGATAAAATGTTAAAACAAACAATGTCTCAATTAGGAACACAGGAATTGCCAGAGTGGAAAGACCAGTGGTCCATCTAACCAGTGCCAGCTGCTTTAGAGCAAGGTGCATGCAACCCCACAGCAGGCAATTATGGAATAACCTGCCCTAGGGAAAGTTTGGTACTAACCCCAAAGCACGAGAGTTTACATCCCCTCAAAAACTCTATTTAATCCTTACTATAGCAATTCTTGATTTCTTGCCATCTATATAAATGATAGCCAATACATATAATAAACAAGACTGTTTTTTCTCTTCTTACTAACACTAATGGCTTGTCTACATGGGGAAAAGGCCTGGAATAGCTATTGCTGAATAGCTGTTCCACACTAGCTCCCTGCACTAACTCATACTCCATACCAAGAGTGCCTTTGTGCAGTTTAGGGTAATCCACTTTGGAAACGGATTACTCTAAATTTAGCACAGAATAAGAGCATCCACACAGGGAATGAGTACAGAATAGCTATTGCATTTTATATTCACCCCCTTGCTATTTCTGCACTAGCTTCCCTATGAATTGCCCATGTAGACAAGCCCGAATAACCTTACTATTGGTTGGAGGTGGCAGTATAAAACTGGTAGAGAGATCTTCAGCCATATAGGCAACTCCACTTTCACAAGCAGATCCCAAAGGTGGCAGTGAAAAAAAAATCTATGTGCACCTGCAAGCCCATCCCCCCACCCCCATCTGGGGTACCTAAGTATATCTTTATACATGCAATTATCCAGTCCACATGAAGATATTTTTGCAAGTGCCCATAACCCCCACATTTCAATATTTGACCCAAAGTGACTTATGAAACAGCAGCAGTTGTAAAATTTGAAGACATTGCAAACAGTGAAACCAACAGATCATATTAGTTTGACTCATAATGCCAGCAGCTAGAGGGTTTTCACTGACACGCTCTTATTCAGCAACTTGAGAAAACCACCAGTTTCCTGACAAAGACAATTGTGCTGCTGGTAAAAACACCAACTGAGAGCACAAGATATACTCTCAGACACTAGGTTAGCCACTGCTTGACGCACAGCTTCTTGTGTCTGCTCTACGAGAACACACAAGCGGGGGCAGAGACTTGGTGTTTACAGCCTCAGATGTAAGAGGAAGCAAGGCACAAAGTTGCTTTTCACAAAAATTCAGCAGTCATTTGAAATAAGAGCATGAGACAAAATGAAACGTTGACATCGGAATCGGGTTTGGGTTGAGGATGCCGTTCAATTAGGGCTGCACTTCCTTCTCCTGCACTGTGTGGCATGACAAAATAGCTGAAAGCCTTCTGTCTCCCCAACCTCTTTGGCTCATAATATATTTCCCTCTGATTTTAAAACCTAAAATTTTAAAGGGACATGTCGACTGGGAAGGAGGCAACGAGAGAACAGCCCAGGGTACTTTTCCAGTTACCCAGAGTTAAGGCATTAGTTTCAATAGCTGGATGCAGTGACATCGATTTTGAATAGAAAGAGAATGGAAAGAGAAAAGGGAGTGACTTTTCCAGAGCCACATACAAACTAGAGGACTGATCTTGCAACATGTTCAACATTTCCAGGCCCAAATATAAAATGAGCCCCTCACAGGAGAGATCCCTATGGAGCCCAGCCAAGGGGATTAGAGCTCTAAATTCAAACGCTGTTTGGGGAAGAGAGAGAATGATTTGCTTCAATTTAAAGGTAGCATATTAATATCCTACTAAGTTGAGTAAGTATTGTATTTATTATAGGATTTCAGCTAATCTAGTGTCTGCTTTTATTCTGCTCCTGTTCCATTTCTCTATTGCTTGCAGTAACATCCATTTGCACAATGACAGAGTCAGCTTCCCATACAATAGTCCTCAAATAATCACTTATGATAGTGCAAGGGATTTTTTAGTGTGTGGAATCCTATTCCTCTTTTCAAAGCTACGCTTGACTCATCTACAGTATAGAGAAAAAAGAAAAAACCTGACCTGCAATTTATCAAGTGTAGAACATGCTGCACACTATCAATGTTACAGACCAACACATCTACCAGACTGGAAAATGCTTAGCTTGTACTTTGCCCCTCTGCTATTTACAGCCCTGAAGGAGGCTAACAGAACCACCTTGAAGAACAACTACCCGCTGCTCTTACAAAGTGTACAGTCAGCTGCTTGAAATTCTTTCATGTCTAAGCTTTTAGCCTGAGGTATATTATCCAGTGCAATGGACGCCTAGAAAATGTATGGAGATTTAGGTTAAATATAACAGACACTTTGGCTGGTTCAAATTAATGGGGTGGATGCCCTGATAGCCCATTTGCCGCCAAGTGTTTTTCCTACCAGTGACCTCTTTGCAAAGCTAGTTTAATTGCTCTTAATGTACGGACCCTTAAATGAGGCAGTTGGGATGACTCCAGGGCAAGACAGACAATGAGTTTCTTTATGAGAGACCATGTCAAAAGGTAGAAACAGGTGAAACCCCTCTACTCTTTCGTAGACCATTCCGTAACACAAGAACAAAGGGGTCACTCAATGAAGCTGATGGCTGGTCAATTTGAAGCAAAAGGAAATACTTGATGCAGTATGTACTCAGCCTCTGAGATTCATTGATACGCAGAGTCAAATACTATAGTTGTATTCTAAATGGGATGGATAATTTTATGACCAAAAATGTTTGTAGTTAGTATGCTAAGACCAGGGGAATCAAATGTCATGCTTAGGGACATAAACTAATCATTGCAGAAGCCAGAAAGGAATTTGTCCTGCCCCCTCCATGTACATCATTGCATAACAGGGCTTAAGATGGACTTAAGTGGTACATAGGACCTGTGCAGATATTATGGGGAATTTTCAGCTTCCTCTCAAGCATCAGGCACATGCCACCACAAAAGGAAGGATAATGAATTTGCTGGACCACTGGTCCAATCTGGCATGGTAAACTTTAGTGTGTGACAGACCTTAGAACAAAATGCATCTACGGGGAACCTCACATCTGACAAATGTTTCTGGGGACTCTTTTCTGTTCATTATAATGAATGCTCATTACTGTAAATGAGCCTGATTGACTTCAGAGGAGATAGGCACTTGGACAGCCTGGTGAAGAGTAGTATAAGACCACACATAGAACAGGGATGGACAGGCTTTATGTTCAACAAAGCATTTTGGTTTGTCCTAGCAAGGGTAGAACATATTCCTTTTAAACAGGTTGAGAGCAGTATCTTAGTTCTCCTTCAAAAAATATGACCCATTGCAGTGTCATTTAAAAGCCCATTTCATGACCCTGAGTAATTACCTCCTCTAGCCTTCGCCTTTGCTCTTTCTGCTCCTCAATCCGCTTTTGCCGCTCTGCTAGCAGTTGCCGCTTGTGCTCTTCATTCTCTCGCTGCTGCTGCTCCAGCTGCTGCCGTCGGAGGGCCTCTGAACGTTCCTTATTTGCCAGCTGAAGCCTCAAGAAATCCCGTCTCAGCGTTGACTCTCCAGGCAGATTTAGGATGGAGCTTCACAGGGAAAAAGCATCAGAGGCGTTCTAACCATGTGTTTATGCTCCCGACAGAGAAATTCTGCATGTGTATTTATGTTTAACTCCCTTTCCCTTTTGGCTTTGCATTTTGCCATTGAAAGTATAACAAGTGAAGTGCTGGCACAGTATTTGGTGAAGGAAACCAGGGAATCACAAATGGACGAGGCAGAACAGCTCAGAGACTTGCCGGGTGAGATGCAGCAGTTGTTCTCCTGCCTCATTTTTTACATGGGTTCAGGAGACAACAAGCTTAGTGGTGGATCAGCCTTGAATTTGTGGCATAGCTCACATGACGAGAGGTTCATCACACTGTTCACAAACTCACTAGTAATTTATGTCTCTAAACCAAAGTCCCTTCCATTGCAGTGGCTTGCACTATATTTAGTTGTTCACAAAGCAGATTTAGTGTGAATCATTGAAATAAAAATACCAAATTACCTCAGTAAAACAATGGAATAACCTGATACTAATTACAATGATTCTTAAAAATGTCATCAAAAGAAAGTTCAACCACTGTTTAGCTTGAAGAAGCAACCGGAAAGGTTTCATGATGAGAAACTACACATAAATAGGGAGCTATACTTGGACATAAAGGACCACATTGTCAAGAACTGTCTTTAAATTGAGCCTACAATTTTACCACACCTAAATTCCTGCCCATGCAGTTTCCCACATCTAGGTTCTTGTGAGCATAAACATTTGCATGTGCAAAATTCCTTCAAACATGTAAACTGGTTAGTTAAGCAAGCTGTGTACTTAGCCATCTAACCGTCTGGTTTGTTTATGCAAATATACTTGCATATACAGTTTTATGTATATGAGATGTGAAAAACTGCAAGAAGAATTTTAGAGGCTTGATCCAAATGAGTATATGGAAATGTTCATCTGTATATCGAAAAACTGGTCAGATTAGGGATAGAAATTCAGACATGTTAGGGGGTGGATACTGCTGATAGGACCTTGACAGCCTCGCATTGATGAATTTTGAGGCCAGTGACTAAGCAGGCAAGTTACACAGCTGTCCACATATCAACATATGAAAGAGAAAATACAGCTGCTGTTATTACCCTAGGTTTTTATGTTTTTAAGAAAGAATAGAATAAAATAATTATCACTGAGAGATCAATGCAGTTTTAAACCCTCAGTGTACCGATGCCCACCAGTGAATAGTACAATATATGGAACCTCTGCTTCTTTGTGTCATTAGCATACTGGTATTGTAAATCTCAAAGAAAATAAGGTATTGCTTCTTCTCGGCCTTCTGGTCAGGGTGAGCCATAGCATCAATTTAATATCCAGGCATCATCTATCAGAGGGACTATATATCCCACCTTTGCATGGGATAGACTCAATGACCAAATTGGTCTTTTTCCATCTCTAGCTCATACAATCCTATAATCCTAACCAATTTTGTACACAGTCAGAGAGATACAAGGGGAGAAATGAGCACCTGATTTTTACCTGGGCTCTCCAGAGTCATTTTCTTCTTCCTCTTCCTCACTTCCACTGTATTCATATTCTGTCTCATCTAGGAATATAACTGAATGTTAGGTTTCAGAGTAGCAGCCGTGTTAGTCTGTATTCGCAAAAAGAAAAGGAGTACTTGTGGCACCTTGGAGACTAACCAATTTATTTGAGCATAAGCTTTCGTGAGCTACAGCTCACTTCATTGGATGCATAAAGTGGAAAATACAGTGAGGAGATTTATATACACACAGACCATGAAAAAATGCATATTATAAGGAGAGTGATCACTTAAGATGAGCTATTACCAGCAGGAGAGTGGGGTGGGGGGAGAGAAAACCTTTTGAAGTGATAATCAAGGTGGGCCATTTCCAGGACTTAACAAGAACGTCTGAGGAACAGTGGGGGAAAGGAGGGGGGGAATAAACAAGGGGAAATAGTTTTACTTAGTATAATGACTCAACCACTCCCAGTCTCTATTCAAGCCCAAGTTAATTGTATCCAATTTGCAAATTAATTCCAATTCAGCAGTTTCTCATTGGAGTCTGTTTTCAAAGTTTTTTTGCTGAAGGATAGTCACTTTGAGATCAGAAATCGAGTGACCAGAGAGATTGAAGTGTTCTCCGACTGGTTTATGAATGTTATAAATCTTGACATCTGATTTGTGTCCATTTATTCTTTTACGTAGAGACTGTCCAGTTTGACCAATATACATGGCAGAGGGGCATTGTTGGCACATGATGGCATATATCACATTGGTAGATGTGCAGGTGAACGAGCCTCTGATAGTGTGGCTGATGTGATTAGGCCCTATGATGGTGTCCCCTGAATAGATATGTGGACACAGTTGGCAACGGGCTTTGTTGCAAGGATAGGTTCCTGGGTTAGTGGTTCTGTTGTGTGGTATGTGGTTGCTGGTGAGTATTTGCTTCAGATTGGGGGGCTGTCTGTAAGCAAGGACTGGCCTGTCTCCCAAGATTTGTGAGAGTGATGGGTCGTCCCTCAGGATAGGTTGTAGATCTTTGATAATGCGTTGGAGAGGTTTTAGTTGGGGGCTGAAGGTGATGGCTAGTGGAGTTCTGTTACTTTCTTTGTTGGGCCTGTCCTGTAGTAGGTGACTTCTGGGTACTCTTCTGGCTCTGTCAATCTGTTTCTTCACTTCAGCAGGTGGGTATTGTAGTTGTAAGCATTCAAGCATTCTTACAACTACAACCTCCCCCCACTGTTCCTCAGACGTTCTTGTTAAGTCCTGGAAGTGGCCCACCTTGATTATCACTTCAAAAGGTTTTCTCTCCCCCCACACCACTCTTCTGCTGGTAATAGCTCATCTTAAGTGATCACTCTCCTTACAATGTGTATTTTTTCATGGTCTGTGTGTATATAAATCTCCTCACTGTATTTTCCACTTTATGCATCCGATGAAGTTAGCTGTAGCTCACGAAAGCTTATGCTCAAATAAATTGGTTAGTCTCTAAGGTGCCGCAAGTACTCCTTTTCTTTTAACTGAATGTTAGTGCCCTTTACTGGACTCATTTGTTTTTCTACTGCTTGAAGATCCAGATGCTCTAGTATGAGAATAGAAATGGGAGTTTTATTTTATTTTATTCTGGGAAAATCAGTAATATTCTCAAGTTTTTTGCCCAAAAAGTCTGATTCTAAATGAGGGCCACAAAGCCAAGGAAATTTAGTCGAAAGCTGAATGCATTCAGCTTTGACTAAGAATACAGCAGTCACTGTGCAGTGGCTGTCTGACATGCCGTACACTCCTTTGCACAATGGGATGAGTTAAGGATGGAGTTTCAGTCTAAATTCTGAGTACAGTGTTCCCGATTCAACACTCAACACGGATCTATATCAACAGAGCAGAAAGGTGCTGATGTAAAGATAGAAACTGCCAACACCCTTTTGTAAAATAAAAATAGAACATTAAACAAATGACAAATGTGTAAAGTACAATTTCTAAACCTCATCTCCAGGAACACTCTTGCAAAAGTTAAGATATAGGGCAGAATTCTACAGCAACAAGCCTGTGAAACTGGGATTTAAATACTGTTTCAAAGGCATAAACTTCCTTTTCCCTAACATATGCACTTTTCTCTCCCCTATTAATATCCGTATTGATATTTCCCAGTCAATGAAGGCGTCTACATAAATACCCAATTACAATGCTGTACCACATTCTGCAATTTCTTTTGGGATATAAGTGAAATGTAGAATCTTTATCAGATGAAGAGAATTATAGGAAAAGAAAGGCTCACATTTATCCAATTATTTTCCATCTCTAGGGTACAACCTTCATTTGCCAGCCTAAATACATTTAATACTTCACTAGTATCTGGCTTTATTGTTTTCATTTTACTGAAAAAAATATCAGGAAATGGAATTTAAGCATGAAAAAATGATATTGCTTAAAAGAAATCAGAGAAATAGTGATGTGTTAATTGGCTGGATTCTACAAAAAATTCAGCCATTGAGATAAAAAATAGAATACAGTACGCATGCAAATGTTGGCACTGGCAATATATTATTTTAACAAGTTTGTTTATCTATTGAGTCCTCCTTTTATGAGACTTCACTGTGCCTCAATGTGATTTAAGTCAGTTCATTGAAAATGTATTTGTTTCAATTGGTTAGTCCTGTAGCAGACATTGTTGTAAGCTCTTTGGGGCAGAGACTTGGTTTTTATTTGTACAGACCATTGCACAGTTTATAAATATGATTTGTGTTGTGCCATTTTATAACATGACATAAGAAAATATGACTTTAGTGGGTTCCACCTTCTGTGTCTGCATGGTGTGTATACATGCGTACATACTCAATTATAAATGCACACTCACAAAGTGTTTAGATTCAACATTACAACTGCGCACTAGGCCCCTATCCTGCTCCTAGTGAAGTGAATGGTAAAACTCCCATTGTCTTCAGTGGTGCAAGATCAGATGCTAAGTAATAATAGACATTAGATCTGGCCAAGAAATGATTTTTGTTCCTGTGAAAAAATTAAACAAACACAAATTAGTATTTGTTGATTTTTTTTTTCAAGTTACTGGGTGTTCATTGAAAACCAACCCTCTAAATGTCTCAATTTTTGTTGTTGTTGTTAACGAAAACTTAAGAAAATTGAAGGGGGTTGAAAGCAGACATTTCCTGCCCCCGAACAAAACACATTTTTCATCAGAAAAAAAGTTTTGAATGAAAAACTTGGACCAGTTCTAATAGTAATGGTGCTTTGGCTTTGTTGACACAGTCTGAGCTGTGATTTAACTGACTTGGTAGATCCCTGCAGCTCTCCTGGTGTGGACTCTTATTACAGGTGCAGAATGCTATATTTTAACTTTACTTACACAAGTAAGAAATTCATTTAAGCAAAACTGAAATCGCTTACCCTTCATTTAAAATAAGAGTGTCCACACTTAAATACGTGCACCCATTTAATTAAATCAGTTTCTAAATGAGTAAAATTCATGTTCAAACTGTGACCAGCCCTAAGCATAGTCTGATCTCAGTACAGCATCATGGCACAGTCCTTTGGGCAGGGACTCTATTATGTGTTTATCCTGTGCCTAACACAGCAGAGCCTTGGTCTATGATTGAGGTCCCAGGTCCTACCATAATACATATAATAGCCTCTTCTGCTTGGCTGCTAACCTTTTTCTCCTCGCTTCTTCTTAGTCCTATCAATATGGTCCTTAAGCTGAATGCGAACCTGCCTTTCATTAGGCTGGTCTCGAATAAATGGGTGCTTCATCAGCTGTTCAGTTGTTGGTCTCTGACTGTGGTTCTTCACCAGGCAGCTCTCAATGAATGACTGGAATTTTTTAGACCTAGCAGAGAAAGAAAAATATGTAACTGTGTTAAAAAGAAACCACAAATCCAGAATTACATCCAGTAAAAACGAGTCCGATATTTTCTGGATATTTAAAAGGACCAGCCAGCTTGAATTTTTTGTTTGTTTGCAAATTGACTAAATTTTTAAAAATTGGATTATTATTAGAATGTATCCTTTCAATAGTATTGTTCTGAAATACTTTTTCTCATCTCCTGTTGATGGTTAGAAGGATCTCTCTATTGCTCATTATAAAACACAGATAGAGGGAAACAATTATTTATAACTATCTATTACTGCATTTTCTATGCGGTAATGGATTTCTGGGGTGAAGTGGGAGAAGCAAAGTGATTTACTTTTACTCAACTGATATTACACAGATTTTTAAATATTTATAGTTTGTACAATCTCCTACTCATTCTTGCTGTTCTTAGCCCTTCACTTACTCCCACCAGGAGCTTGGTCAGCATGCACTAATCCCATAAGGCATTACATCTTGGCTATAGTATGTTTGTGAGATCTACACTGTCAGCAGGTATCCATACTGCTTCAACCTCCACCCATTTGTGGATCAAAACTAATGACCTGCCATTCTTGCTGTGCGGGGTAGAAGTGGGAATGAGGCTGTGTTGACTTAGCCTGGCCCATCCTCCCCCCCTTGCCTTGCTACAAAGAGTTAAACTAAACTCCAGCCAAAGTAAATCTGAGAAAACAAATTTCTCTTGGCCTCGGATTTTGCATATCAAAAGTTCTGCCTGGAACTAATTTCAGCACATTATAAACCCAAGAGAATAAGGATTTACAAGAAGGAGATGCTGACAGACCGCTATGGTGCATGTTGCTTTAGTAAACTGGAACATTTGTGTAAATTAATGTCAGAAGCCAACTGATATTACAGAATTGCATTGAGGGGTAAAACAATAAGCTTTCAGGGATTTTATTTTCAAACTGTCAGACTAAAAGGTGATTTATCTTTTAAGTACTAATCCATACAAATTGGGATGTGAAAATAAACACTACTGGCTCCAATAAAATCCCCCATCCAGATTTATTAATGAGCAAATCTCTCCTATCTACCTTCCCTCTAAAGAACAGTTTCTTGGTGGATTCCAGAAGGAGAAAGTTGGGTGAAGCTTTATTCAGCCCAGTTCTTTGTACAAGTTAAAGTGGAGACTGAGGCTCTGAGCCTGTATTTTGATCCATGTGGGCAGACCCCTTCATGTATGTGGAGCCACAGCAGCACTGAGGATCTAATTGCAGGATCAGGGTCTGGATCATTACAGAGAAATGAAGCCAAAGACTGTACTATCTGGTATGCTGGACAACCAAAGCAACTGAAAACATCTCGTTTAAGTGAGATTCTATTTTATAGAATCTGTTTGCTTAAAACAAACCTTGCAAAAGTAATTTGCTGACCCCTGCTGAAGTGAACTACCCCAAGAATCAGTGTTTAATTACATATTTAAAGTGTTTATTTGACAGTTATTGTACATAAATACCAACTGGTTATGAACTGACTCTTCCTTGGGTTTAACGGGGATATAAAATGCCTACATGTAAATGATCATGAATCCCAGCTGCCAGTAATTTGATTTTGTGTTGCAGTACATTCCATTAGATTAGTACCTCCTGTTTACCCAGTCTGCTTATATGCAGTACTAATATTTTAATATACACATGAAAGTTAGTTAGGTATTGACACTACAGATCACAAAAATGTCAAACTAAGTCAGATTATATTATAAGCACAGATATTAGTGAGACATTCAATGTTTTACTGGAAAGCAAATACACACTTTGCACTGCCGGTCTGACAGGTAGTCTTACAACAGCACTTAAAAAGTGGCCTCTCTTTGCATGTGTGCATGAGATCATCTGTGCATGTACTTTTCAAACATCTGCATGTGCATGTAGTGAAATTTATAAAACCTACTTGTATACTTTTCTAACAAGCTCTGGCTTCTACTTTAAGGGGAAACACTGCAGAACTTGGCATTCTCATATGGCTTTAATCCTAATAAGGCAAAACTTTGCTATTGCAAAAGTTTTTCACTTTGAGTTTTTGGATTTTTTTGAATATGAAATTCAAAGTGAAATTCAGGGAGTTGGAACCTTCTTGAATCAAAGGGGAAAGAAGGACCGCCCAAATCCCTATGAAACAGACCTGCAGCAACACACAGCTCTATCTGTAGCCCTGCATTCTGTCACAATGCAAGTCCTGGTTAGCATACAAAACAAAACCCAGCTTTCTGAAAAATGACCTATAAAGCTCTGACAAGGATGGGGCTAATGGAATGTCCACCTTCATCCGGAAACTGCTAAGAGTCCTGCGGGTAACATGTTGAACAAATCCTCCTGGTACTCAGCAAGTGTAACGTGAGAATAACCAAGCATTTCTTTAACAATGTTATGGTTCAACACCTAAACCATGCAACTTTTCAGGGCCAGATTATCTGCTGGGGTAACTCCATGGAAGTCAATGAATTTACACCACCGAGAACATGGCCTTCCGTTTTGCATGTTTCCAACAGGAAGCCTGGTAAAACACATCAGTTGCACATGAGTTTCACTTTGAGATCATGGAAACTTTCAACCCCAAAACTGAGGGTGAAACTCTGGGTATGTGAACCTGTGTGTATCAAATCCAAAGACCTTGTTTGTACCAAGTTAGCAGAGGCAACGCAGACAAATGTTGCATAACTCTAATTATTAACCTGTTTTACGGATGAGAAAGATGAGGTGGAGAGGGTCAATGACTTGGCCAGGAACACAGAGATTTGTTTACTAAATAATAAGAACAGTCAATGCTTACACAGCACTAGAACTCACATCTGCCTGACTGCCAAGCCTGTGCTAAGACCATGCCTTTACAGTTTTTTTCCTTCTTTGTCCATTCTCAATTATATTCCCCCTCCCCACTCAAGCAACTGGCATGTGATATGTTGTGATGACAGAAGTAGACACAGCTGTGATTGTCTGGCACACAGGTTTTCCAGCTTCTAACTGTTAACTAACCCACCCACAGTCAGACCTACCCTCCACCTCATTCTTTTGCTCTCTGTGGAGGAAGGGATGTGAATAGGGGAGAGTCGTACAGGATTACTGTAGACAAGAAGGAAAGGCTGAGTAGTCTGTTCTTATGAGCACACAGGGACACCCCTAGTGCCTCTATGATCCTAAGAAATGCAAATGATAGGGGGGAGATGCATAACTAATCACATTATGAATGATGTATGAAATAACCCTGTTATACAGCACTTCACACTTTAATAGCGCCTTTCACCCACAGCACTCGTAGCATTTCACCCATGTTCATGAGACTTGCTCCAGGTCACATTGTGAGCCAATGCCAGAGCCAGAAAAGAACACTCAGGAGTCTGGATTCCCAGCCCCTTCTTCTAACCTCCGTCTGGACGGAGAACAGGGACAGCACTTCCTGAAGACAGCTGCATGCAACTGGGTTGTTACACACACTCCCTCAAGTGATTCCAGAAAAGAAAGTCAAGCCCAAATGTCTGACACCCCAGAGTGCTCACGGCATACAGGGCATAGGCCTGCCAAGAGCCAATGGAGCTCTGTGCAAATTAAAATGGCCCAGGGAAGCCAGAATGTGGTTCACAAGGTGGGGCAAGGCAAAACTATCAGCTACGGTCACTGAGAACCCCTGAGTGCCAGGGCTGCTCAGAGCTAGTGCCTTCCTGACCGTAGCCTCTTCAGAAGAGGAGGATGTGGCCAGCCACATGACAGCTGGCCAGCCACATGACAGCTGCATGTCTTTAAAGGGGTACTGTTCTTCTCAGCAGCTCCAGGAGCCACAATGCCTCCCAGAGACCCACATAGCATAGGGCAGAGCTCTGCTTTAATGGGACAATCAGGCTCTTAAAGCGTGTGTTAAAGAGAAAAGCCTGGGTTTCACTCTTTGTTCTATCTCCAATTCACTGTGATACCTCGGGGCAAGTCACATCACCTCACTGCCTCAGCTCCCCCGTGGGCATGCACACACGTAATAGTACTTCCTTAGCTTAGGGGTGTGTGCAGATGAAAAGCGTTGTCACAGAGGAAAGACCACGCTTAGCATAAACAAGGAGAGATGTGCTGGGTCCAAGTGTTTACGAAAACAGCCCCAAAATTCAAGCTTCATTTGCTTAAGAACTTCAGGGGCAGAAAGTAAATCATCATATCATGCTGATTTGAACCAGAAGAAGAAGAAGATTACAAGGAGCCAGCCTTTAACTTCAAAGAGAAGCAGGGCTATTTTCAAAGCAGGTGCAGGAGTTCATCAAGAAACCAGGCAAACTGTGTTTCTACAGGGGTTTTTCTATTTGCAACAGCAGGCAAGATCCCAAATCCTTTCTACTTATCAGTGGATTTCACTGATTTAACTTCTTCACCTTCAACCATCAAGGGTTTTGCAGCCAGTTAGCCATTTTCTTCCTATGGAAAAATCCATCTTCATCTCAGTGCTTTAATGTGGTTAGGTCAATATTACTGCATGTGGAGAGGTTGACGGTCCTAAGCCCATTTAAGACTACTTGTCCTGGGAGTGGAAAGCACAAAACACAGAGAAGAGCTGCTGATCTTTGATACCCAGCAAGCTGGATTTTTAAATTTTGCTCTTCTCCTGTGATTTTAGTACTTGTGAAAGATGCTTGATTGCATTCTGGGGATGTGCAAAACTTGCACCGCAGAGGTCTGAGCAAGCATTTTGGGGAAGTTCAATTCTTTTGGGTTTTGCATACACAGCTTCTTGTCCTGCTTCGATTAGACCCAAAACCTCAGGCTAAAACTCAGTCAAAAGCATTGACTTGCACCTGGCTTCATGTTGAAGACATTTAAAACAATGTCAGATTACTTGGTCTAAAATCATGAACTAACCCATGTTTGGCACATAGTTGAGTCCAGAAGTGTGAGCCTGTTGGTATTTCATCTGAGTTTCAAATTCATAATGAAACCTAGCAAGATTTACATAGCTTTGCTGAGAATAACAGAGCTGTAAGAAATGGAGAGTAAAGGCTTCTATTTATCCACAGAATGGAACCAGCCCCAATAAGCATGCTTCAACTGTAACTCGGAGAGGGGAGTGTAAACAAAATTCAATGTCCATTCAACCCTTGCCTTTGCTGCAGACTGTCAGGAAGGATAGACACATCTATCAGGCACTAGACAGAGACCACCATTTCATTTCAGAAAGGTCACCCAGTGGCCATAAGATGATAACGAGTTTGGCAACCACAGACCTCAGCTGGACTTGAACAGATCTAGAAGTGAAAGGTTCTGTAATTGATTACAAATCCTTCAAGCCATCCCATCCCCTTAGAAGTTTTTAATTCTTGCTCTCTTCTCTCCAAAAAGAGAGGCTGCAGGGGTTAATGAAATGAGGGAAAGAACATGACAGCAAAGTGACATGGTGGTGTCACAAAAGCCGTTTTCCATCCAAGTAGAAATGGACCCAAAATTCAGATGTGAATTTCAAACACCCCAAAAATCAATGGGATTAGGATTCAGGAGGGCCAGTGCAGCTCATCCAAAAAAAAAAATGGGAGAGAGGTGCAATATATGGGTGTGAGTTTAAATGCCCCAAAGTCTAGGGACATTTAGCTGAACAATTATTGTATCCCTTCAACTTTCTGAACATAAGAACAGGGAAAGTTGGGCTATACTAACAGTGAGCCAGTTAGCTGGAATATGAGGGAAGGGTTGTGTATCGCTGGAATATGAGGGAAGTAACTTGCCCAAGGTCACATGCAGTGTGTGGCAGACCCAGATATGGAATTGGCACCTGGCTTGTGCAAGACGGATTAAAATACTCCAGGGACATAGATTGCAATTTATCAGAACAAAACAAAACAAAACTCCTGCTCCTGTTCAATTTTACCTTAAAGTGTGTGTGTGTGTGGGGGGGGGGGGGTCAGTGATTTCTTTCTTCAGCTGCCTTCTTTCTCTCTGGAGGCTCAGACTGCCTTTGGCTATGTCCACACGATGAGCTGGGGCGGTAATTTCCCTGCTCACACACGCATACTCGTGGACGCTTGATGAGAGCTAGTGTCTGTATAAATAGTAACGTAGCTACAGTAGCACAGGCTGTGACCGTGGAGGCCCGGCTGAGCTGTGCCGAGTACAAACCTGCCTCTAACTGGTGGGCATGTACTTGCCATGGCTCAGCCGTGCCTCTGCTGTTACCGCGGTGACACTGCTATTTATGCTGGTGCTAGCTCTTGCTGAGCTACCGTGAGTATTTGGACTAGAGCCGGGGAATCGCATCCCCCTGGCTTATAGCACAGGTGCAGCCTTTGATGAATAAATACAACACAACACAAACCCTCTCGCTTACATCCTGCAGTCTGCCTTGTGCAGTAACAGCTAACTCAAAAGGTACGTTGGCCGAGCAGTCAGAGGGGTGATTCCATAGAATATCAGGGTTGGAAGGGACCTCAGGAGGTCATCTAGTCCAACCCCCTGCTCGAAGCAGGGCCAATCCCCAATTTTTGACCCAAAGGGCCCCCTCAAGGATTGAACTCACAACCCTGGGTTTAGCAGGCCAATGCTCAAACCACTGAGCTATCCCTCCCCCCAGCATGTGTAGACGTACCTGAGGTAGATCTGATCTAGCTAGCGTGAGAACCAATAGCAGTGAAGGTGCAGCCCAGCAGACTGCTGTCTGGGCTAGCCAGCAGAGTATATTCCCAGGCTCTCTGGCAGACTTGTACTTGGATGGCTAGCCCATGCTGCAGCCGCTTCTCTGTTATTGCTTCCCATGCTAACTTGGTGAAAGGTACCTCTGTACGTCTACATGCGCTGCAATCGCAGTTCCAGTGGCAGCACCGACATACCCAACGTGTAAGTGGGAGACTGGTGGCTCAACAAAATACATGTCTGAACACCTGTCTGCTGCTGGATCGCTTCAGGTATCAAAAGGAAGTTGCACAAGAGCCTGCAGTTCACAGATCATCATATCATACAACCTCCATACCTCTCTCTGCAGACTTCTGAATAACCACTGTGGATACTGCTTCAGACTGGTAAGAAAACTCTCTCTTACACTGGCATTGCACTAAGATCCAGCCAGCTGATGATGAAGATGGCAAAATTAGTGCTGGGCCTGTGTGTGTTTTTAGAGGGTGTGGTGCTCTTTGGATGCTGGTTTCAAACTAAGATGTACCAAGGAATTCAGTGATCGCTCCGCACAACAGACATACCCTAGAAACACTGCCACTTGGACCTCACTTTTCTTCGAAACCTGCCTTTAACTGTGCACCCACGTACCTGGGCTCTCAGCACTAAGGAATGAGAGGCAAAAATTCTACCACCAAGACAGCACTTTTTCCCTCCAACTCTATACCCCTAGCACTAAGTTGGAGCACTCTCCCTCTGTATCACTAGCAGTCAGGGTGAGTGGCAGGACTCTCTCTCTCACACACACACACACACACACATATTATCCCCCCCCCCACCACTAAGTGGCAGGGCTCCCTATCTTTTCTGGCTAAACCACAACTGAACCTGGGATGAGAAAATTGTAGAAACCTATGTCCAGTACACTTTAAGGGTTCTTGCTTACATCAGCACAGTAACAGAACATCTGCTGGGCTTCAGGGATTCTTTTAATTTTGTTAAAGAGTGTTTTCTATTGGAGTGTCCTGGTTTTCTTCAAGATGCTGTTGCATTTTTTTTCTTCCAAAATTTTAAAATAAAACCCAAACTTAGTTCAAATCTCCACATTCCTGAGCCTTCAAGATAAACTATCCCTTTTTGGAATGAGTAAATGTTTCCACTTGAAAATGGAATCTCTTTGGAAAGAAATGGCAGCCAAGTGAAGTGTCATGTGGCTTCAGGCTGCATAAATCTCTTCAGAAAAGCCAACTCTTCACTGTGAAATGGCAACATTAGAGAGCTTCTCTCTCTGTGTCTCAAAGAGAAGTTGTCATGCCACCCACACAGTGCAGCCAGCTGGGACCAGAGCAATCTTTCCTTAGGGCCTGATCCTGTACCCACTGAAATTACACTGGTGACTTCACTAGAAACAGGATCAGACCCCTAAACCTGTAAAGTGTTTGTTTAGTGCTAACAATATAAACAAGTGATAACATTTTACAGCATTTGAACTTCAGTTTGAAGACCAGACTCACCACTTCTTTGATTTCAACCGTGGGGCTGGGTTCCGGGGGATGAGGAACAGAGCTCTCATGGGATGCATGTCACAAAGGGCTAAAAGGTACAACAAGAGACATTAGATAGGGCAGGAAGCAGAAGAGATACAGAGCATTTCATAGATAGAGCATATGTTAGGGGCAGGTGGAGAATCTAGAGATAGGATTTCTCTGAAGTAACAAGAACTCCAACATACCACTACACAGAGGGATTTGAATAAATACCCCTCCGGAGGCACCTTCCAGCCCAAGGAGTGGCATGATTCTAGAGATGGGCTGGAGCTGCAAAGCTTGGACCAAGATCTGAACTCCCCTAAGTTTTGGGGATGTCTGTACCCTGGAGTTTTGGTTTAGAGTTAGGGGCTAGCTATGAAGTTTGTATGCCTGCAGCTTTGTGTTTAACCACACTGACAGGCACTGATGCAGGTGACAGCTCACGTATGTGCTGCACTTCAAAGCCATACCATGTGGTTTACCACCAAAGCCATACCATCTCTGCCCTGGTTACTTTTAACAAACAAGATCCTAGCATAAAACTGATAGGAGTCTTAACAGGTATACGAGTTACCTAAATGCATCAGCTAAATCCTTTGCATTGTTATTGGTGCCACAAGAAAGGCCACTGAAATAATACTCAGCGCATTGACAATGTTTTTCATCCATACACCTCAGAGAGCTTTAAAAAGAAGGGTAATTATTTTTTAATCCCCATTTTAACTAGGAGAAATTGAAGCTCAAGATCACAAGTCAGTGAGACAGCGAGACAGAATCCAGGTCTCTTGACTCCCATTCCAGTGTTCTATCCACTGGATCACATGGACTTCTGATAGCATCTAGAAACCTTCCTGTTTCAGTTTGCAACAGTCACCCCCTCTTCTGGGCTCCCCAGCGCACCCTTTGTCAGTCTTGTTTAGATTTTTCATCTCCTGGAGGCGGCGACTGTTTGAATGTAGTTTGTTCTACAAAACAGCGTGCGTGGCTGGTGCTTAGCAAATAAGAGCGAGTTACAATTTAGTCATAATAACTCAACCAAGGCAGCGCATCTACTTACGAGGAGCACCTTCTGCCATCTCGATGGCTGTTATCCCCAAAGACCATAAGTCACTCTGAAAAACAAAATACAGAGAAATGTCTAGGGCAGAAGAACCTTGTAACAACCGAGAGTCCTCTGAGGGAGGAGTGTCAGTACTGTACTCCACAGAAAGGGTTTCTGGGCTATTTTATTACTAAGAGTCTGATCTGTATTCTCTCTCTCTAAGTCCTTGAACTCCCGGCTCAGAAGATTTTCTTTTATGTTTTTTTCATTGTCAGTGCTTTGGAGTAGGATTCCCAGTGGAGATGTGGTTTTAACTTTGTTTGAATGACTGAAAAACAATTGCCGTATGAGAACTCGGAAGCCCCAAGATCCAGTGTGATCATGTTTCAATAATAAAGCAATACATCTTTTTGAGAGTAAAAATACAGAAACTCAGACACATGATATTTCAGCCGCAGCAGCAGCACTGGGCAACTCTATGCTGAATTGTTTCACCCTGCTCCCTCTTCCAGTGCTGCCAGCTTCTGACTTGTGTGCACCTTAACCTGCAGCCCTAACAGATCAAGGCAGAGTAGGATGTGCAAGCACAGGATACCTCTGGACTCTCCAGATGGAGATACACTGACAGAGTAAATAAGAACTGAATATGATTCAGCCTGCTCTATGGATCTTTCCCTCTCCTGGGGGTGAAGCAGTTTCTCCACATGTGGAAACCGTTCCTCAGATATCACACCATTCATACCAACTTCTGTGGTATCTGCTGTACCTTCTCTCCTCTCCCTTTTTACTTCAACACATTTGAAACATTTTAATACTTGTGAAAGGAGTCAAAATGGCAGTCACATTGCCTGGGGTACTCTGTCGACAGAGGGACAAACCCTGATGTCCTTATTCAAGCCAAATTCTCACTGGAATTTTTGCCTGGGGATGGACTAAATCAGAACGGATGGCCAGTTCATGCCTTTTTTTATTTAAGGCATCTTCACTGGCGTAGCTGAACATCTTGTATGTATTCATGATGTAGTAACATACTACCGTTCTCTTGTTACAGATGAGGAAGCTGAGATAGAGAGAGGGGAAGTGACTTGCCCAAGGTCATATGCAGTGTGTGGCAGACCCAGATATGGAATTTGGACCGCTCGATGACTTGTTTACACTCAGAAGTTTTGCCTCTGACTATACCAGTACAGTAAAGCAGCAGAACCCTTCTGCTGCGGACACAATTATAGCAGGGTTTAAACCAGCATAGCTTATTCTGATTCAGGAATGGAAATAAGCTATAGCAGTATAAGGCACCTTTATGCTGGTAGAAATGAATCTAGGCCAGGTCTACAGTATAAACTTGAGCTGGCATAGCTGTGTCTGTCAGAGCTACCAACAAAGGGGGCTGGGGACTGGAATAAGTTCTACCAGCAATGGTGCTGGTATAAACTGTGTCTATACCATGAGGGAGTGCTTTAATAGGACATGATCCTGGTACAGCTATACCAGCAAAGCGCTCCTTGTGTAGTCCTGGACTTACACTAGGGCTTTATTGATATACCTATGTCAGGGGAAAAAAATTAGTTCACCCCCTAACAAACAAACATAGTTATAGCACTAAAATTTTTAAGCATAGATCAGCCCTTAGACTATCCCCCTCATCTAAACTGCCTTGCTTACCCTTTCCTGATGAAGGTGTGGGGGAAGGAAAACTTCCAGTTCCTCTGTTAGGGGAGGCAGGTTTTGCTCTACTTCCTCAGAGAAGCAGCATTGTGTCCAGCCCCAGATCTCAGGGGATCCACCAAATTCCAGGACTATGCATAGATGTCCCATAGGCACTGTGCTGCCAGGGCCAATGAATCATAGAATCATAGAATATCAGGGTTGGAAGGGACCTCAGGAGGTCATCTAGTCCAACCCCCTGCTCAAAGCAGGACCAATCCCCAATTAAATCATCCCAGCCAGGGCTTTGTCAAGCCTGACCTTAAAAACTTCTAAGGAAGGAGATTCTACCACCTCCCTAGGTAACGCATTCACCACGCTCCTAGTGAAAAAGTTTTTCCTAATATCCAACCTAAACCTCCCCCACTGCAACTTGAGACCATTACCCCTTGTCCTGTCATCTTCTACCACTGAGAATAGTCTAGAACCATCCTCTTTGGAACCACCTCTCAGGTAGTTGAAAGCAGCTATCAAATCCCCCCTCATTCTTCTCTTTTGCAGACTAAACAATCCCAGTTCCCTCAGCCTCTCCTCATAAGTCATGTGTTCCAGACCCCTAATCATTTTTATTGCCCTGCGCTGGACTCTCTCCAATTTTTCCACATCCTTCTTGTAGTGATGGGTCTTCTACTATCAGTCACCCCTTTACTCCACCAATGGAAGGGCACCAGAAAAGCTAATACAGCCCATGGTTTCTGCATGGTACTGGGGGAAGGGGTGATGTGGATCAGTGGTCACACAGGAGAGGTGAGAGGTATATGTAGAGGGGTCCCTTCATGCCCGCATCGAGAAAGTGGAATGATCCCTACTGGTGAGGGACTGGACTAAGATCCACCAAAGTATGACCTATAGAAATCTAAACAGTCATCAAGGATGCATTCGTGTTACAGCTGACCTGAGCTGGATTTGAACTGATGTTAAAAGGCTCCATGTTCTCCTATCAATCCTCTGAGCCCTCCCTATGGCAACTAATTTCACAACATGCACCACCATCCAATTCGTGGGCAACAGAACAAGGTGGAATGTCATGGTTATGCTTTTAATTCTTTCTAGCAAGACTTTAGTGTTAGGAGCTACTGGCTCAGTTGATACCCTTGCTCTGAGGGGCGTAAATAGCCCACAGTATCAATCAGCGTGCCCAACTGGTAGTGGCCAGCTCACTAGTTAAAATTAGATTATCTATAAATGGATTTGATGCAGTGCCCATGGACAGGCTGCTTAGGATTGCTTAAAAATATAAAGCGTCTTGAAATAATTCAGAAGAAAGAGGGGACTAAGCTATGGTTTGTTGATTAAACGGGAGACAGGAGAGCTACGTTTCTCCAGTGGGAGGAGAAACAAACAGATACGCTTCCTTGTACTCTGTTCCGAAACGTTCTGCAGCCCACATGGCAAATTCAGCAACCTTCTGCAGGCGAATTCAGCAACTGATTTCCCTAACACCTAGAGCAAATGGGGAGCTTCTTCTTGGAAAACTCACTTGATATAACTCTCCTATCCCTTCTCCTGGGATCACTGCATTTTCAAATGACAACATTTATATTCCAGGCTAGTCACCAGGAAGCATTTGTAAGTGGTGTTCAACTGCCTGTGCTAGAGAGCATCTAGAAGTCATTGATGTGCTGGATTTAAGCTTTTAGATCCATGAATGAATCTCAAAGACACTTCAGTTCTTGTATACTGGAGAAAATGCTTCAATTACCAGGACACAGGAAAGAATTAATGTATATGCATGAGAGAGAGAGAAAGTGATAAGTTTCCTTAGTGGCCATGCTACAACTTACTTTTGGCAGAAGTTAAGTAATTCATTACTCCAGACACTGTGTAGGTAGAGCTGTATAATGATTAATAACCGAGTACCGAATACATTAAAACAGAACACAGACTAATTTCAGTGCCTTCGTTTGAAGTATAGCCTCAGACACATCGCTGAGGTTGGTGGGCAGCCAGCTGGCACCATAAAGGGACTCAGCTAAAGCAAACCCGAGGAGCTCTCCTATAGATGATATACTCCACTGCAGAGCAGGGGAAAAGACCAATCTTTCAGGTACAGCCATCTACTCCAGCAGGGGTCCACTGGCAACAGCTTTGCCTTCTGGTGCCCTTCAGCATATACGGTTCTATACTGCAGTCCACTAAAATGATTTCTGGTCTTCATTGATATGAAGTCAGTTATCCCAACTGTCTTTGGGATCAGTGGTGGATTACTGCATGGGCCCATGGGGCCTGTGACCAGGGACCCCGGCCAATTTGGCACCTCTGAAAAAATCTCCCTCTGCCATGGCCTCAGGGCGGGAGGAGCTCTTGCTTCTTGACACAGCCATGAAGCCACGGCAGGGGCACAGAGATTCTCCAGTCTTGAGGCCGCAGTGCGAGGGAGGGCAGAAGGAATGGGGGGGGGGCGGGGGGAAAGAGGTAGAATGGGGTCGGGCTGTGGGCTGACTAGCTCAGTGGTTTGAGCATTGGCCTGCTAAACCCAGGGTTGTGAGTTCAATCCTTGAGGGGGCCATTTAGGGATCTGGGGCAAAAATTGGGGATTGGTCCTGCTTTGAGCAGGGGGTTGGACTAGATGACCTCCTGAGGTCCCTTCCAACCCTGATATTCTATGATTCTCTTGAATTTAGCGCAAGAGAATTTAAACTACTGATCTAACAAGAGTTAGAAGGAAGCCCAGGGTTAGAATGTAAGAGGTCCTGGCTCCTACTCGCGGGCTCCAACCACTAGACATGCTGAGATATTCTTAGAGCTTTGCCCAGCCTAGTTTCAGATTCACAGTTGACAGGTCACTGCCACCTCCCTTGGGAGACTATTCCGAAGTCTAATAATTTTCAGAGGCAAGACATTTCTCCTGCTGTTCAGCCTATATTTTCCCCTTATGGAATTTCATCCCAGTTGTCCTAACTGCAATTCCCTATACTTCCCTAAAAACTCCCTCTCCACTGTTGACATTTACACCTTTCAATCTCTTGTGGACCATCATGTCCTCCTTTGTTGTTGTTCACTCAAGCTATACAGTGCATATTGACGATCTCAGTCTTTCCACATGGGTCAATTCTTACAATCCCTTCATCATCATTACTGCTCTTATCTGAACTCCTTCCAATTTCTCAGTAGCCTCCTGGTATTCAGGTGCCCAAGATTATAAACAATATCCCAAGTGATTTTAACTAGATACAGAAACGGATACAGAAAGACCTCTGTGGGTCTGAAAGGGAAGGAAAAAAACAGCAGGAAACACACATTTTATACTGGATTTGGATTTTGTAAAGTTTTTTTAAAAATTGGAAAAGCTTTGCAGTCCACCTGGCAAGGAGAAAGCACACTAATACATTTGCAATAATCTCATTTTAGTAAAGGAAGCAATCTCTGTTTCCTTTGATTCTAAGCATATTGACAAGATTTCTGTCAACAAAAAAGAAGAAACCTCTAGGAAAAAAACAAACCTCAACAATGTGGGTTCTGTATTCACCTTTTGTGATGTGGTTTATTTTTATGAGGTATTTGTTGTATCCTGTACATTACACAGTCAAGTTCTCCTTGCCTAAGAAAACAGAGAGATCGGAAGCAGTTTTCTGTCTCCAAAGGGTTAAGTCTGTGGAGTTCCTTTTTTTTACCCACTAATTCCAGTCTTTTATATTTGTTATCTCAAGCGATTGGCTTTATACTGATTTGGGATCTGTAGGATCCAATTTGCAACCTTTTAAAAAATTGTCATTTGCATTTTTCTCTCCACTTCAAAGCTAGAGCATCAGCTGTAGTGAGGTGAACCTAAGACGGGAGCCAGACCCAGTGGCCACCAGACTACAAGCTCTGAAAACACCCCGCAGTTTGGAGTGTTGGCAGCAATCAGCCTTTTGTTTTATATCCACAAACAGCCAATGCCAGCTTCAGAGACAAAACCATCTAGTCTGCTAAGAATATTTGATCCTCGAGGACAACAGGAGAATTCTGATCCCAGTTCCTGCTCGCTGCATATCAAGTATCCTAGCTATTTTGGAAGGAGGAAAACACCAGGGATTTCTGAGGAAAGAAATGTTGGCTATAAAGATATAAAGCCAGGATTTTTAATAATATCAAGGCATTTCAAGTGCTCTTTCCAGTGACTGACTCCTTTTTAGGCTGTAAACCTCTCCATACTGTATTTAGAATATGCAACTTAACAATGAATCTATCTAGTGCTAGCAAGCAAGAGAGCAGAGAGCATCTCAAAAGGAAGAATCAGGCATACAGGTGAACCACAAACTTACTAGCCTAAGAGCATATATTCAGCGGATGGAAACCCACAGGGTATCTGAGCCAGAATGTCTTCTTGGGTGGGGATTTGCAAGGGAGGAGCTCTGCTTGCTGGAAAGAGCCCTGCCAGTGAAGCCAGGGGAAATGCCAATTCAGCAAATCCCCCCTGCAGTCTCTTTTTGGGCCACTCCTTTGAAGAGCTGGCCAAAGGGCAAACCTGATTCCCCCAGAGGGGAAATGCCTGGGGGAGGGTGGTGACAGCACCACCTGCCCTCTTGTGGAGTGAATATCCTCGGGGGGCACAGGGAAGTATAATTTACATTTCCCTGAGCCAACATCTATGAAACCAAATCCATGCCGTTCAGTGGTCACTCCCTGGAAAGCCAGTTCCTTAGTGTGAGATGTGTAAAGAGTGACCCAGCTGGGGCAAACTCACTACTTCTCCTTAGCATTAGTAAAAGGATGCTTCTTCTTGGCTTCTTCAGTTGAGCTATGGCCTATGAACCACGAAGATTTGAGTTTGTGTCCCAGGAACAGTATTGTGCAGACTGTATGTACATACACATAAAGGAAGACCAACTAGAGGATTGGGGTGTCCGCTAATTGGTTAAATCTGCTTAGGTATTTGTCAACCAGTTGGCAGACAGTATATGTACTAACTAAAGAAACATTACAACTGCCCATAAAGTTTTGTAATCTGAACTAAAATGCTTGCGGCAGAGATACACAATATAGTAGCTAGTGTGTGTTACACATAAAAAGAGTTCCCTAAATGATCTCTACTATAAAACAGACTCTCCAGCTCTCCAACAAATGCATGTTGTAGTGGTTAACCAAAGAGAATTAACTATTTGCACATGTGCATATCATTACCAATTTAAATAACCCTCAGGATGAAGTCTGAAGCTGGACAGCTGCTCTCGAGGAAACAATCTGTTAGGTTGATGACTGACATATTTTAATAGAAGAAATGTACAAGATTTTTGGGGACATGTTTGGGCTCTCCATCATACATATTTTATTTGCCCTGTGGGAAAAGTAATCGTCGATCAAGGCTGTGATGCTGGGTCACAATGGTGGAATGTTTGCATCGTCACATGGGAAAGTCGTATCACTAATATGTGGCTAGCCTTCTATAAGTCCTTGCCTCAGCGGGTTTAACAGCGCTTTCCAAACATGATTTCTCACATTGCCCTCATAGGATGTGGAATGGGCAAATGCACAGCAAGCTTTAAACTTATTTTTTCAAAATTGCTTATTCATTTTGGAAACCGAGCTTGAGCCACAAAGGGGCTGGTTTTCAAAGGGGATGAACATGTACTGGACTCTAGATGACCAGCACTTCTGAAAATCAGGTCCTGACCACCCCAAGCTAGATATTCAAAAATGAGACACCCAGAATTAGTGGACACTTTTGGAGACTTGGGCCTAAGTTAGTCCTACTTTAATTGTAGGCAAGTCGAGTACAGGAGTCCCAATTTGACCTTCCATCTATTTCTAGTTTGAACTGGGAGTCATGATCCCTGGCTTCTATTCCTGCTTCTGCCATTAACTTGAGGCATGATCTTGGGCAATGGCAACATTGCATCCCCATGACAATGTCATAGGCACTTACATGATGCTACATGATGTCATCAGGCCACAAATAAAATTGGAATGCCGAGCAGGACATAACACAGATCAGTGATAACTGGGACTGTCCCACAAATTTCTGAACATGCAACAACCATAAGACCTCTGTGTGAATGCCAGCCAGACATGCAGACTTGAAGTTATTATTTCAGCTTCTTCTTCTCTTGACAGGATAATATTTAAATATACTACGCTGAACAGCACAACACAACAGTTCAAAGGATGCCCGTAATACCTCATTCAGCATTGAGAAAGACCTTTTGCAGTAATCTTTAATGCTTGAACAGCACAACAAGGATTCACATTAATAACAGACTGACATCTTGGAATCTGACTGCTGTAATGCAGGAGAGAACTCTTCTGCACTTCATTGTGTACTTACAAATTTTAAAAGCTGTCAAATCCTTTGCCAAAATCCTGAATATTAATAATGTTTATGACTGGGACATAACATTTAAGATCAGATCAAGTGTCCTCTTCATATGTTTATGATCAGAATTGTAAATTCAAACAGTGACAATGGCGATTAAAAAAGTCTAACCTGCGATATAGTCTCTCTGAGTCTCTTTGCTCATTTTAATACCGTGACTAATTCAGACACCTTAATGAATATTTTTTAGACCTCATGAATATTACATTTGTAGCAACATGTAAATAAACATGAAGATGCTTGATTGGGTACCTTGAAGTCGTAAGTGGCATCAGGATTTTCATCACAGGCAATGACTTCAGGAGCCATCCAATAAGGAGTTCCAATGAAGGTATTTCTTCTACCCACTGTTCTGTCAAGCTGAGCGCTGACACCGAAATCCACTGTGTATGAAAAAAATACCATACGAGCATAAGTAAGGCAGAGAAAAAACTGAATGATATTTTTCAGCTGGAACATATGAAGATGGAAAATAATAAAGTCATGTTAAGTTCATACAGACTGACTATTTTCGGTCTTCAGAAAAAGTATGTATTGGGCCAAAGTCACCCCTGACTGAACTCCCCTGAGTTCAATGGAGTCCTAGCAGGGATGGGTTTGGCCATCTGATCTCTCTGTATTGTTGGGAAAAATGCACAGGCTCCTCATTACTAGAGTTTAGTAAGAAGAGATCATGACTCCACTTACTAATGGAGAAGAAGGTTGGGAACGGAAACAAACCAGAGCCTTTGTTCTGTCCTATTCCATGTGTGTCAAGGAAAGTCATACGTTTTTAAAAGCTCCATTTTCTGGAAACACTCTTCCTGGAAATGGCATAAATACAATAGGCATAAGGAGCTAAAGGACAAAGGATCATAGGGAAATGTTAAGTGTGGAGCTGTAAAATAAAGCAACAAGTGATATCTTTCTAATCCATGGTAAAATATTCTGGGCTGGATTCTCTGGTTCACCAAGTTCACTTTGTACCAAGTAACTTAAAATGACTAGAGAATTTCCCCCTGGAGAAGGAAGCTCCACCAGTGTAAAGCTGGATGAGCCAGCTGTACAGTGTCCTGAGCTGGAACCACCCTTCGTTGTATAAAGGGAGGGAAATGACATGACTGAATGAGACTTGCCACCCAATTCTCCACTTGTGTAAGATCCCTGAGGTACCTTAAGTTTAAGCTGCCCTTGTGCAGCTTTAACGTGCTGGTGCTGGACAGCTGAGCCTCAAGCTCTCTGTGAACTAATTGGATACTGTCTCCTATATTTTCCTCTTCACTGATGTGTTTTGGGGCATGGGAGGGTGGTGATGTTACCCGTGACACTGGAAATGGAGTGCAGAATAATTCCTCTGACCGAGGTTCTCTCAAGTTTATTGCTCACAGCACCAACAAGACCACCACAGTGCAATGATTAGGGTATAAGACTGTGATTTTGATTGTTCAGTGCACCAACATGCGATTGAGATGGAATCTTCTGTTTAAATCTCAAGGGCATCTAACAGGGTCAGGGTAGAAATATACATTAACAAATTTTCAACATGCAGAGATTGGGTCAATATGCAAAGATGATCATGAATGTGTAAAACCCCATACAGGTTCACAACTACCCAACTGACAGGGCCAAATGTGATGGTGGAACCGAGCAGATGTCAGTGCATGTGAATTTTTCTACATTTGGATGTCTGCTATCATCTGATGATAATTTAGTGCATGGTATTTAGCCAAATCCAAGTTCATTTGAATGAGTCCAGCACAAAACAATAAGCACAGAAGATACCTGATCTGTCCCCATTCCCAAAGAAGGCAAGTCAGTTACTTACTCTCTACCAGTTTCATTCCATCTTCCCAGCCAACCTCATCCCACACTTTCCTTACATTTGCCACAGTTCTATGCCATTCTTACCCAGTTTAACTTCTGCATTTTCTGTCAGCAATACATTCTGTCCCTTGATGTCTCGATGAATTACTTTATGCTGGTGTAGATGACTCAAACCCTAGAAAATTCAGTGGATAAGCAAGGTCAGTAGAAACCAAATTCAAAGAACATTATTTTATACCATTTCCCTCTTGCCACCAGCACACTAATTATCCACCAAAAATGGGAGATTTGTGTTGGAATTAAGTCACCTCAAAACACTTTGTCATGTGTACAAAATGTCCTACATTTCACATTGGGAAGGCATGAGTAGAAACACCCACTTAACTGTAATCATGGAAGTCAGTGCTTTATATGGTGAGTGAAAAGAACTGTAAATTCGATAAGGATTTAGGACTGAGCATTCAGTTACTTCAGAAACCAATATTAACCTGAATACCTCAGTATCTATAGTAATGTTTTTTCATGTGCTTTTTGCCTTAGGGAGCCATTTGAGTAGCTGAAACAGAAAATTTGGTCCTCTCTCTGTATTTCTATCAACCAGGAACTAAAATACCAGATCTCATGTTATATTGGCCCAATAAATAGTATTCATATGCATTAAAAACCTCGATTAAAAATACAAATACTAGAAGTTGCATATACCCCTAATAGAGACATAGCTCAAATTAAAAGTCTCTCTTGAAGGCTAGAGGTAAACTAGTTTCCCATTGTGCCTTTTTATTAGTTCATTAATTTCTTCATGCAACCTGCATTTTTATTTCATGTGTTTACCATTTCAGGGTTTACAAGTAATAGCCACCTATATTGCTAGTCTGGTACAATATGGATTACTTTAAAAACTAATTTCGTATTGGTTTTCATTTCATATTAAATATTCATTTTTTAAAAAGAAAATAATTTCCACTATCACTGCTGGCAGTTATTAGTCATTTTATGCTTGTTACTTTGGGACTACTACAGAGAACAATTTCTACAGAGATCTGGAAGCCTTCTTGCATTCCAGTTCTTAACTGAATTATTACAGTTTTAGACTCTAGCTGTTTGATCCTGCGTGCATCCAAGGAAATGGCAAAGCTTCCATTCAGCTATGTAGGCTCAAGCCCTAGGTGATATAAAATCACATCAAACCTTCAATCTTAAATAATATTTATGAGTTCCCATTGATTACAGTGACAAGATAAGCACCATTAATGATTCGCAATGTTATATCACATTTTCAGTATATGATCATATACTTCTACATGCCACCCCTTTACTATCAGTGATCGGAATGAATTAATTTGAAATGCATCTAAATGTCCTATGAATAATTTACTTCTATAGGCCTGGAATTATTTTAATCGCTCATTAACAAAAGAACTATAAGGACTACTATTAGCGGTATTCCCTAACAGAAGAATGACTGCCACCTTGGGCAAGCTAGAAAATTTGTCTAACAAGACACTATGTTGATTTTTCACTAGCCACATAGATGTATACTTGTATCTTTAAAAATATACCTGGAAGATTTTAAATACAAATATATTGTATATGGACCAAAGTTTCCTTTGCTGTATGGTGCATAAATATGTAACAAGCCAGCTTTTCTTTGTATTATATGTCTTGAATTGTGTTACAAAGCACAAAAGAGTAACAATGTTAAACACTTGAGAATGTCATCTTTCAATATTACCAATCTCTCAGACTCTTCTGTGGTTTGTAGAACTAGATCTGGGTTTTGAACCTTCCGCCCACCTCCACTCCATACTTTAAACCCACGGATTTATTTAAAGATGGGATGAAAAGCACTATCGCCACCATGGTGTTTTTTTCAAAACTAAAGGGAAACCTGTTTTCTGAATGAAGGATAGGAGGATCCTGAAAGAAGAAAGGGGATACTGTAAGCAGTTACTTAGATTGTACGCTCTTTGGGGCAGTGACAATCTCTTTGTTCTGTATTTGTACAGCATCTAGCACAGTGTCACTACTGCAATACAAAGAAAGAAAGAAAAATCTGGCACAGTTACCATTCCTTTCAGAAGTGCTTCTGATTGGGAGAGAGGAGAGACAAAGAACTAGAAGTGTCCCAATGGTTCCTTCTTGCCTTCTTAAGCGTATATACAACAAGGATGGAGAAAAATCCCTTTTCTGGCTCAGGTTCTTCCCCCCCTCCACAAACCCTTTGAGTCATAGGTCATGCAATGACTCTCCTCTCCTCTATAGAAAGAGCAGACCGCTTTCACAGGCTGGCTTTTCAAGGCAAGCTGGGCTCTGCCAGGCCCATGACCTTGCAGTTACCTCTCAGCCTTACCCCGATCTGTTTATGTAGGGACAATTAGTGATCCCAGCTGGGTGTAATGGAGACTGATGCCACCGGCAGAGGACTACTTAAACAGCACTGAGCTCAGTTGAGGGGAGAAGAGGAGACGGGACGTTTCCTCCTTCTTTCTGGGAAGAGCCTGGGGTAGGCCTCAGGGATTGAAAAGGAGGCAAGACTCTCCTATGAAGATAATCCCACAGGGAGCAGTGAAGGCTCCTGGAAGCTGGTGGGGGGGCTGAGTTAGGGCCTACAATGGGTGGAAGAGACCCACAGGGAACAGAGTAGGCTCCTGTGGGAGAGAGCCTTGAGACAGGGTTTGTAAGTGGAAGTAGAAGACTTCAGTACCCCAAGGGGACAGAAGAATTATTCAGATATTTGGACCTTTCAGTTACCCCAGAAGGGGTTTGAACTTTATGTGACTTGGTTGGAGGGCCGAGCCATGGAAGACCCAGTGAGAAGCAGACGACCCACAAGAGGTGCTGGAGCCAAGGTACAGGTGACATTATGCACCGATTCAAGGGGACATTCCAAAGGTGTGCCCCACTGCAACTACATAGCCAAACATAGCCAAATGTTGAGACTTGACACTTGATGGTGACTCCACATCATGACCCAGTGGTTAGGTTCTGACTCACTGGTAGGGCTATTTTGCAAAACAGGCTTACCAGTTCATAAATTTAAACTAAGCCTGTGTAACTGTGGTTTCCCGAGGCTGAAGGAAATGTCGCTACAGCAGCTGATTAGCTACAGTGCTTGTTATTTTGCTCATCAAATCGTGGGGGATGGTGCGGATGGTGGCATGTACTGTAAATAAACAAATGCTTAGTCACCACTGGACAGCAACGGGGACTTCATGAACATTTTATATCCTTCCATGTGCATGTTTGAGCACTCACTTCCTTCCTCATTTTTTGGGCACTCGTTCAGATGGTGGTTGTTTCTTGAAATCTATTCTGTACGGAGTTCCCACACTATGTAGACGATAGACTTAAAAACAAAACTTATTCTTTACATTCATAGATTTTTAAGGTCATCCTATTATGATCATGTAGACTGCCTACCTGAATGACATGGGCATCACTATGGAAGTGCATCATTTACAGAAGGCACACAAATGCACAGCTACGGAACACTGGCACTTGCCAGTGTAAGCCGTTCCAATCCAACCCTCATCTCAGGGGTAGAAAAGTTCCAACATCCTCACTCAAGCCAGTGACACCAGGCAAAGGGAAAAATAAAAATGTGCCATTTGAATCATTTGAATGTGTCTTTTTAAAACACAGATTCCTTCTGCAGACTGTATTAGGACTTCCCTTTCTGTTAATTGAAAATAGAATTCTGTCTTAAATAAATTTTTGTACTGATTTATTATTAAAGGGAATTACATTTTTGTTGAAGGAAAAACAGAGTTAAAAGTCAAGAAACTAACAGAGCTAGGATGCATTAACTGGCAGGTATTTATTATGCATCAGACAAGCACATGAATCATTCAGACCTACAGGCAACTAAGAAGCATTAGCTTATGCCAGCACATTGGCCACACAGCCTAAAGTGCCATCTCACAAGCTTTCCCTCTTTTCTAAGTGTAAAAAGCCAATCTTCAAACACTGCATTTGGTGAATGACATTTAGAACTACAGTAGCTCACTTTGGACACATACCCGTAAAATCTCCCTGCAGATGTACGCAATCCACTCCTCCTTCAAAGTGTTCCCTTTTGTGTTCTTGATCAGATCGGTGACAGAGCCAGCACCACAGAACTCCATCACCAGCTGGCAAAGGAAACAAAAGAACAATGATTGTAATTAAACTTGAAAGCATCCTCTGGGTTGCAATAACCAAATGTAGTACATTGCAGTTGGCAACGTATTTATGATGCAATTTCACTGCAACAGAAAGTGATCACTGAATAATTTTGAGTTGAGTTTATTTGTTTAAAAAGAATTTTTTGCATTGCTTGAGAAGCCTGTTTTCCTTCAAGAGGCATCAGAACAAGAAATTGGAGTAACTTTATTACTGAAAAACAATGGGAAAAAAGTTAGAAATCTTGATGTCACCAATCCCACTGCGACATATTCTATATTCTCACTACAGGGCCTAGTTCTATATCAATGCAAATATGATATATACAGGTGCCCCAGAATCAGTCTCTTGAAGATAAATCTTCCATAAATGTGTGCAGACATTATTAAACCAGGGAGAAGTTTTCTACCTATAATTCCATTTCTAATGATCTACTTAAGTTTTCACTCCTTTCTGCTGTGGGGCTGTTCTCTGCTTCCTTTCATATCAGAAAACATCTCTTAATGGGTAAAGTTTGTTAATCTGTGGAACAGTCTGCCAAGGGGAGTGGTTCACTAGAGTTGTTTCAAATCAGACTGGACGGATTTTATCCACTCTTCCACTGTTTAATTTGTTTTAACAGTAAATATAAAAATCCAAACAGAGGGCATGAACCTGAGGATCTTATTCAGGCCCAGGCCCAAAACTGATCAGTCATGAAATAAGAGAGACAAGACCAGCACAATGGGTCTGATCCTGCTATCCATGCACCCACCAAATTCCTACTGTTTTCCAGGGAAATTTTGTGCACATAAAGAATGCAGGACTGTACCCAATATGTATATATATACACACCACATAACATGAATGATCATAAAAGAAAATTTTCCAGTCTGTAGATTGGTTTGCACTTCTTAAATATATGATTTTAATTTTGCTAAAATAATTTGGTTTATTACTTCGGGCTTAGACAATATTTCATGTTTTCAAACCAATTGACATCACTTTACTAAAAACTGAAAGCTGAAAAGAGAAAGGGGGAAAAAAGACAATAAAAGGGTTAACTCCCCCCAACTGCTTGGATGATTCAGTTATAGGTACTATCCTATTGGCACAGTCATAAAACAAAGACCAAACACTGTTACAATCTTCAGTTCAGATAAGATACTTGAATAGAACATTGGGAACAATGCTGTACTAGCAGGAAGAAAGACCATTTTGACCTAGTACGTCCTTTCCATATCTAGTTTTGGTAACTTCTAGAATCATTTGTTTCTCAGGTCTGCTCCAGATGAAGGCTGATAAACTCTTTGCATGTTCCTAAGAAACAAAATTGGACTTAAGAAATGAACTTATGATTGGCTAAATCAGTCATGTGATCGCGCAGGTAATTAATGCAACCACAGAGATTAAAACTCTCTCCTCCTAAATGATAAGAACAAGGATCAAAACACCAAACAGTGTTACCTGGTCGACAGCTTCACAACCCAGAAAACAAAATAATCGATTACTAATTGCTCCCCATAAAATGGAATAATATAACTCTTGGCAAAAAAGAAGTTTTTCCCTTTCTCTTTTCCCTCGTAACTGACTGATACTGTACATGGGAATTGTAATATCTGCATGTGTATCTGGTGAAATAAGCACTTAGGATACTATAGTCATGAGGACTATAGAAAATATTTAGATAAGTCATTAGCTAAATATAATAAATTTGATATACACATACAGGACATAAAACTTAAGGGTTTCATTACATTGCATGCTGCTGTCACGGAGGCTGAAGATAGTTGATGTGTGTGTGAGAGAGAGACTCCTTATACCCCCATTCAGACCCCCAACTCCTAACACTACCGTGCCATCATCTCACACTCACGTCCCAGAACATCCCCCTCAACCACACCCCACCCCGCACGTTGATCCAGTGCCCTCCCAAATAAATCCATCTGCAAGTCCCTACCATGACTCCAAACCCACAATTTTGCATCTGGCTAACAGATTGGTGAGTTGTGGCAAGAAACTGAGGGCGAATTTCGAGTCCCAGGCAGGAAAAAAATGGTTGGGAATGACTGTACATTTGTCTTCTCCCTCAGGACTGACAGACGATGCACATTGTACCTATGTTTATATTGCTCATAACTAGAAAGCAATGGAAAATGAAGGGACCTTTACCCTATATATTGCAATCACAAAATATTAAGAAGAAGGACCAAACATAATTACAAGTATCCACTTTATCCATTAATTTGAGTAATCATCTCTATAGTCCTGCCAGCTCACTCAGTCCTACACTTCTGTCCTTGATTTCAATTTGTAGCAAGAAGTACATCAAGTAGCCACTTGCCTCATGTAACCCCTGAATAATTGTGAAGTATCCTAAAAATAAAAAAAGATGAGAGTCCCAGGAGAGTTTAATTCCCAACTCAGCTTTTCCAAAACACTAAGAGACGTACAACCCCATAACATGTGTAAGAGAATATCCAGCACCCGCAGATATTATTACAGTACTGATAATACCAGCAGCACACGGGTCCAGTTGGGCAAGGGTCCAACAGGGCTGAACAATGAACATTTGTTGCTAACTGTGAGGCATTGCCAATAAGCTGTGCCATTGATTCTTTAAGAGAAGGGGCAGTAGCCAGTGAACAACGTTGTCAATGTATCTCAGCCTGCAGTAGAAGGATAATGGACCTCTGACTCAAAGAATGGCACTTCTTGTGAAGGCTTTGTACTGAAGGGATAAAGAACTAAGCAATTGCTACAAACAGTGATGGACAAAATATGTGAAGTAAAATTGTTCTTCCACAACATTTTGAATTGCCTGTTTGTGTTTTAAATTCACAAAGTACTGCAAAAATATAGCTTTACCGTGAGAAATTATTCAGTGAAGTTGGCCACAGGCTGTATTGAGCTTTATCTTCACCTCCTCCACTGACTAGCCATAACAGTGTTTTGCACATGTACAGCAATTTACAGACATTATGTATCACAACATTTGCATCATAATGCCAATACCTTCATTTTATACATACAAGAATAGAGGTTTGAAATGGTTAAGAGATTTGCTCGGGGTCACCATACAAGTTGGTGGCAAAAAGCTGGTGATCATGTCCAGGAGTCATGGTCCCTGCCCTGTTTTCTAACTAACTGCCCACTACAAAAGGAAGGATAGTCTTGTGGCTAAAGCAATGTGCTGGGAATCAAGAGATCTGGGTTCCACCCCCAGCTTTTCAATAGGCTTCCTGAGTCTCAGCTTCCCCATCTATAAAATGGTGATAAACCTGATAGTAGGTGACAGGATTAGTTATCAGGATTCATTCCCTCATATTTGTACAGTGCTCGGAGATCTTCAAATGTACTTGCATTGTGTGCCTTCTAATCTGTGTAATATTGCCTGTAGATGCAAGACTAATAGAGCGGTTAGCCTAATAACTGCTTGTATCATTACCAAGCTTGTTAAATGCTGGAGATATTGAGGGGTGGGGGAAGATACTAAACCCGAAATGCTGACTAAATTTTTATTACTCTTAATTAAATTATAAGCAGGACGGAATGGAGGTAAGATCACATTCTGAAATTTAATTTCCATGGCTGATCATTAAGGATTTTTAATATAGTTCATTTAGTATTTATTTTCCCTTTTATGTTCGACTAGAGCAACAATCTTTACAAGCAAGGCCTGTAAAAGCACAGCAGCTGTTACTCCATTGTGGCCTGCATTCTCTGAACGTATTGCTTCATGAATCCTCACAGCTTGCGAATGAATCATTTTTCTCTTGATATAGAAGTGGCCTCCAAAAACATTTCCCAGGCCCCCTCTGGCCCCACCGCCACTGTGCATTACATTCGGCTAGCTCTGAATTGAGGTCCAGAGCTCAGAAATAACTAACACTTGTGCGTGAAGCCATTATCCAGCAGACCGATCTGGACTCCTCCCATGGGAACTTCAATACTCAAGAGAGGGCCCCTCCAGAACTATTTGTCTGCAGCAACTCCCTACCCTTCCTGTGATTTTCCTGTCCCTAACACCAAGTTCTTTCTTGCCACACCCTTGCCCTGAAGAGCAACTGATTGAGTCCCAACTGTTCAATCAATCCACGCCATGTTTAACCCTGGATTCTGAAGTGGAATCTCTTCGGTAGTCAGTTCACACCAGGAAGCTAGGGCATAGGAGCTCTGAATAGAAACATGACAATGACCTGCCCTTGGGCATTGGTGGGTTTTGGCCTAAGTTACCTTCATGGTCACATGAGTCCCAGCTCTTCGCCGGGCACTGCACTACACACCAAAGGCAGAATTTTCCAAAGTGCTCAGTGTTGTACCTACTTCGCTCCCACTGGCGACAACGATAAAATGCCCATCGACTTCCATGGCAGCAGAGCTAGGCTAACACCGAGTGGTACTGAAAGCCCCCTTCCCAACTTACTAGCCAATGCTCAGTCCCAGACTTGAATTCGATCAGTTAGCATTCACAGAGAAGAAAGCATAGACAAAGCTTGTGACGAAATTGCATGATATGCCATATCTATTGTTAACTGAAGACATGTTTAATCCATCACATGGCTGTCTGCCCTCACGGCGCCCACTGTGGATAAGTTTACTAGGTGAGGGATTTATGGTAGAGGACATGTGGCAAGATTCTGGTGCACAGAGAAAGTGACAAATCATTATCTTGTCTCGGACCCCATTCAACGTCAACCCAGGTTTAATTTACCACAAAGGCAAAGGAGCCTTCTCAACCGGTTTCATACCGGACATGGAATTTGTGCTCCCCGCTACTGTTCCTCACACGTTCTTGTCAACTGCTGGAAATATCCCACATTGATTATCACTACAAAAGGTTTTTTTTTCTCTCCTGCTGGTAATAGCTCACCTTACCTGATCACTCTCGTTACAGTGTGCATGGTAACACCCATTGTTTCATATTCTCTGTCATATAAAATCCCCCTACTGTATTTTCCACTGCATGCATCTGATGAAGTGAGCTTTAGCTCATGAAAGCTTATGCTCAAATAAATTTGTTAGTCTCTAAGGTGCCACAAGTACTCCTTTTCTTTTTGTAGAAATTCTTTGGCATTTTAGACACAGTCCACTATGTCAATGTGGGCAGCCACAAACCATGATACACATTGTTGACGACTGCAAAATGACTTATCTTTCTGGAGGCCTTCATGCCTTCAACACTGTTGATAAGAAAGTTGTGGCTTGGCTTGCCCGGATGGCATATGCCAAATAAATAAATAAATAGTCCCAGGCTCCCTGCCAATGATCCCCTCAGACTTTAATGCCTGCATGCCACCTCAGAGAGTAAATCTCCTAACTGCCCTGCCCAACAAGGACCAAGCTGCACTGATATTAGCTCCACTTCCTGGCTTCCTCTCTATGTAGATAGGCTGCAGAAGACCTCACAAAACACAATTGGTAGCGATTATGTGTGTGAGGGCTGAAGGCAAGGTGTGTTACTACAGCCTGAGTTGTCCAGGTGCATGTTGTGGGTAGAGAGAGTTGACGGAACTGGCCAAAAGGTGGGGAGCAAGGTGGATAAAGCCCTGTGCTTGCTACTTTGCATATGGGGGGCACAAAACCTATACACAGTTCCAGGGCTGGCTCTACCTTTTTTGCCGCCCCAAGCAGCAAAAACAAAAAAAAAAAAGCGGCCACCAAAGAAGAAAAAATGAAGAAGCTGCCGCCGAGGAAGGAGCGCCGCCCCAAGAACAGCTGAAGTGCTGTCCCTTCTGATTTGCTGGTGCCTAGAGCCGGCCCTGCTCAGCTCTGTGCTTGGATACAGAATGGGACTGAGAGCAGGTCAGTGTGTCAGGACAGCCAATATAAACCTTTTAGGGACCATTACACTTTCATAGCTCCTTTATAAAGGCCCCCTTCTTTACTGTCGTAAACATCATTACTCTTTATACAACAACCACAGTTATTAACACCTGGAGCCAAGAGCAGGGCATTAAAAATTCCATCACCTTCACCTGGTAATTCAGCAGAAAAGCTGCTGCTTGTTTCTGAAAATGAGAAACCAATTGATTTTGTATTAAGCATCGATTAAAATATTCAGTAGAAAGGAACGTTCCCATTCAGCGTGCTGAACTGAATAGATAAAAGTGGGTTTTAATTGACTCTACTAGCAGTCCAGCTAGAACAGGTTGCAAATTAAAGAGCACTGCCTACAGTTCTCAGACTCTGCTCCTTTTAAAGCTTCGGCACCACAACGACACATCTGTCTGGTTGCTTTAGCCCGCGGGGTACAGAAACGCATGCCACTGACACACCAGTCTCCTTCCTTCGAAGGCAGTGGCCGACAATATAAACACCCTTGCAGACTTTCATAAATAAATAATTTTCCTGGCTACATTCTGTTAGCACCTTCTAACAGCGCGAGGCCAGACAAGTAATTCATGCCACTTAGGAAGCCTGAAAATAGGTATCGTCAGGACTAAGCAGGACTTCAAAGAGTGGAAGAGAAATGAGTGGACACAGTCACAGGATTGAGAGTTACAGTACATACATAGCTCCTGCAGAAATAGCTTTGAACAAAACTGGAAATTAAATAGCTTAGGCTTACTTAGCCACAAAGCAGCAGAAAGTCTTGCTTATGACACACTGTCTATCCTCTCAGCCAGACTCCATTAACCAGTCCTGTTCAATGCCAGTCTCCTTATAACTGCCTCTTTCCAAACACTCCTTTTGTATTTTGCTCTCAGGTCACATGGATTATCGCTTAAAGTGGGCCTTGAAGGAACTGACCAGAATTAAAGGTCAGCTTAAATCTTTTCCTGCAAAGCTCAAACTTCTAAATATTTAATTTGAGTTGGTTAAGGTTTCAGCTGTGCAGAGACATTCTCCAATGAGTCCACTCAACAGAATGATAGAGCCCAGCATGGATACAAAATCTGTACCCACAACCGATCTGCGATCCACAAACATGGTTTGCAGAACGAGACCAGTTCTCTTAGGTACACATATGTGCAACCCCCCCCGCCCCCCCCCCCCAAAAAAAAGAGTGGATGAGTTTGCATGCATGTAAATGACAGCAGGATTTGGATCATCACTATGGGCCAAAATTCTACTCTCAGGAACACAAATGTAAATCTAAACTGCAGTGGGAGTTCCCCTGGATTTACACCAATAGTGCCAAGAGTAAAACTGGCCCTTATAGATTTTAAATGCTGAAAAATATAAGAAAAAATTAAATGGTTCCAGGTCTCATTGTTACATTTTAAAATCTTTCCTTTTTTATTTTTTGCAGGATTCCCCTGATGCATACACCTCTGTACCTGGAGCATCTGCTCACTGACAGCCTGGCTGCAGTTGGAGTTATCCTGATTTAGGATCATTCTTGGGAGAGCCACCCCTCAGCTGATCTGTCTGTAAGTGACATTATATCTTAGGAAAGGCTGACTGAGTGCACTCCCTCCCAGCTGTGGCAGAGGACTGCATGGCAGGGCATAGAAGCAGGGACTCTGAGGTACTTGCCAAGGGTAGGTATTCTGAAGGCTGCATGTTTTTATTTCCCCCTCTTCTCCCCCCCCCGCCTTATAAATCTACCTTCCCACTCATTTTTAGGGTTGCCATGGAAGCAATCCATCTCCCACCAGAAAGGCAAGTACCTCTCCCCACTGGGGAATGGCTACATTACTACTGCTCTGCCCTCAGCTGTCACCAGCCTGAAGCTTACTCTGCATGCAGTGTAAATCCAATTCTAGAAGCCACAGCAAAATCCTATACAATTGTACACGCATGGCAGATCTTGTTGGTTAATCACTTCAATACACTGCAGATGACAAGGACAGATGACAATCATCCAGCAAAGCAACACCCATATTAACACATAGCATACAGCTATGGGGTAACATATTGAACTTAAGAAGAAACCCTACAGCTTCTGATAATATTTCCAGAAACAGCTCTGGAACATCAATGTGCTCAGGAAGGACTTCTTTGTGTTGATCACTTTTGCAATCAAGTACAAGTTTCTTTATGACCCCCTGCATAATTCTATCCCTCTCTAAAAATCCATCACTTACATCCCCTCCCCATGCCCAGCACTCTGACGCTGATGCCAACCTCAACATCTTAGTGGTCTGCCTCTCTCAAATGACCCCATGCTTTCTTGAACAGTGATGCACAATACATGGAATGCTCTCTTTGAGCTGGTATAAAAGGCTACTACCCTCTATTCATTTAATCTTTCTTGATGCCTACCATGACACCTACAAGCAATTTGTTCACTGTCCTCTACTCTATTTACTTTATTTATCTGATGAGTGAACTACTCATTTATGTGGGGATAGGAAGTCCAGTGATCAGAGGGAGGTCATAAGGAGACTGGAATTAAGGCTGGGAATTGATGTTTGGGGTCAAATAGGTGATAGGATGGAGGGATGATGTGGGGGCGGAGTTGAATTCAATGGGTTTAACTTTATAAAAAGTTCACTAGCAAACTTTCTGCCTACCATCGCACTGATCGCTTTGCTTGTGGCTCCAATGCTCATCCTCTGTCTTCTTAGACTGCACATTCTTCTGTACAGGGAATGTGTCTCTCTGTGTGGAGCTCCCTTGTTCACAAGGTGTGTGCATGCTGCCCCTCCCTGCCCAGGGCTGTGCTAAATGGTAGGTCACTGTGGAGTAGGAGGTGTTGCAATAATTGGGCCTACAGTTTTCCCCTAATTGTGAGCTCAGGTATGAACAGTGTCTGAAAGTTCAAAAAAAGTCACAATAACCTATAACAACAAATATTGATGGGAAAAGGTGCAATAAAGAGACAGACTGAATTAGTCCAAACAAAAAGGCCTACTGCCATGAATCAAAGACCGTGTTAAGATCATGCCTGATAAACAAAACAGTGTGGGGCTGGAAATCAATGAACCAAAATTGGGGTGTGGGAAATTAGATCTAATTGACGGACAAAATAATGAGAGGAAGGGTCATTCTGTCCATCACTCCCTTTTGGGCTCCTTAAAAGAAGAGAAAAAAAATCAGTGGAGGAGAAAAGCTGACTACTGTGACACTGACTGACTGACTGATGAGAGAAGGAGAAGAAGTGAGCTTCACCATCATGGCTGCCATACCCATCATCTCCTGGGACTCCTAATCCTGAGAAATGTCCTGATCAGACCAGGTCTGAAAAAGGGACCCCAAAGACATTTCCATCTCCACCATCTCCAGCTAAATCCTGAACAACACCTAGGATGTGAGACTTGGTCTCCCGCCTCCCACAACCGTCCTTTTCCTTTCCTGCCTTATTTCTTCTCTTTCCTATTTCTCTCCCTTTCCCTTCTGTCTCTTAAGAGTCTGGCTTAGCCAGTCAAGACTGCATAGTTTGCAACATGCTGAAAGCCTGTTACCAGAAATAAGCAGCCAGAAGCAATGCCCTGAACAGCCAGACGCTGGCACATGTTTGCCAGGTCTCAAAGCAGCTGATAAGATCGTGTATTGTGCCTGTGGTGGGTTGCTGTTGTTTTTTTTAAAGCAGTGAGGTTGCAAGTTAAATTCAACACCAGAAACAGAAGCTGCATTTTTTAAATCTTTGCGGTTCTTTTCTTTCCCCTTTTGCATGTGTGCCTATCTTGTTTTGTCTTCTAGGAATTGGGACTGGACTTTAACAGCAGCAGCAACACTGACAGCTTTAGCCCATCTCAACTAACTTCTCTTTTTCCAAAAGGGAAGTTATTACCATCTTTACTACCATCTAGGACAGAGGTGGGCAAACTACGGCCCGCGGGACCGTCCTGCCCTGAGCTCCCAGCTGGGAGACTAGCCCCTGGCCCCTCCCCCACAGCCATGCTGCCATGCAGGGAGCACTCTGGCCCACCGCTCCTGCTGGGCAGCGCGGCTTGTGCCCGCCCACCTCCCAGGCTTTCCAATAAGCCTGTCCTGCCTCTCTGAGCGGCATGGTAAGGGGGCGGGGGGCAAGGAGTCCTGGGGGGCAGTCAGAGGACAGGGGGTGGGTGCATGGGGTGGAGGTTCTGGGATGGGGCGGTCAGGGGACGGGGACTGGGGGGGTTGGATAGGGCATGGGAGTCCCGGGGGGGGAGGGGCTGTCAAGGGGCGGGGGAGTTGGATAGGGGACGGGGGAGTTGGATAGGGGGCAGGAGTCCTGGGAGGGGGCAGTCAGGGGACAAGGAGCAGGGCTGGTTGGATGGGTTGGGGGTTCTGAGGGGGACAGTCAGGGGGCAGGAAGTGGGAGAGGGTGGATGGACGGGGCAGGCTGTTTGGGGAGACATAGCCTTCCCTACCTGGCCCTTCATACCGTTTCGCAACCCCGATGTGACCCTCGGGCCAAAATGTTTGCCCACCCCTGACCTAGGAGATGGTCGGACAGGGGGGTTTTCCTTCTAAAGACTCCCCACAGCTAAAGGGTAAAGGAAAAAAGGGATGTTGTTAAAATGAAAGCCTTAGTAACTTACCCTACAAATGGTTTAACTGTTTTCCTTCTTTTCTATAGATCTTTAATAAAGGGTTAACGGATGTTTAATGGTGTTTGCCAGGGCACAAAGCATATCTGTATATCATTCTGTATATCAACCCCTGAACCTCATTTAACACTGTTTAATGTTGGACAATTTCAGGGTGATGTTAATACCTTTAACTCTTTCAGCCCATATAGTTCATTAAATTAATGCAACAGGGGCCATTGTCTCACCCCCTCCCACCCCCGCTGAAGGAAGATTTGCATCCACAGGGGGATGTGTAAGGGAGCAGTCCATGCACTATCCTGAGCAGACTGATCGTATGCAATTACCAGGGCATACAAGCAGGAGGGAAGCTTTCTTGTGCCTTCTTCTCTGTGCACCCACAAGGACCAGGCACAGTCTGGCGCTAATAAAGGAAGGCATTAGCTGAAAAAATGCACCAACACACAAAGACAGCTGGGGAAATCAGAGCTGCATTTTTATGTTTCGATGGTTCAGTTTAGCTCTATTTCCCAAAAAACATTCCTCAGTATTGAGTGACCTTATGACCTAGTCCACCTGTTAGCTGAGCTCTGCTACTTTATGCCCATTGCTATAGCCGATCTACTTGGATAAGACAAACTAATAGTAATACTGGGGGCAAAATTCTCTTAAGATTTGCAGTGAATTTTGTCTCAGATAGTCTCCTCTAGCTACATGCATAGGACCTCCCTGGACAGAAGATCAGCATGAGCAGAGAGAAAATCGAAGATATCCATCAGGCACATCTGAAAGCAACATTTTGACCAAAACATGGTTAAATCAATTTTCAATGTCTTTTACACTTAGAGCCACACAGTTAAAGGCTTGAAGGAACCATCAGATCACCCAGTCTGACCTCCTGTATATCACAGGCCACCAACACCACCTAGCAGCTGCACATTAAACCCAGCAACCAAAATCAAACCAAAGTGTTACAGCCCACAAGAGACTAAACACAGACCAAGAGTAGGAGGGACCTAGGTGCACCAATTCCAGAGGTGCCTGCAACACACCCAGATAGCCCCGGCCAGCGACTTCACTCCACGCTGCAGAAGAAGGTGGGAAAAAACCCAAGGTCACCGCCATCTCCAGTGTCAAATATTTTACCTTGCTCTTCCATTTCCTAGTATACAAGTGGTTTTTATTTCCCTCTTACAAATATGTCAGATTTGTGATACTGCATCAGTAGTGTCAGGAGACACAGCAGAGTATGCTGTGTGCAGCTTTCTAGTTGCAGGAAAATTAGTCGGTGTAGTAGCTCATTATTTCTTTGCTGGTTGCTGTTATTGAATGGAGAACAGCAGAACTGAAAGACCTCTTCACCACTATGGTGCCGCACAGGAATGACAATATGTTGTCAGACGCTTGTCTTGTTTCCAAGAGATCTTAATCTTTATTGAAAAAGCTCCCTTTTTCGATTTCCATATCAGCCCTCTCAGTGTCGATAAAGAGAATTACTTGGGCATTATCAGAAACAGTTTTATTTCAATAAAGAGCCGGTGAAAAATAAACAAGCCTTTATCTCCAGAGCAACCACTGATGAAATTGGAACGCATGAGAATTCTATCAGATACCTCAAACAACAGTGATTTAATGTGGAGACAAAAGCATTGCTCTTCTGCCACTGTCAAAGGAGTTTCCCTCGAACACCTCTTATTCAGCTCCAGTACATGACATAGACTTTCTAAAACTCTATCCACTTAACCACTTTTAAATGTAAAGAGGATGGCTTTCATCAATAGCCTGCAAGCTTTAAATGGTTGTGATTAATCCCTTCTTCAAGTAAAGGTCCAGAATCTGGCCCAGCTCCTGAGGGGTTGATTCATAGATTTTTTTTCTTTTTTTTTTAAGGCCAGAAGGAACCATTAGATCATCTAGGCTGACCTCCTGTACAACACAGGTCATGGACGTGTACTCAGTTATCGAGCCCAAAGGGATGCAAATGGAGGTGTGGGTATAAGAAGCTTTTTCCCTTGCACACTTGTGGAGGGGGGTCACCAGAATCCTCTGGGGCAGTAGTTCTCAAACTGTGGGTTGGGACTGCTAAAATGGGGTCTCCAGGGCTGGCATTAGACTTGCTTGGTTCAGGGCTGAAGCCAAAGCCCAAGCCCCCGCGACCTGAGGCTGAAGGCGGGGCTTGGGCTCTGGCTCAGGCTTCAGTCCTCCTTCCTGGGGTCGTGTAAGAATTTTTGTTGTCAGAAGGGGACTGCAGTGCAATGAAGTTTGAGAACTGTTGCTCTGGGGGAATCACAATTCCTGCTTGCGCCTCCTTTGGTTCCAGTTATCTGAAGGAGGTGGAGCTCATTTATTTGCCTGGTGGGGAGGGTTTGACAAAGGAGGTTATTCTATTTATGGGAGATTCTTTTCTGGCATTATTTATCTTTAGCAAGTTTGGGTTGCTGCGGATGCCCTTGGATAGGAGCTTTAGAAATAAAACTGTCTGACCGGAAAAGAGTTAATCATCAGACAGAAACAGCAACAAGGTAAAAACAAATTCCAACATGTACAACTGTAACAACATGCTCATGCACTGTCAATAGAGTGGGAGCCCAGAACCTCCATTAGCACTGAAGCATAGACTGCTACCACTTGAGCTATAGGGCTAACTACAAAGCTAGCAGCAAGAGAAAGTTTTTATCCCAGAGACCGGATGGTGCAATGTGCTGATCAAAGGGAAGATCACGGGGAGCCTACCCAAGGTCTCCCTTCCTAACCTGTCAGGGTGGTTAAGCACTGGAATAAATTGCCTAGGGAGGTTGTGGACTCTCCATCATTGGAGATTTTTAAGAGCAGCTCAGACAAACACCTGTCAGGGATGGTCCAGATAATACTTCGTCCTGTCACAAGTGCAGAGGACTGGACTAGAAGACCTCTTGAGGTCCCTTCCAGTCCTGCAATTCTATCTTGAGAGTTTAGGAGAGCTCCTGTGCCATGTGGTGCCCCAGAGGATGGGATGAGACACTAGGGCCATTGAGCATGGTCAGGAGACAGTAAGCCTGGCATGGTACAGCTGAGCTCTCCCCCCAGGCCAGCTGTTCTCTGTACAGCATCTGATGTTGTGGTGGCAGCCTGAGCCTGATTTTTTAGAAGGCTTGTGTTTAGGTGTTTTGGCAAACTACCAACATTTCCCCAAGGAACCCAAGCAACACAAAGGAAATGGTAATTTTAACAGCTTATAAGACTGCTAAACCTGAATGGAATTTCATAGGACAAAGAAAAGGCACTTCTCTAGCCCAAGGGCTTTCTTCTTGTTGAACTGTATAGACCTGCCACAAACAAAGGATGTGCAAGAGGTTCTAAAAATAAATATATTAATAAATAAAAGAATAATAAATTGTAAGAACATTTTATAATGAACAGCCTGAGCCAACCTAAATACAGGGATCACTGGCAGCGGTCCTTCAGTTCGGTTGTATTTTTTGTCACGGGTGCCACGGAAGTCATACATTCCTTGATTTTATTTTTTTTATTCCCATGACTTGTTGACATTTTGGCACATGCATATGACGATAAACAGCTGAACCAATTTATCTGGGAACCGTAGAAAACTGCCAGATAAAAGCCTGGGCTGGATGAAATGCTAAGTAAACCAATGCTCTGCAACAACTCTGTGGGGTTCAAATGAGTATACCACCAACTCTGCACTGATCTGCAGTGGAATGGTGGATGCTCCACACCCCATACAAGTCATGCCTGAGAGCACCTCAAGTTGAGCACCCAAAAACTGGAGAATCCCAAATTAGGGAACACTTCAAAACTTGGGTCTGAATTCCTCCCTCCCCACAACGTAATGGGAAAACCCTTGAGTGCAGGGCAGAGCTTACAAGAAGGTTGGCTCCAGTACAGCAACTATTATTTGTGTATCTGACCATGGTTATCACAGCACAAATCACAGTTCTAGTTACTTGCAGGGTTATTTAGACTACAGAACAATACCCACATTGCTGTATTTAAACTAATTTCCCATTAGTTTTAGGTTTCAGAGTAGCAGCCATGTTAGTCTGTATCCGCAAAAAGAAAAGGAGGACTTGTGGCACCTTAGAGACTAACACATTTATTTGAGCGTAAGCTTTCGTGAGCTACAGCTCACTTCATCGGATGCTCACAGGGATTCGACTATTTAGCTTTAGTATTCTACTGAAAATTCTTTGGCCGAAAACTTCCTTTTCTCCAACGCATCACTAAATTCCACCTACGTGTTTATTTTTGATTGACTCCTGTATTAAAGGTATAACCCTGTCTCTGTGGCAAAACAGGGGTCTGTTCTCTCACATCACAACCTGCAAGCGGGTGCAAGCAATATGAAGATATAGCATTTAAAAAAACAACAACAGCTCCTAGGGTGGAGGTTAGACTGCAACTGGAGGAAACTCAGTAGATCAAACCCCAATGCTTATAAAAGGAAGAAGAGGACATTTAAAAGCACTGCCTACCCAGAGCTGATCATCCATTCCGGGTGGGTTCTTTTTAATAAAAGCACCATAATATGTGGCTATATTTCGGTGATGAGAATATTTCTTTAGCATGTTAATTTCCTGTTTGATCTCCTCCTCTTCATCCTGGGATAAGAAAAAATAAAACTCAGTGACACCAAAGAACACATTTCACAGATTTTTCATTGGCATGATTTCTCTTCATCTTTATTGCAGTTAGTTAATTTAAGCAGGCCACATCTCTGCCCCCTCTCCACCTGACTAATTTTGCTTATGCCCTTTATTTAGGCCTGTGCTTCACAATGTGGCACATATTCAATCCTAGTATAAATAGGTGTAATTCCAATTTAAGGCAATGGGACCCATGACTGAGCCTTGGAAGGTTAAGTGTTATGACTACAGACTTTGGAAAAGGTAATTTTTAGGTGAATTTAGTGCTTGTGATAAGTACTGGTTAAGAGGCCTGAAGATTAAAGTCTTCTCTTTCTCCTTCTCCTTGGTAAACCACTTTGAGGGTAAAAAAGCAGTTCAGTCTCCAAGCACATTCAGAACTTGGCCTCTCTTCTAAGCCCAGTTACCTGCTGTGATGAGGCGGACTGACCAGCTCATTTTACACAGGCTACAGAACAGTCATCACATGGTAAGAACTTTAAATTACAGTGACAAAGTCTGGAGTCAGACAGCCATCAGACATTAAAGGTTCCAGAGTCTATTGCCAGATTGTTGAGCCTCTTGGCCAAGAGAATAGATTATACATCTTTATTGGCAGCTCAGTTGCTATTTACTTATTCATTTTACATTGTTTAGTCTTTCAGAATTCTCTGAAGATAACCATTTGGGCTCGAGGGTGTACCATACACAAGTTGCTCGGCAGCTCCATCACCTTCACTATAGTATTTTTCTATCCCCGCGGCCAGTGGCCCATTTGTATTATTCCAGAAAGCAAACCTTGGTACAGAAGTCACCCCATGGTCTTTAACCTTATCACAGTAGCCAAAAAGTATGTTTACAAAATATTAGAATTTATTCATGTTAAGGAAAGGTTATGCAAGCTGAGCTGGGAAGTTCAAAGGCCGAGCTGCAAAACTCTGAGGTCACCCTGCTGTGCTTAAGTATTGTCGGGCATGTCGGATTTGAGATTTAAATGTATGATTATCAAAAGCATGTACACTCAGTGACTGAGTTAGATAGGTACTAGGAAAATCTAGCCCATCCAGACAATTTCAGGATATTCTCATGAGGACAAATTCAGTCCTGGTGGAACTCCTTTGACCACCATGGAGTTGGGCTCACTTATTGGCGGGCTCAATTTGGCCTGCAAAACATCAAAAGTGGAACTAGTCTTTTGGGAGAAGAATTATGAGGATACACATTTTCGGCTTCTATTTCTTTTGCTTGTTTGCTTTGTTTACACTGGACTTGATCTGAGGAACCCTAATTTTATTTTATGTTGATTCTAGGATTCTAGTATGTTGAAATCTGAAGTGTCTCCAGAGCAGGAAAGAGCAGTTAACACCTGGTTGATTAGCTTTATTCTAAAGAGCCCTGAATAAATGTTACCTCCTTCCTCCTCTATTACCACCCCATCTGTTTTGTTCTGACTTCAGTTTTATAAACTAGCAAATCAAGAGACACCCTGGTGATCAGCTAATCTGCAAACATGAGCTCTTTCTAAACAACTGTATTTTCTGACCAGATGTCTCCCAACACATGGTGAGAAGCACTGATTTCTTTCTTTACTACAGAGAGTGACTAAATTATCATAGTCTTTAAGAAGGAATTCAGAGAAGAGCTGCAAAAATGATTAAGGGACTGGAGAAACTGACATGAGGAAAGATTTAAATGAGCTAATTAGGTACAGCTTGGGTAAACAACAACCTATTTTATTGTCTGCAAGAATCTGAAGAGTGTAAACACCAAAGAGGGTTAGGAATCGGCATAAAGGGTTATAAGTAAGGACATATCTATACGTACAGCGCTGCAGCTGCACCGCGTGTGGTGAGGGACGCGTCTGATGAGAGAGAGCTCTCCAGTCGGCATAATAAAACCATCTCCACAAGTGGCAGAAGCTATGTCGGTGGGAGAAGCTCTCCCACCGACACAGCACTGTGCACACTGGCACTTATGTCGGTGTAACTTGTATCACTTAGTGGGGTGGTTTATTCACACCCCTGAGTGACATCAGTTATACCACCATAATATGTAGTGTCGACATAGCCTTAGAGTTATTACAGGGTGACCTAAAAGCCATCTCTTCTCCTGTTGTTCTACTGTATTGCTAGAAACTTCTGCTTGGTTTTATTTGTCCAGCATAACAGTGGAATCTGCGGGCAACTTAACAAGTGCACAGACTGTTACCCGGGGTTTTTAGAACCCCCAACAGGGGCAACTTAACTATTTTACTCCAGGCATTGTAAGGAATAAATTAACAGGAACATAGCACTTCTGTTTGATAAGATTTATGCAAGTAAGCGTGCTTTATTTAGAATTGCAATTTATTAGATTTAAGCACACACAAACATAAGCAATAGGTTTAGAACATCAGGTTTGCAGTGGCCAGTTTCTTACCCACCAGGGAGAAAGGGTGTCAGGAAAAACAGTTTTTAAGATGGCTTTAGAGGACTGCTTTAAAGGACATTTCATTAGCTAATTCTTTATAACTAACGTTTACAAAACACATAGGTTACAATGACCCCTATCGTATTATTACGTTTTTAACTTTCAATATGAAAGGCATTTCGACTTAAGGTTTTTTAACCACCAAGAATTTTGGTTTTCATTGTTTACTTGTTTGTTTTTTCCTCCCATTCTGATTAGCAGAAACTGTAGCTAGTTTTAACCTTGCTTTTAAAAGCCTGTTTTTAAATTAACCCTTAACTGTATGGTGTTTTATTACTTTCGGGTGGCTGAATGCACATAATATGGTTGCAATTAACTTGATCACACTCTGCGGTATACACACCCCTCAAATCCAGGGCAACAAGACCAACAAAGGATGATCTAGGCCACTGTTTTTCCTCAAAAGGAAATTAGATTCCAATATCAAATACCCATTGGCTCCAGCCCACCTCTGCTCCTAAGCATCCCGTCCCAGCTAGAAAGATACCTGCCTGCAGTTTACACAAATGCTGTATGACACTTTAGGAGTTCAGAATGCTCTCAGCCTGGGGAGGGTGACTGCTGGGAACAGCAGCTGAGAGGAATTAGATCCTTTCTATGAGGACATCATATTATCTTAAATGTATGACCATCCTAGTTGTCACTTTTGTGCTGGACACAAAACCTCAAAGATCAGAGTAGTACAGGCCAAAAAAGGGTTAGGCACACCCAAACCCTAAAAGCAGACATGAGCCAAAACATTCAGACATGGGTGCCTAAGGTTGGGCAGTGAACTAAAAGCAGCCTGGTTTTGAGAGACTCACTGGCAGTGCTGACTGAAGTCAGTGGGACTTGTAGGCACCCTGGACCCCCTGAAAAATCATGGCACTTTTATTTAGTTGCTCTATTATTAGGTCTTTTCATTGCAAAGAAGAGGCTGGACACTTGTAGAGGAAGCTGAAAGCAAGGAGCAGCCAGCGGTGTACGACCTGCCAACTTGCTGCACATTACCAGCAAGTGCTCCAGAGACCTTGAGTAAATCACAGACCACAGGTTTGGAAGCACTCCTCTAATGAAAGTGGAGAGAAAAAGGCTAGGACATTTGGATCCCAGGTTTTATTTTGGGTCCCTCTTCAGGTTAAAATTATTTTAAATAAAGAATTAAGCCGAAACACAAAGATCAAATGTTGACGATCAGTGTGGTGTGTCAGAGACTTTCAGTGACAGAGACTTTCAGTGACAGAGATAAACAAAAGTGTGAATTCTGAGGAAATCCCAAGCGGCGGGACATCAGCTAAACCCTTGATGGGGTTTATTTCTTTAAAAAAAAAAAAAAAAGGAATTACTATGCCAAGATCTGGTGCTACTGTAGCTGCTCAATCCTAAAGTAAAAGCTTCATAAACCACAGACAATAACAGCAGTCTTGTTTCCATGCTTTTATCTCCATCAGTTTTATTACAATAATCTCTATGAAGTAGGTCACATTGTATGTGCAAGGGCCAGCTCCTTAAAAATTAATCTCAGTCCATAATTCAGAGATCGTAACTACACACACTGATCAAATGCAGTAATTTGGGGGCAGCTTTCTGCAACCTTCTGTACCATACAATTAGGGGGAACGGTAGTTAAGGACAACTAAGCACAGTGACCAGGAGCCTTAGTGATTCTCCGAAACAGGTTCACTTTCAACACTGAGTCAGTTATGGGAGTGATGGAGTAGCTGTTAGCTGATTTATCACACAGGGATTTTCCATTGTGAAGTGCAGATGATTTCTTTTGCATCAGCATCTTTCTTTCTACAGCTGATCAGCTGATACTTGCAATCTCTTGTCATTTGCATATTTCTCCTACTTGCTCTCTCAGGGCTGGGGTTGTTTGAGGGTTACTGTTTGCTACTGTAGGAGTGGCAGGAGAAGCAAAACAGAGGCCAGGCTGTGGTAGGTTTTCTGCTTTTTTGCAGATTTGTTTTTCAGAATTTCTTTTTGTACATTTTAAAAAACCCTTTGTTTTTAAGTAGGGGTAAGTGCAACACAAGAGCTCAATCATTAAATAGCTGAACAGAGTATCCAATCAATGCCAAATATTTGGGTTGGGACCTTTAATGTTTTAGGTTTTCACACCCATCAATATAAGAAAAGCAGGAAGCAGAGGACTTGCCATCCTGGCCTTCCTAAAACAGAGTCAAAAGGAAAAGTGACAATTGCTGCTCATTTTTGTTGGCTATGCCCTGCCCACATTACAACTGAAATTGTAATAAAGTGGATTCAGATTTGAATCCCCCAGATCCAAACCCACCCTCAGGTGGTGATTCAGATCTTAAGCCAGAAGGCTCCTGTTTTCAGATGTGGCTCAAGGGGGCAGGAATCTTGCAAGATCAGCGTGTCTCACTGGATTTTTGCTACTTTCTTCCAAAATCTGTAGCAAGCAGCTGATGAAATTTTGGGGTCACTGAATGCCACTCTTAACCAAATTTAGCCCTACTTTGACCTCAAAAGGGAAATTTAGAGTTCAGGCTAAAATCTAATCCAGACCCAAACAAACCTTGTGGGCTCATCATTTACCCATTTTTGCCACAAAGTGGCCTAACTATCTTTGTTGAATCTCATCTGCCCATTTCCTGTACAATCAGATTTCTGGAGATTCTGAGGTGAACTATACTAGGGGTTATTTGTTTGCATCTCCTTCCGACCTCACTTACATTTATCTACTCTTTGTTTCCATACATCTTTTTTCTCTCTAAGGTAAAGCTAAACATGCTTGTGAGGCCTATTGACTACTTTTATCTCTATGTATCTACGTAGTTTTGTACGTGTTGTATTCCTGAAAACTAATTTTAAAATGTTAATTAAAAGAAAAATAAAGGTGGGAGGATCTGGATCAAGTCCTATATTCTGAAATTTGTAATTTCATTTAAAAAACAAAACCTTGATCCCAAATCTGGCGTTGTTTATCCAGGCAGGAACTTTGCAAGGCATGATTCCTTCTTGAATAAGGCTCTTACTAAGTAACATTCTCAAATGCATCTGTTTAGGCTTCCAAGAAGTATACGAATTACACTGCTTTTTCTTTTGTGGCCTTTTGGGAAATGGTTAGACAGTTCTTTCCTATTAATCTGGTTATTCATTTAATATCTGGAAAAAATTAATTTTCTCAATCTCATGTAAAGTTTATGTGATCACTGCAACACATTTTTCTCTATGACTATGAAACCGTGTTAATTAGATACATATAGGGTACATCTTCATTGCAGCCAGGAGTATGAATGGTAGCAATGTAGACCTACACATAATGTAGTTGGTTAGACGCACTGCAGGACTGGGGACCTTAATTTGGTAACTAGTCAACGACTTATGCATATGAGTAACTTTATGTACATGAATGGTATCATGGACTGCAATGGAACTACTCATATGAATAAAGTTTCTCACGAACATCAGTATTGGTAGGATTGGGGCCTTAGATTATGTTTACCGTTAGCACTAAACAGCTGTATAACAAAGCTTGTATTCAGGACCTGGCCCTGTTTCCCACTGAAGTCCACATTAATTTTGCCATGGACTTCAGTGGGAGCAGGATTGGGCCTTAATACCCTTGCTTCTCCCAAACACAATCATTTCAGGAGTCATCACATTGTTTCACATGTGACTTCCCTCCGACTCCTGTTAGTAATTTATGGATATAGAAATAGCCAAATTAGGATACATTACCCCGGTGACGTCCATAACCTTAATCGCAGCAAGCTGTCCTGTTTTAACATGACGACCCTATGAAAGAAGAAAAGAAATAGTTTAATTTTTATTGCATTATATTACATACTGGCACCAAGAAAATGATTACAATAGGCCACAATTCTGTAAAAGTTTACTCACACGAGTAGTCCCACTGACATCAACAAGGCTACTCGTGTGAGTAAGGATTTTCAGGACTAGGCCTGGGATGAGTAACCTCATGTACAACACAAGTCAGACATGAATTTGTCATTGTATCATTGTTTCAACAACATTGTTAAACAATCTTATTGCTTTGGCAGCATTCCCAACATCACTGATTTTTCTTGAGTACCCTTTGAGCATCCATTGTGTGAAAGTTTCATTCCACCCACCATGTGTTTGATCAGTGAGTGAAGGATTCTTAGCGCTTGTTACATTTTCCCCACAAACAAGAGCTCTGCTAGCATCTCTCCGTCTACTACACTCCCCTTCACATTCCTGTACTGCGTCTCTCTCAAGCAAAGACAATCACCTTGCTGCAAACTATCCATTATGGATAAATGCCCACTAGAATACAGAGTGACACTAATGTCAATCCATTTCTGTCCCGAGCCAGGGTTTGAAGCCAGCCCTCAGGGTAGCATGGTATCACAATGAAACAGGTACCCTCTGACCAGTCCCTTTTTATATAAATCAGAGACACTGACAACAGTTTAGTCAGGGCCTCATTCTGAGGAAGTGCTGGACATGTGGAACTCAAGCCCCAAAAGAGAACGTGATGTCATTTGGTGACTTTCTATCGACCTGAGTTTTGAACAGAGCTTAAAGCACATTTATTTTATCTATAACGACAAAACCAAACACCCAAAGAAAACCATTAAGGATGTAAAATAATTATTCTTTCGTTTTGAATTTTTTCCCCTCTACTCTGATGCAAAAGTTCAGTGTGTGACTGGACAGAGGAATGCCTAATATACCTCTGAGACTGCACTTTGATGCTAAATGAGGTCCTGGAGGTGGAACAAATTAGTAGAGTAGACATACTTTGATGTGGACATGTTACAAGACTCTAAACATGTTAATCAGTGTAGCAGTCAACTTCTGAGGAGTCGAGCCCCCATGAATGAACTAGGACAAAAATGAGTCTCATATATGTATATAAAATCACAGAAGAATGTCCAACTACTCTAGGGTTTAAATACTTGGCCAAACCTTAGGGGGAATTTGCCAAGAAAACTTGGTGGGTAATGATAGATATTAACATAGTTACAAGGAACATTTTATTTAAATAAATCCCGGGAAGATAAAATGTAAAATTAGTTTTCAATTCCTTAGTTTAGCAATCTGAAGGAATTTTTATAAATTAATTTGCTATTTCACCGTGTTCTCGGTCACTCTTTGCACTTATTCAAGCTCGGAAAGTGAAAACTGGCTGGCCACTTTCTTTTCCTCTCTACTAGGTTTCACTTTCTGGTTTCTCACGTATTAGCCCCAAACCGTTGTGTTTTGATGCAGAATGTTGCAGGGGAAGCTTTAAATCCAAAAAAACCATTTTCACTGAAGTAAAATATATATCAATAATGAGTAATAATAAATACAATAAACGGGCTTCATGTGTGTAATACTGTCCAGGTCAATTGAGGAAGTAGAAAGAGAAAGACGCAGAGCCCTTGGGTGTATAACTAGCAAAGGCATCAGATGCCCATGCCCACCCCCACAATAAAAATAACTAGACAGATAAATACATAGATAGAACTTTCCAATGGCTGACTCCACCTACTAGTACAAAGAGGAAAGCGAAAAAAGAAGAAGAAAGTTCAGCAGGCCTCACATGCAGATAGTACACTAGCTTCATCTTCTGGCCCTGCACTTTACACATGGATTATGTGGCAAGGACTGTCACTCGCAAATTGGATGTTTAGCCACTTGTGATGCTGCATTATGACATGTACTGTAGTAAATGAACTGCTTTATTGCTTACTTACACCGTCGTCTTTCGAGATGGATGATTGCCTCCGATTCTTAGATAACAGCTCAGGAATTCTCCTTGAGCTCAGGTAATATAGACTGGATTATAAACCCACCAAAGTTAATAGGAATCTTCCCATTGATTCAATAGGCTTTGGTTCATACCCATAATGCTGAAGATCGCATGTTTAATCTCCACTGAGAATTGTGTGTTTGAACATACAAGACAATGGTTTTATTTTACAAACATGTCATATTATGATTTTTTAAAACATCGTTTTAAATTATACCTACATCTTTGGACTCTAATGAACTGACTGTGCCCTTTATGGAAAATGTTTAGCTAAATTAAAAGTTCTGACAATCATGTATACATATAAATGCACCCTTGTTATTTGATTCATTGTGATATGAATTGATATTAACCCTTTATTTTTTGGTAACTGATAAACTGACAAAGTTGTAAGAAGACGATTGTTGGACAGCACTTGAGTAGGTAATTTCTGGATGGAAAAATGAGTGTATGCACATGCGTTGGGGGGGGGGGGGGGGAGGAGGGAGGAGGGGAAGGGAGATGACAAAACAAAGAACCCAAACCGTTGACTGTGACTGTCTCTTAAAAATAGCAAACCACAAATAAAAGCTGTACAGTCAGAATATGTCAGCAGATAACGTCACAATGGTTCAAAAACAACCCCCACTAGTAGTGAAGCAGAACAACTGACATTTAAAAAGCAAGACTACGAAAAGGCTCATTTTCTTGAGCTTTCTGGCCAATGAGGCACAGCCACTGAACAGCTAGTTCATATGCAAACTGTTCACTTTTTCATTATATTCTATAGCACAATCTATTTTTGTACCATAATGAAGTGCTGCATTTTGCTCCGTGCTGATTTCCTTCTCTCCACAAATGAATCACACATTATATCAAAACTGTTCACATCAAATGTTCTCTTTCTCTCTCACACACACACCACAAACACGCAGAATGTAAGTAGGAAAGAAAATGAAAAGAAAGGGTGCATCCTCCGAGAAAATCTGTAGGCAACTATTTTGATGCACTGGTGCCAATAAAGGCAGCTCACCCGTTTTCCTAATGATTGTTTGCATCACAGCAGCACCTAGAAGCCCCACTGTACAAACACAGAGTGAGTGAGACCCTGCCCTCCTGAGCTTACAATGAATAGACAGATGGTAGAAGGGGAAACAGAGGCACAGCGAGAAGTGACTTGTCCAAGCTCACATAGCAAGTCAGTGACAGAGCCAGAGGAAGAATCCAAAGAGCCTTAATCACACTCCTATGCCCTACCTTATGATCGAATTCTGTTTGAGGCTTAGCTGTAGCTCTCACACAATGGAATGTGCCTCCAAGCTGGAATTTGGTCCTGAGATTTTAATAAAAGAACTCCAATGTTCCCCAGTACGATTCAGCAGTTTGGTAAGTGTTGACTGTTTTGTAATGTATCATTTTACATTGACACACAGTAGAACCTTTGAGTCTACGGCCTTGCAATCTTACAACCTACGGCCCTAATCTTGCCAGGCACAGGCAGACTCTACACCCCTTCAGGAGCTCTACTGAAGTAAACATTACGGAAAAAAATAGCCACCTTTGGGGGAAAAGAGCAGTAAATGGCACAAAGCACAGTGCATAAAAAGAGGACAGGTGGGAAGGTGATTCCAGCCAAAAATATGGGTCCAAAGTCTATCTCTTGTGAAAATAAGAGAGGGGTCTGAATGTTTATTTATTTATTTAGGAAGTTTTAATGGGTTCACAAATCCTAGCCATATAAATCAGAGACAAAACAACAACAACAACAAGAGTGAGCTTCTGTTTATAGAAACACTGTACAGTAATATAAGCATCAGATCTCTCTATTTAACAGGGTGTTACCATAGTTCAGAGTGAACATCTTTATGCTGCCTACAACATGCTGTTTCTAGTGACTATTAAATTGAGAAATCTTTGATTACACATGTTTTCTATGTGTCTGTCAAATGTTAATATGTAAAAATATTGGACTGATTTTTTTTTTGGCAGGTGATTTTTTTGTCTAAGTATTGAATAAATGGTAACCAAATATCTCAGTATCTATTTGTCCTTTGTCTAGTTTGCTGGGTACATAATTGGTGTGTTAATTTTTCCTTAACAACCTGCCATATTTTTTGAACCATTACCATGGGGTTCCACAGAGAGCCTTTGACTATAAGAGCTGATCTCATCAAATTCTATGGGCCCTGTTCTCTGGTTTGATTAATCCACTTTGCTCTAAAGTAGACAAACTGTCCCAAAGTGGCCCCTTCTGCCTAGGGGTACTCTCTACGGCCATAAAGCTGAAGGAGGCAACACAGCCGCCTCCGACTCCAGCATAAGCCTCCTGCCCCTGATGTGGAGAGAGGGAGGGGGCATGCCTGGGGCATGGCAGAGTGGACCTTCAATATACCCAATCCTCCACTGGCATAAAATCACCTAGGGACCTTACACCAATGTGGTGAGTTTGAGGTGCTGGGTGATGCAGGCTCCCTGAGAGCCTCCCACTTCACTGCATCCTTGTGTGTTGAAAACCACAGAACCGTGGGAATTCTAGTAGCTTTGACTTGTGACTTTATCTTGTATTAACTTAAGTTGGTGTCACATTAAAAAAAGCATACATTGTGGAATTTGAAACTATGGTTTTATCAGAGTTTTGCACCGGACTAAAATAGCTTCTGGAGACCCTTGACCTTCAGGTTCTGCTGCCAGAGAGAGACATAACATTAGGGAAAATAAATACAGATGGGATTTTTCTTTAGGAAATATCTTCCTATCAACTACAGCATTTCTCATTCATATGGTACAAACATGGAGGGAACGGAATGTCTCAGCTGTTGTAGCAAGTTCGTTTTGTCCAGAATATCATGCAGAAATATTAGAGTCTTTGTCCAGCATCAGTCTTTGCAAATTGTATGAACAAAACGGGGTCACTGGAGAGAATCCTGGAGTCCTGGGGGAACGGCATTACCATTCAGTATTCCAGGACATGTGCTATGGTGCACACGAAAGGAAAAACTGGAGCAAACGTGCCGCCAGACTAAGCACTCTAAGCAGCCACCTTTCCCAAAGGAAAGTGGAGATTGCTGCTCTGATTGCATTTTCTTGGGGGAGGAAAAAATCCAGGAAGAATGAATGTTAATATGTGTATTAAAATCAACTGACTAAATTCTCCTTGGGTATCAATCTGGATAAACTCTGCAAATATCAATGTAGAATTACTCTGGTTTTACAGTGGTGTAATTATCTGCAGCATTTGACCCCATACGCTGTTTATGTTTTATGCTGAAGCCACTGTCTGGCTCTCTGAGGACAGCAGGCCCTTCTCAGACTCTAGCACTACCCCTTCCTGCAGATTAAAAAGATCCATTATATTATCTTGTCCTTAGCAGGGTACGGATTTGCCAGTCATTGCCAGACACCAGAGCTCTCACCAGGGATTTACAGGCACGCAGTTGTTGTGGGTGGACTTTGGATGGGCATGAGGTGGCTCTGCAGGCAGCAGAGCAATTTCAGAGAGCGATACGGCATTTCATTCCACCTAAATTTATTACTTCAATAGGAAGCCAATTCGCCCACTGGGAACTTCTCACTCATTTAACAAGGGGATTTATGCAGCCAGAGAGGCAGCATGTATTCCAACAATGCACCAAGAGCATTGTATAAAATGAAAATATTATTGCACCAGTTTAAATGTAGACAGGCAAAGGAGCAGCAGCTGGTTTGAGGGCTCCTACGTTGTTTCAGATTTCACACACACAAATTTGCACAAGCCCAGGCTAAAATTATGCCTCGCCCAGGCCCCAAAGTACTCAGAAAAAAGGAGAGGATGCAGGCAGCCCACATCCTCTCCAGCAAATCCAGAGGAATAATTTACCTACCAATGCACAGAAGCACAAGAGTGGAGAGTTTGCAGCCCTAGAGGGCGTATTTTATGGTGAGACATTGACTACACCTACTGAATAAGCATAGCATGGGGCGCCCCTTCCAGTGCTTCCCTTAGGCCACCCCAAGGCATTATGGGTGAAGTCCTGGACCCACAGAAGTCCCCTCACCCCATTGACTTCCTTGGGGTCAGGATTCCACCCAATGCCTCTAGACACTGCTCTTTTGACAGCCCTGTTTGCCCTCCCAGGCATAAGCCATTAGGGAAGCACTGCTGATAAAGTACCCTGATTTTCAGAAAAGGGGAAGGGATATTTGTAATGCCATTTATTTAGATAGCATAATTTGTGAAAACAGATCCTCCAGCTGCCAAATTCATCTTGCCTTGCTCTGCCAGAGTGTCCCCAAACCTACCAACACTAATTAAAGCAAAGGGAGCAACAGCAGGGGATGCAGTCAAGGCTCATTGAGCGTTCAGTAAAGCGGAGACCATGGATAAGGGAAGTGTAACACCAACAGACCCCGGTCATCGGCAAGTGGGATTGAATCTGGGACCTCTGGAGCTAAATGCATGAGCCTCTACTGCAGGAGCTAAAAGCCACATGGCCCTTAGCTAAGGCTGTAGCAGACTTATTAATCTCCAACTGGTCTCGGTGCCACTAGAGGGGACAAAGCACCACACCCAGGAGGTGTGTGGGTTACATAAGCAATAATGAAATTTAAAACAGTACATTCATAGACATTGCCTGCTCTTGTAATTCCAAAATGAATCACTGGGGGTAGCAGTGGGAGCAGCCCCAGCTGTTTTGCCAGGGCAGAAAAATGTTTTCAGAGCCACCCCTTGCTCCCACACAGCAGCTGAGCCAAACAATAAAATTAAATTAAGTTAAAATAAAATAAAAGGCTGGCCACCAGTGAAGGAACAACAGCTGGCCAATCAGAATGGAGAGGAGGGAAAACAAAACAGTTGAGTGGCACAGCACCCCCTGGAAGAAGGCATCCAGGGCTACCACCCAGCTTGTAGTAGTTCTTTGTGGGTCCATTAGCATGAGATCAGCAAGTCCAGTTGTGAAAACTTAGCTTGTTCTTTGCACTTCCATAGTGTCTTCCACCCAAGACTCTCACAGATGGCTTAGCAGACACTAATCAACAAAACTTCACAGCCCTGTGAGATAGGCCAGTGTCGTCATCACTAGCGACAGACCCAAGGAGCGCAAAATATTTAGCTTAACAAAGAAAAGAAGGTTAAGGGGTGACTTGGTTACAGTCTATAAGGGCCTATACTGAGAACAAATATTTGATAGTGGGCTCTTCAATCTAGCAGACAAAGGTATAACAAGATCCAGTGACCGGCAGTTGAAGCTGGGCAAACTCAGACTGGAAATAGAGGCGCACACATTTGTAACAGTGAGGGTAATTAACCATTGGAACAACTTACCAAGCGCTGTGGTGGGTTCATAAACACGGACAATTTTAAAATCAAGAATGGATGTTTTTCTTAAAGAGTTGCTTTAGTTCAAACAGAAATTATCTTGGGTAAGTTTCTATGGTCTTTGTTAAGCAGGAAGCCAGATTAGACTATCACTGTGGTCCTTTCTGAGCTCAGAATCAGTGAATCCTCCAACATTATACAGACTGCTAAACAGAAAAGCGGTGTGGATATGTGCCTTAACAAGGTCACACAGCAAGTCAGAGGCCAGACTAGTAACGGAACCCAGATGTCAGCTCCCACCCTTATTCTTTAACCACTGGACCAACGTTTCTGTAAACATATTTGCCAGTTTAGAAATGGAAAGAAGAATTAGGTGAAGATTAGATGAGATGTAGCCAATAAATTCTCTAGCCTGCAGAGTTGTAAACAAAACATACAAAAAGCAAAGTCACTGTTTGCAATGATGGATTATGTTGCCTCTACCCCCAAAGATTTTCAACTTCACCTCAAGTCAATGAAATGATGAACTCCTTATTCTAAGAGCTGGTCTACACTAGAAAGTTAGGTCGACCCAGCTACGTTGCTCCGGGGTGTGAAAAATTCACACCAAGAGATGTCATTAAGCCGACCCAAGCCTCAGCATAGACAGCAGTAGGTCAACGGAAGAATTCTTCCATCGACTTAACTACCACCTCTCGGAGAGATGGATTTACTACAGCGACGGTAGAACTGCTTCTGTCATTGTAGTAAGTGTCTACAGTACAACGCTACAGCAGCACAGCTGCAGTATTTCCAGTGTAGACAGTGCATAAGCATATTGTGATGTTAATTCTTCATAGAAACATGGTTATGATATGAATATGGTATAACTAAGATAGACTTTATGCAAGATGGGTCATGTAAGATATCATTGGAAAAGTTATAATTTACTGAATGTGTTTATCCAATTTGTATGCATGTATCATTTTTGTATCTGAAGCTGGGAATATTGACCATGTCTCTGTATTTCAAATGTGCTACGTTGGATGAGGCCAAACAATGTTAGTGGCTTATTGAAGAAATGCACACAAGCATAAGGGTTACCCCAGGAACCGTGTGCAATAGAAACCTCTCAAAGATAGCTCTACACAATGGGAGCTGTTTGATCCAGGTCAGATAGCTCTATACAATGGGAACTGTTTGATCCAGGTCACAGCAAAAAAGCTTTCCACCAAGGGCGGGAAGGGGAGATGGATATAAAAGGGACAATGACAACATGAGGTCCTCACTCTCCCTACAACAACACACCTGAAAACACCCGAGGAACAAAAGACTGAACTGTGAGAAGTGATGGTCCCAGGCTAAATTCTTTAGCCTCTGTATGATAACCTGGGAAAGCCAAGGCAATTGTGTCTTAAGAATCCACCTGCCTATTTATCACTCAGGGTGAGAATTTGCTAATTTGTATCCTACCTATCTAGTGTGTCAAGCTTAGTTTGTGTGTTTTGTTTCATTTGCTTAGTAATCTGCTTTGTTCTGTTTGCTATCCCTTGAACCACTTAAAATCTGCCTTTTATAGTTAATAAAATTTGTTTGGTTTATTATTAAACCCAGTTTATGCAATTTCTAACGGGGGATGGGGGGGCAAGAAGTCATGCACATCTCTCCACACTGAGGAAGAGGGCGTATTTTTATTAGCTTGCGCTGTGCAGATTTTTCTATACAGTGCAAGACAGTATTATTTTGGGTTTATCTCCCAAAAGAGGTGTTCACGTGAGTGCTGGGGGAATCCTCTCACACAGAGCTGACTTCAATCTGTGGCTGCAGCTGCATGTGGCCCTACCTATGTGTGTGTGCTGCAAGAGGCTGGAGAGCCGAATTCAGCAAAACAGGGAGTGGGAACCCAGGTCAGTGGAGCAGCAGAGGCTCAGTGAAATCCTAGTACATCAGGTGGCATCCCAGAAGGGGGGTCCAACCCATCACACATATACATTGTACTTGCTTATGGATTATAAGGCAGTTGTAATATGGTCCAGCGTATAGGGCAGCAGACTGGAAGTCAGGAGACTCTGATTTATTTCCAGCTGTGCTACGGACTTCTGTGTCTCACTACCACAATCACTTTGCCCCGATTTCTTGTAGCCTTAGTATGGTGATAAAACACACTGACCCACTACTCTGAGATTTATGGTGCTCAGTATTAATATAATTATCAATATTGCTAATATAAAGCATCTAGAAAACATGAAGAATACTTTTAGCCAAATTTAGGTATTTTGTTTCATACTACAGGGGTGAAAAGCACATATAGATTAGACAGAACTGTGAAAACTGAAAGCAGCTATGTACAGTATAGGAATAAAGGTAGCATCAAATCTTTACATATTACTAATCCTTATGGTGACAACTAACACTTTCTACAGCATTAGTCAGTAACCACATCCTGTGCAAAGCAAACTTGCAAACGTAAGTGTAAACACCTGAAAATTAGAAATATGACTTCAAAGACTGTTAATATTCCAGCAGTGTGTCCGAGCTTGTTTTAATAGGGTTTGTTGTCATGGAACAGCGTAACTGGTCTGGATCTATGCAGAAAATAGTGTAAGATCAGCAAACATGCTCCTTTTGACAGAAGAGGAAGAATTTATTTCAGTTCAGACTAGGCCCAAATACAGCATGAGAAGAAGTGTCTAACTTGTGTCAAGTGCTAAAACTGCTTAGTGGGTACTGTGCACTTCCCTATACAGGTTACAAGTTGTTACCCAGATCTCAACATGAACCAAGAACTTGAGAAAGAATATGTCCCATGGTGCTGGAGAAATGGTCACAGGCCAATTCTACAAAAAACAAGATGAGAATCATTTACTTCCTTTAGAACCAAGGCAGCTGTCCCAGGTTCTGTTTAGAGCCTGACAAAGCCAAACAGATTTTTGGGTCCCCTGAGTTCACGAGAAGCAGTGTTCTAATCCCCTGGATCATGGAAGGAGAGCAAGAAAAGGACTGGACCTACCTTAGACAAGGTTGATGTCAGTTGCTGCTACATCTTCTCTCTAAGGACCTGATTAAAAGCCAACTGAAACCAATGGAAAGAATCTCACTGATTTATGTGGGCTCTGGATTAGGCCCTAAGGCTGAGAGAAGAAAGGGGTGAGGTGTTGAGGATTCCTCAAACAAACTGCAAAGACAGATACCCAGAGGGCATCTCTTGGGTGATGAGAGGGACAGTGCAAGTCTACTTCACAGTAGTCTTAGAGAAATATTGTAGATTGAATTTTAAATGCTTATCCTGTATACAATCCTGGTTTATGCTGTAAAATGCATGTGCATTGCCACTCCTCTTATTATTCCATTTTTTAAAACTGCCAGTATTGTTGCTGTGTATCAAATTTGCTTCTCCTTTACATTAACATCAGTGTAAGCAAACTTTGACACTATTTTATTTCTGGGAAGCTGCCATTTACATGGAATTTCTCTCACCTCCTTCTCCAGACTCTTCCAGCCAGATGCCTAGCATGTAACCCCTTCCACTCCCCAACCCAGGCAGCTGGCAACAACCTTTGCTCAGGAGGGAGAAAGCAAGGACTGCTCAGGCAGTTTGTAGGAGAGAAGAACTAGGCAACAGAGCTCCTGAGGCAGTTAACTTAGCCTTCAACTTTACAGTAAAGTGAGCTCTTTGCAGGAGCAAGGTCCACCCACATGAAACTCATTGCAGGATGTGTGCCTTGGTCAGTTTCCAAGAACAGTGAAGTTTCTCACATTCCCTTCCTCTTTGCCTGGACTCTTATAGACTCGTAGACTTTAAGGCCATAAGGGACCATCATGATCATCTAGTCTGACCTCCTGCACATTGCAGGACACAGAACCTCACCCACCCACTCCTGTAGTAGGCCCATAACCTCTGGCTGAGTTACCAAAGTCCTCAGATCTCTATTTAAAGACTTCAAGTTATAAAGAATCCACCAGTTACTCTAGTTCAAACCTGAAAGTGACCCATGCCCCACACCACAAAGGAAGGGGAAAAACCTCTAGGGTTTCTGCCAATCTGAGCACTGTCCCAGAAAGTGACACCCCACAGCTCCTACTCAAATCTCCCTAAAACATCAATAAACTTCTCCCCTCCAGCCGGGCATGCTGAATGGTTCTCTCCACCTCTTTGAACCAAGTATCTGACTTGCCTTGTGAGGTCACTTCAGATTCCTTTGCTGTTCTTGAGAAGTGAACAACTGTGCTCTTTGGGTGTTTTGTTTTAAGACACCCCTCCCCCCAAAACCCTGTTAATTTGTACTTTGCAGTATGTAGGTCCCTTCAGAGGCAGTGTAGAGCATAGCTGTCACGAAAAATGGCAGGCTTCCTGGTGAGATCAGGACCACTCACAGGCACAGCAAGGTTGGAGCTTGCACAGGAATTTCTTGACTAACATTTATTACAGTTGAAGTTTAGCAATGTGTGTCGAGACTTTTATAAAAAACACACAGTTCTGTATAATCTTTGATTGAAAAACACTGGAGTTTTCTTTTAAATCATTGTTAGAACTGAGGCCCTGCATTCCACTCCCATGTAATGCTGCACACGTTAATCAAAAACTCTACATGCATCTTCATGTAGTCTTGAGGATTGTATTTCCCCCCTTCTGGGACCCGCAGGGATGTAATGCAGGCAAGAGATTGAACCAGAAAAAGCAACAGAGGTATGTGGTCTGCATTAAATCCTACTTTCCTGCCCCATGGGACTTTCCCTCTGGGCTTCTCTCAGCCTTCCTATTCCCCAGCAACAGCAAAATGGTTGCCAGTCAGTGTCTACAAACTGCAGAGTAAAAATTAACAGGGAAGGGTGTCTTTTTTTTTTAAATACACCAAAGAACACAGTTGCTTCCATTTCTAGGTACCCAACCTGAGGCACACGCTTTGCACATGTGAAGAAATCCAGCCCTATCACTTGCACGACTTCATCTTTCATTGACTGCTTAGCACCTCGGAAAGTAAAACCCTAGAGGATAAATGCTCAGCACCCGCAATCAGGGACAGATTTTTGGAAGAGCTCAAAAGCGACTAGCCAGATTTAGTGTGGGAGCTAGCAGGGGCTCAACTCTTTTGAAAAATCAGACCCTATTTGCCTGAAGTTGGGCACTCAAAAATAGAGGCACCAGCAATCACAGACTATTTTGAAACATAGGTCTAAAGGACTTACAACTTTGTGGCATAGCCAGGGGTAGAAGCCAGAATTCCACTTTGAATACTTCCTCAGCTACAGCCTATCTCTGACATTTGCCAAGTCTCCCACTTCCCACCCCAATTCCCCCTGAGATCAATGGGCGTTGGAGAGGATTCTACACCTATCACAATTTCTATCTTCCTCCCATTAAAATCCATGGGAGCATTGACTCTGACTTTGTTAGGATTTGCCTCAGGCCTTTCAATCAGGCTTTTTTTATTTCAAGGCCTTGAAATAAATGACAGAACCAAGGGCCTGCTCCTCCTCCCACTGAACTCAATGGGGAAAACTCCTGTTGACTTAGCTGGCTCCTGTTCCCATTGCAAACCACACTGCCCTTACCTCCAGTCTTTGGAATAAATAATGTAATTATAATTCTGTTATGCAGTCTAACACAGACATATACAGGGGCATGTCCAGCTAGAGGCCTGAAGAATTAGGCAAAGGGGCATATACTGTTTGCTAAAGAAATTTGAATAAAGTTGGGACCAGGATCATTATAAAATAACTGTTGAACCCCATTCCTGTGGCTACAAAATCTCTTGGATTGCTAATATACTACGTTATTTCTGCACTCAGAAATGAAGGTAATCTGCACTTTATAAGTATTATTACTATATTCAGTTCTCATTTATAGTAATCTGCTTTTTAACATGTTTATTATTCTCCACCTCTGGTTGAATTCTATACGCATGTTATCTGTTGTAGCCTTTTCTCTTTAACACTTCAGACAGACTACTAAACCCATCTGGTAGCAGCTTTTTAAAATCTGTATTCAAGTGAATTCCTATCCTAGCTCATCATATCTTTGGAGGCCCACGATCATGACAAAGGAATATCCGATACGTTGACAAATACGCATTTCATAGTGGAAAATGCAAGCACTAGCTTTTCTCCAGCTGCCTGTAAGTGACAAGCTAAGTGCAAATTCTCCTCAGATCTCTGTGGTAGCATTCCACTTCGATCTTTTGCCCTCCCTGCATATGCTCAATCTCCCAAATGATGACAATTGATCCATACTTCTAGTGGGAGCAGAATCCCAAAGCAGAGCAGTACTGTGCAGATCTGAGATGAGAATTTTGCCCTAAGTCTTTACTGTGAACATGATCTTGGAAAATGTCAAGTACGTTTAATCATCCTAGTTTCTCTGCTTGTGTGGATGACAGAGAGATACCAGAACAGAGTGAAAGTAATTTTTAAGAATACTTTTATTCCCCACCCCCTCCCACACACACACTTTGTGGAGTTATGTTATCAACTCTCACCAACATATGTAGGGTTGGGCCGGCACAGTATTTAGATGGGAGCTATCCAAGGAACTCAGTAAATCCTCCAAGGAATTCAAAACTCCGCATGCTGCAGGAAGTGGTGTGGTATTTCAGTGGGCAGCACTCACAAGAGTAAGTCAGTACTGAATCAATTTCGAAGATGGTGGCTGGGGGATTTTGTGTTGCTGGAGATGCAGGTAGTTTAAATAAAACGGATTCTGGCTACCTGTAGTCACTGAAGAAGAGGTCGTTTGGGGGGGAAATAAGCGCTGTGAGCAGCCTGACCTAATTCTATCTTGAGTAAATGTCATTCTGCCTACTCAAATCCCCTGATAGTTTCAATTTTATATGATATGCTTCAAATGCCATAAACTGTATAATGTTGCTGTGCACTGTTTCAAAACAGCTGCCATGTTGCAGTTCAAAGAGAGTTGCATTTCAGTAGTGCATCAGCTGTTATATTTTAGGTGTAGATAAAGAAACAGAGGATAATAGAGGGAGATGTATGTCAACCACGGGCCAGAAATTCCATATGGCTTTACAAAGCCTCACTCATGGGAGGAAAGAGTCCCCCTGAAGTCTATGGGGCTACCCATATGAGTAATAACTGCTTATGTGAGTAAGGGCTGGCAGGATTAGCTCTCATGAGAGGTTAAAAAAAGCTTTCAAATACTTAGGTTTCTAAGATGGTAACAAAACCATCCTCCAATCACACTCCCCAAAATAAGCCAGTTTGCAAGCTTCACTCATGTTGAAATAGTCAGTTTTACTTCCCATCTTTCACTGGTATATATAGATATACCACTGCACTGCATCATGATCCACCTGATGATGTAAAAACAAACCAAACAAAAAAACCCCAAGCAGCTCTGCCGCGCCCTCCCCCCCTCCCCACTTCCCTAAGCTTTTTATTTTGTCCCCTGATTTTCTGTCAATGCTTATTTGGGTATAAACCCAAATCTCAACATCAAGTTTATTCAAGTGTGACCTTCAAAGCTGTCTTAATCAAAAACTAAGCATTCATCTGTGCATAAATTCATGCTCCTAATTACCTTCAAAATGTTATCCCAACTATCACTAACTTAATAATGTCATGTCAATATGCAGAAGTAACTCTAATTTCTGTGAATGTGGAAGACAACAAAGTCAGATTTTAAAGGTTGTGTGGCAGCACATTAGAAAAATGTTGGTAAGTTTCCACAAGTAATACACTTCAGCTGATTCATTCAAGCGTTTTAGACCAAGGCATTCTGGATATTACCTTTATTCAGTACAAATATTGGCTGAAGTAAGGTACAACTCAAAGAGGTCACTGCTGGTATAAATGAAAAGTGACCTTGTTCGAACAGCAAATAACAGAAATTGTCAGGGTGAAACACAGGGTGCTGTCCCTTTGTGCAGGGGTGAATTTCATTTTCACAGGAAAAGATAGGGGGTCACTTCACAATCATAAAATAAAGGACCTGATCCTTCAGTTAATATTCAGGAAAAACTCACATTTTTAAGCAATTGGGATTTTCGCCTGTGTAAAAACCACCACCAGTGTCCCAACGCTCTTATATACCATTTTTCATCCATGGATCTCAAAGTACTTTATAAAGAGAGTTATATCTTTATCTCTATTTTCCATTGGGAAACGAAAGCACAGAAGAGTTAAGAGACTTCCCAAAGGTCAGCCCAGCAATAGAGTCAGGAACAGAATCCAGGTCTGCGGAGTCCTACCCACTCGGCCACACTGCCTAAGAGCTACATGGCTTGTTTAGGAGGTTTTAAGCCCATATCCAAATGAACAGGGTGAAACTCACCTTCAGGCAGAAGTTTAGCACAAGGCCTATGTGCCATTTAAGTCCCACTTTAAGCCCCAAAACAAACATTGCTCATACATACTATGAATTTCACAGCTACTAGGCTCACACATCTACTGTCTGGTACTACACGCACAAATTATTCCCCTATATTAAAATGGGCCAGACTCAATGCCTACTGAAGTCAATGGAAGAATGAAATGGGGTATGTGTATACTGCAACTGAAGGTTTTAATCTAGCCAACATGGCTAACAATATAAGTGAAGACATGGAGGCATGGGCTTCAAGTCCGGCTGTGCAAGCCTACCCAGGACCCTGAGTATGTCCTTACATTGCTAGCCCATGCTGCCACATGTTCACTGGTATTTTTAGCTACGCCAGCAGTGTAGACATACGCTTAGAAAAAGCCAGACTTCAAAGCCAGGCATGGCATAGCTACTCGGGAAGATATGATATCACATCTACTTCCCAAGCACACTGTTCAGCTTCCAAAGTCCAAACCCAATACATAATTCTAATACTGGGAAATTTAAGGAAAACATTTTTGTGTTCCCCAGTTAGGGCCTCAACTTGAAACCCCTGAGGTTCAGCTACCATTTGGTTGTTATTTTATGATGCCTGAGGGCATGTACAAGGTTACTGATAATTGAACATAGGAATAAGAGTGCTCTCACATAAATTGTCTACTTGCATAACTATCTGAAGATTTCTGTAGTGTAACTGAGAAAAGATCAGAAACCCCTCCCTTCCACCATTCAGAGAAAATGAACTAATACATAATCCAAATACACTATGTTTTTAACTCAATTCTAGAAGGCCTCAATAAGGAGAGAGAAAATAGCTGAACAAAAGTCATCTTAAAAAGGTCAACAACTTTAGATTTGGCTGGACTGGAGTCTCCAGGAAAGTTAAAAGTAATTTTCTTCCTTTAAGTTTTTGCTTGAAGCTAAAATAACCAATGGAATGAAACCTAACTCCTGTCATTTTTATGGACCATTTTTCTCTTTTAAATGTTATCTTTAAAAGTATATCCTTGAACCCTTTAAATCCAATCAACAAAGGTTCTCCCCCACAACCCCCCAAAATTAGAATGGCATGTTCCAATTTTTGCCAGGTGAGAAATAATCAATTACTTCTCCCACGTTATCACACTGTTCACTCTACCTCTACCTTTGTGCTTATACGCAGCTTAACAAATGGGGCTCCAATCCGATTAAGGGTCTTGTCTCAGGGTGAGCTGCACCTTTAAGTAGGATTCTGGTCCCTGCTCTGACCTGTGCCCAGTTTCCCTCCAGATCAATGGAGTTCTGGGACTTGTAGTCCAGGAGCCATTAGAGTTGTAGGCCTGACAGCAAGTCCTGCTGAGAGAGGAAATGGTATAAATGCAAGCCCTTGTATGTTGCAGGGAGAGCAGAGGAAGCAGGGAGGCTTGTGACATACTTGTGAGCCACTCTATCACGTGACTGCTCCCCCAGGTTATTGAGGCACCAAAACATCACTGTATATTGCAGCCATTCAAGCCCTATCCAGATATGAGGTGAGGTATGAGCAGGGTGACCAGATGTCCTGATTTTATAGGGATAGTCCCGATATTTGGAGCTTTCTCTTATATAGGCACCTATTATCCCTCACCCCGTGTCCTGGTTTTTCACACTTGCTATCTGGTCACCCTAGGTATGAGATTCTGCCCTCAGTTACCTGATGTGATTGTAAATGAGGAGAGAATTGACTGGGAGTTACGCCTACAGAATTGGGCATATTTCGCATGAAACCACAGTATGAATCCCGCCATGCAGAAAACCTGCAGAGAGGAAGAGAGATGTGCAGAGGGGGAAAGATCTCATCTCATCTGAAAATATTCAGATATTGATATTTGATAGCATTATAAAACTATATTCAGTAAGTATCACCACTGCTAAAATACACTAGTGTTGACAAATTATAATTTCATTGTGAAGTGCAAGGTAAAGTGCTAGGACATGCATCTTCACTGTCACAGAGCATTAAATTAGAACATTTGACAGAGCCCAACATAATTTGTTCTTGACTTTTACAAATTCAATCTGGGAACAATTATATATTTAGCCTTTAGTAGGAAAGCATCCTATTAAAAAACCCTAAAATGGCTAAAATGCTTGATGAAATAAAAATAAAATACTTAAATATTTACCTAGGAGTATACTGGGCCTTTTGTTTTTGTCAGAAAATTAGCTGGTCTCCAAGATAAACCATTTTGTTTAAAGGATCACTCTAGTCTTCTCCACTTAGTTTACAACTCTCTTAATGTTTGCATGACATAAATCTGAGTTTGAGGAAATCAATTAAAGCATCAGATACTCTAAATATCAGATAAGGTAAGGGAAAAAAGAGTCAGATAATAGAAAGTGAAGTTTTAAAATGTTTTTTTTTTTTGCAAAGAGCAAAAAGATGATTCAATAAAAAAAAATAAAAAAATCAGGGGCCAAATCCTATTTTCCTTACTTTTGCTTTATTGATTTCCAACAGAACTTAAAGCAAGCATGGTTTAACTTTATGAGCCTGTAGCAGAGTGCATTCTGCTCCGCTCCTGCTTTTTCATGTCACGGAAACTGGTTCAGACTCTACTGGCTGCATATTCACTGTGCCATTTATTGGAGTTCCCTCCACCAACACCTTCACAGTCCTGTGCAACAGTTTATTTACAATATCCCCCTGTGTGTTCAGCCTCCTTCTCGGGACCTGAGAAGAGGTCTCCTTTCCCTAGACTCAACTAGCTTTCTTCCTCTCCTCCTCCTGTATTTCCTTCCTGTGCCTCTATCACTCTGGAGCTGGTGGGCTCATTAGCTAGTGATACTGGTGGGTTGGATGTACCAATTACCTTTAATTATCCCAATCAGTTTTCTCCAGGAACCAACTGGTGTCAGAGTGACCAGAGTTCAGGCTTCCCTGTTAACTCCCTGCACTCTATCACACAGCGTGACACAACACCCACTGAGATGTGGTGCATCTGAAAGGGGCGGGGTCAGGAGGCAAGAGAGGTGAAATCCAGTCAATTCATGCAAATATATTAGTTCAAATCAAAGCTGCAGAAAACCTGAGAACGACAATTCATCACATGGCAAGGTCTAGGCAAAATATGCCGATAGTTGAGTAATATGAGGAAGGGCAGGCACTGTTTTCTGCTTAAAAAGCAGCAGATTATTTCACTTTATTATTAAAGAGCTCTACAAACCTGGGACTGATCCTGTTCCCACTGGCAGTTTTGTCACTGACTTCAGTGACAGCAGGCTAAGATCCTTTGGTAACCATCTTTCTGCAAAATGCTGCAGTGCAATTTCTGCCATTGCATTTTTAGTGATTTTGTGCCCTTCCGCTCTGGCTTTTTGGAAACCACAAGAGAAAGCATATTCTGAGTAGCACATTTCAGAGCCACCATGTGCTTGGAAGAGGGGCTCATATTGGACAAAAAATGAGCAAAATGTGGCAATTTTGGGTGGGTTCATAATAAAGTGTAGGTGTGTACCTATTGGGGGGAGGCACGAATGAAAAAATATAGCACATTTTGAGTAGGTTTTCCTTTTGTTTCAAGTATTTTGCACTCTTCTGACTATTCTGTATAATATCTCCTTTAAGCACTTCATACATTGCTTAGTGAGAGCCTCCTGGTTCAGCAAGGTACGTTAAGCACTTGCCTAGCTTTATCCACATAAACAGTCCCATTGTGTTTAATGGGACTATGCAGATACTTAAGTATCTTCCTGAATCAGAGCCCAGGAATGCAACTGCTTCCACTAACTGGTCAGAAGCAGTCCTGACCCACCACCAACGCAGTTGTGGCAGGCCAAGGACGCAGTGGGACTCATGTGTTTCCATTATAAAAGAGATAGGAGAGTCCATGCATGGGGAATAGACCCTTTTTGTGCTGTAGAACATTGTTTGAAGGGGAAAAAGCTTATGCTCAAATAAATTTGTTCGTCTCTAAGGTGCCACAAGGACTCCTCATTCTTTTTTCTCCAAATAATGTCCTTTTGCCAATGGATTCTTAAATTAAGAGTCCTACTGGGGTTGTCCAGTCATGTACCATTTCCATCAGACTGGAATGCATTCTCTGTGGATAGCATCATGCCATATAATGCAGGGTTCATAGAATCATAGAATCATAGAATAGGGTTGTTTTAATTCAAGCACTTCAGTAACAGGAAACTAAAATCCATGAGAAAGGACGGGACATAAAGTACAGCCACCCTAAACCTTATTTACTAGCACACTGGGCATTTCTGAAATATATTTTCTCTCTCCCCATTTGAACAAGAGTAAGTTAGTTGTTTGCTTGAACAAGGCTTTCTCTCCTATCAATCTGACACTGTCCCCTTGGGGTACTCAGGAGAAAGAGAGAGATCCGTATTGAATAGGAGAACTGCAGATTTTCGTCATACTTGCATATTCCTCACATTTCCCATTCTTTCCCGCTCTTATTTAAGAAGTCAAATAAATCCTTGGAAACCATCCAAAAACAAAAGCACAACTTTTTTTATTTTTTTTTTAACCAAGACAGTTTTGTTTTTTTAAACTCACTGGTTTTTATTACTCTTTTAGTTGGGACTGTACAGTCTTAGCTTTCAGAGAAGCATCAAAGCTGGAAGCCTATAAATCCTCTCCCAGCACAGAAAGCTGTAATTGCAAAAGACCAGGCTAATGCTCCATGTCGACGGAACAAGGCTGACCTTTAGAGTGAAGTGTTTCTAATCCTCTGTATCAATCCAAAATATGATCAGAAGCATACAAATCAGGGGCGAGCTCGAATTCCATTACTGCAGCTCTACAAGAGATTTGACATTAAATAAAGAAGGGCAGGATTATTAGATTAGTGAACTAAATCGTTAAATTAGCATATTTATACAGCATCAGAAATAACACTGTTTATAGCACGGAGGTGAGCATGACCACCATGAAATGCATCCCCTATTTCTGCACTTCCATTTATTTTGCACCTTTCATCTCCTCACTTGGACTCTCATTCTCCCATATTCAGTAAAAATTCAAATTAAGAAGAACCACCACCTAACCCTGCCTCTTGCCAACAAGGAAGGAAGAGACAGGGAGATCGCTGCTGTTTGCTCTTACTTTTGGGAAGCACAGTGATGGGCACCAATATACGGTGTAGCCTTGATCAACAGGAAGTAGCACTGACTCCAGCCTTCTAAACCCCTAAGCAACTTCCAAAGAGGATTTCAAGATAATCACCATTAATCTGTTGTTTGTGGTAGCATCCACAGCGTGCTAGGTGCTTTCCAGATACACAAGGAGGAATGGTCCCTGCCCCGAAGAGCTCCCAGTCTGGGGAGTAGATGTACAGACAGGCAAACAGAAGTACAAGAAGGGAAACAACAAAAAGGATGTTTTATACAGATCAACATAATTCACACACAAGACAGGCAGCACAGCAGAAGTGGGTTTTTTCAAAAAGAACTTAAAAATGCAAAGCATCTGGGCCTTGCAGATAAATTCAAGGAGGTCACATGGTGACCATCGGTGATCTTCCTGAAAACACCATCCTAGCCACTATGGATGTAGAAGCCCTCTACACCAACATTCCACACAAAGATGGACTACAATCCATCAGGAACAGTATCCCCGATAATGTCACGGCAAACCTGGTGGCTGAACTTTGTGACTTTGTCCTCACCCATAACTATTTCACATTTGGGACAACGTATACCTTCAAATCAGCGGCACTGCTATGGGTACCCGCATGGCCCCACAGTATGGCAACATTTTTATGGCTAACTTAGAACAACGCTTCCTCAGCTCTCGTCCCTTAATGCCCCTACTCTACTTGCGCTACATTGATGACATCTTCATCATCTGGAGCCATGCAAAAGAAGCCCTTGAGCAATTCCACCATGATTTCAACAATTTCCATCCCACCATCAACCTCAGCCTGGACCAGTCCACACAAGAGATCCACTTCCTGGACACTACGGTGCTAATAAGCGATGGTCACATAAACACCACCCTATACCAGAAACCTACTGACCGCTATGCCTACCTACATGCCTCCAGCTTTTATCCAGACCACACCACATGATCCATTGTCTACAGCCCAGCTCTACGATACAACCGCATTTGCTTCAACCCCTCAGACAGAGACAAACACCTACAAGATCTCTATCAAGCATTCTTACAACTACAATACCCACCTGCTGAAGTGAAGAAACAGATTGACAGAGCCAGAAAAGTACCCAGAAGTTACCTAATACAGGACAGGCCCAACAAAGAAAATAACAGAACACCACTAGCCATCACCTTCAGCCCCCAACTAAAACCTCTCCAATGCATCATCAAGGATCTACAACCTATCCTGAAGGATGACCCATCACTCTCACAGATCTTGGGAGACAGGCCAGTCCTTGCTTACAGACAGCCCCCCAACCTGAAGCAAATACTCACCAGCAACCACACACCACACAACAGAACCACTAACCCTGGAACCTATCCCTGCAACAAAGCCTGTTGCCAACTGTGTCCACATATCTATTCAGGAGACACCATCATAGGGCCTAATCACATCAGCCACACTATCAGAGATTCGTTCACCTGCACATCTACCAATGTGATATATGCCATCATGTGCCAGCAATGCCCCTCTGCCATGTATATTGGTCAAACTGGACAGTCTCTACGTAAAAGAATAAATGGACACAAATCAGACGTCAAGAATTATAACATTCAAAAACCAGTCAGAGAACACTTCAATCTCTCTGGTCATTCGATTACAGAGCTAAAAGTGGCAATTCTTCAACAAAAAAACTTCAGAAACAGACTCCAATGAGAGATTGCTGAATTGGAATTAATTTGCAAACTGGATACAATTAACTTAGGCTTGAATAGAGACTGGGAGTGGATGGGTCATTACACAAAGTAAAACTATTTCCCCATGTTTATTCTCCCCCACCCCCCACCGTTCCTCAGACATTCTTGTCAACTGCTGGAAATGGCCCATCTTGATTATCACTACAAAAGGTTTTCTCCCCCCCCCCCCCCCCGCTCTCCTGCTGGTAATAGCTCACCTTACCTGATCACTCTTGTTACAGTGTGTATGGTAACACGCATTGTTTCATGTTCTCTGCGTATATAAATCTCCCCACTGTATTTTCCACTGAATGCGTCCGATGAAGTGAGCTGTAGCTCACGAAAGCTTATGCTCAAATATATTTGTTAGTCTCTAAGGTGCCACAAGTACTCCTTTTCTTTTTGCGGTAACACGGCTGCTACTCTGAAACATGGAAGAAAGACGCTGATAGAGGCACTCCCTAGCTGTCTAAGGGCCATATATACCAACCAGACTAGGTGGAGTTTCTCATTCCATCCTTGAAAATGAATAAGGGATGGGCAGCTGTTTAACTGCCCTTACCACAGCAGGATGGTGTTTTCTCCTCAGTGTGTTCAGCTTTTCCATGGACAAAGAGCTCAGGTTGGCCATACTGCTCCTACTGGGTCTGTGCTCAGGTTACGCCATAAATCTTAACAAATACAATCAGTTTTTTATATGTAAGTCATGCACTGGGGGCTTCAGAACTCAATGCCGATAAATTATTCCAAGTACCCAAGAGATTCTCGACAGCTCCTTCCCACAGTGTTCCGTATCATCTGCTTTCCCAAGTGTATTAGAGTCCTCAGATGTTTCCCCTTTTTTGTAGGTAGAAAATGTCAGTCGAGGAAGAGATTTTAAACCATTACAGAACTGCAAATTTCTGTAAATAGCTGTTCCAAATGTAACTTATTATCCCTTCAAAACGTACCTTCAGGAATCAAGAGGAGATGTAAAAACTCTTCTTTCTTACTGGTGGTATTGCTGTAGTACAATGTATTCAAACTTAGACACGGTTACCAATAATGCCATGTGTATAAGAAAGAATAACTCGCACAACGGAATAAAGTAGTTTTTGTACTCAGATGAGAACTGTAACTGTAGACTGTATTTCATATCATCTCACCTACTGTGCATTGTAAGTAATTATATGTAACAGAATTAAGGAGATTTATATAGCACCAATGTGGGGCTTTATTAATACATGGGAAGACAAGGTCACTGCCCAAACGTAGGTTAACGTCTAAACTGGAGTAGATACAACCTGAAAGATAATGGATCAGGCACAAGAGTGTGAAGCAGACACTGCTGGAGAGCAGACTACTGTTGGAAGGCAAGTGTAAAGGAGGGTGATACAAGGAGCTATCTGTAGGGTTTCTTTGCACATGGGGAAAAGCGAGGATGGTCCAGGTATAGGGAGCGCTGTGGGAAAAATGTACAGTGCCTGAGCAGACAAAGTCCATTCCCGCTCTCGCTGTCTCTCTATTGATTTTCAGGGGAGTATGATTGGTCATGAAGGAGGAGAGCAAAGGGGTAGCAGGTGAAAGATTTTCAGCTAGTCCCTTGAAATCTCTCCCCTCCCCACAAAGTCTCTCTAGCTGCTTCATAGTGCAGTCTTCAACTGTACCCTCCAATAGATGCAAAAGGGAATTTACAAATGACGTTGCGGTCATTAGATGAGCTGAGTGGGGCTAGTATTGCAAACTGCCTGCCAAGGAGGAAGGAAAGAGTACAGTTGAAGACTGCATTATGAAGCAGCCAGACTATTACCTGTCCAAAACACTTTGCTATAGCTATGTTACCTGGGACAAAGCATGCTGGTTAGCATACACCTTCACCTCTCTTCACACCCCCTCCCTAGCACCGTTCTGGCTCCAGAGCCTTCATAATTCCACCCCCTTCCTTTTGCCTTTGGTTCCAGTCTCCTAGGCTTCTCTCCCTTATTATTGTATTATCTCTCCCTCTCTTATTATTGTACATAATAAATGAAAAAAACCAAGCACTTTCTGCAAGTAAAACCAGGCAGTACAGTCTGTTCTCAATAACATTAGTTCATGTTATTACCACCCTTTAACACTCCTTCAGTGCTTCTGTTTCATTTCACCAACTATTCAGTATCACAGTATTAATAACAAAAATTAGGCTTAGAGAGACCCACAAGGCAAACTGGTTTACAAAGACCATGTTTCTCATAACAGGGCCAGGTTGCACCTTCCAGCAGGTGCACTGGGAGGCTCTGTGCTGAAGAGAGGAACAATGCTTCCCATAAAGTTCTGTCATGCAAGGGGGAGCAAATTCACTCTTAAACCTCATTAAGAGGAAGAACTTCCACTCTCCTGTGCTCCACACATCTGTGCTGGCCGGTGGGGAGAAAGACAGGACCTTCCACCAGTCTCGGGAGTGGCTTACACACCAGGGAGTGCTAGCAGGGACTGCAATTGTGACTGTTCCATGTGTGACGCTTGAGTCTTTCTCTTCACCTCATCCCCTTCCACATAAGTGCAGCGGCCACCACAAATCTGGTCCACGATGGCCTGTATTCTACCTTAACCCTGCAAAAGGAGGTGACTTACCAACCAGACACAGAACACAAGTCTAAGTGCACTCTAGCAAGCCTCTCATTCTTACCAAACGTGAACTGGGATCTTTAGTATCCACAAAGAGTGGGCGACAGGATGTTCGCTTTTTAAAATCTCTTCCAAAATAGCCCACTCAGTAAACGATATGGAACCCAATTAATCCCTGCCCATTATCTTAGAGGGGTAGAAGGGTGACAGGAACAATAGCGTTCTTAGGAAGTTTAGCGATTTCAGAACCTAATTTCCCAAGGCAGCCCCAGCGAGTTTCCTTCCACTATCAGGATAAGATTGCTCTATATAAAATTGGGAATCTATGTACCGGGGCACAATGAAGCATTCTAGGATCTTTCTTATATCATTATGGCTGTTTATTACTCTCTGCTAAAAGAAACGCAGCAGATCTCTTTCTAGAAATTATCTCCTTTCAGTGGCACAAAAACATCTAGAATGTAGACAGAGTTGCTGTTTAATGTTGCATGTAAAAAAAAACCCCACTTAATTCATGACATGTTTTGTTTCATTTTTATTTTAAAATCATTATAAAAATATCTTTGGGTTTCTCATGGCAAAAAAAAACCCCTGGATTAAAAAATAATAATAATAATAATAAATAAATAAAAAATAAAAATAATAATAATCACAATTCTCTGGAATGGGAAGTTACCTAATGTAAGTCTATGTCCCAAGTTTAACCACAGTTCAGGGACACTGTGGTTATTTTGACACTGCAGTTAAACACGCACTGCTGGCCCATGTCAGCCGGCCCAGGCTACGGGGCTGTTTAATTGCAGTGTAGACTCCGGCTTGGGCTGGAGCCCACGCTCTGGGATTCTCCACCCTCGCAGGGTCCCAGAGTCCAGGCTCTAGCCTGATCCCAGTGGTGAGCTGGAGCTGGTTCGCACCGGTTCGCTAGAACCGGTTGTTAAATTTAGAAGCCCTTTTAGAACCGGTTGCTCCGCGAGGGACAATCGGTTCTAAAAGGGCTTCTAAATTTAACCAGCCAAGAGTGGCACCTTAGGTGCCGACTCCACGGGTGCTCCAGCCCTGGAGCACCCAAAGGGAAAATTTGGTGGGTGCAGAGCACCCACCGGCAGCTCCCCACCCCACCCCTCATCTCACCTCCACTCCACGCCCCAGCTCATCTCACCTCCACTCCGCCTCCGCCTCCTCTCCTGAACGCGCCACCCCGCTTTGCTTCTCTGTGCCCCCTAGGCTTCCCGCGAATCAGCTGTTCGCGCAGGAAGCCGGAGCGGGCTGAGAAGCAAGCGGCAGCTTCCCGCTCAGGCCCAGGGAAGCGGAGGTGAGCTGGGGCAGAGGGGCGTGAGGAGGGCTGCCTGCGCTGCAGCCGGTAACCCGGGGGGGCGCACAGGGGAACCGCTCCCCACCCCAGCTCACCTCCACCACCCTCGGCCTGAGCGGGAAGCCGCAGCCTGCTTCTCAGCCCTCCCCGGCTTTCCGCTGAACAGCTGATTCGTGGGAAGTCGGCGGCAGGGGGCGGGGCATGGAGAAGCAGAGCGGGGCGGAGGGTTCAGTGGAGGAGGCAGAGTGGAGGTGAGCTGGGGCCGGGCGCGGATCGGGGAGCTGCCGGTGGGGGCTCTGCACCCACCAATTTTTCCCCATGGGTGCTCCAGCCCTGGAGCACCCAGGGAGTTGGCGCCTAAGGTGCCACTTTTGATGTGATCGGGGGGGAGCAGCCGCTCCCCCTGCTCCCCCCCAGCTATGCTCCCCCGCCCCTAGGAGCCAGGGGGACCTGCTGGAATCTTCCTGGGAGCTGCCCCAGGTAAGCAACGCCGGGACTCTCCACCTCGCCCCCCGGCAGGTGCCTCTGGCTCTTAGGGGTGGGGTGGGCACCCACTACGGTGGCCCACAAGACCCTCCTGCCCAGTTCTGGGGCCAATCAGGGGACAGGGGTGGATGGGGCAGGGGTCCTGGGGGGGGGGGGATCAAGCAATGCCGGGGGGTTGGAAGGGGCAGGAGTCCCGGGGGGCAGGGGTGGGCAACGACCCCCTCGTGGGGTGAGGAGGGAACCCATTGTTAAGATTTTGGCAGCTCATCACGGCCTGAGCCCAAACATCTATGCTGCAATTTAAACAGCCCCCATAGCCCAAGCCCTGTGAGCCCAAGTCTGCTGACATAGGCCAGCCACAGATGTTTGATTGCAGCATTGGCATACTCTGTCAAGGTCCAGCCTACCATATGAGGAAGCGTCAGCTGTGTTGTTACTATGTTCCCTGTAACTATAGCAAAGACAGCCCCTTAGGGTATGTCTACAAGCCTGTGGAAGCAAGCGACCCGGGTCGATAGACTTCGGTTAGCTTGGCTCACACTAGCCCTCTAAAAATAGCTGCATAGATCGCGCTTTGGGGTTGCAGCTCAGGAAGGAGCGCTGGCTCTGAAGCTCACCCCCTTCCTCGGCTTCAGATCCTGAGCTCCTGCCTGAGCCACAACTTCAAAGTGACATTTTTATGCATCTATTTTTAGAGGGCTAGCGTGAGCCAAGCTAACCCAAGTCTCTTGACCTGGGCTGGAATGCTCACTTCTGCAGGCTGTGTAGACGTACCCTTATGTGACTAATATGCTTCTTGCCCTGGGGTAGATAGGGCTTAATACTTGCAAACATGTAGCGTTTCTTCTAGGGTTAGTGATTTATCACACAGCATCTGACATGCTGTACGTGCCCATTATTTTCCAAGCACATTCAGCACCCCATTTGTCTTTGCCATAAATTAAACAATGTTTGATTTTAAGCTGTGGACTCCAGGAGTTTTACATGCCCTTTTATCCAGGCCCAGACTTTCTGACTGCAATACAAACCTCTGACTTGAAAAAGAAAAATGCCCCAGGGATAATATACCACACATATGGAGAGAAACACAGCTTCTTGAAACACCTCTTGAATGCCATCTGCTTGGCTTAAGTTCTAGTTTCATAGTAGCAAGCTCCAAGTTTAGAGATGGAATGTAAAGTGCAGGGGGGAGAAGTTCAATCTGTACATCATGTGGTTTATCACCAATAATACATTGAAGGAAAAGATCACAGAACCGACTCTTGCAAACCTGTGTTATTTTTTTCCTGACTCCTCTTGGTGCCAGGTTCTCATGGCAGAAGACAGTGGAAAAGTCAGTCAACACAACACTCCACTCTTGGAATACTTGTCTACCAATGTAATGGCATCAGCGATTTAGAATTAACATCCATAATTAAGTTTAAAAAGAGGATCCATAATCTCGCTGTTAATGCCTGTTAGTGTGATAAACACAATCCCAGTCCCCTTGCTCAGCAAGGATATGGAGAAAAATCTCTTTCTAATCAACATGGTTAATAAAGACCAGGACAATGGAAACTATAATTCCACGGTCTGTCTACAGCCATCATAAGGGATATCTGCTTGCACAGCTTCAATGAAGATTTCACAGTTGACCTCAACTGACTGCTTTCTCTGACAGGCAAAGTGCTTCAGCTAACAAGCTGACTGCTATCTATGCATGCATCTGGACTGCTCCCACCACCAGGCGCCATATGCAGCATAAGAATAGCATGCATCTGTCCATTCCCACCTGCGTCTTAGGCTGCTTCAAGGCAGATTATCCTGTGTCTCAATTTCATGGGGAAGACTGCATGCTGTTGTGCTCTAGCTGTTGTTACGGGAGTGCCTGCACAGAGAGCCATCTTACATTTTGCCCTGCCCGTAGAGTGGGAAACTTGACCTCTTTTTGAGATCTCAACTAGGGAATTCAACAACCAAAAGCTGTCCATCAAGATTTACTTCTTTCTCATATTTCCAAAGAACCTACGACTGTGATATTTAAGCACCAGTCCATCTGAATTTCAATCCAAGGTCCCTTTATCCTACAGCAGCGGGTTGTGGAGAGAGTAGTGGTCTGCAATGTGGCCCAGATAACCCTCCAAAGAACACAAACTCAGATTTTCCTTGTCCCACTGAGGGGAAAAACCTCATGTAAGGGAGAACTCAGTCCACTTCCAGCGTTTGTATTGCACAGTTTTATCCAGGGTGTTTTAATTCAGAGGTAGTACATGGCTTTCTGTGAATTTGTGTGCTTCTGCTGAATTTTAGAGGTTAGTTGGCAGAGCCACAAACAGGCCAATACTTGTTCAATGTCATGAGTAGTGCAGCTAGCTTTAGAATCCTACTGCTTTCCTCAGTCATTTTCTATGACCACTAGACTTTACTATCTTCATCTCCCCAACCATCAGCATGCTATAGCTCTCTCTAAATAAACTGCCTCCTGCCTGGGGTCACACAGAGGTTTTTTGGGGCCTGCAGCAAAATCTGAAACTGAGCCCCCACCCCTGCTTCCCAAAAAAACCTGCACCCACAGGAATAATGAAACCAAGGGTTAAAAAGCTCTGAAGGGAGGGCAAGGGGTTGGAGAGCAAGCCTGCCCCACACACTGTTTGCAGCAGCGGTTCCTGTCCCATGGGACTGGGCCCAGCTCCCTGCTACAGGCATTGTGACCTGGGCACAGGGTCATAGCGCCTCTCAGGTTGGGCCTGGCCACCCGCTCCAATGGCCGAGCCCAACTTGAATGGTGCTGCGACCCTGTGTCCCAGGTTGCAATGCCACTTAGTTTCCGGGCCCTCTCAAACCACGGACATGGGACAATCTGTCCCTTTTGCACACACCTCCAGGCAGCCCTGCTCCTGCCAGGTCACTGTTACTTCTTTCTGAATAAAGGACTCCTGCAGAGACTAGCTGGATGGTGGCTTGCAAAGCTTGTCTCAATTTCAGCTGAATTAAGAGCTGACTTCATACTTGACAGTTGAAAAGAAGTTATTCCCCATAGACCGGAATCCTGAAGATCAGTTCCTGAGGTCCTTCCTCAGACTGCTCCCCAGGATTTTGTCTCTAGATACTTAAATAGACAGCATGATGTCAGCTGTTTGCTTGGATGTTATTATAAAAAGCCGTTTTTTCCCCCTGACTTCAGTTTCTTGGAGGCTAATGCACAACCCCCTTACACTCTAGATGCCCTACATTTCTTCTAAATTGGCTACAGTTCACTTTGCCTCTGCTCAGACTACATTACAACTCTCTGGGGTATGAAAAAAAAAAGGGGGAGGGAGAAATCCTGGTAGCCCTCTTTTAGCTGCTAAACACCCTCAGATGTTCCCATTTCTCCTTTACCTCTTTCACTTTTGTGTGCCCACTACTAATGAACACTGTAACTAGTCAAAATAAATGGCAGGGGAAGCATGTAGTAAAGTGATATCTACACTAGAGAGCTTACAGCAGCGCTGCAGTGAGATCTTTAGTGTGGCCACTCTATGCTGATGGGAGAGAGCTCTTACGCCAACACAGCACTGTCCACACCGGCACTTGTCGGTGTAACTTCTATTGCTCAGGGGGGTGGTTCATTCACAACTCTGAATGACATAATTTATACCTACATATGTGGTAGCGTAGACATAGCCAAAAAACATGATTTGGATAACACGGTGATAATTACTCTATAAATGCTCAGATAATTCATGAGCATGGTATTTGTTAAATGTTCAAATTACCTGGTGTTCAGGTCTCACCTTCTTAGAAACCTCTTATTTTCAGATGACTCTTTTTGGAGAGCTAATAAATAGATTTTGATTGTGCTACGGACTAGAGATGAGCCTCACAACCCTCCCAAGTTTGAGGAAATTAGGATCAGAATTGAAACATTGCAGCCGGTCCTTTGTCTCTGTAATGTACAGATCCAAATGCCCCAAACACTGGGGAAATCCGGACTGAAACTTTGAGGCTCACACCCATCATCACTAATGGCTACATTTTCCCCTCAGGTGCACCCAGGGCTCCCAATAAAGAAAATGGGAGCTATGCTCATGGGAGCCGAGTATCTGGCACCAAAGTATCTGCCTTGACTTTCAGCTGTAACATAGAATTTCACTACTTCTGAGCCAACCCTTAAACATACGGGTTTTGTAGATCAATTAATTATAAGCAAGATGAAAAGACTCCTTTTCAAAATGCACAATAGCAGAAATAACAGCAGTGGGCTGGTAAATGTACTTGTGTTTCATGAGGCTTAGTTTAAAGCACTGCACTGCAACAAGCTTTTACTGTATCTTTCTGGGGGTTACTTAGATCTTAGTGTTAAAAATATATATAAGTGTAGGATTAGCTAGATAAGTAACCCTGGATAGAATTCCTACAGAGGTCCCAGCGCTACTATAAGCCAGGGGTGCTTACCTCTGTGGCCCAAGATGCAGTGTCTTTGTGTTGTATGTCGGTTTCAAATTTAGCTCTGTTATCTGTTTAAAGTTCCATATGCGGGGGGAGGGGGAGTCACTTTCCCTTTTATGCAGAGTTGCCTCTATGGTTTTTGCCTGCTCTAGGCAGCATTGAAAAATGTACTATACACCCCACTCAGCTCCAAGTCACTTACAATCAACAGTCAATAAACATTTTGCAACTGCCTATGCTCCACTCATCTAGAAGAGCCAGCCCTGTTCATATTGTCAAATATGCAATATCAATACTCATAGGACTGCAGTGTGTTGCATGGCCACGAAAAAGGCATTTTATGTTGTTTGCTGCCTTAATAGCAACTTGTGTGTGTGGTTTTTGGGAGGGGGGTGAGGGGGTGAGAGAACCTGGATTTGTGCAGGAAATGGCCCAACTTGATTATCATGCACATTGTGTAGAAAGTTGTCACTTTGGATGGGCTATCACCAGCAGGAGAGTGAATTTGTGTGGGGGGGAGAGGGTGAGAAAACCTGGATTTGTGCTGGAAATGGCCCAACTTGATGATCACTTTAGATAAGCTATTACCAGCAGGACAGTGGGGTGGGAGGAGGTATTGTTTCATATTCTCTGTGTGTATATAAAGTCTGCTGCAGTTTCCACGGTATGCATCCGATGAAGTGAGCTGTAGCTCACGAAAGCTCATGCTCAAATAAATTGGTTAGTCTCTAAGGTGCCACAAGTACTCCTTTTCTTTTTGTGAATACAGACTAACAGGGCTGTTACTCTGAAACCTGTATATCCTTGTACAGTAGTTACATAGAAAATCTTTAAAAGAATTTGTTGGGCAAGAACGAACAAGAAATGATTGTCAGACCCTTCCTGGTCTACTCCTAGTATTCTCTCCTTTATGCCTCATATACACATGTTTATATGGGGTAAAAAGGATTTTGTACTCTTGAACTGCTGCCAGGAAGTATTGATGTAGCTTATCTTTTAAGAGCTGTTTGTGCATTTTGGGATCAATAGAGTTGATTAGTTGCTAGATTAGGTTGCACTGCTTTCTATGGGTTTCACTTTCCAAGCCTCTGCTCTCAAGTACAAAATCTCCTACTCCTAGAAGAGCCATACAATGTAACACCACACATCACTGCCTCCCGGCTCTCCAGAATGGACCTGGGTCATGAAAGGTATTCACTGCCTCACTGCATCTGATGGCAACATCAGAGTCAGAAGCAAAATGACACAGTCCAGCTCACAGCTCTTCATTGTGGAGTGCCGAGCCTGCCTCTCTACGGTAAGAAGGCAGACAATGTGAGATTTCTCCTTCCCAAATTGGCTGTGCTCAATCAGGGTTTTGTGACACTGAGAGAAGGCCTGTACCCAAGTCTACACCTTGTCTGGTTATAGGAGCTGCTGTGCAAAGCCTATCCAGCAGAGATGACACGCAATAGGGAACAGAACCACAAGAGGAGTTTGGTGGATTAGTTCAGGAAGGTCAAACCATGCATAGGGGGTTACAGGAAAGACAGCCTAAGTCTGTGTGGGTGTAAGAGAAAGCCATACTGTACCTCCCTCACCCCCTTACCTCAGGGAATGGAGACGACCAGCGCTGCATTACCATAGTACATACAGTAATTCGCTTTATTTTTGCTAGGGGATCTCAATTATTCCATGAACTGCTTGGATTGGGTTATCAAAGCAGGAGAGGATTTAGAGTACTATACAACCATTAAGGATCCTATTCACAAAGAAATAACTTACGTAGACACAATACTGCACAGTTTTGACGAGTTGTGTGGAGGCTGTGGGTTTGTACTCAGTTACGGGGGGGAACAAATCTGTCTCCAGGCAGGCTGAGTGTCGGAATGCAGGCAGACTGATGGTCAGATTTACAGAGAGGACACATATGGACATGGGGTGATGGCCTTTTATTTGACTGGATAAGGATCTTAGTGGAAATCTGAAGGGATTTGTGTGAAACCTTATCCACAGCTAATCCAAAGTTTACACTGATTATGACATACTGTAGGAAAGAACTGGTTTTAAAGACAAGGCTTTCATACTTACAAGTATTTTTTCCTACACTGTACTGAACATTTGAAGTTCTTTCTCAGTCTACCTCTACACTTCAGCCAGGGTATGAATCCCAGCTCGAGAAGACATATGCATGCTTCCTCTCACTGAGCTAGTGCCCTAAAAATAATAGGGTAGCCACACTAGCACAGGCAGCTCAGGCTAGGCACCCAACTACATACCCACAGCGTTCAGGTGGGCTTGAACTCATTGCTGCCACACGACATGCTAGCTAGATGAGAATTAGAGCAAGTATGTCTAATTGAGCTGGGAATCTCCCCCAGCTGAAGTGTAGATGTAGAGAGACAAGGTGGGGGAGGTAATATCTTTTATTGGACCAATGTCTGTTGGTGAGAGAGACAAGCTTTCAAGCCAAATACAAAGCTCTTCTTCAGGTCTGAGAAAGGTACTTTGAGCATCACAGCTCAATGCAAGGTGGAACAGATTGTTTACCCTACATAGCTAGTACATATTCGAAGGGACCATTCACAATAGAGTGGCCCATTAATACCTCTGCGGTCATAAAACAAAAAGAGGGGGTTAGTGGGTTACATATTGTTGTAATAAGTCATAAATCCAGTGTCTCTTTTCAGTCTATGATTTTTAGTGTCTAGCAGAGTTATGAATTTAAGCTCCCAGGCTCGTCTTTTCACAGTGTGCAGGTTTCCTTTGAGGATGAGGACTGATAGGTCTGCAATAGAGCGATCACTTTGCGAAAAGTGTTCACTCGCAGGTGATAGGATGTTTTTGTCTTTTATCATTTTCCTGTGTGAGTTGATTCAAGAGCACTGAGTGATCGCCTGGTTTCACCCACACAGTTGTGGTTGTTGCTGGAGCATTTAGTGCACTGGATGAGGAATATCACATGCTGTGATAGGCATGTGTACGACACATGGATCTTGAAAGGTGTGGTGTGGGTGGTGTTAATCACTGTAGCAGTGGAAATACGTCTGCAGGTTTTGCATCTGTTTTGGTAGGGTCTGCAGTAGCGTAGCGGGGTGGGGGGAGAAGAGGGGCAGCAGCTGCTCTCCCACCAAGCAGAAGTGGTGCCTTTATAATTTTTTGGAGCCTTTTTAATTTTTACTCACCCGGAGGCACTCCAGGTCTTCAGCAGCACGTCGGGTGAGTACAAGAAGGTGGCGCCTTTTTTTTTTTTTATCTCCGCTCCCCCTGTTTTCTCCCCCTGGCTACGCCACTGAGGGTCTGGTGCCGCTTTGAGTTGGTGTGTCCAGGTCTGTGGACAGCTTGCTTCTGATGATGAGGTTGGAGGCCAGAAGTGGGGGTTCAGAAAAGATTTTTCAGGAGGGGGTCGCCCTCGTGTGTGGATTGTAGTTTGTTTGATGATCCCCGTATGGGTACCAGTGTGGGGTAGTCGGTGACAAGTAGGGGTGAGCAGTCAGAGTGGATTTTATTTCTGTATTGAAGTAGGTTCTCTCGGGATATCCTGGGACTGACACAGTATCATCCATGTACCTCTGCTGGGATCTGGAGGGGACCAGACTTCATCTTTACTGGTGAACTGAAAATGGACAAGTTATCAGCCAAGGGCAGTGGGAGCAAGTGCCTTTCCCAACCAGCTCCACAGCAAAGTCTACATGCTGTGTAGGGTCAAATCCCCTTTCTCAGCATTTTGACTGTATTAACAAAGAAAACGGTAAGATAACTTTCAGCTTATAACCGTCTCTCTGGGCTCTGCTGCTCCTACCTTAAGACTGCTCACCCTACCCACTAGATCCTCTCCAAAGAGGTACTCCTACCCTCTTTGTATATACATAGGGCAATAAGCTACCTATCTCAATGAGTCAACAGAATCCACATAGCCCTTTTTAGCAGGATCAACCTGTTAAGTGACAAACGCATGCAATTTGTTGCCAGCAAATTCCAATTAAACATTCAGATTTTTCACCAAACTAAGACATTTGATTACAAAATAAAACCACAATTTTCTTCTGTGCTTGCCATTTGAAATCAGTGAAGGCTGGTGACAGCTGAAAGCAGGCAGGCCAAATTGGTCAAGAGTCAGTTTGCAGCAATGCGTAAAGCTCTTAATGTCTCTTCTTTAGGGCATGGTAGACACTGCTGACTTGTCTGCTCTGAGGAGCCACCACTGTTGGAAATAACGAACACACTTAACAGGGTGTTAAAAAACAAAAACAAAAAAACCCACCTTTACATTATAGCCTTGATCCAGGTAATGGAGAATTTTTAAATGCATTGTGGAATCTTGAGTTTTGGTGCACATGAGAAAATCTCAGGGTATACTTTTCCCAAGTGATACTGTTATAAAGGAACCATGGGCTTGTAATCAGAATATGGGACCATGAGGCAGGATAGCTGTGTTCTATTCATCCATAGACTTGAACTGACCGTGGGCAAGTGACTTAAGCTTTCTTGGCTTCAGTTTGCCCATCTATAAAATGGGTACAATAACCTTGTAGCTAGCTTACAGGGATATTGAGAGAGTTAGTGGCATGCTGCCAAAGGCTTTCAGATCCTTGGATGAAAGGTGGTACAAGAGTATTAAATATTTCAGAAGATAAATAATTATAGAGAAATAATTATATTTCATGCACCGTTATACTGCAGTAATGCCCCAATTCATACAGCTTTGAGAGCACTAATACATACTCTTGAATTTATCAGAATAAGGAACTATAGTTTTCCCAAGAAGCTTTAACAAAAAGAGAGCACAACTTCTATACACTTGTAATCCAAATGCTCCCACGTAGAATTTCCACAAGACTGCTTAAAAGTGCAGTAAAAATTGTAATTAAAAACTGTATCTCCTAAAGAAGATGACTCATGTTTTTGTGATTCAGAAAAATATGTCAATAGAACACTGTTTACTAAATTCACATGATAAACTGCTGGGGTTATTCAAAGGATATAGGAGCATTTGAAGAAATATTAATGGCAAACAGGGAAATTATGTTATTTTTGCCCACAGAAAGTCTGTTTTCCCCAGTGGTGCAAGTAGATTTTAACTCTTACCAGTACAGTACTGATCCCCCCACACTCCCTCACAAAAAATGTTCCCTGACTAGAGCCCTGCGTGGATATAAATTTCAGCCCTTCCACACACTTGCGTCTCCTGTCTGGGGTCTGTTCAGCCCCACCAGAGGACACGGCTAGGGGCAGGGCTGGGGGTAGTACAGCCACACCGGAGGAGCTGCCAGTGCGGGGCACTGGCTCCTGGGAGCGGCAGTCCCATGTTCCACTCCTTTCTCCACTGCAGTTCACAGGAGAGCCCTGCGGTTCTGAAAGTGTGTGTCTTTCCAGGGTGGCGTACCAGCAATAAATGTGTTAATGGTATGGCAAATCCTGACCATACTGGCTTACTTGCGCTACTGGTTTTCTCTCCGCCCTAACATTTTTCCTTTTCCTTTTCAAATACAGAAGGGTAAGCGATAGCAAAGGCATAAGACTATCTCCAGTAAACATACAGTTGTCTGGTCAATCAATCTGCAGTTGTGGATGGTCTCAGAACCTCAGCAAAACCACAGGGGGTGTGGCATGCAACTGGTCTCTCATGGCAGCTGAAATTTAGGACATGTGCAGAGCGGATCATAAATCTGACCCAAGTTCTATGTTTAAGAGGTGCCACATGCAAAGAGAGGATATGAACTTGGAATGTTGCTTGAACTAATCAGAGGCCAGGCTTGAATGCTACAGTCCAGATAACAACAGCAGGGAGCAGTTAGCCAAGGATTTGAATACAGAAATTCCTTCCTGTGCCTGCCCTTTTTGGAACTAAGGTCCTCTCTTGGTGGGAGAGTTACTTCTTATTTTTCAGCCCTACAGGATTCCAGCTTTCCGGTGGCATATCATTTGTAAATCTGCTTCAGAGATCTGAACCTCTCCCTACGGTCTCACTTGGTCTCTCTCTTCACTTATTTCTGCCCCAAAAGGAAGGGTCCTATTAACATTATCACTGGATCTCCACTTGGTGCTAAATCACCACCATAGATAGGTGCCATGCCCTGTTCAACACCATGGTGAAGTCCTTGGATGTGGATTCCAATTCTTTTTGGTGGGGGTCTCTCGTCAGTTACAAGGGAAGTCCTGCACTGGGTTCTCTGATGGATTTCCTGGGACATGAGAGATGATGGAATTCTGGCCACACTGAAATCAATTGCAAAACTTCAGCTGACTTTAACGGGGGCCAGGATTTCACCCTGTATGATTATGTGGTGCCCAGCATCTTGGGGGAATAAATTGAGGGTCTCCAGAAGTAAAAGCATGAGCTGATGAGCAAGGGACCATGACCCCTAGCGCAAGGAGCTATAATAACTCATATTCTCTGCAGATTGGGCACAAAGAGGGACTTGTAATACTCCTTTACCAGTGGTTGTAAATCCATGGGGAAAACTGCCTCTTTACAAAGACAGTCCTATAATATGCAGACATTAATAAAGACCAGGTAACATCTAAGGCAATACCCTGATACCTTTCAAAATACTTTCCATGACAGGACGGTCCTGCAGTTGAGAAGCCCATGTAAACAAAGGGGGTTTAAGTAGTTTTTGCTTTTCTGTTTTGCCAAACTGATTTAAGATCATATTTTTACTTGTGCAGTTCCAGGCCCATTCAGAACAGCCTGACCTGATTAAAATCAGAGGGCAGTCCAATTTTCTTCTGCTTCCCCATCCCCCCAAATTTTAAACCCTTCATTTATAAGAGGGACACATCCAGAGGAAATGGACAGTATTTGCAATATTTCCATGATTTTCAATGACATGTGGCAAGATACTGTGGCCAAACCTTTTTTCTACTGAGCATTAAATGGGGGGGGGGGGTGAAGGGAAAAAGGGAGAGAATAACCCACAAACTGCAGAGGAAACAACTCTTCTCCGACGTCACAGCAGGTGGCTCTCCACAGAGTACGTTGATGGTTTTCCTGATCTTTTATCATGGAAGCCTTGTGATGGGGTAAAAGGATTCCCACACAAAACCTGGCAGGTTTAGGACTAAAATCCAAACACACAGCCAGAGATTCCTGCAAAGGCTGCCAGTATTCAAGTGGATTGGAGCCACTTGGCTTCCCACAGCCTAGTCACAAGGGCTGGTAGATTTGCACACTCTCTAAAGGAACCACCTAACAAACCTCTATGCCTGCAAGGGGGAATTATAAACCAGAGCTGGGCGAGCTCAGAGGAAGAAAGCTAAAATCTAGAGAAGAGAAAACAGTTCAGCAATTTAAAGGAAGCCACTTTATATTTATCTCCAAGGACACAATGATTACAATAGGGGATTGCTATATCATAGTTTCGGTCATGCCTGCACAGACGGGACCAAACAATGTTATTGAATCACATTTTAGCCCTTGTTTTTAAGCGTGGACAAAATTTTACAATAATTTTTAAAAATTCCCCTCCCCAAGCCTTGCGCTCCACTGTGGACCCCGCAGACTCCTTTGTCTACCTATCACCACTTTAGTCAGCCCATCGCAAGCCTCTTCTTCCAGCATGAAGGGCCTGACTCTCTAGTCAGTTCCCAGCCCCTTTGGTCAGCTCAGGAGATGCAAGGGAGCCAAGTATTGGCCAAAGCTGGCCAGCAGAAAATTCCTGTAAGAAGATCTGTGCTGGATCTTGGCCCTGCATCTCTGAGCACCTTCCCCTCCCCTTCAGCTCCCAACATGGTGGGGAGCATTTTGGGAGCAGGCCGGGGCAGTGTTGGAGCCCCACCCAGCCACAGCAGTTCAGCACTGGGGATCCAGTATGGACCTCACATTTGCAATTAGCCTGACAGCTGAAGAAAAACCCTTCACATTTCACATTAAATGGCAGGCAATTTACTGCGTTGTGGCACATACTATTGACACAACAAATATGACCGTCACTTGAGCCCCCACTGCATTAGTTCCCACATTTACTACTAAGCAAAAAGACCAATGTTGCTCGAGTAGGAGAATTAAAAAGCCCACTTTCTTCAGAATATAGATTCGCACAGGCACAGGCACAGAGAAATTTTTTGGGTGAGCGTTGCATCTTCGTTTCAGAGCAATGAGCCATGACTAAACTGTCAAAGGTTTACTGATGGCAGCTGGGTACGAGGAGCTTTCAAGATTATTTCAAGCTGATTTTAATAGACTGCACAAGATGGAATGGAATGGAAAGGAATTTCAGAAGACGAACCTGTTGCTTCTGGGGATTTCAAAGAAAAAAAATCAAGTCCTGGTTTTTTTATCAATAACATAATGAAGTCGTTTTGGTAGTTTTACAGACCTAGAGTGCTCTCGGCACATCGCAACACAAACTAGGTTTTCCCCACAGCAATTAAATAAAACCCCCAAACAGAAACTTAGTACCATCAGGACATTGAATTGGGGTGGGGGTTTTGAGAACCCAGCATAGAACCCCATGAAAGCTCAGCAGTATGAATCAAGTCTTTTGGGTTTTAGGTTGAGTAGTGTGGCCAAGTGGATAATACAGCACTGGACTGGGACTCAAGAAACCTGGATTCCATTCCTGGCTCTGCCATGGGCCTGCCTCCCCTATCCTCAAATCTCAGTTTCCCCACCTTTGTAAAGTGCTTTTTGTGTGTGCTCCTGTGAAAAATACAAACCTCAGGACACAGGCTCAGATTTGGATCTCAATTGCACCATAAAAATCAGAGTACTTACAGTTGTAACTGATATCAAACATTCAAAGCTTGTCTATGCCAGGGAATTGGCTGGCATAACTAAAACCACTATAGCTACACCTATGTAACCCCCACCTTCCTGCTGCCATGGAGTCTTTATTCCAAAATAATTACTTCACAAAACAATCACATTCTGATCTTGCATGTACATCCCAAGTAACTTCAGAAAAATAATTAGAATTATTCTGGATTTACAGCACTGTAATTCACAACATGGTTTGCCCTACAAGAAACAATGTTTATGCTGTCCCTAATGGAAACTGTATTACAATATGGTTTCATCTTGCCCACAAAGATGGGATCAAAGTTTGTCCTAAGAATGTTACAGAACTGGGGTGCAGCTTGGGATCAGATTCACTGTGTGGGTTCCATCTGCAGAAGCCTCAATGGTGGAAAGCCCACAACAGCACAAAATATCTGCAATCGCCACTCCCCTAGGGGACCTGGAATAAGGCACTGCATTCTTCAAATAGTAGGTGTGTCTGGCTGGAGAAGGCGTGTGTCAGGACACCCAAGAGAACTGCTACTCCAGTTCACCTCCCAAGCATCTTATGCTGGAAGTGCTTCTATAGAACCCCAGATGGAATGCCAAGCTGCTTCCCATACAGAAAGCCTCAGTACCGTCACCTGCCTTCCTCTTGGGATGAATCTGGGGGTGCAAACTGTGAAGCCCAATTCATCCCACGCAGGAATAGGGGATGCCGAGACATGGATGCCAAGCATCTGTTACTGGAAGGAAAAGTTGTTTTCACAGAAGGCTGTTTGTCATGGGGCTGGACACCACAGTGAAACAGCTGGTTATTGAGCTGTTGCAATCCTTAGAAAGATCTGAATCATTCTGCTTCATGATACTGTATCATAATATAGCAGAGCTCAAGGGAAGAGGACCTAGGGGTGACAGTGGATGAGAAGCTGGATATGAGTCAGCAGTGTGCCCTTGTTGCCAAGAAGGCCAATGGCATTTTGGGATGTATAAGTAGGGGCATAGCGAGCAGATCGAGGGACGTGATCGTTCCCCTCTATTCGACATTGGTGAGGCCTCATCTGGAGTACTGTGTCCAGTTTTGGGCCCCACACTTCAAGAAGGATGTGGATAAATTGGAGAGAGTCCAGCGAAGGGCAACAAAAATGATTAGGGGTCTGGAACATATGAGTTATGAGGAGAGGCTGAGGGAGCTGGGATTGTTTAGCCTGCAGAAGAGAAGAATGAGGGGGGATTTGATAGCTGCTTTCAACTACCTGAAAGGGGGTTCCAAAGAGGATGGCTCTAGACTGTTCTCAATGGTTTCAGATGACAGAACGAGGAGTAATGGTCTCAAGTTACAGTGGGGGAGGTTTAGATTGGATATTAGGAAAAACTTTTTCACTATGAGGGTGGTGAAACACTGGAATGCGTTACCTAGGGAGGTGGTAGAATCTCCTTCCTTAGAGGTTTTTAAGGTCAGGCTTGACAAAGCCCTGGCTGGGATGATTTAACTGGGAATTGGTCCTGCTTTGAGCAGGGGGTTGGACTAGATGACCTTCCGGGGTCCCTTCCAACCCTTATATTCTATGATTCTATGATTCTATGATTCTAAGAGGGGGGAAGGCTGTAAACCATATTACATTTGAGCTTCAAGAAAGATTACCTCCTCAGAAGTCCTCTTAGAAGAGCTATTCATAGCACTTCAACGCAATAACTACACTGGCATTTTCAGATTAAAGCAGAATCCTGTATGAGACAAGCTAAAATGAGACAACTGTTATTAAGAAACTGGGGGTAATACATTATAAGTGCTTATGAAGTCACTGTAACCCCTACAATTTTAGGGTCTGATCTTGAAAGATGGTGATGACTCCTGTAAGGTGCTCAGCATCATCAACGTGCATTGGTATGGAATTGGGGGTGCCCAGTATTTAGATGGCTCATGACCTAGGCAATCCTACCAAATTTGTTTGCGAGGAAATGAGAAAGCCACACATTTAACCAAATTCAAATTGAAGATCATCCAAAGTGCATTCAAGGGACTGTCGCATCACCACTATGCTATAATCCAGAGGGCCAGTCTAATAAGCACAAACTGTAGTGTTACAATTGCCCTACTGTCTAATATGAAGGTGCAACCATGGAGAGTACAGATCCCAATATGCAATGATGCATCTTAGAATCGGATAAATGTAGGGCTAGAAGGGACCTTAAGACATCACCAAGTCCAGCCTCCTGTCCTGAGGCAGGACCAAGTAAATCTAAACCATCATTGACAGATGTTTGTCCAGCCTCTAATGATGGGGATTCCACAATCTCCCTTGAAAGCCTATTGCAGAGCTAATCTACCCTTATAATTAAAGTGTTTTTCTTAATATTAACCTACATCTCCTTTGCTACAGATTAAGGTCATTACTTCTTGTCTTATCTTCAGGGGGCATGGAGCACAATTGATCGCGGTTCTCTTTGTAATAGCCCTTAGAATATTTGAAGACTTATCAGGTCCCCCCCAGTCTTTTTTCCCTCAAGAATAAGCATGCTGAGTTTTTAACCTTTTCTCATAGGTCAGGTTTTCTAAATCTTCTCTGGACTCTCTGATTTGTCCATGTGTGTGGTCCTCTTGGTCCAAGCAATCGCTCCTCAGTTCAAAATAAATATTGCATATTGATACCTGACCTCTCTATGCATCACTTTTCAGAGTAGAATGACATTTTAAACAGGGAAGAGTCCAAAATGCTTTCTGGCTGCAGTACTAAAAGAAACCCACCTCTGGAGAGGAGGTAGTAAAGGAGTGAATACAGAGTGGAGGTTCATACTGTTCATAATTATCATTGTAGCATTTCCAGCCCAAAATGGCCTCATGAAGACCTCTGTATAAAACTCCTATAGTCAGACACTATGAATTAGTGCAAAAGTATTTCTGGGCCATGCCCATTGCTGGCTTATACCTCTTTGAAATCAGCACTAAATTCAGCCCTCTGTTTATTTACAAATCTAAAATAACTCAATATGTTACTGATGTAACTTTACTGGCCCAATCAGCTAGAAATGCAGCCAGAAATAACCTATCCAGCAAGAGAGTCTGAGAATCTGTGTCCCCCTTTGGAATTTCTCCTTGTCCTTCTGAATGTCTGATATTTTCTTTCTTGTGTCAAACTACTAATTCTCTTTGCACCCCACACCCACTACCCAAACCTCCAGTTAACTGTCTAACAAACAGAGCTATGAAGAAGTTGTTATGCTTACTTCTACAGAGATTAGGATCAAAGGGATTAAACGTGCATACCGGAATGACACTTCCCAGGTTCACTTTGGACAAGTCTTATTTACATGTAAATGGAAGTATAGGCAACGATCAGTGGGTTACACTCTCTTGTCCATCAGATCAAATGGGATATTTCAGCAGAGAGATCAAGGAAAGCTCCTCTCCTGTGAGCAAGCCCCTCTCACTGCCTACAAACTATCTTGTAATGAAAGTATTAGTTTACTAATTAAGGAGGGAAATATAGAACCCTTGTAATGTTATGTCCTATCCAGTAGCTTCCTGGTAACTTCACAAACTGATAGTGGTCTGTCACTCCTCTGACTTGCAGAAGTACCTACAGAGACAGCTTCTGGCAGGAAGGGGGAAAGGGTTCTCGTGCTATTATACAGCAATCCCCCTTTTGGATTATGGCATGTCCAGTCAGACTCAGCCAGAAGGAAGGCTGAAAAAAATGGGTAAATTCTCAGGGTTCTATTAAAGATGCAAAAATTCATAGGAAAAAAAGGAAAGAAAGAAAAAGTGGTGGAGTGCTGAAAAGAGGAGTGAATTTGTGGAGTGCAAGCTGCAGGCCTGTCTAATGTTCTCCTTTTTTTAGCTGGCAAAAAGAGCATGTGTATTCTGCGTTTCCATTATACAACGATGGAAAGATTATGTCATCACATCGTAATTTTCTTGACCTTTCAGCTGACAGCAGGAATCCAGCACTTGTATATAGGGGTGTTTTTATTGCGGCATGCTATAAGATAACACATTTTTACAGACACACACACCCCTGGCACAGCATTTGTGCAGCTGAAAATCTGTAAGTAAATCATTACCAACTGGAAAAAACTCTGAACCCTAAAATGTGCATTTAACCTTTAAAAACAGTATACAAATGCCTGTGAATATAAGATAATGTTCCTCCATACATCAGTCTTTCTTTTTAAAGAGGATTCACTAAACAGTTATAAATGTAATTTGAACTTTTGTCATGAGAACAAGAAACCAACCTGATTGCCAGACTTCCTGATATTTTTAGGCCAGTTACAACTATCTCCATGACCTCTGCTAGGGCATATTTTTAACCACAAATATTAAACCTTTCCTAGATTATTCCCCTCCCCCAATTCCCACAGGAATCAAATTCTGCAGCTGGATTCAGTAGATGTCCCTGGCTCTTGGTTTTTAGCACAGTAATTATGACATGTTGAATTCACAGGTGATCTCTTCAACACTGTGGGAGGAAGTGGAAGCGGGGGTTTCCAATGCTGCTCAGGGCCACTTCCTCTTGCAATTTGAATGAGTAGCCATTCTCTGAAGGGGGCCTAGTGTCTGCTCTGGGTTGGTGGAAGGGGCATTGTGCGCTTCAGAAGGAAAGCTTCTGTGCTTGGTCTGACAGGAGTAATTCTCCGAGACGGAGAGTACAACTTCCAAAAAGAACGGTGTCAGGAAGCCACACGCTTGAACCTTGAGACACGCCCCTACATCGTGTCATCCTCCTCCCATTTCTAGCATGTAGTTCTAGAGTCTTAAGGAACGTCTACACTGAAAAGAAAAATCTGCAACACTGGGTCTCAGAGCCCATCTCAATTGACTCAAGTTTGTGGGGCTCGGGCTGCAGGACTAAATATTGCAATGTAGAGGTTTCCTAGCAGCCCCAAGCTCCAACACCTCCCACCCTCAGTGCATTTCGGAGCTCAGGCTCTAGCACGATTGGGAGCATCTACATGGCTATTTTTAGCCCTGCAGCCTGTATCCTGTGAGCCTGAGTCAACTGACGTGTGCTCTGAGACTTGGTGCCACAGATTTTCCTTTGCAGTGTAGACATACCCTGAGGCCACAAAGAAGATATGGAGTGTCCGTCCTCTGATTATTTTATAATCAGTAAGCCCTTAAGAAAACCACCACCACCCAATCAACCCAGACATGTTAACAAAAATCAAATCTGGAGGCTGAATGAAAACATGAAGATGATAAACTGCCCTGATCCAAGAGGCATGGGAAAGTAAAGCTAACTGGAAAGACTGGTCTGCTGCTGCTGAAATTAACTGGAACGACCAGTTTGAATAATCCTGCCTCTATCGCTGGGGAAAGGTTAAGAGGGGAATTGGTTTTTGTGATCCCAGAGGATGAGTTGTTGAGACTAAGATTCCAGCAGCATTTAAAGGTTGGAAAAAGCTTCTTATGCATGTACTGAGACACACCATCTGCAGCATTCTCTTCATGTAGTGAAGTCTTGGATGTTCTGAAATAACAGTCCCACTCACCTGAAAGGATTACAGTAGGGATAAATATAAAGTCAGGGTTGAATATTCATGTTCCTGTGTTTTGGTGTTATGGGGGGGGGGGGGGAAGAGACTCTTTTAAAATCACTCAGGCAAAAAAATAAATAAATTAGAAATTCTGTTCTATGAAACTTCAATACAGCTTAAGGTTTTGACTAAATTTAGGTGTATTGGATCTCTTCTTAAATAGTAATCAGGAATTAAAGAAGAAAAACACCAGGTGTTACAAGACAGAATAAGGTCCTTTTCTTCCCTGAAGCTCAGGGACAGTTCAAACAATCTCTGTGAAAAGATCTGAAAGCATTTATCTTCTATAAGCTTTGCCAAACATGTTCAAAATACTGCAGCCTTTTTTAGGTAATGGAACAAGAGCCTTTGAGAAAATACTTTTATGCAAAACGGATTAACTGGAAATTCTTCTTTTCTTCTGAGCTGAGAGCCTCCTGAAGTAACGCTATAACCAGAAAACCAAAAGGAAATTTAATAACTAATTACTGTTACTTAAAATATCCCTGATGCTGCATTGAGAGTCTGCTTTCTCTTGAAATTATTATTAAAAAGAAAAGTTAGTTCCAACAGACTGATTGTCCAGGAGACAGATGTCTTCCCCTCTTTGCAAAGGATGTAGAGATGAGATCTTCAGGTGGGCAGAATGGGGCTGGGGGGAGGATTTCACCATCCTAAAAGAAGTTACAATGTGGCTTTTTGCATCCATGCGTTATATCTAAGTGTTTCAACCATATCATACGGACTAGCCGCAAGGCAAAGAGAGTGACAGGCCTGTACTGAAGAGCCACATCCTAAACACAGTTGGCGGTTAGGAGGAGGAGGAATAAGATGACAGAAGGAAATGACAAAAGGTAGAGCTGAGAAGAAGAAATTGTTGTTCCCTCACCCCAAAAAAGTCTCCAAAAATTTTTGGAAAACCAGACACCCTGAAAAGAGAGTACACAACTACCACATTTCAGCTGTTTTTCTGTATTTTTTTCCTTTACCCTTCTCACAACCCTCCACCTCCTTTTCCTCTTTCCTTGTCATCTTTCCTGCCTTACTTTTTTCCTGTAGTCCACCCCCATTCATCTTTCTCTTTTTCCTCCCGTTTTTGTATTCAACTTCTCCCTTTTGTCAAACTGCCTTCCCAACCCTAGCAACCCCTGTATTATTGTTTATTTACACTATACTGCCCAAAGGTCCCTCAATTAGGATTGGGGCCCCATGGGGCCAGGCACTACACAATCATAGATGAAGAGTCACTCCAAATGGTTGGGTTTGGTCATTTTTAAATTTAAACTCCAATGTCTGCCAGCATGTCCAATGAAATTTGACTTCTTCATCCTGATTTCAGCTCCCTGTTTCAGCTGGGGACCAGACTGGAGAGCTCTCCAATGAGGTCAGCAGCAGTTCTTGTCACAGATATGTTCAGATGGCACGAAAAGGCAAGGTGAGCCCAGATGCAAGCCTAATGGGCATATACCACTGAGTTGCATGCTTGGCAAGACCTGTTTGCCTCAATCTGAATTACTGGTGAACAGGTCACTCAAGTTCCACCATGGAGGAATATTGAATCATGCCAAGCCTCTTTGAAAACTGACTCCTCACAGCAGTACTTCAAATCCCTCAGCATGTTCAGAGTTCCAAAGAGGAAGAGCAGAAAGCCATGCAAAAGCACGATTTCCCCTGTACTACATTCTTACACTATAATCTCAACCCTCCAGCACAGCTGAGCTTCTCACCTGGTACCTTAAACTCCCAAATGCTCTGTTCTAGCAATACTGATTTTTCTTCCTATTTAAACCTATTTAACCCACTTATGGAAATAGAAGCAATACTTGATCCTGGTTCTGAATTACAATAAGGCTTCACAAAGCAGGCAGCTAATTTTTCTAGTGGCTCCTACCCCGATTGTATGTATAACGAGTTCATTTGCTTGTTTACACACACATCCGTCCCAATCTGCTCTACTGAAGTAATGGCAAAAATCCCTTTGATTTAATATGATTGAGATCAGAACCGAAATTGTAATGAAGTATTTCAATAAAAACAAAGTATAGAAAGTAAGCAGTGTAAAAACAAACCCAAGAAATGCTGCCGCAGGGGAAACTGAATAATTTAGGTTAGCTGAAGTACACATGGCCTTGTGTCAGTGGCTAGATTAGCTAATGGCAAAAGAACAGGACACAGCTTCATGACTTAGTTGCAAAGGTACCCCACCCTTGGAAAAATGTATTACATGGGGCAGAAGGGTGGACTCTGAAAATATTTTCCATGTACCCTATTACACTTGCAGACACAGTTTTTGCTGCCATACTAGTAGGAAGTTATTGCCACCCACCCACACTATAAGGACCCATATTTTTCAGCTAACTCAATTTTCTGGCTGGCGCTGGGATATAAAGAGAAACATTTTAAAAAATGGTTAAGTATTACCAGAATCTAGTTTGGCTAGACCTCCTGTCTCAGGTTTAAGAGTGGTTTAATCAAGAATGGATCTGGCAAACAACTTCAGGATGAGGGATTTTTGTCATGTAGCTGGGACCTAAGAAAAGGCTTTTCTCCTTATGTTACAGAATAGAATCCCTTGTCCCCAGATGCTCTCTTTTAGGATATGCGCTTCTACTGAACACTCTTGTGGTGTGTGGGGGAGGGGGGATATAATGCTTTGTTTTTGGTAAACAAAATTGTGGTGACATCAGCTCATGCTGCTAATTGTTGCCTTTTAAAGAAGAATAACCCTGCAAAGTTATTTGTGCTGGAATGGCCATTGTTGCATGTAATAGTTACAGTTGAAGAAGAGACAAATTAATTTTTAGCAGGCAGAACTGTTGACTGGATCATGGTTTAAAGTCTTCCTAAACATGCTCTGACATAATACACTGTGGAGACCTCAGAATCAAGACAGGGCATGTAAGGGCTTGCATGTCAATGCTCCTCAGATTAAGGGCTTCCTAAGCATACCAGGCTGTATACTCTGAAAAACCCGTTATGCTCAACCTGTCAATGACCTGTGGATAATGGGAGTGTGTCACACACTTCCACTGAGACTTCCCATTGAGACTGGAATAGGTTCAGTGAAAATTATAATGGAAGCACTCTTAATTCTAGATGGTTTCAGAGTAGCAGCCATGTTAGTCTGTATCCGCAAAAAGAAAAGGAGGACTTGTGGCACCTTAGAGACTAACAAATGTATTTGAGCTGTAGCTCACGAAAGCTTATGCTCAAATAAATTGGTTAGTCTCTAAGGTGCCACAAGTCCTCCTTTTCTTTTTTCTTAATTCTAGAAGCATTCTTCCTAGAAGATTATACCTGTTCATCCCTATTTACTTTACTACTTCTGGTGCTTAGTAGCTGCAGCTGTAGTTGTGGTTCTACTCTGAAGAGAAACTACACAAAATTAACATCTTAAATCTGCTCTAAATGTGTATTCAGAGTCATTTTCAGTGACAATCAGTTTTTGCTCTTTATTCTTTGATGGTACAGAGCTATGAGAACATCAAAGGATCAAGTCTCATCATTTCATATCCATTGGGTATCAACAGAATTGTTAATTAAAGCCAACATTGTCAAACCTGGGCACCTAAAATTAAGCTCCTAAGTGTGTATTTTGGCATCCCAACAGAAGCAGCCTTGTTTTAAGAGGTGCTGGGCAACCCCTGCTTCCACTGAAGTCATTAAGACTGCAGGCACACACTGCTTTCGATATTCACACCCATTAGGATTTTGGCACCTAGGCTTAAACAATTGGGCATAAGTGCCAACAGCAAGAACAGGAGTACTAGTGGCACCTTAGAGACTAACCAATTTATTTGAGCATAAGCTTTTGTGAGCTACAGCATGGGGAAATAGTACACAAAATAAAACTATTTCCCCATGCTTATTTTTTCCCACTACTGTTACTCACACCTTCTTGTCAACTGTTGGAAATGGGCCAGCCTGATTATCACTACAAAAGGTTTTTTGGTTTGTTTGTTTTTTGTTTTTCTCCTGCTGATAATAGCTCACCTTAACTGATCACTCTCATTATAGTGTGTACGGCAACACCCATTTTTTCATGTTCTCTGTGTATACATATATCTTCCTACTGTATTTTCCACTGCATGCATCCGATGAAGTGGGTTTTAGCCCATGAAAGCTTATGCCCAAATAAATGTGTTAGTCTCTAAGGTGCCACAAGGACTCCTCGTTCTTTTTGCTGATACAGACTAACACAGCTACCACTCTGAAACCTGCAGATGTTGAGTTGACCTTATCTGTTAGGTACAATTGGCAAGCTTTCCCATTTCATCACAATGTTGTGGTTTTCTTTATATGTAATATATAAAGCTTTTTTTAGTTTCTTAAATTTGTATTCTAAACAACGTAGGATTTAGCATGAGCAATTGTTTCTAGATTTGTGATCTCTATCTGCCACTCTCCTCATCTATTTAACTTTTACCTTCCCAAGGATACAAGTGGTCCATTAGCTTATAAATGTCACTGTCAATCTGAAATCATGTTGCTAGACACTAAAGGTGAGGTAAAAGACAAGTGTGACTGGATCATAAAAATTCTATTCCTCTCCTTATTCTGAATTTACATTGATTCTACTATAGCCTAGCCAACTGTTCTAAAAGCAGTTTTGTTTTGTTTCTGAACCACTCACGCTTTCATGCTTAAATAAGAGGTTCTGGGGAGAATGCAATGACATCACATGACTAGAAGGCAGCTGGATAACTAAGTAAGGATTACTAACTGATTTATTGCTGTGAACATATCATTAGAATCTCATATTTTGGGATGCCAATATCTTTTAAGTAAACAAAAAGGTACCAATAATACAAAATCCTTCAAATCCATGAACAAGTAACTGGAATGTTCAAGTTCCAAATCAAGGAACCAAAAGCCATTGCCAAGAATCTAACAAACTCTCCTACCAAAATCACTTCCTGCTGGCAGCCCATCATCTTCTAAGCAACCACTTCATACGCCTATAACAAATGGCTCCAAAAGAAACAAATCTCTTCCACAAAAAGTCACTACTATGGCCTTAGTCCTGCATCCAGTAATGTAGCCCTCGTCTGCACGACCAATTTATGTCGGTATAACGACTGGAAAATCCACATCTCTGAGCGACTGTTATACCAACCAAACTCCCCATGTAGACTGTGCTATATTGATGGGAGGGCTGCTCCCGTCAACAGCTATCGTCTCTTGGGAAGGTGGAGTACCAACGCTGATGGGAGAAGTTCTCCTGGCAGCATAGGTAGTGTCTTCATTAAGGCCTACAGCAGCACAGCTGCGGCACTGTAAGCGTACACAAGCCCTCAGAACCCTGTGCACTGTCCTAGTGACTTCATGGAGGATCAGGACCTAAAGGTTAGATTTTCAGAAGTGCTTCGTCCTTGAAAACTTCAGCTTTCATTATCCCAGATGAATACAGGACCCATAACATTTCTCTATGCTGTTTACAATAGGCAAATGTGGAGCATTTACAATTATGCTCACTGTATTTGTGCATATACCAAACATTGCAGAAGACAGTCCCTGCCCCAATGTCGAGAATAATGGAGTCCTGGTCCCCGGATGTGGCCTCTAGGTGCTACTGTACTCACAATTATAGCACCACAGATGTGCATGGGACCTTGAAAAAATATAAAGATAAGTCCCGGCAGAAGGGAATGTAAGGTTGCAAGTGACAACAAGAGATAATGCTGAGAGTTCCAACAAATAAAGACCATATGATTTGTTTTTAAAATTCTCTTTTGATTTTGAGAGACTAAGATAAGTACAAGAGCAGAAGGAGATGATAGTAAAAGGAGAGATGGGGGCTGGATATTACACATATCTTTACCGTACTACACAGATGAACATATTCTGTTAGATGCCCATCTATGCATTTAAAATAAGGGCAAAGAACAAAAGTGTGTCAAGAAAAGGTTATATATAAGACAAAGTCTAGTTGTGTTTGCGGGAAGTCTGGGAGAGCTCTCTTGGTAGTCATTTAGCAAGACGCATTTATAGTGTCTAGACTGTGAAATCCCATTCCTGTGGTTCCTTCAGAGTTGCTGTTTAAATATTTTCTTTAACCACATCCCAGAGGAGTAGGTCCTTTATAGAGTCTGGAGTATCCCCACTTTCATCTCACCACTTAAGTTTAATCCTTCCAGCAAAAGAAAAGGGAGTTCTTCACAGCCAGGGCAACGGAGCCTTCCCAAAAGTGTGTGGGGGGGGGAGGGAGGGAGCACTTGCCCCCACTCCCTGAGGCCCAGCCCCAAGGCCCCACCCCCAGACAAGCCAGAAGCCAGAGCAAGGCCGGGGAGGTCGTCCGGGGTGGGAGAGCCAAAAGCAGCCCCCTGCCCATGTCCCCACCCCCCAGGCCCTCCGCCAAGCACAGGTGGCAGGACCCAGGCTCCCCACGTCGCTCTCCCCAACCCTGCTCCAGCTGGGGGCGGGGCCTCAGAGCTGAAGCCCAGCCATTATTAGAGCCATGCAGGCAGCTGTGGCAGACCCTCCACCTGCCCATGGTGTGGGGGCCCTAGGAGAGTAGCCCCTGGCCCGTGTTCCTACCACCCTGACTCCCGCCCAAGGCAGGTGGAAGCTCCACCCTGCGGCTCCCCCCAGCTGCCTGTGCAGCTCTTACCATGGCTGGGCAGTGGCTTTGAGCCCCGCTGCCCTCCCGGAGCCAGGTCGGGGAGAGCCATGTTGCTCTCGGTCCCCCTCCCCTGCACTGCAGGCAGGTGGAGGGTCCATGCAGCTCCCACAAACTGGTCAGGCTCCCCCGCTGGGCTCCACGCTGGGTGGGATCTGCCCCAGTGAGAAGTGTCTAGGTGTCTTTCAAAAAGTGGGAGCGCCATAGCCCCCCCATTCCCCCTCTTCTGGCACCACTGTTTCACAGCCCATCAATGTTACTCCTTAATTCTCCAGAACGGGTTTACTCTGATTAAGGATAATTACTCCCTTAGCAATACAGGGCACTTCCGCTGCTCCAAATCTTGTTGCCTTCACAGGGCTCCCGGATGCTGGGACTTGGGCTAAAATTTCCAAAGTGATTAGTGAGTCTGAGTGCCCAACATAAGACACTTTGATAGGGCCTAATTTAAAGGAAAGTGCTGAGGATCTGCCCTCTAAAAATCAGGCCCTTTAGAGGGGTCTCATGTTGGTATCCCCAAACGCTAGCCACTTTTTAAAAAATCTTTGGTTGAAAGTCTGTGCTGGACCTTGGGGAGGGGGTTATGGTGGCTTTGAGCCACCTTTGGCCCTTCCCAATCCCGGCCTATTTTGGAACTGGAGAGGCCCGCTGATGCAATTTAAATAGCCCTGGGGACGTGTCTAAGTTACAGTAGCCTCCCTGGGGCAGCCCTACGGACTACAGCACTGCCCAGAATCTCCTCAGCACTGCATGATATGCCCCTAGTCCAGAACATCCCCTATGCTGGGGCTTGCAAAAGGCTCCTTGAGAGTTATGGCTGTCTTTCACAGTGCCTACAGCAGGGGAATCCTCCTCCAGTGAGAATGGGAATTTTGAGTCCCTTTTCATGGTGTAAGGGGGCTGGAGCGGGAAATGAATCCAGATTTCCCTTATGACATGCCAGAGCACCAGAGCTGGGCTCGCCTCATTTTTACTAAAGATGGGTTCTAGCAGAAAGATTAGGTTAAGATTTTAATCATCCCAAAGTTTGGGGATGTTTGATCTAAGTCTTTGGGTTGGTGCCAACTGGTTTTCACACTTAAATATTTCATAGCTGGAAGAAACATTGTTTTAGTCATTCGCACTTGAATTTACCACAGTTGCATCTTAGCTGATGCTGGAGGGATCACAGAGCAGCTCACTCTCCCCTGCCCGTATTTTAACCTAATTACTTCCATCTCACTCTACCCCCATTTTAGGTTATTTGAAATGTACAAAGTTTGAAACAAATAAATCCAGGCTGAAAGTATATAGTGGGAGTTACCAAGGCAGCAGAGGTTAAAAATAGGTTTAAAAACAGCTAATGTCAGCATGAAAGTGAGGGAAAGGACATAATGACAGCGCTAATTATTACATTCTCTTGTTTTGCTCTTCTGAAGAGCAACAATTAAATCTCTAGTTAGGCTTAAAATGAAAAAGTAAACGTTTTGCACCTGCAAAACAGATTCTTTTACATTGGGGAATTTCAGATCCACTAAGTACCTTATTCATTCCAGCCCGGAGAACAAAATATGTCTCAATGGAAGAGCACTCTCTTCATTTCAACAATGCATTATAGTATTTTGGTAGAAACTCAAGAAAGAAAAGATAAAAAGATTAATCAAAGCCTTCAATATTTCTCTTTAAAAAAATTTAAGTAAGGCTCGCCATTGCCTACATAGACATTGTCACACATCATTGCTCTTTGGAATGCCCAATAATGCCCAACATTGCGATAAAAGCATTGAATTTATGAGAGTTTGGAGTATATGCTGAATGCAAGATCAGGCACTATATGGGGTATTCTTAGATGAGGGGAATAGAGTTCCCATAGCACCATTTAAAAATATATCTGGGACCATGTTTCTGGAGGAAACTGAAGTGAAAGATGGATAGCCATGGATAAAACTAGACCTACTGAGCCAAATTCTGCCTTCCAATAGACATCTGGCAACTTGTCTTCAACAGGAGTTTCACGCGTATATAGTCTGATGGCAAAATTTGGCCCATATGAATATAAATAATTTTAGTGCTATTCTCAAAACTCTTTACAAAGGTGGATCCTGGTATACAAATGGAGAAAGCATGAGGCAAGGAAGGAAGGTAGCTTGCACAAGATAACACAAGTCTATGCGAGAACTGGGAACAGAACATAGAGGATTCAGTTCCTAGCCCTACACCCTATTCATGGCACTATGCTGCCTCATGGGAGTTGTGAAGAGAGGAGGAATGAAGCCTCTTGTCTTTTTAGGAGTTGTGCATGTTTCACAGAAATCACATTTTTCTTCTCCATTTTTTAATTTCCCCGCCCCAATATTTTCTATTCCCCTCCCCTTTTCATCTGTGAGTGCCTGTACATTTTTAGATTGTAAACTGTTAGGGGCAGGAACAGTCATTTTGCACATCTGCATAGCACCCAGCACAATCGGAAAAGATCCTGATTTGCAACTTTTGAGAGCTACATCAATACAAATAACCAGAGGAGGATCATTAATTTAAAAAAAAAAAGAAAAAAAGAAAAAAAGAAAAGAAAATTGAAGAAAGAACCTTCCAAGTTAAGACCTACAGTCATAGAATCACTATCCTCGTAGGCCAATTTTGGTGCCTAGCCAAGGCAGTCAGGCATCTGTTTAAGTATTTTGAGGCAGGGTGACACAAATAAGTGAGTCGTAAGTAACAGGACAACTTATTTACCATACAAGATGGCAGCCATTTATAATTTACTCTTGATTTTACAGTTCAAAAGAACTTTATATGACTTGTCAGTTTGGGAATAAATGAACGAATATCAATCTCAACATAAGCTCACTGTGCAATACAGCTAATTTTGTATCTCTCTATAGACCTCTACTACTGTCTTCCTAATGAAGCAAAATCATGTGATAAAGTCCTCTTAAGGTACTTCATCACTGCAATAATGTGACAGAAGATAAGACAAATACCAGAAGTGCACCCATGAGTTTACTTTTTAAGTAGTAACTTTATACTCAGCCCCAGTGGCCAAAAGGTAAAGATGGTGTATTTTCAGCTGCATGTTATGCATAGCCCTATTCAATAGGAAAGCCTCACATTCCTCATGTCAAGAAGAAATTTTTGCAGTTATCACTTAGTTAGAACTGCTACTTGGCTGCACCAGAGGAACAGGAAAAAAGGAACCCTCTGGAGAAGAGTGAAAAAATTAAACATTGTCCTCTCTCTGCTCTTTGACAGCAGCAGAAAAGCACTTAGTGTCTTTCACAATTTTGTGTGCTACCACATGCTGTAAGTGTGACTTAAAATAAGGGTTAATAGCTACTGTCTTATCTCTCTACCTTGATATCCAAGTGCCTAAGAAATATTAGTGAATAGCTCCTCACAACACCCCTGTAAGGTAGAGAAGTACTATTATCCTCATTAAACAAATGAGGCACTGATCAATTAAGTGACTTGCCTGAGGCCACACAGGAAGTCTGCCAGAGCTAGGAATTAAACCCAGTTCTCCTGAGTCACAGTCTAGTGCTTTAACCATAAGACTCTCCTTCACCCCAGACAGCAATGAACGGTGACAGAAACAGATCAGGTTCAAGTGTTCTTTTAAATTGATGGTGCTTGGACAGACAATAGGTTTTGAACCATAAACCTTTAACACTACACTTAAGCTAAAGATCTCTGCTATTTAGAACTCAGAAAGTTACCTTTACCATTTGAGCTAAGAGACTCAGTCCATTAGCTTCACGCAGTAGCAGACTGAAACGCATGAAGAATAGCCACTAGTGGGCAACAATGTTTCACTGCACCCAGTGCGGGTTACACTCATGTGCAAAAAAGGGAGGGCTGGGAGTTTTCAATATTTTGTTTTCTGTGTTTAAACCCAATTGCAACAGTGCTGTACTAGCCCAGGAGAGCCAGAAAGGGATTATAAAGGAAAAAGTGAAACTGACTCAGATCTGGTCTACACCTAAAAATTAGGTTTCAGAGGAGCAGCTGTGTTAGTCTGTATCTGCAAAAAGAACAGGAGGACTTGTGGCACCTTAGAGACTAACCAATTTATTAGAGCATAAGCTTTCGTGAGCTACAGCCCACTTCATCGAAAGTTTATGCTCTAATAAATTTGTTAGTCTCCAAGGTGCCACAAGTCCTCCTGACCTATAAATTAGATTGACTTAACGACGTCACTTAGGACTGTGAAAAGTTCTGTGCCAACGTAGTTAGGTCTACCTAATCCTCCTTGTTGATGCAACTAGGTTGCTGAAAGAATTCTTCCGTTCCTCTCTGAGCGGTGGATTCCCTACATCAATGGAAAAACCCCTCCCCTCTCTCCATCGGACGCATCTACACTGCGGCACTACAGTGGCACAGCTACAGGGCCGTAGTTATGGTGCTGGAGTGTATGCACGCATGCCCCCAGTCTGGTTTCACTGTCCAAGCTGAGTGAAATGCAGAAAGTAAACAATCATCATGAAGAGCCAGACTGTGCCAGTTTTACAAGTGCCAAGTAGAATCTTACACCACTGTTCTGTTCCATATACTTCTCATATTGCCCCTATCATCGTAGGGCATTATTGGGTGCCTTCCAATAGTAGTCTCAGTGCAGTTAAAGGTGACAGAATCTGTCCCTAAAAGATGAAAAGATAGATGTTTACATTTTGCTCTGTTTAAACAAACCAATGGAATACTACATACTTTTTAAAAATCTGATTCGTATCTGGTCAGAGTTCCTCTAATACACATGAAACACTTTTCTCATACTTTACAGATGTACAGCAGAAAGCTTATCAACCCCTAATGTCAGTTATCAACTGCAGGTAGAATATGACAGGTTTCAGAATAGCAGCCATGTTAGTCTGTATCCGCAAAAAGAAAAGGAGGACTTGTGGCACCTTAGAGATGAACAAATTTATTTGAGCATAAGCTTTCGTGAGCTACAGCTCACTTCATCGGATGCAATAGTGTATATTGTATAGAATATTGTTACACACCCATGGGGTTAGAAGTAAAAACAATGCTTGGAAAACAGTTTCCTGCAGGTCTTCAAAGCAAGTCTCAACGCTATCCTATGTTCTGGTTTTCTTGAAATAATGAACCCACCAACATGCGTGGTTGATCCAACAGTCTCACTGTTAGGAGACATCCCAAACGGCTGAGATATAAACTGACTAAATCAAAGCTGGCAGGCAGCCAGCATTGTCAATAAAAGGTCAACAACATGTTTCATGAATTAGAAATCTTCGATTTACTTCTAGAGTAGAAAAATTAAAACAAAACTATTATGCAAGTGCTGTCTCCAGCACTGGTGGGGTTTTTTTTGGGAGGGGGGGGTCTTCAATGTGAAGGGATGATCATGCAAGACAGAAATATTTTTGATCTCTCTCTAACTGGAATGAATGTCCTGTTTTGTAATTCTGCTTATTTTCTAGATTTGATTTGCCAAAATATTGGGGATACTTATTTTCAGGCTTATAAATAATATTGCAGGGTACATGTACAAAAAATTATAATTAACACCAAACTGTGGTTGGCCACTGTCAATACAAAAGGATAAGGAATTATAATCATGACGTCTATTAAATGTAGCAGTGCAAGTAGCTAAAGAATTTAGGTAGTTAAATCTCTCATCTTGCCATCTGATTCACCTAGACTTAACTATTTGCCATCATGGATCAGATTCCACGATTGGAGCTTCAGTGGATAAGCCACCTTGTATCACAGCTCTTAATGCACACAGTTAAGTTCTTAAATGTAGTTATGGTGATCATGTTAAAACAACACTTTCTGCTCCTTGGCTTGATTAGAATCATATCTGCTGACTTTACTGACAAAAAACACAATTTTCTGCTTTTTACTCCTGATTGCCCTGCAGAGATGATACAGCTAGAGGAGAGTGATTTGAATTCTATTCTAGCTCATGCACCATTGGCTAGAATGTTAACTAAGGGCCAGAATGGGTCTGTACAGGGCAGCAGGAATGTATAAGGGCCAGGAAACTTGTCAGTGTTCCCTTAGTGGAGCTTTCTCTGCGTTCTTCCATTGGGGAGGTGGAGGTAGATTGGAAACTCTTTGGAGTAGGGACTGTCTTTTTGTTCTAAGAAAAGGAGTACTTGTGGCACCTTAGAGACTAACCAATTTATTTGAGCATAAGCTTTCGTGAGCTACAGCTCACTTCATCGGATTCTTTTTGCGAATACAGACTAACACGGCTGTTACTCTGAAACCTGTCTTTTTGTTCTGTGATTGTACAGCGCCTTGCACAATGGGGTCCTGGTACATGACTGGGATTCTGAGGTGCACTGCAAATAAATGAATAAAATAGAAATTAGCCATTAAAAAAATAACATTTGGTTAAAAACAGTCCCCATTGCTCTTTGCTTTGAATGGGCTGGAAGAAGAAAGAAATGGAAAGGTAGTGTCAATACTGAAATCTCTGAGGTCTAATCCGGGCTCTGGTATTGAGGTCCCTGTGCCTCAGCAGGTCACTCGTAGCATCTGGAGTCTAAGGTTCTCCGTATGTAAAATGACACTATACAGGAGAGGGACCCCAGCGTGCTTCAGTTAGTTAATGTCAGTACAGTGCTGAAGATGTTAAGTAGCATTAAGGAAACTCCAGGCTTAAAAATCTACTTGACTGTTGTAGGGTTGGTGGAACTTGTGTTTTCAAGCTTCCTTCCTGCTCAGGCTGTTGCAGTTTCTCCAGTACATCCAGACACTTCACTGTGACTCGAATGGAAAACGGAACATTTTGCTCAGTCCAAGAAGCAGGAAGCCCATCTCACTGTAAACAAGCTGTATAGCACTCTGGTTTACACCCCCTCTGCTCTTCCTAAAGTGGTGTTCCAGTGTCCATGAGCTCCCACAGAGAAATACACCTCCGTATGCAAAACACCTCCTGAGGGGCTGTAGTAGCTTAACAGGTACAATCTAGCCCTAAATATTAAATTAACCCTGTACAGAAGCAGGATTGATACCTCTTCAGTTTCTTCTGGCAAGCTCCCCAGCAGTCAGTGCCACAAGTGACATCTATTTGAAGCAAGATAGGAACAGAGGAATTGCTAGACTGGATCAGACCAGCACCAGATGCTTCAGAGGCTAGCATAAGAAGCTTGTAGTAGACAGATGGGGAATCGTCTACCCCCAAGCAGGTCTCATTGTGATCTCCAGTAGTTAGGGATTGGCTTAAATCCTGATGCACAAAGTTTAATATCCCTTCCAAAAAATTTGTTTGTTATTTACTAGGATACCTCTGAATATTTTTTATATCCATAGAACTATCCAATCCCTTTTTGAATCCTAAATTCTTAGCACCTCAAGATGGCTGCTGACAGAACACGGCTCAGAAAAGTCAGCTACAGTCGGGAAACCAGAGACTTCATCCTGCAAGATGCTGAAGCCCCTGAACTCAAGTCCTCAGCAATTCAGAGGAGGGAGGCCATCAATTTCAGATCGACGGTTCAGCTACACAGAGTGCCACTTGCTACATGAACTCTGAGATGGCAGAGCTGGGCAAAATGGAGGCTATTTCACTTAAAACTCAGCTGCTATTCTGCATTCCCAGGTTTGTCATACTAATTTGTATATGACAATTATTTTTTTCTGTGCATCTGCACATTAGAATTTACGCAAGAGTTTTATACAGTGGGTGTATTTTGTAAATATTAGCAATCCTTGTTGTTAAGCTTTATCGTTATACGTAGAGTTGTTCTAGAGACTACCAAGCCCATGGAAGTCACATCACGGGGAAGGGCATAAACTTTTTTTTTTTCTTTTAAAAAGCATAATCAGTCTAGTATTCATGTAAATAGGCAGGCTGATGGCCCCGGAGACCAAAGCTGTCTCTTTACGCACAATAACGGCACAGCATGGGTGGCAGCGACACCAGCAACAGCTACAGCACACACGTCTCCACACTGCCCTGACAGTGGGAATCACCTCTGAGCTGGGAGGACCACTTCCAGAGGTGAGGTGAGATGCAACTTCAGAGAGAAGGCGGAGGTGCATTCTTACCTACACAGGGCCAATTTCTCTGCTGGTGTAAATGGCCCAAGAACTCCTCTGGCGTTGTTGAAGCTGCTCCCTTTACACCAACAGAGCCTGGCTTACATTCTGAGAACTGGTGGGGTCTGTTGCCTCCAAATGTTACTTCCCTTCCCATGTTATTGGGTTGGTTTGTTTTCAACCAGTGTTTTGTTGAGAGCAAAGTGAAAGTTATGCAACGCACAGAGATTCTTCCTGGTAACATCTGCAGCTGTGCTGATGAAGACAAACCAGACATTAGCTGTACTCTCTGTCAAGTGGCTACTGAAGATTACCAGCACGCAGTTACTGCAGGTCACCCCACCACCCAGCCAGCATCAGAATGTGTCACTTATCACTTGACAGTTTGGGTACAATTTTTCATGTCGCACAGGGGTGTGAAAAAACACCCCTCTGAGCAACATAAGTTACACCAACAGATGTGCCAGTGTGGACAGCGCTAGGTCGGTGGGAGACACTGTCCCGTCGACATAGCTACCGCCGCTAGTTGGAGGTGGTTTAGTTACGTCGGTGGGAGAGCTCTCTCCCGTTGGCATGGAGAGGCTACATGAGCAATCTTCTAGGGGTACGGCTGCACCGGTACAACTGTAAGCTTGCTAGTGTAGACATGGACCCGACACAGGTGCTTTTGAAAGTTTTCTCTGTCCTGCCTACTGGCTCCCAACAGTAAGATTCCACCACATTACAGTTAGGTCTTTGTTCTCTTGTACCTAGAAGTGGATGAAAATCTTCAAGGGGACCGAGAACTACCAAAATGTCAACACCTTATTACATGTAATATTTGAATTTTAGGAGGTATCCTCAAGACTGATAAGTCTAAAATTATACCTATCAACTTTGGTTTGATTTGCTGGCACACATGTGCCTGTCACACCATCCCTCCGTTCTGTCTACTGTTTACAATAAGTAGTAGAATGGCAATTTGCAAGACATCTTGTCCTATCTCAGTAGGACGTGAGCGTGCACATTGCACTTACTATATTCTCTGCCTGCTTGCTCATTTCTTGTGAGTAGGCAGTGGAATGAAATTTACAAGAGCAGGCTTCTTTTACTTTATGATGCCATGTGAGAATTCATCTTTTCACTATATCCAATCAGTGACATTTGTCAACTGATTTCCACCAGGCCCTAGTGCAGAGGTGGGCAAACTACGGCCCGTGGGCCAAATCCGGCCCACGGGACCCCCCTGCTCGTCCCCTGAGCTCCTGGCCCGGGAGGCTCGCCCCCAGCCCCTCCTCTGCTATTCCCTCTCCCCAGCAGCCTCAGCTCACTGCGCTGCCGGCGCAATGATCTGAATGGCAGGGCTGTGAGCTCCTGGGGCAGTGCAGCTGCAGAGCCTGGCCTGACCTGGTGCTCTGTGCTGGTCGGTGTCATGGCTGGCTCCAGATGGGTGGCACGGCTGAAGCGCCGCCAACCACCGGTGCTCCAGGCAGCATGGTAAGGGGGCAGGGAGCGGGGAGGTTGGATAGAGGGCAGTGGAGTTCAGGGGTGGTGGTGGTCAGGGGTGTGGATAGGGGTCAGGGTGGTCAGAGGGCGGGGAACAGGGGGGTTGAATGGGGGCGGGGGACAGTCAGGAAGGAGGTGGGGTTGGATGCGGCAGCGGGGGGCGGTCAGGGGACAGGGAGAAGGGGTTTCAGAGGCGGTCAGGGGACAGGGAGCGGCGGGGGGTGGGGGGTGGATGGGCCAGGAGTCTCGGGGGGCCATCAGGGAACGGAGGGGTTGGATGGCGCAGGAGTCCTGGGGGGAGGTGTCAGGGGGTGAGAAGCAGGGTGGGGGCTGGGCCACACCTGGTTGTTTGGGGAGGCATAGCCTCCATACAATATCTGAAACCCGATGCGGCCCTCAGGCCAAAAAGTTTGCCCGCCCTGACCTAGTGTGATTGCGTATGCATATAAGTAAGTATATACAAGTTCTGTATGTTAGAGAAATATCACAAGAATGTATGTGCAATGCTTATTTTAGCTAGATACAGAGATCGTTACTATAAATACTTAAGATGTAGAAATACAGAAAAGTGGAAGCAATATAAAAGTCATACACAGAGGGCTCATAACACATGCAACACTGGGGTATTGCAGTCTCATGAACAGAATCTCTATACGCTATGGAAGAAATGTGGTTCACTAGGGTTTTTTGTAATAGTCAATCATCCATGTTTTAACTGAAACTTTCTCCAACCAACCACTGTATTTTTGTTTTCAGTGACATTTATGAGCTTCCTTCTGAACAGCAGAAACAATGGCAAAAAGGTGCGTAGAGGGAACTTCCGTCATTTCAGTGGCATAAATAAATCCTCAGCCAAAGCCGAGCTCAGCGCTGGAATGTACAAAGGTCTTTAGTTGCTCTTTAAATGCTGACAGTATGGTCCAGCAATAATAATGTTCCTGCTGCTATGCAGCCATAGGCAGAAGTTCTGCATCAAAGTATTTGCAGGTTGTGGTAACTCTCTTACAGTCCTGGGCCTACCCACACAGAAAAGGGATTAAGTTTATAAAAATCAGTTTACAGTTGAAATGACAGATACATTACAACTTTGTTACAGTATTCTTCTACAGGCCTGGTTTGGCTCCCAGACAGAAGCTTGTTTATCAACACTACTCTTTTACACAACACATATGATTATTGACCCCATTAGAAATCTATACCATAAGAAAATTATTTCTAAAGAAGACGACCGCTATTTAACTTTGGAGGAAAAAGAAGCAGCAGAAGAATACTTTAACATTTCAACTAAAAACAAAACAAAAAAACCCCAAAACAACCAGCCACAGAAGTGGGGAGAGGGAGGAAATTCATTGTCCTAACAGAGGTTGGTCTTCAATTAAAAGGTCAAACAGAAGTGTTTTAGAAACCACATGGTATAATTTAAAGTGGTTTCTTAAGATGGGGTTTGAGCTTCAGTGGGGGCTTCATTCTATTAAAGATCCATAGTGGGTTGTTTTTTTTTTTTTTTGCAATGAAATATTTATATGAAATGTAAAGTGAATGGAGTTGTAAGTCCCAGCAGTTAAGAATTAAGTTAAAGCAAGTCAGATATACTTTCCTTGCATTTAGGGTGAAGGACTGTAGATGCTGATGAGCAATAGTAGGAAGTGGCAGGCATTTGGAATCATTCTCAAACACAGTTTAGGATGAAATAACTGAGAAGTAGAGCTTCAATTAAATGCATCAGCAATCCCAGATCATCCCAGCAGTCTTCCAATGGGCCAGATTCTGAGCTGTTTTACAAGGAGTTTCAGAGTAACAGCCGTGTTAGTCTGTATTCGCAAAAAGAAAAGGAGTACTTGTAGCACCTTAGAGACTAACCCATTTATTTGAGCATGAGCTTTCGTGAGCTACAGCTCACTTCATCAGATGTATACCGTGGAAACTGCAGCAGACTTTATATACACACAGAGATCATGAAACAATACCTCCTCCCACCCCACTGTCCTGCTGATAATAGCTTATCTAAAGTGATCATCAGGTGGGCCATTTCCAGCACAAATCCAGGTTTTCTCACCCTCCACCCCCCCACACAAATTCACTCTCCTGCTGGTGCTAGCCCATCCAAAGTGACAACTCTTTACATAATCAAGTCGGGCTATTTCCTGCATAAATCCAGGTTTTCTCACATCCCCCCCACCCCCATACACACACAAACTCACTCTCCTGCTGGTAATAGCTCATCTAAACTGACCACTCTCCAAGTTTAAATCCAAGTTAAACCAGAACATCTGGGGGGGGGGGGGGGGGGGGGGAGGAAAAAACAAGAGGAAACAGGCTACCTTGCATAATGACTTAGCCACTCCCAGTCTCTATTTAAGCCTAAATTAATAGTATCCAATTTGCAAATGAATTCCAATTCAGCAGTTTCTCGCTGGAGTCTGGATTTGAAGTTTTTTTGTTTTAAGATAGCGACCTTCATGTCTGTGATTGCGTGACCAGAGAGATTGAAGTGTTCTCCGACTGGTTTATGAATGTTAGAATTCTTGACATCTGATTTGTGTCCATTTATTCTTTTACGTAGAGACTGTCCAGTTTGACCAATGTACATGGCAGAGGGGCATTGCTGGCACATGATGGCATATATCACATTGGTGGATGTGCAGGTGAACGAGCCTCTGATAGTGTGGCTGATGTTATTAGGCCCTGTGATGGTGTCCCCTGAATAGATATGTGGGCACAATTGGCAACGGGCTTTGTTGCAAGGATAAGTTCCTGGGTTAGTGGTTCTGTTGTGTGGTATGTGGTTGTTGGTGAGTATTTGCTTCAGGTTGCGGGGCTGTCTGTAGGCAAGGACTGGCCTGTCTCCCAAGACTTGTGAGAGTGTTGGGTCATCCTTTAGGATAGGTTGTAGATCCTTAATAATGCGTTGGAGGGGTTTTAGTTGGGGGCTGAAGGTGACCGCTAGTGGCGTTCTGTTATTTTCTTTGTTAGGCCTGTCCTGTAGTAGGTAACTTCTGGGAACTCTTCTGGCTCTATCAATCTGTTTCTTTACTTCTGCAGGTGGGTATTGTAGTTGTAAGAAAGCTTGACAGAGATCTTGTAGGTGTTTGTCTCTGTCTGAGGGGTTGGAGCAAATGCGGTTGTATCGCAGAGCTTGGCTGTAGACGATGGATCGTGTGGTGTGGTCAGGGTGAAAGCTGGAGGCATGCAGGTAGGAATAGCGGTCAGTAGGTTTCCGGTATAGGGTGGTGTTTATGTGGCCATTGTTTATTAGCACTGTAGTGTCCAGGAAGTGGTGCTAGATTTTCAGCAGCATACCCAAGATGCAAGTCTAGCCCTATGTGTAGACACATACTTTTCTGAAACATATACTCTACAACTAGATATCAAAGAAGAAAAAAATAAGAATTATTCAAAACTATGAAGCAAAATATGGTACTTTACCAAAATATAAAATCTGAAACTATAGTACCAAGGCACTGTCAGATGTGAATGGACAGAGTGCTAGTTAAAAATATGTGGGGTGTGGTCTTGTGACATAATACATGATAGGGAGCTAGGAATTTTTGAGTTCTAATCCTAGGTCTGAACTAACTCATTCTGTCATTTTAGCCACTTACCCTCACTACCTCAAATTCCCATCTGTAAATGGGGATAATATTTACTGACCTACCTCACAAGGAGGGTGTGGGTGGGTTGTGAGAATTAGTTAACATTTGTCACTCACTTAGAAGACAGAAAGTGCTCAGTGTTCATATCTCGAAAGCAAACCCTTGGTATGCAGAGATTGGAATTAGTCTAGCTACTCCAGCAACTAAAAGTAGATCTGGCACCTCTGTTGTGAAATACAGTGTTCCTGTTTGAAGTGGATGGGGAGAGCTCTGACTCTTAGCTGGCATTGCTGCACTGTAAAAATAGCCAATGTGCTTTTAAAGATAGAATATGCAAAGGATAGATTTGCATGCACACTGGTATTTATTTTAAAGAGTGCTTCACAGATCACTTCCAGCTAAATTCACCATGCTCCTACGGTAGTAATGTTATTTTCTCATTCCTTCTTTTACATCCCCTGAGGAAACAGTGTAAGGCTGAGTAATGTGGGCTCTAACAGAATATTACATATTGTTATTAGTGTAACAAAAGGTATCTGGATCAAGGTGTTTTATCAGAGACCTCACCCTTTCCTTAAAAGGAATATTCAGGGAAGAACACAGGGCTGTACTCCTGGCTGAATAATATCCCCAAAACAATAATTAAGCTTTCCAGATTTTAAAACTTGATCCTACTTCCCATTGCACTCAATGGGAATTTTGTCAAACTTCAATGGAACAAAGCCCTAGTTTCCAGGAATGAGCACCCTGGTTTCACTGGAATAGAGAGATGCCCATGACAGAGATGCCCAGATCTGAGCACCACTGAATTTTGGGGAAATTCAGATCAATTCCAAAACCTGCATCTTTGGGTCACCTCCATCCTGTAGGATTCCAAAAGCCTTCACAAACTGTGAGCCTGATTTTCAAGTACCCAGATATAAAGCCAGAGTAACTCTCCTGATACCAGCAGAACTAAACTGGTGTTAAATTGTTACATATCAGGGGAGAATCATCCTCTTAGCACAAGGAGACCCCAATCTCTGTTGGGTTTTCCAGGTGGCTACTGCAATAAAAACCACTAATAGTGCAGGACCGCATGAGAGACAGAAGTCAGTTGGACAAGACTCCGGGTGGAGGCAGAGGTGGGAAGGAGTGGAACTACTGGCTGAGGAGAAACTCTACACTTACAAGGAATGCTATGGGATGAGTGAAGTCTACATTAGTCCAATGTTAAGATGAGCCAGTTGAGGCAGAACGGGTAAGATCACACAGGAAGCATGTGGTATAGCGGACAGCAGAACAATCCTGGCCCCTCGTCTTGTGCTTTAACCATATACATCCTCCTCTGCCTCCTTTCAAGCTTTGACCATTATTAGACAACAAATACAGAATCCATGGAATAAAACAAACCTAAAGCTACATTTCCTGTCGGACAGAAGTTTTAGGATTGGAGCTCAGTGTCTAAGCCAAACAACAAAAGCCTGAAGGAAACCGTTTTAAAGCCCTTCCAGGAAGGTGCCCAAACTGATCTAAAATTTAATTTTTTTAAATGGTTAAAGCACAGTCTATTCTAACAAAACTGTCCTAAACGTACCAAGATGACTAAAAACGGCTCATCTTGGGAGATGCCAGAGGCTCATCTGTCACTGGCCATGAGTATAAGACCCATTCTTGCCCCATCCGGCAAGGAGAACAGTGATATGGCCGCTGTTGCCAGATCCTCTATATGTGGCACAGAGGGGAAGTGAAAAGGGCCTGCAAGATGCATTTGCTATTAATACTTACCAAGCAACGGAGACATTTGTGCTTGTACTGGCACACAGGAGAACCTCTCTGTTCCCTTCCCTCTCAGCGCTATGCAGTGGCACATTGAGTGTGTTCTTCCCCGAGCAAATTATGGGGGAAACAATCTGACCAAAGGTTTCAGAGTAGCAGCCGTGTTAGTCTGTATTCGCAAAAAGAAAAGGAGGACTTGTGGCACCTTAGAGACTAACCAATTTATTTGAGCATAAGCTTTCGCGAGCTACAGCTCACTTCATCGGATGCAAATCTGAGCAAAGTAATTCCCACCCATTTGCAAGGGACAAATGGTTCCAAGCTCATGATTTGTACTAAAAATAAGCTAGTTGTCTCAACTCTTTATGTCCCCCTCTCTCAGGGAGCTTTCAGCCTTACTTTCTATAGGATGGAGAAAGGGCCCAGAGCTGTACAAGTGTGTGAATGGATATTTTTTGTGTTCTCATTCCAGCTGGCTCGCCTGCTGTAAAGCTGGCAGCATCTCCCTATCACAGTCTACAGGAACAATGGGTTGTTGCAAGTGAAATGCGTCATAATCCGACTAAGCTTTAACAAGGAAGCAGGGTGTCAGATGGGAAGGCTAGAGATCCAGTGGCTGTGACATCTGTAACTAGGGCAATTCCAATTAAAAAAGAAAGTACTGTACATTATTGAGGAGGAGGAGAGATTTCACTAACAGCTGCTGTTCAAGATAAAAAAATCTATCATCAAGGCATACTCAAAAGCATTCATTTCAAACTGCTTACTTCCTATTTGTACTCCCAAACATTCAAGATGTGCATATAAGGAAAGCGCAAAAAAAAATTCCCCAAAGTCAAAGTGCTGCATCTGTTTGTCCAATTGCAGCAAGCAATCATTTTTTTTAAAAAAAGTTACAAAAGCACTGCTAGAACTTTCCAGTTGCACATGTTGATACAGACCTTTGAAATGTATGTCAAGATGATCATGTATCTCAAGTATTTTGAGTCATGCATGGCAAATGTCTACACTACACTAGAATAGTGAAAACCTGCAGGAAAATAGTCTCCCCTGCCAACCTTCTCTGATGCAGTTTGACTTTGAAATAATTCAGACGTTCTGCGGTTAATAAGAAATCAGATCATCCTAAACCACCTGGGAAAGTACTTTCAACTATTGTAACTTCGAGACAGATGGTCAGTTGGCCAAGCTCCTACAAAACTACAAGCAAACATACTTCAGATTAGAAATTAAATAAGAAAAAGAATGTTCTCAAACTATTGGTAAATTCAGATCTGCAACAGCTCAAAGAGTTTTTAATTCTTTTCAAGAAAGTTTTTTAAGTCTGAATAAGGAAATAAAAATAGATCCAGGGCTCTCAAACTGGATCTAGCTCTTTATCCTCTTATCTTTTTCTATCTGTTAAATTCAGATGTAGGTTCCAATTCAGCCTACTGGTCTTTGAAGTTAGTCTTTAATCCTTAAGGATTAATCATCCCTGTTGAAGAGATGGGTCTTTAAGAATATCTTTCTTGTCTAAATGGGAGGCATTCCCCTTCTGGACACCTTCACACTGCTGGAAGAATACTTACTATTGTTATTTATTAGAGGATGTCATCAAGAAGGTGCTCTGTGAAGTGTGAAAAAGTTTATTTTTCCATATCACTGAGGCATCCGCTTAGCAAACCTAAAATTAAAATGGTTTTGAAGCCAGAAATATGTTTAATGTTTGTTTTTAATGCTTTTATAAAAAGGAATCTACGTGTAAAAATAAATCTTTTATATCTTTATTTCTCCTTGTTTTTCCAGGTTTTCTGGGATTTTATTTTTATAGTAACTTAAAATGATTTCATTGTAGAGAATGATTTCATTATGGTCTCATCCGCCACGCCAGGGTGTTAGAGCAGAAACACTCTGGCGAGAGGAATGGGTATCTGTTCTAATCCCCAACCAGTCCCTCATTGCCGATCCCACAATTTGCCCTCCTGGTTTTGACCTGCCCCATTGCCAATGGTCCCTGTTGAACAGGCTCCGGACAGGGCAAGATCTCTGTGCAGCCAACCAGTGTCGCTGGGGCCTTCGTGACGGCCCTTTGTGCAGCTGCGGCACAACACAGCCGATGACGCACTTTGTCGATGAGTGCCTGCTGACTAGGTTCAGCCGTGGCCTAGAAGAACTGCATCACGCCACTGAAGATGCCATCGCTTGGCAAGATGACTATGCACACGCTAAATAAATATTGTAGAGATCAGTTTTTCTAGTGACCTCTCAATAGGGTGACGTGTAACAGGAAATGCGTTATTTGCCATCTTGATGGTAATTATGGAGGTTATTTGAGTCTCTTAAAGGGAGCACCTCTGCCATATGTTATTTGGGTTTACAATGTGGGCTGCGACTGGATCCCTGGCTGAAGATGGATGTCCATGTAACAAGAGTGGTCAGGAGTACTTTTTCCCCCATCTACACTTGCCAAGGTGTTGGCAAACTTTTCTTTCTGATCTGGACCATGCCATTGTTTTCCACCCCTCTTTCTGCTCAAGATTAGATTACCATCATGGGTTTTACAGGGGATGATTTGGAAACTTTAGCAGATATGGTGATAATCTCATGCACAGACAATGCTTTCACATGTTTGAAGTCTCTCAGTGGTGCGCTCTGAATGCCAAGTACGAGGTGGTGGTTCTCAATCAATCAATCGCACCGTGGAAGTGTTGTGTGCCAGCACTGTATATGTACAATAACTGAAGCCCTTCGGAGACCCCTTTGAAAGTCTGGCCCTTTGCTCCCACTGCTGACAGATGGGACAGACGGACAAGGTGGGTGAGATCTTTTATTGGATCAATTTTTGTTGGTGAGTAAGTTATTCGGAGTAAGTTTCCCAGCCCTGAAGAGGAGTTCCGTGTAAGCTCGAAAGCTTGTCTCTCTCACCAACAGAAGTTGGTCCAACAGAAGATACTGCCTCACCCACATTGTTTCTAATATCCTGGGACCGACATAGCTACATCAATACTGCAGACAGACAATTAAGTCTGTCTAATTTCTCTTATTCCCCCTGCTCCTCCAACACTTGACTGCTTCTAAGTATACTCAATTATCCTATTAGACCCATATCATCTGGGGTCAAGACCTCACCTAACCAGCAACTGAATACATGCCAGCATATGCCTCAATCACCAGCCCTGAAGGCAGGCTTAAGGAGGTAGAATTCAAGCCCCCTAGCTATAGGTATTAATCCAGAGAGATTTTTGTAATAGCCTTTCAGTGACAATAATTTTAGTCCTAATGAAGATAGAAATTTAGGGTGATTCTTCACGTGACCCTCCTCAGCTTTTTCACTGAACGCTCCTTGCTTAGCTGACAGGATCTCTTGGTATCTATTAGAGTTGAAAGTCAAAAGAAATTGACTGTAACCTTGGGTTTTCTTAGCTTTCATATCATCACAAGAGGGTGATGTACAACGGACATATTAATATGTCCTATCTTGATAGCATTGGTTTACCAGTGATCCAATTCCACATTGCAAATCTAGATTACAGCTCCAATTGATCTATTCAGTTTTTCACTTATATCCTGTTAAGAAAGCAATGAAAGAGGTCATTACTATTTTGTTGCAACTCCTGATGCAGCTTCATACCTACTGAATGGCAAAGTTTATCTGAGTGGTTACTAGTAATCAGCTGCAAATGCCAGAGAGCAAAAATAATCTAAAATATTTGGGGGCCATTAAACATGAAACGTGACAAGCAAGTCAAGCTCCTGGATTCACATCAAGCGCTTTCAATCATACCCCTGTGGTTGAGATAAAGAAATGCCAATATAAACTATCAAGTATTAACAGTATTTTATACCTCTACATACAGATACAGTAGACTCCACAAAAATTCACCACCAAGATGCTTATGTGCTGTTGGATGGCACATTTATCATCAGTGTTAGATACAGGATTTCTTAGGCTCTGATGGGTAATTATTATTTCTTCCAAGAAAGTGAAGGATTTATTACTCATACAGTAGGCATGGAAGGTATTTTTTTTTAATTAAAATAGTGGTATATTTCACCTGGGTGATACAAGCTTAAATGGGTCAATCTTCCCTAAAATAGCTGTGATTTTAGGCAATGTACGAATTCCTTAACAATAATTAACATTCTAGAGATTGTTGGTGCCCCATTCTCCTTCTCATGCCTCCATGCTGCAGGGCTACAAATGTGAACTTTAGTCCCTAAGAATTCACTTGTAGCCCTGGAAAACACTGGGATGTCTCATTTTAATTGGGACACTAAGTCTAGAGAAGCTATATAAAGGTCATAAATAGTTTTTTCCCATAGCATGTCACATTTACAGAGTGCACTATAGAATGGAGTGGTGTAAGGGGTTTATCAGCACTTGCTGAAGGTTTGCTATGCTCACTCATGGTTGTGCTCCTAATGAGAAAATGCAACCACCCTAAATTCATGCTAAAAGTTCTATGCCACAGCACATCATGTATTCCCCTATAAAATATATTTTGATGAAACCATTAGATGAGCTCATGCCCAAACTAAGTCAGCTGATCTTACTACTGTAACCTATCTCCTTTCTCACCCCATAGTCTATCTTTTAATCCCCCCTTCATTTGTATCACAAGTAGGGCTGCCAAGCGATTAAAAGTTTATCATGATAATTGCATGATTAAAAAAATTAATCGTGATTAATTGCACTGTTAAACAACAGACTACCATTTATTTAAATATTTTGATGTTTTCTACATTTTCAAATATATTGATTTCAATTACAACACAGAATAAAAAGTGTACCGTGCTCCCTTTATATTTATTTTTATTACAAGTATTTGTACTGTAAAAAAACCAAAAGAAATAGTATTTTTCAATTCACCTACTAAAGTACTGTAGTGCAATCTCTTTATCATGAAAGTTGAACTTACAGATGTAGAATTATGTACAAAAAAACCTGCATTCAAAAATAAAACAATGTAAAATTTTAGAGCCTGCAAGTCCTACTACTTCTTGTACTACTTCTTGTTCAGCAAATTGCTAAGACAAACAAGTTTGTTTACATTTACGGGAGATAATGCTGCCCGCTTCTTGTTTACAATGTCACCTAAAAGTGAGAACAGGTGTTCTCACGGCACTGTTGTAGCCGGCGTCGCAACATATTTATGTGCCAGATGCACTAAAGATTCAAAGTCCCTTCATGCTTTAACCACCACTCCAGAGGACCTGCGTCCATGCTAATGATGGGTTCTGCTCGATAACAATCCAAAGCAGTGCGGATCGACGCATGTTCATTTTCGTTATCTGAGTCAGATGCCACCAACAGAAGATTGATTTTCTTTTTTGGAGGTTCGGGGTCTGTAGTTTCCACATCGGAGTGTTGCTCTTTTAAGACTTCTGAAAGCATGCTCCACACCTCGTCCCTCTCAAATTTTGGAAGGCACTTCAGATTCTTAAACCTTGGGTCAAGTTCTATAGCTATCTTTAGAAATCTCATACTGGTACCTTCTTTGCATTTTGTCAAATCTGCAACGAAAATGTTCTTAAAATGAACATGTGCTGGTTCATCATCCGAGACTGCTATAACATGAAATATATGGCAGAATGTGGGTAAAACAGAGCAGGGGACATACAATTCTCTCCCAAGGAGTTCAGTCACAAATTTAATTAAACACATTTTTTTTTAAATGAGCATCAGCATGGAAGCGTGTCCTCCGGAATGGTGACCAAAGCATGAAGGGGCATACAAATGTTTAGCATATCTGGCACATAAATACCTTGCAAATGCCTGTTCTCACTTTTTGGTGACATTGTAAATAAGAAGCGGGCAGCATTAGCTCCTGTAAATGTAAACAAACTTGATTGTCTTGGCAATTGGCTGAACAAGGAGGAGGACTGAGTGGACTTGTAGGCTCTGAAATTTTACATAGTTTTGTTTTTGAGTGCAGTTATGCAACAAAAAAAGTCTACATTTGTAAGTTGTACTTTCATGGCACTACAGTACTTGTATGAGGTGAATTGAAAAATACTATTTATTTTGTTTATCATTTTTCATGCAAATATTTATAATAAAAATAATATATACTTTGATTTCAATTACAACACAGAATACAATATATATGAAAATGTAGAAAAACATCCAAAATATTTAATAAATTTCAATTGGTATTCTATTGTTTAATAGCGCGATTAATCACAATAATTTTTTAAATCGCAATTAATTTTTTTTTTTAGTTAATCGCATGAGTTAATTGCGATTAATCAATAGCCCTAGTCACAAGAGAATTTAGGCCCAGACTGATCGCTGCCTGAGTAGCTACAGGGAGGGAAGATAGGATACCAGAGCGTGGTTTAACAAAGCAAACATAGAAATATGATACAATTGCTGGAAGCTGAAGCTAGACAAGTTTAAATTGGCAATAAGATAGAACATTTTAAAATGAGCAGAATTAGCCACTGGAATGACTTATCAAGGGATGTGGTGGAATCTTTATCACTTGAAGTCTTTAAATCAAGACAATGTCTTTCTAGAGGATGTGCTCCAGCTACCCCTGAAGTTATAAGCCTGATGCAGGAATTACTGGGTGAAATTCTATGGTCTGTGCTAAGCAGGGGGTCAGATTAGATGATCACACTGGTCCTTTTGGCCTTAAATTCTATTAATCCTGCAAAGATGTACACACGTCTAACTTTATGCACCAAGTAGTCTCATTGACTCCACCTGGTATCTCAAGTTGGGTGCCCAAAATCTGGGACATCCACAATCAATGGCCAGTTTCCAAGACTTTCAACTTCTCTGTGCTTCTGTTCCCTTCTTTGTAAAATCTACGTAAAATCACTTCAGTTCCCTTCTTTGTAAAATCACTGACTTCAAAGGGATGTGGTGAGCTTAAATAACTGGAGCCAAGCACTGCTTCCCCTTCTACTGGATAACCCTGGGCCCAGACTCTTATTATTTGCAGAAAGGGAGCAGGATTTGGCGCATGGCTCCACATCCCCCACCAGGAAAAGGTGTAGAATTAACAAGGAAAAGATTAGAAACTGTGGACAGTGAGGATTCATCTCCTCCTTCTCCGTGACGGAGGTGGCACGCAGTCGCAGCTGCAAAGAAGTGCCCATGCTGCTCTGCAAGTTGGGTAAAAGGAGGAAGCCTTCTCTTTCATCAGCTTCCCAGGAGCTCATCTCTAGACGGACGCTCAGCTACCTGAGGCATGCACTTGTTTCACATCCTAACTCTACATGTTTTAAGCACAGAGATGCAAGATGCTAGACAAGTGCATGTAATGAGTCACTGGAGCTGCCCTCAGTTTATCTCACATTTAATTTTGGCTCTGGATCTTTTATTGTTTCTGGAGCATCAAAACTCTCCCAGTGTGCTATAAAGACTTTTTTAAAATGTTGCAAATCATAACTGAATGGTCACAGTAGGGTATAGAACTGCATCCTTTGTCCATGACCCTCCCCCAATCCCAGTTTAAAAACCCAATGCGCCCCACATTATTATGCTAATACCGTCATCTTAAGTTTGGTTCTTTTCATTTTGAAGGCGGCATCGCCAGGGGATATCAGTCCACCCCCTATGTTCATTAAAGCTCTCAGTCATGTACCCTTTAAATATGGTGATGACTTCTTACCATTTTAAAAAATAAGAGATTAAAAATGATGAGCATAATCAGCACTGATCACTCACAAAGCTGGTCATCAAGCAGAGAATCATTTCAAATGGATTTTTGTCGTTGCTTGTGCAGTCACTTGCCAGGCTTTGCCTTTTGAATCTACCTCAGATATTGTCTGTGATTTCTTGCACATCTTGAATACTGGCAATTTAACCAGGAGAACTGTTCATCATACTGCACTTTCTATTCTTCCTAGCAAGCACCTTACAACAGTCTGCAATTTAAATACCTTTAACTGAAGAGCCTCAAAATACCTTTAACTGAAGAGCCTCTGCTGTTTTATAGACATCTGCACCAACTTGCTTTTGAAGACTGACAGGCTCATTGTTTTAAACATAATGGATCAAATCCATCTCTGATGTCGAGGGATGAATGTGGTCTATTAATCTGGAACATGATTATTATACAATTCAAACTACAAGATGAGGTTGAGTTTGGTCTTTAAAGCCTTACTAACTTTAAGTCCTAGATTCCATGCCTGAGAGATCATCCCTCTCCCACCTCTTTTCTTTCTCCATGCACCACTGGGGCACATAAGATCATCTGAAGAGCTCTCTAAAAATTAGATTTTAATATCTAGGTGCTGATGACACAGCATTCTGGAGGAGAGGAGGACAGCACCTCTGGATTTCACCAGACAAAGCCAGGAACCATCCATCTGCCTTCAGGGCCTGTATATTCACTCTAGCTTTCACCTCAGAAGGATTAGCTGAGATGATTGGTTTTCTTTTGGGATTGTTCAAGTAATAGGATGAGATTTTGTCCCTGTGCATGCATTCTTATTAGGATGGGGCAGGTATAAATTTGGGAGCGTCCTTAGTGCAACTAATGAGGGGCGGGGAGGAGAGGTTATTTTGTTTTTAATTTCAAACAATAAATAACATGTATCAGGCAATTTCAGTTAAATTGTGGAGTAGGTTGTTTAATAGCGCTTGGAATTGGTCCTTTGAGAGGGCTGCCTTTCCAATGTTGTCAAAAATCTCACATACACACAGACACCAGTTAGCAAAGTTTTTATAGATCGCTTCTGGATCCATTTGGATGAAATGGAAATGCAAGATTATTATTATACCCATTATAATGTATTGGCTCATGTATGCATTCATACATACACAGTTGCATGTGCTCTGCCCTTCCCAACACCACTGTCCTCTGCTGGATGGAACTGAAAAACTACTTAACAGTGAGTCACAGACACTATATTGCTAATGTTAAGTAATGTAAAAAAACATGGAGAGTCTGCTTCAGTGGAGAGGATTTTGTAACCTGACTAAATTATACTTCAACTGCCGTCAAGTTGCAAATGACCGTGGGTGCCACCTGATAAGTGAAAAGTAGTAGCTGGCCATGGATTGTTATGGTACATACATATTTTTCTCTTCCACAGTATAAGTGAGGCCCCGTGTATTTCACAAATCCATAGAATTCAACCCCTTTGCTCCAGAAGCTAACCTGTCTCTAAAAAACGTTGGTTTTAGTCCTTACGGTTGTGAAAACTATGGAAAACCACCAACCAAATGTAACTGATGCCCTGCTCTCATCTTAAGACTGCAGAGAGCATGAAACAAGCTCTGAGAGGTGTGAACTGTGCCATTCATCTCAATGGGGGAGTTAAATGTGAAACCTAACCATGGGCAGGTCTACACTACGGCAGGGATCGATACTCTGAGATCCATCCACTGGCAGTCGATTTCATGGGTGTAGTAAAGACCCGCTAAATCAACTGCAGATGGCTCTCAGTTGATCCCTGTACTCTACCCCTGACGAGAAGAGTAAGGTTTCTCCCGTCGACCCGCTGCAGTGCAGACCCTGCGGTAACTCGACCTAAGGTACGTCGACTCCAGCTACATTATTCACATAGCTGCAGTTGAGTAACATAGGTCAACTTACCGTGGTAGTGTAGAGATAGCTATAGTTGATGTTTAAATTGTCATCTGTAATCATTTCACTGCTGGTCATTTTATCAGAATTATCCAGATACTGTGTTTCACCTAAAATCCCTAACGCTGCTGGTTCCAATAGAGAGAGAGAAGACAGCACATCCACTATCTCCGATTTCCTGAACTAGGAAACTTTAAGTAGAGAGAATGAAGAGTGTTTTCCCCATTTTATTTAAATCAATACTTAAAAAGACAACATACTTTGCTAACTATAAGCTACTATGAATAAAAAACTAAAAGTCAATAAAATGTGAAGAAATGTCTGATTCATTTTTACAATACAACCTACTTTGAGTCACAGGAGTAACTGGAGCGTCAAGGAAGGGATTCCGAAAAGTCTGGTTATTAAAATCACTTGCTTTTCTTAATGACTTTTAGCTTCAAGGGATAAGAAAATACATTTAAGTTATAGGCACTCTCTGAAGAGGCCCCCTGGGCATAAATCTTACACCGCAACTGGGGTAGGGCAGGGAAAGAGAGGAGAGAATGTATATGAGTGCTAATGTTATTTCAGAATTTAAAACAGCCTTTGTTGAGTTTTTCTTTCAATTGCGCTCACTCATATAACCTCCATTATACAATGTGATCCCCAAAATGGTTACTAGGATCCTGTGTCAAATGCACCTTTGTAGAAATAAAGACATGTAAAGGACTGACAACAGCTTAGAAATGCCCACTTTATATGCAAAATAAGGAAGATTTTGGGTAACCTTCATTTTAGCTCATAGTCACACTGCATTGGTCTTGTGTCAGTAAGTCTGGCTGAATCTTCACTAAAATGATTGAAAAAAATAATTTCTAATTTTTATTTGATCAACTCTTCCCTTTCTCACCCTCACCCCCAACTTGCATGATAGTGCTATCTTTTTTCCCCATTCAAGTCCACTCCATTGTCACCTATCCTGGAATCTGGAGACTCCAAGAGGTAGGAGAGCACGTTCTTTCATGTTAGACACAAAAGGAAGTAGGAATTCCTGAGGTCTGCTTGTTTATACTCTTTCCCAGTGCCCGCATATGTGCTTGCATTTTTCCTCTCTCTCTCTCTCATATATACAATACATATATATAATACACATATATAATACACACACACACATATATATATATATATACACACACACACACACACACATATATATAATACTGTGATCTTGGCAGACTAGCCTGATATTTTTCTTTGAGAAAATAACTGATTTTTTTAAGATAAGGGAAGTGCAGTAGATCTTATAGACTTGCACTTCAGTTAAGCATTCGACAGGGTACCCCCATGGGAAATTCGTTAAATTAGGGAAGATGGGCATTAGTACGAGAATTGTAAGGTGGCTAAGGAACTGGCTAAAGGGGAGGCAATGGCCTGTGCTGAAAGGGGAACTATCGGACTGGAGGGAAGATGGGTTCCTCAAAGATGGGTCTTGGAACTGATCTTATTTAATATTTTGATTATTGACCTTGTCACAAAAAAATAGTAGCTCATGAAATTTGCTAATGATACCAAGTTGGGAGGCATTGTCAATACAGAAGGAGGATCTGAATATTAGACAGGAAGAGCGAGAGAGACCGCGCGCACAAGCACATGCCACCTGAGCTCAGTCCAAGGGGGTAAGGTGCATCTGACCTCAGGTGGCTAGTCTGAGCCTCTGCTGATATAGCAATGACCACACTGCTATTTTAGTGTGATACTGTGAGCCCCTGTAGTGGCAGTCCGTCTACCCAGGGCAGGAGGCTTGCCGTGTAGGCATACTTAGTGATCCAGCTACACAAAGGCACAGTCTAATCCAATATTTCTCCAATGAAGCCACCAGCGGATATTTTTGCTGCCACCACAGCCTCCAAAGCATGGGTGGAGAGTGGGTGGGAGGCAAAGCAGTGGCCCCTCCCTGCAGCACTGCCTTGGTGTTTGAGCTGGTGCTGCCAGCAGTGATCGGCGCCCTGAGCCATGCAGCCTCCTCGGGGGGCACCAGGCAGTGCCTCTGGAGATACATGGGGCCGGTGTGCGCAGTGTCGGAGGGGCTCTTGTCAGTCAAGGTGGCCGCAGCATTCAGTCACTGAGGCACTCCCCTGGGTAGCTGCCCTGCTCCCGCCCAGCTGGGGCTCGGGGAGCCTGGGACTCGGCGGGCGGTCAGTGAGTTCCCGACTCACCTTCCCCAGGGAAGGCCCTCACTGAAGGACAGTGTGGGACAGGGACAGAGACGGGTTTGTCAGAGCAGCCATGGGCAAGAATTGGGAGCCGCACTCTGAGGCCACCAAAGAATTTGTTGAGAACCCCCCTGAATCCATCCATGGTGTTACTGAAGTTAATGGAGTTACACCCAGGATGAATTTGGTTCATTAATTTTATTTTTCAGTACCAATTTAGGCAGCCTCTACAGTCCACCCAAAATGGCTAGCTGAACTAGGAACTGTTATTTTAAAATGTACGTTAGACCCTATCTGCACTGGCATAGCACATCGCACTTATCTAGAAATATTACCCAGACAGCTCTTGGCAGCCACACAAGAGACCCAAATTTGGCAATGACCTCAGGACTGAAGACTGTAAACGAGTCATGGAGTTGACACATTCAGACTCCAGGGGGAGATTTGATGGGTGCTGTTCATTCAATACCCCACACCCAACAAACAGTACCTGATGGAGCCTTGACAGGTGCCGCAGGGAACTGGAAAGGTCTTCGATGCCTTTGTAAAGATCCATGATGAAGAGGGACAAAGAAAAAGTAACGTAAAGGGTCATGGGAAAAAAATATCCAAGGATCCTGATCCTGTATTGATAGAAATCAATAGCAAAACCATCAGAGCAACATCAGTCCCCCGCTCTGGGCAATCCAGAGGATCTGACCAAGTGCTCAGCTGCCTGGGGATCTTCATAGTACTCTCACAAGTTCCCTGAGGGAATGTCCTATTTCTTCGGACAAAAGGATGCACATTTCTGGGGTGTATTGATGACATGATGAGCTATCATTGCATAGGGCCAGATTAGGAGTCCCTCAGGAAAGCTACTCACATGAGTATTGATTATTTAGTCTCATTGAGTAAGTGGTTCATAATCTACCCCATAATGAGGATGTAAACTAACACGACAATGCGATATCACCATGTCCTAGAACAGGGGTCGGCGACCTATGGCACGAGTGCCAAAGACAGCACGCGAGCCGATTTTTAATGGCACGCTGCTGCTTGCCGGGTCCCAGGAGCCAGCCCCGCTCAGCTCACTGCCGAGTGCCTGCCCCCCCCCCGCTCTTCCCCCCCCCCCACGTCAGCTGCTGCTGCAGGGCAGGCGAGCTCCCCCCTCCCCCGCCTCTTCCCCCAGCATGCTGGGTTCCTGCCCCTCCTCCTCTCCCTCCCTGCTGCCCATCCGCTGATGGCCCTTGTGAGGGAAGGGGAGAAACCGAGCTGCTCCAGGGAGGAGGCAGAGAAGAGGTGGGGACGGGGCCTTGGGGAAGGGGGGTGGAATTAGGGCATATCCTCTCCAGCCCCCTGCCGTGAGCCTCTCTGGGCAGGGGGCTGGGAGCACCCCCACGACCCCAGCCCTCTGCCCTGACCCTTACACCTCCCCTCAACCCCAGCCCTGACTCCAGTACCCCCACACATACCCAGCCCCCCACATCCCATGCCCTGACTCCTGCACCTCCCACACATACCCAGCCCCCTCACACCCCGTGTCCTGACTCTTGCACCCCCCACATTCCCACCCCCACCCTGAGCACTAAATGGGAGCTCCTGCACCCTCCCACATTCCCACCTGCACCCCTCGCACCAAATGGGAGCTGCCCAGGTAAGCACTCCACACCCAAACTGCAACCCTGAGCCCCCTCCCTCATTCTAGCTCCTGGCCAGACCCTACACCCCAACCCCAGCCTGCTCCTTCACCCCCAGCCCTGTGCTCAGTGCACTCCCACCCTCAGCTCAGTGCAGAGAGGAAGAGAATGGGCCAGAACCAGGGGGAAGGCAGGTACCCGCTCTATGTACCCTGCTGCCGGTCTTGGGTTCTGGCTGTCAGCCCCTTGCCAGCCAGGGTCCCAGCTGCAGGCCCCGCTCAGCCCACTGCTGGTCTGGGGTTCTGGCTGCCAGCCCCTTGCCAGCCAGGGTCCCTGCTGCAGGCCCCGCTCAGCCTGCTGACAGCCTAGGTGACCGGAACCCCAGGCTGGCAGCGGGCTGGTGGCATAAGATCAGCATTTTAATTTAATTTTAAATGAAGCTTCTTAAACATTTTGAACATCTTGTTTACTTTACATACGACAATAGTTTAGTTATATAATATATAGACTTATAGAGAGAGACCTTCTAAAAAACGTTAAAATATATTACTGGCACGCGAAACCTTAAATTAAAGTGAATAAATGAAGACTCGGCACACCACTTCTGAAAGGTTGCCGACCCCTGTCCTAGTGTGATGCAAAGAAAGTAGTACTTCATCACAGAGCAACACAATACAAACAGGTGGCAATCCTGTCCAATCAGAAAAGGGAAGTTGAATAAATCCCTCTTGTGCACGTGTGTGTGTGTGTGTCTCTCTCTCTCTCTCTCTCTCTCTCTCACGCAGACACAAGTTCCTGGACACATTACCTACCCATATTAAAGGCTACTCTTCAGCACAGCCTTCAGAGTAAAGGGTGGATGGCAGAAAGACGAGACTGTGTTACTACATAAGATAACTTGTGCAGATGTCAGTGTTTACAAAGCAATCTTGGATCTGCTCAGCATGTTACTCCCAGAGACTGAGTCAGGTTTCTGAACATTCACTTTCCAGGCATTTCTTTTATGGAAACCTCTTGCTTTTCCTCTTTCCTTGAAAGTAAGATCTGCTTAAAAATCTGAAAGGTCGACAACACCTTTGTATTAGCAAACCAGCTCCTTAGCAGTGATGAGCAATAGGGACAGAGTGGTGTCAAATGTTTCATCCCTTGTTTCACCAGAGAGGGCATGCTAGTGATCATCAAGAGCTTTCTGAAAGTGGGGAGAATAATCTGTCAAATGATAATTAGAACAGAAATGCTTCATTTTTGTGCTGTCAAGTCATTGCTTAGCAGTGTTCCTCTCACTGGATGACAAAAGGCATAGTCACCTCTACAACTGCTGCCAATTAGGTGCTCTTGCAAAGGGCAGCTATTCAGTTCCCAAGAAGAGCAAATGCTTGGCCTCATATCACTCTGCAGGGATTAAAAGAGACATTTTTATGGGGAAAAATGGGAGCCTTTGAAACCCTCTGATTTATTGGGCTGCCTAATGTGTCGAACTGGCCAGAAAATCTCATGTTTTGAAAAAGAAATTGGGACAAAGTCAAAAATGTGAAATTTTCCACAGGAAGGGGTTTCTGTAACAATTCCCTTCTGAGAGAGCCAAAACAGAATGTTTCAGCTCCCCACCTGGAAGACTCCACCAATTTCACTCTCTGCCTACAGCAGAGCCTTCGAGGTGGGCAGCTGCGGTTTCCATTTTCCCAATGCCGGGGGGGGGGGGGCGGAGTCAAGATTTTTTTTAACAAATGAAATTTTCCTGTGGAAAAGTTTTGCACAAAGGGCATTTTTCCATTGGAAAAGCCATTCTGATGGAATATTCCTGCCCAGCTCCCCTTATTAAGGGTGCGATCCTGCAGCCTTTAAACAAGTACTTAGAACTGACTCTCATTTGGGTCAACAGGAGTCTTATAGCTAGGGCCCTACCAAATTCAAGGTCAATTTTGGTCTATTTCATGGTCATAGGATTTTACAAATTGTAAATTTAATGATTTCAGCTATTTAAATCTGAAATTTCACAGTGTTGTAATTGTAGGGATCCTGACCCAAAAAGGAGTTATGCGGGGGCAGGTCCACAAGGCTATTGTTGCGTGGGGGTGGGGGGAGGATTGCAGTACAGCTACCCTTACTTCTGCGCTGCTGCTGGCGGCAGTGCTGCCATCAGAGATGGGCAGCTGGAGAACAGCGGCTGCTGGCTGGGAGCCCAGCTCTGAAGGCAGAGCATCTGCCAGCAGCAGAGCAGAAGTAAGGATGGCATGGCATGGAAGTGCCACCTTTATTTCTGTGCTGCCGCCTGCAGAGCTGGGCCCTCAGTCAGCAGCCGTCACTCTCCGGCCCCCCAGCTCTGAAGGCAGCAGCGCAGAAGTAAGGGTGGCAATACCACGACCTCCCTAAAATAACCTCGTGACCCCCTGCACCTCCCTTTTGGGTCAGGACCTCCATTTTGAGAAATGCTGGTCTCCCCCATGAAATCGGTCTAGTATAGAGTAAAAGCACATAAGACCCGATTTCACAGGGGGAGACCCGATTTCACAGTCCGTGATGTGTTTTTCATGGCTGTGAATTTGGCAGGGCCCTACTTAAATAAACAAATATTCACTTTGTAAGTTTCTGGATGGATCTCTGCAAACGATCTTCAAACCTGACCTGTAATATGCCTGGTATACTCGTGCTAGCTTTTACCTAAAGAAAAGGGCTACCAAACTGTACCACAGTTTTCTGATTTATACAAATGACCCTTCTGGGAGTTTTAGGGAGCTCAGCATAATCATCACATGTGTTACTTAATACACACCTGAATCATCCTCTCTGGTGGTAAAACACAAGTGCATGCTCAGGTAGGCAAAATATGCCTTTTGCATTATAAAGTATGTATATTTTTAAGGTAGCTGGTATAACATTTGAAGTGCACTCAGTCTTACGTAAGAAATATGAAAAAGTCTTAGAACTGGCCAATTTTCACCATATCTACAAAATATTTGGCTAACCTTCCTAAACCCAAGATTATTCCCATATTTTTAAGCTCCAATTTTTGGGGGGAATTTCTCCAAAAAAATTAACAAGAACTAAAACTCTTTATGGATGGGAATGAAGAGATTGAGGCCATCCTGGATAAGTACAATAAGCACTAGAAGAAAAATACTTCTCTGAAGGCTGAAGTGCTGGCAGCAGAGATGCAGGCATATGGTCCCAGCAGTGAAAGAGCTACGGTCACAGTGGATCACCCACATACACTTAACACTGAGGCACTGAAGGTGAGTGACCATACTAGAAAAGGGGATGGTTGGTATGGGAATTACACCGGTCTGTAAAGCGGTGGAAGATGGGAAATGGCAGAGAGAGAGAAGCAAGTCAGTTGCAACCTGGCCTTGTAGCATAACATCCTGTCCTGTGACCTAGTCTGCCCCTGATTCCATCACAAGCCACAAAAAAGCCAGCAAGACAGTGAGAGGTTGCCAAACCCATCACTGGAATGGTTGCCTTGTTATGTATGCTTGGCATAACATACATCTAGAGAGGGGCTGGGTCTGAGTCACAGCACCATACCACTTAGACTGCCTGCCTTCCCACTGTGTTGGAAGTAACAGGATTTTTTTTTTTTTAACTCACTGGCTGCTTCTCCGCTAGTCAAAATATCTTCTGCTCAACAGGACTGAGCAGCAGACAGTGAAACACTGAGGCTGACAGAAGAGATTTCCAATTTGTCACCAGACTTGGAACTTTAAAAGCCCCCAGGAGCAGCACTGTCTCTGCAAAGCCAAGGCCAAGAACAGGATGGAGAATGGAGAATGAAGTGTAGCACTATGGCCAACCTCCTATCTCGGCATAAGGAGATTTGCTAGTTCTGCTCAAACTGGAATATCAAACGGTTTTGCGGGAGCACAATCCACAAGATTGACTGGGGGTTCCTGAGGCCTCTAATTTCAACTTTTTCTCCTATTCAGGCCTGCTTCATGTATCAAAAGATGCTGTCTTTTGTACAGAATACTACATCATAGGGGAGATAAAAATCTGATTTTTTAAAATAGATTATTTAAATTGGATTTTTTTGATTTTGTTAATTATAATAAATTTTTTTTAAAGTAAGCCTGTTTAAAATGAAATCTGAATTTAATACAAATATATTAATGTCTAAACTTATTATAATCTGTTAAAACATTTAAATACAAATTAAGTATGCTGAATCCATGAGCCTCTACCAAAATGTGAATGAAAGGTTACTTTTCTATACAAAAAAAGAATCAGGAGGACAGCATTTAAATTTTGACACCAAGCTTTATAAAACACAATAAGTCAGGTACTGTATTAAGGGCTTGTTTTGTTTATCAAAAATAAATTTTATATGCCGTTTCTGTGTGTTCAACTAGATTAAACAGTTACCATCCTAATGCAGCTTGGCACAAATCATGAGGAAAAATATAATTATCTAGTAAATAAGCAATATATCATTCACCATTTTCTAACATACTAAAATGTACAATTAATATGTACCTGAAAACATTAAGCTATGAAATGTCTTAAAATTATATCGCTATAGTACGCTCCTAGCCAGCAAAAAGATATGCCAAGTCTAGCGTAAAGGCTCTATTTAGTTGTAAATCAACATGTTTTAATGCTTATATCAACCAATGAGAATGCACCTTTCTTTAGAAAATAACTGAAGTACAAATGGAAAAGTTGATTAAAATTTATTTAAATTGAGGCTTTTCACTTGGTGATTTAAATCACTGGATTTAAGTCACCTTGATTTAATTCAATCCACCCGTCTACATCACCTCTCTTATTTACGTGTTAAAAATGTTCTCTCCTTTTGATTTCAATTCAGTTATTTTAGATATTTTTAAAAAAACAAATTTCTGTTGCACAATAATTCCTAGTGCCTACTGCGAGGTGCTCAACATTTCTCTCCCATTGATTTCTGGTGGAACCGAATGTACACAGTACCTAAAAGTGAGATTTTTCTCTTTGTTTTAAGAAGCTGAATGTTAATTTTTAATGGGAAGAGAACCTCTTCAGAGTTAAGCCTTGTGGAGAACCTGGTTAGGTATGTTCTCCAGCAGAATTGCCAAAACTATCACTTCCTTCCCTCCCGACAGAAGTAGAAGTCCATCAATATATAGGGCATAAAAACATACCACAGACTTGTACCGTGCCCTGTGAGGTGCTGAGCACCTTCACCTGCCCCACCTCCCTCCCTCTCCCAAGAGCTTGATGTGCATTATCGGAATTTAGCACCACACCAGATTAAGCCCCTAGCTGGCATCCACACCCATATTCTCAACCACCCCAACAACAGCTTGATCATGATCTGATAGAGGATGCCCATTGCTATCTATCAAAGCAAGGGATTTGCCTCTGCTAGAGCAGTCACTGATTTTCCACAGCGTGCATAAATACATGCCAGAGCATCAGAGGTTAGGGTATGCGCAAAAGCAGCTTCTTGAAGTATTACATTCCTTATACAGATATAAAACACACCTGTTTCAAAAGTATGTATTGCTTGTGAAAGGGGCAGATTGAAAACACAAGTTGTCTACAGAAAGGTAGGGGATAGGCAGCGGGACACAAGCTTCTCCACATTGCACTGTCAATATGCCTTACACCTGCCACGAAGGCACTCTCTAAAAAGTAACTGGGTAGTTCAGTCTGCACTCCCAATCAGCCTTTGGCCTGTCCTCTGAGACTGGCTTGCAGGGGATCTTGTGGTAATTATCTTCATAAAAAGAACTGTCCCATGCCAATTTCCATATAGCCCCACCAATATATATCAGATCAGCCACTACCATCCTGGGCAGATTCATACCAGTGGCTTACGTTAGAGAAGTATTATATTCCATTCCCAACACTCTTAATCAGAGCCCACCATTCATTCATGAGACTTGGTACAGTCAAGGAAGGATGGTACACTTTTAATCTATACACCAGGTAACGCTGTCTTACAAACTACAATACACAGAAAATTATGCAAAGCAATATGGAATGCTATCCAGATTGGGTTTTTTCCCTTTTTTCTGGATTACTTTCCATGTGTCTACACTGAGCTGCCTAAGCCACGAATCTGCTTCTGCTCTTATGGTAAAGTCATTCTGAATGGTTATTCCCTTTCCTTTTTGTATTGACCCCCACACTACTCCCCTCCAACTCATTGCTTTGTACGATTGGTAGAATTTGTCACTTTGCTTCATGTTCCTTTTTCTAGGTCACTGATATATAAAATGAACAAAATCAGTGTTACATGCTGAACCTTGTAGCACCTACCTAGTCACCTTTCTCCTTACTGAAATGTAGCTATTCACAGGTGCCTTCTGTTTTGGATATCCAAACCATCGCATTACACACTCCAAAAAGCTCACAGCCAATACCATCCTAGTGAATTTGCAGATTCTATGCCGCACTATACAAAAATTGTTCCAGGAGTTCAGATAATTTATGTCCAAGGCTTCCAGTTAACTCTATTTCATTTCTACTTCAAAGCATCCCATGAGTTCGTTAGACATGATCTCATTCTTATGTGAGCCCAAGATGACCCTCCTTCAATTAGAAAATAATTTCATAGGTTTTCCTTTGTTCTGCATCCAGTTAGGTTTTCTGTTGTCTCCGCCACTGCTGAATTCAAACCAAACGTCTGCAGGTTTCTAGATTTTCCATCAATCCCTCTTTAAACAGAGCGTCAAACTTTCAGGATTTTTCTTTTGCTAAAATTAGTTTTGTACCTTGTGGTAGCCCTCAGTGGTGTAAGGCATATTTTATTGATTTATTTTATTTTATCTAGCTTAGTATTTTTCCAGTCAATTATATATTTGCTTTCTCCCTTTCAGTGGTATTTTCCTGTAAGACTAGGCTCAGCTGGGGAACTCTGAACAAGTTCCTGCATTCTGGTTGTTTGGTTGGCATGTGTTTTGATGAATGATATGGGACAGGTCTCTCCAGAGAGGCCTGCCTTAATCCTGTGTCATTTTTGAGGTGCTCATAGATTACAGATGGCACGTGCAACGAGAGCAATTTGCTGATGTCCTTACAAAAATACTACCACCACCAATAAAATGGGTTATAATTGCTGCACATTATTTGTGCTTTACACAAATAGCTGTGGGGTTTTTTTGTTTTGTTTTTAACAAATATTTGCATCCATTAAGACCGACAAGGATGAGCCTTTGTAGGTTAGTCCATGAGAGATCAGGGGAGTACAATACATACTGTATATTGAAATAATTTGTTGTATAGTATATTAGCATGAATATTAATATAATCCATTGAAAAAGTGTGTTAAATAGAATACTGTCATTTTTTAGACCCTTGCCAGCCAAATTAGTACTTAGAAGTAAGGGATTATTCAGACAAAAGGTCCTGAATCATGGAGTTATTCCAGTTTAATACTGTGAAACTGTTTTATTCTAAGCATTAAACCAGAATAAAATGGAGTAATAGAATGATGAATCAGAGGTACAGTCCCCAGAAAGGTTCATGTGTAAATTATTTACCATTATTGAAATACAGACATTTCACCAGATTTCAAATCACTTTTGCATGCCCACGGTGAAGCATTTTAGTGATTTAAAAAAAACATACACGTAAGCAAAATACAGAACAAAGGCTTCACTAATAGTGAGGTGCCAAGATTCCCAGAAAGGAAAAAATCAAATTATTGAATGACATTCTGTAAGATGTCTATATAGTTTATTTTTCTGATGCTGCTTTATGTTAAGAACAACCATTGCCATGGTCCTTTGATAAGGATTCAGTCTCTCTCAATTTATATCCTGGTATTTTCAGTAACTATTCTTGCCTCTCACTCATTTTAGATTGCTCTGCCTATGATATTACTTGTTGGGGATTTGTACAATACAGAGTCTTTGTTCAACCAAGAATTCTTGTCACAGATTCCTCACTTCAGACCTGATCCAAAACCGAGTAAAGTAAATAGAAAGACCCCCTAGTGACTTCAAAGACTTTAGATCAGGCCTTTGGAGACCACTCCTCCACTTCTTAAGCAGACAAAATTCCCACTGAGCTCAGGATCAGGCCCTGCAGTAGTGCAAAGATGTACAACTGTATATTGTTGATTGATACTTAGTTTAGTTCGCAGCATAGATTATCTTTAATTGATCCAGTGTTTTTTCTACCTGTCTTAGTTTTCATCAAAATATGTTCAGTGCACAATCTTAATTGTGGTCTCCTGGTGGATGCAATTTAGTTTTCATTTTTTGTTCCGGATACAAAAGGAGCTGATCTCATATCACACACATATGTAAGTTCCCAAAGGGTTAGGTGGCAGATTGTAAATTTGAATCTCTCATACCCTATTGAAATAAAAGTATAAAACTCATGTAACTGCTGAATACAGCTGACCAGAGGAAGCCCATTCTGTTTCACGGCAGCTTTGGAAGTTTCAAAATTTGTTTTCGTTCCATGTTAGAACAAAAACAAAACCGTCCCAACATTTTTGCAAAAATGGAATTGTGTCGAAATGTCAGTTTGCAATTTGAGAAGAGGAGTTGAAATAGCAGCTAGAGTATGAGTGAGTGTAGACTGGTGGTTAGGGTACTAGTCTGGCAGGCAGAAGATCCCGACTCAAGTCCCTGATCTGTAAGGGTGACCAGATGTCCCATTTTTAAAGAGACAGTCCCATTTTTGGGGACTTTTTCTTAGAGATGTGCCTATTACCCTCCACCTCCTGTCCTATTTTTTCACAGCTGCTATCCGGTCACCCTACTGATCTGCCTGATTCAAAGCAGAGGGGTTTTTCTCCCCTGGCCACGTCCCAGATTACAGAGTATCCCTCAAAAACATCTGTCAAAACCAAAAAAGTGTCTTCACAAAATATTTCTGCTTCAACACATCAGCATATTCCAACCAACTCTACCGCTGATCAGTTCGATGCCATGGGACTAGGCAACACAGCAGGAGATTTCAACTTTCCATTGTGGGAAGGATGGTCATTTGGCTCAGGACTGTCACTCAGAAGATCCAGATTCTCTTTTAGTCCATGAACTTCTTATAGGACCTTTGGCAAAATTACTGGCCTAAATTACTGAGGCCTACATTTTCAAAAAGTATGCATTAAGTCATCCAGGACTTTTATTTTCAAAGATACTAAATACACAGAACTGTGATTTACTCTTGTGAGAGCAGAATGGGGCTCAGCTCATCTGAAAGTTAGGCCCCTTTGTGCCTCACTCATATTGGACACCCAAAAACGGAGGTGCCCAAAATGAGTAGACACTTACAGCTGTAAGTAGCCATAACCTCTTTATCAGTTTTCTCATCTGCAAAATGGGGCTAATGCCAGCCACAAAGGGAGAGGCGGCAAGTTTGAGAGACTTAATTAGTTTTTAAAGCTCCTTAAGGTCACCAACTGGAAGGTGCTAGAGAAGAATCCCACCCTCTCCCAGGTTACTGAGCTGTTTGTTCTCCCTCTTTGAATCTCTCGTTTGGAAGAGTTATAGTTTATCAGTCACCGAGAGATAATAGTCCTTTCCTCCCTGAATTTTGTCTCCACTTTCTCCCCCTCCCCACTGCCTTTCCCTGTGCATGAGTGCACAGCCCCTTTAATCTTCATTTCAGATGTACTTTTCTTGAAATTACACATGTATTATCTGCAGTGGACAGTGCTAGTCACCTATTTCTCCTCAAAGGACACTGTTTGACCTTGTACTTGCTTGCAGTGCCTGAACATTACCTATGATACATTCAAATAGGAATCACTTTCCGGTAGCTTTTATTAGCAGCAAACCAGCTATCTGAAAAGCTATTGCTCCGGGGGCTTTTTTCTCCCCTTTTTTTTCCCAAATGCAGCATTTTTCCCAGGCAGAGATATATTATGGTGATTCAGATGCTGACAACTGTGTAAATCACGCCCAGGCAAGAATTATTGATGACCTCATTCCAGTGAAGTATTATATCATCAGACTGCCCCATGGTATTTTGATCTCAGAACCCTGAAATTGAAAAGTGCAAGCTCTGTTTTGCTTGAGAACATACCAGAGCATTTCTTCTAAATTACCCCATTTCACAACAGCAGTGAATACTTATTTTCCTTTATTAATAGACTCTCCCTCCCATTTTTCTCATTTTGAATTAAAATGCTGTCCTACAGTTATTTTAGCATTATTAGCTCTTGTACAGTATCTAATTTTAAATTATAATGAATGGTGCATCCAACATAACCACCTCTCAAGCAGGCTTATCTCCTGGGAGTTGTTGTGATTAACAACTCCCATGTGACGCAAGTCAAATTCTTTATACCCAGCTCCAGCCATATTGCCTGTTTCCTTAAATTGGTACTCTGTTCTTTTATTAAATGATAATTAACTCATCTCTTCTTCAAGAGCTGGTAGTTCTTGCATTCAAAAAGAAGGCTGAGAATGGGCCCCAATAGGAAAAGAAGTTTTAAATTGTACACTTTAGCTTTAAAAAGTTACTAGTCACATTTCATTTTTTCCTGTTTTACATGCTGAAATAAGTTTACCTACAGGCTCACCTGTGAGCTCATGAGATTTACAGTATAGATGCTATTCTCACCCAGTGTAACAAATTCCTGTGCTGAGGACGCATTACTAGATAAATTGAGCACACACTCATCTGGAGAGTTGGAACCCAGGCTAGAAGAGAAATTCAGTAACTGCTAGGAGTACCAGGTGATTTTAGCCCTGCCCAGCCAATAGAGGGCAACATGGCTCACATATTACAACAATTCCAGCCCTAACTCACTCTACAACGTTGAACATTTGTAGTGGCATAACCCGCTCCTTTCTAAGCATAACTTGTATCTCTGTATCACGTCAGTAACAAAGGAAGATAAGACTTTTTTTTATCCCTGCCACAGGTCTAGCCTAGTAGATGGTTGTTTTCCTGTAACCAGTGTGGTACTGGTTTAATTGGTTTGGCCAACCTTCCTCATATAGCAAGGCATCCTACAATAAATTACCTCATTTACTGATGGTGCTGCTTTGCATGGATGCCCTCTGGTACTCTATCCATTGCTGAGGCACTGTGGGATAACTTCCCAAATGTGCCCCAGAATGCACTGATACAAAAACACAGGCAGGTTGCATAGTAGATGTGGATACACACAGTTCAACCATGGTGGAGAACGAAAAGCTTCAGCGAGGGTGCACGGATCACACTGTGTTTGTTCTAACTGCGTCAGAAAAGTGTCTCACGTGGATTAAACACAGTTGTTGTAACTATAGTTTTGTAGTTCGTTCGTGCAGGATCAAAGTCTCTTCCTGCATCACATACGTCTTTGCTCAAGTAATAAGCAAGTTCACTGTAATCTTGAGTCATGTAGGAGAGTCTGGTATACATGTATAGCAATGTGCATGGCCAGCTGGAATAAGACCTACTCATATGTTATGAATTATGTATCCTTAGTAGCTTGCAGGCAAAGAGGAAATAAGCCCCAATGATACTGACAGTTAAAGGAGAGTTTTACTGCACCACAGATTAATACAACAACAACATCATCACCAGAATGGGCATGCTACTTTGCTACTAACAGAGATTTTGATGAATCAGCAGACAATGTATTGAACCCAACTGCTCTTCCTTGTAGTTTCTTAAAGAGATTTCCTTAATGGGGGTCAGCATGTTTTATAGCTTTCTTACAAATCTCATGATTGTATGCCTGGCTGGTTTCTCTAAGCTCTGCTAATATATGATCCATGTACCAAGCCTTTGGCCTTCAATCCATGATCATTGCAAAGGCCATCCTAACTATACAACTCAAGTTTCTACTAGAGATGTCCACACCAACGTAGTCTATCCTCCTCCTTCAGTTGGGGCAACTCACATTTGGCCCTACACAACCTTATGTCATTTCCTACCAGGCAAGTCCAACCATTTGACCATCTCACCATTTTAATTTCCGTGATGAAGAGCTTTCTGATTCTTTTCTTGTGGCTGTTCAAGTCTCTGTTCTGTATGTTAGGGTGGGTCAAATTACAGTTTTATATACTCTACCTTTTAACTTTACCGGCATCTTTTGATCACAGAGTGCAATAATTTGACTTTTCACAGACTCTTAAGATTCTGACAGGTTTCAGAGTAGCAGCCGTGTTAGTCTGTATTCGCAAAAAGAAAAGGAGTACTTGTGGCACCTTAGAGACTAACAAATTTATTTGAGCATAAGCTTTCGTGAGCTACAGCTCACTTCATCCCAAACCCTACACCCCCTTTCCTGGGGAAGGCTTGATAAAAATCCTCACCAATTTGCATAGGTGAACACAGACCCAAACCCTTGGATCTTAAGAACAATGAAAAAGCAATCAGGTTCTTAAAAGTAGAATTTTAATTGAAAAAAAAAGTAAAAGAATCACCTCTGTAAAATCAGGACGGTAAATACCTTACAGGGTAACCAGATTCAAAACATAGAGAATCCCTCTAGGCAAAACCTTAAGTTACAAAAAGACACAAAAACAGGAACATACATTCCATTCAGCACAGCTTATTTTATCAGCCATTTAAACAAAATAGAATCTAACGCATATCTAGCTAGATTACTTACTAAGTTCTAAGACTCCATTTCTTTTCTGTTCCCGGCAAAAGCATCACACAGAGAGAACCTTTGTTTCTCCCACCCCCCCTCCAGCTTTGAAAGTATCTTGTCTCCTCATTGGTCATTTTGGTCAGGTGCCAGTGAGGTTATCCTAGCAGGTGAAAGGGTTTTTCCTCTGGCCAGGAGGGATTTTAAAAGGTGTTTACCCTTCCCTTTATATTTATGACATGACTCCCAAATCACAGATAGGGTGAAATGCTGGCTGTGATTTCTTCCTGGAGCTCTAGGAGAAAACAGAGTTAATAAGACACATGCACCTCTAAATATACTACCAAGTACATAAAGACTAACAATATTTTCCACATCTCAAGGATGATTTTAACCAGTTGATTCTGGGAAACTTTCACGGGAGAGTGCATCAGCCACTTTGTTAGAAGCTCCTGAGATGTGTTGGATGTTGAAATCAAAATCTTGGAGAGCTAAGCTCCACCGAATAAGTTTTTTGTTATTTCCCGTGGCAGTATGAAGCCACTGTAGCGCAGCATGGTCGGTTTGCAGGTGGAAACGCTGTCCCCAAACATATGGGCGTAGTTTTCCAGAGCGTAGACAATGGCATAACATTCTTTTTCACTGACTGACCAGTTGCTTTCCCTCTCAGACAGCTTCTTGCTGAGGAACACTACAGGGTGGAATTCTTGATCCGGTCCTTCCTGCATTAAAACTGCTCCCACACCACGCTTGGACGCATCTGTGGTTACTCGGAACGGTTTGTCAAAGTCTGGGGCCCTTAGCACAGGGTCAGACATGAGTGTCGCTTTAAGCTGGTTAAAGGCCTTCTGACACTCTTCGGTCCACTGAACGGCATTTGGGACAGGACACTTTTGGATAGCATCCACCTTGGCATCCACTTTGGCCTGTAGAAAGTCAGAGAAACAGGTTCAATCCTTCTTAGGCTTGGCCAGTTATTACAGGCGATTTGTACCACAATACAGCCAAATCACCGACCCACTGACAGACCTAACCAAAAAGAAACCTTTCCCGCCGTCTGAGAGGGAAAGCAACTGGTCAGTCAGTGAAAAAGAATGTTACGCCATTGTCTACAAGTGAGTTGTAGCTCATGAAAGCTTATGCTCAAATAAATTTGTTAGTCTCTAAGGTACCACAAGTACTCCTGTTCTTCTTAAGATTCTGTTACTCCTCAATTTATTCAGCTCCCAGCAGCTTCTTTGTTGATCTTAGTTCATTAAAAATCCACAGGAGATCTTAATGTTTATCTGTTAGGGCCATTTGCTGTTCATCTGTCACAGGACTTCATGTAGATAGTAAATGAGTACTCATTTCCTGTGTGATGGATTCTTTCATTCATGGGATGCTGGACTTCTTCAGCTTTGGGGGACAAAACTTCTGCTTCCTTTAGGCTCTTTTATGTAGTTTCTTAAAGTGAAACATAGCTGTATGTTGCAGAGTTCTGCAACTAGAGAAATGGAATTTGGTTTACTTAACAATAAAAATAAAGGATTTCAAATTTAATACTTCCTGACAATTTGTTGCCTATCTTTTGGGTCAGCTTATGGCTGGGTTTAAAATGAAAAGAGCTCAACCAGCCTTGAAAGTTTTGTGCAAAACTTTCAACTCATAAGGTCATCTTGAACTGACTCTTCCCAGAAATTTGGCTTAAATCAATCTTCCTTCCATTAATGACATAGAATGGGGTTTGGTGTTGAGACTGCTCTCACTGAAGTCCCTGAAGCACATAATCCCTATGCCAGGTACAAGCAGCATTTTCCACTCTTTCTATTTTCACAAGTCTCATTAACATTTGGACTTTTATTTAAAACCCCTGGTCCTGGAGTCAGGTGGTTACATGAGAATCCCAGCTTCCATTAAAAAAACAAAACAAACGATCAAAAAACCCCACAACTTTTAGTCATCCTGGTTGCCGAGAAGAGCTAGAAAGTCTGAAACCTAAAGCTCCAAAACCAGAAGGCAAATCTTAGTAATGTAAGCCAATCACAATTTTTAGGCCTGACTCATGATTTTTGAACGATTGGATTGGGCACTAGAGCACAAGGCATTGTATACCCAAATAAAAAGTATTATATACACACATACACACAGTGAAACAGCAAGGTAAAAAATTGCAACCAGAATGTTTGCCACGACGGGAACATTCTTTCACCTCAGGCAAAGACGGGGAATTGCAGAGGCCAGGAAGGAAACATTAGCAAAAAGGACTAAACTATGCTTTTATTCCCATAGCGCATACACACACACATGGGTTGCCAACCCTCCATGGATTCTCCAGGAATTAAAGATTAATCTTTAATTAAAGATTATGTCACATGACAAAATCTGCAGGAATATGTCTAACCAAAACTGGCAACCTTACACACACACACACACACACACACACACACACGCGCGATATATGCTGATATAGCAGCTGGCTAGTTCCAGCTCTGAGCTACATGTCTGGCTGGAGCTCGCCAGAGCACTCCCTTGCTTGAGAACAATATTTTGGAAAGGAGAACAAGAGAAAATGTATTCTGAGAAAATGAACATGTAATACAAATGGCTTCTTATTAGTCCCTGCTATTCTAGTGCTCAGACCACAGATATTAAGCCAGCTTTGGGACTTGTTATGGCTATCAAAAAACACCCCTAACTAGCCAGAAGTCATCTGAGCAGCAGCAGTATTATGGAATCCCTGGTGTAAATTTGAAATTTCGCTTAAAATAAAAACACAAACAAAAAGAAACAGTTGACGGATCTTCCAAACAAAAGGCTTTTATTATATTCCACCACTGATGAATTAATCCTGACAAAGTGGAAGGAAAATCAGGCCCCATGTCACAGCTGCAGCACCAAGAAGCCTAGAGAAAGCAGCTCACTGGAGTGTCTCTCTGTGGGCAGTCACAGCTCAACCCTGCAAGGTGTCTGTACAGAGTACCTTCGGCTCCCACTGAATTGTCAGCTGCTCAGCACTTGACAGAGTCAGGCCACAAATGAAGGCTTAATTCATCAAAACATTTTGAAGGATTTTATCAGTTGGCATCCAAAGGCAGTAAAAATTTAGGATTGCAGCTGGTAGGATTAAAACGTCTAAATCACTCAGCACGGTCCTTAAAGCAGCATTTGTGAAGATAAAACAACAAACATAGCAGCAGCAGCAGCGGTGTAGCATGAATGTGAAGAGAGATCTGAACAGTTCCATCAGAAAAGGGATTGCTATCGTAAAATTTCCATTCCAGCGCCTCTGCTTTACTTCCACTCCTCATTCTGAAGTAAACCAGATTCAGACAGAACACTGATAAATAAATGCAATATTGCCAAACCTCAAAAAAGGTCTGAGCCATACCCCCGAAAGGTCATGAGATTAATGTCAATCATAAGATTTTTCTAAAAGTTTCTTTTTAATTGGAATTCTGTTTTGTGAGCCTGTAGGGCTCACATTTTCAGTTCTTTTTTCCACAGTTCATTTAATCATCTGACTCTAGAAATTGGGGCTTTAAGAAAAACTGCAGAATTGTGAGTGGCAACACGGCATATGGGATGGTCTCAGCCATTCAGAGTGCTGGGACAGTTAAAAAAAATTACAAAGCTAACAGTGTTAGGAATCATTAGGAAAGTAATAGATAATAAGACAGAAAATATCATAATGCCACTATATAAAGCCATGATACCCCCACACCTGAATATTTCACTCATTTCTGATTGCCCCAGTTCAAACAATGATATTAGAATTAGAAAAGGTACAGACGAGCAAATAAAAATAATTAGGGGTATGGAACAGCTTCCATATGAGGAAAGATTAAGACGACTGGGATTGTTCAGCTCAGAAAAGGGACAAATAATGGAGGATATGATAGGGGGCTATAAATATTGAATGGTGTGGAGAAAGTGCTATTTACCCCCTTCATATAACACAAGAGCCAGCAGTCACCCAATGAAATTAATAAGCAGCAGGTTTAAAACAAACATAAGGAAGTCGTTCTTCACACAGTCAACCTGTGGAACTTGTTGCCATGGGATGTTGTGAAGGCCAAAAGTATAACAGAGTTCAAAAAAGAACTAGATAATTTCATGGAGGATAGGTCCATCTATAGCTATTAGCCAAGATGGTCAGGTTGTAACCACATGCTCTGAGTGTCCCTACACCTCTGACTGCCAGATGCTGGGACTGGACAACAGGGAATGGATGAGTCGATAACAGTCCTGTTCTGTTCATTCCCTCTGAAGCATCTGGCACCAGCCACTGTCGGAAGACAGGATACAGGGCTGGATAGGCCGCTGGTCTGACCCAGTATAGCCATTCTTATCTACCTACTAACAGGAGTACACCTTACTAGATGCAGATGTTTGCTGTGCATAAGCACCATGAGCAAATCAGACTGCACAGATTTGCATAATCGTTCTGGGGTAGTTTCGGTCCTTAGGAGCAACACCGGGAGGCAGATGGTTCTCATGGGAGCTCAGCTGAGGGAAGCATGGCGTCCACTAGAAGCAAAGGCTTCACACCTGCTACTACTCCATTTGTGGAACACCTTACTCTCCACCCTGCCAATTTTACTGGCTGGTGCGGTGGGGGCAGAGCAATGACCTTACCACCTCAGTGCACCCTTTGGGGCACTGTGCCTCCCGGTGAAGTAAGGATAGACAAGACCTGCAATTCCAACTAACCCTCAAATGGGCCCCAAGCAAGGATTCAGCAACAACTCTTTAGATGCTTCTCTCTCCTTTCCATCCCTCTCCCCAGCTTCCCCTCCTACAGGCCAACAAGGCTCTTGCTCCTATAATAAATATCCTGCACAGGTGTGCTCACAATGCACAACTGGGTGGTGGCAATCCCAGACTCTCCTGGTTCAGACTTGAAGCACAAACATATGGCTATGCTGCAGTTATTCCATGAAAGTAGGCTACTGACCTGTAAAGAAGAAAGGGATTAGAGTTTTTACCTTGTAACCAGTAAACACCTTCATGTTATAGCTGTAATATTGCTCTCATACTGCTCGCCATCTCATTCAATTTTGACTTTAAGCCAAGCATCTTCACATTGAGCCTGCTGCTCACGATATCTCCCCTAAATTAAGTGATAGCAACAAACCGGTACTACTATTTATGTTGATTTCAACATATCAGCTTTAAAAGAATTCTTGTACCAGTCTCTCTAGGTGCAAAAATTCAATCAAGTAAATGGACATTCAAATATAATCAAACTAAAACATTCGCTATTGTACTTTCCCTACAGCAGAGGTCGAGCATCACCCCTTCATACTGGAAGTACACAACACAAATGGTTTTCATTGAAATAAAGATCAAGAAATGCATCTTATCTCCACTGGAGATTGTTAAATAAAGTCAGCACAGCTTTCAAACCAAACTAGTGAGATGATCTATAAAATTTTCTGGTCTTGTCATTGCACAAGCTCATTTCTTACACACTGCACCATATTACTTCCCTCCGCCCCTCCCCCCACCCCCATGCTTAAACTCAATTTTAGATGTAAAATATTAAAAGATCCCATTTAAACATGGAAACAAACATTTTAGAAACTTAATGACCATTTGCACTTATATTTGCTTGGATAAAATTAAAGGGATCATGATCTTTCCTACATCCAAGTGTTCTCCGATCACCAGCTAAAGCCAAGAAGAAAGTACTCCAGAATCAGGCCCGGTGAGGATTTTAATATCCTTGTTTTAAGCTTCTGGTGTTGACCACTGTCAAAAGGTAGGACATCAGGTTAGATGGACTCCGTTGGGCTAGGTTCTGTACCAACAGAACAAAAAGATGGTTGCTGCCCTAAAGAGTTTACAATCCAAGCTAAGTATTTTTTGTTGGCATTTTGCTAGCTTCATGTGTTTTTAAACTGCTACTGGTAGCTACAAATACTTTCTAGTGTAAACATAAGAATTAAAATATGGTGTGACTTTTTTAAAAACCCTCAGTTATGACTTTCACGTTTTTTCACGATGACAAAACCCACTAGCCTTAACAATAACCAAGAACCCGGGTTCCTAATGCTTTCGGTACATTCTGTTGATGGTTGAGCCAACAGTTGTTTCCTGTGGGACTGATCAGCTGTGTTTGTGTATGAAACTGAGGGGCTCAGAGGTAATCAACTGTCCAGTTTAGAAGATTAGAGCAGCAGAAGGGGAAGTGCAGCACATGTATGCACAGTCTGCAATAGCAAACAACCTCACTCTTTGATCCTTTCCGTAGGGTCACTCAGAATGTGACAGAAGTGAACTTCAGGAACAGAAGAACAAATAGTCTTCTATATTTAAGGTAGATAAATTTGGGGACCCTGTCAATCATCGTCTCAACTGGTTTATCACAGCTAGACCTAAAATGGCTTCCTCTTCTAAGGAGAGCTAACCTGACAAGGAGTGAAAGGAAACATGGCTGACAGTCAATATCAGTCTTGCTCCAGTGAGTATATCGTAGAAACTGGAGAGTCTTAAAACAGCAAGATGTATAAAAAGAGTCAGAGGGCAGAATGGCTCTGGGACTGGTAAAGGTACACAGCCTTTAACCTCTCTGTTCCCAGTTCAAACCCATTGCATGTTTGTAGCAACTGGAAGTCATTTACCTGGCAGGGCACAGTCATTAAGAGAGTCTGGTATTCTCAGAAGTACTTAGTGTCCACATCACAAGAACCAGATACAAAAGCCTTTATCCTGCCAGGCCTCATGTGGTGTGCATCAGGGAGCCCAAGAAATGGTGGCCATGTGTGGATTAAGTGCCAGGCCTAGATTTCTATGCTGAGGAGACCTCCAATGCCCTTTGTGTGCCTCCTCCCTAGGTGTGCAAATTAAGAGAAGGATGGTGTCTCATTGGAAGATAATGGTGTCTGATACCTTACTTATCTATGCAGTCCCTTCTTTGGCCTTGTTCCTGTTACTAAGCAGAAATAGTTTGGCAGTTTTACAGCAGTTCTCTCACTAATCATGGCATAGGCTCCCCAGCACCCTCTCTTGTTAATTACTTTTTACCTTTCATTTTTACGCAGAAGACTATAAATGACAGTGCTGTGCATCTTGAGGCCCTAATTGACCCCTTTATTGGCTATCTAAGCAGAGAAGCCAGGGACTGAATGGGTCTGGAGACAAAACTACCTTCCCATAGCAGGGAAGTTTGCACTGTGTTGGTATCTCTGGTGAATAAAGAGAGAGCTTCAGTCTCTTAGGCTGTCAGTCCAGATCGTTTTCACAAGCAAACTCTCACAAAAGAAAAAAATTAGGCCAGACTGCCATTCTAATCAAATGGAAAACACGCCTACCCCTTCTTCCCTCCCTCCTCCCCCCCCCCCCCCCAAAAAAAAAAGACATTCAGAAGCAGCCCATATTTGGTTGGCATATTCCATCTTTAGGTAATTAGTACAAAGGGCTTCTCAGGTAAGCCTAAGAATAAATGGCAATGTTCAAAAGAGATGCTTAACACTGCAGTCAGCTTTCAAAGATTAATGAGCAGGAGATGCAGAGAGATCCAACTGGCTCCCCTTAGGCATCTCTTTCCTTCAGCTCTTCCAAGTCAGGCTTCAACAGCGAGTCAAACCACATCAACATTTGAACAGAGAAAAAAAAATGACAAGCAAGAAGATGTCTCTGAAGACACAAACCCTAGTGACCACCAAAGCTTCAAAAATACAGCCTGAACAAACATTCACAGGATAGCACTCCCCCCTCCTCTGCTCATTCCCTTTAAACCACTGAAAGAGTGCTCTTAGAGAATCAAGTTCAGAGACACAATACCACCAAACTATTCTGAAACACAGTTTTTTAGATCAATGTTGTTAGAATTGACCTATTAATTGGAGACATTCACTGTGTTTTAAAGGGCAACAATCAAAGTTTTGTGGCTTGGGGTTTTTTTGTTTGTTTTTTTAAGTTAACCCCTTCATAGGTGCATTTCATCGCTATAGGAAATGACTTTGAAATGTGCTTTGTGCTTTCAAAATGCTGGTACGCTATTTAGGGCATCAGTGTGTGATGTATTATATTGGGTACTTAGACACCCTCAGTACCATCCTATGAGAACACCTCAATCTTTAATGTATTTATCTCTGGTAAATACTACTCCCATGAGACTGAAGTGCTATTGTCCCCAATTTACAGAAGAGAAACAGACACAGGAAAAGACCAAGTAACTTGCCCAAAGTCACACAGGAAATCTGTAGTAGAGCGGAGACTTGAACCCAGGTCTATGTCTCAGGCAAGTGCCCTAACCACTGGACCACCTTTCCAATCATTATATCTTATCTGATAAACAAGACACTTCATCAAGCTAGCCTTAGTGCCATTAAAAATCTGGTATTTGACACCTAGAACAGTATTTTCCTCTGCTTAGAGAGAGATATCCCATGATATCACAAATACTGAAGGGTGGCAAATGTTAAGGTTTTAATGGAACTCACGCTGCACATTTAAAAAGACACACACAAACACACACTTACTTTTAAAATCAGTCATATCCAGAACAGGTTATTTCTAGTTTTCTTTTCAAATAGAACTCAAAATTTTAAAGGGACCAAAACTAAAAATGCCTGGAAAAAATGACTATCATATTTAGATAATAACTAGAAAGATATATTATGCATCAGAGAGATGCCGGGTTATAGGAAGCAGAGAGTCAGACATACTCCCTGATCTTAGGAATCTATTGCTTTCAGTTCCAATCCTAAAGTGAGGTCCAGTTCCTGAGTGAAGTCCCATTGCCTTCCAAATAGAGCTTATTTCAGGATCAGAGCCTTAGACCAAAAAAAAAAAAACAACAAACCCAACTAAACAAGAAATAGCTTGGAAGAAAGCCTGGAATTAAGATTGCTTATTAAGGGAAGGATTTCCTGGAAGAAATTAGTTAGTTTTTTCGATCCTCACAAAGTCGCATGAAATTTCAGCTTGCAAAAAAAATTAACATTCATTGAAAACCACAACAACTATATGTCTCCCCACTCCAGGCTCACTTTCCCCAGAAAATCCCACTGAGCTCACTTCCCTGATGACACCACATTGCACCATTAACATTAAAATGAGGAAGAGAGACCTTTGAACAGGCAAGGAATCCCACAATTTAATTACAATAAACTTAATATTTCTGATGCTTCTAAAATCTAAGAAGTAATTAATCCACTTAAAGATCCTCTCTGCTTCATGAGAGCTCTGGCACTGCACGCCATGGTGCCTCTACCAACCTAATTCCAGTCTGTCACATGACAAAACTCACATTACCACTGCTCTTCTCCATCCTTGGTCTTGGTTCACTACCCGCAAAACACAATAGGGGCCAGATCCTAAAGTCACATAAATTGGCATAGCTCCACTGTACTCTAAGGGGCTGTGCTGATTTGCAGCAGTTAAGGATCTGGCCCTAAACATGTTCCAAATGCTGAGCATTTCTAAATTAGACTTTGAAAGAAGAAACTTACTCTGAAATAATTGTACATTTGAATATTCTTTTGCAGTTGGGAAATACCTTGGGGTCTGCTGCCAATACACTGCATCAGATATCAGAACAGCCTTGTTTTACTTTTCTCAAAGTTACCAAGCAAATTGCACCTCTGAACCCTCGTGATGGGTGCAATCCCATCAGGTCTCAGGGCTCTAGCTGTCAATTCTGTCTTGGGGGTGGGATCACAGGATCCCCCCTCTCTCAGACAAGACCTTGGCTGCAGTCCCACATACCTTAGGGCCAAGCCCTGCAGTTCTGTTCCCCCTGGGGCAATAACGGTGGAAATCAGTGGCCAAACTGCTTTTTAAAGCAAAGCATTATTTATTTAGAACAAAAGCATTTCAGAGAAGACATGTCTTAAAACAATAAAACTGAGGAGGCTGTTTGCCTGTCTAGCTCTTCCCTAAGGCCAAAGGGCCCACTTCTTTAGACTCCTTCACAGCCTCTCTGCGCCTCCCACTGTAGCCAGCATGTGACAAGTGGCACTCCCCCCCCTGCCCCAAAAAAAGGGCTTTTTTACTGTTTTACTCTTTTGATCTCCAGGCTCCAAGTTTTGGCCAAAACAAGGCATGCATCTGACTGGAGATAGGACCCAGGCAAGGCCTTCGAAGCTAACAGCTCACCCCATCATCTTTCAAGTGTGAGCTGGGATGGGATATTATCTAGCTCTGGTGTGTTGCTTTCCTCTTCGCTCTCCCCACAGCCCCATCCCCATCCTCACCCCAAGTTAGATCAATACATTTATACAGGATATTTTAATAACCCACCATAGTTCTACCATAATTTGGCCTCACTGACCAAGTCACATACAACATTCATAGACTGAGGGGCACCCCTAGAAGTTTTCATTATAGTACACCCCAAGGCTTCCCACCTCTCCTGGCCAGCTCCCCCATGCAATGACGCTCAAGGTAGTCACTGAGCAAGTCCTGTGGGAGAGCAAAGGGGACACAGGCCTCTATCATGACTGGGGGAGGGGAGGGGAGAGAGTGTGGAAGGGCCAAACTTGAATGAGTGAGCATGGGCTGGGGGGGGAGGGGGGGTATCATAGCACTGCTCAGGCTTGGTCCTATGGCCCTTCTGAGCAGTGTTGTGACCCATGTTCTTTAAGTCGCAACACCAGTCACTCAACTTTGGCCCTGCAGTTCCCCTCACTCCACCCCCCCAAATCATGACATAGGTGCCCTGGTGCCAAATCTGAGTGGGCAGTGAGGCAGCCAGTGCTGCTCCTCCTCACTGCTGCAATTGGGAGGGCCCAACGCTCATGACTCGGCATCCCTCCCAAGGTACGGACAGGCGGACAGTTGTGGGTACCGCTGTAGAGATCGATACAGCTTCTCATCCATCACTACTTTCACTTTTCATTAAAGATATCCAACTGTGTCTCAAGGAGCTGTATCTATGTTGCTGTTGCTAGAATATGGGTGTTAATTTTTTTTTTTTTTTGGTGTAGGCATTGCCACAATGAATAGGTGTATAGTCCCTGACCACTATGAAAACAATCTTCTCAGCAATTTCTCCACAGGAGCCAAGCGGAAAGTGGTTATAAGACCCAGTTCTGAGCAACTTTGGCCTCTTATATTTACAACAAATGGTCAGCTCACGTTTCAAAACACTGATGTCACAATGCTCTCCAGCATGGGCTGATGGCTCAGCATGTATATTTATAATGCAAGAAACACATTACTGTGGGATTATTTGCACTACATCTAGTGCAGTTCCCTTGCGGGAAAGGGGCAATAGTAGGTAGTCAACTCCCTAGCCCAGGCTGAACCTAGCTCCTCGTGATAAGCCTAATTTTCAACTGTTCCTAGAATTTACTGATCATCCTGAAATGTTGCATGTTGCAGCTCATTGCAGGGTACCGTTTGTTTCTGAGAAGTTTGGCAATATTCAGACAGTTTTAAGTTAGAGTGTTTTGGAAATGTACCTTTAAAAAATATTCTAAGGCCATTTTAACTCGTTATGGCCCCCAAGTCATCTGCTATGGATTCACCCACATAAAAGGACCATAAACCCAATAGAACTGGCTCCCAGTCAAGTGACCTCTTATCAGTGGATATGAGCCATTTCTCCAGACGCCTGCCCCTCCCTTTAACCATACACCTCAGCCATCTACACGGCCAGAGGTAGCAACAGGAAAACTCCTTTTCTGCCTCTCCTTCTCCCATGCCTTTTGCACCACACAGTACCATAACCCTCATCCTGCATCTTGAGTTTATCTTTATTCAAACACCTACAGCTACTATTGCATTGCCTGCTGCCAAAGCAGAGCTAACACAGTGACACAGGGGATAGCGTGGACAAATGTCATCTCAGAATCCCATGGTTATGCTGATGGCCCTCACACCGTCCTCTTCCATCACACACTTGAGGGGAAAAAATTGAAAATAGTGATCAGGAATTATTAATTCATGGTAACAAAAAGAGATTCATTTAGAACCTGTGTTCTATAGGCTTGAAGCAGAAAAGCACCTTTCCCTTGAACTATTCAGAAAGCACAAAAGTTAACGTGACATACCGGCATGTGGGCGTGTGTGGGTTGGCTTTGGGGGGAGAGGGAAGGAGGGTTCTCTGTATCTTTCACAGATTAAGCTGCACAAGATGTACCAGTTGCTCTGGTAACAAAGCTTTTTTTCTTTAAAAAAAAGAGAAGAAAAAGAAAAAAAAGAAACATCATTTTAAGTGTTCTCCCAGTTAAGCTTAGCTGCTTGTGTGGCATAAAAATAAAATTAACTGGGAAGAACAAGTCCACATTTCAGGGCCATGCACACAATTTGATTCAGCTAGGGAAAGGAGTGTGTAGGCTATTTTAAAAAATATTAGTGTGTCAGGGGCATGCCAAATTTAGGATTTAAGTTTTCATTCTAAGCATCAGCTAGTAGGTATTATTTCATACTACTATATTAGCTTAGTCTTCTTTTCTGCCCCAATAAGAGCTGATGGAAATTCACCAAACCAATCCATTATATGTACATATTAAGGAAAGGAACATGTCCTAAGTGGCTGAAATCTGCCTAAAGATGTGCAGCGTCCAGTCTGTTGTCAGGCATATTAGTGTAATGTTCAAAAAAGAACTAGATAAATTCATGGAGTATAGGTCCATTGATGGCTATTAGCCAGATGGGCAGGGATGGTGTCCCTACCCTCTGTTTGCCAGAAGCTGGGAATGAGCGACAGGGAAAAGATCACTAAATGATCACCTGTTCTGTTCATTCCCTCTGGGGCACCTGGCATTGACCACTGTTGGTAAACAGGTAGGTGGGGTAAACAGGTATGGGTAGGTGGACCTTTGGTCTGACCCAGTATGGCCGTTCTTATATCATTGAATTCTAGTTAAGGGAGGGAGTCATTACAGAGGAAATGAGGACTAAACATTTCATACTATGCCTTTCAGCCTGAAGGATCCCCAAAGCACGGCAATGTAATCTTCACAGGCAAACCCTTACAACCTTGAAGGGCATAAGGGCACAGGCATCTGCCTACGTAGGTCAGTTTGCTGGACCCTGAGATACTGTACATATAAATGAAATGCTTCACTCACCCTCCTTAAATGCAGCCACCACTGGAGCTGAAACACAGCAGTTACTAAACAAGAAGTATGCAGCAATGCTACACAATAGTTTGGGACAGGAAACCCAACTCCATATTGACTGGAGCTCCAGGGGAATTTTTAGGTATTCTAAATGTTAGTATCCAAATTAAAGTTTAGCTAAGACAGTGAAGTTAATATTCTCTCTCACACCTTGCTTAGTTTATGAAATCTGTCAATCCATAATCACAAATGGATATACTCCCATAACATGGTGATGGGCAGCAATACAAAACCCTGAGAAGGAAGCTAGCTGGAGACTAGAAGAACCAACACAAATGAAGATACAGTACTACACAATCACATCAGACTCAAGCTGTGCACTACCTTACGTAACCATGTGATCTTGTCAGGGTTACCGTCCCTTCAGCTTCCTTCCTGTTGTTTGCAAAATGTATTTGTTATATCTTCTCTGAAAATTAGATGTCGGCTCCTTTGAGCAAGGTGCTTGTTTTACTATGTGTTTGTATAGAGCCCAGGACATTGGGGCCTCTAGACACTATTACAATGTTAACAGTGATAATTCACATCTTATCTAACTATTCACCTTTAAAATCTTGGTCAGGAGTTTCTGGTAACTTAAATACAGCAGTCTGTATGGTGAACAGACAAGAAGGGACCAACACTGTTAGCTGAGCAAGTATGCAATGCATATGGGGTTTTTTGAGTCTCTTTCTTTTAAGTATTTAGTCCAGTCTCCCGGGCAAGTCACAGCAGTTAGTTTTCAGATATGAAAGCTTTGTATATAAACTAAGATTCATTCTTTTCAGTAACGATCCCCTTGGGTCATAATAATTTTGTGCTGTACAGTAAATCTTTTTCCACTCAGCTAAAGGATCAGTGATTAATCACCAAACTGTTGACCATCAGTCTTTCAGACAGAGAGATAAAAAAGCAACTATTATTAAAACAATTAATGCGGTCCTTGTCTTGCATTACTTGCTTGAACTCTCCAGGTATCAGCTAACAACAAGCTCAGGAATCTGCAATGTCTGTTCCACAGTCCCCATGAGAACAGTCCCTAGTCCAATGTACGAAGAAACTTTCAATAACCTGGCTTCCCTCAGTGCTGCATGATTGACAGGCTAAACATCTAACATAGCATAGCATTGCAACCCTAGTTATTTGCTCCCCTCCATAAAATGTTGAAGAAAATCTCAAAACAACCTTTAGCAAATCCACTTCCTACAGAAACAGCAGTCAGCCACTCAATTACATTCACAAAGCACTACCGTGAAATAGCTGTGAGCCAGCAGGGCATTCTGGGTATTGATGTGTAAATGAGCACACCAACAATGGTGCTCGAAAGCTGTAGGCCCGTAGTTATCCCAGTTCATTGGGCCAGCTCCAGTTTTAGGGAAAATATTACTGTGTTTATGCCCTGTTCCCATGGCATTCTCTATGGTTTGAGCTGAGCACTAGAAGTTACTGGAAGTCTAGATCCTTCCAGAACTCTGCTGAATGCTAACTTCAAGTACTTCATTTACTTAAAGATACAACACACACATACAGCCTGCCCAAGTAAAGTTAGACTGGGCCAAATGCATGCGTGCGCACACACACACAACACACGATCCCCTTGGGTCGTAATAATTTTGTGCTGTACAGTAACTCTTTTTCCACTCATCTAAAGGAAACCACCAAAAACTATTGACCACACACACCATATATATATATATATATATATATATGTATACTCACACATACACACACCCCACTCTAGGTGCACTATACAGAAGAAGTATAAAGATGTGTCCTTCTCTTTCATGTAGTTTTCTAACTCTGACCTAAAAACTAAAGAGGAACTAAAGATAGGATTCAGAGTAGCAGCCGCATTAGTCTGTATCCTCAAAAAGAAAAGGAGTACTTGTGGCACCTTAGAGACTAACAAATTTATTTGAGCATAAGCTTTCGTGAGCTACAGCTCACTTCATCGGATGCATTCAGTGGAAAATACAGTGATTGCATCCGATGCAGTGAGCTGTAGCTCATGAAAGCTTATGCTCAAATAAATTTGTTCATCTCTAAGGTGCCACAAGTTCTCCTTTTCTTTTTAAAGATCAGATTGTAATCTAAACACAACACATAATCTAGCTCTTGTAACCCTGGTCCCTCCCCACTTGGGTTAGCCAGAACTGTTTTTGTTATGGCTGTGGCAGATTGAACGCACCTTGGATGAGGACCTTTTGCTTGCTCTGTAGAGAGTCATGCACACCTTTGACTGCTTAAACAAATAAGTGATAAACAAGAAGGCTATAACTGTTGGTATTTTAAAATACAGCCTCCTCTGAGTATGTGATCAAAGTGAATGGATATTGTATCACTCAAATCATTTTAAAAATAACCCTTTCCATTGGATATCCATTCCTATAAGACATGATTCCTATTCCTGTAGATAGGCATTCAGGGGGCTAGTAAATACATTCTGTATTAGACACCTTTAACACAGCCACAGGTGTTAATCTGGACAGAAAGATCATTCTAAAGACACATCCAATTAACTAAATTCAATACGTTGTATTGTTGTGGCTGAGCGGGATGCCGTTTGCCTACCCACAACAGCAATATAAGGAGCAAATGGCTGAACAGAGGAGTAACTACCACTCAGCCTAAGTTGTAGGGCAAACACTAACATAAGTGCTTAGCATTACTACTGTGAATAGTCCCATGGATTTCATGGGGCTGAGCACTGTAGTTTGGCAAAGACCTGGTATAAGGAAAGAGTAGCATGTTTGAAAGGAATTCTCACAACACAAGGTGCATACAGTGGATTCTGTTCATTAGCGGCATCTCGGTTCCCAGAAAAGAGTTGCCATTATCTGGAGGTTGCAAATATTTGAAAGGCAGGTTTGCCGGGCTGCTGCCAGGGGGAAAAAGAGCTGGGATTTAGCTTTCCTGGCCTACAGGGCAACAGCCAGCGAAGGAAACATAGGGATGCTCCGAGCCTGGGCCCCTGGTGCCAGGGCAAGATGCACACTGGAGAGCACAGGGAGACGTATTGTGCCTTCCCACAGGCCCACTGCCCCCCCACCCCCCGCAACACCCCTGCTCCCCATGGAAAGCTGCCATCCAGCACACTGCCCTGCCTGTAGCCTCTCTTCCCATGCCCAGGAGAGCAGCACAGGGTGTCCCCATGGCTGGAGACCTGCTGTCTACACAAGAGATAACAGGAGTCCTGGCGTTGCAGAGTGGGAGGGAAGCTGCAACCCAGATTCCAGAGCTTTCTGTGGGGAGTGGAGGCACTGGGGGCCCACAAGGCTACACAGAAAAAAAAAAAAAAAGCGACATGACAGTTGTTAATATCTGAATCCCGTTAACATTAAAACAAGAGAGGATTGGTTGCCAGCAAAGTGTTGCTAATAACTGAAAGATGTCAATAATCAGGACTGACAATAACCGGCATCCACTGTATATGGTGGGGCAAATGCACATCATCATTTTTGCACTCAGATGTGCTTTCCTGTAGCAAGATAGAAACAAAGGAAACGTGTACACCATTTTACTTTGCAGCCCAAGAACAATAAGCCACCACCTGAGGCTGCATGGCATTGGTGGGGGAACCCCCACAGGGTGCAGGTGGTCAGTAGTGCGCTTCCCTCTGACATGCCCACTTCTTCGCTGGCTCACCCACTGCCTGCAGTATCCTACCAGGTAGATCCCTGGACCAGCCAAGAGCCCTCCACATGTGCTGTTGAAGAGGGGGCGGACACATTTTCTGCATGGGGAGTGGGAGAGCCTCATTCAAAAAGGTTTGTCATGCAGGATCAAGAGGCAAACAAATCAGACCCTTCGTTACAGCAGCATTTAGCTTTATACCTACCCCTACCCAAAAAAAAAAAAAAAGAGAGAGAGAGAGAGAGAAAAAACACAGTAAAGAAGTCTGAGTAAACTTAACTTTGTTTGTTATACAGAATTCTAGTTTACATATGCATATGTGATATATAGAAATAAGTATTTTATACTTGTCTCACATACTTCTTCCCAACTATATTTAGGAGGATAGTACTTAGTTATGCTCATGGTGCAAAAGCACCATAAAGTCACATCACCATGAACAAGAGATAAAACTCACAGGAGTCATTGCCCAGCAATCGTCAACATTTTGTGGTTTTCACACAGCCTTCATTCCATCCAGTCAGCTACATCACAGAGCCACTCACCGTGGATGTCCCCTGCCCCAGTGTTAGTCCCTGCAAAAGTTGCTTCAGCACTCTTCCTCTGCTCATCTGACCCTCAAGTGCCACAAAGTCAAGGGGTTTTTGTCTGATTGTCTTGATGTTAGGTATGACTCTGGTTACGTTGTAAATTTGGGGTATAGCTGATGTGCAGCAATTGCCTGTAGCATTTCAATTCAAAGCCTCTGAATGTCCCGTTTCCTCAGCATCCACATCTCACATATAGCAAAATGCTGAAGATGAGACGATAGCAATTTCATTTTACACTTCCAAGTAATACCTTAACTTCTCTAAATGTGGTTGTGTCCTAGAGCAGTGGTCACAAGTCCAATTCGGCCAGATCTCTAAGTGATGTTTAGCATCCCTTGTAAGCATGCTACCCAGGTATTTAAAGTGCTCACACTCCATTGCCTCCTCAGATTTGGGGAGGAATATCTTTGCCTTTTCAACAGACTTATGTAACCATTGTCTTTGTCTTTTCAGATGATATTTTTACACTGAAATTCTCTGCTTCCACCACTTCTCATTCTAGCAATTTTTGAACCTCTCCTTGCAACAATCTAATCAGGTTAATATCAACGAAGCACAGACGACTAATTTTTGGTAGGCCCTCCTGTAGCTTTCCATCAGTGACTCCTCTTAAGATTTCTTCAATATAACCATTGAAGATAGTTGGTGATTGTCAGGCAGGGCTGCCTGACACTTATTTTCAGGTGAAACTACTCCACTCATGCCCCACAAAACACCAAGGCCATTGTGCATCTTTCAAGATTTTGTATCAGTCTTATTACATTTTCACCAGCTCCAGCCAGCTACAGAATTACCCAAAGAGGTTTGTGCCATATGCTATTGAATGCCTTGACAGAATCTATGAAGTCATGGACCACCTTCCCATCATTCTACAGCACCTTCTCGTATAGCTCATGCAGATTGAACATTTGCTGGACTCTCTCTCTTCTGGGTCTAAACCAGGCTTGTTCTTCAGCGAAAAAGTTCTCTGTCTTGGGTACAATCCTCTTCAAGATGAGGTGAAGTAGTATTTTGCGAGGACGTGTCAATAATGAGATTGTGCCATAGTTTTCACAAACCATCAGGTACTTCTTTGGAAGAACAGGAACCATCAGGGACCGTCCCCCAGTCCAGGGCCGTCTTCCAGACTCCAAAAGTCACATTGGATGCCTCTCCACCACTTTTAACTAGTTCTGCATGTATGTTATTCACTCCAGGGGCTTTACAGCATTTATATTCTGGACCAAATGCTGCAGTCATTAGGGCACTGGGGATTTTGCCCTACATTTAGAACTTTAGCATTGCTTTATCTTGCAGGGTACAAACTGCTGTGCTGTGGAATAAGTCTATAATTACATAGTAACTATTGATTGTTTAATTAGCTGGTAAATGCCATCTAATCACTAAGCTGTTTCACAGTTTATTCTGTCTTCTAAATTAGAGTGTTATGAGATCTAAAAGCTACAAGTCATATGGGTATTGTTCTTAGAGTTACTTGGCAACTGATAGGTGGGAGAAGGAATAGCATTATTTCAGGATAAAAAAGAGAAGGCATCCCAGAATGAAAGCGGTGGGCAATACTGTAACCTCTGCATGCTCTTCCCAACCTGCAGCTGTGTACATGGTCTAGTTATGTAGTATAGCAGTGGGGAAGGGAGTCCCAAGCTGGACACCAGAGACCACAGCACCACAAAAAGGCAATGCAATGCAGAAATGTTAGTTATATGTAAGATAGTGGTGTGATGTACAAGAGGAATATCCCATGAAATGAACGCTCCTCAAGGTTAAATAATTTCTCCTACTTTCCACAGGTAAGAAAAATTGTTGCCTAAAATTTTCACCACTTCTAATTAACATGTTTGTTCACCTTAAATTGTAACGGCACTCTATAGGAGGTCAAATATTTCAGATAATATAGAACTCTTCAAAGGTGTTTCCATTATCTTAGCACATAGTTGACTGAATATAGAAGTGTAAGCAGCAAAACAATGAGTCAATGGCTGATTATTTTAAGACCAATTAATTGTATTCATGTATTCAAGATGACAGAACACAAAACAATAACCTCATCTTAAATAGACTAAGTAGCTCCCTCTCAAAATTATTCTAAAATCTGTTCCATTAGACACAGAATTATTAGAAAAATAAAGAAGCTCTTCCAGTTCCATTGAAGAGATCAACCACCACTGAAGTGGTTTCTCATTAAAACAACCACCACTACAGAAAGAGAGAGAGAGAGAGAGAAAGCTATGCAGTGCATGTGGATTTACTGACACCCCCGTGCCCCTGAAATTATTTGTAGCTGAAAGCTTCCAGTGGTCTGTTGTAGTTAATAGAGAGATACATGACTAGAAAAATCCTTATTACTAATCTATCATTCAGGTAATCCTTATATGTAGGTCACTTTTAGGACCAGACTGTGGCTCACACTTATATGGGTACTCCATGGTGGGGCTGATGTTCATGGAGCCTCCCGCCCTAGCTTGTGCCCCTGAGCAAGGGTCTTGCTCTTCAGTTCACAGACTGATCCCTGCTCCCGCGCCAGGGAGGGAGGGGGGAGAAGCGGAGCGGCTGCGGCGCATTCAGGGGAGCAGGCGGAGGCGAGCTGGGGCGGTGGGGGGCACATTTCTAGGGGTGGCATGGCATGTGCCGGAATGCCGCCCCTAAAAATGGGCTCCCCAAGCACCTGCTTGTTTTGCTGGTGCCTAGAGCCAGCCCTGGCTGGCACTGATGGTTACAGCAAAGAGAGAAGGGGATACAAGACAGAAAGGTGGAAAAGGAAGGATGCCCTCCTCACAACTGAAAAGAGGAAGTTGGGGGAGATTCTCTAGTGCAGCCAGAAAATTCAGTTGAAATCAGCAGAGTTTAGGCCACTCAGCCCTTTGCATGAGGTGCCCAGCATTTCACCGGACCGGGCCCTAAGGCAGGAAACTAGAAAGCATCCACTAATCAGCTGGAGATTTAAGCTTTCAGGAGCCAGGCAGGTGGGAAATCAGATGCATAATAGATTCCATAAACTCCTTTATTTTCTCTCTCACAAACTCCTTGCTTTCCTTTGTAAGAAGGAAGCACTCTTAAGATTTACTCTATTACAGGTAGCCTTACAATTAAACACTTGTCAAAAGTGTTGGGGTCCAACAACCAACAATTCCTTAAGTGAATGCAAATGCAAGATCTCAAATGCTGAGTGGGCTACAAATCCACACTACTTACGTGTCAACTATTAATTTCAAACTAATGCATCACATACAAATCCTCTGTCCTGAGCCCTTGCTAGGTTGGTACAGAGCCTCAAGGTTGGTAGAGTCAATGGCTACAGCCACTGTGGGTTTTTTTTTAAAAAACAATGTAATCCTGAGAAGCGCTTTTAAAATGCGATTATTTTGGTGATTAGAAATGTCCTCATGAACAGGGGTTTGGCTGTTTGACAGTCAGCTCCGGCCTAGTCAAGCTGCAGCACTGCTTCACTGCACCACCAACAATCCAAACTGAGAACCTCCCACCAAGGGAACCAACATACTTTGCACTTACATGCCACCTTCTCCAAGCACTTTCCAAAGGCTGGTGAGCATGGTCATTCTCATTTTATAGAGGGGTAGTTGGAGCCAGCGGGAGGTTAATTGACTTTCAACAAGCTCCCTGGGCATAGTTTGGGGAAGAGGGGCCGGAGGGGCATTGCCCCCCCCCCCAAACTGCAAGCCTCGGGCAGGTGCGGAATTCCCTCCCTCTCCCACGCGCGGCTCCATTGGCCTGACTGGAGCTTCCCCCCAATATAGAAGTCAAACTGCGCCTATGCCAAGCTTCCACAATAGCTCTAGCAGGAACGGACATCTCGTGATCCCCCATTCCCTTACTCCAGCCACTAGCATACAAAATTCTGCCTCAAACATTCTGTATCATATCCTACCCTTTACCCAGCACCCAGCACTCTCAATGGGTGTTTCAAACACACTGTAGAATTACAGCCAAATTCTCTTCTGGTGTAAGTGCTGAATTCAATGGCAGAATTTGGTCCCAAGTACAGAATATGGCCTCATGTGATCAAGCAGACTAATAAACCAGCTCACAACCCCTTTGGATTATGAGCTGCATTATCGGTTGGGTGTCAGATGATAAAGAGCAAGCCCAAGGAATACTTACTGATGATGGCAAGCACTTACTCACAGGAGCAGACCCCTTGGGCTGTTCAAACAAGTGCTCCAGAGTGAGTACAAATGCTCCATTGTCTGACCTACAGCGAGGGAAAAAAATCACCCCTACTTCTGCTATTTATTTTAACAAGATCAATTGTCTCCACCAATTGAAGTGCACAAAACAGGTGCTCCCTTTAAAACATGTTTTCTTTGAATGTTTATTTTTTAAAATCATTTTCTATGTATGCAATGGAGCCACAGAACTGCAAGGCCTGGTTAGAATGGATTTACACATCGGGCACATGGAGCAAGACAAAAAGGAGATCCTATTCCAGCAAGCGAGAGGATGCTACCATGAGATGCCTTTTTGGGTCCAGTATTAAGGCTCTGGGCTTGTCTACACATAAAGCACTGCAGCCACGGTAGCGCTTTAGCGAAGACACTACCAATGCTGACGGGAGGGCTTCTCCCATCAGCATAGGTTATCCACCTCCCCGAGAGGCAATAGCTAGGTCAACAGAAAAAATCTCCCATCGAATTACCACTGTCTACACCGTAAGGTTAGGTTGTTTTAACTGTGTGATTAATGGGTATGGATTTTTCACACCCCTGAGCAATGGTGTTACATCAACCAAACTTCCTAGTGTAGGCCAGGCTTTACAGTCAAAACATGCACACATTTTAGGGGGGGCCGAGAGGCTACAGATATAGTAGTAATAACTATGAGAGCCAAGCAGAATTTCTGTTTTGGATCTAAAAAGGAGAGTTCAGATTCAGATAAACACTGGCAAATTTGAAAATCTATTTTGCTCAACAGCACAACCTGTATTAGTGTGTCCATTAGACATGCGCAGTTCAGAAATATTTCAGGTTCAGGCCAGCTAGTTTTACAAAATAGGCAGAAACAAATTGAACCTCATGAGACTTCATCGAATAAAAACCCTACCATCTGCTCACCCCTAACTACCTGCACTGAGCACAAAAATGCATTGAGCTGCAGTGAACCATGCATCCATCATTCGCTTGCATTTGGAAACATGGGCCAAATTCTGCTATTCCAAGTTTACTCTGCTGTGCCTATTGCACAGGGCTGAATTCAGGGAGTTAATGGGAGTTACTCCAAAGCTACTAGAATTTAATAGAATTCAGACATTTCATAGATTCCTAGGCCAGAATGGTGAAGCTGATCCCCTACTCTGACCTTCTGTATAACATGGGCCATAGTGTGTCTCAAAAATAATTCCTTTTGGACTAGCACATATGATTTTTTTCTAAAGAAGTCAACCTTGAGGGTGATTACATGGGTTCTAATCTTCATTACACCAAATTAGGTATCCAAGCTGTGGCAGATTATTCTTGTGTAGTGGCAGATTATTCTTGTGTAGTGGCATCTCCAGAAAATAATTTAGAGGAAGCCAAAAGGTCAAAGCATCTTTGGAGATCTTCTAGTGATCTGTTTCTTTGTCCAGCTGCAAAAGACACATACAGCATTTTGCCAGGAAGATTCTGATGGAATGCCCATCAAGATCTTATTTCTCCCCAACTGTCCAGAACTGACACCATTAACGGTCAGTTATGTTTCATAGTAGCAGTTACTCTGGTTCACATCACTTAAATTTTGTTTTGAGGCTTGAGTTCAAGTGTAATTAACCATTGGAACAATTTACCAAGGATTATGGTGGATTCTCCATGACTAGCAATTTAAAAAAAACAGTCTTGACTTTTAAAAGAAGATATGCTCTAATCGAAAAAGAATTATTTTGGGGGAGTTCTATGGCCTGTGTTATACAGGAGGTCAGACTAGATGATCACAGGGGTCCCTTCTCGCCTTGAAATGTGTGAAAAGAAAATCTCAGTCTAAACTAGATGGGTGACCAAGCCAAAGAGTTCATATTTAGATGCAAATTTCTCTCTAGCATGTAGATATTTAGGCCTATAGTTTTGGTTTCAGCATGATAGTCTCTTTGAAGACCACCACCTTGTTTGCAATGAAACCATGTGAAGCGTTCTGCATCATTTTGATTTTAAAATGAACTGAGCACTCTGATTGCAAACAGTTAATGAGATGCTTTGTGCAGAAGTGAAAAAGGGTCACACGCTGAATGATCAAAATCTCTTACCCCTGGAAAACCGAGTGTGAACAATTTTAGAGTTTTCTGCTTCAGATAACTGGACTCCTTAAAAATCAAATATTTTGACAGGAAACACAAACAACAGAACTGTGTGAAGAAGAGTGTAAAGTATATGTAGTTTCCCTGCTTTTCCATAGAAACATTAAGCTTTTGAAGGGATGTTATAGTCACATAGTTTCCACTGCTTGTTAGAAATATGCACATGTTAAAATAAGGTCAAACTCTACACTTATTTTACCATCTGAGAAAAACAGTTTCAGCATCAAACTAATGCTCTTGGCCTTGACGATTCAGGAAGAACAATGGAAATAAAAACAGTGTATCATCATCAACTTAATGCAAACACCGTCAAAAAAAATAACAGAGGAAGAGTCACCAGAATATAACCTTGGTAAGGTTTGTATTTATTCCAGTTTAGAAATCCACACACTTTTAACTCCAGAAATTTCAGTTCATCCTCAATTCATCCAAATTCTATCATCAGATTAAAGGGATTAGCCTACAGCAATGGGATGATGTGGAAGCCAGAATTCAGAAAAAATATTTCCTGACAGCTTTTAAAACAAACTTTTCCTCCCTTCCTCTCTTGATTTGGGGGAAGCTTGGTGTCTGCCAGTGCATGACAGCAAGTACCATGTTTTCCAAGTGACTGATTGGGAGTGTGCCAAAAAAAAAAAAAAAGAGAGAGAGACCACTTATTTGCATAATCAAAAGTGAATTTGTGCACACCAATTCACTAACTTTGTTCACAACGATCTGAGCTGCACATGCAAATACAGATTCTGTGTATAAATCGGGTGCGTACACTTAGGCCTTGTCTACACTAAAGGGAAGAGTCGACCTAAGCTACGCAATTTGAGTTACGTGAATAACGTAACTCAAGTCGACGTAGCTTAGACCTATTTACTGCAGGGTCCACACTACGTGATGTCAGTGGGAGACGCTCTCCTGTCAACTCCCCTCACTCTTCTCGATCCGGTGGAGTACAGGAGTCGACGGGAGAGCAATCTGCGGTTGATTTAGCAGGGCTTCCCTGGACCCCTAAATTGACCGCCGATGCATCGATCGCCCGGTAAGTGTAGACAAGCCCTTAGAGGCCCTTAGAAAAGTTGAACCAGAGGGACTATTAGTTAGCATAGTCCCATGTAGAATCTGAAAACAGCTTTCAGTGAAGTTTCCAGGGCTTTGGTTGAGAACCATTTGCAATATTAAAAAGAATTTTAAACCAAGCGTCCAGACTTAGTTCCTTTCTTGCAGTTGCCCTTTGCTAAGTACAGATTGGCAGAATGAGTCAGATTTTACACTAGTTCTGCAATGTGGATGGGGGACTAAATTAAAACCAAACTCATTTCATTTGTCAACCAGTCTAGTTCCAAATTCAGCTCTCTAGAAGTGACAGACTAATCTACTAAACTACTGCACCATCTAGATTGCTGTTCAGCTCTGAAACTGATCTAGTGTAATGTAGATAAGCACAGAGCATTCTAATATGTAAACTCATGCACCAGGAAATCATAATTGCTGCAGACACATTCAGAGACCTTACCTTATAGACTTGCCCATATGTTCCATTGCCAACAAGTTCCACCAGTTCAAAGATACCTGCAGGATCCTAAAAGGAAAAAAAAAAAACAGAACATTTTAAAAAATTTAATGAACATTTGCAAGTTTACTCAAAAGGAACATTTGGTTGGAATGAAGTCCACATTTCACTGACAGCTGTTTAAGAGTGCCTTCAATCTATCCATGTATTAGCAGCATTATGTTGATATTAAATGGAAGGGTAAGTGATTCAGTAGTTCCTTAGGGTCTGATCCAGTGAACGATTACCAGATAGCACAATGCTTACTTCCCAGTTAGCGGAACTACTCATGGTTATAGGCGCTATGCCTTGTACTAAGCATTTGCAATATCTGGCCCTTAGAAATAGTTGTCAAGATGGTGCTCAAGTGTACCAGTGCTGTTCATTTACTGCTCACTGCAGACTCTGTGCTGTATTTTTATGGTCACTTATGTATGCACGGAAACTTGAACACTCAGTGTGAATTCTACAGATAATCAAATCACCACTTATTCTATGGTCAGTTAAAATAAATACATCTTCAGTTAAACAAGAAAAGAGACTCTGCCTGATTAGAGAGTCTTGTAAAGCATGCTGGGTTCTCATAAGGAAGGGTTGGTACACACGTTTTATCTGGTTTTAATCCATGTGGGTTCATGTCCCCTCACTGCTCCCACACTGAATGTAAAGTTTAGGGTTCAAATTATCTCAAAAATCTCTACACTGAGTTCTGTTGCAGCCACCAACTTTCTCCTAGCTCCAGATCCTAACTGCTTCAAAATCATGTAAGCTTTGCAAACTAAAAGGTTTATAAACCCCTAGCCAATATTTCTACTAACCTGGTCTGGGGTTTGATTCTGTAATAAAACATGAAGTCAGGCTAGTTTTGAGTGGTGTCTGTTTTCACACAGAATTATTTTGCATAGTTCTATTCCTGAGGTCAGTAGCTAATGACTATTGAGAAGCTAGTGCATTAATAGCTAAACACTGACTCCTATAGTGGCAGTTGCCTCAGATCCACAAAGAGCAAAATGTGGACTTTCCCGCTATATTACTTTTATTTTAGCAGAATTAAAAAAGAGAAAGAGCCAACATCTCCATGAGAGACACAGCAGGTCTGTCACGGTAGATCCTCCTTCTTGAATTCCTCCAGAGGGCACAGATTGCTTACATCTGAAGGTGTGATACACAGACAACAGAATTACAGCCAAATGCAGTCCTACCCATCTTTTGCATCAGTCTCTTCCTCATGCCCCATCTTTTTGGCAAGTGCTGAGGGTAAAGAGGTAGTAATGGGTTAATAGGTCAGTTTCCTTTTTGAGTCAAGGTTTCTAATACACAGAGCTGGCTGCAGAAGGAAACTGAGCAGGATTCTAATCAAGTTCCCCTTTGTAACAGACTGAGCTTGATGAGAAAGGGAGGAAACAATCATGTTAATATCCCTTGGTTAACAGCTCACATGTTAGAATTGCACGGTACTGCTGGCCCTGGCTTTATGGGCTCCCTATACATAGGTCTGCACAATTAACAGGACCCTCTTTTCAAGGAGCCCTGTATCACTCTTATACTCTGATCCAGGACTGCCTGCCAAAGCAGGAGCCTTGGTTTCCTGGCTGTGATCCCATCTGACCATGGTGTCTGCATGCCATGAGGGAGAAGTAATTCCTTAACTGCCCTGCTCCTTTCCCCATTTAGGAAGTTGTGCTCTGGCTCTACTCCTGGGTTCCTGGTGCATATAGGTCACCAGATGCTACCAACCTTCAGAAAAGTGGGTGATTGCAACAGCTTGAGTGGAAAGTGCAAGAGAGGACATGTGCAAGAGAAGTGGAGCCTGACAAACCAAACAGCAGGGAACCAAGTGGGTCTTTGGTGATGTTTCTTCACATAGGGCCTCACAAACCCAGAGTGGGTCCTTCATACCTTAACTCCTGTACTAATTACAATTATATATATAGGGAGAAGAGGGGTGTAGGTGGGTGGAAATTAGGAATTTTGGTTTTGGTGTTTTCAAGAGTAGGATGAAATGGGGATTACCTGATGGGAACTTCCTTTGCACCAGTCAGAACATTAGCTTCTGGATTTTGTATAATTTGCTGGCTAGTACTCAAACAATTTGGCATACTAGCAGGTTAAGAATTGCCACAATCAGTCTGGGAAGACAGAGGTATAGAAGAGAATCTCTGTGCCAGGAAGGAAAAACCAAATTCTGGATGCTTTCCCGGGGAGGCAGAAGAGCAATATCACCACCACTGTGGGTTTGAGACTTATGGCCTGAATCAGAGATCTGCAGACTACATGTCATAGCTAAAGGCATCTTTTAGGTATGCTGATCCATACCCCTTGTGACCAGATGAGAGAAGAGGGGAAAAAAACATTAATAATGCCCGGCATAGCCTGCAAATGAATTGGAGTAAGAAAAGGAAACTACCCATTAGATCAGCTAGTCCATCTCTGTCAGTGCAGGATTGTTCCTTACTGTATATTTACTAGTGTTTGGTATGGTCTAGTGTTAAACATCCCAAGCAAAGGAGCTTCCACCACTTCCTTTTGGAGACCATTCCAGTCCAAAGCAACTCATTCCTTGAAAGTTATTTGTAATAATCACCATAAGGTTTTCCCTTTCATAACACGATCTCATTCCACCCACCCAGCCCCACAGCACACACCTCTCCAAATCTCCCCCCCCCTCCATTTTGTTATGCTAAATAATTCCTTTCTACTGTTTCAATATTTTTAGACCTACATCTTGCCTTTAGCTGTTGCTTAGCCATGATGGCAGATACTTGATAGCCAGGGTTGGAATTCTTTGGATTCCAAGTGTTCGCATATACTGTTCGTAAAGACCACAGTACAAGACACACGGCTGTACCACAGACATTCCTACCCTGAACATGGTCAGCGGTATGCTAAGCATGTGCTCCTGTTGAGGAAGATCTGAGATAGCCATGCCACACCCCACACTGTAAGAGGTACAAGAGAAGGCTTTTTTATATTTCCCTCCACCAGGGCCACAGCGCTGTCAGGGATATGCCTGGTTTGGAAGAAGCAAGCAAAGAGGCTCCCAGAGGAGCTAGATCACAGAGGCTGGAGTGCTGCTGCAATGCAAAGAGTACAGGAGACTGAACTGAAATTACCAATCTCTTGCAAAGGCTGCCACTCTGCACATCCCAAAGCTGACAAAGCAGAGTTCTTTACATCAATGAAAATGCAACTCTGAGCCATTAGTGCACTAGGTTCTTATAAACAGAAGTCAAGGAACAGGAAAATAGATGGCAGCTGCTGTTTATTTTCAAGTTCTGCTTCCCAGGAGTTATTTTGCTCAGTGCTCTCGCTGAAACAACCCTGGAAGAGGTTTTTTCACGTGCTATGGATAAATATTCAATGTGAAATTTAAAAACAAAACAAAACCCCACTGTGTTTGCACTACTGTAAAACGTTCACAGAAGTTACAGATGGAAAAGACCCAATGAGGCAGCAAGTCAATTCCAGATCAAAGTTGGATTGTTCCCAACAGTACATTTTCAGGGGCTTTGTCCAGTCCCCCCCGCCCCCAAGGCCAAACTGAGGGCCATGTTAGCAACTTGCTAGCAGCCTGAAGGCCATTTCTACTTTGCATGGTTTGCAAGGCTGCCAAGGTTTGTGCAACTCCATGCGACTTTTGTGCAAATTAGTGAGCTAATTTGCACAGAAACTTCAGTTCAAGGTCAACGTGTCCTGTCCCAAGCAGTGGTGGAGTAGAATATGGAGCTTCACAAAACTGGACAGCTGTGGCTATAGCAGGTGGCAAGGTGTCAGTGGATGGCAGGGCTCGTGGGGTAGGTGGATGGGTAGCTTGTGAGAGGGCTGAGTGGGGATACAAGAAGCTGGAGGATCAGCAGAGTGCGCCTATGGCCAATATTGAGCCCTGCTGCTGTGATGCTGCTTCCAGTTGCTCCTTCCCCACTGGGATCCAGTGACTTATACAGTGAGGGGAGGGTAAGTGGCTGTCTGGCTCCCTGCAGAGCTAGCTCCGTATTGGCCCCCAGTGAATAGGACAAGCAGCAGAAGCCTCGTCCCTGCAGCTCAGCCACAGGTATGAGATCTCAGCTGGGTTACAGGCAGGCATTACCAGGCTTTCAGCTGTACAAATGTCTCTCAAACTTCAAGACACCTGGCAGCCCTGAATGCAGAGTAGGTTACAAACACTAGTTTTTCCAAAAAGAAAAGGAGGACTTGTGGCACCTTAGAGACTAACAAATTTATTTGAGCATAAGCTTTTGTGAGTTACAGCTCACTTAAATTTGCTCGTCTCTAAGGTGCCACAAGTCCTCCCTTTCTTTTTGTGAATATAGACTAACACGGCTGCTACTCTGAAACTAGTTTTTCCATCAGCCTGTAGCAGTCACATGACCCTTGGTGATCTAGGCAGCTTCCTGGCAACTGAAGCAAGATGGCACAGGGGCTGCCCCTCTGTACTAAAGATACGGCACAGACTTTATCATACCGCTCCTGTCAGCCACATTTGGCTACCTTGGCTCTTACCTGTGCACCTCTCAGGCCAAAAGCTATTTTTGTCTCCTGGTTCTTACATCCTCAATTGACTTGGCATCTCTCTCTATTGCTGGCTCAGAGAGTTACAATTTCAGTGTAGCCATAGCAACATGACTGGAATGTTAGTTATTCACAAAATTAAAACAGAGACTAGTCTCTATTCAGGCAAAGGTTATGCCGTTCCTTGGCCCTGCTCTTCCCAATGCAGCCTGCAATTGGCAGGAACAATGATTTTTCTGCATTTTGAAGAGACTTTTCATTAAGTGTGTGTGGAGCAGTAATATTTTGTTAGCCTGCCTTTCAATAAGATATACACCAGGGGAGGGAGGGAAGAAAGGAAATCTCTTTCTGTCCACAGAGGCTCTAAATTGTCTCTTATGCAGTGAAGCGCTTTTGCATCTTAATAACTGATGTGGGATACACTGGCTCTCCGATATCAGACAAAACATTGTTACCATTTCTTTCCCAGGGCTGCAATGCAAATTGGTCATCACTGCAAGTCTTGACCGATATGGTAGTGATAATGCAGGAATGTAGCAGAGAGCAACAGCAGCTTGGGAAAGTGGAACTGATATTAAGGAATGAAATATGGATGAATTAAAACAGGGGCCTTTAAATTATTCAGAGGAAAAAATGGACTGGGAGACCAGTCCAGAATTTGGACAGTGTTTCACAGATAATGGAACTTGCACTCTCTGCTGCTTACAGTGATGTACTATATTCCATTTGGCAAGTCATTGATTTTCCCCTCCCCACCAAAAAAAGCTCATTACAGGCAAGTGCTCCAAGGCTCACTTTTACCCTCTTGCTAATACCTATTCCCACCCCCCCCCCGTCCCCTCCTCCCCAGCCTTTACCAAATGGCCTTGAGACTGAAATAACAATGGCGATGACAGAAATTACACAATCAACATCTTAAATCTGCTGAGTCCTTGCAATTGTTCCTTTGACAGTGTATATTTCTGCCGGTTGGAGCTTTCACGATCAGGAAAAGCTATTGTTAAGGCTGCAACTCAGCGGTGACCACAAGCTCCCATTTTCACATGCTCCAAACTCTCAAAAAGTTCTTTAAGTAAAACTTCCAGGCTTGTCCTCAGCATGTGCATGCACACACAAAGTAAAAATCAAATCAGTTAGGCAAAGTTGGAGGAAAATCAATCTTTCCGATTATTTGAAAAATAGACTTTTTGTGCGCAAGTAACTTAGACTCCACATTTCACTTTGGGAGAAAAAACAGTTATCTGTATTATTGTAACAGCAAAGGGCGCATTGTGCTTAACTGTGTACAAACACATCGAGATAGTCCCTTCCCCAAAGAACTTACTGTCTACACAGATAAAAAGATGGGAGGGAAAACTGAGACAAAGAGAGGTGAAGTTACTTGTCCAAGGTCACACAACAGGTCACTGGCACAACTGAGAATAGATCTCAGGGCTCACAGTTCCTATACATACTAATGTTCTATTCAGCGACTAGACCACACTGCCTCTCACATAAGATAGGCATAATTACAATATGCACATGAATGATACAAGATTTGTTACATTGTTACTTTGGTTACACTTTGTAAGGCACAGTTCCCAAACAGGTTGAATTAACCTAAGGTTTTGCATTTAAACATATGCTTTAAGCCAGGGGTGGCCAAAGTACAGCACAAGGGCCACATCCAGCCCTTCAGATGTTTTAATCTGGCCCTTGAGCTCCAGCCGGGGAACAGAGTTGGCGGCTTGCCCAGCTCTGTGCATGCCGGGGCTCTGCGCAGCTCCCGGAAGCAGCGGCATGTCCCCGCTCCACCTCCTACACATAGGGGCAGCCAGGGGGCTCCACACACTGCCTCCGCAGCTCCCGTTGGCCAGCAGCTGTGGCCAATGGGAGCTGCAGGGGTGGTGCCTGTGGATGGGGCAGCACACAGACCCTCCTGTCTGCGCAGGAGCCGGAGCGGAGACTTGCTGCTGCTTCTGGGAGCTGTTTGAGGTAAATGCAACCCAGAGCCTGCACCCCTAACCACCCTCCTGTGCCCCAACCCCCTGCCCCAGCCCTGATCCCCCTCCCTCCCTCCGAATCCCTCAGTCCCAGCCGGAGCACCCTCCTGCACCCCCAACTCCTCATCCCCGGCCCCACCCCAGAACCCACATCCCCAGCCAAAGCCCTCACCACTTCCTGCACCCCAATCCCCAATTTTGTGAGCATTCATGGCCCATCATACAATTTCCATATGCAGATGTGGCCCTCGGGCCAAATTGTTTGCCCACCCCTGCTTCAAGCATTAACCAGTCCGCTCCTCCTAATGACACTGCTGTTAACTCTGTCATATACTGCACGGGTCCAGGCCTGCAGAATTACAGGAGTAATTTTACCTGAACAAACATTTCATTCATAGGTGCCAACTCTGTGGGTGCTCCGGGGCTGGAGCACCCACAGGGAAAAATTGGCGGGTGCTCTGCATCCACCGGCAGCCAAGCTCCCCGCCCCACTCCCCCTCCCCAGCTCACCTCCACCTCCTCTCCTGAGCGTGCGGCATCCCTGCTTCTCCTCCCAGGCTTGCCGCCACGAAACAGCTGTTTCACGGCATAAGCTGTGGGAGGGATGGGGGAGGAGCTGGAATACGGCGCGCTTAGGGGAGGAGGCGGGGAAGAGACGGGGCCAGGGTGGAGATTTGGGGAAGGGGTCCAATAGGGGCAGGGAGGGGGCAGAGCTGGGGCAGGGACTTTGGGGAAGGGGTTGGAATGGGGGAGCGGAATGGGGGTGCGAGCACTCACTGGCACCAGGAGAAGTTGACACCTATGATTTCATTGACCGCAGCAGGACAACTCATATCCAAGGATTTTCAGAACTGAGTCCTTAACCAGTACAGCACTGCCATGTGAGAGGCTCATTGAAGACAATGAGTTATTCTGGATTTATACCAACAAGAGCAAAATTTGGCCCAGAGATCTCTAGCAAAATGTTTAAAAGGCATGAAGAACCACCAGCCAGAAATTAAATACCATATGTAATGGCATGTGCCTGTATCCAGCTCTCCAAACTCAGGTAGAGCAAGCAGCCCATTCCATACCCATACAGCACAGTGTTCTGCCTTTCGTGCTTTACTGAGTCTCCATAGCTTTCAAACTGGGGTTGCGAACAATGCATTGCTCTGGGACTGAGAAGACAGACACATTCTGGAACTAAGGAAACTCCCGTTACGCTTTTGACACAGGGCCTGATCTTGCTCTCTCTTTAAAGTCAATGGTAAAAAAACCCAGACTTCAATGAGAACTGGCACAGGAACACCAGAAAGTGGGGCGGGCAGGCGGGGGGGGGGCAAAGGAGGGGGAGAGAAACGTAACAAAAAAAAGTTGCCATTTAGCAAAAAGTGAAAGTACTTTTAAAACTATTGTATAATGAAAAGAATTTCAGAACGTCTGTGTGTAAATGATAAAGCAGAGTCTATCCAAACTTTAGTGACAAAACCAAACATGAAGTTCTTCAAAAGGAGAAAACTAATCAGTAAGACACTAGCAGCCGAAGAATTCACAGCAGGAAGAGTTGTGCAGTTAAAATAGTTCAGCTCTGTGTAATCCTGACCCCAGCAGAATTAAAGGGGGGAAAAATCCACACACACCACCTGCGACTGTACTGCAAGATTTCAATAATTAAAAGACATGAAGGAACCAACTGCTAACCAATTTGTTATTTAAAAGATAACTCAAGGGTGCTTCCTGTTTACAAGGTAATAAGCATATTCTGGGCTAAGTAAACTCAGAGCCGAAGGCTGCAGGTGTTTATCGGTGCTGGATATGGTTATTACTGAATTAGCAAACAGTACCTTGAAGTCATTATTATACTGGAGCATGTTCTGCATCCTTTAAACTCCAGTGCTCAGTTAGCTACTGCCCTCAGAACTCCCTATGTAGATGTCTGCAACAAACATGACTGCATCTAATGCTGTTCCTTGCCCATCTGATCACCCCCACTCTATAGCCCAACCTCCTCCATGTTCCTTGAAGGAGGCTCATCTTCTCCCCATATCCTCCCCCCCTCCCACCCCAGGAATGACTCCTTTAAACTATATTAGAAGGGGCTAGGTGGGGATGAGTGGAGAGCATGAGAGATACCGATTCAGTCATTATTGCTGTGGCTGTAGAGATGGGAAAATAATAAATCAGAATGAAGGGATTTGCATAATCACTACACAGTTATTCCTCTGCTCTGAATGGGCTAATAATGGCCCCCAGCTGAAGTATGGAGATAACTACAGTCATTATGCAAATTTTATATTCCTTCAGCCAATCAGAGCAAGGAACTGCATAATTGTGAAATAAGTGAACAGTTATGGGTCAGTAACTCACTAGCACCCCATGCAGATTGGCTGAGGCAATTCCATTGCAATAGAATCTGCACTCACCTTCAGTAAGGTTAACACCAGCCTGTGTTCCTAACATTTCAAAATACCATGATTTGATGCACCTCTGTCTACAATATGTGCTTCCTTTAAATGGATAGGTTTCAGAGTAACAGCTGTGTTAGTCTGTATTCGCAAAAAGAAGAATGATGAAGTGAGCTGTAGCTCACGAAAGCTTATGCTCAAATAAATTGGTTAGTCTCTAAGGTGCCACAAGTACTCCTTTTCTTTTTTTAAATGGATAGGAAATGTTTTCAAAAACTAGGCATCATCAACCAGCTAACTTAAAAAGAAATCTAGATTTTAGATCCAGCTGTCTCTACCTGTCAACAGGTGCCTGTGATTAGGCTGGTAACTGTAGTCATAAGAACAGTGTTCCAAGTTTGGGAAGCACCAGAGAAAGGGTCATTTTACAGAACAGTTGGCTCTTGTAAATTAATGGTAATGTCACAGTATTCAGCCAGTTCACATTCATGGGAGAGCCATAATCTCTGGTAAGTGTCAGAGAAGTGAGCTGTAGCTCACGAAAGCTCATGCTCAAATAAATTGGTTAGTCTCTAAGGTGCCACAAGTACTCCTTTTCTTTTTGCAGATACAGACTAACATGGCTGTTACTCTGAAACAGAGCTTAGCATGAAACAGTGAATGTTTTCTTTTGACACAGGAGATTTTGTTAAACTGTACTAGATTGCTTGAAGGAAGAAACACTGAATTAGCTCATTAAACTCCAGCCAAGAGGGGAGTCTTGTTAATTCAAAGGAATGAGAAGACCTTACCAAGAATATGTTCTGTTTAATCACATGGTATTGGTGATACAATGTGGTATATCGAGCAGCCATCAAGGAGTGACATTCCTGGTTACACCACATGTCAGCCTAAGTGGGGGAAGGGAGATTTCCAATCTAATGCCCTTGGCTTGCTTTATTTATTTTTAAAATCCTTTTCTCCTTCAGCAAGTTTAATGGCCATCTCAACACATCCATCCATCCTATCTGTCCAAAGTAAATTAAACAAACAAATTAAATAGGACTCCTCTCTTACTTAAGCAACTTAGGCCATTCCCGTGCCAGTGTGGGAGTTTTTACTCATAGTACATTCACTAGTACATTGTTCAGTCAGTTAAGTATCCAAAGCAACAGAGCTTCCACCACATCTCACTGTTCAGCAGCTTAACAGATCTCCTTGCCAAGTCCTCCTGAAGCCACAATAACCGCTCCTTTTCTTGTATGCTTGGGGAACAGGAGGTTGCTGGAGTTGCAGTCTGCGATTCCTTAATTATGTCGTATTTTGATTTCCCCAGTCTTTCCACACTGATCAGTTTTAATACTTGTCCCCATCACACTTTAATCACTAGAGACCTCATCTTGCAGCCCCTATATAAGTAGCCCTGGTGCAATCCAGGAGAGAGATTGTGTGATGAAGAACTGCGGGATTGGGCCCTAAATTTGTTACATTCCCTCCCCCCGAGTTGTTTTCCTGAAGCCAAGTAGATATGTTTGAGGCATTCCTCATGCTGGTGAATTCAGATAGCTTGGGCTGGCTGGTATCAAGCATTGATGTCTCCCGAACATCTCGTGGGCAACAGAATCCACACCTGTCTCACAGTCTAAGAAGTCACCTGCTGTTGCCTCTATTTATGCATTAACCCAGTGGTTCCTAAACGTCTTCCACCACTTGTGCAGGGAAAGCCCCTGGCGGGCCGGGCCGGTTTGTTTACCTGCTGTGTCCGCAGGTTCGGCCAATTGCAGCTCACAGTGGCTGCGGTTCGCTGCTCCAGGCCAATGGGAGCTGCTGGAAGCGGCGTGGTCCGAGGGACGTACTGGCTGCCGTTTGGGAGCCGCAATCGGCTGAACCTGCGGACGCGGCAGGTAAACAAACCGGCCCGGCCCTCCAGGGGCTTTCCCTGCACAAGCAGCGGGACAAGTTTGGGAACCACTGCATTAACCCATTCACCTTGCTTAACTGTGGCTTTTCCCAGCATGCACAAATATAAACATAATGGGAACATGAGGAAGTTATGAGAGTTAGCACAGCAAGCTCCAAAGCTTCTCAGTATAGCTGCCCATAACGGTATGTGACTTAAGGAAAAAGTGGAGGATTTTCAAATGCACTGCAACATGGGTTAGTACATGGCCAGTTGCCTTTGTCTCCAAGGTATTCCTGGCTAACATCCCTTTGAGTAACGGGCAGAGAGCAGCAAGGAAAGCAATAAGAAAACCAGCCAATGTTTTGCCACAAGCAGAGATCCCGGATTATTTTCTAGCTTTAAGTCCTCTCACCCCTCCTCAGTAGGGCTTCCTGAACATAAACCCTTCCATTTTTCAGTATTTTGCTTTGACTATAAGCTGAATAATGAAGCAGAACCACATTGGACCACTGGGTCCTGTTCACAGAGAGTGCTCAATCTTATTTCCCCTTCTCCCAGCTCAGTATTTTCCCCCTTTGCCCACCCACCCAGAGACTTATGCCAGTAATTATCAATCCATAGACTACTGCACCTCGTGATTACTCAAGCAATACAAAATGCTTTATTTGAAATAGTAATAAGGAATTCACTGTTTAATATATTATATATATATATATATATATATATATATATATATATATATATATATATATTTAAAAACAAACAGTACTCTTGCCTGGCTCCAGATCCCAAATGAAAACGTTCGTCATGAAATAGCACCTTAAATAGTGTTTCCAGACTATTGACAAGGCTAGATTACTATTCACACCTCGGCTTGCTACACTCACCGTGCAGACAAGCAGTAAGAGAGAAAAAAAGTTCTGTCCCTGCTGTCAGACGTGTAAATGGACGTCTCCGTCTATTTCAGTCATTCTGCTTCAGCATCTCAGGAAGAGTCATCTTCTGCTTTGTCCACTCCGTCTTCCTGAGACATATGTTGATGTCTCTACCTTAGCCCTCCCCTAACTTCATGCTGGAATGGAGATCCTATGTAAAATAATGCTGTAGCCTTCCTTCCTTTCCAAGTCGTCCAGATCCGCTGGTTGTTGGGAACAGCAGAGCTAATCAGAGTGAATACAGATGTTAGGTTTTTACTGGAAAAGTAATTCAATCGGAAGAGAGAGAAGATGGAAGATTTCCTTCATCTGTCACTTATCCGGTGCTGGACACAAGCTCAGCATTGTAAATAATATGTTCACATCTGGATTGGAAGCAAAATAACTATCCGGGAGCAGGAATAGCAGAGGCCAAATTCTAGCTGCCCAGCATGCACGGGTGTAGAGCAGAATTTCTGCTAGCAACATTGGGTCAGGAAGGTTTCTGACCCAGTTTCTGCTTCCTACTAAAACCAATATAAAGGCGATGCTCTGCCGACACTCCATTAGGAGGAGGCATGGGAACATTCAACCATTTATGTGCATGGGACTGGAATCAAACACTGAAATTATAAAACCAAAATCCTACATACACACTGCTGTAGACAGACCACAGCCTGAGCTATCCCAGTTACTCCAGCTGATCATTTGGCTCAGTATGTCTGCACTGAAAATCATCAAGTGTTTCTGCGGGTAAAGTCCTCTATACAAAAAACAGATGGCTAGAAAACCATTTAAAATGGTAACAGTCTTAATTTAAAAAAACCTGACCATCTTATGCCAGAATGGGGACAAAATTTTGGTAGCGGAAACAAGTAGGAGATGGCAGAGGGGGTTGTTTTTTCTCAACACTTTTATGGAGTAAGGGGCCAATTTTAATATCTGTAGCACAAGGTCTACAACAAGGTGGTGATGCTCGCTAGAGATTTCATATCTGATTCTAATCTCAATCATTCTAGTTTAAGTCCAGATGAACTTCATTGGAGTGAGTGTAGCCAAGATAAAAATCCAGCCCATGTTATCTACCAGGACACCATGGTACTAATTGTAAATCCTAACAGACATATTTAGCATAATCTTAGAGGATTAGTTTCTTCAATTCTTTATTTTAGTTCTGACCAGTTCTTTAAAAAGAAATCAGAACATTCTCTCTCATTCCACCTGCTTCCCCTGGTAGATCAGAGAAATCTCTCTGAATATCCGCTAGGTATGGTACCTGTGAATAGTCTCATCATTCAATATCCCTTTCCTCCAGTTCATGGAAAAGATTCCATCCAGAATATCAGAATTTCTGTATGGGATTCCATCCTCTCATGAAGAAACAAGGTGTCAGCAAAAACAAGATTGTGAAGCGATCCTTTGATGTTTTCAGTGCAATATTCTAAATTAATGTGGTCCCATTTAGCCAGCTACTTAAGCACATGCCTGGCTTTAGACATGAGAGTAGTTCCATAGAAATCACATACTTAGGTTCATGGCTGAATCGAAGCCTCATGTGTATAAAAAGCTGGAGAGACAGAATTACAAATTCAATCTAGGGTCCCAAAATGATCGAAACAAACCAACAGTAGTACTGTGCCATGCTAATTGGTGTCAGGCGCATATTAAGAGAACAGAAGCTGGAAGCTTTCTTCACTGAGAAGACATTATCTACAGTCTCATACTGATAAGATATTATTCATAAACGTTTAGATCTTGTCCCTCTGAGAAATAACAGTTTCATATTAGCCAACAAACACTTTCACCAAATTGAAATTGCTACCTATTGGTATATTCAGTCAAAGGTTTAAGGCTTCCAAAAGGAAATGGATTAATTAATTACAGAAACAGCTTCTAAACAGTACTTCTCAAAACAGGAAGGTACATTTTAAAGCTGAGCAAGGCCAAGATCCCACATCAAATGGAGCATCATTCCAATATAGGCGGTCACCAATTCAGAATGCCAAACAACTCAGGCTTGTGTCTGCCTATAGACGTGGTAGTTTGAAAACTCATTCATATCTTTACAAATCATTGCATCAGCTCTGAAGCCTTTGGTACCAGAGTGCTAAGGGCCCCTGTCTAGGATTTTCCCACTGAATGCGTTCCTTGTCTTTTCGTGCTCCACTGCTCCATTCTCTTTTGTTAGTTATGGACAGATTGATGGACATTGGAATGACTGACAATGGGAGATTTCTTACCTTTAAATTGATCTGTTTAGGAGCTAAAGAGAAAGTCAGGCGAGTTCTAAATACATATCTGCGATTGGCACTAAGTGTTCTGACCATCCAGCCTCAGGGATATGTATCAAAAACTCGGGGCCACTGAATCAGTGGCAGTTTTGCCCTGGACTTCAACATGAGCAGGAGCAGGCTTTGGGCCATATTTGCTTACACCAGTGCAACATCATTGAGGTCAATGGAGTTACACCAGCATGGAACAATCAGGTCTCCTTTTCTAAGGTGTGTGCAAGAAAGATTGAGTGAGAGAGAAGAGCACATTTTTAAAGCCCTACATTTAAGAACTTGTGTTCAAAAATGCATTTGGTGTTTACTACCCAAACACACTGTAACACCTGTCACTGAGACTAACTAGAAACCACACGTCAGAAGTGTGAGTGTGGCAGGAATTCATGCAGTTACTGACAAGACACTCTTGGACACCTAGGTACTTACAATAATAATCATGCTTTGCAGTTCTATGGCACTTTTCACCCTAGCATCCCATTGACCAACAATACACTCATGCCTCAGAACTCCACTGGGATGTACCATAGCTAAGTCCTCTAGCCACTTGAAAAACCTGTAAGATGCCTGATGTAGGCCAAAAATTTTCAAGTTTGGGCACTGGAAGTAAGGCGTCAAAGTCAATATTTAATCGGGGTTGCCTTATTGAAGTCTATGGGGTGATAGGTGTACAGCACCCATGAAAGTTAGGTCACTTATTTCAGTGCCTGTCACAGGATGACTAGCCTCTTTAAATGAAGCAGGTCCATTTTTCTCCTTAAAAATGGATACGTTCTAATTTAAATTATTTGCCATTATGTTGACAAATCCTTGTATCGTGCTGAGGAGTTAGAGGAAAATGCGTGAATGTTTTTGTTTTCTTTTAACATCTGATCGCTTTCACACTGGATTCAGATGGGTTTGTCACATTAGCCCAGTTTTCACAGCTCTGATATTTTACGATTAGCATTTTCAAATAGGTTTCAGAGGAACAGCCGTGTTAGTCTGTATTCGCAAAAAGAAAAGGAGTACTTGTGGCACCTTAGAGACTAACCAATTTATTTGAGCATGAGCTTTCGTGAGCTACAGCTCACTTCATCAGATGTATACCGTGGAAACTGCAGCAGACTTTATATACACACAGAGAATATGAAACAATACCTCCTCCCACCCCACTGTCCTGCTGGTAATAGCTTATCTAAAGTGATCAACAGGTGGGCCATTTCCAGCACAAATCCAGGTTTTCTCACCCTCCACCCCCCCACACAAATTCACTCTCCTGCTGGTGCTAGCCCATCCAAAGTGACAACTCTTTACATAATCAAGTCGGGCTATTTCCTGCATAGATCCAGGTTTTCTCACATCCCCCCCACCCCCATACACACACAAACTCACTCTCCTGCTGGTAATAGCTCAATAGCTCAAGTCGGTAATAGCGACTTGATTATGTAAAGAGTTGTCACTTTGGATGGGCTAGCACCAGCAGGAGAGTGAATTTGTGTGGGGGGGTGGAGGGTGAGAAAACCTGGATTTGTGCTGGAAATGGCCCACCTGTTGATCACTTTAGATAAGCTATTACCAGCAGGACAGTGGGGTGGGAGGAGGTATTGTTTCATATTCTCTGTGTGTATATAAAGTCTGCTGCAGTTTCCACGGTATGCATCCGATGAAGTGAGCTGTAGCTCACGAAAGCTCATGCTCAAATAAATTGGTTAGTCTCTAAGGTGCCACAAGTACTCCTTTTCTTTTTCAAATAGTTCTCCCCCAGCCTGTCACCTTTCATCAACACCTCACTATAGGCACCATAACAGCTGGTTACCAGGAAGGGATCAGATAACCCTAGTAGCAATAGCTCCAAAAAAGGACAATCCGGAGAGCAGGTTACACTGAATTATTTAGTGGTCCACTAGCTGAGGAACTGCATAAAATGCAGCTTGACAGACCAGAAAACTACCCAGCTATATTGAATAAGCTACCTCAGAAATAGCGATTAGGAACAAATCCTGACTATCAGGATCCTGACAAAGAGCAAAGTTATAAAACCCAAGTTTAACTGTATAAAAGTGTGCCACTTTGTACTCTCACACCCACAAATCCTCTCATAATGGAATTCACACAGGGAAGAAGAAGAAAAAAAACCCACCAATAAGCAGTCTTTCCCACAGGACACCTTAAATAATGCCAGATTCACATGGGAAGTTCCTTGCGTCTTCCTCTTAACAGACTGTCACATATATATGACTGAGTATAAACCAAAAGTCAGATTCTCAGAGGCTGCACATTGGCGAAACTGCATGGAAGTCAGCTGAGGATGTGACCCAAAATGTTGATTTGCAATACATTTCTGCTAGTTCACAAAGTATTTCCCCATAGCAAACGTCTGGATTCCTTTGTGGCTGGAGTTGTGCTATACTGATAATCTAATTCAGGATGTTGGGTCTCATACCAGTTACATTAAAAGAAGTCATGAGGGCTCCACTTCTCATTTTGTTTGCTTTGTAGGAATAAACGGATAAGTTGACTGGGCAATCAAATCCAATATCCTGCAAATATCAGATGCTTCATAGGAAAGGGAAACTTCTTATGATGCACCTAGCCAATTGCATGGTGCTACAGAAGTGGTACAGGGTAGGAGAGCATCCTCCTTGTCCCTACAGTCAGAAGGCTGTGCCCTGAAGCATGAGATTTGTTTACCCTTCTCTAAGCATAGAACACTGCAAATATTGTTAAAAAAAAGGAGTATTTGTGGCACCTTAGAGACTAACCAGTTTATTTGAGCATAAGCTTTCGTGAGCTACAGCTCACTTCATCGGATGCATAAAAGTGGAAAGCTTATGCTCAAATAAATTGGTTAGTCTCTAAGGTGCCACAAGTACTCCTTTTCTTTTTGCGAATACAGACTAACACGGCTGCTACTCTGAAACCTGCAAATATTGTTATTGATCATTATTATCTTACCATAGATGGGGCTGGCAGCACTGCCTGTTGTTAAGGTTGCTTGACATTTTCCATTGTAAGTCTCATTTTTCATTTACTTACAACTTCACCAAAAGTTTACCATTTGGCTTGAAATGTTTTCCCTCCCAGGTTTCTGCCTTAGGCCGATTTTTGGGGGAGTTTTGGGGGTAAAGTTTAGCTAAAAGTGTTCAGCTATTTCCAAAGGACAATACTAGAGGAAAATGTTGGTTTGCCTATGTTACCAAAAATATTCTTACAACTCTTTCATTGAGAAGCTCTTGTGCTCCCAGGTTTTGGAGCAGCAACTTAAAATTTGTTAGAAGGGTTGCCCTGGTGTCAGGGATGTGCCTTTTGCTATGCCCATGAAAATTTATCTCTTTGGCCAAGTTACAAGCCTTCCCAAAATGGCAGTTCACCTGTTCTCAGAGACTAACAACAGTTTGGCAGCTAAACTTTCTGAAGAGTCTGCTTGCAGTGAGCATGCTTCCTCACCACACAGTTCCTATATGCCAACCAGACTGGGCATCACCCTCCCCACAGCGCAACTAAGCATGCTCCTTCCATGGCTGCAGGGGCTGAGCAAGACTTTTTCTGCAATTGCTCTTCCTAGTTACTGCATCAGGATTCTGCAGAGGATAAAGTTGTGTCAGCATACAGAAAATTATATGTGATTATATTGTACCCTGCAAAGTCTGGGGAGGGAGAAAAAGTGGAGCATATAAACCTATGAAAAGTCTGAGGAAGCAACTCTCCTCCCTTCTTCCCCCTCCCCCCCCCCCCAGCCTTCCCCATAGCAAATGAAGACCCTGGGGCACCACACACAGGGACTGAGAGAAGGGAGATTCTCATTCATATCCTTGCTGGTGCCCAAGCAGCATGGAAGAGAAGAAAGCAGCAGCCCAATTTGAATGCAGCAGTAAGGAAGAGGAGGGAGAGTAAGAGCAGTGAGGAAAAAGGGCAAGTAGCCAGACACCCAAAGTACTAAGTACTCCTGGGGGGTAAGGGGAGGCTGCATACAAAAGTCAGGCCCTAGGTGTTATGTAACCAGGATGCGGGCATGCCTAGTGCCGGAGAAGGAGTCAGGCCCAATGGCCAGAACAGACATCATACCTAGCAGCTAGAACAGGAGTTGGTAAACAGGAATCTGAGCCAGAGGCCGAGTGCCAGAGCCAAGAGCCAGAGGTCAGGAATCAGAGCCAATGGTCAGAACTGGGTTCCATGGGATGGGGCGAGGCGAGGCAGGAGGAAAGCTGGGAACAAGGCAGGAGCAAAGAGCTGCAGCCAGATGCTTTGAGCAGCCACTGAACTGATGCAGGGCTTAAATGCCACGCTACTGACTCTTCCAACCAATCAGGTGGTGTAGCCAATCAGGTAACCGACTACAAGCCAATCACACTCATTAAGTTGCCCAAAGACTGGCTCTGCTACAGGCCCTGCTTCCAGACATGAGGCCTTTCAAAAGTGGGGCCCCCAACATTAGTGGACATTGGACAGTGGACATTTGGTCTTATTCTCTCTGCACCTCAGCTACCCATCTGTGAAATGGGGACAGGAGACCACCTAGTCTCACAGGTGTGTTGTAAAGATAAAATGTAGTAATGTTTGTAATGTACACAGGTATTGTGGCAAGACCACCAGAGAAACACCCCGGAGGAAATCTGTAGGTTGGTGGCCAATGTAGGGTTTGGATGGTGAAAGAGGCTACTCTGAAAGAGGCAGGGGCCTGGGGAAAAAAGATAGTATGTGATCACATAATTAAAGACTGTATCATAATGCGCACACACAAGGGGCCAAACTAAAGTTGCACAAACAACCTTCATTCTGGCACTTCCTACGACTTGAGTGCTTGGCTGTATGTTAGAAGAACATTAAAGATGCAGGGATTTTTTTGGACGTAATTTAATATTTATATTACAGCACCACTCTTAGACCCCCAATCAAGAGATAGAGGTCCCAATGTTTTGGTATAGTAGAAAGGCATCCAGTCCTTGCTCACAAATTATCTCTGCCCATTAGAAAATCCAACTGCAGTATTTGACGTGATGAGCTCAGTTCAAATCTCTGGCAAATTGCCCTTGCAGCAATATGCTGGGGACTTGCTACCCTGAGGATCTCAGTAATCGTTGCAGACTCTAGAGCGAACTGGGCCCTGGGATGTATTAAGTGGGTTTGTTGGGCAATCAAGTATCCTGAAACAAAGAATTCCATTTATATTAGCCCACTGAAGTAGGCTGGAAAGATTAAAAAAGATATATAAAAGTAGAGCAAATCCTGCCTTTCTGGAACAACTTGGTGCTAGATACAAGGTATAATGACTTAGGGTGGGAAGCCACGCACTGCTTGTCTTTCGAAAAGGAGCAGCACACTCCTTTGTCTAATGGGTGCTGCAGACACCTGGCCCCCTCACCACCAGACAGTGTCCTCAACAGGTAATGGCCAGTCCCCTGTGGTGGACCCATGGGCATCGGCCATTCCCCGTACCTAATGTTGTCATGAGCTCGAGCTTGGAAGCCTTCCATACTGGAGCATAGGGAGTTCTCTACACTCTCTTCCCCCAAATATAACATCTGCAGAGCACAGAAAAGGATCTGGCCCAAGGTCACAAATGGTGAGATAAATTTTTTGGGTGCATGGTTGTGAAAGGGGATGGGGAAAACATTTGGAAAGGCGTATAAATTAATTGCTGTTACTGTTATTTGATTTGCTAAACCCTCAGGGACGAAATTTTCTTTTAGAAAACTATCAATGTATCAGACTACTCAACATAAAATAAATGGATCTGAGTTATTTATTTCTGCTATATCTATTCCCATTTGGGTTTGGCACATCACTACATTCTTTCCACTTGGTGGATAAGAAAATCATTTTTCAGGAACTGCAGCCTTTACAAAGTACAACGGTTATGTGAATTTATAAACCTGGTACTCGGTAAGGAGCACAAGCTATAAAAATACAGGTGCAACCCTGGAAGTGGGTTTCATATTTCACAGATGAGTGCGATCACGTTTGACCTTTTGCTGATCCCACCAGACTGGGATAGGAAGAATAAATCATTACTTATGATAACTGCACCCAGTGCATCTGACACACATTTGCTTTCCATTAGACAAAAATATTACTTTAAAATTAGTAGCCATTGTCTTCCATGGGAAGGCAGAGCACAGTATGTGAGGCAAGAGTGTAGTACGATAGTGTTGGTACTAGTTGACCAAACGTTTGTCCAATGTAGTTTCAGGTGAAGGATGAGGAATCTATGAACCAGAAAATATTTTATAGAGAAATTCTCCTTACGGTTCACCGTCTTTGCTCATTTGACTATATGATCATGTTTTAGTGGAGCATGAAAGAGGACAGACTGACTACAAAGCTCCAGAACTTCAAAATTAAAGGATTCAGAGTATTTGGAGGGAGGAAAAAAGTGTTGTTGTTTTTAAAGCAACCCAAACAGGCCAAATATGATTTTTGTCTCAGCCATCAGCCTCAAATGAAACCTGCACAACACCTTCAAAAGATGAGCTTGGGAACTTAAAGTTGTAAATCTGCTAGACTCTATACCCCATGGACTCAGAGACACTGGTTTTATGTCTGATTACAATAATTTGTAACATCCTACTGTCTGCTAACCCTTAATTTAAATGGTCTCGTGCAGAATGCTTAATCTATCCCAAATCTGTATTTAGCTCAGACACGCTGAAGAAGAGCTCTGTGTAGCTCAAAAGCTTGTCTCTTCCACCGACAGAAGTTGGTCCAATAAAAGATATTACCTCACCCACTTTGTGTCTCCAATCATATTGTTCATATTTTGCATTTATAAAGCATCTGCCATTCAAACATTCAAAAAACATTTTTCAAAGGTGGGAAAGTATCAGTCCTGGCTTACAGACGGGGAAGTTAAGATAGAGATGTAAGGTCCAAGGTTATACAAAAGCATTGTCTTGGAGGGCGTGGGGGAAGGTGTTTTTACCATGAAATAACTAACATGCACTAGCTCTGCTGCTATAAAATTTACCATGAGATAAATAGGAGAGGTAGCCCCGTCAGAGGGTATAGTGCTGAGCTTACCTACCTACCTGATGGTAAAAACTGTAGGTAGGTGCCTTGTTTCCACAAGGATTTTATAACAGGAGAGCTAGTTGTGTCAGTTATTCTGTTCCTCATACAGACATAGAACCCTTTTTGTAGTGAAGACATACCCAGAGAGTTAGGAAAAGAGGTCAGGTCTCCTCAAGCCAGATCCAGTGAAAAAAATCCAATGAAAAATGCAACAGTGCTCACCAGACCACCACCTCCCAGGCCTGTGCTTTAGTCACGAGGCAACACCTCTTCCAGCCAGTCAGATATTAGAAATTAATCTTTGTTTCCACAAAGCATTAAATGTATTACACTTATAGCTACCAAGGAGAAAACATGTCGATTTCCAGGTCTATTCCTCTATTAATTTCTCTACCAGAATAGCATTATAATGCTGATTATTTCCCAAAAACTGTATTATCCAATTCAGTGCTTAAATAGTGTGAATATATATTAAAAAAGGATGGAGTGGCTTAGAAGAAAAGATTAGCCTTAAAACCACACACACACAAAAGCAAGACAGACCTTCAGGGCTGACTCTCAAGTGCAGCCTAAAACCCTCTGATCCCTTTGCGGCAGGATCATCTTCTAACATCAGTCTCCTCCCTCTACAAGCAAAGGAGACTTTGCATTCCAATATTCCCTCTGGACAAATTCCAAGGATATCACTGTGGTGGGTGGGTTTCAAAGAGCCACTGATAGACAAAGTTGATGAATATGCGCTGGTGGCCTTACATAGATTTTAGCTTGGTACCCCACAGTCATGAAACTTGAAAGCGATATGAGAACAATTTAGACTACAAGTTGTCCCATCTGTTCCCCACTTCATCTGTTGGGAAGAGGGCATGCTCAGAGAGTCACCGTCTACAGAGGGTGAAAGAGTTGCTTGGCAGACCCTGTAGTAGGAGGACTGAACACAGAGGCACAGTTACCTTAAACTACTGTCTCATTGGCACTATTAAATGTAAAGTCCAAATCTTACAATCCAGCCAAGATCTATACTTGTAACCCACTCTGAACCTTGGGAGATGAGGGGGCATATGCAACGAGCTAGACCTCAGGCTGCCAATGGGAGTTCCACTGCATGAAAAATCATGTTTAATTAAGGACCAATACATTAAAATTCTATATGCATAGCATTTTACATCAATCACAAACCTTTTCCTTAGGCTGTGTGAATAATTCATACCTGAGTCAGACCCATTCTTGCCCATTTGGACTCTACCTTACATTTTACAGGACAAGATTCTGCCACCCTTATGTTGGTTAACACCTTACTTCACAAGTATTCCTTCTGAAATGAATAGGGCTCCTCACCAGAGGTAACTTACTAGTCAATACAAAGGATTTTGGAATCAAAGCCATAAGAGACATGACTTAATATAAATTAATTTTTGTGATTAGATTTTGATTTTTCACAGGTCAGACCAACTCTCCATAAATAAATTTTAATGATCACTTTAACATTATTGATACCCTTTAAAAAACCGAATGGGCTCAGCTCTGCATCCCTTAGCACTTTGCATAATCATTTAGTCCTGTGTAAAGTGTGACCATTTTGATTTACTAGAGTTTTACACCTTCTTTGCAGAGGTGTTAATGACTATGCAAAGCACAAGGCACCAGAGAACCAGGCTTAATATCTTTAAAATATTAACAATGAGAAGAGTCTGACCTGACCTAGCGCTAGATTCTCAGCTGGTGTAAATTGGCATAGCGCCACTGTACCCTAAGATCTATCTCAGACAAGTGTACATCAGGAGTAACTCAACTGAAGTCAACAGCATTACACCAATATAAGCAAGATCAGAATCACACCTTCCCATCCCTCCCCTCCCCACAAATGCAATTGACATGCAAAGAAGTGAGCAAGACCAGAACATGTCTTTGTGAATTTCTATGGGTAAATTAATAGATTATTTTTTTAAGGCCAGAAGGGACCATTATGACCATCTAGTCTGCAGCAGGAGGGGAAAAAAAATTTTAGGACGATGATACAAAAAGCTATGCCAAAGCAAACTCAGGAAATGATCTTACACCAGGTTTCACTGCTCACCAGCCCCATTCAAACATAAAGAGCTCAGCCCCTTCTCTGAATGGAGAGATTTATGCCTTCCATTTAAATCCATCCAGACATTAGTCTGCTGCAAAGAGAAGTAACACACCACCTCAATCTTACTTCCCAGTCTCTGTTCCCCTTTGTTATCATCCGAGGACAATTTGTATTATACCCAGTAAATGTCAGTGGTAATTTGAAAATTGTCTTCTGAGAAAATAGAAAAGGAGTACTAGTGGCACCTTAGAGATTAACCAATTTATTTGATCATAAGCTTTTGTGAGCTACAGCTCACTTCATCGGAAAATGAACGTACTTTTCCACATGGGCAGGACAGGCGAGAAACAACAATTACAACACCTGGTAACAGTGCTCCTAAGCAGCAGTCATCTTGACACAAGAGTTTCTGCAATAGCATATTCTGTCCACAAAAGTAAAACAAATGGCACAACTAATTCCTTATTGACCCGACTCCACTGAGGATATGGCTTCCACCACTTATGCACAGCTATTTTCCTTGGGCTATTTTCCTGAGCTGGCGTAAATTGGTGATGCTCCATGGACTTCATTTAATCTATAATTTACACCAGCTGAGCATCTGGCCCTTTTTGTCCAAATCAGTTACGGAACCCCTGGTTGATGGGGGAGGGGAACAGGGGAACAACACAACCCTCTAAGACTTCCAGAGATGTGTTTCTGTCTTGCACTGAAACCAGATGTGATCCATAGAGTTCTACGATACCACCCCAATTTGTGCAACAGGTGTGCAGCCCAAGGACACTACAGGTTCTATCATGCAGGGTCTTGTCATCTTAATACAACTGTAATTCCCCTGGGCTGTGCCCATATATTAAACATGGGGGTGGGCTGCAATAGGTTTTATTTTAAGCAAACCAAGAAGCACCCTTGGCAGGTTACCATTCTGTCCCTTTGCCTTAGTCAAAGCTTAGGAGGATGAAATAGTATGAAATCTAGCTTCCCCTTTCCCTACAATACTTTTCAATGCTTCTGATATACAGAGGAGAGAACAACTGGAATCTGTGAAGTATTTTTCTTACAACTTGGAACTTGTAGCAAGATTTGCTTACTGTTTTAAGAACTGCATTCCATATTTTACGGAGATTATAAACTCATGGGAGCTGGGACTGTCTTTCCTTCAGTTTGAACGCAGCACAATGGGTTTCTAGTCCATGACCAGGGTTCCAAGGCACTACAATAACACAAATAAAAAGTGATTGATCATAGCCCTACAGCTAGAGCCAATTATGCCCATGTGCTGCCCCATTGACGCCATCCAATATCAAGTTGTCTTTAAGAAATGTCAGCCCCTGCATCAGTGATCTTGTCACAGTGCTCTTGACACATTGCTAAGCATTTTTAAAGTCAAACAGCCTAGGACAAGATGCCAGCAAGATATTGGCTACTTTGAGTTTCCTGTATCACTCACTTCTTTTAAAGAAACAGTTTGAAGAGGTGTAGGGCCTGCTTCAGATCACTTGTTCAGCTCCTCCTTATCCCACAAGGCTAGTTCTGTTTTGTTCTTCCTCCCCCTCTTCCTTGGGGGTGGGGAGGCTCCCTTTTCTTTGCTTTCCCCCCAGCTTGTCTTTTTGTCTAGTGTTTTCCAACCCTTGTGTGTTTAGTTTCTCCTTACCCTTCCATGAGGGTTTTAATCTTCCCCAGTGGGGCACTGGGCCCCAGCCTGCTTCCCTACTGGGAAAAAGCTCCCGTCCATATCTAGTAGTATGGGCTGGGTTAAGGAACACGTTGCCCCATCCTATTTCCAACTAAATCTTCCCCACAGATGCATTCAAGCTAAAGCGTTGCTCCCAGAAGCATCCCATAGGGTTCACCAATTCTTTTTTGATCAGTGAACATACTGAGGCAGCATCCACTAGATCCCTTTGATATTTCCTATCCAGCTTTACAGAAACCACAGGTATGTTCTTCCCCCTTCCATGCCCCAGAGTCCCTGCCCAGTCACAGAACTCTGCAAACCCAAAGTTCATATAAAGGTAGGTTCTTTTTGTGCATCCCTGATGCCTAGACAGATAACAGACAATACCCCAAATCCCAGCTAGAGCCCTGCTAGGTTCTTCTCTATGACCTTTCTAGACAGGGTTTCTCTAACCTGCCTCCCTGAGAGCAGTTACAGACTACTTCCCTGATGCAGTAGCCCCAAACATACCTCCCTTTTCCTAGGGCATGATTGCAATAATGATCAAGAATAGCACTTGCCATGCATTTTAGCAATAAACATGTAAAAGGGTACCCTACTAATACAACTACCCCTGTAGGGCCCCTATTTGGCTCATCTTCCTGGCTTTATACATGCTTAGCCTGCCCCTGCCCAGCTGGGCTTCATCAATTAGCCTTTATCAGGCCCTGGCTCTCTTCCACGTGCATCCTATTGTGTTAATTGGCCTTTTTTCTCCTGGTCAAGCCTTGTGTTGGGTGGACACCCCATTATAAGGCCTATCAAACACTTATTTCTATAGCACCTGCCTCCAGAGGATCGGAGAGCCATTTGGGGCTAGATCTTCCTCTGGTATAAAATCAGCATCTCTCCATTAACTACGTTATCAAAAGAGTGTAGTTCTTCCCTACTCTGCTAATGGAATGTGCATTTTAGAGCGAGAGCAAAAAGGATTTTAGGAAAGGGGAGGGTTGACTTCAAGCTACTTTATTCTGCTAGGTCGGGAGCACCTGAACTCCGATAACAGTGAAGCTGCACCAATTTACACAAGCTGAGGATCTGGCCCTTGAGTCACAAGCTCCGAGTACTACAGCTGCGTTCGGCCCCCTCTGAGTAACTTTGTACTCGCGGGTTTGGGGCAGGCAGGTAACTCAGGGTGTGCCGCCTCTCATTCCAGATGAAAGGGCCTGCAGGCATGTATTGTGCAAACAGCCAGTTTCTGGAGGGTAGGTGGGAGAGAACAGCTGAATCACTTGCTAAGCAGGCTCGGCCTGCTCTGTGGGAATACCCCTAAATGCTATGCTGAAATTCATCTTGAAAACTAGCCACGATGAAAGAAAGGTGGTCTTGAAGTTAACCACGTGACACATGGTGAGAGAGGCAAGCTGGCTTAGAAAGAACTCTGCCTAAGAGCTGGTCTATCCACAGCCCCGAGGGAAGTAGCTATGCCTGCCTGCCCGCAGCGTTGGGTCGACAGCAGAGTTCTGTCCACCCAGCTACCACCCCGGGAGAGACAGCTTAACGATGGTGATGGGAGAACCCACCCGTCGCTGTTGAGAGCATCTATACTGAAGCGCTGCAATGCTAACACTGTGTTGCTGTGGCATTTTAAGTGTAAGGCAGAGCCTCCGATCGCTGACAAAGACAGAGCGTTCTCCACATAGAAGGTAACTTTACCCAGCCAATGGGGTCAGCTGGAGAACTTTACGGTATGTAGCATAAAGTTCCTAGCCCACTGAGTAGAGATGGTGGCAGGGGCCACTGAGTAGAGATGCGGGGGGAGGGAAAAGGTGGGGAGAATATGTTTACTAATTGGCTGATTTGGTGGTTTTTGCTTTATCTCTAATGAAGAACTAAATATGGAATTGGTGACGTTTAGCGCGGTAAACCCCAGAGAGAATGAAAATTGACTTCTGACTGCAAAGATGGCAGAAGCGATAGGGAATGGAGCTTGCTCTGCATTTCAGCACTAAACATGCAAAGGACAATACACTAATACAAATGTATGATGTATACCAGGAATGTGAACACGGGGAACCATCCCTTAAAACTAAGCTTGGGCCTGGATTTCTCCATACTTGTCCTTTCTTTCCTTGACGCCTCCCTGCATTGGCCTCTCCTTCTGCTGGGAATTCTCGCCATCTTGTTGTTGGCTTTTCCTGCCAGGAACCCTAACCTATAGGCTGTTTTTATTTCCCCATCTCTCTCCCCTGCTGGGAATTCAAACCTGCAAGTGATTTCCCCTCCCAAACATCAACACTAGCATTTGGCCTTGGCAAGGATACAAGACACGCATTTATTTAATGGAATGTGTTCATCAGCTCTTGCAAACATCAAGAACACTTAGGACCACACCTCATCTAATCCAATTAGACCAGCAGAATAGTGGATGGTTACAGCACAGAGTAGGGAACTGGCAGCTCTGATTTCTATTCCCAGCTCTGCCACTTTTGTTTTTGTTTTTGGAGTGACCTTGGGTGAGAAGCTTGACTTTTCTGCAATAGATCAGGAAAAACATTTCTTACTCCCCAAGGGGTCTCATCTGTAACTCCCTATTGATGGATTAATTTGATTAATAACATTTAAATAAATTGGAGTTCATTGATTACTGCAGGGAGTAAAAGGAGGTGGACAAGCCGTGTTTGCTCATGGGCCTTGTAAGCACCCTTGTAAAGTGTACCCAAGATGACTGAACTGTGTTTTACTTCTACTCAGTGTAATTTACATTTGTATTTATGGTGAAGTTTTACATTTCCTTTTCTGCTGTCTGGAAAGAGTTGCGGCTTGAGAAAGCTCTAAGAAAGAAGGAGAGAATGAAATTCAGAGAGTGGGTGTTCACAAATCATGGCAGTTGTGTGAGGTACAGCTAATAAAAATAGGCTGAAAGATAGAGGCTACCACTGATCTGGGACTACAGCAGCTACCAGGATACCAAATACACTGTACTACTAAGGCTGTCAAGTTTTGTCCAGCTCCAGGTATGACGTCTCATCAATGAGAAATAGTCATGTGTTTCTTCCTCAGGGTGTCCCTGTGCAGTGGGACAGGAAGGGGTGAAGATAGATGGGAGAGCCTGAAGCCTAACTATCCTTCAGGCACTGCAGAAAGTGGAGTGCTAAGCTATTTGCAAAGCCTAGCCCAGGGTGTGTAGTGCTCAGCACTTGAAAACCTGACCCTGAGTTCTTGAAAATCTTGGCCGTAATGTACATCTCTCAGGCTCAGACTCACACCACAGATCCATTCTCTCAGACAAGGGAGGCATAAGTATTTATGTTCCTGGCAGAGCACACAAAGGGGCTTTAGAAATCTTAGTTGATTGTCCTGCTGGGAATATATATTTTATATAAAACATGCAAGTTAACAGTTCCCCTCAAAGTGTCTGAAATGTTCAGATGTGGCTGAACCATCCCTCCCACTTGCCTTCACTCTCTTTATTGAATGAATGGGTCTGGAGCAGTGTCAGCAGGTTGTGACTAACAAAAGTCACAATTTCAGCCTTAAGTGGGGCCAAGAATCTTTTGCTTATACAGCTGTGACAGAAAATAGAACACTGACTGTTCTGATCTGCGCACAACTAATCTACCACCACTGTGGGCTAGATTCCCAGCTGAGGATCTAGCCCAGACGCTTGTATAAGTGTTTAACTTTCATTTAAAAAAAAAAAGAAAGCAAGCAAGAAAGAAAGAGGAAGTATCTCATTGAACTATAATTTTATTTAAAATATATGTAGCTTTGTTAACTTACTCTGAAACAGAAAATGAATGTGAGAGGGCACATTTTGAGACCACAACACCTGCTACTTGCATAATCTTGAAACAATTTCATATGCTAGAGTCACAAGGAAGTTACGTAACTTGGGCTTTCTACCTGACATGATTTACACAGTAAATTGCATAATAAATCTCATAAGTGTTTTTTGAAGTAGGCTCTGCAGCCGTCACTGAGGAATGGCCTGTCTCTGATGAGGCTGTGTGTATCATGGGCTAGTCTTGCAATACTGCTATCATGTACAGTGTTAAGGATCTGCTCCTGCAGTCATTACTCCAGCAAAACTCATTTGGATTCAGTTCAAACTCAACTCATTCGATTCCATTGGAGCATTGCCTCAGTAAAGACTGCAAGTTTGGGCCTTTGATTTTAAAGTGATGGTATGAATTTATGGAGGAGTGGGAAAGGATGGGAATAAGAATTCTGAATTGCTACCCCACTTTAAAAGGAAAGCTCTTGGAAACTCAAGGGCAGTGGTTTTCAGATAGTGATTTAGACTATGCCTAAAAGGTGTGTGAAAGGTTGTCATTACCACAGAAGTGATTTTCAACCTGTGTTCTGCAGACCCCTGGGGGTCTGCAGACTAAGTCTAAGATTTCCAAAGGGGTCTGCACCTCCATTTGAAATTTTTTAGGGACCTGCAAATGAAAAAAGCTTGAAAACCACCGCTCACGGAGGATTAATCTTATTTGGCTTTTAGAGCAATGAGAGAAGGGCATCTGGGATAATCATGGATAAAATGGGGGATCATCAGGGGCCAGATTCTGGCCCCCAAACTCTCAGTGTTGAGTATGACCCCCTCTAGCATGAATAAGGTCACGTGGCCCATAGATTCACAATATGGTGTAGCAGACGTGTCTTCCGCTATTAGCTTGGCCTTGCTTTGTTTGGCATTTATTTATAATTACTTCTGCTTTTAGCTAGTTAGGGCCCTTGAAATAGCTGCTTTCCTGAATTCCAGTAATGGCTAGGAGTTTCATGCCACCTTCTCTGTGACACCTACTCCTCCAGTCACTCTCTGAATGAGCACTTCATTGTTTGCAACCGACTGTTGCTGATGATGAAAGGATGAAAATAAACCTTGACATGATCTAGAACTTTTGGGAACGTGAACCTAGGTTTCAGTCCGTGCATAGGTGGCCTATTTAAGTTTCATCCTGTAGGGTCTGACTCAGAGGGAAAGACTCCTTTTGACAACATCCCACATAGATAGTCATCCAAGTATACAATTTGTTTGGGGAAGAAGGAAAGAATGTGCCCTGGACAGATTTTCCCTACATGCTACAGCCAGTAAGACAATGCTGGTTTCTTTACCTACTGTGCAACAGACATGAGTGGTACATTTTAGGTCAGATGCTTGCAACTTGCTCCACAAAATGACTTGAGTAAATTAAAGATTGACAGCATTTGCAAGAATTTGTACGTTATTAACCCAACTCAACAGTTGATCAGATTTTGTATTATGTGGTCTTGTATCCAGAGTATTCTATCAGATTACTCATTCAGTTCCTCGGACACAGACTGAGCCAGTTTGTTACATGGGCTGCCTATGTTCTCAAACTAAGGAAGAGCCTGGTGGTTTGCCTTACAAAGTCTGAATGGACAGAAGGTGGTGATCTACCAGGGGCAATGTCAGATTTGTCCAGCTACCATTGGTCTTTGGCACCCTGACAGAATCCAGCACACACAAGTACTCAGTCTCAGTTGAGACTGAACCTAGGGTAACTGGACGTAGCTACATTGAAAGACAATTCAGATGCACTGATTTACACCAGAGGAGGACCTGGAACTGAGAAATTAATTGCTGAAGTTTAATGAAAACCAAAAGCTTTCCACAGAGCCCTACCAGAGGGGCACAGGTCTCCTTCCTGGACAAGCCCTCCTGTGGATCTCATTTATAGACACCAGCAAGGATTTTGAAAGGATGGGAACAAGGCTCTGCATGGCATTGTGGACCTCTAGAAGCAGCACAGTGCAAGAATACCATGCTAACAATGGAAACTGCTAAAGACGTGGATTAAAGTATAAAGTGGATGTCATGGAGAAGAAGCCCTGAATGAGGGATGTGGGGGTCATCAGCCTGACAGCTTTGGCTGGGCTGGAGAATCTGGAAGCCTTAATTAAAGAACAGTTACCAGCTGTCTCAAGGGGGAAAGCAGCAGATTTACATCTCTGGCTCTTCTTTGGGTATCTGAAGCAGTGGAAACATTTACCTCTCTGGGAATCCTAGCAAATTTCCCTGCAGGTTTTATAAAGAGGAGTTTCAGGACATCGCCTAACAGAAAAGGTGGTTTGCTTTGTTTTGTTTTAAGCAGAAGTAACAAAATAATCTTCTTTTGGATCACTGCCAGTCATTTAAGAAATTGACAATTGATTTTTTTTTCCTGTGTGTCATTTTCTCCCCTACCTCTCAAGGCAGGGTTCTCGTCAGGAATAATTTCTTCTGCCTTCACTCGAAGGAGCAAAAGAGTGCATTGTGACTGTATAAGGCAGCAACCCTGCCTGCCTTACCCAGACCTTGGATCTGGCCACGTAGGTTCCACAAAGCATTGTATGCCTAGCTATTCCCTTCTGGAGCAGGTGACAGCAAGGTGCAGGGATGGGTGATGTCTGGGGTCTTCACCTCCTTACTTGCTGGTCGATGTGGCTAAGGCAGCCCCAGGGGAGTCAATTCCCCATGGAATAAATATATCCCCATGGAGCAAGGAAGCAGGAGGGGAGGAAATGTGAACCAAAGGCATGTGTTTGAGTCACAATGCCTCCCAGGGCTACTCCTGAGTTCAAAGTCCCTGTCTAGCCCTTAGATTATAAATTCCTTGGTGAAGGGGGCCTTACCTTCGAATGTGTTTGTAAAGCGCAGTGTATTAACCTAGGAGAGGTCACGCTTAAGGATTGTTTAAAAAAAAGAGTTAACAAATAATTAATTGGTATGAACAGCCAGTTGTCACAGGAGCCCGACAGGTTGCTTATAACCCTAAGGTGCACATGTTTGCCAGAAGCTGGGAATGGGCAACAGAGGATGGATCACTTGGTTACCTGTTCTGTTCATTCCCTCTAGGGCACCTGGCATTGGTCACTGTCAGATGCTAGGCTAGATGGACCTTTGGTCTGACCCAGTATGGCTGTTCTTATGTTCTAGCATGCTTATAATGTTTCTTAATCATTCATTAAACCCTGATAAAAAAAATATCCTTACTATAAACTTTGACCTTATATTAAAATATTGCCAAGATGACATTGTTCTTACCACCTGTGACTGGGACCTGTTAATTTGCCTGTTGGGGTGACTGGCAGGAATCAGGGTCCTCAGCAATCCTGCCCTTTCAGTACCACACTTGGCTCCGTTAGGCAACAGTGCATTTAGCACCAGTCTTTAGGGTAGTTTGTACAATCTTTATACATTCAGTGGTTCCCTAGTTCTATTAAAAGGTGATTAACTTCACTCTAGTAACTGCTCATGTCCCCAACAGCCAAGAAGAGATGCATTTATGGTTCTAAATACCAATTATTTTCAGGAACATTTTAGGTACCAATATGCTAAACACACTTCTTTAGCCTGGCTATTGAACTACACAATGGTAAATTAACTGGAATTTGGCACTTTTCCTTTGCAGGTCATTAATAGTGACTCATTATATTGCAGTATATGAGTCACCTTGGCCAGGTCATCATAAATGATAACTTGCCCTCAATTATTTCCTTTAAGGAAAACAAGTTTTGTTATGCTCACTTTACATCTGTTTTTATCCACCAGGTCTTTCCTTCTGTTATCTGCTTCATGGCTTGTTTTTTACCTCCTAGCACAGAGTAGCACTGGAATGATCAATCCACGTCCAGTGTAACTATGTGGTGCCTTTGAAAACAAATACCAGTCCATAGAAACACATGGCTCAGAAGAATAAGAACTGAAGATCTAGGACATTGAATGCCTGAAGAAAGCAGATCTGTTAATTTCAAGTATATATGAACTTCCTCTGTTTTTAATATTTTTTCCTCATTATCTTTCTATTCTTTACTGAATATACTTTGCTCAGAACTCCATCCCCAGTAATCAGATAAAATTGTTAAAGAAAGATAGAACTGTGTAGTGCAGGCTTTTAGTGTCACCATTACCACTCACATTAATAAGAATTGGGCAACTAATAGCTTCCACAATGGTCTCAGAGCACCCTTCAGGTCCATTGACTGTGAAACAGCCTCCCAATGCATTGAAAGAAGCCTCATCAAGCGAGTCATTTCAGACGAGACTGGACAATACACTTGAAAACTAACAAACAACACAGTACATTCAGGAGGGTGGACAGGCAGCAGCACTCTTAACAAGACATTTTGGGACATAAATAATTTGACTCGCATTGTGTACACAAGCATTTGCAGGACGAAGCCTGCTGTTGCACATGCATTCTTGTCTGTGCAGGAGTCCTGCACCTTCACATGCAGAGTAGCCAGACATCTGGCTACACAATTTGCATGCTCAGATGCTGTTTGCTTGGGGACCGCAAAGTTTAGAACAGTGGTGGGCAACCTGTGGCCCGTCAGGCTAGTCTGCTGGCGGGCTGCCAGATGGTTTGTTTACATTTGCACGGTCACCCGCAGCTCCCAGTGGCCGCGGTTCACTGTTCCCAGCTAATGGGAGCTGCAGGAAGCGGCAGCCGGCATGTCTCTGCGGTCCGCGTCACTTCCTGCAGCTCCCATTGGCCGGGAGCAGCAAACCACGGCCACTAGGAGCAGCGGCTGGCTGTGCAAATGTAAACAAACTGTCTGGCGGCCCGCCAGTGGATTACCCTGATGGACCGCATGCAGCCTGCAGGTCGCCCACCACTGGTTTAGAAGCTGCGTTAAGGCCCCTTTGATAATTTGGCCCACTATTTTGTCCCAAGAGTGTTGTATTTATTTTTTATTTCCAGCTTCAGAGACAAGAACTTGGAAGGCAAGATGGCCTTGTGGTTAAACCCTGACCTAGCTATCAGGAGATCTGAGTTCAACTCTTGGCTCTACTACAGCCTTCCTGTGTAACCATCAGCAAGTCACTTGTGCTTTGCTGGGTCAAGGCCCACATTTAAACTTCAAGTATGTGAGCAGTCCCATTGACTTCAGTGAAACTCCTCACATTGTTCAAGTTAAGCACATGCTTAAATGCTTTGCTGGATTAGGGCTTTAATCTCTCTGAGACTCATATTTCCATCTGTAAAGTGGGACCAATAATACTACATCTCTCTTTTAGTTTCTCTGCCTTGGCTACTTAGATTTAAAGTTTTTCAGGCTAGATTATCTCTGGGTTTCAACAGTCCCTACCGCAGTCAGGTCCACAACTTCACCTGGAGGCACTCCCAGCACTCAAGTACTAAGAATTTCTTGTGACTATTTCACAATCTTTTTCTATATGTAAACATATGGTTTCAGTCAAGTTTGCACAACTCCCTGAGAATGAGTTTACACTTGTGACAGTGGCACCAATTCAGCAAAGTCCTGAAACCTGGGCTTAAATTAATCCCTTTCAAGATAGCAAGGCTAAACCAATGAACAAGTGCCAACCTGAAGAGGGACGTTCTCACAGGTCCCGATTCAGCTCCCGCTGCTCTCTTTCATTTCTGCATGTACCAGCTCTCCTCTCCTTTTCATAGTACTCCTGATGCCCATTAAAAGCTCACTGAATATTAGTTCAGAGCAAATGGCTGAGATTTCTGTCCATCATCACCAGGGAAGAGTGTATTGAACTCGGTATACTAGACTTGGAAAATTTGTTTTTGTCCTCTTTCAGCATTTCCATCAGTGCAGAGCTCTGGGCAGTGTTTATATTTAGAGCAGTCCAGGGTATTCAGACAGGAGGAGGTAGTCACTGTGGCTGAAAGTTTCGCTTTGGAGACCATTTGCAAAGCTCTCATTACCACAATCCCATTTAGCTATCCCAGGCTCTTTGAACATACTAATACACTGATCCCTACAGGGCGGCAAGAGGAAGACCACAGAATCACCACAGTCTCTCAGCTAATCAATATTTAAAAGCCCAAGACTTATTGCAATGAAGACAGCTTGTCTGCATAGCCAGAAAAAAGACTATTTAAAACCCTTTTAATTTTAAAACCTGGGCCCAGGCAACACTCCAAAACCACTGCTTCCCTCCCTACCCCATCCCCATTTCTTTCTTCGTGGAGCATTAGCAATTTAGAAGATGCTACATATTGCATGACTCCCCCCCTCAGACACTGGCAGCCAGGGTGCTAAGAGTGAATATTGAACTAGAGGGAAAACTGCATTGCCCTTTCCTCTCCAACATGGAGTGCTGGCACTACTATGTTTAAGATGAAGTCACCATTTCCATTCTACTGTGGGGTGGGGAAGTGGGAGAGAAAGGTCTTAACTGAGGCATCGGGATTCATTGCAGCCCGAAACATTGCTTGGAAGTTACTGGGTTTTTAATTCCTGGGGTACATAACATACAGGACGACCCCTTTTTCACCACATCCAATATATTTAAGAGGAACAATCCTGAGTTTTCTTTGGAGGCCTCTACAGCTATAGGGAAGCCTTTTTTTGTTGTTGTTTTTAACTGAAAAATATGCAGGGTCATTCATCCACAGTGCCACTTGGTCTCTTGAGAAGGGCATCTTTAAATGGCTAGTTATATTATTTAGAAGAGGCTTCTGTACATAAAGTCAAAACCATTTTTTTCACAGAATAAAAAAAGGTTTCAGCGTAGCAGCCGTGTTCATCTGTATTCGCAAAAAGAAAAGGAGGACTTGTGGCACCTTAGAGACTAACCAATTTATTTGTGCATAAGCTTTCGTGAGCTGTAGCTTATGCTCAAATAAATTGGTTAGTCTCTAAGGTGCCACAAGTACTCCTTTTCTTTTTGAGAATAGGAAAAAGAATTCCAGGCACATTTGGCTTGCAGAGCTCAGATCCACACCTGGACTCATTTGGATCAACATTTGCAAAGTTGGCTGCCTAAAATCAATCACCTTAATAACTGTGTCCTGATTTTCAGAGATGCTGAGCTCCAGGATTGACTTCACTTTGTGGATGCTCAACAGCTCTGCAAAGTGAGGCTGCTTTTCACTTAGGTGCCTAGTTTTAGGCACCCACATTTGAAAATGTAAGCCTATATTTTCAAAAGGTCTCAATAGGTGCAAGGACATAAGGTGGGATTTTATAAGCATTTTGCTTTGGACTAACTCAGCACCCACTGTTGTCAACAGTAAACTTCCATCAACATCACGGGGAGAGGAGTTAGGCCAATGCTAAGTGCTTTTGAAAAAGTCTTACCCAAAAATGTCAATGTACACAAAAACCAACCATTTGCTTCGGCAAGTCAGATACATATATTTGTGGGTGTATATTGTAAAGTCAAGTTTTCAAGGAGGCCTTCAGATACCTGGCAAACTGAAGAGCTACAATCAAAGAGAAACAATGAAATTCTGTATTGACGCTGGTTCTTCAACTTCTTCTCTGATATCCTGTTGTGCCTCTTAAGTATTGCAACGATAATAATCACATTTGGCATCCCTATAGCATCTGCCATCTCTAAAAGTTAGAAAATTGACACAATGACCAGCGATTACCTGACATACGACATGTGATGCAGTACAGTACCTAGGAAACAGGAGAATGAGCTAGAGAAGGAATGCCTATTAACTTTTATGTTAATTCTCGGTTACCAGTTTATCTTAGAAGTAAATAAATGAAAAGAGGAAGGAAGTGACAAATGTGTTGAGTTACCCAATTTAATTGTGGATTATTCCTAATTTATAAAGCAACATCCACACTTTGCTATACCTTTTGCGCCTAAAAAGTGTTCTTTTCAAAAGAACATGCAACCTAGTGGGCTAGCTCTTTAAAGCACTCTACAGAAGAAGCATGCAGACACAGTTTCAGTGTTTCATGCACCTTTTCTAGCTAAAAGCAATTTAAAAAAAAACACACACACACCCTTTTGGAGTGGGGTAATTAAGAAAAGCATATTATATCTACCAGACTGATGAGGATTCACACATAAGGAAGAACTTATCACTCCCAGGCTCTTGAGCAAATTAAAGGAAGCATTTTTCTTGCAGCAGGCCATGCTCGTTGTCAATTCACAATTGTGGTACTATCTGGATTTCCCAAGTCTCAGCTACCCAAAACAGGGGAGTGGTCCCTGACATCCATTATTGGATGATCAAGGTTTCCTAATAGATGGAGCTTCCCATACTGATAATCAAAACTGCACTGGAGATGTTCTCTTTTTGGATACCAGAGATCACCCATGAAATTATTGTTCTTCCCTCCACTTCATGACTGATATTATCCCAGTTCCCTTCAGTAACTCAAGCCATTTTTGTTTCTCAGACAAAAACAACCACCACAAATATCCACCACATGCGGTGTTGTGTAAAACCCAGAGAACAATTTGAAATCAAAGGTCTTCCTGGAGAGAGGCTGCCAGCTTATTGGCGTAATGGGTAAAGCCAGGGCTCGTGACCTTTGAGGGACCTTCTATTTCCCCAGCAAGTATCACAAATCAAATCCATTTGGTAGCTGTGCCTGTTGCAAAATGGTGCTCATTCTGAAGTTACCCCACTAATAAGGCATATTTGCCACTCTGAGACCCGAGGGGAAAGCAGCAAGGAACGGAATTGACTCTCATTCTTAAGGGAGCAGACTTTATGGGTCAGGTTCAAGGTTGTAGAGGCTGTCTAATATCTGCCTTGTCAACAAACAGGCTTTAAATAGTGCAAGTTTCTGTCCATTCCTCCACATTCATAAAACATGCACATGAGCTGTCCAAGAATTGGGAAAGGTTTCCCCCCACCCTTTTTTAAAAAAACATTACCTATCAGGGTCTGGGAACTCAAAGGTTGGGCCTTTTCTCTGGAATTTGCTCCACTGGGAACATGTCAGAGTTTGGCCAGAGTGTAGGAACATTGATAGATATCTTATGTCCAGGTCTTCCATTAACCATAAGAAGGAATCCCCTCAATCAGGGCTGGTCAAAAATGTTCCACTGAAACTTTCCCCTCCCCCAGCCACAAAAATTGGGTATTTGGCTCAGTGAAACTTTTCATAGAAAGCATCTGCTTTCCTAAAAAAAATCAAGATTTCATCAGAAAGCCAAAAAATCAAATTTTCCATATAAACACCCCACCTCATTTTCTGACCAACTCATCTCCAAAGCCAAATATTCCTGTCACAAGACAAGGGTCAGTATCCTTCATCCTATTACACTAGCATTTAAGAAAAGGAGTACTTGTGGCACCTTAGAGACTAACCAATTTATTTGAGCATAAGCTTTCGTGAGCTACAGCTCACTTCGTCGGATGTTACTCTGAAACTAGCATTTAACTTACAGCCTTGGTTTTGCTCTTTGCTAAATTCATGGTAGCTAGTTAGCTCTGTGCTGGGCAATTGCTTCAACATCATGTCTGCTCACCTCTTCTGTAGGGAAGAAGCATTGCTTGCTCTTGCCCTAAAATATATGAAATCCACCTGGATACTATAGTGCTGGCTGCTTTATTTTATCACTTACATTGATGACGATTATTACTAACACACACCTGGAACTTCGGGGATGTGGCCTGGTGAGTATGTGGGGAAAGTGAGTAATATCAGAAAAACCATTCTGGACTGAAAGGTAGGAGCCTTTCTCCATTCTGGAAGCGTTCACCATTTAAACCAGTAAAATCAAGAGTGCAGAAAATTATAAGTGAATCACGATTAAACCTCTTTGTTAAACACTTTTTTCCAACTTCATATGCTTCCTTCCCCTTTTAAAACAAGCAATTAGCCAAACTCATTGGGTACAAAAGCAAAAAGCTAGGGCCTAGTCTTGCAAGAAGTGGAGCATGCTGCTGGGAAATTGAGGGCAATGAGCCCCTACCTCAGGATTAGTCCTGCATTTAGTGCTGGGGAAAAAAGTTTTGCCATTTCTTTAGACAGTTCTCCCTCTGAAATCATAAGCCTTTTACGTGCAGAATGTCAAAGCTCATTGCATTTGCTGCCTGCTCTATTCTCAGGCAGTTTCAATATGCAGGCATAGTTCAGAGCAACAAAAGGAGAAGGGAGGGAGATAGAGGGGGGAAAAATCAAAGGCTACTGGCTTTATAACTACTAAATGTAGCTCTTCAGGTAACTGAGCTTGAAATGATTGTGGCTTCTGTTAGTGCAGCAAGCCAGTGTAGTCCAATGGAGAGGGTGATGTGCTGTGCTAAGCATCAGGAGCCCTGGGTTCTAGTCCCAGCTCTGCCCCTAGTCTGCTGTGTGACCTTGAATATATTGTTTCACATCTCAGGATATGTCTAAACCACACCAAAAAAACACCAGCGCAGCAAGTCTCAGAGACCAGGTCTTCAGGCTCACGCTACAGTGCTAAAAATAACAGCAGAGCTGTTCCCCTCAGGCTCTGAAACCCAGCAAGGGGGTGGTCCTCAGAGCCTGAGCAGAAGCACCTATGCAGCTATCTTGTATCGCAAGCCCTTTTGTAGGTGCAGGCTTTGAGATGCACTGCCACAGGTTTTGTTCTCATTTTTTTCAGTTTTTCCATCTGTAAAATGGGGAGAAAGCCAGTCTCCATCCATAGCTCTCCAAAGGAAGGTTAGCATTAGAAGAGCTAGATACTGTAACTTCAACTCTCAAAAAGCAAGCTTTTCAAAATGTAATACAATTATAATAAGACAGAATCAAAGAGAGATCGGCGTGATGCCCTATATCATACCAGCAAAGAGTCCTGTGGCACCTTCTAGACTAGCAGACGTATTGGAGCGTAAGCTTTCGTGGATGAATACATGCATCTGACGAAGTGGGTATTCACCCATGAAAGCTCATGCTCCAATACGTCTGTTAGTCTATAAGGTGCCACAGGACTCTTTGCTGCTTTTACAGATCCAGACTAACACGGCTACCCCTCTGACATATATCATACCAAACGGGAGTTGAGTCTTCTCTTGCTCTCTTTAATGGCTATTGCTGATTGTCACGATTGTGATGTTATAAATTGCATCAAACTGTATTTTTTCCCTTCTCCACACCATGTTACCTATTTGCCCATTATTGCTAGTTTCCCTAGAGATAGAACTGTGTGAAATCTAATAGGATTGTTTTAGAAGCTCCTTGTTTATATTTTAAGTCTGTGGAAGTCAGAATGATGATCAATATTTTGCCCTTGGTCTTCAGGTATCAAGCAAGGAAATTTAAGATTCAAATCCAATTGTAAGGGAAGGATTTTCAAAGAGCATCTCAGAGTTTGCAAGCTGAAGTTATGATTGCACTGTCTGTGCACCATGATCCTGTATACAGTAACTTTCAAGTGCATCTATTCCTTGGACGCACACGGGTGATTATTGTCAATACATTTACAGCCAGTTCAAATGGAGATCACAATTATTCCTAACCACCTGTTCTACCCACTACATTTAATGTACTTTGGTAGCTGAACACCTTCGTATAGAAATTACAGGGTCTACGCTGATCATTTGCTCCTGCGTGTGTATAAAAGGTGGAATCTGATGTACTGACTGCCTTGTATATACACGCACTATTGAAATGCCTTTAAGAGTTACTTTTACCATCCTTACGCTCCAACCTAGCCAAGAACTTTAAGCACATACTTAAAGTTAAGCATGTGCTTGAGCAGATTTAAGTACAGGTAAGTGCCTTGCTGGATTTGTGCTATATTCTGTAGGTTAAAAACAAAATAACCCACAGTTGTCTTGATAGTTGACTAGAGCAGAGGTCAAGGCCCTACAGCAGCAGCAATTTCATAGCCACGTTTTTTAACAACATGACAAGTCTCTAAAGGAATATGATTTGGCCACGAGAAAGGAACAGAGAGAGAGACTCAGTGAGACCATTAGCAGGAAATGGTTCAACCCTAATGGTGACAAATCCAGAACTCAAGAATCCAAGAGCATTTCAACCAACTACTACTTACTTCTATTTACATAGTGTATATTTGGTACACAGAAGATATGCAGGGTTGCAGATGAGAGGTACTAGTAGCGATACTTCTTAGTATACCATTCCCCGATAGTAAAGGTGTCAGTCATATTCAATAATCACTAGGCTGTTTTGCTTTTAAACCTGGAGTGTCAAATAAATATCAACAGCAGATTTCAAAATACTCATGAGATGATGTTCTTTGTGTCCCCACTCATGGAGGGGAAAGGGAAGAAATCGAGATATTTGCTAAGATTCAGGACTGTACAGGAATGGGCTATAGCAGTGCCAATTTAAGGGAAGCCAATGTTTTAAACAAAATCCCCCACTCCCTGGCATTCAATAAACCTCATATATGGGAAGGTAGAGAGCAGAGGCAGTGCAGATTGCTTTCTTTTGTTTCCCTTTTAACCAAAAACTCTCATTAGAGCCCTAACCAAAAGCAGGTTTCAGAGTAGCAGCTGTGTTAGTCTGTATTTGCAAAAAGAAAAGGAGGACTTGTGGCACCTTAGAGACTAACCAATTTATATGAGCATAAGCTTTCGTGAGCTACAGCTCACTTCATCGGATGCATACTGTGGAAACTGCAGAAGACATTATATACACAGAGACCATGAAACAATACCTCCTCCCACCCCACTCTCCTGCTGGTAATAGCTTATCTAAAGTGATCACTCTCCTTACAATGTGTATGATAATCAAGTTGGGCCATTTCCAGCACAAATCCAGGTTTTCTCATCCTCCGCCCCTCCCCCCCCCCCCCCCAAACTCACTCTCCTGCTGGTAATAGCCCATCCAAAGTGACCATTCTCTTTACAATGTGTATGATAATCAAGGTGAGCCATTTCTAGCACAAATCCAGGTTTTCTCACCCTCCACCCCCCCTCCAAAAACCACACACACAAACTCACTATCCTGCTGGTAATAGCTCATCCAAAGTGACCACTCTCCCTACTATGTGCATGATAATCAAGGTGGGCCATTTCCAGCACAAATCCAGGTTTTCTCACACACCCCCCCCCACACACACACACAGAAACTCACTCTCCTGCTGGTAATAGCTCATCCAAACTGACCACTCTCCTTACAATGTGTATGATTATCAAGGTGGGCCATTTCCAGCATAAATCCAAGTTTAACCAGAACGTCTGGGGGGAGGGGGGGTAGGAAAAAACAAGGGGAAATAGGCTACCTTGCATAATGACTTAGCCACTCCCAGTCTCTATTTAAGCCTGAATTAATAGTATCCAATTTGCAAATGAATTCCAATTCAGCAGTTTCTCGCTGGAGTCTGGATTTGAAGTTTTTTTGTTGTAAGATAGCGACCTTCATGTCTGTAATTGCGTGACCAGAGAGATTGAAGTGTTCTCCGACTGGTTTATAAATGTTATAATTCTTGACATCTGATTTGTGTCCATTTATTCTTTCACGTATTACCAGCAGGAGAGTAAGTTTGTGTGTGTGTGGTTTTTTTTTTTGGGGGGGGGGGGGGGGAGAAAACCTGGATTTGTGCTGGAAATGGCCCAACTTGATTATCATACACATTGTAAGGAGAGGTTTCAGAGGAACCTGAATTCAGAGGAGAGTGATCACTTTAGATAAGCTATTACCAGCAGGAGAGTGGGGTGGGAGGAGGTATTGTTTCATGGTCTCTGTGTATATAATGTCTTCTGCAGTTTCCACAGTATGCATCCGATGAAGTGAGCTGTAGCTCACGAAAGCTTATGCTCAAATAAATTGGTTAGTCTCTAAGGTGCCACAAGTACTCCTTTTCTTTTTGCGAATACAGACTAACACGACTGCTACTCTGAAACCTGTCATGATGTATTAGAGTGGCTGTTCATACGTTTGGAGCATTAATAGCATTTCTAGCACGTCTTTACTGTATGTGACATATCCTATGTTATCAAACTGATGAAATACTGATAACAGTACAATGCCAGCATTCTTACTAGTGCACAAGAGGCTCATATCTTAATTAATAAAGATCAGCTAATGCAAACAAATGGTCATCAAAACTTCACTGTCCTACAGAGGCACAGCTATGGGAATAAACCGTGACACAGTTGCATTTCATCCCGTTCTACACAAGTCAGCCAATATCACTACTACTTAGCCGAGCGTCTTCCCCTGGAACCAACCCTAATACCAAGAGTTTCCAAAGTGACAAGTGAGTCGGGGACCCCAACATCACGCACATTAAAGGGACCCCATTTCCAGAGGATGGGTGCTCAGCACTTTTTGGAAGTCAAGCTTCTTTCAGGAGTCTAAAATTGAGCATCCAGAAATAGAGGCATTGAGGCAAATGACATCAACCTTTCACCAAAAAAAAAAAAAAGAGAGAGAGAAACAATGCCGCTGATCTCTAGCAGCCAGGTTTATCACAGAGAGGAGCTCAAGCTGTAAATCCAGATCTGGCTTTCAAACACCTCAGAGGCAGCAGTGTTCAGATTCAGAGATTTGCTTTCAGACTGTTCTTGGTTTATAATAAAATAAGGACCCACATAGGCTCCTTTACCAATTAGGCAAGGAACAGCTGCTAAGTGCCTTCTATTTTCCACAAGCCCCTTCTCCTTATCCACCCCAGCAGGTCCTTCTCTGACTAATGAAGGATTGCTATGTGGCCCTTATTGCTTAAATCACATATAAGAACAAAGTGTACCTAAGCATGTTAAATCCAGGCATGCCAAGACTAGTTAGACAAGGCACAGCTGTGCAATCACCAAGTCTCAAAGTGATGAAAGAATAGGATTTGTTTTTCTAGAGCAACTTTCACACTCAAGTGGCTGAGAAGCGGTGATTCAAGATGGATTAGGCAGTAGCTGATCAAGCTATGGCAACCATTGCAATAGCTCACAGGCAGTCTTGGGACCCAATCCTGCTAACATATATGTTTGAAGAACTAGGCTCCGGGACATTGAAATCTGTTGTTTTGAGAAATGACATGCTGACACTGTCAGGTTGGAGGGAGGTTACTGGTGGAGTTCCTCAAAGATTGGTCTTGGGACAAATCTATTTAACACTTTCATTAATAACCTTGGCACAAAAAGTGGGAGTGTGCTAATAAACTTTGCAGATGACACAAAGCTGGGAGGTAAAGCCAGTACAGAGGAGAACCAGAATATCATACAAGACTGGGCAACCTTGAAAACTGGGTAACAGAATGCGACAAAATTTAATAGTACAAAATGAAAAGTCATGCACTTAGGGACTAAGAACAAGAATTTCTGGTATAAGTTGGAGACTATAGTTGGAAGCGACAGAGAAGGAGAAAGACCTGAGTATATTGGTCAATCACAGGATGACTACGAGCCACTGATGTGATGCGACCATGAAAGAGGTTGCTAATGCACCTAGGATGCATTAGGCTAGATATTACCAGTAGAGACAGGGATGTGTTATTGCCATTATACAACGCACTGGTGATACCTCATCTGGAACTTTGTGTGCAGTTCTGGTCTCCTATGTTTAAGAAAGGTAAATTCAAACTGGAACAGGTGCAGAGAAAGGCTACTAAGATGATCAGAGGAATGGAGACCCTGACTTACAAAAGGAAACTTAAGGAGCTTGTCTTGTTTAGCCTAACAAAACAAAAGCTCAGGGGAGATATGATTGCTCTTTAAAAATACATCAGAGGGATAAACACCAGGGAAGGAGAGGAGTTATTTTAGTTAAAGACCAATGCTGGCACAAGAATAAATGGATATAAACTGGCCATCAACAGGTTTATAATTAGACAAAGGTTTCTAACTATCAGAGGTTTCAGAGTAACTGCCGTGTTAGTCTGTATTCGCAAAAAGAAAAGGAGTACTTGTGGCATCTTAGAGACTAACCAATTTATATGAGCATAAGCTTTCGTGAGCTACAGCTCACTTCATCGGATGCATACTGTGGAAACTGCAGAAGACATTATATACACAGAGACCATGAAACAATACCTCCTCCCACCCCACTCTCCTGCTGGTAATAGCTTATCTAAAGTGATCACTCTCCTTACAATGTGTATGATAATCAAGTTGGGCCATTTCCAGCACAAATCCAGGTTTTCTCATCCTCCGCCCCTCCCCCCGCCCCCACACAAACCCACTCTCCTGTTGGTAATAGCTTATCTAAAGTGATCACTCTCCTTACAATGTGTATGATAATCAAGGTGGGCCATTTCCAGCACTATCAGAGGAGTAAAGTGCTGGAACAGCCTTCCAAGGGGAATACTGGGGGCAAAAAACTAACATATTTCAAGACTGAGCTTGATAAATTTATGGAGGGGATGGTATGATGAGATTGCCTACAATGGCATTAGCAAATGTCTCCAATGGCCAGAGATGGGGAGGCTCTGAGTTAATATAGAGAATTCTTTCCCAGTGTCTGATTGGTACATCTGGCCCACAGGCTCAGGGTCTAAGTGATCATCACCATGTTTGTGGTTGGGAAGGAATTTTCCCCCAGGTCAGATTGGCAGAGACTTGGGGGAGGAGGAAGGGGTTTCGCCTTCCTCTGCACACAAGTCACTTGCTGGTCTGAACTAGAGTAAATTATGGATTTTCTATAACTTTAGGTCTTTAAATTAAGGTATGAGAACATCAGTAACACAGCCAGAGGTTATGGGCCTATTACAGGAGTGGGTGGGTGAAGTTCTATGGCCTGCAATGTACAGGAGCTCAGCCTAAATGATTGTGATGGTCCCTTCTGGCCCTAAAGTCTATGGTATGTCTGCAAAGCAATAAACACCCATGGCTGGCCTGTGTCAGCTGACGCAGGCTTGTGCGGGGCTGTAAAACTGGAGTGTAGAAGTTTGGGCTCAGGCCAGAGATCTGGGACCCCACTAAAGAGGAGCAGGTTATAAAACCTCTTAAAGAAAAAAAAAATCTTTAAGCACCTTACAGACAGAGAACTATTATATGTTGGGTTTACAACATAGTGTGAATTTAACAGTAGCAAAAAAATGTCCTATTGGACCTCTAGTTACTAAATCCTCATTTTGATTTTTAAAAAAGTCCCCCTATTTAAAGTGCATCTCAACAGCCTGCTCTATTCCTGATATTGAACATTATTCTGCTAACAGCCAAGCCAGTTCAACTCATTCTGCTATTAAACATGTCGAAAAGACTGGCAAAAATATAAAATAATATCTTCCAACCCAGTATAAAAGAACATTATTTTGCTATTTGTCTAATCCCCATGTCAGTGTATGTGGTACTACCTGTTCTTAGGTATCTTCATCATCTTAACTTACAGTTTTCTGTAACATTAACAACACTCATCAGCCTTCCGAATGATCAATATTTCCAGAATTCTTCCAATATGTAAGGCCTCATTCTGCCTTTTCGTGTGCCCTCAGCTTTCCTTTTTGAAGCCAAGGTACATGGATACCATGATGATGAGCACTGTATAAAATGATTGATGGAGACAGACAGCAAAGAAGGCAGAATTGGGTCCTAAATATGCTTACCAGGTGAACCGATCCATGCATTTTAAGCAGGTCACACTCAATGCATCAATTTTAATTGCTTCAGACCTTTGTTCCACATATACACACTACTGTGGTGGACCATTCTTTGATTGGCATAAATATCAATGTGGAAAAACTTTATTATTATTTTTAAATGGCATTTATTAATGCCGGTTTACAGTCCAATTCTGCAAATTCCTGCTCAGGCAAATAATCAGTGAGACTACATAGGCCACTAAAACCTGCTTGTGTGAAAAAGGGTTTGCAGGACTCTTGATTTTATTCAAACCATATTCAATATTTAACTGCACACCATACTTTAATTCCATGGAAGTGTTGAATATACCCCTATTACTTGAGAGAAAAGGAAACCAGAAGAAAGAAAGATGACAACCTCATGATTAAGACTCAGCTTAGTGTAAGTTTACTTGACTGCTTATTAATAGGCAGGTTTTCTGTGCATTGTGTTCTCTTTCTGATCAGTGAGTTTACAAAAACAAAATTTCAGTTGAATCAAACATAGTGACACATTTCATAAGCATTTCTTTTCGTTTTTCCCATTTTGTTTTTAGGCATGAACTGTTTCGTCAACCTGGCTTTGAATGGCTGTCTGCTTCTGGTTTATAACATTTTTAATAGCTATTTCTCACTATTTCTGACATGTCGAGAACTGAACAATGGTTCCTCCACCTAGACACACACATTTACAAAGCTGCAGCAACACAGCCCTTTCCTTATTTTGTAAGGAATTAAATTGTGTGAGCCTAAGGAAATTACTCCTCTCTGACATGTTTTGTGCTCTGGCAGCAAATTTACTATTGATTTTTGATTCAGAAACTGTGGAATGATTGAAACTCCACAACGTATCAGATGAATAACCTTCAGTTATTCTAAGTGCTAAATGAGGTTCGTTTAGAAGAGCTATTCCTCAACAAATTAGGGTCCCAATTTTTGTTTGACTTGAATAACTGAAATGAAAATGCCATAACAGGCCTCTCCCATTTAAATTATTCAGCGTCTGCTATTCTTCCTCTTTGGATTTTGTGCATATCCAGGGAATGTCTGCTATGCCCAGGAAATGTGTGCCATGTACATTGGGGAATAAAGCATTAGAAAATGAAGTTCAGGCCCAAATGAATGAATGACATCTATTCTTTACAGCTAGGTGTTGAGAAAAATTTGATCCCTAATGCTAAGGGCTACTTCTGAGCCAGAGCAACAGCTCACCCTAGGTCTTGCCGACCTTGGAGCATCACGTAGGGTCAAATGTGCACACAGATTAACTGTTCTTGAATAATTTATCTGATGTAGTAGATACAAATAGGCTTTTCTCCAACCTGATACATGTCTCTTAATTTTGGGATCTCTGGACAGATTATCTTCACTTTGGTATGTGAAGATTCACAGCATGCCCTTTATTTTCTCATACACCCTCCTTCCCCACCAGTCAAAACTGGCACCAACCATTCTTCAGGGCTTCAAAGTGGCAGCATAAAGAGACTCAACATCTAGATACTGTTGAGGCAGATCTACCATTAATCCAAGCCAACAGATCCTGTGGCTGATCAAATTAATGGAGGCTAGCTTTTTGGTTGAATTTTTTTTTTTTTTATTTGGGGACAGGGCACAATGCCATGGAAAGAGTGCAAAGCAAGAGGCAAAATGAATGCAATTTCAGTAGAGAATTTCATATCTCCATTTCTGGAATCATTTTTTTCAAATGCAAACACAGTCCTGCTCAGAGGCTAAAAGAATATCAGTTATTTTGCACAGACTATATCTTGCACAAGATCTGCCATTTAAAAAAAAACCACACACACAAACAAAAATATGACGACATAATTGTAAAACACTCAGGTCCTTAAATTGGAAGGAAATTCTACAGAAATTTTTAAAATAAGTGTTATGAGGACATTAAACTGCTGATGTTCCTTAAGAACAAACAAACAAACTAAACCACAGTTTTGTAGGGGCTGTTTCTTCTTTCAGGTGACATATGCTTTACACTGGTGTTATGGCCAATCACATTTCTCCCGATATTCACCAGCATAAGTGAGAGGTGAATTGGACCTAAATGTTTATTTTTAAAATGCAGGGTCCTGATATGACATTCTTGTCCACACCTTGAACTGCTGAGCAGTCATTTGCAGCCTTATTCAGCCAGAGACTCACCAGCAAGAAAGTGGGGCAAATGAGTTAAAGGGGGCCCTTCTTTCCACTGAAGCAAATAATATTTCTAACACTACACACTTGAAAGTCTTCAGGGGATGCTGCTTCTAATTTTCTTTTTCTTGTTAAGAAAGTCAGTGCCAGCAGTGAAATATGCAGTCTTGCTGTAATAAAGCAGGAATGAGCTTTCAGACCGGAATTGCAAGAGCCATATTCATGTTAGGTTCTACTCCTTTAAGCGACCAATAGCTGAAACCAGCAATACAGTCTTAGGACCAAAAGGATGGAAGAAAATAAAAGTTAGGGAAACAGGAGGAAAAACCGCCAGGTCACAAAGAAAGTGATGGCTGCCATATTTGGTAAACTTGACATCTAAACGGTACATTTTAAATTAAAATAAGGGCTGTATCTTTTAAAAAGTGGGGGAGGGGGGGAAGGAGCTAATGAAAACAGATGAAGACTCACACAAAAAAGGCTCCCGGGGTTTAGCATCAGTCTGTGACGATGTGCTGTACCACAAGGTGTGACCCTCCACACTCCAATGCCTGCCCACCACATCTGTGTTAGTAGCCCACATTGATTCCGTTTCAGTGATGACCCGTTTGTATAAAAATACAAATACACACACACACACACCGGTGTGTGGTACAAGCATTTATTTAATCAAGCTCCATAAGACAAGCCGGTGCCTGATGAGAACGGCAAGGAAAGGTGCATCCCATTCTCCTGGGGGCAATGGAGGTGAGGAGGGAAATCATTAAGGGCTCATTATGCGCTAATTTCACAATACTAACGTCAAAATGGACTTTATTTTCCCCACTACCTCCTTCCACACAGGGGGAAGGCAGCAGCTGAGCCAGGCCCCACGAAAGAGCAGGCAGATCAGCAGGGTAAGGGCTGCTGTAAGCATTACCACATATCTGAGGACAAAAAGAAACGAAAAGCCACATCCTCCCTGGCCAGGGTTTATTTGCGTCTGTGCCTTAATTCAAACCAATGTCTCTGCCACCTGGCTGAACCCAGCTGAAAGGGAAATGTCACACTTCTCCCAGGTGGAGCGGAGCCGCAGAGCCAGCCCAGCCCACACAGCGGAGACCCAGCAGAGAGCACGGCAGACGGAGACACAGACATGTCCCCAGCCCCGTCCAGCCGCTCAAGGGGTCGCTACCTTGCAGCCGCAGGTTCGCTTCCGGCCAGATGCTGGCCGAATAGCAAAGGGGGAGAGGAGCCACTCGCCGTGCAAGCCTGGACTTACCCCCACCTATCCCCCGGGAACAAAACAAAAACCAACCAACCAGGCAGGGATGACCGAGCTACACCCCACCCCCATCCAGAGCTACGTGATGAACACACACAGCGCTGGGGGGCAACAGGACATTGTCTCGGGACCAGCAGCTCGCCCTGGGCTCGTTATTCCGTGCCTGGGGGGGGGGGGGACACGGGACAGGTCGTAGTCATGCAGATTTCTTTATTTTCCCCCCTCGATCTTCAGAAAGCATCACACACACCCCCACACGCTCACTGGGGCTCTGTCACACACACACACACACACACACTCACTGGGGCTGTGTCACACTCACACACACGCTCACTGGGGCTCTGTCACACACACACGCGCGCTCACTGGGGCTCTGTCACACACCCCCACACACACTCACTGGGGCTGTGTCACACGCACACACTCACTGGGGCTGTGTCACACACACACACGCGCTCACTGGGGCTCTGTCACACACACACACACACACACGCCCGGGAGCGCGCGCCCAGAGCTGCCGCTGAATCATCCTTGCAAAGCCGAACAAATGCCACCCGCTTGCACAAAATAGCAAATTTATCCCATGCCATAAAGCGCGGGGGCTGGAGAGGGGGTGTTGGATTAGGAAGAGGATTTTTTCGCTCACCCTCAGGGCTGAGAGATCTATCTCATCCAGGCTCCGAGCCGGAGAATCACTCGCCATGTTTACTTCTTTGCCGGTGAAATTGACCAAAAATATAAATGAAACGCTGCGATCTTCTGCGTGGAGCCCCACCTGGGTCTATTTCACTCCTCTCCTCTCCTCAGGCGAGACACCCCCACAGCACACCAAGGAAAAAGACAACACGAGCGAAAACAACAACAAAACAAAACAAAACAAAAATCCCTCAGCGAACCGTGCCTGCCTGGGCAAATCTTCCTTTGCAATCCTTTTGGTAGGGAGGGTGAGGCCGGTGCAAAGCTAAGGGTGATGCTGGGGAGTGGGTGTATTTAAATAGGACATGCTTTTTGCTTTTCTGTGGATGGCGGCTGCATTGGCTGCTGTTATAATGAGACACATCAACTCCTCCAGTCGGATGGAGAGAGAGCCACACAAGTGTCTATCACGGCTTCCTGGGAGGAGTGAGAGTCACAAAGTGGGTGTTGCCTTCCCTCAGGAGACAGGCAGCATTTCCATGCCATGTGTTTTGCACTATTATCCTTCAGGGGAAAGGAATAAAAGTAAAAACTGCCTGGACCCGGACCCTGCCGATTTGTGGACCTGCAACCCTCAAATTGGACCATCAAAATAAAGAACAATTGTAACAGATCCTGTTACTTCAAAAGAAAAAAACACACTCACCGCCACAAACACACACTCTCAACCCCACAAACACACACATACACCCTACAGTTGGAGCACCACAAAAACCCGGATCTGGCATTTAGCTCCATCCGGATCTTGGCAAATTTTGGCCCATTGTACTATCTACATTGAAAAGAAGTGTAGCTGTTCCTGCTTTAAGAGAAAAATCTGGATCCTGATATAACCCAGCCCAATAGCACTGGAAAAACACATGCATGGTACCTGGGTTCTGCTGCATTCAGTCAATTTTGAGCACTACTTCCCAAAGTTTTACTGTTTAAATAGAGGGATAAAAAATATAGACACTCCAAAAAAATCCAGGCCCTGTTGCAAACTGATGCAGCAGCTCTGCAAAAATGTGTATCTGGTACATGGATCCTGCTAGATTCAGATAGTTCTATTTAAATTCCTAATCCAAGAAGCCTACCAGCCAGAGAGAACGGTAGCTCCCCAAATTCCACTTCAAAAATCTAGACCCATCTCTGCACAAAAGCACCACAAATATTTAGCAGCTGGATCCTTCCATTTGTTGGCCCCAAGCCCCCTAATTATACCATTAAAATAGACAACACACGTTGCCACTCCTCCTTTACCAAGAGAATTTAGCATTCAACACATCCTGGTGCAAGAGCAGCCACTTACTGTAGATTAGGTCTGTACAATTCGGAGGCTGGGGCCAAAAATTGCCAAGATTCAGATACATGAATCTAGGTTTTCGCAGCACTCACGTTCCCGGATGAATTAAGATCTGGAATTGTTAGGTGTAGAAGAAGTGCCTACACTTAATTCTCTATCTATGCCGTTCAATATGGGGTTGAGGCCTAAAAATTGACTTGAACCCACAGGATCCAGATATCAGATCTGGGTTTTTTTGCAGTGCTCTTGCTCTGAGATGTGTCCACAACTGGATTTTTTTGGTTCAATAGAAGCAGCTAGACTGGTTCTCTACTTCGAGTGCAGTAGAATCTAGCAGAATCCAGCAGGTTCCGGGAAGTTCCAGCTTTTGCCTTTTTCCTTATTTGTTATTCTCAACCATCCCCAAACCTGGTACATTCCATGTATTTGTTGCCTGGGGAAGGATATTACAGAGGATGCACTGGGGAGATTGTCAAATTTCACAGGTTTGTGTGGGGATCTTACAAAATGCAGATCTGTGAAGTGGCAGCCACAACCACACAGTAACTTGTGTATAGAAGAGCAGTTGGATTTTAATTGTGCTTCATGGATTAAGATGCTCTTTGCATTTCTTTTTAATAGCAAACAATCATGCAATTGACAGAAAGGCTTGATGCCTGCAGCTAGTGCATAAAGGGCTTTGTCTTCTGAGATGCAGCACACTTATTACCAGGAGTAATTTGGGAAGCAGAGGCAGCCAGCAGGCTAGCCTAGCAAAGCAGAGCCTAGCTACTGAAATTTCCCCATAAGCAATAGGATATCATAAGCCAGTCGCAGATCTAGGGGCAGCCCATTGCCCCTCCCCGCTTTGTCCTCTCTGTTCACGGTCACTGTGCTGTCTGCACAGAGAATACCCTGCAGGGAAGGAAGTTCAGAGTTCTAGAACTGAATCAATGTCTTATTATCATTATTAGCACTGATCACAGAGTTACTGATACATGCAGAGCAATGGAGCAACAGCGTCATCACCCAGTGCTGGTTGTTAGAGCATTTCCCCCTAGAAAATTCCAAGTACAAAGCAGAATGAAATTCTTTTAATTGAACTGCCAAATGTCTCAGGTAACTGAAATATATAGAAATATAAGGGTTGAAAGCCTGCTTAGTGGTGCAGTGATGCAAGCATAGTTGAGCTCGTATCAGGGTTTCCAATGCAAGAATAAGGAAATCATTAACATCTCACAAAAAAGTTAATCTCTGCTGACATTTAAAGAATCTAATTTGACTCAAATCTTAAATTATGGGGACAAAAGCTTTTACAAAATCACGGAACAATCAAATTGTTGCCCTGCTTCTCTCATTTTTTTAAACAATGGAATTGTTTTTTAAACAAAGTGATGTTTATGTTGGTTGTAACCTAAATATTGCAATATTGTTCTAATACATGAGAACCTGAAAGCCATATTGGCTAGAAGCCAGCAACAAACAAAAATGAAAGCAGTGTTACTGCCTTGATTGTTCTAGATGAGAGAAATGAAAAGAAAAAAAATGTACTTTTAATATTCTTTCATTTTAGAGAATAAATGTATATAAAGTGTATATTATGAAACAGAAACAGATATAGGCCTTAATCCTTCCATTGGCATGCTAGCATGGACACCTGCAACAATATGATGCTACCATGCTGGCTGGCAGAGTTATTTGCAGAATTGAGGCCTATAATTTGTCCTTGAAAATGGTACATATACAGAGAGCCTACTTATATCAATAACAGAATAAATATACTGAATGATGATGGTTTGTGTTACAGTGAAGTGTAGTGAAAATTCCAATTGCTTCAGTGCACTTCAGTGCACAAATGCAGCTCCAGTCATAATGAACATCTGTTGATAGGCTGTTCTGTGAAAAGAAATGACTTTATTATTCGTGTGTGAGTGTGTTTATAATATCCAAATCTGTGATCACTTTAGGACTTCAAGATTGTTGTAACTGTGCTATATACAATGGCTTGGTGGCAGTGGACATAGAATCCAGATAGCAGAAGCTTGAGCCAGCTAGGAAGTTTCTATCTGAATGATTTTGTTTAATGGAAAATGCATTTTCTGCAAGATCAAAATTTTCCATGCAAAAATTTCAGTTTGGCTAAACATTTTTGATATTCCATCAGAAAACGGAAATGAAATATTTAATTTTGGGTTAGTTTCACTTGAATCAGAATATTTCATTTTGTTGAACTGACTCTTCATTTTTAATCAGTTCAGCATTAAACAGCATTTTCCTGTTGTGTTGCATTGCCTCATGGGAACTATAGTTTGGGCACCTATTCTAGCCTATTGGCTGGGTTCACTAGAGAACTACATCTCCCATGATACAAAGCAGAGTTCTCTCTCACCAAGCCGCCTGGTACATAATAGGAGTCATATAGCTGTAGATGTGACATGGTAGATGTAGTACAGACAAGGAGCATGGTCCATAGTGGAGAATGGGGACCTGAGGCTCCTGAACTACAACTCCCATAAGGCAATGCATTACAATACAGAAACGCAGTTTAATAATGAATTGATTTGAAATGAAGAATTTTGGATCAGTTCAACAAACCAAACATTGCAGTTTCAAGGACTATCAAAATGATCTGTTTCACTAAAAAAAATTGGAAACAAAATATTTTGTCATTTCTGAATTGAAAATTTTCTGAATATTTCATTCTGCAAAAATATTAATAAATAAGAATAATACATTAATTTTGTCCCAATATGGGATTCAAATTATGATTTAAGTTATAAAAATGATTTGAGTTATAAAAAATAATGATTGAAGCTAAATAATGGTTTAAATAATGCTTTAAGGTATAAAAAAAGACCTGTTAAAGGGACACATTTGCTTAATAAGATTCTAATAGAATTCAATAGGCTTTGGATCAGACTTTGCAAAGAAAAAGAGTGACTGAAATAAGGAAGCAAGGTACGTCAGATTTGGGGCCTATCGACTGACTATATCCTGTCCACTAACATATTTTGTTAGTAGGGGAAGGAAGAAAGATTCATCCGATTCACTGGTTTCAAAAGAATTCCATGACTATTAGACCAGATCTTCAGTTGGTGTAAATTGGTACTGCCACATTGACTTCCATGGAACTATGCTGATTTACACCAGCTGAGCATCTAGGCCAGCATTTTTTTACATGAAATGCAGCAGTAGTTAAAGGGCATTGCCTAAACACACTAAAGGGTGGTTAAATATTAATGCTCTATTAAATGGATAATAATTGGATTTCAAGCTAACCTGATTCCTGCTGCAGCTGCATTACAAGATACTCAGAAAGTAATGGCTACTTGTGTCCATCCTGCATCTCTTGATCGTCCCAAAAGCATTTCAATTGATACATCATCTGATTGCCCCTTCTCATGCCGATGTGAGTTTCCACAGGAGAGATGCAAAGCAATGGAGAACACCCTGGGTACGTTGCTATCACACCGAGAGTCTTTGCCTTTGTTTTATTATTAGTGATCATCACTATTGTTTAGCAAAAACAAGTGGTATCCACACCAATAATGAGTGACTGCAGCACGGTATTTCTATGCAAGCCTTACCTGCATCACCTGAGTCACTCCACAACCATGGCATGGTATCACTCAACACGCTGCCAGTCATTACACACTATAAGCAGTGCGATGTGTCACAGTGAGGAAACTTCACTCTTGTTGTCCTAGCCTCTCCCTTGGGTAAATGGACCTTACTTACTCAGAAGTTGTGCGTGTCAGTAAATATTGCTTGGAAGAGGAGTGGGCATTAGAGGCCACAGTTAGGCCTTAGGACATGCAAAACTGCATGCCTGAAAAGCTGCAGTAGGAAGGGGAGCTGTGGGGCATGACTGTTGCATTCTGCTCCTGGTTCCTCCAAGCCCTGCAGAGTTCACACTGTGATCAATCTCCACGGTCAGAGTTGCAGTGGAGAGCATCATGGGGTAGAATAGCAGATGGTCTATGAATGAAATCCTGGCCACACTGAAGTCAAAGGCAAAACTCCCATTGACTCTACTGGGGCCAGGATTTCACCCTACGTATTTTCATTTTAGTAGCCTACATTGCTGGGATTACTCTTGCTTCTGAAGCTGGGAGTCTGTCCATGGCTTGTGAGATCACTCCCAAACTGACCAGGGGTCAGACTGAGCCTGGATGTTGCATTACCCAGCACCAGTACTTTGCTGGTAATGTTTCTGCACGATCTAAGCTTGCATGGTAAATATATCTATATAGATACATCCCTTATGGTTATGTAGAAAAACATTTGAATGCAGAGTTGACTTACTAAGTCTGTATACAGCCTTCCCTGAAACAATAATGCTGGGGGTTACCTCAATGGGGTGTTGACCTTGAAGCCCCTTGAAAGAAATTACTCTAATTCCCAGTCAGTGTCAACAGCTCCCTGATGGGGTCCCCAGCTGGAAACAAGAAGTTGGAAGGGGCGAGGGCCTCTAGTAGGACATTTAGACCAGCCTCCTGCATCATGAAAAGATTGATTTCATTACCAACAAGCCACCCTTAACAGCTGAGTGTCAAGCCTACCTATAAATGCCTCAATTGAAGGTAATCCAGTGTAGTTGTAGCCACGTCAGTCCCAGGATATTATGCTTAAACTATTTATATTAGACAATCTGTTCCACCTTGCATTTTGCTGTGGTGGTGGGAGTTCTTTTCCCAGACCTGAAGAAGAGCTTTGTGTGGCTCGAAAGCTTGTCTCTCTCATCAACAGACATTGGTCCAATAAAAGACATTACTTCACCCACCTTGTCTCTCCATTGAAGGTAACTCCACTATCTCCCTTGGCTATTTGGTAGATATACCTTAGCACTTGCTGGACTACACAGAAGCAAGGTGATGCCTTTTGAAGAATTTAGTAACACTGAAAGGTCCTCTGCTCCCTATGAATGTTGTCATTTCATGTAGGCTTTCCCTAAAGCTCTACTAGGATTGTCTCTGCAAGACACACCATGGGAAAGACAAAGGCTTTCTGGATCACTCTTTTAATCAGTATCCCCCTTAGAATGAACTTTCATATTCAGTTGTACACGAATGGTGCAAAAACAATTTCTTCCTTCCGATCCTCAGTGCTGTTACCTTGTAACTGGGGTGTAAAAAAGCACTCCCACAGGGCCAGTCAAATGCTCCACCAGAAACTTGGGCTTAGTTTGGGTAGTTCAGCTGCTTGGATCAGCCATGCTGGTTGGTCTGTACATCACCCTATATATATCAATGTAAGGCAGCTATTCAATAACTATGTCAGCATCAGATTTGGGTTGCTTCATCATGGCCATTGATACATATGATATAGAATCACATTCCGCTCTCAGTTACACTGGTGCAGATCTGGAGTAACTAATGAAGTCAATGTCAACGTCACTATTGATGTTGCCTCTTCAGCAAGAAGCTCAGAAATGGGAATTTTAACGGAGAACTTCAGGGCCTGTTCCTGCTCCCATTTGCATTCTTAGAGTTCAGCAGGGCTATTTTTGTGTGCCAGGCCTGCAGGATTTGGCCCAGAGTGAACATATGACAAGAAAAGCTCCTTAAAATAGTTAATTGTTGCATCACTGAAAACCAAAGATCTGTAATCAGTGCCATGGGGGAATCAGCACGGGCTCTTTGAAACAACTCCATGGATTCATATTCAGAGAACAACACTACACATTTAAATATCTAAGGGCACTGCAAATAAAGAGACAGGATGATGGTACAATCCAACATGCTGTGCTAACCATACCTCCAAGTGCATGTTCTTCCCCTACACATTTTGCATTTAGTTAGGGAACACAATTTCTTTTGTTTACCTGCCACTGCAGGTAAGATTTCATCCTCGGGGGAGGGGATACACCTGATGACTCAAACATTTGTAATTTAACCAGACTGGACCACATCCTACAAGCACTCCAAAAACAATGGTATAAAGTGGATCAAAATAAACCCCACTGCTTTTTGTGGCACATGTAGCTTATGATTAAGCCTTATATCTGGCCTGTCTGAGTTAAATGATGGTTTTCAGGGCCAGGGGATGCTAATGCCCCTTGAAGTGATCTTCTATTATTTACCCTGGCTAGGGCTGAATAGAGGTTCAAGTAAGAAGCTGCAATTTTTAATTAAAATAGAACTACATTTGCAAAGCTGTGCTTGCCTCAGTTAGCGTGTGCATGCTGACATATGTGTCTTTGATAGTCCCCTATTAGTCCGTATATAGTATCTGAAGCCTCTGGTATTATTTATTTGTGTAACACATTTCCATGATGCTTCATAGGACTTGGTTTAATTAGTTAATTAACCTCTTCTCTGTGGTACCTCTTCTCCAGAAAAATATACCATCAAAGACCACATCTGAGGATGGAGGGTATGTGTGTATTGAATCTGTTATAAGACTTTAGACCCCACTGATTAGAATTGTCAAAAAAAAAAAAACTTTATGCAATACCTTATTTGTGCACTGATTGCAGGGAATGTAATGTGATTTCACCCCTTAGCAATCTATGGCCCTGCTTGGGAATATTAACTCATGCCTTTATGCTGTGATCTCAAGGATAAAACTGGTGAGCATAACCTCTATAATTAGTCAGCTGTTGCTATTCAATCCAGTACGGCAAGATGGTTCCAGAGCCCTGAGAACATGAAAGTCCTCCCAGACTCTATGCTAGTGACTATCTCCCACTTCACAATCCTGACTGCAGGTCTGAACACCTGCATTGGTTTGAAGTCCCTCTGAGCTGAAAGATTTGGCATTTTGATATTATCTTAGTGTTGATTATTCCGGATTCTAAAACATACTGTATATCTTGATTCTCTCGCTCTTCCTCTTCTTCCTCAGATAGCTTAACGTATGCTGGAGACCTAAAGCCACTTTTGCTTCCAGCCCTGGTTCAACACTGGCCACAGTTCAGCCAAACAAGAGAGTCTGGCTATATGTTTTGGCGCATTGTACTTTGTCTTGAAGTTAAGTGAGAAAAAGTCTGGGCACGGTGAATTTGGTTTTTAATAGCAAGCGGTCCGATGTATGGCCAGGGTGCAATATCTTTCCTTGGGGAAAAAATGGTTTATATAACTAGACCCATCCGTTTGCAGTTTAGGTGCTGTCATTGCATATGCTGTGGGGTTTGAGTGACTACCAGGAATGCAGAGTAACCAGAGACATAGATATGTGTCAGAAAACTACATGAGCACCTGTGACAATGGAGGGAAACCTGGTCCTAAACCCATCCTTATTTCTCCACTTACAAATTTATTTTTAATTATTTCCCCACGTTTGGTTGTTATTTGTAATTGAAATATAGACACAAAGTATTTTGCCTCCATTTGGGGGGAATGTGTTGAATTCAAATGCACAAGCCCAGTTAAATGCAAGGACCATTTATGTGAAAAGCAAAAGACTAAACCCAACAAGCTGGATTTTTTAAAAGCCCATACCTCAGCCCTCCCACTCTTGCTCAGTGACTTCCCCACCATAGAAAGATCCTGTCAGAGGACAATTGGAAATGCAGAGTGGGGAATTTTTCAGTTAAACAGACATAGCTGCCCAGATAAAGATTTTTTGAGCCCACTCCAGCTGCCCTTACGTACATGTTACTCAGCTAGCGTTGCCAACATTATCACGACTCTTAGGACATTTCACGGTCTTCTTGAAGCCATAGAGCCTAGGGTCAATCGATTAGGAGAAAATCTCAGCTTTCATTCTTTCCTAGTTTCTAGCCCCTGTGGGGGCAGAGAAAAGCTTGAAAGCATGACTTGAACATACCACAAATGCTCAAAAGCCAGGCAAGACATAAAAAAGAATCCAACTTGGTTTTTTAATATCATGATTTTTTTTAGTTTTTTTTACCAATCCTGTGATTTTTGGGTCCTGCCCCATGATTTTTGATCTCATGGGTTTGGCAGTATTGTCCTTTCCCTGGAGTCACTGGACATTTTGCATGCACAATGACTACAGGATCAGGCCTTTTGAAAGTGTGGGGCAATGTATAGAGAAGACCATGGTGAGAGTGACTTTCTTAGCCACCTTAACTGTCGAAAATACAGTTAAAATAGTGACAGGGAATCCAGTACTGTGAAGAACTAGCTGAGACATCAGCTAATGGGAGCTTTCTCAGGTTACTCCATTTTTGGAAAGTGGTTTTGTAAAGCCAGAGTAAGTTTAAGATGCATTAGTGAAACTTACAGTTTAATTTGCTCAGTAATGTTAAGAGCATGCATCGTCTATTGGTTTAGCAATGCACCATTGGCTGTACACAGTGACATTACATATTGGACTTTTTGTAGAACTGCCTGGGTAAGTGAACTACCAAAATGGTTTGCGGGGTTGGCAAAACCACATGGAGTCTTTCATCCTTAGGATATTGGGTTAGATTAAACCTGTTTTGACAGTGACTATGATTCCTCCATTGAGTGGTCTATGTGAATGAACTGATGGTCTCCGTCCACTTCCTAGCCCTGCTTCATGAAAAAACTGTTACAAACCAGTACTAACTGACATCCTGTTGGCAATCTCAGATAAAACACCAAGGAATGACTGGACATGAAAACCAAGTCACCCTTTAAAACAGGTTTCAGAGTAGCAGCCGTGTTAGTCTGTATTTACAAAAAGAAAAGGAGTACTTGTGGCACCTTAGAAACTAACCAATTTATTTGAGCATAAGCTTTTGTGAGCTACAGCTCATTTCATTGGATGCATGCAGTGGAAAATACAGTGAGGAGATTTATATACACACAGAACATGAAAAAATGGGTGTTATCATACACACTGTAAGGAGAGTGATCACTTAAGATGAGCGATTACCAGCAGGAGAGCGGGGTGGGGGGGGAGAGAAAACCTTTTGTAGTGATAATCAAGGTGGGCCATTTCCAGCAGTTAACAGGAACATCTGAGGAACAGTGTGGGGGGGGGGGGGGAATAAACATGGGGAAATAGTTTTACTTTGTGTAATGACCCATCCACTCCCAGTCTTTATTCAAGCCTAAGTTAATTGTATCCAGTTTGCAAATTAATTCCAATTCAGCAGTCTCTCGTTGGAGTCTGTTTTTGAAGTCTTTTTGTTGTAATATTGCGACCTTTAGGTCTGTAATCGAGTGACCAGAGAGACTGAAGTGTTCTCCGACTGGTTTATGAATGTTATAATTCTTGACGTCTGATTTGTGTCCATTGGTTCTTTTACGTAGAGACTGTCCAGTTTAACCAATGTACATGGCAGAGGGGCATTGCTGGCACATGATGGCATATATCACATTGGTAGATGTGCAGGTGAACGAGCCTCTGACAGTGTGGCTGATGTGATTAGGCCCTATGATGGTGTCCCCTGAATAGATATGTGGACAGAGTTGGCAACGGGCTTCGTTGCAAGGATAGGTTCCAGGGTTAGTGTTTTTGTTGTGTGGTGTGTAGTTGCTGGTGAGTATTTGCTTCAGGTTGGGGGGCTGTCTGTAAGCGAGGACTGACCTGTCTCCCAAGATCTGTGGGAGTGAGGGATCATCCTTCAGGATAGGTTGTAGATCCTTGATGATGTGCTGGAGAGGTTTTAGTTGGGGGCTGAAGGTGATGGCTAGTGGAGTTCTGTTACTTTCTTTGTTGGGCCTGTCCTGGAGTAGGTGACTTCTGGGTATTCTTCTGGCTCTGTCAATCTCTTTCTTCGCTTCAGCAGGTGGGTATTGTAGTTGTAAGAATGCTTGATAGAGATCTTGTAGGTGTTTGTCTCTGTCTGAGGGGTTGGAGCAAATGCAGTTGTATAGTAGAGCTTGGCTGTAGACGATGGATCGTGTGGTGTGGTCTGGGTGAAAGCTAGAGGCATGTAGGTAGGAATAGTGGTCAGTAGGTTTCCGGTATAGGGTGGTGTTTATGTGACCATCGCTTATTAGCACTGTAGTGTCCAGGAAGTGGATCTCTTGGGTGGACTGGTCCAGGCTGAGGTTGATGGTGGGATGGAAATTGTTGAAATCATGGTGGAATTCCTCAAGGGCTTCTTTTCCATGGGTCCAGATGTTGAAGATGTCATCGATGTAGCGCAAGTAGAGTAAGGGCATTAGGGGATGAGAGCTGAGGAAGGGTTGTTCTAAGTCCGCCATAAAAATGTTGGCGTCCTGTGGGGCCATGCGGGTACCCATAGCAGTGCCGCTAATTTGAAGGTGTACATTGTCCCCAAACGTGAAATAGTTATGGGTGAGGACAAAGTCACAAAGTTCAGCAGTCTCTCCATCTTTAAAACGGTCTCTCCATCTCAGAGGTAAGGCACATTGCCAGGGCAGGGAGGGGAAGTTTGCTCTATTACTGCCTGGCCCGGATCTGTTTCTTTTACGGCTGTGAGTCTGGCAACTTCCACAAGAATTCAATTCATGTATACATCGTTATGAAGTACAGAAGCACTTACAAACTACACTGGATTATACTATTGACAAGAACAGGTCTATAGAAAATAGTCTACAAACTTTAAAAAAAAATAACAAATCTAACAGCTAGTTAATTATCGCCATTACTGCATCTTGAGAGGAGAGGTTTATGTAAAAGAGAGCTAGCAGTATATATGGAACAAGAAAAGGAGTACTTGTGGCACCTTAGAGACTAACCAATTTATCTGAGCATAAGGTTTCGTGAGCTACAGCTCACTTCATCGGATGCATCTGATGAAGTGAGCTGTAGCTCACAAAAGCTTATGCTCAAATTGGTTAGTCTCTAAGGTGCCGCAAGTACTCCTTTTCTTTTTGCGAATACAGACTAACACGGCTGTTACTCTGAAACCTGTCAGTATATATGGAGTTAACGGAAAGAGTGCCATCTACTGGCACATAAGGCTAGATCATAAGGAGGATCAATCAATACAGTAGTTGTTGTCATGTTCTGAACATGGCTTCTATAGTTGTTGCTCACGACATGCAGCTCTGAGCACCTGACTGGGCTCCAGCTTGCCAAATGATTTGCCCCAGAAACCCAATGTAAAGACTGAAGAAAAATCTCCCCATCTGCTTCTGCTCACTGAACAATTTGGACCATTGAGCTGTGAGTAGCAGCATCCACTGGTTCCCTGGCTTAAAGGGACTTTACACAAAGCAGCAGTTCTAAGTACGTCAAGCCTGTAGTGCCTGGCAAAGGTATCTCTTAGCTCATGGACAGTGGGCGGGGACTGCTGTTGTGGAGACCCATTGTGTCTGAATCCTATACATTCATTGTCCCAACAGGGCCTGGTGTAAGGAGGGGTTCAGCAAAAAGGTCCAGTAGGGATATGGTTAGCTACCTAAAGGGGAGGCAATGTGGTTTAGTAGATAGAGCGCTGGCCTGAGAGTCAGGAGAGCTGAGTTCAAATCCCAGTTCTGTGTGACCATGGGCAAGTCACATCGTCTCTTTGTGCTTTTATTTCCCCTTGTCGATTTAGAGTTAAGCTCTAAGGCTAGAGATTGCCCCTTTCTGTGTGTCCATGCAGTGCCTAGAACAGTAAGGCCCTGATCTGGTAGGGACCTCTAGACACTACTCTAATACAAATATTAATAAATATAGAAAACGAATTCATACTCTGGCTGCTCCAGTAATCGCTTTGAAGAATGTAAACAAGGGGAAGGATGATCTGGAAGGGATAGAGAGGAGGAGAAAAAATGAAGAAGCTTTTCACCCTGGAGAAGGGAATTCAAGAAAATCTGGGTAATGGTGCAGCACCATTGTGGAGAGAAACTGAGGATACTTCCTGGGATGACTTATTTCCCTGCAATCTGTTGCAGATCAGATGACTTAAAACAACATCTGTGATATGAAGTGAATGAGGAGAAAAAGGAAATAAAAGGGAAAAGGCCCTGTCTGCTGGTAACATGTAATTTCCCTTATCCAGGATAAACGAGAGCCTGAGAAGTGAAGAGAATAAGGTTGAAGGTATCTTTGTCAAACACCTGGTACAGGATGTAAAATTAAAAAAGAAATCTCAGCATGTGCATTGACTGACAAAGGGGGCAGACCCCTTCAGCTTAATGCCAGACAAGGTTCGACATTATGTAATGCAGGGATCATGACTGAGACCGTCAATGCAGATACAGTCCATGAGGTGCAGTGGCAATCATAATCTTATTCGGCTTCGGGTTAGAACATAAGTAAAAGTTAAATGAGTGGAGAATGGACATGCAGTAACTTTTTAAAGGCAGATGTCGACAAGATGGCAGATAGTAATTCAATCAGGTGGGATGAGGACTATAACCATCTGATTGACAGTCAATGGCAATTAAGCTCCTAAGGCCCAGATTCTCAAATGTATTCAGGCACCTAACTCCCACTGGTTTTACTGATTGCTTTGAAACTGGGACTTAGGCTCCTAAGTCACTTTGGGCCATGAGAGTTAGGCACCCAAATGCCTTTACAAATCTGGCCCTTAGGTGCTTTTGAAAATTTTACCCTAGACCTTTTTCACCTCTAACTACTATGGTTTCTGTTTAAGAGCTGAGCTAATGCCCAACGAAAATTACCCATTACAAATCCTGAAAAACTACAACACAACTGGTGGGACAGATTTGCCCTGCCCAATATACAGATGTTCAAATAGGGTTGCACGCTTTCAGAATAATGATTTTTTTTCAGGCATACAAAACTGTGGGTCTACAATGGGCAAGTACCCAATAGCCAAAATTAATTATCTATTTTCATTTTTTGTTTTTGGTTTCTCTAGTTCTTCCAGGTCCTTCATCAGCGCTACTTGTTTAAACAATGTTGGCACCAAATGATCCCATTCTCTCTGGTACAGAAGATTAGCTCTGCTTTCAGTTTTACCCCAGCAAAAAGACCTGCACTAATTGTCATTTGATCATAAATCAATAAGCATGTGTGGGTCAGAAGCGTATGTTCTTCTGTGGTGAAGAACTGGAAAACAACCACTTGGATTTTGTTTAAAAAAATGCTTGGCACCTATTAAATATAGAGGGTGAAAATAATGCAACTGGAGAATTAGCACAAGGTCTATGTACCATGTACATCCCACTTAAAGTTCTTCTAAGCATTGAGTTTGGCCTAGATCCTCAAAGGTATTTAAGCATCTAAATAGAAGTTAGGCGACTAAATACCTTTGAAGATTTGGCCTTTTGTGTCTTTACTATGGGGAGGCATGGTTGCCAGCTCTCACAGTTTTATCACTAGCCTTACAATATGTAGTGATCTTAAAGCCCCAGATCCTGGGGTCAGGTGATTATGTGAGAATCTCCGTTCTCAATTAGAAAAAAGAAAAAAAAAAAGGTTCTAACCCTCATAGCTGTAGGGGGGGGGAAAGCTTGAAACTGTGTCTCCCTAAAGGTTTAAAAGCCAGAAGGTAAAAAAAGAAAATCCCTAACATTTTGATTATTAGTCTTTAAATCTCATGACTTGAAGCCAGTCTCATGGTTTTTGGCAGCTTGACTCATGCTATGTGACCATTTGGGGTGGCCAATGTTGTAGGAGCACCAGAGAATTGGTCAGAAGCTAAATGCCTCCATTTTTGGAAAAGGATCAATGGAGCTTCTTTCAGCTACATCTCCGGAGTAGCCCTCTGGAGGGAAAGTATTGGAAACACTGGTGACAGGTTAGTTTACACACCATTTAGACACACCCTGTATAATTTAGTACACAATCTGTAGCCTGGTGTCATAAAAGGAAAATCTTGTCTAAGAAGTGTGCACAAATCTTTTTGAACTGGCAGATGATGATGAAGCAGTGGTTATAATTCATCTGGATTTCAGGAAAGCGTTTGCTATTGTCCTGTGCATCAGACTGATTTACAAGGCCAGGAAGAATGATGCCAAGGGAGAGAACATTGACACTGATTAAAAACAGTTTCACGAAATGGTACCAGAAGGTAGCAGTTCAGTTAGGACGATCTTTTGCAAGGTGCTGCAAAGCCGCTCCTGTGCTGCTGTACCCTGAGCAACCCTTTCTCATGGGGAAAAGGTCTTTTGCTCTTACTACCAGGGCTCTCCAGATTGACTACAACTCGTTACAACAGAGAAAGGAGTCTGTCTGGGGGAGAGCAGTACCAAGGGGAGCACCACACGGTGCTGTCCTTCAGAGGTGACATTGACATGAGGGCTCCCTGGCCACATTGTGCTCATGGGGCTTTAAAGATCCCATGGTGCAGTGGATGTTTAGGCTCCTAACTTCCATTAGGCTCTAAGTCCCTTTGTGGATCTAGCCCTGACTGCCTCCTTAAATTCCCCCCTGCATTTTCAGCTGGACACGGCCTTTACTTCTTCTCCTAAACGGGGATTCTCAATAGTGCTCAGAATTGGCCTGGCTGCTGCCATTGAAGTCAGTGGTAAAACTCCTATTGTCTTCAAAAATCCTATGCCTCATATATATTACTGATGTACATTGTCAAACATGTTGGATTCCACCCCAGAGGTGGCTGCATCTGAATGGTGATTCTTGCATATAATGTTTGTAGTTGTGTATAGTGCTTAGGGATTCTTTGGGGTGAAAGGGGTTTGATAAACATGTAGAGTTCGGGTCTTCAAAAACTTTCAGCATTGCCCTAACTCCTAGCCAATGGTAAAACTCCCATTAACTTCAGTGGGAGCACTGTTAGGTCAATGGTGAGCATTTTTGAAAACCCACCAATCAGTTATTATTAGTGTAATGGTTAGTAGTAAAGTACTGGACACTCTTATTTGGCATAACATGATTGAGGATTGGCTAGTAGGGCTTCATCGTTGTGTAATTCTCTTGGGATACTTGTAAGGCCCGGTCTACACATAGTTTTTGTCCCGATTTAATTATTTTGACCCGGGGTGTGCATTTTTACCAAAATAGTGAAATAACTCAGTAAATCATCAGGTGCTGATTTAATTACCTTTCTAAAAGCAAGGTGCTGATATAACTCTTTTATTGCACCAGTTACATCAGCAGCTACATTTACAGGAATAAGGAGCGATAATGGTATAAGCATCTTCCTGCTGGTATAACTGTGTCCATGCTGGGTGGAGTTGTACCACTGTAACTACACTGCTTTAGCTATACTGTGTATACTGTAGAGCAAGTGCTATGCCACAGCCTTTGTGTGTAGGCAAGAGAAGAGCTACTGGTGCAGAGGTTCTGAAACAATCTGTATAATGGGGCTGCTGAGAGCCGTTGAACCAAACTGTAAACCCTGTATATGATGGCAGCCACTTCAAGCCAAGGGGTGTGGCAGCATCCCTAATTCCAGCACCCATGTACCAGGATGATGCTTTCCCTGTTTAGAGAATCAAAAGCTGCATAGGAGACCGCTGCCTACCATGCTGACTAATATTGTCTCATTGTTTTCTTGTGCTCCCATCCACCTGTCTGTCTCTATTTGTTGTCTCTTCTCTTCTACTTGGACTGTAAGTTCTTTAGAGGCAGCAACCTTCGTTTTGGTTTGTGAGTGTACAGCGCCTAGCATAATGGGGTCTTAGTCCATGGCTAGCGCTCCTATGCATTACGGTAATACAAACAATAATAATATGAATGAACTTAGTTTTTATTATAGCCACCATTTTGGTCCTACTGCAAGATTCCTTTCAAAACATGATGTCTCAGCCCAATGAGAATTTTCCTGGGGAGATATTTTGAATAAATCTATTTGAACGGGTCATAATAGTCATCTAATAAAACTGAGAAGCACAGGAAATGCAGAAAAACAGCACAAACCAAATTCAGAATGATTTGGATGATTCAGGCTCTTTAGGGCAACAAGCAGCTTATGCAGTTCAAAACAAAAAGAGTTGAAAGTTAGTGTGTAGGTTTGAATGAATGATTCATTATTCTGCTCGCACTCTGGTTCCAGAGCCGCTCTTGTCTGTACCCATCTGGATCTCAGGAGAAGTTCCTAGAGTGTGTAATTGTGTATAATGGGATGATCCTGTAGCAGGAAATGGGTTTGTAAGCATTTTTATTCGGTCTGCGAGGAAGCAAAGTGGAGATGTATATTGCAGTGAACCATTGGTGAGTTGATACAGTCTTTTGGGAGATTATCATTTTTAGGCAGTGAATGTATTTAAGACACAGGAAGCAAGAAATGCACTGCATTTCATCATACAATGCTGGATATACCGAATGTTTAGTGAGAACTTCAGCAGCACCTCAGATTGCTGATACAGACAAGTGTGCTCGGTATAAATACATAGCAGCATGCCTGGGTGCTGCAAAGCGGTTCCATACCATCTACCTCCAAATATCACCCATGTCAATTTCCAAAGCACGAGTGGGTCATCTTTCACTGTGATCATCACCATGATATCTGGGTGCACTATGGAAATTACAGTCAGCAGCAATCTACACAGTTGATGTTTGGTTCCCGTCTCCGTTTCCCAGTGCCCCTAAATTTTCTTTGTCACGTTGCATCATCCATTAGCTTAACTGCCTTTTTTCAGAGGCAAGTGTTATTGTGGCTATTCCATTTTGTCGAGAAGACAGTAAGACTGACTGTGACTCTTATCTCCTTTGGAAGGGAGTTCCACAGCCATTGGCCAGCAGCCGAGATAGCTCTGTTCCCTGCTCCTGTCTCATCCTTGCTGAGGACAGGTCCACTGTTCCCTCACAGATGTCCTGGTTTGTCCTCTCCATGGAGGGAGAGGCAACCCTTGAGAGAGCCTGGGCCAGCTGGGTGGCAATTTGTTAAGCTGGTGCATTGAGCTGTTTTTGTAGCACAGGCAGGATTACTGCATGTTGTGGGAGACATGCTCTTTCCAAAGGTGGGAATGGTGGTCTCCAATGGTAGACGTGCTCTTGACGGTGCTCTTGATTGTCTTTTACCAGCCAGGAACGGCATGAGTCAGTCACATATAATACATTGGGTCCCTGTTGTAGCTGTTTAGGGGACTGTTGTATTTGTCATTAGATCTAATTTAATGTTTGGCATCAGCGCTAACTGGGTTGCTTAAATGCTGTGTATTTGATATGGTTCAAAGGTACAATGGTATAGGCTCTTGGAGCATTATGATGCTTCGTGTGTGATTTTTGTATTCTGGCGTGGGATATTCAGAGTAAAACTGTAAGGCAAGAACCCCTTAGTAGAGGCAGTACTGTATATTTGGACTACTTCACTGCTACCTCATTTGTACAGCAACGGCTACATGTTCCTACTGACCCTGAACAAATTCACACAGGGCTATGGGAGAGGCTCTTTCTAGTATATAAACTAGACTCAGTGGTGTGTAAATATAATACACATGCTGTGCTGGAACTTGTAACCTCGGAATAAAAATTGACACATTCTTATATTACACAATGACATGTTTCCCCAACGCTGGTCATGTTTAGTATCTACCACCATCTAGAGGGCAGCCGCTGCATCGCTCTTGTTTTCAGAGATGAACCAAAAACTAAAAAAAAAAAAATCAATGTGCAGTAATTACACCTTGAGATTGATTAAGCTCTCAGTCAGTTATGGAGCACCTTTATTCTGAGCCTTTTGCTTCTCAGGGAAGCTATGTAAGCCTGAGCCTCGCTCTTCTACCGACCTTGTGTTCCATGTGCACACTATACTGCAAGTTAGCTGATATTCGCCAAAAAAAACCTTCAGATTAACCCCCCCCACAGACATGTAGACACACCCTTAGTAGCCCAAAATGTACCTATCTATAGTAGGTATATGGCCCCCATCACCATGGTACCTGAGTACCTCACAATCTTTACTGTATTTATCCTCACAGAACCCCTGTGAAGTACAGATGTGCGATTAGCTCCACTTTAAAAAACAAAGTGGGGAAACTGAGGCACAGACTAAGTGACTTGCCCAAGATCACACAGGAAGTATGTGGCAGAGCACACAACTGAACCCAGGTCAGTCCTAGGCTACTGCCTTAGCCACTGGACCAGCCTTCCTCTCTATCAGCAATGTAATCTGTAAGGAGATGTTCACAGTACTGATGCTGGGATGGACAGTACAGTGAGCTGCAGTGGGGAAAAGGTGGAAAGAATTCTGAAGTAGAAAGTAGAAGAAGTGGATAAATACCTGAAGGCAATAATTTCAGATGACCCAATATCCTGAATCCTCAACTCATTCATTGCCTTGAGGAGTTCCAGGCCTCTCTGGTATGTCCCAAGCTGTGTAAAGACTTGTCTTCAGTGTATAGTTAACCTGAGTGTAGCCCATCCGCACACAGAAACCGTTACCTCCAGTGTGGTGGTGGTATAACCTGGAGTTGGCTGGCCAGTCAGGGAGTACAGGCTACAGCCTGATTTAGCACTGCTGACTGCTAACACAATCACTCTGTGCAGCTCAAGCGCCATTTCGCAGTGTGGCGGCTCTCCCTGGAGCGAGGCTAACTCAAGAGGAGTTACTTCAAGCATAGATAACTCTCGTTAACTCTGCAGTGAAGACACAGCCCTAGCGTAACCCCTGTTACATGTCTCTTTCTGTACCCAATCCATAGAGAACAAGAATCTGTTCCAGCTACTAAGCCTGGCTGTGTAGCTTAAGCCTGCTCTCTGCTCCAGAGGCCTTAGTTCAGTCCCTTGGGTCAGCCAAGATGGTGGCCATGACATAAATGGGGGCTCATCCAGGATTCAACATGCTCAGGACAAGCTTCCTCTGTCCAGGTAGAGTATGAAACCTACTGGTCAGTATGTTTTATGCATCCCCTTCTGTACCTGATGCACAGAAGATGTGAGTCTGCTACAGAGCCTAGCTCAAGTTGTTGTAACTTGTGCTTTTACCTCTGGAGATCCCAGATTAAACACCTGAAGTGCTAGTTTAAAAGGTATGGAGAGTACAGAAGGAGAGTACATGATTGGCTGTCCAGGGAAACCCCAGCCCTCCCACTGCCTCTAAAATCAATTGTATGTAGAGTAAATAGCTTGTGTTTCTGAAGCCAACATGGTTTACCTCAGATATAGTCAATAATCTCCTTTTTTCTAGAAGAGATTTGCCCAAACAAACCCTAAACTCCTGGAATGTTGGAAATCTGAATCCAATTCTGAGTCCTGAATCTATCTTTCAAGACTATTAAAAAATGCCAGGGAAAATAATGCTCCTTCACTGAAAGGCACATATTATGGGTCTATCTCTGATACACAGCTACTGGGCTCTAGCTTTCAAGTCTACAGAAGTCTGGGACTGCTCTTTGCATAGCGTGCAGCTTGCTGTCAAAGAAAGGAGAAAGGATTTCCATCCAGCTCTGGGTGCTGGTTTGAACACACATGCTATTTATGAAGAAATTCTTACTTTCATATTCCCCACTTAAATCCTTGCCTGTTGGAAAAACAAAAAGCTGAAGGGAGCATATTAAAGGCAGAGGTGGATTAGTAGCATATGGTAATTACTTGAAGAATTTCCAAAATGGGCTAACTGCTCATACACATACTCAGTCCATGGAAATGGCTTTGAAAGGGGTCATTATAAATATGCAGTAACACAGTGCGCTAGCCAACAGTTTTGCACAGTTAGGCTCCTGTTCTGCTCTCAGATGTATGCACTGAAGACGATGGGAATTGCACTACGTGAAAAGGGATAGAAACCAGTTTTCTGGAGGCACTTAGACATGTGAATGCCAATACCAATTTAATGTTAAAACAAGCAGACCAAGGCAATCCAAGGCCATCTGCATTGATGGTGCTGATGAAAACCTTTGCCTTCAGCTCGTCTGCACTGAGGATTGTTGTAATACCAGTTGTGCAGTGTTCCAACTACAACTTGCACAAACCCCTCCTGTTGTTATTATTGTTTCCATTATCTGAATGAGTGCGGTTTCTGTTTCCTTCCTTCCGCTTCCCTTGTGCACACACCCTTGTCACAGCAGTGACCACAGCATAGTAGCACTCCTAAGAATTTCCCAACTGCCATCAACCTTCCCAGCCCAAGTGGAGCTTCACGAGATAAAAGACCATCACCCATTCCCAGTTCCTGTCTGTACTGCATTGTAAACCATAGTAAAAACAATGAGGAGTACTTGTGGCACCTTAGAGACTAACAAATTTATTTGGGTGTAAGCTTTTGTGGGCTAAAACCCACTTCATAGATGCATGGAGTGGAAAATACAGTAAGCAGAATATATTGGCTCTGTCAATCTGTTTCTTCGCTTCAACAGGTGGGTATTGTAGTTTTAAGAATGCTTGA